>NC_083422.1:21852827-23088764 GCF_020745735.1 Hemiscyllium ocellatum
ATATCCCTCCAAACCCTTCCTATTCATATACCCCTCCAGATGCCTTTTAAATGTTGCAATTGTACCAACCTCCATCACTTCATCTGACAGCTCGTTCCATACACGTACCACCCTCTGAGTGAAAAGGTTGCCTCTCAGGTCTCTTTTATATCTTTCCCCTCTCACCCTAAACCGATAGTTCTGGACTCCCCCACCCCAGGGAAAAGACTTTGTCTATTTATCCTATTCATGCTCCTCATGATTTTACAAACCTCTATAAGGTCACCCCTCAGCCTCCGACGCTCCAGGGAAAACAGCTCCAGTCTATTCAACCTCTCCCTACAGCTCAAATCCTCCAACCCTGGCAATATCCTTGTAAATCTTTTCTGAACCCTTTCAAGTTTCACAACATATTTCCGATAGGAAGGAGACTAGAATTGCCTAGCCAATGTCAGCCCAGTGGCCTAACCAATGTCCTGTATAGCCGCAACATGACCTCCTGTACTCAATACTTTGACCAGTAAAAGAAACCATACCAATCACCTTCTTAACTATCCTATCTACCTGTGACTCCACTTTCTAAGAGCTATGAGCCTGCACTCCAAGGTCTCTTTGTTCAGCAACACTCCCTAGAGCCTTACCATTAAGCGTTTAAGTCCTGCTAAGATTTGCTTTCCCAAAATGCAGCACCTCACATTTATCTAGATTAAACTCCATCTGCCACTTCTCAGCCCAATGGCCCATCTGGTCAAGATCCTGTTGTAATCAGAGGTAACCTTCTTTGCTGACCACTACACCTCCAATTTTGGTGTCATCAGCAAACTTACTAAATATACCTCTTATACTCACATTCAAATCATTTATATAAATGGTGAAAAGTAGTGGACCCAGCACCGATCCTTGTGGCACTCCACTGGTCACAGGCCTCCAGTCTGAAAAACAACCCACGACCACCCTCTGTCTTCTACCTTTGAGCCAGTTCTGTATCCAAATGGTAAGTTCTCCATGTATTCCGTGAGATCTAACCTTGCACGCCAGTCTCACATGGGGAACCCTGTCGAATGCCTTACTGAAGTCGATATAGATCACATCTACTGCTCTGCCCTCATCAATTCTCTTTGTCACTTCCTCAAATAACTCAATCAAATGTGTGAGATATGATTTCCCATGCACAACCATACTGACTATCCCTAATCAGTCCTTGCCTTTCCAAATACATGTGCATCCTGTCCCTTAGGATTCCCTCCAACAACTTGCCCACCACTGACATCAGGCTCACTGCTCTATAGTTCCCTGGCTTATCCTTACCACCTTTCTTTAACAATGGCATCACGTTAGCCGACCTCCAGTCTTCCGGCACCTCACCTGTGACTATTGATGATCCAAATATCTCAGTAAGAGACCCAGCAATCACTTCCCTAGCTTCCCACAGAGTTCTAGGGTACACCTGATCAGGTGCTGGGGATTTATCCACTTTTATACATTTCAAGACACCCAGCACTTCCTCCTCTGTAATATGGACATTTTTGGAGATGTCACCATCTATTTCCCTACATTCTGTATCTGCCATGTCCTTTTCCACAGTAAATACTGATGCAAAATACTTGTTTACTATCTCCCCCATCTCCTGCAGCTCCACACAAAGGCTACCTTGGTGATCTTTGAGGAGCCCTATTCTTTCCCTGGTTACCCTTTTGTCATTAATGTATTTGTAAAAACCCTTTGGATTCTCCTTAACCCTGTTTGTCAAAGCTGTCTCATGTTCCCTTTTTGCCCTCCTGATTTTTCTCTTAAGTTTATTCCTACTACCTTTATACTTTCCTAAAGATTCACTCAATCTATCCTGTCTATACCTGACATATGCTGCCTTCTTTTTCTTAACCAAACCCTCAATTACTTTAGTCATCCAGTTTGGAAGAATACTCTGCAAAAGAATGCAATTTTGGGTTTTGGTAGCCTGAAAATGTAAGTTTGCATCATGTTATGATTCTGTGGCTTTAAGAGGTGTCCTTTGTCCTAGTTTTTATTAGGAAGAAAGGTTGAGACAGCGTTCCAGGCAGCTTGCTCAAAGCCAATAAATAGCTTGTGAGGCCTTACAGTTTTTTTTTAAAAGGTTGGAACAACACAAGCAGCCTGAATATACTTGGTCAAGTTCTCACTGAACTAGGATTTTTAATTTTAGCTTGCTGCAATTGCTAAGCTCTTGAAGCTGGATGTATCAATTCTTATTCATCTCTCTCTAAAAACTGGGATTTTCCTCCTGCTGCTGGAATTGCATTTGAGACAATCTATTTTACTGAATTTGCCTTTGCCAGGGGTGTGTTTATGGGCTGTAACTATAATGGAATAGTTAATTAGTAGTAGTTTATATATATATTATTTTGTTGAGCATTTAGATGGAGTTACAGATAAACCAATTCTTTTTATTTTATCTGTATTTTAACTTCGTGTAAAAATAAACTGTGTTTTGTTTAAAGTTGAATAGTTTGTCCAAACGAATTGCATCTAGAACACAAAGCCTTACACTTATCTTGAAACGAAGAAAAGATAGGGTCTAAGTTACCTTCTTAAAAACTTTGAGGGGGTTTGTTCTGGTCTGTAACAATTGGTATAGTCAGATGATCAGTTAGCAATTTTTTTTAATGGATAGGTTTGATGTTGAACTCCTGGATTTATACATTTAAAACATTAAGATAAAGAAAAGCAGCTTTGTGCAAAATGCAACAGTAATCCACTTTACAACATAAACATAGCTATTTGCACAAGATAAAATTACATCCCTGAGGAAGAGCAACTTAGCATTTATGAAAATGTTTATGACATAGTAGGGTTAAGATTGTCAAACTCACCTTAGTTTTGGCCATTTGTAAGTGCCATTAGCCATCGTAAACGCACCTATTTCTATCTGTTGGACATGCATTGCCAAGATACGAGTACAAGGTATTGTTGGCCTCCTGAAGCTATCTCCTTCCATCAGACACAGGCTGTCACTCTTCAAGAAAACCTAATAAACCATATTAAAAGTAACGTACTCTCATTGAATAATGTTTAATTTTTATCAAACAGCTTCTTATTTCATGCTTAAAAGGAAATGCATGTGATGCTGATGAAAACAGGACAGTAAAATTATCAGCCAATTTGAGATTTTTCCCAAAAATATGCTTCTTACATTTGCAGTGTAAAACTCCTGACAAATGGTAGTTATTTGCTTTAATACAGCTGATTAAGTCTATTTTAAATAATTGTGCCAAAGTGACTGAATGCTCTAGCCAAGCAGAATAAAATCCATGAGGCAAAAGTGAAGACTGCAGATGCTGGAAATCAGAGTCTAGCTTAGAGTGGTGCTGGAAAAGCACAGCAGGTCAGGCAGCATCTGAAGAACAGGAAAATCGATGTTTTGGGCTATTCCTGATGAAGGGCTTTTGTCCGAAATGTCGATGTTCCTGCTCCTCAGATGCTGCCTGACCTGCTGCACTTTTCCAGCACCACTCTATCCTAGAATAAAATCCACGGCCACTAAATTGCTATAAAGTGAATGAGCAAAACTCACTTTATTTGATGTTGTTGTGGTTCTGCTCGCCGAGCTGGAAGTTTTTGCTGCAAACGTTTCGTTCCCTGGCTAGGGAACATCATCAGTGCGGTGGGAGCCTCGTGTGAAGCGCTGCTTTGATGTTTCTTCCGGTATTTATATTGGTTTGTTCTTGCCGCTTCCGGGTGTCAGTTTCAGCTGCAGTGATTTGTATCTGGGGTCCAGGTCGATGTGTCTGTTGATGGATGTTCTTGCCATTTCCGGGTGTCAGTTTCAGCTGTAGTGGTTTGTATATGGTGTCCAGGTCAATGTGTCTATTGATGGAGTTTGGGGATGAATGCCATGCTTCTAGGAATTCTCTGGCTGTTCTCTGTCTGGCTTGTCCTATGATAGTGGTGTTTTCCCAGTCAAATTCATGTTGCTGGTTGTCTGAGTGTATGGCTACTAGAGATAGCTGGTCGTGTCGTTTTGTGGGCTACGGGCGAGAAACGCTGAAACAAGCCAGGAGATGGGAATCCTGCGCTAACCGCCTCAGCGCAACATATGAACAACTCCAGTTCCTCCACGAATGCCGAAAAAATCAAATCCTTCCACAATGTGTCAAGTACAGACCTCCAGTAAATAACCCACAAGCCAGGGAAACAGCCAAGAAGAACGGATTCAGGATGGTCCAGGTAATGATCACAGACGCTCACAACCGACTGCACAGATACAAGCAAGAAATTGCGCGCCAAAAGTCGTTAATTTCAAAAACCACTAATCAGGAATGGACCCGGACCATAGAACAGGCTATCACGATAGGACAGAACAGGACAACACTCCGCAAAAAAACAGCACTAAGAGAAAAAATGGACAAACTAACACACAAAAAGGAGGACACTACAACACACAACTGGGTTAAAAACCTCTCCCACAGACAGCTCACAGACATGGAAAGAACAATACTGGCCAAGGGACTCAACTACAACCACAGGGATGCCAACACAGCAGACTTCCTAGCAGCACTAGAAAGCACACTCAGGAACAATGGACTGACAGAAGAGACACAACAAACAGTGAGACAAACGGTAGTACCCATGATGATAAGAAAACGACAAACACATAACCTCAACACCAAGGAGAGGGAAGCACTGAAAGCACTGAAAAATGACAAAAACATAATCATACTACCGGCAGATAAAGGCAGAATGACGGTCATCCTAGATAAATCAGACTACATCAGTAAAGCACAACAACTACTCGCAGACACCAACACCTACCAAATGAAGGATTCCGACCCCACACCACAACTCACCAAAAGAATAAACAACACACTAAGGAATCTACAAAAAAACGGACAGATAACCAAAGCGGACCAGCAAAGAATGAAACCTGAAAGCAACAACACCCCCAGATTCTATGGACTACCCAAAGTACACAAACCAGACATCCCACTCAGACCCATAGTATCACTACCAGGGACACCAGCATACAAACTGGCCAAAGAACTACAACAAAAACTGAAACACCTAGTCAGCGGATCCAAACACTCCATACAATCAACACAGGAATTCTTGGACGTCATCAGGAAGACACACATAGACAAAGAAGAAACCATGGTATCATTCGACGTGACGGCACTGTTCACTTCAATTGACAAAACCCTAGCCAGAGAAACAATAGCCAACCTACTGGACATACATAACAGAACACAGGAGGCCGAACCTATCAACAAGGACGGCATACTTAAACTACTGGACCTGTGCCTCACCACACACTTTACATTCAACAATCAGATATACGAACAAATCAACGGAACACCCATGGGATCACCAATCTCGGGACTCATAGCAGAGGCAGTTATGCAAAGATTAGAACATACAGCCATACCACAAATCCAACCCAAACTCTGGATCAGATATGTTGATGACACCTTTGTAATCATCAAAAACACAGATATAGAAAAAACACACAGAATCATCAATGCCACACTCACAGGAATCCAATTCACACGAGAAGAAGAAAAGGATAGCCAACTCCCATTCCTAGACGTGTTAGTAGAGAGAACACCCAACGGAGAATTCACCACAAGGATACACAGGAAACCAACACACACAGACCAAGTCTTAAACTATGAAAGTAACCACCCAACACACACAAACGAAGCTGCATCAGGACACTATTCAAAAGGGCCACAACACACTGCAGTACACCAGAACTGCGAAAAGAGGAAGAGGAACATCTATACAAGGTATTCGCCAAAAACGGATACCCACGCAACTTTATCACCAGATGCCTAAGAGATAGACCACGGAACGAGGACATGCCACAACCAAAAGGACTAGCCACTCTACCATACGTCAGGAGTGTCTCAGAACTGACAGCCAGACTACTGCGACCCTTAGGACTCATAACAGCACACAAGCCAACATCCACGCTCAGACAACAACTCACTAGAACAAAGGACCCAATACCCAGCATGAGCCAAACTAACGTAGTTTACAAAATACCATGCAAGGACTGCACAAAACACTATATAGGACAAACAGGAAGACAGCTAACAATCCGCATCCACGAACATCAGCTAACCACAAAACGACACGACCAGCTATCTCTAGTAGCCATACACTCAGACAACCAGCAACATGAATTTGACTGGGAAAACACCACTATCATAGGACAAGCCAGACAGAGAACAGCCAGAGAATTCCTAGAAGCATGGCATTCATCCCCAAACTCCATCAATAGACACATTGACCTGGACACCATATACAAACCACTACAGCTGAAACTGACACCCGGAAACGGCAAGAACATCCATCAACAGACACATCGACCTGGACCCCAGATACAAATCACTGCAGCTGAAACTGACACCCGGAAGCGGCAAGAACAAACCAATATAAATACTGGAAGAAACATCAAAGCAGCGCTTCACACGAGGCTCCCACCGCACTGATGATGTTCCCTAGCCAGGGAACGAAACGTTTGCAGCAAAAACTTCCAGCTCGGCGAGCAGAACCACAACAACGGATACCCGAGCTACAAATCTTCAATCAGATTTTAATCACTTTATTTGAGCTCAATCACTTTGATTTTTATTTTGAGTCAACCAAATCTTAATTATGGGCAATTGCAAAGTATCACAAACAATGCTTTGATTGGTATGTAATACTTTGTTAATCTTTTGAACATAATATATGTTTATAAATTGTCACAAAATTGGTGTAGGAGAAAGTGAGAACTGCAGATGCTGGAGATCAGAGCTGAAAAATGTGTTGCTGGAAAAGTGCAGCAGGTCAGGCAGCATCCAAGGAGCAGGAGAATCAACGTTTCGGGCATAAGCCCTTCTTCAGGAATGAGGAAAGTGTGTCCAGCAGGCTAAGATAAAGGTAGGGAGGAGGGACTTGGGGGAGGGGGGTTGGGAATACAATAGGTGGAAGGAGGTTAAGGTGATGGTGATAAACTGGAGAGGGGGTGGGGGCGGACAGGATGGGAAGAAGATTGCAGGTCAAGAAGGCGGTGCTGAGTCCGAGGGTTGGGACTGAGATAAGGTGGGGGAGGGGAAATGAGGAAGCTGGGGAAATCTGCATTCATCCCTTGTGGTTGGAGGGTTCCTAGGCAGAAGACGAGGCACTCTTCTTCAAGGCGTCATGTTGCCATGGTCTGGCGATGGAGGAAGCCAAGGTTCTGCATGTCCTTGGCAGAGTGGGATGGGAAGTTAAAGTGGGAGGGGGAGTTAAAGTGTTCCGCCACGGGGCGGTTGGTTGGTTGGTGCGGGTGTCCCAGAGGTGTTCTCTGAAACGTTCCGCAAGTAGGTGGCCTGTCTCCCCAACGTAGAGGAGGCCACGTCGGGTGCAGCAGATGCAGTAAATAATGTGTGTGGAGGCGCAGGTGAATTTGTGACGGATATGGAAGGATCCCTTGGGGCCTTAGAGGGAAGTGAGGGGGGAGGCGTGGGCGTAAGTTTTGCATTTTTTGCGGTTGCAGGAGAAGATGCCGGGAGCACAGGTTGGGTTGGTGGGGGGTGTGGACCTGACGAGGGAGTCGTGGAAGGAGTGGTCTTTCTGGAATGCTGATAGGGGAGGGGAGGGAAATATATCCTTGGTGGTGGAGTCTGTTTGGAGGTGGCGGAAATGACAAAGGATGATACGATGTGTCTGGAAGTTGGTGGGGTAGTAGGTGAGGACAGTGGGGGTCTGTCCTGGTGGCAATTGGAGGGGTGGGGTTCAAAGGCGGAGAAGCAGAAAGTGGAGGAGATGTAGTGGAGAGCATCGTCAACTACTTCTGAGGGGAAATTGCGGTTTTTGAAGGCGGAGGCCATCTGGATTGTTCGGTATTGGAATTGGTCCTCCTGGGAGCAGATGCAGGGGAGGCAAAGGAATTGGGAATATGGGATGGCATTTTTACAGGGGACAGGATGGGAGGAGGTGTAATCTAGGTAGTTGTGGGAGTCGGTCGCTTTATAGTAAATGTCCATGTTGAGTTGGTTACCTGAGATAGAAATGGAGAGGTCTAGGAAGGAGAAGGAGGAGTCTGAGACGGTCCAGGTAAATTTGAGGTCGGGGTGGAAGGTGTGAGTAAAGTGGATGAACTGTTCAACCTCCTCATGAGGTAGCGCCGATACAGTCATCGATGTAGCGGAGGAAAAGGTAGGGTGTGGTGCCAGTGTAGCTGCGGAAGATGGACTGTTCCACATATCCGACGAAAAGGCAGGCATAGCTGGGGCCCATGTGGGTGCCCATGGCTACCCCTTTGGTTTGGAGGAAGTGGGAAGATTGGAAAGAGAAGTTGTTCAGAGTGAGGACCAGTTCAGTCAGTCGAAGGAGGGTATCAGTGGAAGGGTACTGGTTGGGTCAGTGTGAAAGGAAGAAGTGGAGGGCTTTGAGGACTTCGTGATGGGGGATGGAGGTATATAGGGACTGGATGTCCATGGTGAAGATAAGGCGTTGGGGGTCGGGGAAGCGAAAATCATGGAGGAGGTGGAGGGCCTGGGTGGTGTCCCGAACGTAGGTGGGGAGTTGTTGGACTAAGGGGGACAGGACAGTGTTGAGTTATACAGAGATGAGTTCTGTGGGGCAGGAGCAGGCTGAGACAATGGGTCGGCTGGGGCAGTCAGGTTTGTAGAATTTGGGCAGGAGGTAGAAATGGACGGTGTGGGGTTGTGGGACTATGAGGTTGGAGGCGGTGGATGGGAGATCCCCTGAGGTGATGAGGTTTTGGATGGTCTGGGAGATGATGCTTTGATGGTGGGAGGTGGGGTCATGGTCAAGGGGGCAATAGGAGGAGGTGTCCATGAGCTGGCGTTTAGCCTCAGCAATGTAAAAATCAGTACGCCAAACTACCACTGTGCCTCCCTTGTCTGCCGGTTTGATAGTGAGGTTGGGGTTGGAGCGGAGGAATGGAGTCCTGCACGTTGCGAGGGTGAGAGGTTGGAGTGGGTGAGAGGGGTGGACAGGTTGAGGCGGTCAATGTCGCAGCGGCAGTTGGTTATGAAGAGATCGAGGGCGGGTAAGAGGCCAGCACGGGGTGTCCAGGTGGATGGGGTGTGTTGGAGGTGGGAGAAGGGGTCGTCAGAGGGTGGGCAAGAATTCTGGTTGAAGACGTAGGCGAGGAGGCGAAGGCGGCGGTAGAATTGTTCGATGTCTCGCAGCGTGTTGAACTCATTAATCTGGGAGCGTAGGGGGATGAAGGTGAGGTCTCTGCTGAGGACTGATCTTTCATCCTCAGAGAGGGGGAGGTCTGGAGGGATGGTGAAAATAAGGCAGGACTGGGAGCTAGGACCTGGTGTGGGGCTGGAGCTGGGAGTGGGGGCGGGGTTAGGTGTGGGGGCAGAGTTAGGCGTGTGGGTGGAGTTAGGCATGGGGGCGGAGTTGGGTGTGGGGGTGGAGTTGGGCGTGGGGACGGGGTTAGGCGTGCGGTGATTCCAAATTATTTCTTAAGAATTTGGACTTTAAACTCGTGACAGATGGATGTTAAGTCTATTTTTTGTGAAGGGGTTTTTAAATGAACATTGTTGTGAACCATGATTTTCAACCAGTATGTGCCACCTGGAGTGTTCATGGATGCTTGGTAACATTGTGCGATTTTACGACAACAGAGAGAAAACATTAAAAGACATCAGCTTGCATCTGGGTTCAGAATAACTGAGGAGTGCTTTCAGCTTGGGAAAACCCAGAAATTGGAAAGTATTTTTTGGCAGTTCGAAGGAGACCTGAACCTGAACATCACCACATGCAAATTCCCCTCCAAGCCACTCACCATTCTGACTTGGAAATCTATCCCCATTCCTTCAGTGGTACTGGGCCAAAATCCTGGAACTCCCTCCCTAATTGCTTCGTGCATGTACCTACACCAAATGGACTGCAATCTTTCAATAAGGCAGCTCAATGCCAACTTCACAATGACCACTTGGGATGGGCAATAAGATGCTGGTCCAGCCAGCAACATCCCCTTACCATGAATTAATTAAAAGCAAAAGGCAGATGGATGTGGAGTCTCTCCTAAACATAAAGGAAATCAATAAGAGCAATTAAGGGATTAAGTTATCTCAGTAGAAGAGTGTAATTCGTGTAAATATCCAGACCAGAGGTGTTTGGTTAGAACTCTGCAGATTGTTCAGGGATGAGAAAGTCTAAGCTCTCAGTTATGTAAATAAACAAAGAAGAGGCCTTTCTGGGACCAGAACTGAGAAGAAGCAATTAGGCCAAATTTATAGATGTTGATCAGCTGTATGGTTGTGGTGTTAGTACATAGATAGGATTTTGTCTTGCCATATGTTTTGAAACCTTTTAAACTGTCTTAAATTTAGATACCTTGGTTTGTTATTTCTTTCTTATGTGTGCTAAACTTCTGTTTATTGTTAAAACCAAATTTGCAGCCTGGCTTGCTTATGTTTCAGTGAAAGACCACAATGTTATATTACAATGATATATGATCTATCAAGCCCATTTTATTCTGGGATGAGTCAGAGTTGAACAGCATGGAAACAGACCTGCTGGTACTGTGCTGTACCATGGTCCCTATCCAGAAGATGTCTTCTGTCTTGGAGTTGTTGAAGTTGTAGCTTCCTACTGGCAAGATCCCAGCACCTTATCTGCACCAATGCCTCGGTATTCGGGCCAAAGGGTCATTGCACCAACAGGACTATTTATACTTTAAATATCTAACAGGAATTGCTAACTTTCCAATATTATGAAAATTCAATTTTTTTAATGTGGCTGGCTCCTAGCAAAGTTTTTTAGTTTACAGGGAACTACACAGTGAGCAGCAAGCTGCCATAACGAAATTGGTTTAACTTTGCATATTGCTCAGAAATAGACTCCCACTAAGACAAATGGTTAGATTTGGAGGGAAGCAGAGAGACACAAAAAAAATCTGCATACTTCATTATCACACCCTCAGGACAACCAAAAGCACTTAACCAATTTTAGAATTGCAGCCACCATTGTTGTGTGCGTAAGCGAGGTTGGGATATTTTGTGCACAGAAATATTCCAAAGGAATAAAAGGATTTTTTTTTTATTTCTGTGAGATGGGAGCATTAGTGATGAGGCCAGGATTTATAGCCCATCCCTAATTGCCATGGACCTGAGTGGCTTGCTGGCACATTTGAGAATAGTTAAGAGCCAACCACATTCTTATGGATCTGATTGGCACATAGACCAGACCAGGTAAGGATGGAGATTTCCTTCCCTAAAGGACATTAGTTTTTATAACATTGATAAAAAGGTCAAGACTGCATTTAACTTTAGGAAAAAAGTTGTTTATGGGATGTGGGTAACACTGACTATCTTTTTGCCTTGCACTAATTACCCTCAAAGGGGGCTATTTGCTTTCTGAAGCCCAGCAGTCTATGTGGAGGGTATGGATAAATCTGCAGTGCTGTTAGCAAAGGAGTTGCAGTATTTTAGCTCCAGCAACAATGATGATCACAATTCCAAATCAGGATGGTGAATCAATATTACCAAGACTAGTTCTCAAGAAGGGTCACTGGACCCGAAACTTTAATTCTGCTTTCTCTGCACAGATACTGCCAGACCCGTTGAGTTTTTTCAGCAATTTCTGTTTTCATTACTGTGACCAGCTTCCAATTCCATGATCCATTCTTTGACTAATCTTGTGAATTGGCCATGCTAAATTGTTCATACTGTTCAGGGATGTGTAGGTTAGGTGCATTTGTCAGGGGTAAATGTAGAGTAATAGGGGAATGGATCTGGGTGGGTTACTCTTTGGAGAGTCGGTGTGGGCTTGTTGGGCCAAATGGCCTGTTTCCACACTGTAGGGATTCTAGGATTCTATGATTCTAACTCATCCATGCCAACCAGGGATCCTAAATTAATTGAGTCCCTTTGCTAGCATTTAGCCCATATCCCTCTAATCCCTTCCTATTCATACACCCATCCAGACGCCTTTCAAATGTTGTAATTGTACCAGCCTCCACCACTTCCTCTGGCAGCTCATTCCATATACGTACTACCATCCAAGAAAATGTTGCCCCTTAGGTCTCTTTGATAACTTCCCCTCTCACCATAAACCCATACCCTCAAATTTTGGACTCCCCCACCCTGGGAAAAAAGACCTTGGCTATTCACCCTATCCACACCCTTTTATGATTTTATGAACCTCCATAAGGTTATCCCTCAGCCTCCAATGTTGCAGGGAAAATAGCCCCAGCCTATTCAACCTCTCCTTATAGGCCAAATCCTCCAACCCCACAAATAACTTTGTAAACCTTTAACATCAGTACAGTCACAACATAACACTTCAACTCCTGTACTCAATGCACTGATCAATAAAGTTCAACATACCAACACCTTCTTCACTATCCTATCTAGCTGGGACCTACTTTGAAGGAACTATGAAAGTACAGCTTAATCAGCAACACTCCCTAAGGCCCTACCATTAAATGCATCAGACCTGCCTTGATTTGCCTTACCAAAATGCAGCACTTCACATGAACATTCTTGTTCCGGCCAAACTCGGGACCGCACACAACATTTTCTGCAATATGTCATCATCAGCACTGCTTACTGCTGTCATTCCGACATGAAAAAAATTAAGCAGTTTTGCTTCACATTTCCAACCTTCTCTCATGTTCACCTGATCCAGCTGGCTGGTTCCTATCCTGACTTAATGGTTTCCATTTTTGAGGATGGGCTGTTCATCAATATTCATTACAAGTCTGATTCCCAGTTCCCTTGATTACTTCTCTCATCTTTCTTCCCTCCAAGGATTCCATTCCACTCTCCCAGATTCTCTACCTTCATCACTTCCTTCTGATGTACAATCTTCCACTGGAAGGCATGACGTAACATCCTGTTCCTTGCCCAAGGAATCACACCCCACCCCCACTACCGCTTTGCAGAATTCTCCAACCATCCAGTTATTTGTCATTTCAATAAACCACTTTACTCTCCTGCCCTGTGTTTACTGCAATGAACAAAGTATAATTCAAGAAACAAGACCTCACTTTCTGCATTGGCACTTTACAACCTCTAGGACTCAATGTCAAATTCCACAACTTCAATGCTTGATGGCGTGACATCTCTTCTCCATCTTTCTTACATTCCTACGCCCCACTCCACTATCTCCCAACAACCCTGTTTTTGGGTCTTGCTTACTTTGCTCTCAGTAGAGAACACCTTAATTTACAATCATTTTATATATCTTCTCTTTCACCAGAATTAACTTCCCCTCTGAGTTTTGCCCTGGCCCTCCACATTATATTTATCTCTTCTGCTTCTCTGCCTGTTAAAAGAATTAAAATAATTTCCAACCCATTTCAGTTTGAACATGTCACAATGGATTCAAAACGATAATCCCCTCTTCACAGTTGCTGCCAATCCTGACTTTCTCCAGTATTTTCTGTTTTACATTTCCATCATCCACAGCATTTTGCTTTTATTTGGGCTTTTAACTAAAAAGGAAATTAACATAAAAAAAAGTAAACTTAGAACAAATTCACACTGCTGGTATCCATGAAACTCCATCCTTTGCACGACACTCATCTGTCCAGTGATAATACCAGCTGGGTTTATACCAAAATAAAGACAATAATTTTCACTATGTTTGTGCTGGCACCATGGATCACCAGCATATCAGCCCTGATACAACAACCCTTTGTTACAGTGCTCACCTCCTCAACCTTCTTCTGAACAGTAAAAGTTCCATCATGCTTTGAAGATTGAACCCTCAGGCATTTTCAAATGAAATCCACAGGAGAAATGTAATTGTCAACTTGGTGGGAGAAAAATTCTGGGTCATCCCACTGATCAGTGCTAGTCTTGACAGACTCTCTGCCAGGCTACTTGTACAAAGCAAAATATCCTCTTCAGGGGCAGAAGGAAGAGACCTCCCTACCTACCCAAGCAAGCCTATCTAGAGATACTTTCATGCACCTTTGAATGTCTTAGCCTGTGGTCTTACATTTAACTGCCTCTTGTTTGCACTGAGGCTGATGAAATTGCAGATATGGGACATTAATTAGTTGTGACTGGCCATTAAAGTTGACTACAGATGTTTCTGAGGGTCTCGTAAGTTGACAATGTGACAAGACTTTAGATACTAATTTTATCTCACAGAGTTGGATTCCTGAGGTCTGGAAATTCATCAGATGCAAGAGTGAACTGTATAATTGTATGGAACAGGAGTGTGTTGGGAGCAATCTGAGAGGCATGGACACCATGCTTGATGTTGTTGGATGCTATCATACTATCGGCAGATAAAGGCAGAATGACGGTCATCCTAGATAAATCAGACTACATCAGTAGAGCACAACAACTACTCGCAGACACCAACACCTACCAAATGAAGGATTCCGACCCCACACCACAACTCACCAAAAGAATAAACAACACACTAAGGAATCTACAAAAAAATGGACAGATAACCAAAGCGGACCAGCAAAGAATGAAACCTGAAAGCAACAACACCCCCAGATTCTATGGACTACCCAAAGTACACAAACCAGACATCCCACTCAGACCCATAGTATCACTACCAGGGACACCAGCATACAAACTGGCCAAAGAACTACAACAAAAACTGAAACACCTAGTCAGCGGATCCAAACACTCCATACAATCAACACAGGAATTCTTGGACGTCATCAAGAATACACACATAGACAAAGAAGAAACCATGGTATCATTCGACGTGACGGCACTGTTCACTTCAATTGACAAAACCCTAGCCAGAGAAACAATAGCCAACCTACTGGACATACATAACAGAACACAGGAGGCCGAACCTATCAACAAGGACGGCATACTTAAACTACTGGACCTGTGCCTCACCGCACACTTTACATTCAACAATCAGATATATGAACAAATCAACGGAACACCCATGGGATCACCAATCTCGGGACTCATAGCAGAGGCAGTTATGCAAAGGTTAGAACATACAGCCATACCACAAATCCAACCCAAACTCTGGATCAGATATGTTGATGACACCTTTGTAATCATCAAAAACACAGATATAGAAAAAACACACCGAATCATCAACGCCACACTCACAGGAATCCGATTCACATGAGAAGAGGAAAAGGATAGCCAACTCCCATTCCTAGACGTGTTAGTAGAGAGAACACCCAACGGAGAATTCACCACAAGGGTACACAGGAAACCAACACACACAGACCAAGTCTTAAACTATGGAAGTAACCACCCCAACACACACAAACGAAGCTGCATCAGGACACTATTCAAAAGGGCCACAACACACTGCAGTACACCAGAACTGCGAAAAGAGGAAGAGGAACATCTATACAAGGTATTCGCCAAAAACAGATACCCACGCAACTTTATCACCAGATGCCTAAGAGATAGACCACGGAACGAGGACATGCCACAACCAAAAGGACTAGCCACTCTACCATACGTCAGGAGTGTCTCAGAACTGACAGCCAGACTACTGCGACCCTTAGGACTCATAACAGCACACAAGCCAACATCCACGCTCAGACAACAACTCACTAGAACAAAGGACCCAATACCCAGCATGAGCCAAACTAACGTAGTTTACAAAATACCATGCAAGGACTGCACAAAACACTATATAGGACAAACAGGAAGACAGCTAACAATCCGCATCCATGAACATCAGCTAGCCACAAAACGACACGACCAGCTATCTCTAGTAGCCATACACTCAGACAACCAGCAACATGAATTTGACTGGGAAAACACCACTATCATAGGACAAGCCAGACAGAGAACAGCCAGAGAATTCCTAGAAGCATGGCATTCATCCCCAAACTCCATCAACAGACACATTGACCTGGACACCATATACAAACCACTACAGCTGAAAATGACACCCAGAAACAGCAAGAACATCCATCAACAGACACATCGACCTGGACCCCACATACAAATCACTGCAGCTGAAACTGACACCCGGAAGCGGCAAGAACAAACCAATACAAATACCGGAAGAAACATCAAAGCAGCGCTTCACACGAGGCTCCAACAGCACTGATGATGTTCCCTAGCCAGGGAACGAAACGTTTGCAGCAAAAACTTCCAGCTCGGCGAGCAGAACCACAACAATGGATGCTATCTCCTCATTAAAGTGTGCTTTAAGTGTTTTGTATCTATTTATTTCATAGGTCATGTACAGAGGAACCTCGATTATCCTTCATTCGATTATCCAGCATTCGATTATCCGAATATTGGATTATTCAGCAAGATCTCAAGGTTGTGAGGCTCGGCTAAACTATGTTATCCAGCATTCAATTATCCAGAATTTGATTAACCAAATGAAATACTGCCCGCCCATGGTCTTTGGATAATCGAGGTTTCTCTGTAATATGCACAGCTTGAGTCCACCTACAACCTGCTATCCTGAAGAAGTGTGCTAATGTTGTAAATTGGATAAAATTCTTTACACTCACTTCACACAGTTTAGTTAGTCATCTATTGAACTGAAGGTAGGGTGTTGCATTTCAAAATTAGCTTAATATATGCCTATTATTTCTCCCACTTGACATATCTATGAAATGACCTTAAAGATTGAAATTAATATTTGTCCCAAATGCAGGTAATAAGTTTTAAGCACACATTTTGGTAATTTAAACAAAAAATGTTTAGTCGATTGTACTTAGCTCCTTGTGCAAGCAGAAAGCTGCTTTGGGAAATAAGGGATAATTACTCAAATGAGCTAAAGAACTTTTCAGGGCAGTCAGTTCATTTTCACTCGCACACCTCTCTTCAATAATATTACTTGTAAACACATAAGTCATGCTGATAAAGAAACTTTGACATCCAACTATTTTTTGAGTATAGTACCTGTACAGCAATTAATTCCTCCATGATTTCTAATGCCTTTGAGGACAAGCTTTTCCATGACTGAAAATGAGAAAACACATTTCAAAATACTGCAATAACATTCCTACCAACCATCAGAATGCTTTTGTTAGTGAAGGATGAAAGGTTTATGTTTATTTTCCCAATTTTCTGACAAGTCTCAATAATGTCATTCATTTGTTGTGACTAGCAATGTACAGGAAATAATGAAGAGGCACACATACAGTCCAACTATAGGTCCTAAACACTTAAGAAATCTGCAATGGTTGAATTTTTAGTCTTATTTCAATATTTTTCAACTTAATGAAACAAGGATTGTAAAGTTAAACTTTCAACTTTTTCTTTAGTTTTTATGCTATACTAAGAGTGACCGTAATGTTTAACTTTGAACTTTGTTCCTTATTTCTTACAACCTTGTCTTCTTAAGTTTCTGTACCTAGCTATTTATACCTAAGATGGCGCTGTGTTTGAGGACATTTAACACTTTTCACTGTACTCCTGTATTTTTGTACTTGAGCATATGTAACAATAAAGTTTAAATCTAAAATCTAAACTAGCAGATTACTACAGAACTTGCAACTTTGGGCTACTTGTAATTCAAGGCCATACTTTCGAAGATAATTAACAGCAGCTCACTCTGATTTGGTTATAGGTCATTCTCCCAGTCACAGAGCTGAACGTATGGTGCTCACAGGCAGTCTGTCACTTGGATTGTCATTCTATCATGGCCTTTTGGCATGGGTGGTGGGGATAAATGACATGGGAAATAAGATAAGTGCAATTGGAAACTGAAAGAATGAAATCATGCATAATTAAAATTCAAAAATAAGGAAGTCCAGAGTGAAAGATGTCTTGGTCACATGTATCGACTCTATACAGCACCGATCAGTGACTGCCCTCATCCATGAGGAAGTAAAAAGATACAATATACCTGTTATAACTCCAGATATTCCAGCTTTGTTTGTCAACAGCTATCAATCTAGTTCCCTTTTAAGTGTGAAACTGGATGTTGAATCATTTACTTTCTCTGGTTGTCTTTTACATATATATGCTCAGGAGAAGAAAAACAATTTTGTTTTGTTTTTTTTAACCTTGTTCAAAGTTTGTGATCCATTTCTGAGACGTTCACTTTTACCTGCTGATCTTCAACTGAAGGTTCACTTTTGAATGCAGTTCAAAGGAAAAAAATATCAATGACTAAATTTCAATTCGATACACTCAGCTTGTATCAGATACATTTAAGTACGCAATGTAAAATGTAACCATTTTTTCAATGCTACCTCACCAGAATTGTTGATTTATATTATGGTGAGCGCCATGGGGCTTTTAATTTTACTGCTTCAGGTCAATGGGTTGAGTGTGAATTCTAACTAAATGAGCAGGTTTTTTAAATATTGGGAATATTACAGCTGAACAATATGATGTGCTAACCTAATAGGGGCAATGACTAGAAGGTCAGGGGAAAGCAATTTAAAATAAGATCCAAGCTGATTTTTCTTTGAAATCATCAGTGCTGGCCTCAACAATATAAAAGATCAAAGTATTTTGTTTATATAGTCTAAATTGTTCCAGATTAAGGGCTAGGAGAATGCCAACTAACATTAACACACAAAAGTGGTGATGCTGACATGTTATGATTAGAAGTATACATTAAGAGAGTATACCACTGCCATGAATGATAAATCAGACTGAAATAAGGCTAGATCTGCTTTTGCACTCCAAATAAAATGAGTCATTTATCAGTAATGATTGTGATTTGTGTTCCTCTGATTAAAAGAGATCTATAGTGATCTGGCTGTGGTGGAAGTTGTGAGGGATATAATAACTAAATCCAGCAGGAAATGTAGAATACCGAAGGATGTTTCAGTTAAACATATACAAATAATAAGACTGATCAGACGAAGCTGAATGAGTTGCGTTCTCAATCTCAGTAATTACTTACAGGTAATTGCCGCACTATCAGGCTTTCCAAGCTATTAAGAATTTGCATGGCTGTGGCAAAATTTCTCAATTCATAACAAAACTTCGCAATTGAAAGAAATTTTGATAGTAGTGCACTTTGTGCCTGAAAAGGATAACAACCGTAAATTCATTTCAAGGATTATTCCTTTTCCTTTTGAATAAAGAACACCCAGCATGAACATTTTCCACATCAATTCACAGTTTTCTTGATAAATGTAATATCTTTGATTTCAAAGAATATGTTATTGCTGGTAGGAGGCAATACATAATCTATCATAGAACATAGAACATACAGCGCAGTACTGGCCCTTCGGCCCTCGATGTTGCGCCGATCCAAGCCCACCTAACCTACACTTGCCCACTTTCCTCCATATGCCTATCCAATGCCCATTTAAATGCCCAAAAAGAGGGAGAGTCCACCACTGTTACTGGCAGGGCATTCCATGAATTCACGACTCGCTGAGTAAAGCACGAAGCATAATAATAAAGATATTTTTAGAGTTCTCAAGTATCCAACGAATCAATATTAGCATTATCAATTTATACAAATGATAAAAAAAGGAGCAGACTTTTTGGCCTCTTCAGTTTGCTCCACCACTCCACCATAAGAAGATCACAGCTGCTCTGATTGCAACTTTCAATCTAGATTCCTGCTTATCCAAAGAACATTTCAACTCCTTGTTTATCAATTACATACCTACTTCTGCATGAAAAGTATTCATAGATGTTGCTTCTACCATCTTTTCAGGAAAAGAGTTCTAAACCTTCAGTGATAACACTGTTTTTTGTCTTTTATCTGTTTTAAATAGGAAACCAGTTATTTTTAGAGAGTGACCCCTAGTTCTGGTTGTTCCCTTTTGAAGAAACATCCTCTCCGTAAGTACCCTGACAAGATCCTTCAAATTTGCATGTTTCAATTAAGTCGCCACTTACTCTTCTAAATCTCAACAGATATAAGCCGAGCCTGTCCCACCTCTCCTCCTAAGACAACCCGTCCGGTACTAATTTAGTAAACTTTTCTGAACTACTTCCAATTCATTTCTACCCTTCCTGTAATAAGATGAATAATACTCCTGCTGCAGTCTCAGCAGTGCCCTATTTAACTGAAGCATAATGCTGTTTCTAATTCCCTTCACAATAAAGGACACCATTCTGTTGTTTTTCCTGATTACTTTCTGAAATGTGTCCACACAAATTTCAAGAAGACTAACTTTCAAACCAAATTCTCAAGGCACTTGGCATGAATGTAATGGAAAACTGGGAGCACATTTCTGGTGAAATCATTTTTAAAAAAATTCATTCATAGGATATTGGCATCTCTGGCTGGGCCATCATTGATTGTCTATTCCTAATTGCTCAGAAGATTGTTAAAAATCAGCCATGTCACTGTGAGTCTGGAGTCACATGTAGGCCAGACCAGGTAAAGACAGCAGTTTCCTTCCTTAAAGGACATTAGTAAAATCTCTAATTTTTTTTAGCATATTCATGCTAAAACTGGTACACAATCAGAAAATTTTACCAAATGATGTAACAAGAGAAAATAGGAGGTGTGCGCAGCATGGTGGCACAGTGGTTAGCACTGCTGCCTCACAGTGCCAGAGACCCGGGTTCAATTCCTGCCTCAGGCAACTGTCTGTGTGGAGTTTGCACATTCTCCCTGGGTTTGCTCGGTTTCCTCCCATAGTCCAAAAATGTGCAGGTTAGGTGAATTGGCCATGCTAAATTGCCTGTAGTGTTAGGTGAATGAGTAAATGTAGGGGAAAGGGTCTGGGTGGTTTGCTCTTCAGAGGGTCAGTGTGGACTCGTTGGGCCGAAGTGCCTGTTTCTACAATGTAAGTAATCTAAAAATACATTTACATGTGTTTTGTGGAATATCAATGTTATGATAACAATGTAAACAGCTAAAGTTATGATAGGAGATTGAAAGAATACCTCCGCAATTTCAGGATCATCACCTTTGTGACAGTATGTAAAGGATGAAAAAGAGGTCAAGAATGAAACGATTGGGTATACTGAAATGACCATTACATGGAGTTCATTGTATCTCAATGAACATTAACTTTTGACTGAACAAATTCTGACTAAATATAAAACTGGTTTCAAATATGTAAAGGGCTTCATAATGTTTAATCATTTTGCTAAAGTTAGAGAAAGTGTTATTATTCCATAAAAAACATTATCATTCAAATAAAATTATTATTATTACAGTGAAGTTACAAATTATAAGTTAGTTCCTGTCACAAAGTTGTATATTAAATAAATTTGGAATCCTTACCTTGGGTGTATTACATATGACAATTTCAGCAGAGACCCAGTGACTAACGTAGTCTGCATATTTAATCAGGTCCAGAAGATACTGGCGTTGTCTGTAATCTAGCACAAACAAACTGCTGCCCTCTGCAAATGTTGATTCTGAAGAAACTGGCCTGTGAATAATTACATTAAAATCTGTTCTATAAATTATATTAGTTGATCTCTGCTGTACTCATAATATTAAGGACAAATATGTAAGGTAAATCACGTATTTTGCTGTTCAGGTCATTACAATCAATTACTGTTAAATGAACACAAATGAACACAGATTCTATCAAAAACCTAATAAAAGCTTAACAATGTCAGGAATTTTTGGTTTGTTATTAGAGCTTTGCAAGAGATTTCTTTTGAAATATGTTTTTCATAATAACAATCATTATGGTAGACAATGTCCAAAATTTTATTTAATGCAGTTTAATGCTGAAAACCTTCATCACCTTGAATGCCATATATAATGAAGCTCTCAAAATCTGCTGTTATCGCTCAGTTGTGCACTCCACAAGAAGCCAAAGTCTTTCTTTATTGATGCCATTAACAAGAATTTCAAGTAATTCTGGATTAGTGTGGAGTTCTTAACATTTTGTTCTTCTGGATTGTAAAAATATGCTTTCAGGAAGATTCTCTATAAGGCCACACTATGCATGCATATATGTAGAAACCTTAACATCATTTTGTGGTTTGAACATCATGTTATGAATCTCTGTGTTGGTCTTAGTCACCATCATGTTTCAAAAACATTCAACTATGCAGCCATTTTGAAAATTTTAAAGCATCAAATCCAACAAGTTAGTTACATTTAAAATGTCTCCTTATACACTTTCGTAGATAACATGGCATTCCCAATGGAGAAAAAGATGTTTGATATGACAGTATTGTTGAGCTTTTCTGGTTTAAGTGCTAACCTATAATAAGACTTTATGAGAACATGTATTTTCTACCCAACAGCTCTTTTATAGCTTTCATCTCACAACAATTGTAAAGTGCATACACACTGAGAATGTAATATACCGTTGCAATAAAATTTTATTTCAGATTGGTGCTTAACTCAGCACCAAAGCTGAATGTGGTGGTTAGTGTTTCCTCCCATATTATAGCCTAAAGGGTCTGTAAAATGAGTATAGGCACTGTCTAAATGGCCACACATGTCTTGATATATGGGACAAATTCTTGCAGATTTAGGAATAGCAGCACATACAGTTAAGCCTCAAGAAAGCAGCAGATAGTAAAATAAAGCCTCATAGACCAAATATGTTTGAGCCTTTGCTAGAGAATACTTTTAAATCTCTAATGGGAACAAAATTCCCCTCTCCAGAAATAGAGCTGGGAAATATTATTTTATTCAGAAACTAATAATTCTGTCAGGTATTGAAAACAAAAGAGCCTGGGATCTGGTGGCTGTAATAATCTGAAAAATCTATTCTTTGCTGCATGCTAGAATACAGTTAAATATTAAGGCAAGTGAAGACACTATTGGGACTATATGGAGCAATGGGTTGCTTAGAAATATTGTCTGAAATTGCAAAAGTTAGAAATAGAATAAAAATGATTAAAGAATACAATCTGTCATAACTGTTAAACCACATACAATGCTGCCAGACCCCAAGATTCCATCCAAGCAGTGCTACATCCTGATTTAGTGAGGTAAGGTGACTTATACAATATTGTTAGTTTTTCCCATAGTTGGTGACTCTGACCATCCCTCTCCCCGACTGAAAAATCAAAGAAAATCTGTATGGCTGGGAAATGCCAACCTGATTTAACCTGTTAACTGGTAGAGGTCCAGACTTCCATCTCCATCTGAAAAGATCGATGCAGAACTGCTGAGACTTCTCTTAACTCCCAACAAGGATGGATGGAGCTGAACATCAATGTAAGTGATTTTACCTGGATAGGCAGGCAACAACTCCACTGACCTTCCCTGCCACCCAAATATCCACAATTTTACACTTGCCAGTACATTCAGAGGATGTAAAATTCTGACTTATTATTCAATTCAATAATCTGAAACAAGGGGTTGGATAAATAATTAATATTCTTATCTTCGGTCATTATGCAATGGTTGCCAATTTCCTCACTGGGAAGAAAACATCTTATCTATGGATTTAAGTGTGGCTGCTCTCATAGCTACACAGTTTAATGCCTTGACATTTACAAATAAAGGTCGGCAGCATGAAAGACGTAATAGGAGGCTGTGGGTCTTTAAAAGGTGAATCTGAATTTTGCATGCATCAGGAAAGCAGCATGAGAAAACTGGTTAACATTTAAAATAATCCATAGGTGGGTTTGGGGGAGGGGAGTGGTTGGAGTTCAGATACTTTAACAGCAAACTGCTGAATTTCACTCACTTGATGCCATCTGAGCAAGCCAATGAGAATATTTTCTTTCAAACATGACCAGATCATAATACATGGTTATATCTAAGCCAATATCATATAGTTTTATTCACATGATCAGTTCTATTAAATCGACAATTGTAACTAAATTTCCAACGAGACCTTTTGAAACATTCATGCAAAATTTGGAATTAGAAGGTACTCACTTTAGGACTGTTGTAGGTTTGTCTTTAACACCAAAAGCTCTTGAGTTCAGAAAATGGACAGGGTGGCAATCTCGAAACAGTTCCTGAAATGAGAATGTGCACTGATGAACCAAGAATTTCAGTCATATTGGTAAGTATTCAAATATTGATTTGGCACTTGCACTAAAACTTTAAAACATTTCAGAGAGAAGGTTAGTTGTTCTTAGCACAGCTGTGTGCATGAATGATAAACATAATCATGCCATGCTCACCATCTAAAAAAGTTTTTGTTCCTGTCAGAATATACAACAGATAAGTGTCATAAAGCAGAAGAGTATAAGGCAAAATAAATATTGTTTAAATTTTAATATAGGGTTTTGCAATAGTTTCAGGCCACTGCTAAAATAAAACCCATAAATAGTCCAGAATCTTGCCATGAGAATAAGGAAAGTTGGGTAGTTTACCTGGATGGCCAACAGTGAGTTCACCTACAGCTCTGAGATGCAATTAGCTAATAGTCTGCAGCTGGACACACGTGCTGCATATTTGGTTGTGAGGGATATAGTACGAGAAATATCCATGATCTCTTGCTTAGCATAGAAGGAGCATATCACAGGTGCAAGCATTACATTCAGATCTTTAGTTACTCCTGTTAAAGAATATTAACTAAACATTTAAACATTCTCACTTCAACCCAAAGCAGGGCAGCACGGGTTTCTCTTCGGAGGGTCAGTGTGGGCTTTTTGGGCTGAAGGGCCTGTTTACACATTGTAGACATTCTAATCTAATCTCATGAACTAAAGCAGATTAATTAGTAGAAAATGTAAAGCAAAAGTATTTGCCTGATGCTTTCTAATGTAGGGTTACTTAAAGGTTTACAGATGTTCAAGCAAGCATCTTGATTATGTGTGGAAAAAAATACAGTTAATGTCTCAAGTTCAGTATGACATTTCTTCAGAACTAACTTCTGAAGAAGAGTCTTGGCAGATTTGAAATGTTAACTCAGATCCGCTCACCCAGATGCTACCAGACCTGCTGAGTTTCTCCAACATTCTCTGTGTTTATTTCAGATTTCCAGCATCCACAGCAATTTGCTTTTATATCTCCATTTTATATCTCAGTTTAATAATCTATTGTTGACAGAAAAGCCCATATCACAGTCATGGTGGTCATCTGCACTTGTGCCAGAGAAACATCTAATAGTCTTCTGTTATTAATCCAGTGTTGGTTAATCTAGTTTCTTGGAGAGCAGCAATGTCAATGTTAAATTTAGAGAGCTAATAATTGATCAAAACCATCCTTTTTTAAAAAGCTGGGATCTGGGTATCGCTAGCAAGACCAGTGTTTGTTGACCATCCCTAATTAACCTTGAATTAAATGGCTTAATAGGTCATTTTAGAGGGCAGTTAACAGCCAATCAAATTGGTGTGGATGAATGTCACATGTGGGTAAGGATGGCAGAATCCTTTCCCTATAGGGCATTAGTGAACCAGAAACAAAACAAAAACTGTTGGAGAAAATCAGTAGGTCTGGCAACATCTGTGGAGCGAAAACAAAATGAACATTTCCAGTCCAGCAACTCTTCTTCAGAAGAAATCATGGTACATATTGGTACCAACGTCAGAACCAGCTCTGATGAAGAGTCACAACTCAAAGCATTAAATCTGCTCTCACTCCATACATGCTAGCAGACCTGCTGAGATTCTCCAGCAGCATCTGCTTTTCTTTCAGATTTTCAGTTCTTTGTTTTGACAAATGATAGTTTTATGGTCTCCATTTCTGAGACAAGCTTTCATTTTAATCAATTAAAATTGAAATTCCACCGGCTCCAACTGCAGGATTTCAGTCTGTGCTCCAGAGGATCAGCTTAGCCCTTCTGATTACTAGACTAAGGACATTACAACTATACCACTGCCTCCCCATATGTGCTTTGCCTGTTAAGTGCAAGTCCTCATGCATGCAAGACATTTGGGTGTTCCTGATTCCAAGCCAGAGAATTTTTAGCTTTCATTTAATGAATGTGAATACAGGGTGACCACCATATCCGCGGAATCATTTTGCACGCTTTCAGTTACTCATAGTTTATCACAGCCCAAAGATATTATAGGGAACATTCCAGAACCAGGTATCAGGGGATTCTGGGAAGGTAAGTTTTCCATTTAAATGAATGGGTTTGCTCCTATCCGTGGTATCGGGCTACCGCGGTAGGTCTTGGAACGTATTCCTCCATGGGTACGGGGCCTACTGCGCTCATTCCCCTAAGTATATGCCAAACTCAAACCCACTTGACAGGACAGAATCCCGCATCCTCACGCACCCATTCAGGAAGGCCAATGTTGGCAAGTCAGTACCTTACTGGCTGGGGGCAGCCCACCTTTAGACAGATGGTAACTGACCAATAAAATGCAATGACTCTTACCACTATCAGAAACATTCTGTGGCATCCTGCCTACACCAGTCAAGGTGGCTTATAACCTGTAAACTGCTACTTCCCTCAGTGTTGGTTCCCTCACTGGTAACAAGGAGGATGAAGTACCCTCTCAATTTGTTATTAAAGCTGAACATGTTCTCTTCAACTGTTTTGACTGAACAGCCTCAGCAGGATTTGAAATCACATGGTAGCCATTGGCCGTATTTCCCTCTTGGTCTTATAAATTGAACTGTAGGAAGGGGAGGAGTACATTTGTTTGGAGCACAGTAGAGTTGCCGAAGGGGATTGTTTAAAGTGATTAACAGTGAGCTGTTACATTACATCGCAGTGTATTTGACTCTTTAAGGAAGATCAACAAGGCAATGGGTATATATAATTCACAGTTGAGACGTGGTCGATGGATGTCAGAACATATCCATATACCAGTTGGACCTATGTATTTTATCTCTGAGGGCCAATATTCCACTGAGATCTCATGCAGTTTAACTCATGCAGAGGCTGTGTATTGTAGGTGAGTCTTACCCACTTGGGTCCTTATTTGCAATACACAAAGCAGCTCATGAAAATGCACTTGACATGTTCTGTTGCAAATTACTGTCCATATTTGGGCAATAAACGTCCCCGAGCTTCATCAGTTTCTAATCTTTGCACATCTTTGTGATTTGTTTGCCAGTTTGTTCCCATGCCCTTCTCAATATTTGGAGGTCTATCAAATAACCCAGAACATTTCGACTAAAAGTGCCTTGAACAGATGCATCTTCATCAGAAAACGTCAATTAATACATATAGAGATATACAGCACAGAAACAGACCCTTCAGTCCAACTCGTCCATGCTGACAAAATATCCTAAATTAATCTAGTTCCACTTGCCAGCACTTGGCCCATATCCCTTAAAACCCTCTCATTCATATGCCCATCCAGATGCCTATTAAATGTAATTATATCTACCTCCACCACGTCTTCTGGCAGCTCATTCCATACTAGCACCACCCTCTCAACATAATGAAAACATTGCCCTTTTAAATCATTCCCTCTCACCATAAAACTATACCCTCTAGTTTTTGACTCCCCCACCCCAGGGAAAAGACCTTGTCTATTTACCCTATGACCCCCATGATTTTTTAAACCTCTATAATGTCACCCCTCAGACTCTGACGCTCCAAGGAAAGCAGTCCCAGTCTATTCAGTCTCTCCCTATAGCTCAAGCCCTCCAAATCCTTGTAAATCTTTTTTGAAACCTTTCAAGTTACACAACATCCTTCCTATAGCAGGGAGACCAAAATTGCATGCCCCATTCCAATAATGGCTGAACCAACATCCTGTGGCCGCAACATGACTTCCCAAATGCTATACTCAAAGCACTGACCAATAGAGGCAAGCATACCAAATGCCTTCTTCAAAATCCTCAATACCTGCAATTCCACTTTCAAGGAACTATAAACTTGCACCTCAGGGTCTCTTTGTTCAGCAACGATCCCTAGGACCTTATCATTAAGTGCATAAGTCCTACCTTGATTTGCCTTTCCAAAAGTGCAGCACCTCACATGCAGCTAAACTCCATCTCCATCCTCAGCCAATTTGCCAATCTGATTAAGATCCACTGTACTCTGAGGTAACCTTCTTCGCTGTCCATTACATCACCAATTACTGCAAAATTACTAACTATCCCTCCTATGTTCCCATCTAAATCATTTATATAAATGACAAAAAATAATTGGACCCAGCACCGATCCTTGTGGCACACCACTGGTCACAGGCCTTCAGTCTGAAAAGCAACCCTCTACCACTACCCTCTGTCTTCTACATTTAAGCCAGTTCTGTATCCAAATGGCTAGTTCTATACCTCTTTTCCCTGCTTAAAGTCACCTTGCTTTTCCTTACCAGCTTTCCTAAATAGTGGCACCACGTTAGCCAAACTCCAGTCTTCTGGCACCTCACCTGTGGCTATCTATACAAATATCACAGCAAGGCCTTTTTGTTTAAGACCCTACACTTATGACAAATATACAAAAGACAACTAATGCAATTCCATTTTTATGTTTCATATCAATGAAAACTATAGAACAGTACTTCAAATACTCAGCGGTGAGTTTTAATTAATTAAAAATATAAATTAACCCATTAACATTAATTAATGACTCATGTCCCGTGTGAATCACCTAATGAACACAAGTTATAATGATTTACACTAATTATTTCAACAGTGATTCTGACAGGCAGATTTGATCAATGTTAGGTCAGTTCATCCAGAACATGAATAATGTTTAGAAGCTTTGGCCCAGATTCAGGGTAATGAAGACCCAGAGTACAAAGCAAAAAAAAAAGTTACAGCTTGCTGGGGAATTGGTGGAGGTTACAAATGATGGTATTCAAATGTTCAAAGAAGTGTTGCAACAGCAGGATATCATAGAAGGTTAATGAGAATTATCCAGTAAAAAGCAGCAAAGAACACCACTGAGACTCATTAGGTTGATGTATACTACACAGTTACTTCCACTCAAAGGAAGACTTATATTTATTTCTGTCCTTCCTTTCCACTAAGAAGGAATCTGTAAAACCTCCCAATGCCTTTGCTGCAGACCTTACCCCATCTATAGGAGCGGCACGGTGGCACAGTGGTTAGCACTGCTGCCTCACAGCGCCAGACACCTGGGTTCAATTCCCGCCTCAGGCGACTGACTGTGTGGAGTTTGCACGTTCTCCCCGTGTCTGCATGGATTTCCTCCGGGTGCTCCGGTTTCCTCCCACAGTCCAAAGATGTGCAAGTCAGGTGAATTGGCCATGCTAAATTGCCCGTAGTGTTAGGTAAGGGGTAAATGTAGGGGTATGGGTGGGTTGCGCTTCGGCGGGTCGGTGTGGACTTGTTGGCCCAAAGGGCCTGTTTCCACACTGTAAGTAATCTAATCTAATCTAATCTATATGAAAGCCCGGATTCACTAACAGCGACATGAGTCTGAATTCCCCACCACAATTACTCCAGAAAGACAACAATGATTTAGTTCAAAACACCACAGATACAAACGCTTATTATAAAAGTTGCATTTATAGCTTTGCCTGCCTGGCTGGGGCCCTTTCCTATCACCCTCTATTTCAGTGTTGCCTGCCTTGAATATCTCCTGCTCTAGAGAAAAAGAGCACATAATGTTTGTGGCACTGATTCTTAATTCAAGAATAGCAAATTGATCACTTTCCCTTTGTTTATCTTTAATCTAAGTAAGAAAAATAACATGACTAAATAGGGAACTCTGGTTTATATATAGTACATGTCAATTCCTCAAGATATTTCAAAGTCCTTTAGAGTTAGTTCTTCTGAAATGCAGGTATTTTTGCCATATTTGTCTTTGACATTAGCACTAATCTTGTGATGATGGTTATTGATGTATAGTCAGTGAAACAATCAAGTTAAATCTCCCTAATCAATCTCCTCTTACTGGGAGTTATGTTGATAAATAATTATACAAAGATTCACATGAAGGAGCAACTCAGATGTAAGAAATAAGACAAGCAAGGCTGACAGAGGAAGAAGTACACACTGAAAATGGATTTTTCATTTCCAGCCAGATGCTTTTATCCAAATAGTATCGATCCTTGTGTGAACTACAACTAGTAACTTATTGTGAAAGGACTTTAGGTGGCCAAATGGGCATAAGTCCAAAGTACAAAGATGGGTTCTGATTGGTGTGGAAGTAATGTAGGTAAAGGACTAGATAATGCAGAGCCCCTTCACCTTTTCTGAACAGCTGAACCAAAAGACAACAATCTTGGCTTGAAAATGGAGTATGTTATAAACTGTAAGTAATTCCAGTGAGCATGCAGTAAATCTGGAGAATGGACTCCTTGTGAAGATTCCGGAAGCAGGTTGCACTGATTCATTGAGAAGCAACTAAAATAGACTCAGAAAACAAGATTTTAGTATACTGTGTTTGAGTAACTTTGAAACGAGATGTGCCATACATATATCAAACTAGGGAAGAATAGATGTCTTTGGACTTAAACTTCCTAAAGCTTTCCTTTCCTCATATCTGTATCTGTTGTAGACCCAATGCTAGATATTTATTGCAGGTAGCCAAGTCCGCTATTGCAGTAACATGTAATTCTGGGCATCGTAAAAGGCAAATGAGGTGAATCTTGAGTTGCTTAGCTCTCGAAACTTCTACATTCCTATCATGGTAGTTGTAAATAGACCTTGAGATATTGGTCCAATTGGCTTTGGTAGGGACAAATTTCCATTTGAGGCAGGATATTACAAGTGAAAATAAAATCAGATTCAGTTGTGTTTAATATTTATATATGAATGAATGGTAACTGAGAGAGCATTCAATGAAGAGCAAAAGAGAAATTAGAGAATAGAAATAGGATTAAAAAATACATTTTACTTTGTTACAATTTTTTTTAAATGTATGAAGAGAATTCTAATGGTACCTGTTGCAGCAAGGTCACTTGCTGTGCTAGATGTTGTGGACTGTAGTCAGCCAACATGAAAAGTCCTTTCTCATCAACTTTCTGGTAAGTCCCTGACAGTTCTCTTGCAAAGCCAGTATAGCAGGGCTTTGGCAGCGCAGTGGCTATGGTGTAAGACTTTTCCTTCGGTTGAAGGTTTGTACGCTTGCTTATCTTCCATTTAAAGCTCTGTTTCAACAAGAGATTAATAAAAGGTAATGTGTAGCAACATTGTATTACGCCTGTAAGATCCACCAATTAAATCCATTCGAGTGAGGCTATGTTCTATTTTCAATGATTCTGTCCTGTGTTAGAATTCCCAAGGACCAAATAACATAGTTGAAAAAAGCAAAAGAACACACTAGTTATTCAATTCCAAGGCAAGGAAAAGAGGTATGTTTCCTAGGTACAACAATGAGGAATGGTTCCTAATACATTGTTTATCTTCAATTAAAAAGGAGTGCCATACCTTTCGAGAAATATCTTCATCCAAAACCTTTTTGAACATTGAATGAACTGACTGGTTGTCCTCCTCATTCCCCAAATCCTCGAACATGATGCTGTCATATCGTGGATTATGGGCTTTTTCTTTCTCAGAGAAGCTTTGAAGTAAATTCATTAAATATTCTCCTCGACTGTCATATAGAATAACCTTTTAAAAGAAAGATCATATTCAGTCAATTTAATATTTATTATTATTCAGCTCTTCAATGATCCATGTTGCATAATTAACCATAGTTCTGTATCTTTGGGATTCATACTCAATCTCTGAATTAATGAAGTCTATTCATTAAAATTATTGAGTGTATAATGTAGTAGTATGGTTTCCACTGCTGTTTCATTACTCCTGTTTTATCAATGAAACTCTGCATATATATTATATTATGCAGACAAAAGACACATAACAATTGTTAAGTTTATTATAAAGACAACAGTCCTAAATGAATCAGTTATGCTCATGGTAACTATGTTGCAATTGAACCCACCAGTGCCACCCAACAATGATGCCACCAGGGCTTGAGAGTTCAGGGGTTTGGGGCACATAATCCAAATAGAGGCAGCTGGTGGTTGTATGACAAAGGGTGCATTCAGGCTTTCATCTTGCACCACAGTTTGGCATCACTGGTGGAACCTTCCTCTTCTCAGGGCTTTCCCATCCAGAAACCAGCAGGTTGAGGCTCCAACTGACTCTTGTGTCAGTGTTAAAAAACAAATTCCTTCCATCTTCAATCTTTCTTGGGATAGGATACAGTACCATATCCTATCCCAAGCTGCCATCCCAGCAGGGTTCATTTGCACTCTTCAGAAAAGCTGTACATCTGAATTTCATTCAGCTTACTGGCCTTAGGGAATAATTTGGGTCCTCAGTATATTGTGAATTCAGTATATGATTGCTGAATGTTTCAATATTATCATTCTCTGCATGCCCAATCTCTAAGAAATGATCCCACATTTGTGCATATTTGTTAGTGGATGCCTTTAGGTGGTTTAATTATTCCAGCTGGGTTCAGAGTTACCTTTGAGGAAATAAAAGTTTCTAGCTTGTTTAAAACTTCAGTATCTTCTGCAAAGTCTACATAGTAACATTCTTCAATCCAGGCCTGCAGTAGATCTAAACTTCGGTTATACACATTTATGGAGTCAGATGAATTTCTTTGATTCGCACTGAAATTGTAAAAATAATTCAGATTACCTATTCTTGTGTGAAAATATTGGATTAAAATTAGTAAAAGTGCGGACATGACATCATGACATCTACAAAAATCTAAAGGATAAGTACTGAATAATTCAACACATATTTTATGCTTGTCACTGAATCAAATTTTGGATGTTAAGAGAAAGCTCTGATGCAGGCTTACAAATTTTGAATAATTTAAAGATAAATGCTGAGTGTCAAAGTTCCCACAATTGGCAAAAAGGATATTTCAATTTGCTGGGCTAAGTGATTTCCAAAGTATAATACCTCTCTGGAGCTGTATGGCAAGTCATAGAGGTTTATAGCACTGAAACAGGCCCTTCAGCCCAACTTGCCCACGCCACCAAATTTTCACAATTAAACTAATCCCATTTGCCTGCATTTAGTGTGTATTCCTCCATACATATCCCATCCATGTACCCGTCTAAATGTTTCTTAAATGACAAAACTATACTCACTTTCACCACTACCTCTCGCAGCCCATTCCAGACACTCACGACCCTTTGTGTGAAAATATTGCCCCTCTGGACCCATTTGTATCACTTCCCTCTCATCATAAACCAATGCCCTTTACTTTTAGACTCTCCTACCATGGGGAAAACTGTTGGCTATCTGCCTTATCTATGCCTCTCATGATTTTATACCTGTATGAATGTCACCCCTCAGTCTCCCACGCTTCACAGAAAAAAAATTCCAGTCTATTCAAGCTCTGCTTATAACAAACCTTCCAATCCAGATAGCATTCTAGTAAATCTTTTCTGCACTCTTTCTAGTTTAATAATATCCTTTATGTAGTAGGGCAACCAGAATTTCAAACAGTACACCAAATGTGGCCCCACCAACATTTTGCATGGCTACAACAAAATGTCCCAATTCCTATACTCAATGCCTTGGATGATGAAAACAAGCATGTCAAAAGCTTTCTTCACTACTCTCTCTGCCTGTGGCTCACTTTCAAGGAGCTATGAAGCGGTACCCAAAATCTCTTTGTTTTTATGGCACATCACTGGTCACAGGCCTCCAGTCTGAAAAATAACCATCTGTCTTCTACTGTCAAGCCAATTTTGTATCCAATTAGTTAGCTCCCCCTGATTCCCTTGAGATTTAACTGTACTCAACAACCAGTTATGTAGTTACTTGTCAATGCCTTGTTAAAGTCATTTAAACAAGTAATTTTAAGTCTAAACCCACTATATCACAGAAGTATAATATTGTCAATAGTGGTACATTGTGGTATTAAGCCCACAGGGTACAACAGTTTCATTGAAGATAAGATCTTGTCCTACATTCAGAGTTACAGCGTGATTTTTGATAGCGCTCTATTTTACAGTGACACTGAAAAATAGCTGCATCTTTAGTTATGAACTAACTCTTCTTCATTGATATGTTGATCTTCTACCTGCAGTTTTTTTGTGACATTGTGACTGTTGTCATGAGTGAGTTCCCTTAGAATAGCAATAGGTATAATTTTATAGCACTGATTTACTAAGCAACATAACTGATTAAATATATATGCATAGCATACAGAAGAAAAAAAACAAGTTTTTTTCTTCTCTATGAGATATATATGTGTATGTACATATTAAAACAACTAGTGCAATCTGATATGAAAAACATGAACTTCTGTACATTCTATCTCGACAATTCCATCCAAAATAACAAATAATTCTAATGTAGTTATCACTCCATCCCAAAAATTGAAAAGAAAATTGTGCTGGGCTTTTTCTACTGAGGTGGGTAGCTCAAACTGGGAAATTTCTCAATTTTGCAGTCCAACCTTGGTTTAAAATGCTCCAACTTTCACTCTGTCATGGCAAAGTTGTATTGAGTTGGGTTAGCTGACCCCAAAAGGAGACCATCAGCACTACTAGGGAGGGCAAGTGTTGAAGTCAATTACTTCAAAGATCTGCTTTGATACTCTGAGCCTTTGTTCCAGTTTTTTTTAAAAAATAGTGAAGCTCTCTAGACCTCACTCCTTGTATAGCCTCTCTCACGTCAGCGTTCTCCTATATCCCATTCATGCCAAATCACTCAGTTCCCAAATTCCTTCAATTGCCTCTTTTCATCTTCACAATCACTCCCAGGATCCTCCATAGCAGAACTCGAGTCATAGAGCTCCATTAAAAAATTCTAATGATCCAATACTCTCACACCTACACACTTGAGAATAATTATAATCATGAATCTCACTCAAAGCTCTTAAACCTCAAGCAGTTAATCCTGTGTAAACAAAACACATCTGACCCCACAACAAAATTTTGTAATAGCACTTTCAACTGTGAATCACACTGTAAACTCAGAACACCCAGCTAAAATGATAGCAGACTTTGAAACAAAGTCAAACATTCTCAATTAAATATAGTAATCGTCATAATAATTATGACAGTAACAATGATAATAGCCATTTGGAAATGTTAGCAAAGTCATCTATTGAAACTGTATTAACACATACATTTTTAATTTACACCAGATGGCCTGTCAATCAAAGTACCCTAGCAAAGTTTTCTTTATAACTTTCATAGAGAGTTTCATGTTTAAAGAGCAGTGGGTTTGTAAAGCCTAAGTGCCTGATGCTTAAACAAATATTTTTTCATCCTTCAAGAGTATTTATATCTATACCATTAATTTATTACACCGATTCTGTGGATTAGCTCCCTTGGAACAGAAAATAAAAGAGTCCTGCTGGAACACAGCATTAAGCTGAAATGATCTGAATTTGGATTTCTATTCTGTGTAAATCACATCCTGGCCTTTCCTAGAGGCTTACGTAGGATCTGTTGGATGTGACAATGAAGCTTATACATCATCATCCCATTTTAAAAAGTTCACTGAGACGTCCAAATCAAGTCTCAAGGATCATTTTGAGACATTTTGATCATATTGTCAAATTTGAAGTCAATGTTGACAGCTAGAATCACATCACTTAATTTGATTAAGTTAAGACACTTTCTAATACAGTATAAGAACATACATGGCAACAGTAAATGGAAGAGAACAGAGAGAGAGAGGTATGCTGTGATTTATACAATACCTGATATCAATGACACTGCTGAATCTATCTTCCAGAAACTGAAGAAATTCACAAGGTGATGTGAAATAACGAAAAGTATAAAAAAACTGCTGGACGTAACCTTCTATTACTGCATTGCTGCAAAATTAACACCATCTGTTAAATATACACATTACAATATGCAAAAGCAAAGAAAATACGCTGTTGCACAAATTGAAAATGCCTTTCCCAGACAAATAAGAATCTACTGTTTCCTCCTAGGTAGAAATCAAAATAAATCTTTCTGATCCACCTTATATAAGCAAATTACTTATTACTGAACAATTGAGATTGTAGTCTGCATTTGGAATTATTCCTAACCAAGTTCTACACATAATTAGTTTATAACTAAATATAGATGAGTTTGAAGCATCGAAACTTCTATCAGAAAAAAAAACAAATCATTTAAGCTTTCTTACTTTAAATTCAGGCCTTCCCCTGCAAATAGATAACTTATATCAAGGAAATGCTTCTTTTTGAGAAACAAAATTAGAAATTGCTGGAAAATCTCAGCAGGTCTGCTAACATCTGTGGAGAGAATGCACAGTTAACATCTCAGGTCCAATGACCCTTCTTCAGAACTTCAGAACCCATTCTGAAGAAGGGTCATTGGACCCCAAACATTAACCCTGCCTTTCTCCATAGATGCTGCCAGATCTGCTGAGTTTTTACCGCAATTTCTGATTTCCAGCATTTGCAGTTCTTTGTCTTTTTTACTTCTTTTATGAGATTATGTCACAAAACTGGAAGTCTATTCTTCACGATTTCTAAAACAAAATTGCTACATGTCAATGCAAAAAGTAAAATTCTCTCTTCAAAGCCTTTTCCTTTTAAACATTAAGCATAGTAAAAATGTCAACCTTGCACTTAATAGTAAACAGGCATTGCTGACAATACAGATGCTAACATCTTGATGGATCCTCAATAATAGACCACTATTGTATTCAGGTAATCACAAGAGGATGGTATGCAAACAAAGCAATGAGGAAAGTGGGTATCATTGAGATGTCAATTTGATTTACAATTAATTTTGAAATGGAAACTATACCTGACATCCTCAGCAACATGATTGCAAAAAGTTGTCAAAATATAGGCTTAAGATTGTTTTAACATTGTGTTAGTGGAAGCTATCTTGAGATCTATTAACTCTTAAAATAAGGTTAAAGTTACTTGTTAAATTTCTACTCAAGCAAATTGTAAACTTCTGGTGTACAGTTTTCTTGATAAAAAGGCAATGCTGGTAACTGACTGAGATAATTTGATTAGATTTTATTTATTACTGTCACATTTACTGAGGAACAGTGAAACGTATTGTCTTACTTGCTTTACAGGCAGATTGTACTATACAAGTGCATCATGGTAACAGAACAAACTGCAAGGTACAATGTTACAGCTGTTCACAAAAGATAACTTTTAGTTAATGGGCATAATCAGATGATAGTGAGCTTATTTGGAGTGTCAAATTAGAAGTCTTTGTAAATTACCTTCAACAAAACATTTAATATTTTTTTTCTCCAGTATGTTCCCAAGTCATGACTGAAAATCTGATGTCTAATTTTATTAATAATGTTTTTAGAAATTTACGAGAAGTAGGATTGGTTAAACAATCTTAATTATCCAGGTATTCATTATTCTATGAAGTCAAACAAAGCAAGTGTAAATTTGTCAAAATTAAATACTCTGAAAACTCCCATAAGTAATTAATTAAAATATCAAGCTGTTTCCATGACAAAATTAAAATCGTAAATATCACTGGTGGGGAAGGAGGTGCCTGTGGTGCTTGGCATGGATCTGTTGGGCTGAATACCTGAGTTCTATATTGTGAATACTGTATAATAATGAACCAGTAATTACACACATCACAGTTTAGACATTGATCTTCTTAGAGCTGCTCATTTATATAACAACATGTAACTGAAATACTAGCACACTTCACACTGCTGAAGCACATACATTAATCCCCTGCAAGCAACAGACAAAGAGGCAGGCACAACACTGAAATGTCTATAACACCCAGTCTCTCAATATCTGAACTCCGCCATTGAGTTTTCACTCGCAAAGTTACAGTAGCACGAACTGCAGCTCTGTAATTTAAAGGCATCATTAATTACATTTTCACCTCACATTAAATTTACTTGTGATAAAGGAAAATTATATTTCTATTTAAATGGGATTTTTCAAAGTTGGGATAGCTCTGCGTCGTCATAAAATAGCTACTAGTGTTTTTTATATTATATACTGCACAAGTAAAGTTAGTACAACACACATTCTGTTCATCTAACAAGGCATTTAATAAGATTTAATGAGATGGATAATGAATTAAAATGATGAATTTTCTTTATTCACGTGTGGGATGTGGGTGTTGCTGGCTGGCCAGCATTTTAATGTCAGTCTCTAGATGCCCTTGAGGAAGTGGTGGTGAGGTCCCTTCTTGAACTGCTGTAGTCCACTTGATGCAGGTAGACTCATAATGCCATTAGGGAGGGAATTCCAAGGCTTTCAAACAGTGACAGTGATGGAATGATGATATTTTTCAAAGTCAGGATGGTGACAGCTTGGAGAGCAACTTACAGCTGGCAGTATTCCTATGGTCATAAATGGTCTTGCAAATACAAATTCTTACCTTTTTAACTTTGCAATTATATTTAATATGATTTAATATTCCTTGCTACGTGCTATTCACCTGCTATAGAGGTTTGCCATCAGCCCCACTGCTGTTCCAGCCTGAAGTATTTGTGTTCTGTCCTTGCTTTGGCTCTGATCACCTTTCAAAGAGTGGAAGGTGAGGAAGGAATTGCTATCAGTTGATCTGAGATTTAATGTCTCTGATTGGAATGAGGAGGTGACCAGTGAAGGAAGAACAGAGGAGTTCAGGCCCCATTGCTCCATTTGCAATATCTAGAGAGACCAAAATTACTATTGAGATGAACAATGACATCTGTTACAACAAAAACAAAATATACACGTTGCTGGAAATTTGAAACCAAAACAGAAAATTCTAAATTACTTAGCAGATATTACTTAACATCTGTGAAAAAAAGAAACAGAGTTAATGTTTCAGGTCTGCAACCATTCATTCAAAAGCATGAGTGAAACAAGGATCCCTTTAGGATACCATGCTGACAGTTTTTTATTCAGTAAAATGGTGATATGTCAGAGGAGCTTAAAAAGCAACATACAGCTTGTCTCATGTTCACAGTGATGTAATTAGTAGCATGGCTCCATTACAGAGTATGTCGGATCAGAATTCAGCAGTGTATTTGAATAATTGAGCATGATATTGACAAAAGCAAAAAATGAGCGGCAGATTGGCTGAATTAGGGCAAAAGAGGGTGATGCTGCAGAATTTTAAGGTGATTTTTTTGATGAATAGAATATTTGGTTGAATGAGGATACTATGTTGAGTTTGTAAACATTATGGTTCAACCTGAGGGAGAAGGGAGGGAAAGAGGACGGAACCAGTTGTGAAGGTATGAAGTTTTCCTCAGGTCCAAAAACAATTGCTTTGGTCTTCACAATGTCTAATTTTTACAACTCACACAAGACAGGATGTCAGTCAAGCAGTCTTGTAACACAGAGGAGATAGAGGGATCAAAAAGACTGGTTGAGTGACTGAACTGTGAATTGTTCTAAGTGGGTTCCTTAAAACCTGAATATACATTAGAAAATTCACTTTTCTTATCTAAGTAGAAGAGTCTAGTTGAGTAAACAATACAAAGTTTATTAAATTAATGCAATAATTTTAAGATTGTTGGGAGCATGCTAGCCCCAGTTCTGTCTCACAAAGAATCCTTCTTTACTCTGACAAATTCCTTATGATCTCACCATAGTGGGTAGGTGCTTAATCAAGTACCCAATCAAGTATTTACCTTTTCAGACCCATACTGTCAGCCTAAATAAAAAAAAGCTAACCCCATGTCTGCACTGAACACACCAATGTGTAACACAGAGGAAGAGGAGAAGGGTGGGGGAATAGGTGCAAAAGATAGAATCACAGAACATTCCTGAGATGATAGGATAGGAATTGGAAATATTAATTGCTGGAAAAATTTATGGATGGATAAAAATAAAAAGCTGCTTCCATCAAGCTAGACAATCAAAGATAGGCTTTAGGTAGGAATGTTATGGTTGACCATGTTGAAAGCTCCAGAGGAGGTTGTGGAGAGATAATGCACCATGATTATTGGGAAAGTTATCTGTGACTTTGGTTTATTCATTATTTTTATTCTTATTTTTGTGTTTTGTGACATTAATGATTAGAGACTCAAACTGAGAGTTGTGGGAGAGACGGATATGGATGTTCATTGATATTAAGCCTAAAAGATTAGAAATGGGGCTAATTCATAGATGTAATGGGTCAAATGGCAAGTAGGGAAGAATAGCAGTAGCTTTGAAACACAGGAGGACAATGGTGATGGAGAGGGGAAGAACATACAGTCCATTAGCCTAAGGGCCAGTAAGAAATCGGGTGGTCATGAGTGATCATGGGCATGAGTTCACAGAGGATGGTTTATGGAATATGAGCAGGCAAGAGAAATGTGAAGAGAATTTGAGGAAGCTGATACTCCTGAGTGTAAAGTCACAATATGTCAGTCACCCTTAAACAACTGTGGCTCCCAAGGTCAGGGTGTTTTTTGTAATGTAAAGATGTTTGCAGTAGTGCATTCAAATAGGTGACAACTTCATGCTGGTCATGTACATGTGTTAGAGATTATGTGGAAATGTGTGGGTTCTGCAATAAATGTAAGAACACAATCTGTGATACTTCAAGCTACATTTATAAAATCTATAAAACTTTGTTCATAAATAATAACAAGAAAAATATTGACTTCATGGTATGCTTAACAAATATAGTTCCCATTGATATATCCTTCATTCGACTTTTATCATTGAATATACCTCAATATACTTCTTTGCCAGCTCAAGGAACTCCATTTTCAGCTTCATTTCTTCAAGCTGCTGCTTCAGTTTGGGCAGCACCACCTTTGCATCAACTCCTTTAAATTAAAATGTAATGTTACATTGTAAATATACAGCAAATAAGCCAAGTCAACCAATGAAAGCCTTAGGGACAAAGACTTGCATATCTTTTCAGCAAACTCAATATGGTGCCATGAGTTGAGGACAGCATGCTAGTACCAATTTTCCACCAACATCAAGAAGTTTTCATTTTGCAGTGACCCAACAGTGACCAAGTAACTAAAGTCAGGCCTCAATCTGATTCTGGAGGGCAAATATCCATAACTATGCTTGGCAAGACATTTTATTTATGGAAGGTAGCACTGTCAGGGACTTATGCACTTGAACTGGTTTAATTACCTGTTGAAGGAGTGGAGTTGATTAAAAACAACTGTAATTGTTCAAGTGGTCACACTGGTAAATTGACCAAATGCAAATCTAATGCAGACTCTCTGAAAATCTACAAAAAACATCCTATGAAAGAAACAGAAAACAATTCTAAACTATATGGTTGGTAGCATAAGTCTGTGTAAACACTCCCCACACTAGAGACAAATAGCTGTCTCATGGTAGGGTTGCATGCCTCAAGGTTGAAAGGGGAAAACATAGGAAAAAGGCTACAAAAGCAGGTTAAGGAACTCATCTCTTGACGCTGGCCAACTTGTCCAATATATTCAAGGCTCAAGTCAGGAGGGTGTTGGAATGACTTCCACTTGCCTGGATAAGTGCAACTGCAGTAATACTCAAGGAACTGGTACACCATCCAGGATGAACAGCCTCTTTGATTGGCAAACCACTTCAACATTCATTCCCCTCCCCACCAATGCACCGTGACAGCAATGTGCACCATCTACAAAGTGTATTGCAGTAAAACACCAATGCCCCTTTGACAGCTTCTGCCAAACCTCCAACCTCCACCACCTAGAATGACAAAGGCATAGATGCATGGGAACACCAACTAGCTGCAAGTTCCTCTTCAACTCACACATCATCCTGACCTGGAATGATATCACCATTCCTTCAATGTTGCTGATACAGATGCCCACAGCTTTCTTCCTCACAACATTGTGGGTGTACCTTCACACCCAGCTTCTCAAGGGCAATTAAAATCACAGAATTGTGAGGGTGCACAGGAGGCCAATCAGACCACTGCATCTGTGACAACTCGTGGAGCATTTTACCTTAGTGCCAATCTCCTGTCTTTACCCATAAACCTACCCACTGGTTTTATTTAAATAATAATCCATTGTCCTCTTGTGCAATAAGGAATAGGCAATAAATGTTTGCTAGTCAGTACACCTGCTTCCTATGCACAAATAACATTAAAAAAAACCGAATGTACCATATTAACCTTTGTTTCTTTTTTCTTGTTGTTGGAGTTTCTGGTAGAACACTTTAGTTTTTCGAAAGTTCTTAGTCTCCATCATCAATTGTTGTTCAATTTCCTGTGAAACCGAAATAAGGTCTGTTTAACTTCAGAAAGTAAAAGAAAATCCTTTGCATTTAGCTATCAGGAACAGTGCCTTCGCGGTAATCCGGAGGCAATGATAATGGTCCAGAGATTTAAATTGAAATCTCACAGGCAGCTGGGTGAATTAAAATTAACTTAAATAAGTCAGGAATAAGATGTGTGAAGGTAAGCATGAAACCTGCAGATAGTCATAAATGCCCAATTTGGTTCACTAAATTCTTTGAGAAAGAAAATCTAACCTAAATATGACTCCAGACACACAACAGTGTGAGGGACAGTTAACAGCCCTTTGAAGTGGCCCAGTAAACCAACCAGTCGTACCAACCTGCTACAGAAAGTCAAATAACAATAAAACCCACTGCAACAAAGGCCTATACAGAGCAGTACACTTGCCTTACCAACATCCTTTGCAAACATTTGGTAGAGCTGTCCGACAGGCAACAGCACAAGATAGTACGAATTATATTGCACTACCAACATCTCAGACTACTTTCATCACAATCAATGAGATGGTGCGATCCCCCAGTGAATAGGACCAGCACAGCTGGCAGTACAGTTGGAAGACAGTAGCATCTAGCGTCATTAGTACTGACCCCAAACCCCACCAGGTTTTGTTGCATCAGTTCAAAATTGGGAAAGGAATTTTCCTACTGTTTATCACATATTACTTTCCTGCTGGACCTTAAGTTTCAAATTTAAGATCTAATTTGACACCCAGCTACCTGCACATCTGAACCTTTATGATTGTCTACCTTACCATATCCTGTGTCATTAACTAATCATCAGTTTATTTGCAATCAACATGTCCAAACATTGGCTCTGAAACACAACTCTAATTCATTTTCCTGCATCTGTTCCAGCATAAAGTTTTGTTTACCTAGAATTGATATTGTCACAAACCTCTTGTAGCACTTGCACTGGCTTCAAATTCTCCAGCCTCACTTATTCTTTCTTTGAGATTTCTTCAGTCCTTGAATCGTTGCTATCATCCTCTAACCTATCCCACAGTAATATATGGTACATTCTTCTCTCCTTCCATTGTAGCAGTGTTGCAGGATCTTGGTCACAGTCACAAACCCCAGAATTCTTTCTTCAGGTTCAAATTCCTCCTGAAGTTCAACACTTTCTTGAGGTGCCATTGCTCAACCTCCACAGTTCTCTTCAGAACGTGAATAACACACAAATGGAAAAAGGGGACTTTTAATTGACATTGGATTGAAAGTGCTATTTCCAATGTGCAGCTCCTCAAGTCCAATAGTGCCAGCGACAGCCGTGTCGAACACTAAATGACATGCAGTCTGCAGGTTCCAAGTCTCAGAGTTCAGGACCAAAACTGTCACATGGGTAGGGAGGTATGGTGGGGATAGGGGAATGGACACTCTGATGGAAAGGTCAGAGAGGAGGGAAGACCATGGGGTTAGACCCTGTGGGTAGGTCACTTGTAGAGTCATAAAGATGTACAGCATGGAAACAGACCCTTCAGTCCAACTCATCCATGCCGACCAGATGTCCCAACTAAATCTAGTCCCACCTGCCAGCAACTGGCCCATATCCCTCCAAACCTTTCCTATTCATATACCCATCCAAATGCCTCTTAAATGTTGCAATTGTACCAGCCTCCACCACTTCCTCTGGCAGCTCATACCATACACACATCACTCTCTGCGTGAAAACATTGCCCCTCAGGTCGCTTTCATACCATTCCCCTCTTAATTTAAACTTATACGCTTCAGTTCTGGACAGGCCCACACCAGGGAAGAGACTTTGTCTATTTATCTTATCCATGCCCCTCATTATTTTATAAACATCCATATGGTCACTCCTCAGCCTCCGACACCGTAGGGATAACAGCCCCAGCCTATTCAACCTCTCCCTTTAGCTCAAATCCTCCAACCCTGGTAACATCCCTGTAAATCTTTTCTGAACCCTTTCAAGTTTCACAACATCCTTCCAATAGGAAGGAGACCAGGATTGCACATAATCTTCCAAAAGTGGCCTAATCAATGTCCTATACAGCAGCAACATGACCTCCCAACTTCAATACTCAATACTCAATACTCTGATTCATATCATACCAAATGCCATCTTCACTATCCTATCTACTTGTGACTCTACTTTCAAGCAGCAATGAATGTTCACTCCAAGGTCTCTTTGTTCAGCAACACTCCCTAGGACGTTACCTTACTTAATGGTATAAGTCCTGCTAACATATGCTTTCCCAAAATGCAGCACTTTGCATTTATCTAAATTAAACCCCATCTGCCACTTCTCAGCCCATTGGCCCATCTGATCAAGATCCTGCTGTAGCCTGAGGTAACCCTCTTCACTGTCCACAACATCTCCAATTTTGGTGTCATCTGCAAACTTACTAACTGTACCTCTTAAGCTCATATGCAAATCATTTATATAAATGACGAAAAGTAGTGGACCCAGTACCAATCCTTGTGGCACTCCACTGCTCACAGGCCTCCAGTCTGACAAATAACCCTCCACACCATCCTCTGTGTTCTACCTTTGAGCCAGTTTTGTATCCAAACAGCTAGTTCTCCCTGTATTCCATGAAATTTAACCTTGCTGATCAGTCTCCCATGGGGAAGCCTTGTCAAACCCCTTACTGGACTCCATATAGATCACATCCGTCACTCTGCCCTCATCAATCCTCTTTGCTGCAATCAAGTTTGTGAGACACAATTTTGCATTCACAAAGCCATGTTGACTATCCCTAATCAGTCCTTGCCCTTCCAAATATATGTATATCCTATTCTTAAGGATTCCCTCCAATGACTTGCCCACCACTAATGCCAGGCCCACCGTCTATAGTTCCCTGGCTTGTCTTTACCACCCTTCTTAAACAGTGGCACCATCTTAGCCAACCTCCACTCTTCCAGCACCTCACTTATGACTATCGATGATACAAATATCTCAGCAAGGGGGCATGCAACCACTTCTCTAGCTTCCCACAGGGTACACCTGATCAGGTCCTGGGGATTTATCCACTTTTATGTGTTTCAAGATCTCCCGCATTTCCTCCTCTGTAATATGGACATTTTTCAAGATGTCACCATCTATTTCCCTACATTCTATTTCTTCCATGTCCTTTTCTACAGTCAACACCAATGCAAAATATCTGTTTCGTATCTCTCCCATCTCTAGCGGCTCCACACAAAGGCTGCCTTGCTGCTCCTTAAGAGGCCCTATTCTCTCCCTCGTTACCCTTTTGTCCTTAATATATTTGTAAAAACTCTTTGGTTTAACTCTATTTGCCAAAGCTATCTCATGTCCCCTTTTTGCTCTCCTGATTTCCCTCTTAAGTATACTCCTAATGCCTTTATACTCTTCTAAGAATTCATTCGATTTATCTAGTCTATACCTTACATATAGAGTCATAGACCCATGGAGATGTACAGCATGGAAACAGACCCTTTGGTCCAATCCATCCATGCCGACCAGATATCCCAACCCAATCTAGTCCCACCTGCCAGCACCTGGCCCATATCCCTCCAAACCCTTCCTATTCATATACCCATTCAAATGCCTCTTAAATGTTGCTATTGTACCAGCCTCCACCACTTCCTCTGGCAGCTCATTCCATACCCGTACTCCGTTTTCTTAACTGAACCCTCAATTTCTTTAGCTATCCAGCATTCCCTACACCTACCAGCCTTTCCTTTCACTCTGACAGGAATATACTACCTCATTTCTGAAGGCTTCTCATTTTCCAGCCATCCCTTTACCTGTGAACATTTGCCCCCAGTCAGCTTTTGAATGTTCTTGCCTAATACCATCAAAATTAGCCTTCCTCCAATTTCAAACTTAAACATTTAAATCTTGGCGATGCTTTTCCATCACTATTCTAAAGCTAACAGAATTATAGTTGCTGGCCCCAAAGTGCTCCCCCACTGACACATCAGTGACCCTGCCCTGTCTTAGTTCCCAAGCATAGGTCAGGTTTTGCACCTTCTCTAGAAGGTACATCCACAATATGAATCAGAAAATTTTCTTGTATACACTTAACAAATTCGTCTCCATCTAAACCCTTAACATTACGGCAGTCCTAGTCTATGTTTGGAAAGTTAATATCCCCTATCATAACCACCCTATTATTCTTATGGATAATGAGAACTCCTTACGAATTTGTTTCTCAATTTCCTTCTGACTATTAGGTGGTCTTTCATACAATCCCAATAAGGTGATCATCCCTTTCTTATTTCTCAGAACAACACAAATAACTTCCCTGAATGTGTTTCTGGGAATATCCTCCCTCAGTACAGCTGTAATGCTATCCCTTATCAAAAACACTACTCCCCCCTCCTCTGTTGCCTCCTTTTCTATCCTTCCTGTTGCATTGTATCCTGGAACATTAAGCTGCCAGTCCTGTCCATCCTGAGGCACATTTCAGTAATTATTATGATATCCCAGTCCCATGTTCCTAAACATGCCTTGAGTTCATCTGCCTTTCCCGTTACGCCTCTTGCATTGAAATAGATGGCAGTTTAATTTATCAGTCCTACCCTGTTTTATGCTTTGTCCCTGCCTGCCCTGACTGTTTGACTCACTTCTTTTCTCAACTGTACCAGTTTCAAATTGATCTCTTTCCTCACTATCTCCCTGCCAGTATATTAGTCCCCCTCCAATTCAGGTGCAATCCTCCTTCTTGTACAGGTCATTTCTATCCCAGAAGAGATTCCAATGATCCAAAAATGTGAATCCTTCTCCCATACACCAGCTCCTCAGCCATGCATTCATCTGCTCTTTCCTCCTATTCCTACCCTCACTAGCTCACAGCACCGAGAGTCATCCAGATATTACTACTCCTTTCGAGGACTTCCTTTTTAAATTTCTACCTAACTCTCTACACTTTCCTTTCAGAATCTCATCCTTTTCCCTTCCTATGTCATTGGTTTAAATGTTTACAATGACCTCCTGCTGGTCCCTCTCCTCCTTAAGAACATTCTGCACCCTCTCTGAGACATCCTTGATCATGGCACCAGGGAGGCAATGCACCATTCTGATCTTTTGCTGCTGGCCACAGAAACGTCTGGCTGTGCCTCAGACTAAGAGTCCCCTACACAATTGATGTCTTGGAACCTGATGTACCCTCGTTGCATTAGAGCCTGTCTTGATAGCAGAAACTTGGCTGTTCGTGCTACATTCCCCTGAGAATCCATCATAGAGTCATAGAGATGTACAGCATGGAATCAGACCCTTCGGTCCAACCCGTCCATGCTGACCAGATATCCCTACCCAAACTAGTCCCACCTGCCAGCACCTGGGCCATATCCCCCCAAACCCTTCCTACTCATATACCCATCCAAATGCCTCTTAAATGTTGTAATTGTACCATTGTCCACCACATCCTCTGGCAGCTCATTCCATACACGTACCACCCTCTGCATGAAAAGGTTGCCCCTTAGGTCTCTTTTATATCTTTTCCCTCTCACCCTAAACCTATGCCCTCTAGTTCTGGTCTCCCCCACCTGAGGGAAAAGACTTTGTCTATTTATCCTATCCATGCCCCTCATAATTTTGTAAACCTCTATAAGGTCACCCCTCAGCCTCTGACACATTAGGGAAAATAGCCCCAGCCTGGTCAGCCTCTCCCTGTAGCTCAGATCCTCCAACCCTGGCAACATCCTTGTAAATCTTTTCTGAACCCTTTCAAGTTTCACAACATCGTTCCGATAGGAAGGAGACCAGAACTGCATGCAATATTCCAACAGCCACTCTCTACATTTTCCAACACAGCATACTTGTTTGAAATGGGGACAGCCACAGAAGACTCCTGCACTACCTGCCTACCTCTCTTACCTTTCCTGGAGTTAACCCATGTGACTGTACCTGCAACCTTTCTACTTTCCTATAACTGCCATCCAGCAAATCCCCTTGCTCTTGTAAATTCCTCATTGCCTCCAACTGTCTCTCCAACTGATTCATTCAATCTGATAGGATTTCAAACCAATGGCATTTATTGCAGATATAATCCTCAGTAACAGGTAAACTCTCCCTAAACTCCCATATCCCATAACACTGTCTTATTCCTCTACAAAACACTGCTCCAGGCTCACTTAATACTCATAGCTTATATTTTTATGTTTAATCAAGAGACATATCTCAAATAAAACGTATAATCAAGAAAGAACCTACTCTACGCACTACTGCAGACTTACTGTAAGACCAATCTTAAAACTATTCACTTATCTGTTTCTGTGCTGTGACATCTCCCAAACAGGTTCCTCCAAGATCTCTCTCCCTCCTGCACTGCCTGACTGTGTGCTGCCTTTGTCTGTTCCGCTTTCTTTTAAAAGTCCTGTTGTTTTTACTTTTTTCCTCCAAAGTTCCAAAACAATGCAACAGTATATAAAACAGTAATTGCTGCTCCTGGCATTTGAGAAAATAACCTCCAGCATCTAAAATACCTCAAAAAAAGAGCAGCCTTTTGCAGCTAGAAATTTTTCCTGTCCCCCAAGGGCGCCTTTGAGAGAAGGAACCATCCTGAGGCCTGAGCAGATTGAGCTGCCATACATGTTCCTTGTGCCTGACCACAAACTGTCCTCAGAGTCGAGAGTGTGGTACTGGAAAAGCACTGCTGGTCAGGCCGCATCCGAGGAGCAGGAGAATCGATGTTTCAGGCAAAAGCCCTTCATCAGGAATCCTGTGTCCTTTTCCAGTACCACACTCTCGACTTTCATCTCCAACATCTATACTCCTCACTTTTGCCACTAAATTCCCTCAGTTAGGATGGGGATCAGAGGGCAGATCATTCTCAGCCTTATCCACCTCCATTAAGTTGCAGGCAGATAGGAGTGTGGCGGCCACCTTGGAATTTAATGAGTCCCTCCTTGCCTATCAAACTGGCCAGTTGGAGACTACATACTCATAGAATCCCTACAGTGAGGAAAGAGGCCACTCAGCTCGTCAACTCTGCACTGATCCTCCCAAGAACATCCCTAGCCCCATAAACCCTACATTTCCTATGGTTAATCCACCTAACCCCACATTCCCCTGGAGGCTATGGGGCAATTTAGCATGGCCAATCCACCTAACCTAGTCTATTGGAGGAAACCAGAGCAGGGGTAGAATGGGGCAAATTCCACACAGTCAGTCATCTGAGGCTAGAATTGAACTCAGGCCCCTGGTGCTGTCAGGCAACAGTGCTAACCACTGAGCCACTATGCCACCCTAGTGACAATCCTGTCACTAATTCAAAATCTGGATGTACTCTCCCCTGCCCTTGCTTTTAATACCTGAGTCAATCACCTTCTTATCTAACTCAGCCACCAACTCAATATTCACATCATGGGGTCATATAATAAATCTCTACCATTTGCAGCAAAGCTTGTTCAGTGATTGAGCAAATTGGAAATGTAGGGACAGCCCAAATCAGATTTGTGGAATAAAGAAGCAAGAGTGTCTTGTCTGGAGGAAATGAAATGAGGCCCCAACACTTTAAGAAAGTTTTTGTTTGTAAAATGTTTACATTATATCATCTAAGTTAAATTTTACTATTTGCCACAATTGCCTGGTGATGAAGTCCTAGAGTGTTTACCATTGATGCCCCTTTCACCAAGTGATGTAATTCACCTTCATCGGATATGTTCCAAATTGCTCTCTGAGTATTTAATTGATATTTCAGATCTATGAAGGAAAACATTACAATCTTATTTAGCCTGAATCCAGTACTTCCAAAAGTAATGCTTGCATTAATTTGATTTTATTTAGCATTGCTTTTGAATGTTTTCAATTTTCAAACGGCATCTTGCCATTATTCATATTATCAACCTTGAAAATTAATTTGAGCAATGCTTTCAGTGTAAATGGTCAGTTGTAGCTGGTGCACATCTCAACTCCATCTACTCTCCCTGGTTCCATTGCCCTTAATTCCCGAGCCAAACAAAATGTAATCATTTCCATTTTGACATTTTCAGTTAGGCCCCTAAAATGTGTTTGGAAATTTGTGTAAAATATCGCTTCCTAACACAAAATAAGTTCGGGCTTGTCTCCTTGTTCTGAATTCTCCCACAAGGGGAACACAGCTCTTTTTACTCACCCTGTTAGCTTCTTTAATATTTTAAACATTTCAATTAGATTACTTTTTCAGCTTTTATACTTAATCCACACACAATTAATGCACCCTGTCGTCATAATTTAACCTTCTTAGTAAAGTTAATGATGAATCAGTGCTGCACATTCCTGAAGCCAACACATCTTTCCCAAGATGCAGTGCCTGGAATTGACCCAGTCCTCTAAATAGACTCTGGACAATACTTTTTCTAACTGTAACATTAACTTTCTTCCCTTTACATCCCATCCCGATTTGTGATAAATGACAAATTTCATTAGTATTTTGAATTATCTTCAGTATCTGTACTTGAACTTTTACTGTTTCTTGTATTTCAGCCCCAAAAATCTCTCGGCTACCCCGTCCCCAAGTTTCTCAACATTTAGGAACCAACCTGATCTTTCTTTCTAAAAATCCAAAGTGGATGAGATGAACTCAGACTTCACCAAGTTGAGCCTAATCTGAAAAAGTTTTGTCCACACACTTAATCTGTCCCATTGCAATTTCTCATTCACTGAATCACCTCGCTTGGCATGCGCATGCAAATGGGCAAAGTGGCACTCTATTCTTTCATTTAAGTTTGTTATAAATATACTGAAAAGCTAAAGCCCAGTATAGATAGCTGGGTGACCCCATTTGTCATATGCTGACAATTTAAGGACCTAACCACCATCTGTATCCAGTCTTCCATCTGCTAAACAACTCCCTACCCATTTAAATAAGGACCTGAAATATCAATTAACTACTCAGAGAGCAATTTGGAACATATCCGATGAAGGTCACTTGGTTAAAGGGGCATCAATGGTAAACACTCTAGGACTTCATCACCAGGCAATTGTGGCAAATAATAAAATTTAACTTAGATGATATAATGTAAACATGTTACAAACAAAAACTTTCTTAAAGTGTTGGGCCCTCATTTCATTCCCTCCAGACAAGACACTCTTGCTCCTTTATTCCACAAATCTGATTTGGGCTGTCCCTACATTCTAGCCTGTGTGCCATTCATCAGATCATGGCTGATTTGCTTTGCACCTCCACTCTACGTTCCTGCATTTCCCTGATAATTTACATTTCCTTGGTAACCAAGAATCTAACCATCTCTGCCTTAAAAATAGTTAAAGATTCTGCATTCTAAACCTTCTGGATATTGGAATTCCAAAGACTCACAACCCTCTGAGAGAAAACATGTTTCCTCATTTCAGTTTTAAATGACAGTCCTTACTTTTAAACCATGAATACATTAATTCCAATTCAATGCTCTCATTCTCTGATAACATTTTATATTGGAATCTGATTCAGTACCACCTTGAAGCTCTTTTTTTATTCAGAGAAGGTGGCAACTAGGGTCAGGCAATAAATGCTGGCCAGCCAGCAAAGTCCACATCCCACATATGAATTTTTTAAAAATGCATCACACTACTAAAATTTTCAAAGCATTTATCTTGGATTTCTAGATATGCCTTTCCCTTTATAAAACACAACTCATACTTGTCTATAATAATCATTTATTGTGTCTTCTTGTTAGTTGATAGCAGCAGGTTTGCAACGAACAAAGGGAAATGAATATTAGAACAATAGTAATCAATAATGCTTTATTTTAAACTTTATTTTATTGTCTTCTGTCCATATCAGTATTTTCAGAATCTATTGTTTCCAAACACTATTTCACTTGTAATGTTTATTGTATAGTGTTATGCACACTCTGTAGCGGTGCTTTTAAAATCTCATTCTCAAAACAAAGAAGTGTACAATTCCATTCAGAATTCAAATGCTCATATGATTTTAGCTGCAAAGTTTGCATAATAAAGGAGTCGTGACATGGTAAGTTTTAACTGAATGGCCTTCAGTAAGTGAATTCTGATTCTTAGCTTTCATACATTTCTGTGTATTCTCTATAAAATTAATTTCTTGCTCAACAAGAAAGACAATTCCTTAGAAAGTGACAACAACATAAACTACAACTGGAATACAAATAATAATTATTGAATGGAAATGAAAACTTATGAAATTTTTAATTGTAAGTAAATTCAGAAGAAAAATGCAAATATAGTCTTGTACTAGCCTTTGCTTTGTTTGTTGGATAGAGTCAAACTCCAATCTTTGTTTTTTTCATATGCTACTGTACAGAAGTGAACTGCTGCAGTGACTAAATATGTATAAAAAGACATTTTTATGAATAAAGTCAATTTTTGAAATAAAAAAAATGAAAACAAAAGCAAGGACTGATTTTTGAATGTCAGCCTATGAACAAAATTCATGATTCATTCAGAGGTAAGCAGTTCATTTAAAATTCTTTTTCAAGTCCATTGAAGTACAATGACAAATGCAATACTTACCAACAATTTGGCCTCTATGTTCTTTTCTTCATTAAAGTTATGTTGACCCAATTGCTTCACACAGGTCTTCACTTGCTGGTTAAAATACTCGCTCCCAAAAAATGCACTGCTCCATCCTGGGTTGCATCTCTTTCTCCCTACACTTGATTCTGTTTGCTGAAGAGGCAAAGAAACTTGGGATTCAGATTCTTCAGTTGAACGGCCAATGTCATCCTTCCTTTTTTCATCACTGTGGCCAAACTTTAAATCTTGACATGGAGTGCAACTTTCACCAGTAAAATGACAGTTATCTTCCATCGGAAGAAAACGTTTTGTCACATTTTGCTCTTCTTCCCAATGACCCGAGTTAGTATTTACAAAGTTGTTTTCATCAGGAAGCATACTGCTGACATCTTGCCCAAGGATTATGCCATCATAGCTGTTAAGCTGGTCTTCCTTACATTTAGCTGTAGAATACATACCGAGGAAATTTACATCAACAGGTTATGTAGTTCATTCAACAGATTCTTGTATCAATTAACAGCAAGACTGTACATAACATCATGACAAGTGTGCGCTGTGCGAGATGGAGAACATGTTTGATTCAAATGTCAGTTACCAGGGCAACAAGCACCAACTGAGATACCTATCAGTATGAGTCTTTGCATATTTATTGTATAGCCAAGCTTTCAATACTGCATAGATTCAACAAATTTTATCCTGCAGGTTGTCACATATATTTAAAAGGATAATAGACAGATGAGCATCATCAATTCTCAAAGATAATAGTAGCCTTCATCAGGTCTTTTCAGGAAAGAGCAGAACTCACAACGAGCTCTGGTTGGAAAATCAAAGGGGTGGATTTGAAGTCAGAGCACCTTTTTGCAGGCATCCTCTACTTGGACTTCTACTTGACATGTTGCAGGTTAACCTGAAGGAAACTCCAGTCAAGTGTGCAGACGTGATTTCAAGGACATCAATGGAATGGAAATTGGGCAGGGTGAAGGGATGGTTATCCACCATTGTTATTTTAGACCCCCAACAACTACATTTTTACTTGCAAAGTAACAGATCTCACAATAAAATTAAGCTGTCAAAAATAGAGCCGATCAAAATTAACTTCATGATGCAAGTCTAGTTAATTTATGGGAGGTACATCAAGAGCCACTAGTGTTATCCAGCGCATTTTCTGTAAAAGCAACACTGTGGTAGAAAGGAAGCATGTGATAGTGCAGCAGGACTCTGAGCTGTCATGCAGCTAAACTCCAAACATTTTGCACAAAGATTCCCTGACAATGGTAAATGATGGCTTCAAAATTATATGAATAGTGAAGGTTAGGAGCAGAGCCTTGAAACAGGAACATGACTTCACCTCAAATTCTGTAGCCTTAACAGTGAAGCATGTTATCCAGAGACTTTGATTGCAAATGGAAAACCCCAAGGCAACTCTGAAAGTGAGTTAACAGCTCAAAAAGGCTGACTAATACTTTTAATGCTTGCCTTCTGTCATATCTGTTAAATATCCACCTCATTTCAAGTGGTTTATCTTTTTGCATATGCCAACAAATGCACATTTCAATCATTTGTGATCGACGGGTCCAAAGAGCAAGGCATATATATAAACCCTGTACAACTCTGGAAAACCATGAATTATTGTAAAAATTATGGCATCATGCAGAATTGAACAAAGTCATTGTTACTGTGCTGAAGTGCTATCCAATTAGTTCCATTTCTTGCTTTTCTCTCACAACCTTGCAAACTATTTACGCATATTCTATTTTCTAGTTCTAGGAAGCTGCTGCCAGCACCCTTTCCATTGTAAGAAGGGAAATCAGGCATGGTGTTTGATCGGGGGCAAGGGGGTTGGTGGGGGGTGGTAAAGGGGAATTCACTATCTCTCTCCCTGCACCTTGTATTCTGACTTGCTGAGGTTGAACTTTGCCAGCACTGTATGCGACACATGGGAAGATGTTTGTGAATAATGTCTGGACCTGACAACTGCACAGACAGAAGACTGATTTGAATCGGGTGCTCTGTGTGTATTTACTGTTCTTCATAAGCCATCAAAATATTTAAGAATAACTTGGGTTTGGGGATTTGTTTGCACAGGTAGCCAGATGACTGTTGCGTGATTCTTAATAACATCAGGTTCAATTCCTGTTTCGGATGAAGCAGACTTGGGACCTGCTTGAACCTGGACGTGCACTGTCTCTGTGTGTGATAGGCAATGTTAAAACCCACATTGACAAAGTAAAACTGCTGAGAAAGCAGCCCAAGATGAATGTATTAATTATTTAATCTGTGTCTACAGGGGAAGAGCCATTCTGATTCCAGATTATTTCACAATTTCATTATTTCTTGGTAACTAGAGGCTAAATGAACATGCTGTGCAGGTATGTACTTAACATTTACAAACTAGGTGTATAAGAGCCAGAAAACAGGCATAATTCATAACTTTTTGAAATATCTCATATCAAACTATCCTTCCAAACAACAGCAGCATTATCCAAAAAATAGCAGCATTATTTCAAACCAACTTTAAATTTGTAATTAGATGTTGCATAATACCTGAATATAACAAATCAGAAAGATCATTCACTTTCAAAGTATTGCATTCTCGTGATGGTGTTGCTGATAATTGAGGTTTGCTGGTGATTACTTTGGTCTCTCGTCCAACTGCTTTCACCCAATTATCTTCACTACTTCTTTGTTCCCCATGCATAGGATCTGAGTTGTTTTTATTCATGGCATGCTGTTGTGCAATGTTAAAATCATCTGGATTTGAACATGTGGCAGCCCTTGACCTGAAACATAAATAATAATTTGAGATCACAACAAGCTTCCAAAGTTGAATCTGATAGGAAATAATAGATGAAAACTCTGATTATGGTGACATATTGAAAAATGTCCATATTACAGAGGAGGAAGTGCTGGATGTCTTGAAATGGATAAATCCCCAGGACCTGATCAGGTGGACCCTAGAACTCTGTGGGAAGCTAGAGAAGTGATTGCAGAGCCTCTTGCTGAGATATTTGTATCATCGATAGTCACAGGTGAGGTGCCGGAAAACTGGAGGTTGGCAAACGTGGTGCCACTGTTTAAGAAAGGTGATAAGGACAAGCCAGGGAACTATAGATCAGTGAGCCTGATGTTGGTGTTGGGCAAGTTGTTGGAGCGAATCCTGAGGGATAGGATGTACATGTATTTTTTGAAGAAGTAACAAGGAGAATTGATGAGGGCAGAGCAGTGGATGTGATCTATATGGACTTCAGTAAGGCTTTTGACAAGGTTCCCAGGGTTCAGAAAAGATTTAAATGGATGTTGTCAGGGTTGGAGGATTTGAGCTATATCGAGAGGTTGAATAGGCTAAGGCTGGTTTCCTTGGAGCGTCGGAGGCTGAGGGGTGACCTTATAGAAGTTTATAAAATCATGAGGGGCATGGATAGCATAAATAGACAAAGTCTTTTCCCTGGAGTCGGGGAGTCCAGAACTAGAGGGCATAGGTTTAGGGTGACAGGGGAAAGATATAAAAGAGACCTAAGAGACAACTTTTTCACTCAGAGTGTGGTACGTGTATGGAATGAGCTACCAGAGGAAGTGGTGTAGGCTAGTACAATTGCAACATTTAAAAGGCATCTGGATGGGTATATGAATAGGAAGGCTTTGGAGGGAAATGGGCCGGGGTGCTAGCAGTGGGACTAGATTGGTTTGCGATATCTGGTCGGCATGGACGAGTTGGACCGAAGGGTCTGTTTCCGTGCTGTAAAACTCTATGACTCTACGTCTCTGTGTCCCCAGTATTTCAGTTCTATAACTCTTACAACCTTTAGGTGTAAATGTTTAAGTTACATCTAGATTAAACAATAACTTGCACTTACTTGCTACACGTAATAAAATGTCTCAAGGAACTTTGCAGGAGAGATTTTCAAACAGAATCAGTAGCCTCATTCATGATCCTAGAATGAAGTTATCTGGATCCAGAGACTTGTCAGTCTGCAGCTCTACCAGATTTCTCAATACCTCTTCCCTCATGATTGTAATTTCACTACATTTCTCTTGCCCTTGCAGTTCCTGATTTTTAGGAATTACTGGAACTTTTTTGTATACTTTAAAAACAAAAGCAAGCTGTTTGTTAATTTAATCTGTTTCCTTATTATCCATTATTAACTCCCATTCTCAGTCTCTCGAGCACTGACACCCATTTTACTCACTCTTTGCCTTTTTAAATATCTTTAGAAACTCTTGTTATACATTTTAATACACATAGCTAGCTTCCTCTCATACTCTAACTTCTTCCTTCAGAATAACAGTCAAGATTTTCTAAGAGTCTGAGTGACATGGGTGATTGTGAGGTTTGTGACGGAATAGGACAAGAAACCCCTTGAAGTCAATCTTGATGTGGGGACCATCTCACTAAAGCTTTTAGATGTTTTCCAACCAGCCTGTTCAGCAATGTTACCTAACCCGGGACTGCTGGCTCAGAGGTAGGGACACTGCCACACCTGTACCACAAGAGCTGCCAAAGTGAAGAGGGTGTACAAATCTAAATCTATAGCTATATAGTGAGGAAATTTTCTCACTAAGCAGCAATGAGTTAACAGTTAAGAGGATTATAGCTTGTCAAACATCTTAGTAATACCATATAGCATGTACATAATATTCAGCTTCCTATTTTAGCAAACACACCAACAAAACTAGATGTTGAAAGTTTGACATGCAAGTCAGAATGGATACCTGATAACTTCAGCTTGCCACTGCAAGCAACAGTGGCATTGCAACAAACAATCTATAGCACCAGTTGTATGTACCTTTCATCCATGGATATTGGTATCCAAGCTCTACAACTGTCCCAACCACATGGCACCTCTCTAATCCACTTGTAGGAAACTGAGGGAGCATAGACATGCAATGCAGGGATCAACGGCAACCAGCATCGAAATGCGGCAACAAGAAAATTGTGTGCACAGGTCCAGACATCCAGCTCACCGAATGAATCACGCTGCATCTCAGGGCTGCTTGTTTGCTCTCTTAGCACTCACCCAGTCAGCACCTACCTCTGTGCTTGCAGCATCCATGCCTTGCCGTGCTATGCTGTACCATGCCAATTAGAATGTTGGCACTTTAGCTAGAGCCTAAATGTATTAGTACCACTGTACTGCCATGCCCTTTTGCACAGACACACAGACAGCTGCTTGGCATGGTTGTCAGTGAGAATCTGTCTGGGGCATTGGGGACAAGATTTTGCAGCACGACACCAGACATCAGTGTAACACCTAGAGTATGTGCCAGCTGTCTGTGCAGCACATTGCATAATTATTCAACCAAACCGCTATGTCGGTAACTGAATGGGGGCTAGCCTTCAGTCCAGTTAAGATGGATTCACTTTCTAAGCTGGTTGTCACTGTACTGTCAGCCATGGCTGCAGTCTATGCTCAGTTCAGGGGCTTGGCCATGGTCATTTGCCTTCATGTCCAAGTACAGATATGTCCAAATACAGTTGGGGAGTGGGCAATGGCCAATCCTGCAGGGTCAGAAGCAAGCTGTTAGGGGATAGCATATTGTCAATGAGGGAGTTGCAATCACAGCAGCCAGGTTTCTGCTCAGTCATGGTTAGGAACTGATTATCGTAGTTGGTCAGAGATCTGGGAGTCTATTGATTATTCAGGAGGGTGCAAAGAGGCGCCTGGAGAGCCTGTTGGGGGGAGGGGGGGTCTTGCCAAATGGGGCAGAGGCATTAAGCCTGTGGGTGAGAAAATAGAGGTGTTTGTAGAAGTAGAGGCCGCGATGATGGTAGGGGTGATCTTGAGGTGTGTGCGGGTAGGATGAACAGCTTCAAGGGTATGGGAGGCTATGGTAATGGGTGGCAGTTGTTGGCAGTGACCACCACCATGGCCCAGCATGGCATCATTAAGATGTAATATCAGAGTTTGAAGGCAGGGAAGACAAATGAATGGGGAGTTCAATGTGATGGATCTCCACATGGGGGCTTGGCTGGTGAGGGGTGGAAATGGGCTGTTGGGGGATTGCAAGGTTGATGGGGATACAGTAAAGGTAAATTTGTCATTGTCATTTGTCACTGCTGCAGCTACATTTAATTTGCAATCATTTCTTCACTCATTTGCAAAGCCTGTTGAGTCAACATGCTTAGATCAAATGCTGATTAAAGGTGATTTGCACAATTCCAATGGTCACTACAAATTGAACATTGGCAGCTCAATCATGCTGACATTAGCAACAATGGATTAAAAAAGGCCAATGCTGGCTAAAGGTGAGACATTATTTGTGCAAGGGGATTGTGGGAATCAAAGACTATCCATGATATCAATTTAACAATGATCTATACTGAATGCAATTGGGAGTTGAAGGATTGATGTGGATCTGGGATAAAGTTAAAAATCACAGAACATAAGGTTATAGTCCAACAAGTTTATTTCGTAGTACAAGCTTTCGGAGCTCTGCTCCTTCATCAGGTAGCTAGCAAATCTAACCTGGTGTTGTGTGATATTTAACTTTGTCCACCCCAGTCCAACACTGGCTCCTCCACACCATGGTCTGGGATAGGAAGGGGTGCAGAGACACTCCTATGAGATGTAATGTGCTGGTCTTTCAAAAGGTGGCACATTCACCAAGTTGCTGTACATGCCAGGACTGAAGCTGAATGAATGATGGAGGTACATCTTTCGTTATCAGGATGATGCTTGTCTCTTGGTCTGGGGGAGTGCGTGCACCCCTCACCCACAGAGTATGCCATCAACGACTCTTCAGAGACCCAAGAGATTCTTTCACTTCTTGTGTTCCCAACGTGGGTATGTGGGTCATCTCCACTGAGAGTCCTGTGCCCCGTTGTTGGTGGCATGTTGGTCGCTTGCTGTGGCAACCCATCTGGAAATGCCGGGACCAACAAGAAACCCAGGAACAGCAGCAGTCTACAGAACAAGGAGTACCCAGCTTAGTGAGAGGTTTGCAGCAACATGGCCACTTGGGATGTGTTGTATGTACAGGAGGCCCAAAGATTTTCAGTCGCTACTCCATTTCTTTCAGATGTGCAAAATACAGTGTTGGTGTAAGTTCCATATTAATTTCCAATATCCCATTTTACTGTGATAGGATGACACTGTATACCAGAGTAGGATTGGAAGGCTACAGGACTGGGAGGCCATCCTCTCCCAGTGACTGTGAAGGCAACATCTGCTTTGAACTCCCATGTGCCTGGTTCCTCCCAGGGAATGATGGGTGACCTCTGTGAGATTTGGACTCGCAAATGTGTCAGGACAAGATCACACTCATTTACAAGATGGGTGCTGTAGCCTAGGCAGTAAGGTTTGGGAATGCAGCTTGTTTCCCCCAGGTGCAGGGTGCCATCAACATACACATGTGACACTACGAGGGCATTGTCACAACACTGCAGAATTCACATCAACAAAAGGGGGCTTCATTCCATTCACATTCAGGTGATCTGTGACCACTTCCTGGAGTAGTGTGTGTGCTACCCTGGCAGCTGCCACCATTCCTACATTGTGGGGCATTCTTGTGTACTTGGTGTGTTTGACACAGTCCAGGTACCTTACAAAGCTGGTTACTGAGGGTCAAGAGAAATCCATTGTGACCATGACCAATGACACGACTATTCAATGCCTTAACTAATACAAAGTACAGATAGAATGTCGTCTATGTCTTAACCAGAGCTGTAGTGCAGCAAATATTAGAGCTGCCAGTTTCACTACTTGGGCTGGTCTTCGGTGCATGGAAGAAGTGTTGGAGACAAGGGAGCTGAGGATGGCACTCCAGTATTGTCTGGACAATTGGAGCAGGCAACAAGGTGACATGCTGGAGACTGAGGAACTGGGGAAAGGGGAGCATTCTTTAGAGAAAGAGCTGATTGATAACTGATTTCAGTGGATAAGAGTCGGTGTGGTAGGCAATCATTGGACTGTAAAATAGTCATTGCTCACGATATCAGTTTTGGGATCAAATTGCAGTCTGTATTTTTTTTTGTGTTCCTTTTTAGTGGCTGTGAGCAAAAGCCTTTGTTTGGAATTGTCACTTCTTGTCTGTATATGATGTTCCCTTATCGGGCAATGGCAAGTTGTAGATCTCCAGTAGACACTGGTACACCATAGAGAGGGTGTTTGGATGGGATGCAGCTGAAGTTAAAGCCATTAGAATCTTACTAGACCACAGGGCTACTCTCTCAGAAAGAGACAACTGTTGGTGGCTTAACCTGAGGTTCACACGCCTCAGGTCAGGGAGCAGGCAGAGGAGGAGAGTCCTTCATGCTAACCTCAGCCAGTACAGGAATTGAACCCTTACTGCTGGCATCCCTCTGCTTTGCAAGCCAGCTGTCCAGCCTACTAAGCTAAAATGATCTGGTGGTTGAAAACTGACTAGGTGAGAGAATGGGGTTGATGTACAAGGGAATGTCATCCATGTGCTGTGTTACGTGCTTGAGCTGCCTGGCCTTTTGGTTGCTGTGCCATTGCTCTGCCAGCGAGGGGCAACTTCAGTGTGCCAACACAAACTGGGTATGCAGTGGTCCTTCAAAGGCAGGAACAGATGCAATGGCTGACAGTCTTCCGAAAATATCTGCTGATTACTGAGCTGTTTTGGGAATGGCAAGTGGTGAGATGGGGCTAGAATTGGATGTGAGGGTTGCCGCAGCAATTGGGTAGATACTTAATGAGGCAAATTGGAAAGAAAAAGCAAGAAATTTCACTGGCGTCCTGGTGAGAAGCCCTCTGAAAAAAATCTGACACAACTTGTACTTCACCAACGCAAGATACAATCCAATAAGCTCAGTTATCTCTGCTATCCTATATGTTCTGACCAAAGAGTGCTTTTAAGGAGTGAATTAGAGATGGAAAAACATGCAGAAAGGTTTCTGTTATTTCAATGTTATTTCTACATGTCAACAACGTTTTCTATTTTATTTCCAGCTTCATGTCAAAAGTAATTTTTTAAAGTGTATTTTGTCTTACAAATGCCCTCTTCCTCTTCATCCTAAACCTGAATTTGGTTGTTTCGAGTCTTTCCTGGGATCCACCTCTCAGCTGTACTAGGACAATATCTTCTTTACCTCTGTTAATGCTCTATGGTATCATTTTCGAATGAAATGAAAACTAATAAAAGCACATGGCAACATTTATACTGTTATTTTTAAAAGAGACCTCGTCAATAAGGGTGGAGTTCTCCCCTCCCTGGTGTGGAGAGAGTCATGGTGAGCAACGACAGTAAAAATGAGAAAATCAGATTCTCAATCTTAATCTTAATCCTTACCCTTACCAGATTTTCTCCGTGAAACATCTCATTCAGAATCTCATGGTCGAGTTGTGACTACCTTACTTCTATATATTTGTGTCTCATTAAATCCCCAGCTCACCTTATTCGTGTGTCACTTGCAATTCTCTTGTCTTTCACAGAGAAACCAGATGGTACAAACTTCCAGCATGTATATCTGAATGGGTTCCTGGTGACTGCAGCTGTCTGAACGCTTGTCCCAAACAACATGCAACTATTTCTTCACAACCTCCTTGTATATTCCATAGCCACTGTCCTCCTTGATGTTTTGAATGTGCTAGTTGGGATCAGCAACCAGTCTTAGCATATCAACATGCCTGCTCTCAGACCAACTTCCACACCACTCTAGCCCTTTAACACTTTACTTTGGAAAGCAGAGATGCCTATTACTTTCATGTTTCTGACAGGTTGCTTTACCTGCAGGGACACATATGCATCTCATGCATCTGCATAAAATGCACTGAAAGCCTCTTAGATTGCTTTCTTAGGGCTCACTCTATTGCTTAGTTGGAGGATACCAGCCTCTCTGTGGATTCCCTTGCTTTATTAGTATGCAGCATCTTTAGTTCCCATTGACAAGCCATCAGCCTCTCTGTCTGGCATTGCTCTTTGGTGCAGAGGGAGAGGTGGGCAGCTTCTGATAGAGGGTATAACTGAATAGTCAGTCTAGTGATCAGATAGGGTGGGGAGACACATTTTGCACGTGTCACTGTGCTAAAGTTACTGCACACTGGCAGCAAGTGGTTTACGTGACAAGCAAGGCAAGTGCTTCAAGCATATGGCCTGATGTGAATGTCAGGGCCAAGCAGTTTTTAATAGGAAGAAGGGGACTAAGGTCAGGCACAGGGAGTGCAACACAGACAGTCAAGGTGCTGACTGTGGTTAGTCAGGTTCTAGTATGACTAGAGTCTGATGATCTGTGACCTTGCAGTCTGGGGACTGTCCTGGTACATTGGGTGGAGTGCTATTGAGGCAGCAGTCTGATGGGGAGGTGGCCGTGGTCAGTTAGGACAGTCCTGCCAGGTCAGTCTGGCAGTGGCCCATGGTCCATCCTGGGGATTTGGTCAATAATTATCAAGGGGTTATCAAGTGACGGTACATGAAATCCCGAGAAATCAGACAGGCTTCATTTCCAGGAAAGCTCAAAGACTGGTGACAGTGATGAAGCAAAAAGAGACAGTAGGGTGGGACCTCATAGTGAGTAGGAGGGGGCTAGGAGCTCTGGAAGTCGGGGTCAGAACAGGTACAGTATTTCTGGACTCCACGTGGACAGAGGCCATAGTCAACAAGGGCACATGGAAATTTCCGGAGTCATAGAGGCTGGGGTAAAGAGGGGACAGTAGCAGTTATGAAATGGGGCTCAATGGAAAAGGGGAGAGATTGAAAGGTCATACGTGCCACAGGAAAAGCAACACAAAAGAGAATAAAATGAATGGGGTAATCCGTGTGTCACAAGCAAAGCCTGCAAAAATGACAAACAGAACTCAGGTGGAATATTGTCCTATTGGATAAGAAAGTCAACAATGTAATAACTAGACAGCATGGCCAACACCACAAGCAAACTGGATGGAGTAAATTACTGATTTTTCCTTCAGGGGTGGGTAAAACTTCGAAATTGCAGGAATCATGCTTCCACAGATTCAGTAATGCCACCCATCTGGCTTCAATTTGCCCTTCATCAGCAGGTCATTCGCTGGTGAAGAATGTTTATGAAGAATTATGGCCCAAAGCAACTGTGACTATGATATCGTGCTGACTAATTGCCTCCTTGTCATGTCAACTAAACAACTGCAATGAGAACAAGGCACTTAAAAGTCAAACCTGAAATTCTGATTTCACAACCAATTTCTGCAGCAAGATCTGGAAAATGATGCATTGGTGCTGTCAGATTCAGACAACAAACGTTAATGGACGAGAACATGGAGTGTGATGTCGAAGGGAGCTTTTTCTTTTTGGGGAGGGAAATTGTGGTAGTTTACTAGCTGAATTCTACACTCAATGCAGCATGAAAATTTTGGTTATCTCACATAAAATTGGACAAGGTCACATACCTTGAGCTCCTAATGGAAATTGACAATGATCTCCTTGTGAAGTCTTTCTACCACACTGTGTGAGGGCATAACTTCACTGTGATGGACTGAAGAGGTAAGTAAAATCATATCAACATTTGGTTAATCCCCACAGATTGTCTGCTCATGGAACTCACATGAAGAACATTGATACAGGAATCATTGTGACCTTGGTGCTATTCCCAATGTAGAAACAGACAGTGATTGTGACATTAATCAGTAAGAGCAACAAACTGCACAGTCTCCAGAGGGACAAGCATCAGCTGAAGATATGATGAAACTCTGCATTTATAAGACTTGCTGTCATTTCATTCAGCTTCAGGTACTGATTGGTGATGTCCTGGTCTATCATTTCCAAACTGAGTCATTTTCTGGAGGAGGACTTGCTCTCAGAAGGCCTAGGTGACAATCCCATCCTGGTGGTCATCAGATTCAATGCTTCACTGAATCTGATGACCAGTGACTCATTCAAAAATGCAGCTGAAAATCTATGCACCATCTCCCAATCCTTGAAACATCTGGGATGTTTCTGATGCCATTTTCACCACGACATAGCTCTTCATATGCTTCCCCCACATCCACTCACATTGCTTTTAAAGCAACCTTTCACCAATCTCCAAATTCTGTCCACAGAAAAGGCATCCACTCCATCAAGGTTCAAACCTTATGTGACCATCAATGGCTAAATCTGGAGGTCTGCACCAAATATCCTGACAGCCGTCATGACCCTTATACACTGGGGAGCTCTCAGGTTCCTGTCACCAGTACAGGGGTGGCTGCTGGGACACAAGGAATGGGATGATTTGCACAGGTCAGGCTCTAGCATATTCCCTGCACATTGTGTTAAGCTCCACTGTTGTCCACATTAAAATCAAATGCCTTGGCTACAGTCTTCAATGGCAGGTGCTGAAGAAGGGCTCATGCCTGAAACGTTGATTCTCCTGCTCCTTGGATGCTGCCTGACCTGCTGCGCTTTTCCAGCAACACATTTTCAGCTACAGTCTTCAATGTCATTGCTCAAGCTACCTGTGGTCAAGGAGTCAGTTGTTTGTTGGAGATGAACAGCAGCTGGCTATTAAAACTTCTTTCATCTTTTGAATGTCTGAAGAGGTTGTTCATCTCTCACATGGGTGTGACTTAACTGAGTTCAACAATAAAACTTACACTGCAGCAGATGTTTTAAGCTTGTAAGTGAATATATAGTTCTAAAAGTGAAAAGTTACTGATTCAATGTGACCTCAGTAAATTTTCTTCTTCCTTGCCTCCTGCTTTGTCTTAGTTCATAGGTTCATGCAGCACAGAAAAGGCCCTTCAGCTCATTAAGTCTGCACCAACAGATCTACCACTAAAAATGTACTAATCCCAATTTGTTGTGGTTCTGCTCGCCGAGCTGGAAGTTTTTGCTGCAAACGTTTCGTTCCCTGGCTAGGGAACATCATCAGTGCTGTTGGAGCCTCGTGTGAAGCGCTGCTTTGATGTTTCTTCCGGTATTTATATTGGTTTGTTCTTGCCGCTTCTGGGTGTCAGTTTCAACTGATACCCGAGCTACAAATCTTCAATCAGATTTTAATCCCAATTTCTTGTACTTGTCCAATATCTTTGAATGTTGTGATATTTGAAGCACTCATCCAAATGTTTTTTTAAAGGTTGCAAGATTGCCAGCGTCCAGGCAGTACATTCCAGATTACCACAATCTGCTGAATTAAAAAGGCTTTCTCTCAAATCCCCTCTGAATCTCCTGCCCCTTACCCTATAACTATGCCCTCTCATGATTGACCCCTCAACCAAGGGGGGGCAGCTGCTATCTATTCACCTGTCCATGCCCCTCATAATCTTTTATGCCTCAATCATGTCCTTCCCTTAGTCTTTGCTGGTCTAAAGACAGCAATCCAAGCCTATCTAGTCTCTCCTTATACCTCAATTTCTCCATCCTAGGCAACATCCTGGTGAACCTCCTCTGTACCTCCACTAACGCAATCACATCCTTCCTGTAGTGAGGTGACCATAACTGCACACAGTACTCCAGTCATGGGCTGGCCAATGCTCTGTACAACTCCAACGTTACCTCCTTGCTCTTACATTCTGTGCCATGATGTATGAAAGCAAGTGTCCCACATACCGTGTTAAATGTCCTATTCATGTGCTCTGACAATTTCAGTGATCTGTGAATAATTACCCCAAGATTTCTCTGTTCCTCTAAGCTAGCCATTCATTCTGTTTCTTTGTCCAAAGTGCACCACCTCACATTTATCAGGGTTAAAAACCATCTGCAACTGTTCGGTCCATCTGACGAACTCTCCAATATGTTCCTGTAACCTACAACCATCCTCTTCACTACTAACCACTCTACCAATCTTGTGGTCATCTGCAAATTTGCTTAGCATTCACCCCCCACTTTCATTGATATAATTTATGTATATAACAAACAATAAGGATCCCAGTACCAATCCTTGTAGTACACGGTTGGGACACCAGCCTCCAGTCACTCCAACAGCCTTCTACCACTACCTTCTGTGTTCTATTACTTAGCCAGTTTCTGATCCATCTCACCAAGTTTCCTGCAAATCTATGTGCTTTAATCTTCTCAGTCTCCCACATGGGACCTTGTCAAAACCTTTGCTAAATTCCATATATACTGCATTAATTGAATTTTCCTCATCCACACACTTGATCACACTGGTGCAGTCCTAAGTTCCACAGGTGGGGTGGAGAGACCCTGTTCTGTGTGTGGTCCTGTTGGCCTGGAAGGGATGGGCAACTCTTCTCAGGTGTTTTTGGTTTGAGGGGGCCCAGGTGTACAGAAAGTCTCTTGCCCAAGTACAAGCTCACCTTCGTTGGTTTTGCAGGTTTTGGGATCCCAGGCGAGGGGACGAAGGGGGACTGGGCAGCTCTGGAGTGGAAGTGGGAGGAAGTGTTGACTGCAGATGCTGGAGATTAGATTAGATTAGATTCCCTACAGTATGGAAATAGGTCCTTCGACCCAACAAGTCCACAATGATCCTCTGAAGAATAACCCACCCAGACCCATTCCCCTACTCCCTATAATTACCCCTGACTAATGGACCTAACACTATGGGTAATTTAATATAGCCAACTTACCTGACCTGCACATCTTTGGATTGCGGGAGGAAACTGGAGCGCCCGGAGGATGCAGACACGGGGAGAGTGTGCGAACTCCATACAGACAGTCGCCCGAGGTGGGAATTGAACCTGGGTCCATGACGCTGTGAGGCAGCAGTGCTAATCACTGAGCCACCATGCTGCCCCGAGGAACAGGCAAGTCAATGCTTCGAGCATAAGCCCTACAGACATTCCTGATGTAGAGTTTATGCTCGAAATGCTGACTCTCCTGCTCCTCGGATACTGTCTGAGCAGCTGTGCTTTTCTGGCACCACACCTTTCAGCTCTGCAGTGTACTGAGAAGAAGCTCTGAGAGTGCCTGAGTGTCACTCTTCCTCTGTATGAGTGCTTGCTGGCACCACACTGTCTCCCTGAGAAGAAGGGGCACCTCCAGCCTGGCCACTGATACTGATCACCCACAACTACAGCAATGCAGTGCAGATCTGTGTGTAGATGCAGCAGACACTGAGTGCCTCCGTGGTGGTCGACGCCCCTATCTGTGCCGACAGCCGGATGCCACATATGCTGGAGCCAGCACAGAATGTGGATTCCTCAAAGCAGCTCACTGATGGTCTCTGATTAACCTGCCTGACCTTCCTGTGCCTGTCTGTGCAGTTCAACCAAGTCATTAATGACTGGGAACAGGGGCTTGACTTCTGCTGGGGCTGAAAGAGGTGGCTGGTCCCTTGGAGTTTCTTCCTCCACTATCTGCAGAGTCAAATCAGCGATGTGCTCATCAGGTCCAAATTGCAAAGGGAACTCTCGGAGGTGCAAGTCTCTGAGCAGGTGCAGGCTGAAGTGAGAGCCTTATCAGAGTTTCCTACCGAGGGTTCAGGGGCTTTCTCCCCTGGAGTGCAGTTGGAGCCGACCTCACTGTGGAGGTACGCTAGCTACCTGCGCAAAAGGCAGAGCAAATTTTGTTTTATAAAAGGGATAAAAGCTTGTGCAGGTTAGAAATGAGTTTGCACTGCATTAACAGGAGAGCAATGCAACACAGTATAATGAAGCTTACAGGGTTGGTTGGCCCATAGAGGTGTCTGCATTCCCACATGAGCAGCCAGGCTCTCCTTTGGATAGCTCCAGTCTCACGGGGAGTGCCCAACACTACCCCACAAAACACAATGAGTGGTGAGGTCTCTCCATGCAACGGATGGAAAGGGCTAGGTATTTGAGAGGATAAGGATGTGAGAGTCATTGAATGGATATAATGCATGGAACTGAGACTCGCCATTCATGAGCCTCAGTGAGATGTGCAGTGTGCAGAGCCAGAGCTGGTGAGTGATGGCCCACTGAGTGTGAGTTGGCTAAGAGGAGACAGTGGCACACACTCTTACAAATGCAGATCACTCATCTTCCTCTGCTTCATATGGGATGCAATTGCCCATGAAGTGGGGAACAAGCTTTCCTTTCCTTAGGACTGTTTGTTGAATGTTGCTGCTTGAGTACCACCAGTGAGAAGGCTTTTTACTGGTTTGCAGCATCTAAACTGGTGGGCAGCTGGGCTTTAAATATGGCACCAGAGGCATAAATGCCAGAAATATGATAATTAGAAATGGGAAAGATTTGCCCGAAGTGTCAATGCCAGAGACCGACAAAAAAAGAGACAATTTAGCGAAATTTGTCTTTGGCAAATGCAAACTATGCTTTTGGCACCAGTTTCAGTCTGAATTTCTGGCTCCATATAAAGCAGACAGCTAAGTTAGTATTGTCTGTTTTGTGCTGATGCTGATGATGCACTACTTTTCTTTTGTCTCCCTATTGCAGAATATTTCCCAAGGCAGGTTGCCAGGGGGAAGTTGGATGGAAAGCAGTATGTTGATGCAAGTACAGGTGAAAGATAAAAGACCTGGTTACAAATGGCCTTGTCAATGATTGAGACCAGAGGAGAAAGGAGATGCTGAAGGCAGAATGGTCATGGGCGACCGAGAATACCAGCAAGAAAGTTTATCTGAAGAGAGAGACTTTGGGAGTGGAGGGTCACAGAGAAGAGTAGGAAAGCAAAAATGAGACAGAGATTTATTTCATCAAAGATGAGAATTAATTTAGATACAGACTCAGATTGGACAGGATAAGGGATATTGCTACATATCATGTAAGTTTCAATCAAAAGCCAAGATTTCAATGCAATCACTAGCAAGAAAGTTAAAAATCACAGGTTATCACCCAGTGTTGTGTGATTTTTAACTTTAACACCCCAGTCCAACACCGGCACCTCCACATCAACAAGAAAGACTATGGATGGCAATGATGAGTGAACAGACCAAAAGGCAGGAAGCACATAGGACAGAGTGAATGGTTCACTAGCAGAATACAAAGAAGTCACGCAACAAGTTGCTGGGGAGAGCTTGTTAAGTAGGAAGGCTCGGCAGAAAGGAAGATGGGCAAATGGGGTTACTGTTAAAAAGGCAATGATGGTTGCCTTGAAGGGTTCTTTGGAGACTGCCAAAATAGGTACAGAGTGAAGGGCACAGGCATTTTAAGGAGAAGGAGAGAGAAATGAATGAAAGGAAACATAAACAATAACAAGCAGAAGAGGGACATAATGGTCTGAGATGGACTAAAAATAATACAATAAAGGAGAGTGAAATAACTGGCTCAAATTCAGATGGGTAGCCAAAATGTGCACTCAAAGAGTGACACAGTATGATGATCAAATTCTATAATTTATATCTCTTAGTCTGACTATGCAGTTCAGCATTCTAGTGGCTCTGTTGATTACAACTCGGCATTCATTGAGCAAGTTATACCTAATACTGGTAACTTAATAGCATTCCTGGATGTTGTTAGCATCTTTAACCATTGCAACATTATTCCCAGGGCAGCATGAATACACAAACAGAATAGGCCATTCAGCCTTTAATCCAATCTACTATGCATTGGAACATGGTTGATCTGTATCCTCTGTCCTATACCACCGACTTTTCCTTTCTAAATATAATACTTACACTTACGTGCTGTATTGTTCTTTGTTCTTATCTGCATAAACTGAATTCACCCATCTCTGTGCCAGATTCGGGTTCAGCATACATGCTTTTCCAAAAAAATTTCTCCCTCACTCACATTGAAATCTATGCTCGCATCATGGATTTTCAGTCCTCTTTACTAGTGTTCAATTCTATATTTAAGATCAGAAATTTCTTATGAGGGTTCCAGTATATCATTTGATTGGGACTATTGTTTTACAATAGATTTTGTTTGTAGAATACAAATTTCCAAATGTTCTACAGTCGCCTTTTGAATATTTGCTTTTGAAGTTGTGGGAAAAAGCTTTTGAGGTATTTCCAGAAAATAATTATGGCTTTCATAAAATATATCTATAACTTTAAATAAATTATTTGACTTGTAACAGTTTGATGAAACCTTTCCACCAGCTTAGAATAAAAATTTATCAAACTACGTAACAACTGTATGCAGATCCAGTGAAATTAGATGTGGTCTATAATGTTCTACTTAATTGATTTTAAAAACGTATATCTTTTGGATAATCTTATGAATTTAGATGGAGAATTGGTTCCCAATAAACATTAAAAATGTTAAACTGATTAGAAGCCTTAATATTGACATTAATTGAATAGTTGAATGCTTAATTTAGAACACTACACAAATTGGTACACTCGTTCTCCCATTTTCTCTGACAATTTATTTAACCTAGGTTGCCTAGGATACACTTGTGTTCTCATGGCAACTAAACTGGATGCTGCTGCATTTTTAAACATTTAACTGCATGAATACTAAACTGATGCTTCATCAGATTCTCCAAAAACATGGATACGGGCATTGGCTATGACATTTTAAGCACACCAATGTTACCACTGAAATAAATTTTTCAGATGCTTTTTTCAAACTGCTTGTCTATTTGTCATCATTTTTAAAAATGCACACATACTGAACACCAGCAACATAATTACAATATCCAACTTGCTACACAAAAGCATTGGAGATTGAGAAATGAGGAAGAAAGGTTAGCACAGATGGCTAAAAGCAATATTGAAGATTTAGTTTTTATGGAGGGAAATTGACATAAAGATAAAGAGAGGCCTAGGTGGAATGTACCTTAATGTGATGTGAGGAGTGGTATTTGCTCTCAAATATTTACTTTGTAATATTTAAAGTATTTAATTTTATGAAGTTTATTAGTCCCTCCCATCAGCTGTTTTGCTATCAGAGTAATGCTGAAAAACGATCGCAGACGTCAAGAGGTCCTGTCCTCCTTCCTTTATCGTTCTGAAACTAAAATGACTGTACTTTAGGAATTAGATGGGGAACGTTAAAAAAAACAGTGATCAGAGAATGACATGCAACAATCCAGAGTGAGAAAATCAATTGTCAACATAGTTCAATAGGGCAAGAACAGGACTGACTGGAATGATAGGTGAGCATGAAAAATGGCTACTTTCAAAGAGGAGATAGTTCGGGCACAGTCAAAGTATATTTCCTCAAATGAGAAAAGGAGAATAAACAAATCCAGAGCTCCCTGGATGACAAAGGGGACCAAAATTAAGATTATGAGGAAAAAGTGTGTTTATGACAAGTGCAAGTAGAATATAAAATTTGAGAACCAAGAGGAATACCGAAGGTTCAGAGGCAAGATGAGAAAGCAAAGAAGAAAAGTAAACAGGAATTATGAGAAGAGACTGGCAGCCAACATAAAGACGTACCCCAAAGCTGACTATGGCCAAATGAGTAAAAGGTTGATAAAAAGAGAAGTTAGGGCTGATTTGGGACCAAAAAGAGGATTTATATTTGGAGGCAGGGAGTATGGTTGAAGTATTACATGAATACTTTGCACCAGTCTCACCAAAGAGGAGATTACAGGGGAGGGGCCTCAGGCATTGGAGAGTTCAAAATTAATAATAAGAAAGAAGTCTTGGACAGACTGTTAATGCTTAAATTTTATAAAGTACTGGGACCAAATGAGATGCATCCAAGGGTTTTAAAGGAAGTGAGAGTTGAAATTGCAGGAGTACTGTCCACAATGTCTCAGTCTCCCCTAGACTCAAGGGAGGTGCCAGAAGATTAGAAATTGTAAACATTACAACCTTGTTCAAGAAATGACATAAGGATAAATACAGCAATTATAGACCAGTCAGTTAGCATCAGTGGAAGGGAAGCTTCTCGAAACAATCATACCTGGATTGAAAGAGTCAAACATGATTTCCCTTACAAAAATTCATGCTACCTATTTGTGGGTGGCATGGTGGCACAGTGGTTAGCACTGCTGCCTCACATCGTCAGAGACCAGGGTTCAATTCCCGCCTCAGGCGACTGACTGTGTGGAGTTTGCATGTTCTCCCCGTGTCTGCGTGGGTTTCCTCCGGGTGCTCCGGTTTCCTCCCACAGTCCAAAGATGTGCAGGTCAGGTGAATTGGCCATGCTAAATTGCCCGTAGTGTTAGGTAAGGGGTAAATGTAGGGGTATGGGTGGGTTGCGCTTCGGCGGGTCGGTGTGGACTTGTTGGGCCGAAGGGCCTGTTTCCACACTGTAAGTAATCTAAGTGTGATAAGGGTAATGTTGTTGATGTGGTACACATGGACTTTCAGAAGGTGTTTGATATGTTGTCACACAACACTTGTGAAGAACTTTAGTGAGTTTGGAATAACAAAGTCAATAGCATTGTGGAAACAGAATTGGCTGAGCATTGGAACAGAGAGCAATGGTCAATGGATACTTTTTTGAGATGGAGGAGGGTTTGTAGTGGAGATCCCCAGGAGTTGATATTGGGACCTTTGTTTTTCCTGAAATACATCAATGATCTAGTTTTGGTGTGCAGAGGACAATTTCAAAACTTTCAGGTGACAACAAAGTTTGGAATAATTGCAAACTGTGTGAAGGACAATGCAAACATCTAGAAGGGCATAGGCATGTTGGTGGAATGGGCAGATAAGGGGCAGATCAGTTTCAATGCAGTGAAGTGGAACATAATGCATTTTAGGAGGAAGAACATTGGAAGAGAATATAAAATAGGGGGTCAAATTCTAAGAGGGGTTGAGGATCTGAGGAAGCCAGGTGCATATGCGCACAGATCATTGAAAGTAGCAGGATAGGCAGAGTAAGTAAAGCATATAGCATCCTTGACTTTAATTACAGGAGCATGGATTACAAAAACAGGGAAAGAACATTTAACTTGTATAAGCCACCTATTTGATTTTAGCTGGAGTATTGTGTACAGTTCTGGGTGCCACGTTATAGGAAAAATGCAAATGGATTGGAGAGAGTGCAGAAGAACGGTTCCATGGTTAAGGAACTTCAGCCAGGAGGACAGATTGAAGAGGTTGGGCATGTACTCCTTGGAGAGGAGGTAGTTAAGAGCATATAAGATAGAGGCTTTCAAAATCATGAGTGGACTGGATAGAGTAGATCGGGAGAAACTGTTCCCATTCAGAAAAGGAACAAGAACAAAAAGACACAGATTTAAAGTGATATGCAAAAGAAACAAGAATGATGTGAGGAAAAACATTTTCATATCGCAAATATTTCGGGTATGGAATGCATTACCTGGAAATATTGTGGGGGAGGGGGTGCAGGTTCAATTGAGGCATTCAAGAGGGCATTGGCTGATTTTTTTGGATAAAAGTAATATGCAAGAATATGGGGGAGAAAACAAGAGATTAGCACAAGATAATGATGCTGAAAATGTGTTGCTGGAAAAGCGCAGCAGGTCAGGCAGCATCCAAGGTGCAGGAGAGTCGACGTTTCGGGCATGAGCCCTTCTTCAGGAATGACACATTTTCAGCTCTGATCTCCAGCATCTGCAGTCCTCACTTTCTTCTACAAGGTAATGATGTTCATTTAATGAGCTAGTGCAGGCACGATGGGCCAAATTGCCTCCTGCTGCACTGTAATACTCCTGTGACTCTATGATCACATGGCAACTCTTGCAAACAATTTTATTTCATCAAATGAAATAGTTCATTGTTTGTCTAGGTTATTGGATAGGTTAGTAACAGAAAGTTGAAAGCAAGATTTGTATTTATATAGCTGTGATCACATGGCAAATCTTGCAAATGATTTTATTTTTTCAAATGAAATGGTTTACTGTTTGTCTAGGTTATAAGATAAGTTAATTACAGAGTTGAAAGCTAGATTTGTATTTATATAGTGCCTTTCAAAATCTCAGAACACTTGAAATGCTTTACAGCCTTCTTAAGTACGCTTGATGTCTGCCCACTCTTGTAAAGTAGGAAATCTAACGCATTGAAGACAGTAATCCTTTAAAGTTCCTTCTGAAATGCTAAATATTTCCATTTCAGTATGTGATGTTTTAATAGTTATATTATATGGTTGCAGTGTAACAAATTTTCCTCTGAAGAAAGTTTTAATCAATCATAATTTCACTGCATTCAACAGTACCTTGCCTGATAGGATCACAACACATGCAATTTCACTATTATTGATCTTTCAAATAACAAGCTCTTCATGACATTATACAAATAGTCGACAAGTCAGTATTTTAAGCAAAGGTGAGTTAATAGTGAAAAGCTTATTATTAAATAAATTACTGATTTGAATTGACTAGAAAACAAAGGCAATGATAATTGTTTACAAATTAATTATAACAATTCTCAACTGATATTAGACAGTTCCTCTCTGCTCGATGTCACATGTCTGTTATGCTTCTCCCAATCCACATAGAGTTTAACCTTCTCTTTTTTTGTCTAGAGTCTGTAAAACGTCCCCTTCATGTCTCCCTGTTGGGCTGCATACAGGCTTTCTGGTTTTGCTGAGTAAAGCCAGGACAAATCAAACTCACCATGGGAGCCTCAAACAAATGCTGCGACTCTTGCTTGCATAAGTAAAGGGACAACAACTTCAGGGATGGACACTGCACACAGATGTCTTGAGATTTATCAATATGACAGCAAGTGAACCCTGTTTCATAATAGATCTGCGCAACCCGTTCATCCTATTGGAGGTTCAGTGGAGGGTTGGAAAAATAGGAACTGTGAGTTGAATTTCTAAGCTCATGTGTTCATGATGAATTTTGAATGTATTAGACTTTGAGACAACTTTAAATGTGTATCTGTACAAAATGGGAATCTGGAAATTTTGTGGATGTTATAATTCCAGTGGGAATTCTCTGAGATAACTATAATCCACAAGTTCAAATCTCTGAGTTGGGATTTCCTCTTCCTTCTCACTCCTGCCTGATTTCCTCTTCCCTCTCACTCATTTTGTGCACCTCTACAGTCCATGGCATAAAGGAATCTGGTGACTCCTTTATTTATGAGGTCCTGAATCCAGGCCTCAAAGTGTGATTGGTGGAGGCAGTCCCACTTTTAGCAGATATATCTAACCAAAAGCGGTTTGCAATCAAGGTCAAATTGGATTCTGAATGATGAAGGAAACCACTGATGAAGGCCCATTTCTCCTGCATAAGAATAAGTGAGGACCCAATACCTCTCCTGAGACAAGACAGGTATAATGTTGCCAAGGTTTATAGCAGAGGAGGGGCCTCATCGAATGTGTCTCCAATGGCTGCTTCTGCAGCTTCCTTCTCCTGACTCTGTGAACTCTAGAGAGTTCCGATGCTGAGTCCTGTAGAAGAGACAAGTCTGCTCTCAACTCACAGACTTCGACATTCAAGGATTGTCCAGGACATTTGTGCAGAGTTTCTAAAAAAAAGACAAAGGTAATGGATACTTACAGTGATGCAGGATGTGGAGGATTCCCATTAACTACCTCATACAGCTGTTCCAGTAGTTTGTCATCCCAGTAGAGGTCACAAAACTTCTCCGATATAGCACTAGTGAATGTACTGAATTTAAGACTTTTCAAGGATAAGATGTACTCACCTTATGAAAAAAAATCAAAAGTCTAAAATCAATTCCAACAATGTACTGTTAGCTTTCATTAAGCTAAAGTTTTTAAAATTACGATTGCAATTCATAATTGGTCCTAACTTTTTTGTAAGAGATCTGAATCCGTATTAGCTAAGACAATTTTTAGATTTGTCTCTAGCGAGTACAAATGCATCATGCAACACTAACAGTTCAGATGGATGTTGATTGTTCAAATACTGTATTTTTTTCTCTTTTACACAATTGCTGTACAAAATAAGACCTTTCAAACAAGAATAATATTGATCAAAACACAGATTTCATTTATTTCTGAATGGAAATTTTTTGTTTGATTTAAAAAGACCCAGAGGATTAGTCAAATTATTTTAAGTGAACCAAAAATAAAATGAGCCATGAATGTAAAAAAAACACACTGAAATAGAACTTCTCTCTTCATCACCTGCACAGTTGATACAGCAGAATTCTATGGAAGGACATGGAGGGTTTATTGGGGTAAGTAAGACATAAAATCATGAGGAAAATAGTATCACCAGAACAGATAGTGAACATGGTACACTCTACAATATTGAGTTCAAAAGCCATAAGCAATAAGAACTGAGCTAATCACCAAATGGGAGCACGTGCAGTCCAGATGATGCACTTAATGGTGTCAAGGCAGAACACCTGTGATGTTGCAGACTTTCAGCAGTCAAACATTAATTCAGTTACATTTGTAAAATGGAATTTAAAAATGTTTGCCAGGTGCCATATCTCACTTTTATGACTGGCAAGTCATGCTTTGGGAAAACCCATGCTGTATACTGAAAAGGCATTGAAATTGAGAACGGATCATATCCTGTTCCAAACAGCACTTCTGTTTTACAGAGTATGCACTATCACAAACAAAGCAATTAATTTCAATTATAATTACTCAGATATATAAGGTGAAAACAATTCCATGTTCATTCCTGATTCAGAAATTTCACTTTGATCTATTATTATTGCTAATGAAAGACAGCAATCTGTGTTTATATCACTCAATGTTTTCACATTAACTTGACTCCCAAGTTTGAGGCCAGGCCTACCAAGGTCTCATTCAAATAAACATGTCAGCATTGTCTTCTGATAGAGCAGAGTAAGAGTGAGAGGGAAGAGGAAATCAGGCAGGAGGCAACACCAGAGACTGGAGGGGAGAGTCTATGGCAGCTGCCATGCTGGGAAGAGCTTTTAATAGTTATTAGCTCTAACTTTTTTGCTACTGGTGAGAGTGAGGGGGAAGGGTTAGGTCTTTTAAGGCCCAAACATCTTTAAAGACCCTGCGGGAAGCCTACTGCTCTTTCCAGTTGGCAAGAAATCTTCAGTGTTTTTTTCTTTTAAAAATTCCCCATGATTATTCTGCTGACATGGTTCACTGATAGGATTTGGCACTGTGCAGATAGCCCACAACTTTTACTTGTAAAATATAATACCAGTCACAATATCTGCCACAACCTTAGCATCTATCTGGAGGAACAGTATTCCAGCGCCCAACACATTATTGATTAAAATGATGGTACGTGAAAATTAAGTGCAAACCCTCCAAACATCATTTGATGTTAGCACTTGCCTCTTATATGCCACTGGGTTGAGTTTAAAATCAGGGCTAAAACAAAGCAATGCTTTAGCCATGATTTTAAGATGTTCAATAAAACTAAACCAATTGTTCCAAAAAATATTACTGAAATTAAAACTGCTGGTAAAAAATATTATCATTTTGCTCTATTTATATAATTATTTATAAAATAATTTCTATGTTAAAATAAAGATCATCTACCCATGACATGGGCTTCTTCACCATTCTCTAAGTAACCATCAAATGCAAACTCTTCTTTAATGAGCTGAACTGCTTTCTGCAAAAGACTGACAGGCTCTGGACTTGATGAATTTATTGCCACTAGATTGTCATGACAACATGATGAGATGCATGCAGAAGGTAAGTGGACATTTTCTGAAATTTCCGCAGCAATGTTTGGAACAGCGGTAAATGGTTTTATTTCATATTCAGTATCCAATGACTCCTGCGCAAAAACACATCCCTCAGAGAGTGGTACCTCTACGGCAACACAGTCAAATTCAACAAATTCACTAGAACTGTTATTGGAAGGCTCTGATAGAGTGTCCTTTTTCATCTCAGGCTTTTGATCCTTATGGCCATCAAGTGTAGAATTGGGCATGATCTGCAACTGTGATCCAATATAATTTGAAGAATTCCCACTGCTTCTGCCAGAGTCCCTGTTTGAAAGTACTGTAGATTCTGAGAAGAGTCTATTCAACTCATATCCAGAAGTGTTCAGCAGAACTGATACCTGTTCTGGCACAATTGATTGACCAGGTAGTGAAGTTAGTGTCTCCATTTTGGAGTTCTGAAGTTCATCGTTTGTTGGAAAAGTGGAAACAGCTGAAGAATCAGAGTTACAATTTGCTTTCTGGGACTGCAAACACATTGTTTGTGCTGGATTTGCTTTGTTTTTAACCATGGGAGAATGGTTGGCAGAATAAATTGAGCTGCTTTTAGTTTGATCTGACAAAGATACCAAAGATGCTGGTGTGTGAATGGTGCTCTCAACACTTTTACAGTTCACAGCAGATGCTTCCACAACGATATCATTTTTAATATTTTCAATAGACGTTGCTTCCTGATTCTCCTGTTTCAGAGCTATAACAAGCTGTTTGGCTGTTGAAGTTTTACTTGACACTTTGACACTGTTGGAATAGGAGAAACATCAATTTAGAAAGATAAGTACTTTTGTCTGCAGAAAATGTTGAAAATAATTTTGAATAGCTTGTAAATGTTTCAATCCCATGTGCTTAGACTCTCAATTCATGCAGAAATTATGAATACCAGAAAATGAAAGGAGAAGAATTGAACTACTTCTAAATAAAATGGGAAATCACAAGTGCAAAAGAATGTTGAAATTATTCACTTTGCTTTCTCCAACTCCCACCCTGGACCCCATATTTTAAGACCGAGTAAGGAGACCGCTCTTCTATAGGAGATAATATTACATACCTCATCAGTGTAGAAGTCTGTTGATTAAACTATGTACCAGTGAAACACAAAAATGTTCTTGAAATATACAGAAATAAAACCAGAATCATATGCATTATACCATTTCCACCTAATGCCACTTACAAAATTAAAATAATTTCACAAAATTATAAAAATAATAGTACATTTGACATATAAACAAAATGTAACTACATGCTGCACAAGAGGACAAACATATAAATGATTTCAGTCCATGCAAAGGATGAAGAAACACATGATATTGAAAATCATAAAAAAAATCCCAAATAATTCTATCACGTATGCTGTAAAATTAATAGCTGCGTCTTATATTGGTTTGGAGGAGTGAAGTTAGTTCAAAGAAACCTTTCATTCATTCAGTAAACTTAACTTTATTCAGAGACATGTTTTTATTATTATTGCACTTGTCTGATTATCCAAATAACACAATTTCAAATTCAGAGCCATTAAAAATGCAACCAATGCAACCAATAACTATGTTTTGTTTATAATGTGAAAAATACATATTTTTGCTAAATATTTTTAATATTGTAAGTTCCCAATATCAGTCCTGGACACAAATTATAATACTCAGAGGGGATTTGCTTTCTTATATCATTAATGCTTGATTACCTTGTTTTCTCTTTGTGCTCTGTGAGTATTATAGGTTTGAAATGGGTGGCTGGGGAAGTGAAGGCCTCTGGAAGTTTGGAAGGGGACTTGCTCTTTACAGAATACTGACAAGGAATTGGGCCTTTTACAGCTGTCAGCTTACTGTCACTAGCAAGAGGTACAAATCCTATAAATAATGAATGAAAAAGAAAGAAAATTCAATGGTCATGCTTTTGGCAATTAACATGAAAGTGTGCAAAATTCTAAAAATAATCAGTACCTAGTCTAGACGATTCTTGGGCAAAATCTGCATGTCCCAGTGGAGAATTTGAAAATTCCAGCTTCTTTGTTTTGAAATTCAATCCAATGACATCCGTTTCTTTTTTGTGGTAATTCTAAAAACAAATGAACAGTTGTGAGTTCACATAATTTTACCTGTAAGCACTAAATTTACAAAAAGAATGAACACAGACTCTAGAAAATTGTAGATCCAAATCAGAACAAGAAAAATATTAATAGAGAACTGGCGCCAAAGACTAACTCAAGGCAAAGTTAGACATTATACATGCTTCTTTCTGAAAGAAACGCATTTTGGATTTCTCAAGGATATCGAGCTAAAGCTAAGGAGTTCCTTATTATTTATGTTTATCTTATTTTAAATAAACTTTTAAAATGATTTTAAAATCATGCTCACAGCTATTATCTGAATAACAGAAAACAGCACTATAGTGAAAATATTTCTTTCTCTAAATAACTGTAGATATATCTTGGAGATTACTGAATGTTAATTTGACAGGGAATTGCAAACTCTTTATGAAATCCATTAACTTCACTTGACAAAAAAGAAATTCAGTCTACTGTGGCCTCATAGCCTGAAAATAACCTGATGGCTACACATCCAACCAACCACACTGGCAAAAGTGGAAATTGGCAGCTTTATTGCGTTTACTCTGAATCCAAGGCTCACTATTCCAACCCCCGTTCAGGTGGGGACATCTTGATTGACCATTTAATGTACTCCTGCAGGACTTGAAGATGTCATTATTATAAATTACATAATTTGTGAGTAAAAGATTCTAATTTCTTTTTGGACTTGTACAAAGGCCTGGCTGAGAGCCTAGACCATAGAGTCAGCTGCAGAGTAAGGGGTAGAATTGAATTTGGTAAAAAATTGTTCACTCAAGCTTTCTCCCCCTCTCTAGCTGTGAATGCTCATACTTTGAGTATATTCAAGACAGAGAATGATAGATCTTTCCATACTAGATTTAGGTAGTGGTTTGCAGGGTGTGGTGCTAGAAAAGAACAGCTGGTCAGGCAGCATCGGAGGAGCAGAAGAATAGATGTGTTGAGTATAAGCTCTTCATCAGGAATGAGGCTTGTGGGCCAAGGGGGCTGAGAGGTAAATGGGACGGGGGGGTAGGGCTGGGGGAAGGTAGCTGGGAATGCGATAGGCAGGTGAAGGTGCAGGTAAAGGTGATAGGTAGGAGAGGAGGGTGGAGTGGATAAGTGGGAAGGAAGATGGACTGCTGCCGAACTTTTTAACTCCCCCTCTCATTCCTCCAAGGTCATGCAGCTCCTGGGTCTCCTTCATCACCGAAGCCTTATCACCCAATGCCCGGAGAAAGAATGCCTCATCTTTCACCTTGGGACTCTCCAACCACAAGGAATCAATGTGGATTTCACCAGTTTCCTCATTTCCTCTCCCCCTATCTTATTCCAGATCTAACCTTCCAACTTGGCACTGTCTTCTTGACCTGTCCTACCTGTCCAACTTCCTTCCCATCTATCCGCTCCATTCTCCTCTCTGACCTATCACCTTCACCCCCACTTTCATCTACCCATTGCATTCCCAGCTACTTTTCCCCCAATCCCAACCCCCTCCCATTTATCTCTCAGCCCCCTTGGCCCACAAGCCTCATTCGTGATGAAGAGTTATGCTCAAAATGTCAATTCTCCTGCTCCTCAGATGCTGTCTGACAGGTGTGCTTTTCCAGATCCACACTCTTAACTATAATCTTCAGCATGTGCCATCCTCACTTTTTCCCAGTGGTTTGCCAGGGGCAATTTCAAAGTGTATGGATGAAACAAAATTTGGAAAATTTGTAAACTGTGAAGAGGAAACTGTAGGAGCCTTAAAAAGACATTGCTAAATTGTGAGTGTGGCTGGATAGGTGGCAGATGAAATTCATTGGAAAAGTATGAGGTGATATAATTTGATACAAAGAAGAATGCTAAAAGATGTGCAAGATCACCTCAGTTCCTTTGTCCATTCCAACCTCCTGCCATTTAAGAAATACTTTGCACATCCATTCCTCTTATCACAGTGGATAACATCATTTTTTTTAACATAATATTCCATCTACCATGTTCTTGCCCATTCACTGCCTGTTCATATCTTCCTGAAACCACTTTGCATGTTCCTCATAACATGCATTCTCAGTTAGCTTTGTATCATTCGCCAAATTTAAAATATTACATTTTGTTCTTCCCTCCCAAATTATTGATATATATTGTGAACAGCTGGAGCCTGCCAATGTGAGAATGACACAGTTATTCCTTCTCTCTGTTTTTTGTCTGTAAACCAATCATTAATCCACACCAGTACACTATCTCCTGTTCAATGTACTTTAACCCTACAGTCTCATCTGGCAAACTTATCAAAACCTTTCTAAAAATCTAAGTACACTATGTCCATTGAGCCACCTTTATCAATGTTTTTAGTAACACCTTCAAAAAACTTCAATATGTTCGTCAAAACAGCATTTCCCATTCACAAATCCATGCTGACTACTCCCAATTAGTCATTATTATTATCCAAGTGTCTGTTTATCCTTTACATAGATTCTAGCACCTTCTCCATGAGAGTGGCCCAGTGGTAAGCATTGGTGCCTCACAGCGCCAGGGACCCAGGTTCAATTGCAGCCTTGGCGACTGTCTGTGTGGAGTTTGTTCATTGTTCCCATGTCTGTGTGGGTTTCCTCCGAGTGCTTCGGTTTCATCCCACAATCCAAAGATGTGCATGTTAAGTGAATTGGCCATACTACATTGCCCATCATGTTCAGGGATGTGTGGATTAAGCGCATTGGTCAGGGGTAAATATAGGGAAGGGGAATGGGTTTTGGGTGGGATAGTCTTTGGAGGGTCGGTGTGGACTTATTGAGCCAAATGGCTATAGGAATTCAGTGATTCTATGACTGACAGAAGCTAATAGATCCATTTGTTGTTTTCTCTCTGACTCACTTCTTAAGTAGTTGGTGATATTTGCTACCTTCCAATCTGCAGAAAACATTCCAGAATCCATAAAACTTTGTAAACTGACTACCAATGCATCGACCATCTGTAGCCTGCTCCTTTAAAATGGGAAAAAGACCTTCAGGTCTTGGGGATTTATTGACTTTTAGTCTCATTAATTTCTCCAGTATAGTTTTCTTGCGAGAACTAATTTCCTTCAATTCCTCATTCTCCTCAGTCACTTGGATCCCTTCTTCTAATAGATATCTTGTATCTTCCTCAGTAAGAACAGACATACAGTAATCATTTAACTTCTCTGCTATTTCTCTATCCCCCATTTTACTGACTCGCCCTGACATAGAACCACCTACGTTTTAGATAATTGTTTCCTTTTTATTGAGCTTTTACAGTTTATATTTATATGTTTTGCTGAAATGCATTCACGCTCTGTTCTCCCTTTCCTTATCAGCTTCTTGTTCCTCATTTATTGTATTATAAAAACCATTTACTTCTATTTCTGGCAACAAGATAGCCCTTTCTTTAAATCTGATATAATTCAGAAATTCCTTTGTTAGTCAGCGTTGGCTTACCTTTTTTGAGTTTTGCACCTTGAAAGAATGGATAATTCCTATTACTCCTATAATAAGACTATCCATTGCCAATGTATTCTAGGCTTCATTATTAGAGGCATAGAGTATAAATGTAGGAAAGTTATATGAATTTGTAAAAGACACCGATTAGATTTCAGCTGGAATATTGTGAACAGCTCTGGGTGTCACGCCATTTGGAGAAAGTGAATGCATTGAAAAGAGTACAGATGAGGTTTACAAGAATGGTTCCAGGGATGCGAAACTTCATTTATGAGGATAGGTTTGAAAAATTGGGATTGCCTTCCTTGGACAGGTGAAGGCTAAGGGGAGACTTGATCAAAGTTTACAAAATCCCAAGTGGTCTAGACTGAGTAGATAGGGAGAAACTGTTCCTATGTGTAAAAGATCAAGAACTAATGGGCAGAGTTTTAAAGCCTTTTTGCAAAAGAAGCAAACATGTGGTGAAAAGAAACATCACACAGCAGACAGTTTGAGAATGGATTGCACAGCCCAGAAGTGTAAAAGCAGCAGGTTCAAAAAAGTCATTTTGCAGATGTACATGACATTGGTCAGGTCACTTTTGGAATACTGCATTTAATTCTGATCTCCCTGCTGAAGTAAAAATGTTGTTAAACTTGAAAGGATGCAGAAATGATTTATAAGGATGTTGTCAGGGTTGGAGGGTTTTTTTGCAAAAGGGAGAGGCTGAATAGGCTTGGGCTATTTTCTCTGGAGCATCAGAGGCTGAGGGATGACTTTACTGAGGTTTCGAAAATCATGAGGGGCATGGATAGAGTGAATAGCCAAAGTCTTTTCCCCAGGGTTGGGGAATCCAAACTAGATGGTATTCACTTAAGGTGAGAGTGGAAGGATATAAAAGAGACCTAAGGGGCAACTTTTTCACGCAAAGGGTGGGGCATATATGGAATTAGCTGCAAAGGAAATGTTAGAGGCTGATACAATTACAACACTTAAAAGGCATCTGGATGGGCATATAAATAGGAAGAGTTTACAATGGATATGGGTCAAATGCTGGCAAATGGGACTAGATTAATTTAGGATGTCTGGTCGGTATGTACGAGTTGGGCTGGAGGGTCTGTTTCCATGCTGTACATCTCTACCACTATTCGAGGCATTCAAGAGAGCACTAAATGATAATTTAAGTGGAAACAATGTGCAGGGGTAAAGGCAGGAGTTTGGCATCTTGTGAAATTGCTTAGTGAACCGGTGCAGTATGGACCATTTGAGTTCTTTCTGCACCCTAGCAATTCTTTGATCCAGTGAAGTAGAGAGAATCTGCAGATGGAGAGAGGAAGATTATGTGAGTAGGCAAAAATGTAGCAGATGGTGTATGATATTGGAAAATATGAATCCATCCATTTTGAAAGAATAGAAAAGAAAAAGACCATTTAAATAGAGAGCCATGGCAGAGCTCTGAGAAAGAGAGTTCTGGGTATCATAGGATCATCATACAATCCCGACAGTGCAGAGGCAGGCTATTTGGCAAATCAGGTCCACATCAACCCTTCGAAGAGCATTCCACCCAGACCCACCATCCCTACCCGATACTTGTAAGTCTGTATTTCCCATTGGGCAATCTGCTAATCCACCTAGCCTGTGCATCCTTGGACACTATGGGCAATTCAGCATGGCTAATCCACCTACGTTGCACACCTGTGGGAGGAAACAAATGTACAAGTAGAGAAATTTTACAGGAGCTGTATAGTGCCATATTGAAGTCACAACTGGAGTGCTGTGTACTGTTCTTTCTCCTCAGTACTTAAACACTGACATTGAATTTGGAGCCATTCAGCAAAGGACCACTGAACTCATTCTTTGGATGAAGAACTTATTTTATGAAGGATGGCTTGATAGGTTGGCGTTTAGAACAATGAGAGAAGATATTATTAAAACACAGATCAGATCTCAAGAGGATTTAATACGGTACATACCGGGAGGGGTTTCCTCTTATGGGGAGGACTAGAATGAGTCGACACAGTTTAACAATAAGAGGTTTACTATTTAAGACAGAGGTGAAGAAAAATATTTTCCCATTAAAGGCATGGAATTCATTTCCCCAGAAAGCAATGGAGGCTAGGTCACTGAACTTATTCAAGGCTGACTGAGATAGACAAGGGAATTAAGGTAACAGGACACAGACAAGGCAGTGAAATGAGAACAGAACCAGATCAGTCATGATCTCATTGAATATAGCGCAACCTTGAAGCACTAAATGGCATACTCTTGCTCTTAAGTCCTATGCTTTTTGTCTCTCGCTATCTGTCAGACTTCCTGAGACACAGAAAACCCTGCTGTTCAAACTTAAACCTGGACGACAAATGAAACATGGAGCACATAGCTTTGCTGTAATAAACAGTAATTTGATACAACAGAACTTGAGTGCTGCTGCTACAAAAAAAATCCCACATATTGTTAAAGCTTTTCGTTGTGTATTTGTCAGGACAATTCACAAGAATACCAATGTAAAGGGAAGAACAGAATGTTGATTTGTTGGCGAGTGGACTCTGATTGGTGAAGGTATTGCCATGGGGAATGAATGAGTCAGATTATGATTGACAGTTAACTGCCAAGCTTTACTTAAATTTAAACCAAGAAAATTGACGTTTCGGGCAAAAGCCTTCATCATTCCTGATGAAGGGCTTTTGCCCGAAAAGTCGATTTTTCTACTCCTCAGATGCTGCCTGACCTGCTGTGCTTTTCCAGCATCACTCTAATCTTGAGTCTGATCTCCAGCATCTGCAGTCCTCACTTTCACCTACTTAAATTTAAATCAGTTGGTTGACTCTGATTGGTCAAAGCATTGCCCAGAGGAATGAACCAGATAATACCTGTTGCTTATTTTGTTCAGCTTAAACAAGCATAATAGGTCAACAGGTTCTTTTCGTCTTCAAAGAGTAGGGCCTTGTAGAAGTACTGGAAGGGACTAATAGAAATCTAAAAGTGGTCTTTATATATTACATTTTGTGCTAATATTGTAATGGACATAAAAACATTTATGAAATCCATCAGCACCATCAGCTGCCATATAGCGGTACTGCACCAACTGCACAATATACCCTTTTGAAAATGTTTAACAATTTAGCAGAACATTCCCAGATTCTCACCTACTGTTACACTGAGGACCTTGTTTTTTTTTGCTCTTGTTGAGCAGGGGGTTTGATCCTCCTCCAGGGAAATGTGCAGGAATTTATTTCGAAAATAATTCTGTAGCCCTCTGCATTGCACTTGCCTGTTCTTGTATTTTCTACTGAAATGTGGGTGTATAATCAGTTTATCAAAAACATTACTAATACCAATGAATGGGAGGAGCAAATATTTCCAACAAATTTCCCGTCATGTGTTTAAGTGACAGTATCTCTGACACCCAGTGTTCATATGAGGTGGAGGTAAGACTATTAAATCATTATTGGTCAAAAATTATAAAAATCAATTGAAAAGCAGTTGACTGAGCCAAATAAAGACCCTTCCTAAAGTAAATTAACTTTTCAGGCAGCAAATGTTTGTCAGGTCTCTGCTGTCTTCTGTCATTTTGCAGCTTCCCGAGTCAGAGGAAAAGTAGTGGCCCAGAAACAAACTGAAGTTATTCACATAATTTGGACTGCAAAAAAATTAACTTTCCCATTCAATGTTTAGCACTAAAATAACCAAGCTGGGCATGTTGTCCAATGTAACTAATATTCCAAAAGTCATAATTACCATTATAATGTAATGTGGCTATTTGAAAAGAATTCTTCAGTAATTAATGTTTTCCTTGCATTTGAACCAAAAACTCCTGTCCCTCCCAGTTCCTGTCCCCTTCCTTTATCTTCATCACATCAAATTTGCAGAAATCCTGTTTGTTTATGGCTGCTGAAGTAAAAAGCTGTTTTTGTGCTATAAATCCTGACAGAAAATGTTTTCCTACATTCCTCACAGATTCTGGCTAACAATCAATTTGGTTCTTGATGTGTAGGCGTTGTGGTTTTCTTTCAGTCCACCTCACACAGCTTTGTGCTTCCTGCTCATTTGATTATTCATCGTTTTCGGTGAAGCGGAACCCATGTTACTGGCTGGCTGAACATTGCGAAGCAATCCCTGAATCCTCAGGCAATATTCTAGGGGCTGGGCTGCTAAGGTACAGCCCTACAGTACTCACTGGAGTCAGTCTTTAAGGTCATGGGGAACTGCCGTGACATTCACCACCTTGCTCTTTTAAGGGTGGAGCCATTGGGACTAGGAATAGCAGGGGGAGGACGTGATGCCTTCCAAGATGATTGCAATCCAGATGGGCTGACTGATTACTTACTGAGCTCTGGTTCCACTAGGGTACCATTTCATACCATGTTTCTCCACAGTTTCCCATCTTGCTATCCATCTGCTTCATCCCATTACTAAGTCCTTTAGATTACAATATTGCGATAAAGGCTAAAGACCAAATGGCTTTCCAGTTTAACTTTAACAATACAACGCATTTGTGACAGTTGTAAAGAAGAAAGTTGAAAGATCTTTCCTTTTGTGATAAAACGCACAAAAAAATCACCTTTTACAAACAAGTTCTGAATAAATAAACAAGGAACCTACAGAGTTGTGCCGCACTGCTCTCATGTTGTGCCTTGTCTGATCAGGAGGTGGAGAAAAGTCATCAGCCTTGGGCCTAGCCTCCAAGCAGACAGCCTCTGGTTCTTCATGTTGACTTGAAGACCAAATGAAAGGGGTGGAGGGATTTGATGGCCTACCACCCAACTATTAACCCAGAAACTCAGCTAGTGTTCTAGGGACTCAGATTCAAATCCCTCCGTGGCAAATGGTGGAATGTGAATCCAGTTTCCAGTTTTAAAAACTGAGAATTAAGAATCTACAGATAACTGTTGTCGATTGTCGGAAAAATTCATCTGGTTCATTAATGTCTTCAGGGAAGGAAACTACTATCTTTATTTGGTCTGACCTACATGTGACTCCAGAGCCAAGCAATGTGGTTGACTCTCAACTACCCTCTGATATAGCCTAGCAAGCCATTCATTGAATTAATCGCTACAAAGACTGGACAAAGAAATGGACCACCTAGCATTGACCTGGGCACCGGAAAAGACAACTGCAAAAACAGTCTTGTCAGACTCTGCAAAGTCCTCTTTACATCTGGGGGCTAGTGCCAAATTAGGAGAACAGCCTCACAGCCTAGTCAAACAACAGTCTGGCACGTGCTGACAGAATCATACCTTATAATGTCCCAGATACCACCATCACCATCCTTAGATATGTCCTGTTCTACTGGCAGGACCTTTCCCCCTTGGCTGATGAATCAGCACTCCTACATATTGAACAACACTTAGAAGAAGTACAGAGGATGTAGGGGTGCAGAATGTACTCTGGGTGGGGGTTTCAATGTCCACCACCAAGAGTGGCTTGGCAGCAGCATTACCGAATGATTCTTTTGGGTCCGAAAGGACAAATCTGCTAGACTGGGCCTGCAGCAGTTGGTAAGGGAACCAACGAGAGGGAAAAACATTCTTGACCTCATCCTAACCAATCTGCCAGTTGCAAATGCAGCTTTCTAGGTCAGTTATTGGTCAGAATGAAGAGTGCACAGTCCTTATGGTGAAAAAGTCCCACCTTCACATTGAGAATAACTCCATTGTATTTTGTGGCACTATCACCATGTTAAATGAGACAGATTTTGAGCAGATCTAGCAACTCAAGACAGCATCCATGAGGCACTGTGGGCCATCAACAACAGCAGAATTGTACTCTGCACTATATGTAACTTCATCACCTGGCACATCCCCCACTTAACCATTGCCATCAAGTCAGGGATCAACCTTGATTCAATGGAGGGTGCAGGAAAGCATGCTGGGATGAGCACCATGCATACCTGAAGATGAGATGCCAACCTGGTGAAGCCACCAAACAGGATTACTTGCATGCCAAACAGCTTAAGCAGCAAGTGACAGACAAAGCTAAGCGATCCCACAAACATTGGATCAGAACAAAGCTCTGCAGTCCTGTCACATCCAGGCATTAATAGTGGCATACAATTAAAAAACTCCCTGGAGGAGGAGGCTCCACAAATATTCCCATCCTCAATGATGGAAGTGCCCATCATATCAGTGCAAAAAGATATGGCTGATTTCTCTCAGCCTCCTCCAGTGGTCCCCAGTGTTACAGATACCCATCTTCAACCAACTTGATTCATTCCACATAGTATCAAGAAACAATTGGAGGTACTGCATACTGCAAAGGCTATGGGCCCTGACAACATTCTGGTAATAGTGCTGAAGGCTTGTCCTCCAGAACTTGCCGCTCCCCATATGCAAGCTATTACAGTACAGTTACAACACTGGCATGTATCCCACAACATGGGAAATTGCTCAGGTATGTCCTGTACTTAAAAAGCAGGACAAATCCAAAGTGGTGAATTACTGCCTCTTCAGTATACTCTCGATCATCAGTAATGTGATAGAAGGTGTCATCAACAGGGCTATCAAGCAGCACCTGCTCAGCAATAACCTGCACAGTGATGCCCAGTTTGGGTTCTGCCAGGACCACTCAACTGCTGACATCATTACAGCCTTGGTTCAAACATGGACAAAAGAGCCAAATTCCAGAGAGGAGGAGTGAGTGACAGCCTTTGACACCAAGGCTGCATTTGACTGATTGTGACATCAAGGAGACCCTAGTGAAGTTGGGCAAACTCTCCACTGGGAGAAAGTGAGGACTGCAAATGTTGGAGATCAGAGTTTACAGTGTGGTGGTAAAAAAGCACAGCAGGTCAAACAGCATCCAAGAAACAGGAGAATTGATGTTTCGGGCATAAGCCCTTCATCAGGAAATTCTCCACTGGTTGAAGGCATACTTAGCAGATGGAAAGATGGTCATGGTTTTTGGAGCTCAGTCTTCTCAGCTCCACGACGTATCTGCAGGAGTTCCTCAGGTCCTAGGTCCAACAATCTTTAGCTGCCTCATCAATGATCTTCCCTCCACCATAAGATCAGAAGTGGGGATATTCGCTGATGATTGTACAAAATCCCACATCAAAGACTGCTTCCTCAGAGACTGAAGCAATACATATTCAAATACAACAATATCTGGAAAATATTCAGGCTTGAGCTGACAAGTAGCAAGTAAATTTGCCATCACTACCAATAAGAGACAATTTAACCACTGCTCCTTGACATTCAATGGCATTACCATCACCGAATCCCCTGCTATTAACATTCTGGGGGTTACCATTGACCAGAGATTCAACTGGACTCACAATTTAAATAGTGGCTTCAATAGCAGGTCAGAGGCTAGGAATAGAAGAGTGAATAACTCACTTCCTGGCTTCCCAAAACCTGTCCGCAATCTACAAGGCACAAGTCCTCTCTACCTTTTATCTTAGCCTGCTTGGCATAATCTCCTCATTCCAGAAGAAGGGCTCATTCCCAAAACATCGACTCTCCTGCTCCTTGGATGCTTGCAGAATATACACCAAAGAAGCCTCAGAGGTCATTATTTGCTCACTGCATTGGCTTCTATTACATACATGGCAGGCTCTCTTTAGTGTCTTTCCTATAGAAAGTGTCCTGCAGGCTACTCGCTGACTGAAAGAGCTATACCCAACATTTTGATGATATTTGGTTTTGATTGTGCTGGTTTCAGTGGAACTACAGAGCTGAACATTATTAAGTTAAAAACTAGTTCTGATCTGCCACAAAGTACGAAAAGTAATCTAAAATGTCTTGTAGCTGCGAATGAAGAATCTTTCAATTCTTATAGCTTCTTATTGCAATCTTTCACGATTTCTGTACCATCTGCCCCTTTACTATGTTTACCTCACAGTTTCATTTAACCACAGGGCACCTTTGAAAAATCACCAGTTTTCCCATTGCTGATAACTTGACTGGAAACAGCACATTTTAATAACTTAGCTGCAAAGACGCATGCTAATATAATTATTCCAACGGCTGCCTGCACAACAACTGATTTAATTTTATATCCCCTCCCATTGGTGTGAATTTCTACATATGCCTCTTTCCTTCCTACACAGGTGGCCTATAATGTTCAAAACAGAACTGTGTGGGAAGAGGCAATTTTCTGAAGAAGCAGCACCTGGCTTACTTGGTACAGAGTTGTGCATGAAAAATGTGGCATAACAAATTTGTAGCCTTTCATCAAGCTGAGGACTAGTGCCATTTTTAGCATCATCTTCATTCTTACTCTATCTGATCACTCACTTATTAGATGCCGCAAATGAAAGTTCCATCAGCACAAAGTGTGGCAAATTCTGATGTAATTCATTCTGCATATCATTCGGCTATTATCTCCTTTCACTCATTTTCCAGGATTGTTAAAGTAGGGAGTGCAGCTCTAAGTAAAGTCTGCACTTGTTCTCCACTTTAATGTACACATTCACAGCAGCTGTTCAAGGCACTGGAGCCCATTCTGTTGCTCCCAGCGAGGGTTAGTGTTTTTGGAGAGTAAGAACTTGGAAAATGGTGGATGCCATTCCCCTGACTTCTCAAATAATTAAGCGCAGGAGCTTAAAATCCAGATATGCAGGCCCATAATTTCCTGGAAAAGCGCAGCAGGTCAGGCAGCATCCAAGGAACTGGAGATTCGACGTTTCGGGCATAAGCCCTTCTTCCTGAAGAAGGGCTTATGCCCGAAACGTCGAATCTCCTGTTCCTTGGATGCTGCCTGACCTGCTGCGCTTTTCCAGCAACACATTTTCAGCTCTGATCTCCAGCATCTGCAGTCCTCACTTTCTCCTCCATAATTTCCTGACCAGGCCTTGATTGCAAATCTCATTCATCTATGGAAGGGAGTGGGAAGTCAGAGCAACTAATATATTTCAAAACATAAGCTGCAATGAGCAGACCCTGAATCTGATGATCATTATATTAAAATTGTGGGATATAGGTAAAGTAGTGTTACTTCTGCAATCATAATTACTTATGCAAGGTAAATGATCCCACACCAATGTATAATTGTTTCAACCAAGAGCTGAGTCAACAAGAATGAAAACTATGTGAAGGAAATATAGAATTGTTTTTGTATTAGCTAAAATGTGCATACAAGAATGAAACATGCCTGCAAATGCTGGTAGATGTTACAGACAAATAGATAAGGTGCTGTGAGGATGTAGGTTAAGCCAGATATGCTTGTACAAACAGTAGTTATAAGCATCTGTTTCCCACTTCTGCAAAAACAAAAAACAAAACAAACCCCAATTAAAAGATGATAAGATTCAATATGGTTGAGGAATGGGAGGAAATGTTACAAGTAAGGGAAACAGATGGCAGTGAAGGAGGATATACCTAACAATGGACCACAGCAGGATGTGGTGAAATGGCCAAGTAAAACTTGTACTTTATAATGCACAAGGCTGGATAAGGCAAGAGATAAACAATAGTAATGGGCTAGTAATAGTAATGGTTTGGAGTGGTGAATCCTATATAAGAAATGTACTTGCTAAACTCTGCGTGTCTATTTTAGGCACCACATTTGCAAGCATATAATAAACATACCGATCACTTCAGATCTAGTCTTGGACTGAAATTATTCAAGTGAATGAGCTTCGTTTCTCACAAAACCAATCAACTTGCACAAGGTCATCTTGCACATGCTAACTGTCCAAATTAGAGATAAAGACTAGTAGTCTTTTAGCACCACCTTTCACCACCTCTGAACAAAACCAAACTATATAAACACTATTTCAGAGGTGGTCTCACTAACACCCTGCAGTAAGACTTCCATGCTGTTATCTTCCAATCCCCTTGCAATAAATGTACAGACTTCCATTTGCCTTCCTGATCTTTGCAATATCTATGGACTGACATTCTGTGATGCATGTAGCAGAACACTCAGATACCTCTGTACTGCTGACTGCTGCAATCTGTCTATCATGAATACCAGCATAAAAGTTCTGTCCAAAGCCTCCGCCATTTGTTTGGTCAGACTCATCAGTTTTCTTGGCTACTTTCTAGAGGAGCAATGCTAGCTTTAGATTATCTTTTCCTACTGAAATCATTAGAAACTCTTGTTTCTTTTAATATTACTATCTAACTTTCTCTTATGCTTTCTAAGTCTATATTATATTTTTAATCATTATTTTCTGGTACATAAACTCTGACCTTCCACTCAACTTTGCTGATTTTCACACTATTACTTTCAACTTAATACCATCCTTAATATCCTTTTTTAACCACAGATGCTGCATTCTATACAGGGAGTTTTCTTTCTCATGTGATTAAATCTTGAATTTTGCCACTGCAACTGTCCAATCCTACCTTATAACCTACCTTCCCCTAGTTTACCCTAGTGTACTCCACCTTCATATCCTTTTGGTTACCTTTATTTACACCAATAATCATGGGCCTATACTTCTCCCTTTCAAATTGAACTTATACGCTATCATGTTGTGATCCCAGTCACCAAGAGGGCCTTTCACCAGGAGGTTAATGATTGCTCCTGTCTCATTAACTAAGTTTAATTGACAGGGTATACGTTTTGCCAGGAGAGGTCTCTTCCCCACTCTTCACCCCAACACCACCAGTGATAAAGACCATAGTGAGTCAGGCCCAACTCTAGCAGATTGCCCCACAGAGTGACAGTGATTCAGGTGAAGACATCTATCATTTTATCAAAGAAGGAAGTCCTTTTTCAGAGACCTTCTGGACAATCAGTTGGCCAACAGCCCTCTAGTCCCAGCAGCACCAGTAATAGCAATGTGCACTGCTGGCACAGCATCACTCTCTTAGATCACCAATAAGAAGCCAAATAGAGTAATGAGGATCCTCAACAAGTCCATGATAGGAGGCCACACAAGACAGCAGTGTGAAATAGTACGTGGATAACAACGACCATGAAGCAATATCAGGGCAGGGCTGGGAGAATCAGAGAGGGCAATTCCTTGGGGAACGAATGAAATCTCAGGAGTGTCCATGAGGCCCATAAAAAAAAGCTATCCTCCCTTTCTTGATAGTAACCCCAGGAATGACATCTGCAGCTTGAAACCTGGCTTCATTCTCTGCCTTCAGTCAAAAGTCTCAATTGGCCCAAGAGTGATTGAGCCATTAAAAGAAATCGTTAATTGGGAGTAAAACTGCAGTACATATGGGACAAGTGGGCAGACATTGGAAAAGGCACCCATGGTATTACATTGAATTTTCTACCTCCTCCTTGCCTGTCTGCCAAGCCATTGGAAAATTGTAAAACTCTGCCCAAAGGCTTCAAAATCTGAGAATGTTCAAGCAGTGTAAAACATGTTGGGAACTGATAATGTTGACCTCTGCTAATAGACCTGGGGTCGACTTTACGCTGTTGTTTCTAATGTGAATCAATGAGCATCTGATTTACAAACTACAAGCTCTGAGATCATTTAAACTTAGACAGCACAAGTATATATTAATCATAAACATGACATATGATTTAGCACAGATTTATAATTTTGAGAATGAGAATATCAAATGAATGTTTTGAAGTGATACAATCATTTCTGATGGAGAGATCAAGAAAATGTAGTGAAATGAATGCTGGAGTTTGAATTATCAGGATGAAGGAGAAGTGGAAGGCCTGAGACCAAATGGAAAGATGCAGAAAAACTTTAATCACATCAAGATAGGAAGGGGAATAATTGACTGATAGGGAAGGTGGAGGAAGGTGATTAACTGGCATTGTGGTAACTTCAAGGCAATTGGGAGAAGCCAAAAGAAGAAATATTGAATCGAAAATGATATCAGTTTAGCATCAAATGAGTCTCAAAGTTAATAATCTCCAAAATCTGTGCTCTGTTGAGGGGAAAAGAAGTAAAATAAACAATATAACTTTATGATATTTCAAGCATTACTTTAATTCCTCTTTTCATATAGTTCATGCGCTTATTCCAATGTAAGCAACATTATCACAATTCTGGCAGTGACACAACAGAAATTAAAACTGATGTTTCAGCAACAAAGAAGGAAGGGTCTCTGAACAAAATTATTTAATGAGAATATAAATGTACCTGTATAACAGAATTCCTCAGCAGAATCAAAATCTCTCTGCTGTCAATCCCTCGCTTAATGAGATAATCATTGCAAATCTGTGAGAATAAAAAAAATTACATGATCAACAAGGCTGATGATGTCATTTGCAGTTTCTGATTTCTGTAAGCTTTCTGGATCTGCAGGACAGAGCAAAACAATATGTTTTGCCATAAACTAACTTCAGCTCTTCACCTGTTAACTTTAATTTGTATAGATCATTTCAAACATATGTGAGCAGAATGAAAGAACATCACAAATTAAGATCTCTGCCTGGAGAATTTACTGATCTTAGTTTAGACCACCTAGATGGTTACTGAGGATTCCTATGCCAGAAGAGTGTAATGAGCTTTTTAAAAGAAGTAACAAAGAGGACATGATCTACATGGAGTTTAGTCAGGTATTTGACAAAGTTCCTCATGGTAAACTGGTTAGCAAGGTTAAATCACATGGAATACAGAGAGAACTAGCCATTTGGATACAGAACTGGCTCAATGATAGAAGACAGAGGGTGGGTGGAGAGTTGCTTTTCAGACTGGAGGCCTGTGACCAGTGGAGTGCCACAAGTATCAGTGCTTTTTGTCACTTATATAAATGATTTGGATGTGAACATGGGAGGTATGGTTAGTAAGTTTGCAGATGACACCAAATTTGGAGGTGTAGTGGACAGCAAAGAAGGTTACCTCAGAGTACAACAGGATCTTGATCAGATGGGCCAATGGGCCATGAAGTGATAGATGGAGTTTAATTTAAATAAACGTGAGGTGCTGCATTTTGGAAAGGCAAATCATTTAATGGTAAGGTCCTGGGGAGTGTCGCTGAACAAAGGGACCTTAGAGTGAAGATTCATAGTAGAAAGTAGAGCCACAGGTAGATAGGATAATGAAGAAGGTGTTTGAAATGCTTAACTTTATTGGTCAGTAAATTAATTACAGGAGTTGGGAAGTCATGTTGTGGCTGTACAGGACATTGGTTTGGTTAGGCATCTATTTAAACACTGCATGCAATTCTGGGCTCCCTGCTGTAGGAAGAATGTTGTGAAACTTAAAAGGGTTCAGAAAAGATTTACAAGGATGTTGCCAGGGTTGGAGGGTTTTGATACAGGGAGAGGCTGAATAGTCTGGGGTTATTTTCCCCAGAGGTTCGGAGGCTGAGGGGTGACCTTATAGAGGTTTACAATCTCATCAGGGGCATGGATAGGGTAAATGGGCAATGTCTTTTCCCTGGAGTGGAGGAGTCCAAATATAGAGGGCATTGGTTTAAGGTGAGAGGGGAGAGATTTAAAAGGGACCTAAGGGGGAACTTTTTCATGCAGAGGGTGATATGTGCATGGAATGAGCAGACAGAGGAAGTACATTTACACCATTTAAATGGCATCTAGATGGGGTATATGAATAGGAAGGCTTTGGAGGATATGGGCCGAATGCTGGCAAATGGAACTAGGTCTATTTAGGATATCGAGTCAGCATGGACGAGTTGGACTGAAGGCACTGTTTCCGTACTGTATATCTCTATGACTTTATAAATATGAGCCAACACTAAATTCAGGGCAGCACGGTGGCTCAGTGGTCAGCACTGCTGCCTCAAAGTGCCAGGGACCTGGGTTTGATTCCAGCCTCAGGCAACTGTCTGTGTGGAGTTTGCGCATTCTTCCCGTGTCTGCGTGGGTTTCCTCTGGGTGCTCTGGTTTCCTCCCACAGTCTGGAGACGTGCAGATTAAATGAATTGATCATGCTAAATTGCCCATTGTATTCAACGATGTGAAGGATAAGTGCATTAGTTCAGGGTAAACATAGTTAGGGGAATGGGTCTGGGTGGCTTACTCTTCAGAGGGTCAGTTTGGAATTGTTGGGCCAATGGGCCTGTTTCCATACTGTAGGGATTCTATGAATATACATGAACACTTCTTCTTTCCCAAGCTAAGATTTGAACGTAACTTCTTCAAATTGGTATTATTTGGATTTAATCTTCTCTTTTAGAAGCAGATTGTAGTCGAGTGAGTCACTGGGGCTATTCAGGCCAGATAAATAAAATTCAGGTACCCCCTTCTCATACACAGACTATGGTTCGATTACTTGAGTTGTTATTACTTTGTGAAAATATTACTCCACCTGCATCTTTTATAATTAAGCCCTAATTAAGCCCTGCCAGTTTACAGAGCTGAAAATATTATCTTCCTTCATTTCCCATTGCTTAGTAATGATGCTGTAAAATATCACCTTATCTAAAGCTCTAAGATGATGAGTCGCACTCTCCTATAAAAGTGATTCTGCAAGAATATTCTTCACTGATTTTGAAAATACGATGGTTTGAGGTGGACTTAATTTTAAAGTCTTTTTTTATATTCAACAGTATTTTAATTATTTGCAATGTTTCAGAACCTATTTTCTATTCTTACCATATCAAAATACTGGAGTTCCATTATCATTACCACTGTCAATGACAAGCAAGTACAGATAGATGGTGGTGCAGGACTACAACTGACTGGATTGATTAAGACTGCATAACCAGGAAGCACAAGAATGCACACACATTGTTAACAAAAGTCATTGAATTGTTTTTAAGAGATTTATTTTTAATAATAGTGAGATTACTTTGATATTACTTGTAAACGTATAACAGAATGCTAGTTAGAACATATGAGGTTTGACACACGTACCTCCAGTGCATCTGTAATTGAAGGTCTTTCTTTGGAGTTTCTCTTTGCCATATCCAATAGTAGCTTCTTGAGATTTCTAGACAATGGTAACTTCTGATTTACTGGAGCATTGTACTTAGCAGCTGCCCACAAAATGGCCGCAATGCCATAAACGCAAACCTGTCGAGAAAATACATTAACTCAGAGAAATCTAAAGGGTTTTTCTTTTAAGGCTTTACAAGGAAATACTCTCAATATAATTAGCAAACCTTTTCTGTAACCACTCCTTGTGTTTCAAATTCAGGTGCCAAATAGAAAGAATCCAGATTTCCTAAGTGAAGATAACGTATGCCAATGAAATAAAGCTTACAGTTTTTGTTCACTATTGAAAATATTTTACATTCTTTATTCAGAACATAAAATTCATAATGCAGAAATTTAAAAAATGCAATTCCCCATACCATTGCACATTGGTGATACAAACAAAACTTCTCCATTAGTGTCAATGTATGCAGACTCCAGGCATAAGTATTCTAGAAAATATCAAGAAAATGTTATCGGAGTTATGAACAGATAATTGTTTCATACTGCTGACTGAAATAATTTACAAAATTAGTTAACTAATCATGCCACATGACTACACATCAGAAGTCCATACAGTCCAGCCAGCTAAGTTGATTAATGATAACAAATCAAAGTTAGCATTTGTGTACTTCTGTTTGTCCACTATAGTTAATGATGTAATAAATAACATTCTCATAAAAACCTCAATCCAAGCAAATCCTATCTGGATACATCACAGCATGGTAATGCAACTGTGCTTCCCGAGACTGAAAGAAATGACAGAAGGTTGTGAACACAGCCCAGCCCACCACAGAAACAGCCTCCCATGCATTGACTCCATTTATACTTCCCGTTGCATTGGGAACCAACATAATCAAAGACCCCTCCCACTCCAGTTATATTCTCTTCCACCTCTTCTGTCAGGCAGAAGCTATAGAGGTTTGTATATGTGTATGATCAGATTCAAGACCAGCTTCTTCTCAGCTGTTATCAGATTTTTGAATATTAATGTTAATTTCACCCTCCAGCTTCTCAGCAGCTGACATATTATTTCCTGCACTCTGTTTTGTTACCCTGATCCACTTGTACAGTATACTCTGCCTGTATAGTATGTAAGACAATACTTCTCATTGTACGTCAGTACATGTGACAGTAATAAAGCAAATCAAATCAAATCAAAGGAAATGTATGGATGCTGAGTGATCTAAAAGAAGAACTTGAGGAATGGCTTGACCAGGCATGAAAGTAAAAGTTAGATAAGGGAAGCTGAAAGGATCACTTGACAAATGAGTTTCTGATAATTTACAGAGAATGAGCAAAATGCACAACAAAATGTATTCAGGAATGTAAATATGGCAAATACCACATGTGTAATATAGGGTAAAGCTGCCATTGTCCTACAGATCATCGGGCTGCTCTCTCTTTAAAGAGAAATGACTGGTGGTAGTTTAACCTGAGGGTCACGCTGCCTCAGATAAGGGAAGAGTTTGAGAAGGAAAGTTCTTCATGGTAACCTTAGCTGGTGCAGGAAAGTAATCCATAAAGTTGGCATCACTCTGTATTGCAAACCAGCTAACTCATTCCATTATTAAATATATATTAGAAGTGAATGGCCTCAATGTTCCACAGGTATTTCACCTATGGCATGAAATGTAAGTTTAAACTACATACCATGATATGACAAGGTCAGTGAAAGAACAGTTTAAAATTAAACTCTGGGACATAATTGAATTTTCTTCCAAAGACTCTGTTTAAAGTGAACCAAAAGAAACATCAAAAATATACAAAACATGTACACCAAACACAGGCTTTGGCAGGTGAGACAGGAACAGTTTCAATTCAATCTTGTTAAGAACAGTATGTTATCACTGTCTAGCTGGCCAAAAGGAGTTTACGAGACATCTGAACAATGTAGCAAGTACCTTACATGGAACAAGATGTGCTGTTATGATGTAGGAAAAATAAATTGTGATAGTGTAAGCGTAAGGTATTCTGTGTAATTGGATACCTGTACCAGGCCTGAAATGCCTGAAAATATTATATCCATAATGCTGAGTCATAGACCAGTGCAACTGGGCACTATCTGCAGAGGTGTGTAACTCCCCTTGCACACACTCAAATAAAACTGGTGAACAAAATAACTCCAGTCTTTTCTGACCACTGCGAGTACAAGAGGGACAAAACCTTTCCATTTCAATGTGTTTCAACCACAAATATCTTACAATGGCAATTTTAGGAATGAGTCTAAAATCTACTGTCACCATCTGTTACCAAATAGCAACTAAGACAAATGTTTGTTGACTACATTAATAAAGCAAAGCAGCACTCCCAAAAGATAAAACAAATACCTCAGGCTGAACCTTACATTTATCTTTTGGCCAAGTGCAAGTTGCATCAAACCTTTTGTTTTTTGTTTGGTCCCGATACCTAGTGAGTATTCTCACCCTTTCTTACCAAACTCACCTCAGTAACTAACTCTCCCACCCCAGTCTGGTGCCCCTCATACCCAATTCCAGCACAACCATATCACATATTGTTTCGGAATAATTTGCTATTGCTAAGATATTCCAGAATTGGTCAGCCTTTGGAAGCTCAGTATGCACCCAGAGTTACCTTGCACATTTTCTGACAATTGCTCCCAATATAGACTGGGGGAAATTGGTCCACTGCTGTACAGGCAGTGATCTGGATGGCCTGCTCAACAGGGTGGTGTTCCTTAACACATTTGAAGAATGTTTAAAAGAAGATGTTTATCCTCAGACAGTACTTGTTCTTCCTTCTCCCTCCCACTGCAGACCAGCAGAGGAGGCCACACAGTATACCTTGTCAACCTGGTCAGGATTGTCATATAAATCAGTGCAATCTCAGTCATCTGGAGGAATACTCAGCAATATAGAAAGAAGGTCGATGTCCTTTTTCACTCTTCCAGCATTAGTGCAACCCTCTTCTCACACTCACTCTAACCTTGCATACCCTCTGTGCTGCTACTGTCTCACCCAGGATGCTTCCCCAATTGCACCAGAAGCAACAACTGTGCCACTCTCTTTTGTGTTTTTTAATAGATGCCTCTCTCTCTCTCTCTCTCTGTCTCTCTCTCTCCCTCTCTCGCATTCCAGGAGAGAACCAGTTCACAATATGGCAGAAAGAGTTAAGACAAGTGAGGGACTGCCTCAGCTCCTCACGTCTTATGTAGATAACATTCCTGATTCTGAGCATCCTCAGTGGCTGATTGACCATGGTCAAGCCCACGGATTTGTATTGAAGACTGCCCTTGCCTTACTGTGCTAAGATCCCAAGTAAAGGCTATGCACAACATCTAGGGACAAAATTATTTCAAAGTTTATTAAAAATCAAACAAAATCTAAAAAAAAGGACTACAGCAAAAAGATTTGTACAGTGGAATGATGTCACAACCTCTTTAGTGGCATGACAAATGTGTCGAAGTTATTGAGGTGTCAGAGAATGAATCTGATTCTCTGCATCCAGTAAAACCCAATATGGTGACTGAGGTTGAAAATGTAAAGACAGTCTTGAGCAGGCTACTTTCAAAAAGGATGATATTTTTAATGAAGGAGAAGTGTACCACTTTCTCCTACTTCTGGAGCCTTACAGTGATTAATCATTTTTTCAAATATTAAGCTCTTCGAGTCTGCTCTGCCAATTGACAGGATCACGACCGATCTGATTATGGCCTCAACTCCACTTTATTGCCTACTTGCTGTACATTCTCCCTTGATAGTGAAGAATCTATCTATTTCTGCCTTTAATATACTCAATCACTGCTGTCCTGGGAAGAGAGTTCCACAGATTCATGTACTTGTCAGAAAAAAATGCTTCATTTCCTCCTTATTTTGAAATTGTATCATTTATTTCTAATCTCTCCTGCATCCTTTCAGCATTCACTCTGTGAAGTTGCTTCAGGATCTTCGATGTTTAAGTAAAATCACCTCTCATTCTTCAGTGAACCTTCTCTGAACTGTTTCGAGTGCAATTACTTGCTTTCTTAAATAAAGACACCAAAACTTTACACAGTACTCTAATATCTCACTAGAACCCTGTACAAATCTGGTAAAATATCTATAAATACATTTCCTTTTCCTTGTTATAAATAACAACATTCCATTTGCTTTCCTCAGTACTTACCTTTACTAACTTCTTGTGATTGATGCCCTAGGACACCCAGTTCCTCTATACCTCAGAGTTCTTCAATCTCGCTCCACTTAAATGTCATGCTGCTTTCTAATCTTCCTGCCAAAGTGGAAAAATTCATTGTCTCCCTACATATTCCAAAAAACTCTGACTTGGGGACAGTGGTGCAGGTGCCAGGAAATCCCCAAAATATCTTCCAAGAGGTTATAAATGCTGTGAGCATGATCTTAATTCAACAACTACCTGATGAAGGAGCAGCGCTCCGAAAGCTAGTGCTTCCAAATAAACCTGTTGGACTATAACCTGGTGTTGTGTCATTTTTAACTTTTTCCAAGAGGTATAATTTTTTCCTGTGTGAGTCTATGGATTTCAATTGACTTTTCAGATTTAAGGGACATCAGGGTTCTAGGTTTTCATGACCTCATTTGATATCTACACGTAAACACTTCATGATTGTTTAGACAGAAATTGGGTATGGAAACAACATCTGACTCTTTTCTCACAACTGAAAGTATGGTTAATAAGATCTCACCATTGCTGACTTGCCTGAGATCATCTAGCTTAGCATAAACTAGGAAACAGACTTGAGGCCCTTATGCCTTCCACAATCAACTGCGATCAGTTTCAACAACATATTTGTAGTTTCCATATCACTTTTGGAAAACCTTAAGCCTTTTAAAACATTAACAACTTCTACTGCTGAGTCTTAGCAAAGATGGCAATAGTGACTGATAAATGTAAACACAGTATTGAATTACATTTATGGGAAGTATGTTGTTCTTAAAGAAACTAAATTATATGATGCAACACACGTTAACTGATTATGTTTACAGCGTAACAGTTTATCTGCAGCTTCCCGACATAAACAAAAAAGGAAACAAATGTGTACAATTTTAACAATATTGATAAGACTAAAAAAAAGCCTTGTAGCAGAATACCTGGATAATCCTTGCAGAGTTGCAGACTGATCAAACATTCATGACACAGAGCCCACAATTCATGATCTTTCAAGGGTCTATCATCCTCAGACAGTAGCTCCTCTAATGAAATATGCTGGTACAGGAATGGGAGGGAGAAATAGGAATCAGTATTCTGAACAAATTAACTTTGTTAATGCAAGTATACAAACAAGTTACATGTCAGGATCACGAGTATTAAATGAAAGGGTGAAATTGTTGTAGCAGAATTGGCAGATAAATTCTAAAGCTGGCTGCCATTAACAGACAATCATTAACTTATTGCTAGGAGTGTAATTAAGCTGTACTGTGACACAGGGATGGTAGGACAATCCATTTGTGAGAAAATGTACTTCTTTGAGGTGGTAGTATAGTGAATGACAATTACATATAGGACTTTGGTGATATGTATGGGGAATCTAGTGGAATTGTATAGGGCACAAGTAGATGATTCCATAATTCTCTATTTCAAATGAGAGTTTTACACCTCAACAAAAAATAAAAACCATGCAACATCCTGCTCTCCACTTTGCAACAACATAGCATGCTCAAACAAAAGGCTAAGGACAGGTTTAGTAACTTTGTCCTTCCTTCTGGACAATTCTCAGTTTCTAATATGGTGTGATTTCCAGAGAAATACATTAAGTTTTAATCAGCAACAAATCTGATTTGCAAATAACAATTTTAATTTCCAATTTACAGGTTGTGTTGTTTCAAATTGGTCAATTTTTGAACAATGCACAATAGTTCACACTGCTGCCTCACAGGACCCAGGTTCAATTCTACCCTTGGGTGATTGTCAGTATGGAGTTTACACATTCTCCCCATGTCTGTGTGGGTTTCCTCTGGGTGCTCCGGTTTCCTCCCACAGCCCAAAGTTGTACTGGTTAGGTGGATTGGCCATGTTCACTTGTCCATAGTGCCCAGGGGAATAGCTATGAAATAACCATGGTAAATTGTCAACAGTATTCAGGAATGTACAGGTTAGGTGGATTGGCCATGCTAAATAGTCCGTGGTGTTCAGCGATGTACAGAGTAGCTGGATTTGCAATGGTTAGTGTGGAGTTACAAAGATAGGTTGGGATGTTCTTCGGGAGGTCACTGCAGACTCGATGGTCCATATGACCTCTTTCTACACTGTAGGGATTCTATTAATATTGACATCTTCTTTGCCACAAAATGCTCTTTCAGATTTTGAAAAAAAATATTCATGGCCATCACAAACAAGGCTAGCATTGTTTGTGCTTCCTTGGTAGGGGGAAAGAGGGGCTGTCTTCTGGAATTGCTGCAGTTTCTATGGTGTCAGTTCGCCCATGGTGCTGTTAGGAAGGGAGATCCTGAACCTTCTTGAGCATTATTGGGGCTGTATTCGTATGGGTAAATGAGGAGAATTCACTAACATCCCTGACTGATGCCATGCAGTTAGGCTTCAGGTCAGGAGGTATGATATGACATTTAGAATTCCCAATTATTTTTGTATGGCGGTATAGCATAAGTCTCTGATCAATGATAACCCTGCGATGGAGATGGTGCTATACTCAATGATGATAATATTGTTTCATGTCAAGGAGAGATTGTTAAATTCTTCTTGGAGAGAAATAAAATGTTCGTGACAGCTTTCATTTTAGAGTCGAAGACACAATGATAAAAATGATCATTAGTTTTGAGATCAAAGACATGGCATTGCTATCACAACTGTTGTCACTTGGGACACAGAACAATCAGCAGAAAATAGCATGAACCAACCTAATTCAGAGTGAGAGAACAGGGGAGAAATTCATTCACTGCCAGATAATAATCTCCTTTAGGAGTAACTATTCTAAATATACTTAGAACTTTCCCTTGAGGGATTATTTGATATATTGATGGCTTCTACAGGATAAATAAAATTGTGCAGTAAGGGTTTTGTCCTGTGGCAAAAAACTTCACAGCAATGCCAACTCTCGATAAATTGAAGCACTGACATCGGCTCAACACAACTTTCATTTGTATCACTGAATCAAAACCCTAACGGAAAATGCTTTAAGTATATAAAACAACAAGCTCGGATGTCTAGCAAAAAGAACTACGCAATGATAGAATGTGAGTCTGTGCCCTCAATTCATAACTTGGGAACCTCCAAGCCTGGTTATACTTCTATGAAAAAGAAAGGGACTTGGGGTACTTGTATACAAAACACAGAAAACTAGCACACTAGGGCAGCAAGTAATCAGGAAGGTTAATAAAATATTGGCCCTTATTTAAGGGGTTTAGAGTATAAAAGTATGGAAGTCTTACTGCAGTTGTACAAGATACTGGTGAAACCACACCTGGAGCACTGTGAATAGTTTTGGTCCCCTTATTTAAGGAAAGATATCATTTCATCAGCAGTTTGGAGAAGGTTCTCTAGGATGATCCCTGGAATGGAAGAATTGTCTTATAAGCAAAAGGCTAAACAGGCTGGGACACTACTCACTGGACTTCAGAAGAATGAGGGGCGATCTCATTGAAACATGTAGTATTCTTAACAGGCTTGACATGGTAAATGCTGAGAGAATGTTTGTCCAGAGTCTAGAAAAGAGGGCATAGTCTCCGAATAAATGGATGCCAGTTTTAGACTGAGATGTGGAGCAATTTCTTCTCTCAGTGGGTTGAGAGTTTTAGCAACTCCATACCATGGAGATCTGTGGAAGCAGAGCGTTTGTGTGTACTTAAGGCTGAGAGAGATTCCTGATCAGTCTGGGAATCAAAGGCTATGGGAAAAGGCAGGATGTGAGGAATATCAGATCATTCATGATCCTATTAAATGGCAAATCAGGCTCAAGGGGCCAAATGACCTACTCCTGACCTTGTTTTTCATGATTGATTGGTCATAATTGATTGAAGGCCGGATGCATTTTCAAAATGAGAGTTAAAACTGTGAACAACATAATTGTTGTTAAGCTGTTCTTTGCAACCCCTTTCCTGTGTGGCATTAATAGAGACTTGGAAGTTATTGACATTTTCACCTGCAGACAATATACAACTAAAGGAAGATCCCACGGCAGAAACATAATAAAAAAAGGTTTCTCACCCAAAATATAGCACTGACAGCAAGACCAGAATCTTGTAGTCCAGTAACCAAAAATTCACATCTTAACATAATGCTAAACTGAAGCTAAATGAAATTTAAATTTGGAAGAAATTATTTTAGTGTACCTGAGAATGTCAGAGTTAAAACTCTCACAACACCAGGTTATAGAGCAACCGATTTATTTGGAAGCACTAGCTTTCAAAGCACTGCTCCTTTACCAGATAGTTGTCCTCCTGATCATCATCACCATCACCTGATCATCAACCACCTGATGAAGGAGCATCGCTCTGAAAGCTGGTGCTTCCAAATTAACCAGATGGACTATAACCTGGTGTTGTGAGATTTTTAACTTTGTACACTTCCTAACTTTGTATGTGGGCGGCATGGTGGCACAGTGGTCAGCACTGCTGTCTCACAGTGGCAGAGACGCAGGTTGAATTCCCGACTGACTGTGTGGAGTTTGCTCATTCTCCCCATGTCTGTGTGGGTTTCCTCTGGGTGCTCCGGTTTTTCTTCCCACAGTACAAAGATGTACTGTGAATTGGCCATGCTAAATTGCCCATAATGTTAGGTGAAGGCGTAAATGTAGGGGTATGGGTGGGTTGCGCTTCGGCGGGTCGGTGTGGACTTGTTGGGCCGAAGGGCCTGTTTCCCCACTGTAAGTAATCTAATCTACACTCCAGTGCAACACTGGCACGTCCAAATCATGAGAAAGACAGGAAACTATCATCACTTAATCAAGAATCTACTTTCAGTAGTAATTCACCCATGCGTGATAAACTTGCATATTTTGCAACTAAGCAAATGTGCAAAATGCTAAAGTGATTCATTTTCTGGTGTTATACAGAACAATTTAAATTAGCCTTTATCCTAAACTCAAAACAAGTTATCTTCTATAGCCTCATTGTTGTGGTTTTGTTTGCCAAGCTGGGAATTTGTGTTGCAGACGTTTCGTCCCCTGTCTAGGTGACATCCTCAGTGCTTGGGAGTCTCCTGTGAAGCGCTTCTGTGATGTTTCCTCCGGCATTTATAGTGATTTGTATCTGCCGCTTCTGGCTGTCAGTTCCAGCTGTCCGCTGCAGTGGCCGGTATATTGGGTCCAGGTCGATGTGCTTATTGATTGAATCTGTGGATGAGTGCCATGCCTCTAGGAATTCCCTGGATGTTCTCTGTTTGGCTTGTCCTATAATAGTAGTGTTGTCCCAGTCGAACTCATGTTGCTTGTCATCTGAGTGTGTGGCTACGAAGGATAGCTGGTCGTGTCGTTTCATGGCTAGTCGGTGTTCATGGATGCGGATCATTAGCTGTCTTCCTGTTTGTCCTATGTAGTGTTTTGTGGAGACCTTGCATGGGATTTTGTACACTACATTGGTTTTGCTCATGCTGGGTATTGGGTCCTTTGTTCTGGTGAGTTGTTGTGTGAGAGTGGCTGTTGGTTTGTGTGCTGTTATGAGTCCTAGTGGTCGCAGTAGTCTGGCTGTCAGTTCGGAAATGCTCTTGATGTATGGCAGTGTGGCTAGTCCTTTGGGTTGCAGCACAAAACACTACATAGGACAAACAGGAAGATAGCTAATGATCCGCAACCATGAACACCAACTAGACACGAAACGACACAACCAGCTATCCTTAGTAGCCACACACTCAGATGACAAGCAACATGAGTTCGACTGGGACAACACTACTATTATAGAACAAGCCAAACAGAGTTACAGCCAGGGAATTCCAAGAGGCATGCATTCATCCACAGATTCAATCAATAAGCACATCGACCTGGACCCAATATACCGGCCACTGCAGCGGACAGCTGGAACTGACAACCGGATGCGGCAGATACAAATCACTATAAATGCCGGAGGAAACTTCACAGAAGCGCTTCACAGGAGGCTCCCAAGCTCTGAGGATGTCACCTAGACAGGGGATGAAACGTCTGCAATTTGGCGAACAGAACCACAACAACGAGCACCCGAGCTACAAATCTTCTCACAAACTCTATAGCCTTATTAACTGAAGATGATAATGATTCATAATGCTTTGCAAAAGATACATTTATGATATAGAAAAATGAGAATTAAATCTATGAATCAAGAAAGAATGTCTTTTTTTTAGCAACGCACACAAAACATTGCACTTAATAACCAAAGAAATAACATGTCTCATAAAAACTCTCATACCTGTTTATCAAAATGAAATTCTGCGGGATCATTTTCAGCAGCTCTGATAGGAGAGGTCTGCTCTCTATTATCATCTTGAGAATGTTGAATGACATTGCTGAATAGCAGGGTATTACTTGTTGATAAATCATTCACACTTTGGGAGCGGCTTTGTTTGAAACTATTTCTCTGAGTACAGCCAACAATTCTTTCAGTATCTAAAAAAATACTGTCCAAATGAGGCAAATCACTTGCTTCAGTTTTTCCTGCCCTGTAACTGTAGTCTCCAAATGCAGCCCTTGTGCCTAGTAATAGTCCACTGGAAGCAAGAGAATCCATTTGACTGTTCATGCTTGCTGAAGTAAATGATAATGCTGAGATTTTAGCTTTGAGACTTTTCGTGGAAGACATTTTCCCGAACGTGAAGGGAGGTTTTAAGGATCGTTCTTTGCTTTCATCGAAAATTAAGTTACAACTCTTGGGCAAGTTCTTATTTACTGCTGCTATACTAGAGAGCTTCTGAGTCCCATCACTTGACCTGTTCGCATTTAACCTTTCTGATGGAAGACTGTTCTTTGGAATGAAATTAACATCATTATTCTTAATTCTAAAATGTACCTTCTGAGGACAGTCTGTAATATTCAGCATTTTGACAGAGCCGACTGAAGACAAAGAATCTGCAGTAATGTCAGAAAATGAAATTGGTGAATGGTTAGATGTGACAGATCTGCCGAGCTCCATTTTGGATTGATGAAGATGTTGAGAACTGGCCGCCAATTCCGTTGGTAGTTTTGGTAGCATTCTCTTCCGAGCTGTTGATCGTTTCTGAGGAAGAGGTGAAATCCTGTCGGCCTCACGTCCTTTGGTATTCATTTCAGCAGAATTCATAATGAGCACTGGTTCCCGTCTCTCGCACGATTCTGCTGAGCTCATGTCATCTAAACCTTGCTGGAAAAGCTGATCACCTTCAACAGTTAAATCTGGATCTACGTCTTGCACACATTTCTCAGTCTTGCAAACAACCTCCACTGTTCCGCTGTTCTGCATGTTTAAGTCATATGGCAGGTCTTCAGTGCTTGATGAGCCATCTGCTGGGTTTCTTTCACTTGTTTGCAGCTCATGACCTACACCTTCCTGACGCATCTTCTCTTTCCAGGTCTCTTCACATCCATCTATGTAAAGATTTTGAAAATGCAGATCAGTCAGATACCAAGATCCATTTAAAATAAACAGAAGGCATGTGTAAGTTAACAAAATGCACTCCAGAATAGATGACAGAATAAATCTGAAGTAATAATTCAATCTCACTGAATGAAACACCTGGGGAGTGAACTTATTCAATGTCAAGATCACAGAACAGGCATGTCCCAAATGTACAGTTAAATTTTCATCACTCCCAATCTTTTTCCCACTGAAGTTCATAATTTAAAATCTTTCTGGAGAATAGTTTTCTAGACTTGTCAGTTGAAAGTAGAAAGCTTGACAATATTTTCCAAGTTTGGAAAACATCTGAAAATGAGCCAAAAATTTCTTGTGGCCAGGAAAATAATTATCTAACACCTACCTTGGAAAGCACCAACAGATTCAATTGAAAGTACTCTTCTACCTATGGCGGACAGATTACGGCAAATACTGTCTGAGGATAAGCATTTTAGTTTCTCTTCACAAGTGGTGATGATACTCTGCAGAACGTAAATAAATGGGTAACATTATTAAAACATCTATATTAATAATACATGTCATTGTAATAAAGCAAAAGCTGAGATGAATGGGTCTTTTTCTGGTTGGAAAGTTGTAATTATTCCGGTGCCACAGCTTTCAGTCCTTAAGCCCCAACTATTTCCAATTTTTATTAATGGCTCGGATGCAGGGAGAGAAAATAATACAGCCAAATTTGCACATGACTCTAAAATAGGTGGGAAAGTAAGCTGCAATAAAGAACTAAGAAATTTACAAATAATCTCTATGTATAGTTTAGGTGAATGGGTCAAAGTTTGTTCGGTGAAGTTTAACATGGAAAGTGTGAGGTTATCCATTTTGGTCAGAGGAATAGAAAGGTAACTTATTATGTAAATGGAGAGAATTTTCAGAATAACTTAAGAGTTGTAGAGTCAGAGAGATGTACAGCATGGAAACAGACCCTTCCATCAAACCCGTCCATGCCGACCAGATATTCCAACCCAATCTAGTCCCACCTGCCAGCACCCAGCCCATATCCGTCCAAACCCTTCCTATTCCGTCCAACCCATCCAAATGCCTCTTAAATGTTGCAATTGTACCAGCCTCCACCACTTCATCTGGCAGCTCATTCCATACACTTGCTGTGGAGGGAAAGGATGTCCTCGTGTACGAGTCACAGAAAGTTAGTATGCAGGTACAGCAGATCATAAGGAAGGCAAATGGAACTCTGGCATCTATTGCTAAAGGAACAGAGTATAATAGTAGGGAAGAGTTGCTGCAACTGTATAAAGCATTCGTGAGACTGCATTTGAAGTAGTACATACAATTTTGGTCCCCTTATTTGAGGAGGGATGTGGTTGTATTGGAGTCAGCTCAGAGGAGGGACACTAGATTGATTCCAGAAATAAGGAGCTTGTTTTATAAACAGAGATTGAACAGTTCAGCTCTATACTCTCTGGAGTTTAGAAGAATCAGAGGAGATTTAATTGAGATACATGAGATGCTAATGGGCATTGATAAAGTAGAAGTAAAAAGGATGATTCCTCTTAAGGGACAATCTGGAATGAGAGGTCATAGTTTTAGGATAAAGCAGAGCAGATTTGAAACAAAAGAGGAGAAATTACTTCTTTCAAGGGGTCGTGAATCTGTGAATTTACTTCCCCCAGTGTGCAGTGGATGCTGGGACATTGAATAAATTTACAGAGGAGATGGATTTTTAATTAGGAATAGGTCAAAGGATTATGAAGCGCAGGCAGCAAAGTGGAAATGAGGCTGAGGTGAGTTCAGTCCTGATCATACCAAATGGCAGAATAGGCTCAAGGGGCTGAACTGCCTACTCCTGCTCCAGGTCCTTATGTTCTTTATGCTTTTGTCAAGCAGCAAGGTGAGTTTTGTGTCTGTAGCAATGAGTTACCAGTGAAAGGGATTATAAGTTGCCAAACACTTTAGTAATACCATAACTTGCCACATTCATACTCAGATTTTTATATTACCAAATGCACCAATAAAACGGATAACTGAAAACAAAGGGGAAACCTAGTAAATTCAACTCACCACTGGCTGTGGGAACCCTCAATGATGCTCAGCTTCTCAGGCTACAGTTCATGGCCACCAGCCATACATACCCTCGTCCAACCTGTTGGCATCCAACAATTGCCAACCCCTCTTCACCATTATGCCACATCTCCAATCCACTTACGGGCTGTTTGTGAACCACAGACTAACATTACAGGGTGGACCAGAAATAAGCATGAAAGGATTATGGGCATGGACAGGAACCAAGCACATGGATTAGACCAATTTAAATCTCAGGGCAGCTAGCAGGCATATAAACGATGCAGTGCCATGTTCCTGATGTTGAGCTAGGACTTGCCAAACCTCTTGTGCAATCCTGATGTGCCAGCAATTTAACAAATAGGGCTCAATTTTACTGGGAATCAGCTAAGTGTTTCATCAGTTTCATACAGGCTTTATCTCTGAGTGAATTTTCTCATGCTAGCTTACCAAATTCACCTTATTAACTATGCATCTTACCCCTATAGCATCTACTTGTTGCATTTCTTGCATTCTGTGGGCAGAGGTACTCGTCACTGCCAGGACATGCCCATGTTCCAGTTGTGCACCACGTTAGATGCTGTCAGCCCGGAGCTACCCTGCATGCTTCACAACATTTGACAAAGGAATATCCACGCCTTCGCGTCCTCCTTCCCCAGGATCAGCAGACAACAACCAGTGTTCCCTCTAATTTTCTTTCCGGCAGTGCAGGCCTCCAAGATCCATGTGCAGTAGCGACTTCCAGGACTGGAAGTGAATGTTGTAATCGACGAGTCATCACCAATCATTGGAGGGGCTGCATACACACAACTGCGCAGTTTCAAGGGAATGCTGACCATGACACCTTCACCCTGCCAGCAGATTGCCACCCTGATCAGTGTAGTGTTGATGATCTGGAGAAGTACCCAGTAATGCTACAAGGTTAATGATCTTCTCCGCTTTGCGAGGGGTGAGTATCATCATCTTTTGTCATTGTACAAAACTTCCCCTGTTTCTCATGGCACGTGATATCTCCTCTCCCTCACTCCCACCCACCCAATCCCTTCGCGTTACGAACTGTGCATGGCATCAGCACTGCCCACCCACTCCCTCGGAAGCACCTGATCACCTGCGCCAGCACAAACTGCTTTGCCAGGCACTTTCATTTCCTTTCATCACTCCCTTTATCTTATTCCAGGAGAAAGCAGCCCAGAAAACAGTGGAGAAAGTCAAGAAGGGAGGCAGGGTGCCCAAATTCAACTCCTCACCCCGGTGTGAGGAGAGGATCCTGGCACTGGCTTGTGGATATGCCAGATACTGACAGCATGGTGGGTTTTCTTTATGATTAATATCCTGAGCACCTGCTGGTAAGCATGCCATTACCTCGCGTCCATAGGTGGTCAAGGAAGAAAAGCTCCAGACCTCTGGCATTTGGATGACAGATGGAGACCAAGAACCTTCTCAGCCCCAGGCAGGAGATGACCCAGCGATATGAGTAATTAACAACTTCCACAAACTGCACAAGTAGACACAGCAGCAGCAGACAGCTTTGTCAGGGGGTCTAGGCAAAGTATTCCAAAGGCTGTAGGACTGTAGCAACACAGGAGAGGCAGGACTTGCAAGGTCTGCTGGATAAATACACAAACCGATTGTTCTACACCTTTGTGCTCACCGCCACCAGCCAGGTAACAGGGGACCGAGGAGCCTCCTCATGAGGAGACAGGATGGTGCCACTAGGCACTGTACAACCAGGCCTCTTGCATAGTCTTCTCTCAGGATACTTCAGTGGTGGCTAGACCTTTCACTTCAACTCTGCCTGCCAGCCTTAGCCCTCTGGGAGTTTGAGCTGAGGAAAGTGTTCCTACCTGTGAGTAGGACACACAATGTGTCTGCACCCTCTAAACAGAAAGCTCCTTGCGGTCACCCTTCACAACTGTTATTCCCTCAATGTTACAGCATGCTGACTCCAAATTCCACAATTCAGTTCACAAATTTATCTTCCTCAGAAATGACCCTGATGAACCTCTGACTTTGTGTGGATGAACCCCCTAGGACTGACAATGACTCGTCTGCCTTGAAAGGATAACCCAATCTGGTGAGACTCACCAGACACTGACGGATCTCGATGCAGCTCCCTGTCTCGTTTCCCATGGCTCTCTCAACTGTTTGCACTAGACCCATAGGTTTCAGGTTGGCCCATCCCCAGAGATACAAACCCCCTGACTTTGATCATCCCAAGTGGCTGACAGACCGGACTCAATGAGGGGGCAGTAAGCCAATGTGTGTCAGATGCCAAGATCCATGGATGGAGGGGGTTGCATGCTATTGCTGTTGTTGACAGGTGGGGCCAGAGGAGCAAGCACTGAGCTGGAGTCACTGACTTTCCTGTCACAAATTGTCTCCGTCTAGTTTCTATTCAGCGGGCACAAAAACTGGGTACTCCATATCAACAAAATGTAATTAGATAATGATTGGGCAGAAGATGCCCAATCAAGTTTGAATATGCTCATGAATAAATTCAAGAACAACTTCCTCCCAGCTATAATTAGACTTTTGAATGGACCTCTGAAGTTAACGTTTATCTTTCTCTCTCTGCACTTTCTCAGCGACTATAACGTTATACTCTGCAATCTTCTTCGATCTGATGCACTTTGTATGGTATGATCTGCCTGTAGAGTGCACAAAACAACACTTTTCTCTATATCTTGGTTTTCCCAACTTTCTCACCAATGTCTACAGCAGAAGAATGCACCCACAGAATAATATCTAGTGGGACAAAAAGTGCCAAACAAACTGACGGTGTGCTGAGGGTAAAGACTCGTGAAGCTTTTGAAAGAGGAGTGTGAGGTGGCAAGATAAAGATGTACTGCCAAAATTGGGACAGCTGGATAAGACTAGTCAAGAAACAGCCTGACATCGTCACAGTCGTGGAGTTCTCTTCTGGGGTAAAAGTGACCTGTACAAGAAGAACAGATTGTACCTGAATTGCAAGGAGACTAATATACTGGCAGGGAGAGTTGCTGGAGCTGCTCTGGATGATTTAAACTAGTAAGGGGTGGTGGTGGGGGGTGGGAGGGAGGAGTGTGGGACCCAGAGAGATAGTGGGGAAAGAGATCAACCTGAGACTGCTACAGCTGGGAAAATAAGTGAGTCAAACAGTCCGGGCAGGCAGGGACAAAGCAGAGAACAAGGTAGGACTGATAAATTAAACTGCATTTATTTTAATGCAAAGGGCCTAAGAGGGAAGGCAGATGAACTCAGGGCATGGTCAGGAACAAGGTATTGGGATATCAAAGCAAGTACAGAGACATTGCTCAGGGATGGACAGGACTGGCAGTTTAATGTTCCAGGATACAAATGTTACAGGAAGACAGAAAGGGAGGCAAGAAAGGAGGGGGAGTGGCGTTTTTGATTAGGAATAACATTACAGTTAGTGAAGGGGGACATGAGATAGCTTTGGTAAATAGAATTAAGGAGAATCCAAAGGGTTTTTATAAATACATTAAGGACATAAGAGTAACTAAGAAGAGAATAGGACCACTCAAAAATCAGTAAGGCAACCTTTGTGTGGAGTCGCAGGAGATGGGCAGACACTAAATGAGTATTTTGCATCGGTGTTTACTGTGGAGAAGAACATGGACAATATAGAATGCAGGGAAATAGATAGTGACGTCTTGAAAAATATCCATATTACAGAGGAGGAAGTGCTGGATGTCTTGAAATGCATACAAGTGGATGAATCTCCAAGATCTGATCAGGTGTACTCTTGAACTCTGTGGGAAGCTAGAGAAGTGATTGCTGGGCCTCTTACTGAGATATTTGTATCATCGATAGTCACAGGTGAGGTGCCGGAAGACTGGAGGTTGGCTAACGTGGTGCTACTATTTAAGAAGGGTGATAAGGACAAGTCAGGAACTATGGACCAGTGAGCCTGATGTCATGATGGGCAAGTTGTTGGAGGGAATCCTGAGGGACAGGATGTACATGTATTTGGAAAGGCAAGGACTGATTAGGGATAGTCAACATGGCTTTGTGTGTGGGAAATCATGTGTCACAAACTTGATTGAGTTTTTTGAAGAAGTAACAAAGAGGATTGATGAGGGTAGAATGGTAGATGTGATCTATATCGACTTCAGTAAGGCGTTCAACAACAAGGGTCCCCATGGAGACTGGTTAGCAAGGTTAGATTGCATGGAATACAGAGGGAACTAGTCATTTGGATACAGAACTGTCTCAAAGGTAGAAGACAGAAGGTGGTGGTCAAGGTTGTTTTTCAGACTGAAGGCCTGTGACCAGTGGAGTGCCACAAGAATCAGTGCTGGGTCCACTACTTTTCATCATTTATATAAATGATTTGGATGTGAGCATAAGAGGTATAATTAGGAAGTTTGCAGATCTCACCAAAATTGGAGGTAAAGTGGACAGCAAAGAAGGTTACCTCGGATTACAACAGGATCTTGATCAGATGGGCTAATGGGCTGAGGAGTGGCAGTTGGAGTCTAATTTCAATAAATGTGAGGTGCTGCATTTTTGGAAAGCAAATCTTATCAAGACTTATACCCTTCATGGTAAATCCTAGGGATTGTTGCTGAACAAAGAGACCTTGGAGTGCAGGTTCATAGTTCCTTGAAAGTGGAGTCACAGGTTGTCAGGATAGTGAAGAAGACATTTGGTATGTTTTCCTTTATTGGTCAGAGTATTGAGTACAGGATTTGGGAGGTCATGTTGTGGCTGTATAGGACATTCGTGAGGCCACTTTTGGAATGTCGCATGCAATTCTGCTACCTTTCTATCGGAATAATGCTGTGAAACCTGAAAAGTTTCAGAAAAGATTTCCAAGGATGTTGCCAGGATTGGAGATTTGAGCTATAGGGGGAGGTTGAATAGGCTGGGGCTCTTTTCCAGTTAGCTTCGGAGGCTGATGAGTGACCTTATAGAAGTGTACAAAATCATGAGGAGCATGGATAGGATAAATGGACAAGGCATTTTCCCTGGGATGGGGGAGTCCATAACTAGAGTGCATAGGTTTAGAGTGAGAGGGGAAAGATATAAAAGAGACCTAAGGGGCAGCTTTTTCACACAGAGGGTGGTACATGTATGGAATGAGCTGCCAGAGGAAGTGGTGGAGGCTGGTACAATTGCAACATTTAAAAGACATCTGGATGGATATATGATAGGAAGGGTTTGGTGGGATAAGGGCCTGGTGCTGGCAGGTGGGACTAGATTGGGTTGGGGCATCTGTTCGACATGGACGAGTTGGACCGAAGGGTCTGTTTCCATGCTGTACATCTCTATGACTTCTTGACTCTCTGACTCCATCAATACTTCCCACTACCTCAGGAAATCAATCAACACAATCAAAGACCCCTTCCACTCCGGTTATACTCTCTTCCACCCTTTTCCATCAGGCAGAAGATATAAAAGTTTAACTACACATAGAGGAGGAGAAATTGAGGACTGCAGATGCTGGAGTAACAGAGTTGAAAAATGTGGTGCTGGAAAAACACAGCAGGCCAGGCAGCATCCGAGGAGCAGGAGAATCAATGTTTCGGGCATAAGCCCTTCTTCAGGATGAGGCTGGTGTGCTAAGCAGGCTGAGATAAAAGGTAGGGGGGAGGGAATTTGGGGGAGGGGCGCTGGGAGTGCGATAGGTGGAAGGAGATGAGGGTGAGGGTGATAGGCCAGAGAGGGGGTGGCGGAGGAGAGGTCGGGAAGAAGACTGCAGGTCAAGAGGGCGGTGCTGAATCCAAGGGTTGGGACTGAAATCAGGTGGGGGGAGGGTAAATGAGGAAGCTGGAGAAATCTACATTCATCCTGTGTGGTTGGAGGGTTCCTAAGTGGAAGAAGAGGCGCTCTTCCTCCAGGCATCATGTGGCCAGGGTCTGGCAATGGAGGAGGCCATTGGCGGAGTGGGAGGGGATGTTAAAGAGTTCAGTCACGGGGCGGTTGGGTTAGTTGGAGTGGGTGTCCCAGAGGTGTTCCCTGAAAACTACACAAAGATTCAAGAACAGCTTCCTCCCAACTGTAATCAGACTTTTGAACAGACCTCTCAAAAGTTAACATTTATCTTTCTCTCTCTGCACTTTCTCAACAGCTATAAAACTATGTTCTGCAATCTTCTTCGATCTGATGCACTTTGTACGGTATGATCTACCTGTAGAGCGCAAAAAACAACACTTTTCTCTGTGTCTTGGTATATTTGAGAGCAATAAATCAAATCAAACCAAATTAAAGTTTTGCCAGGATATGGTTTCAAGGAGTCCAAGCAAACTGGAATTAAGGGCATTGGGGGGAAAATAATTTTCACTGGTTAGAGTCATTTCTGGCACATAGGAAGATGTGATTGTTTAAGATCAATCATCTCAGATCCAGATCCAGGAGTTCTTCAGGATAGTTTTCTTGACCTAAACATCATCCATTGTTTCACTAATGACCTTCCCTCCATCATCAGGTCAAATGTAGGGTTGTTTGCTGATGATGCACAAAGTTCAGAACTCCTCACAACTCCTGAGATATTGAAGCAATCCATGTTGAAACGCAACAAGAACTGGGCAATATCCAAGTCTGAGCTGACAAATGGCAACTAACATTCAGGCAACATTAGTGCCACTTAATGGCTATTTCTTCTTAAATGGAATTTAATCATCGTCCCTTGACATTCAATCACATTAGTATCATGAATCCCCAACTAACAATATCCTGGAGATTACCATTGACCAAACAATTAAAGTGGCCAGCCATATTAATACTGCGATTGCAAGAACAATTCAGATACTAGAAATCCTGCATCAATTAACTCACCTCTGACTCCCCAAAGGCACAAGTCAGAAGTCTGATGGAATACTTTCCACTCGCCTGGGTGAGCACAATCTCAATAACACTCAAACAGCTTGGTACCATCCAGAACACAACAACACAAATAATTGTCACCAAATCCACAGACATTCACTCCCTTCGCTACTGCTGCTTAAAATACACTGCAATAACTCACCAAGCCTGTTCTGAGAGCAGCTTGCAAACCTATAGCTACTTCCACTTGGAAGGACAAGTGCAGCAGATACATGGGAACACCACCTCCTGAAAGTTCCCCACCAAGCCACTGTTATGGACCAGACCCAACCCCCCTCAAAAAAATATGAAGATAGTCTAGACCCTAACCTTTTCTTATTTTATAGGTAAGTGTAAGGCATTGTTTTCCTGTTGCAATTTGATTGGTCAAACTACCAGGCTTGAAACAAAACACACTTTGTTCATATGCTTGAATAAAACACAGACAAAATAGAAATAAAAGAATTGGCTCAACTGCAACTCTATTGAAATGCTTAAGAAAACAATATATATATTAACTATTACAAATTAATTGTTCCAATATTGTAACACCCCATTAACACACCCTTGGGAATGTGTAATTCAGTCAAATGTATTGTCTCACATTCAATTCTAACAAAAGGATGAGAACCACAGCTTTCAGCTGTAACAGAGAGAGGAGTAAGAGCTACCACATTCAGGTTCAAGGCACCAGCAACCGCTACTGAAGGCTAAAACTAAAAAAAATCCTGATTCTGTGGGAGCTTGACCCCACCCATTCAGGTAAGAAACTGCAAGGCTCCACAAGCTGTTTAGTGGCTCAAGCAGTCTGTTCGGTACCTCTGTCACAATCTTTCTTCACAAAAAAAACAGGACAGAATACACCTCTTAAGTCCATAATATCATCACATCATTCACCATCCTGACTTAGAAATATATCAGCATTTCTTCAGTGTCACTGGGTCAAAATCATGGAATTCTCTCCTGAACAGTATTGTGAGTTTACCTACAGCACATGGACCACAATAGTTCAAGAAGGCAACTTATCATCTTCTCAAGGGCAACTAGGGATGGACAATAAAATCAGTGGTGAGCCACTTTCTTGAATTGCTGTAGTCCGTGTGATGCAGGTACACTCCTCATACTGTTAAGAAGCAAGTTGAAGGATTTGTACCTCGCAACATCAAAGAATAATGATATAGTTTCAAGTCAGGATGGTGAGTGACTTGGAGGGATTGTCAGGTTGTGGTATTACTGTTCATCTGTCCTGGTCTATCGACATGGGTTATGGATTTGGAAGGTGCTGTCAAAGGAACAGAGGTAAGCTATTGCAGTGCATCCTGTAGATGGTGTGCACTGGCTCATCAATGTACCAATAGTGGAGGGAGTGAATTTTTCAGATTTTGGATGAGGTAGTGGGGAGGAGAGGATGGGGGATTAGGGACGGTGGTTGATTGGTTTGACTGCTCATCCTGAGGGATACTTAGGTCCAGGAGTTTGGCATTGAGACACTTGCCTCCTGAATCCACCAAGTTTCTTGCCTTAATGAAACTGCTAGAGACACCAGAAGTCCATTATTATTATTATTATTAAATCTGCATCAGATTGATTGCTCACTCACTTTACAGGCTCAGATAGAGCTGGAAGTGGATGGTTAAAGTCAGGTTTAGGGACAAGAAACATAGTTTTCAGACTAACCCAAACTTGCCTTATTTCTTTAAAGTTAAAGATCTCATTCCCAGACTACTCCCACTTTAGAACCTCTCACGCGTGGCCCACAAATTTCCAGCTTTTTCAGATAACCAGTTGACCTATATTCCATACATAATCCAAAATTTGCATTATGAAGAGTTTCTTACACAAAGTTATACAAAATGATTTTATACTCAGGGCTCTACATGTATGCAGGAAAAATAAAGCCATACCTAAATTCCACCAAGTATCTCAAAATCATACCTCGATGTCTGGTCTGTCTTCAGGCTTTTCCTGCTGCATTTGATCGAGAAGACTTCTTAATTCTTGGCTGAGGTTTGGTTCTAACTCTGGCTCTATCACAAACTCAGCTGCAGCAGCTAGCGTAGCCCCCAAAGAATAGACGTGAGCCTGAAAATATTAAGAACATGCATAGAAAAGTTACAGTGTTACAATATTTGTTGGATATCCTGGTACATTGAAATATATGCACTATATAATGTAACTCTCACAACGTTCCAGCTGTTATCTCAGCAAAAATAAATGACATTGTTTCAGGTTAAAGTTACATTTATTGCTGAACAAAATGTTTTTTGGACAAAAAACACAGTCGTTTCATTAGAAATCAAGTAGCACTTGATACGATAGGCACCTTAAAAAGTAGGAATTATGTTTTCTGGAGAACTTATAAGGAATTATATTACTTAGTACTAGTCCAAACAATAAACTGTGATAATGTATTGAATGATTGTATTACATGAGCACAAAATCTAAAGTTTTTCTCATCGCTGCACTTACAATAATCACCATGACACCCAGATTACCAATGATATGTTATTATTATTACCTGACAGCACTTCAGAAGACTGTACAGGCAGTCCTAGAGTTGCAAATGGATTCTGTTCTTAAGTCCATTTGCATGTTGATTTGTGTGCAAGTCTGAACACAAAGCAGGACAATATAAAATATATTCATAAGTACAGGAAATGAACATTGGATCTTTAAAATGAATATTAATGCATCCCTTTAATTCAGCATTGTAAGTCATATGTTTATAAACTGGGGACCCACTGTAAAAATTATTTAACAAACTAATTTGCGTTGAAGTCCCAAAATTTGTAAAATTTGGGTGGGAGTGGATTAGAAATCTGTACATCGCAACCTTGAATATTCATAAGAACACATTCTCAACAGTCCTCTGTAGTAAAGAATTCTATAGGTTCACCAAACTCAGAGAGAGAAAGAAATACAGCAAAGTGTGGTTGGGAGAAGTTATTCACAGGAAATGATTCACAGGAAAGGATTACTTTTACTTTATCGTAGAGCCCAAAGAAGCACTGTTGGTCCAGCTGGTCATAGTAGGAAAGGTTACAAACATATCCACATCATTTTTTGAACACAGGTCCTCTTCTGATTGAATTCAGGTGGGAACTGAAGGCCCACTCTTGTTAAAATTTCTGCTTCTATTCCAATGATCTAGTTGGAGAACAGTGTGTATGCTTCAAGGACCAATTGGATTTTGTGACAGGAGACTCAACTCTAAGGTCATACCCCTACTAATCCTCCTATGTCCCAATTAGTTAACTTGCATCTGTAATTTTTATTGTGTGTTCTCCAGGCCTCAATTTGGCTTTTTACATTTATCACAGTTGTGGAATACAATTCACAGAGCAGTGATAAATGCTGGAATATCACATGATAACAGCTGAATTTTACTTGGCTGTTGTAAATCAGAGTTATTGATGTCATTCTCACATTAATACATATACTGTGTCACGAACTAGGGACAAGGTGAATATTAATTGGATTAAAATTAAAACGCATGCTAATCTTGAAATAAGTGCTGTAGTCATACTTAATTTCTTCCTGGCATAATTAGATACTTGACAAAGGATGGGCTTTGGAATTGTTAGTTCAGAAGTTGCAACAATAACAGGCTGTGTCAGAATATTATTCACTCGACACAGAACAAGGGAAGAAGGAAACAGAAAATAGAGACCATTTGAGCTATTACAGAAACTAGACCCAATACCGAATGTTGAGATTTCAGAGGCCTGAATGAAGTTGGATATTATAACATGAACTAAAACTCTATTATTGAGAAGTTCTTTGGCTAACTGAGCTCAACTAAAATGTCCAATTCTTAGTCCACACAGACTCAAGTGTGGTCATCTTTCACCACAGCAATGGAATTACTTAACTTCTAACTCACCATGAGCAATCCCATGGGAGATCTGCCTGTTAAAATATAACTTGACACTGACAACACTGCACCATTTAGTAATGTCAGTACAGGCTAAGTGATTCAGAGAATGTTAATCTATTAATTGGCCTGATCCAAAGATCACATTCATCATTTGTCCAATTGTATAAACAAACAGCTTATATTTCAATGACTAACCAAATACACAAGTCCTAACATGCAAGGCCAAGGACATGATATTGTGAAACAAGTCAATGGAGTCTAGTATCAACCAGGCCCTGTTAAGACTCCTGTTACAAAGAACAGGGTTTTTTTTTGTTCTGTCCAGATTTGCATCAAAAGATTGAGATTGCTTTTCATGACGTAAAGGTGGAGGTGATCAGACTTTGTGAGTATCTGCAGTGATTCAATGGGACTTACTAAATAAATTAGTGAGAGCAAAACAAGTGACAATACATGTAATATAGCTATTGTGTTAGTGGAGAACAGGTTTCCTTTACAGCAAGAAATTTAAATGAGCTAATGATCAATAAATGTAATACACGTATAGTCCAACTGAGTAGCACATAGGGAGGTTTGTTTCATTTTGACAGCCTCCTTTAAATGTTGCTGCCTATTTCACACAAGCATCCAGAAGTAGCTCACCAGGTTCAAGACTGTACAGGACAGAATTAAGCCAGTTGGTTCATTGAGTGTGCTCTGCCCTTCAATCATGGCTGACAGCCAATAGAAATGCAAACTGTCCTGGAAAAAAAAACACTCTGGTACTGCTGTAAAAGGAGCAGTCAATCTATGATGGGCCCATTTAAGATATTTTTAATCAACCTGTTCAGAGATGTTACAACACACCTCTGGAGCAAGTGGACCATGAATGCAGGTCACCTGGCTCAGAGGTAGGACACTACCACTGCGCAACAGGAACCCTATATTAAAGTTACAGTACAGAACCAGGGTCCACAAAAGAGTGCAGGTATTTCTATCCGTTATGAGCCCACTTAGCATCACAGGCACAAACTGATTTCATCCCTTTTGCGTCTGTTCTTGTTGATGAAAGTGATGTTGAGTGCCAGGCTAGTGTGCTTTTATGTTTGATTCCAATGTTGCTAATTGTGGAAATGGTTGTAAGTACATTAAGTTTGATCAAGCTGCACAACATAATGACATTCATCCCAAAGAGATGTATGAAATTGAACAGCTTTGCACAAATAATAGTTCATTTATTTCATACCATGAAGGGCTTCGAAGTCCTTGAAGCCTGACGTTGTTCCTATGCACTCGAAGTTGGTAGATGTGATTCCAATATTAAATATGGGGATATTGGAACCTAAAAATCACAGGCCACTTGCATTGATGTTTGAAAGAAAGATTGAAAAAAAGAGGAACTGATCTGACCAATCCACCACAACAAAATGCAGAACCACATTGTACACCATCACAATCCTCATTGACCACCTTGATATACATACAAGCAGTCATGCAGTCTCTTGCAAGAGGTGAGCAGAAGAGAAACTTAGGACCAATTTCCACAAGTTGCCCACAAATATGTCAAGCTACCAACTTATCCACATGAAATCTATGCTCAGTGCACACATGTTCAATAGTCAATTTCCCTTGACAAAATAAATTCTCCTTAATACCTAATTCTTTAATGCCCTATTCTCCGACTTAGCTAACTAAAATCATGAAGAGAACAGACTCCAAGTATTCCTATCACAACTTCTGGTGGCTTTGCACTTCTCCAATGAAAAAAAGACACTAAATCCTGGACAGCTAAAATCTGGATACCATTTTGATTGACCTCCTTTGGAAGTTTTCCAGTGCCTTGATATCCCCACGGTATATCATGACCAAATTTGTGTCTCTAATAATTTTTACGTACAACTTAAATACAATGTTGTTGGTATTAGTCAACAACAACTTGTATTTATACAGCAGTTTTAACATATTAAAGCATTCCAAAGTGCTTCACAGGAAAATTAACCAACAAAATTGGACCCTGAACTATATAAGGAGCTGACCAGATGGGTAATTAAGGTTTGATCAAAGAAGAAGGTTTTGCAAGAGTCATATAAGTAGAGATAGAGAGTTGTACAGAGAGTCTACGAAGGAAATTCAGAATTTGGAGTTGAGGCAGCGAAAAATACGGCCTCCAAACATGAAACAATTAAATCTGTGGATGCTGAAAAGACAGGAATTTGAGAAATACAGAGATCTCAAAGGGTTGTAGAGCTGGAGGAGGTTGCAGGGATCGGAAGGGCTAATGGAAGTCTTTGAATACAAAGATGATAATATTAGAACAAAGGGGGGGGGGGGTCCTTGTTTGGGGGCTGATCATAACAAGCTGCTTGTCTCTGTTGCATATAGGAGTGCAGGTAACACAGTGATTCTGCAGACTCATCATCTGAGTGCTGGTTTTGATGCCTTTCTTATCAAACATTCTTCTCCACAGGTAACCGAAGGCTGGAGGAGCACACTGGAGGCAAAATTGAGTTTCAGTAGCAATGGCTGCCGTTGCTCAAAGGATGTGGCCAAAGTATGAAATAGCTTCCACATTGGCAATGACTTGTCATTGATCTTGATTGTCAGAGGTTTGAGGGGGGAGAGGTTGTTTTGAATAGCAGGAACAAGCTGGCATAGGATCTTGGTGTTCCAGATGTTTAGCCTAAGGCTAATTCTTTAATTCACCTCCATGAATGGGGTTGGAGCTCAGCATCTGAGATAATGCATCCACAAACATTATCTGTGTATTGCAGGCTTGATGACAGAGGTTGGGCTGCTCCTGGTTCGAGACCAGAGGTGACAGATGACAGACTGCTTGTCCAGTACAGTTGCTCCACTGCAGAGGGGAAGTTATGGAGATGAGGTTCAGTGGTGTGGCAAGGAATTTGGATAATTTTGTGTGATGACAGAGCTTTGGTGATGCCAGTTTGCATTGGTATAGGGTCTATGGTAGGATCCATTGGTGAAGATCACAGCTTGTATACCATCATGCAGCAGGAGCAGAATGGTGATAAATTTCAGAGGGCAGCCAGATTTCAGGAGGACACTCCACAACCTCCCCGTTTTGACAGAGCCAAAGGCCAATGTGAGGTGGACAGCTGGCGGGCATAAAGGTTCCTGGTGCTCTCTGCAATTTTCTTAGACTTACTCGCTGTGAAGATCATGTCCATCTCAATGGGTTAAATTTGCATTGTAACTTCAAGAAACAGACACAGATAAAATCGTGCAATGACTTCTCCTGTGACAAGCAGCAGGATACTCCTTTATAGTTCAGTCTCGACATCTTTCTTAAAGTTGGTCACAAGTATAGCCTTTAAGAGACCTTGGCTTGCCTGCTTCCTTCCAGATGAGGGAGACGTTGTTATGAAAGGAATTTTCTATTAGCCTGAGTAGCATAGGCAGGTGTAAGACAATTGAAAAAATACAGCAAGATTGAATAAATAGCCAGATTCTTGGCATTAGGGGAAAAGAGCTTGCGATTTTTCTTGCAGTTTAAATAGCGAGTTTTGAATCTTGCGGCTGAGTGACGATACCTTATGTCCATGCACTTGCATCTCATTGTGAGCTAATCATGCCTCAGTTATAAGCAGCTCACAATAATCCCCTTCTCCTCTCACAAACTAGCTGGTGCAAAGTCCTTACATGAAAGTCAAGACATTTAGGTAGCAGCAGCAGCAGCAGCTCATCCCATTCATCTCGAGGCTTTCATCCAACTCCACAGTTTTCACTGTTTCCCTGCAGCACTCCACCATTTCCCAACCTTTGACCAGGGAAATCGGTATCTCCAAACCAACAGCCTCGCCACATTATCATGACTGCTTTGATGCCAACTCACACACTACTTGTGCCCTTCAGGACCTCACTTTGGAGCTCAGGATTATTTCACAGGCATCTCCAATATAACATTAGCGGTTTAGTCTTGCAGCACACGCCTACATAAGGTTACGTAGCTCGGAACTTCTTACCGAAACCTGCCATTGGCCTCCTTTCCTTGCAAAGAAGTTAAAGCACACTGTCAAAGTCATAGAGTCATAGAGATGCAAGGCACAGAAACAGACTGTTCGGCCCAAATCGTCCATGTCGACCAGATGTCCAAACCCAATCTAGTCCCACCTGCCAGCACCCGACCCACATCCCTCCAAACCCTTCCTATTCATATACCCATCCAAATGCCTCTTAAAAGTTGCAATTGTACCAGCCTCCACCACTACCTCTGGCAGCTCATTCCATACACGTACCACCCTCTGCATGAAAAAGTTGCCCCTTAGGTCTCTTTTATATCTTTCCCCTCTCACCCAAAACCTATGCCCTCTAGTTCTGGACTCTCCCACCCCAGGGAAAAGATTTTGTCTATTTATCCTATCTATTCCCCTCATAATTTTTTAAACAGTTATAAGGTCACCCCCCAGCCTCCAACACTCCAAGGAAAACAGCCCCAGCCTATTCAACCTCTCCCAATAGCTCAAATCCTCCAACCCTGGCAACATCCTTGTAAATCTTTTTTGAACCCTTTCAAGTTTCACAACATCTTTCCAAAAGGAAGGAAACCAGAATTGTATGCAATACTCCAACAGTGGCCTAACCAATGTCCTGTACAGCCACAACATGACCTCCCAACTCCTGTACTCAATACTCTGACTGATAAAGAAAGCATTCCAAGCGCCTTCTTCACTATCCTATCTACCTGTGACTCCACTTTCAAGGAGCTGTGAACCTGCACTCTAAGGTCTCTTTGTTCAGCAACACTCCCTAGGACCTTATCATTAAATGTAGAAGTCCTGCTAAGACTTGCTTTCCCAAAATGCAGCACCTCGCATTTATCTGAATTAAACTCCATCTGCCACTTCTCAGCCCATTGGCCCATCTGATCAAGATCCTGTTGTAATCTGAGGTTACCCTCTTCTCTGTCCACTACACCTCCAATTTTGGTGTCATCTGCAAACTTACTAATTGTACCTCTTATGCTCACATTCAAATCATTTATGTAAATGATGAAAAGTAGTGGACCCAGCACCGATCCTTGTGGAACTCCACTGGTCACAGGCCTCCAGTCTGAAAAACAACCCTGTACCACCACCCCCTGTCTTCTACCTTTGAGCTAGTTCTGTATCCAAATGGCTTGTTCTCCCTTTATTCCATGAGATCTAACCCTGCTAACCAGTCTCCCATGGGGAACCTTGTCCAGTTCCCATGAGGAACCTTGTCAAACACCTTAATGATGTCCATTTGGTCACAGCTACTGCTCTGCCCTCATCAGTTCTCTTTGTTACTTCTTCAAAAACTCAATAAAGTTCGTGAGACATGATTTCCCATGCACAAAGCCATGCTGACGATCCCTAATCCGTCTTTGCCGTTCCAAATACATGTACACCCTGTCCCTCAGGATTCCCTCCAACAACTTGCCCACCACCAACATCAGACTCACTGGTTTATAGTTCCCTGGTTTGTCCTTATCACCTGTTCATGCTGCGTTCCCCTGTGAATCGATCACCTCCTACATTTTCCAAAACAGCATACGTGTTTGAAATGGGGATAGCCACAGAAGGTTCCTGCACTTACTGCCTACTTCTCTTACCTTTCCTGGTGTTAATCCATCTATGTGACTGTATTTGTGACTTTTCCCCCATCCTATAGCTGCCATCCATCACATACCATTGCTATTGCAAATTCCTCATTTCCTTGAACTTTCTCTCCAACCGATCTATTCAATCTGATAGGACTTGCAACCAACAGCATTTATTGCAGATATAATCCACAGTAACCCGTAATCTCTCTTTAAACTCACACATCTGACAAGAAGTGCATATCACTCTACAAAAGGCCATTTTTGCTCCTTCACAGTCTACAGACCCAGAAAATAACATTGTCTTATTCCTCTACAAAACACTGCTCCAAGTTAAATTATTAGTTATGGCTTATATTTTAAGTTTATCAAGAGACATATCTCAAAAAGCATATTATCAAGAAAGAACCCACTATCCTCACTACTGAAGACTTCCTGTACGACACACTTAAAACTATTCACTTATCTGTTTCTGTGCGGTGACTTTGCACAAATAATTCCTCCAAGATCAGTTGTGAATTTCACTGTTGTTAATTTTCCCAGATGCACTCCATTGTTCAGCGATACATGAATTCAAACAGCAAAGGCAGTAACTGTGCAGGTTCACTGTGGTGTCAGTTTCTTTCTCTCTCTTTCTCTCTCTCTCTCTCTCTCTCCTGCATTGACCTCACCATCTGCTTCCTTTATCTGTACCTCTCCCTTTTTAAAACTGCTGTTGTTTTGACTTTTTTTTCTCCAAAGTTCCAAAACAATGCAACAGCATATAAGCAGTAATTACTGCTCCTGGAATTCGAGGAAATCACCTCCAACACCTAAAGTATCTCAAAAAAGAAGCAGCTGTTACATCCAGAAATTTTCCCCCTCCTCCACCTTGGATTATTGCTTCATAGTGTTTAATGGGAGGGCTCTGGAGTACCATTACTGATACACTGTTCTATTTCCAACCTTCCATATGGATTATCTACTCATGGATCTGAGATGGAGCCCATGGTCCAGGGAGCCACTGAAAACCTGTGTAGCAGCTTCCAACCCTTAATCCATAAATCTGTCTGGAATATAAATGATGGCATGTTCTCCAGAGCACAGCTCTTTGAGTGTTTCTCTGTGATGAAGGAATTCCAAGGAATGGGATTCTCTAACATTGTTGGCTTACCCTCATCACAATGGACTGCGCCCACATCACTCTGAGAGTACTCCATCATCCACCTGGAGAGTTTGTCAACAGGCACCCACTCTAACAATGTTCAATATATATTTGATCATCAATGCCAAATTTTGGAGGTCTGTGTTAGTTATCCAGGGAGCTGTCATTACTCAATTTCTCAACGTACTCAAGAACGCACAGGTTTCTGCTTCAATCCACATGCCTGTGGTCATACAGACACGGTTGCTGGGAGACAAAGGCTATCTCTTCCAAACAGGACTCATGTCACATTTATAAATTTACATTTACAAATCCCTCAGTAGGATACACAACAGTGGTACAACGCTGCCCATAATTTTATCAGAACAACAGTGCAGCACACCTTGAGCCTCCTTAAATGAGGCTTTGTTGCCTGCACCAGTCCAGTAGGGTCTTGCTGCACAGTCCATAAAAGGTGTGCTGTTTCACAGTGGTATGCTGCACTCTTCACAAGTACAGCCAATAAAGGGGAGAATATTCTAGATCATATAAGAATCAGAACACTGACTGGGACATCCAAGAGAATATGACAGAATTATGCCCAATCAAGCAAGAAGGGCCAAACAGAATGGTATTCAAATCAGTTCCAGGATAAATTAGCTGGGTGCGTACCTTCTGTACCCAATGTGTTAGTTATAAGGTAAGCAGTTCTTGATAGGTCCAGAATACACATGGACATGTTTATTTCTGCACTCCTTGAACTTTTAAGTTGCTCAATAAATCTTTCCTTATCTATATGATTGTACATGTGGTATCTTTGGCTGATTCTACCACAAGGTATTTACAAAATACAGATTCTTTTCACTGATCAGGAGGAAGCAGCAATGAAACAGGGCAGTAATACAGCAGAAAAGATGACTGATCTCACTGCCTATTGGTACAGACTGCTTTAGTGTCTGAGGATTTGCAAACAGCACTGAAAATTGTGCAACTGTTATTGAATGCTCCCATTTTTGATTTTAAGATGGAAGGAAGGCCACAGCTGAAGATGACTGGATCTTTGACATAACATTTAAATCCTTTGATCCTGCTGTAATCAGTGGTCACTAGCATGTCCCTGGATCTCAAAATTAAACTTACCAGTCCAGTCTATATTGATTTTTTTTGTAGTCAAACATTAACAGATTTGTGACAAAAGAGAATTTTTCAAACTTTAACAGGTTTTGGGTCTTATCTGCTGCGTATCGTTTTTAGCTATACATTCACCACAGCGCATCTCTCATGTTCAGTAATATTTTCACACATCTCTTCCACAAAAAAAATAGAACATGCAGCATTCTGGTTTCTGTGATTCCATTTTTTTTCAATGTGAAAATCCCAGAAATTAATATATGGCACTGGAAAAGCACAACAGGCTATTCTGTGAAAAGAAGCGTGACAAATTCTCAACTACTGTTTGACTTCAGATGCACTGTAGTAACTCGATTGTTTACCACTTTCTTCCATTAGATGGCACACTCTCCCCGACGTCAAACATTCCACACAGTGATACTGCTGTTTTCCTTCTGAAATAATGTTTCCATTTTGCTGGATTTGTGTGAGAGATATCTAGTCTGCTTCGGATGGTTGCTGGTCAGTTTAGGAGGGATTCCTCAAATACTGACAGAATTGGCAACATTCACCAGAATTTCTTCTGACCGTGACCGACTATAGAAAGACCAATACAACTGGCATCCATTTTTGATATGACAGAAACAACAGATTACTCATTTTAGGACAGTGTTTTTTTTCACTTTGTTGAGCATATGCAGTTCCAGACACGACAGAGGTCTGATATTCCTTAGAGTGATTGTTTTAAAATATCACCAGTTTGCATTATCATTTGTACCACTGCCAACATGTGAGCTATTGTTCTTTCTTCATCTAAAGGCAGCAATGTCACTGCACATTACTTCATTTTGCTCTAGGCATACTAACTCTGAGTTCACACAGTAACTTGTAGTACATGCCAACAACACTCAGTACTTGATGCCAATAAGTCTCCAGTCCCCATTGTCTCTAGTTTTCAGATTGGTACTAGGTCGCATCAATTGTCTCTTTAATTGGCCCTTGGGTATTAAACTGCTGTGAGTGCTAATGAAAACCTGGTACCATGAAACCTCAGATCAGAATCTGTGATCCTTTCTTTGACGGGCTTATGCAACTTACGCTTATTATGTCCTATTGTGCTTTGTGGGAGCAAAGCAGAGTGTGCTGTTCAATGACAGAAGTAGTGAATAACAAATTCAAATGTTGAAGCTGCAGGAAGATGAACTGATTGAGACAATGCCAACCTTTGTAATGAACAGGTCCTGTGTCAGCATCAATACAGATGTCATTGTGAAAATCTGCATGTTGTGTGATCCCCAAAAAGCAATCAGAGCTTATGACTATTACAGACAATGCTCATTTTCATTCTGCACAATGTACATCTGATTAAGTTTTTGTACTTGGCATAAATACATAATTTGTTTGTTTTATTGAGTTGTTCATGCATGAAATATATAATTGTAGTGCATTTTCTATCACAATTTGGAGAGTTAAAAGTATCAACAATTCTGAAGAGCACTTGCTCTAGTTACATCTATAGAAGTGACATCAAGTAAGTAAATAAGATTACAGAGGTGAATTTTTGACTCAACGATTTAGTGTGGAAGAAATGGATTTCAGTTCATGGAGCAATGCTTTTCAAACTGGAGGCCTGTGACCAGTGGTGTGCCACGAGGACTGGTGCTGGGTCCACTGCTTTTTGTCATTTATATAAACAATTCGGATGTGAACACAGGAGGTACGGTTAGTACATTTGCAGATGATACCAAATGGGAGATGTAGTGGACAACGAAGCAGGTTACCTCAGAACACAATGGGATCAGTGGGCTGAGGAATGGTAGATGGAGTTTAATTTAGATAAATGTGAGGTGCTGCATTTTGGAAAGGCAAATCAGGGCAGGACTTATACATTAATGGTAAGGTCCTGGTGAGTGTTGCTGAACAAATAGACTTTGGAGTGGAGGTAGATAGGATAGTAAAGAAGACATTCGGTATGCTTGACTTTATTGGTCAGTACATCAAATACAGGAGTTGGGAGATCATGTTATGTCTGTACAGGACATTGCTGAGGCCACTTTTGGAATACTACATGCAATCCAGGTCTTCCTGCTTTAAGAAGGATGTTGTGAAATTTGAAAGGGTTGAGAAAATATTTATAAGGATGTTACTGGGGTTGGAGGATTTGATCGATAATGAGAGGCTGAATAGACTGGGGCTATTTTCCTTGGAGTGTCAGAGCTGAGTGGTGACTTTATAGAGATTTATAAAATCGAGGGGCATGGATAGGGTGAATAACCAAGGTCTTTTCCCTGAGGTGAAGGAGTCCAAAACTCGAGGGCATAGGTTTAAGGTGATGTAAAAGGGACCTAAGGGGCAACTTTTTCATGCAGACGGTGGTGGATGTATGGAATGATCTGCCAGAGGAAGTGGTATAGACTGGTACAAAAACAACATTTAAAAGGCATCTGCATGGCTTTATGAATAGGAAGGGGGTTAGAGGGATATGGGCCAAATGCTGGCAAATGGGACTAGATTAATTTTGGATACTTGGTTGGCATGGATGGATTGGACTGAAGTGTCTGTTTCCGTGCTGTACATTTCTATGACTCTCTGACTCAATAGCATCAGTACTGAGGAAAATAGGACCTGTACTGTTGGAACAGCCTACACCTGAACTGTGCCGAGGCTTGTCTTTGGCTGACTGTGTTAGTAGGGTGTTAGAGAGGGTATTAAATGAAATAGCTGCTTTGTGGTTTAGGCAGTAGTGCTGAAAGAAGATCAATGACCATCTATGTTCTGCCAGGGGAAGTGCTACAATCAGCTCTCTGCTACCTCGCACTAACCCTATCTCAGCTGCTGCATCCAACTCCCACCCACCAAAGCTCATCTTCCCAAGCATTCTCACAACTACATAAAATGCCTTCACTTACTCGCTGTCATCATCAACCCCTCCTCCCTGAAGTAACTCCACAGAAGCCAGCATCCTATCACTAAGTCACCCTTTATTTACATGTGGAGAGTCTTTAACAATGATCCAGCTCCCTCAGACCAAGCTGTCAGAATAAATAGGATGTCTGATACTCATGTTTATATCTGTCAGCCAAGGGTCCCTGATTGGACCAAAACAAAAGCCTCAATCAGGGAAATCATATTCTGAGGTCTACCTGCCTCACCTCAGTATAATCACTCCACTTCCCTCCATTCCCTCTGCACCTCTGCTCACACCAATTTCTCCCCACCTCTGCTAACAGCTGTGCCACCCAACTTCAACTCACCCTTTCACAGTCAAAGAGCAAACCGCTTATTGTCGGGCAGCAAGACAACATAGATGGTGGAATGCCTGACATTTGGCTCCTCACCCTCTATGAGTAGGGTCCTGACCTTGTCTGTCCCAATCAGCCATCTGACCATGCCCAACCCAGTAGGCTGATACTGAAAGCTGCCCATACTGCTCTGACTCAAGGAATACTCCATTAATGTACCTTAGCACTATTTTCCTCTGATACTGGGGCATAGTCATTTGGTTGAAGTACATGTAGAGTGTCTGCCATTTAGTAGCATGGAGTTAGGATGGTGGCATGCAGCAACATGTCCAATCCTTGTCTGGTGACCTGCCAACTATGGATTTCAGTCTGTGCTAAAAGGTAAAGCAAGATAAAGCAGTGACACTGCAGGCATCCAAGTTGGTGCAAAGAGAGTGAGTGCTGTGAGAGCAAGTGAGTGAGTAAGCAAGCAGCTCTGTGATGCAGCCTGGCTTGGTCTGTGAGCTGGATGCCAGTCCTTGCAAAATGCCTTGCAGCAGCCCTTCAATGCCATGTACCAGTGTACTCCAAAGTGTAGCATGGCACCACAGAACTGTACGACAGGCACAGAGAAGCTGGCACATGTTCAATGCCAACATCCATGGATACGGGTGTATGGCATATGCAGTTGATCGGAAAATACAACTAATTGCTCCTGATGCAAAGAAATGCCTCCCTGGACATCTCAAGGTGACTGCCCTCGATGTTCCACCATAGGCCACATCAGGACATCAAGCTGCCCATGGTTTTAGTTTCATTTTGAGTTCTGTAAGTTGTGGCAAATTGTCTGGAAATGCATTAAAATCAGGCCTTTAGGAATCCTTCAGGTGAATCCTTCAGTGCTTTAGAAACAAAATAGAAGAGTGAAATTAACAATTGGGAAGTTGCTAGCAATAAGGTGTCATATGACACAAGAAGTCAGCAATAGAAACATTTTATTTGAGAAAGACAGAGCCATCCAGAAGGTCAGTGAGTGTGCAGATTTCTTGCAGAGAGAAAAGTGAGGCATTCAGAAAGGGGAGAAAAAAGCTTAGAACATCACCAGTGCAGTTTAGTATTCTCCAAAGCAGCTATGGCAGAAGAAAATATGTCCTGAGTAGCTTAAACATCAGGATGAGAAAAGCTCCAGAAACAGAAGATGGTGTTTAATGAATTCATGTTAAAAAATATGTGCGCTGTTTTGTTTGGTTTCAGGTTTTCACAAAGAGACATTAACTAAAGAAATTGTAGAGTTAACACAAACATTTTTCAAAAATAAATCAATTTCTGCTGTGCCCAGTTAAGAAGGAGCTTTAAAATGTAAAAGGCTGACCCTTCGCTGATTGATTTGGGTATATGTATGGTTGTTGAAGGTAAAAGAGTTATATTTTCATTTCTGATAACTGCCATAAAATCATTCCAAATGTAAAATAGTTTGTGCTGTTCTTTCCTTTCGTCTGGAGTAAACTTTGTTTTTTTTGTTAAAAGTACATTGGCAACCACTTGTGAATGTTCAATGACTCTGTATGATAAATAAATTAAAAATAACACTCTGTTTCAAGGCAAGCTTTACTCAGATCTTACTTGTTCACTATTACTACCTGCTGAGAACACAACAGTGCAGTGAACAACAGAGGAATACAGCAGAGCAGCAATTTGGGTAATGATTCCTGGAATGCAATAAAAAGGAACAGAACAAACAAACTTGAAGATGCACTAGAAGATAAGGTCAGAGATTGCAAAAATAGTTAAAAATAAGGATTTAGGGTTCTCTATCTGAATGTACGCAACATCTGTAATAAAAGCAATTACTTGTAGTGCATAGATTGCTCAGTAGGATTAAAGAATCCAGTTGGATGTCAACTGGGGCTGGGACCTGATTGTTAAAGAGTAGTTTAAATAGTGGAATTACAGGAAGTTAGAAGAAGGTGGTGGGTTAGCTTTGTTAATTAAGGATTACATTAGTATAAGAGTGAAAGATGACTTTGCTCAAAAGAAAAACATGTAAAATCAGTTGAGTAGTGGTAAAAATATTGTTAAGTTAGCAAGACACTTCTGAGATTAGCTTCTTAGCTCCATATGGTGATTGCAGGACAGAATATACAGGAAGGAATGAATAGGACATGTAAGAAATGTAATAGTCACGAGTGACTTAATTTACATCGAGACTGAGAGAAGTAGATGAATAAAGGTTGTCTGGAAAATAAGTTTGCATTATGTTTTCAGAACAATTTCTTAGAGCAAAATGTTCTCAATGAGCAGGCTATTCTAGACCTGACAGTAGATGAGATTCTGTAAAGAGATAGGATTATTTCAGTAACCTTATGGTAAAGATGACAGTGATCACAATGTGTCAGAATTTGACCTTCAGTTTGAAAGGGAGAATTATGGGTCCATGACTTGTATTTTAAGCATGTTAATGTGTACGCCCCAGTGGGTAAGAGTGAACAGTTGGCCGTCCTGCAGCAGCTTCCACTGTTGCTGGCCACGTTCAGGCTGGTCATTCTGGCTGGAGACTTCAACTGTATCATTGATGCAGATGGACGATTCAGCGGGGGGGGGGAAGCAGTAAGCTGGATGCCACGTCCAGAGCCCTGATGGAAACGGACAAGGATGCCAAGCTGCATGACGTCTTCAGCACCCCTGCAGTCGGAGCGCAGCATAGATACACCTGGTCACGGGCAGACGGGTCTATCTGCTCAAGGATAGATTCCTTGCTTGTGTCCCGAATGCTCTCGGTCAGATCCACTGACATCAAGCCGGTGTTCTTCTCTGACCGCTGCCTCCTGCTGGCCAACTGTCACCTATAGGACAAGCAGCCGGCTGGTAAGGGAATGTGGAAGCTGAACACCAAGCTGTTGACCCCAGGAAACATTGAGGAGCTCAAGAGGGACTACGCAGGTTGGAGAACCGTGAAGCCCCTTTTTGAGTCCCCAGCAAATTAGTGGGAAACAGTAAAATGGAACATCAAGAGGTTCTTCATCCTCAAAGGTGTTCAGGAGGTGAGAGAGAGGTGGGGAAAACTGTTCCAGCTCCAGGAAAGTATGAAGAACCTGCTCCTGCTGTAGACGATGGGGGTTGATGTCATGGACGACCTCAAGGAGGTGAAGGGCCAGCAAGCCTCGCTCTTTGCCTCGGAGGCCTCCAAGATAATCTCCCGGTCCAGGGTCCGCTCCGTGGAGCAGGACAAGACGTGCTCAGATTTCTTCTTCCAGAAGGCGCACAAAGAGAGTTCCGTGCTCAGCAGCCTGAAGGAAGAAGATGGCTCGGTAACATCATCTCAGGCTGACGTCATGAGGATCAGCAAATCCTTCTACGCCAGTCTGTATGACTCGAAGCTAACTGACAGTGCGGCCTCCCAGTCGTTCCTGTCCTCTATCATGGAGGTCTGAAGATGACAGAACATGGGAGAGGCTGGACCAGCCACAATCTCTGGATAAGCTGACCAAGGCCCTCGAGTCTTTCGAAAAGAATAAAACTCCTGGAAGCGACAGCTTACCGGTCGAGGTCTATTCTGCTCTGTGGGACTTGATTGGCCAGAACCTGCTGGAGGTGTATGTCAGTATGCTTCGGGCAGGTACCATGAGTGAATCCATGAGGAAAGGCATCATCACCCTCATCTACAAGCGGAAGGGGGAGAGGGAGGAAATCAGAAATTGGAGACCAATCTCACTATTGAATGCGAATTACAAAATTTTGTCAAAGGTTATCGCCAACTGTGTCAGGTCTGCTCTGGGGTCAGTGTTCCCTGACCAAATCTGTGCTGTGCCAGGCAGGAAGATCGCTGAGAGTCTCGCACTCCTCAGCGATATGATCGCCTACGTGCAGGACAGAGGGTTGGACACCTGCCTCATCAGCCTGGACCAGGAGAAAGCCTTTGACAGGATATCACACGTATATGAGAGATGTTCTCTCCAAAATGGGCTTTGAGGAGGGAATCTGCAATTGGATCAGACTGCTCTACACAAACATTGTCAGTGCAGTCTCAATCAATGGGTGGGAATCAGAGAGCTTCCCAGTCAGATCTGGAGTCAGGCAGGGCTGCCCTCTCTCTCCTGCCTTGTTTATGTTCTGCATAGAGCCATTTGCCGAGTCCATCAGGAAGGATGTGAGCCTGAGAGGGGTGACTATTCCTGGCAGCGAGGGCCTGCTGGTTCAGGCCTCCCTGTACATGGATGATGCTACCGTTTTCTGCTCAGATCCGCTGTCCATGCACAGACTCGTGTGCATATGTGACCAGTTCGAACGGGCCTCGGGGGCCAAGGTCAACCGAGGCAAGGGCGAGGCCATGCTCTTTGGGAACTGGGCCGACCAATCCTCAATCCTCTTCACCGACAGGACCGACCACCTGAAGGTGCTGGGTATTTGGTATGGGGGAGCTGGGACGTGCGCCAAGTCTTGAGAGGAGCGTATCAGCAAAGTGAGACAGAAACTGGGCAGATGGAAGCTATGGTTGGTCTCCAACGTGGGAAAAAAACCTGGTCATCAGGTGTGAGGCACTGTCATTGCAGTTATATGTGGCACAGCTCTGGCCTATTCCCAGAACCTGTGCCGCTGCAGTCACCCGGGCCATCTTCCATTTTATATGGAGATCAAAGATGGACCGGGTCCGAAGGGACTCGATGTATAAAGATCTGGGCAACAGGGGAAAAAACACACCCAATGCCACCCTCACCCTAATGGCCACCTTTGTATGTGGCTGCATCAAGCTGTGCATGGATCGCCGGTACGCAAACGTAAAGTGTCACTACGTACTGAGGTTCTACCTGTCCCCGGTGTTGCGAAGGATGGGCCTGGTCTCGCTGCTGCGGAACGCTCCAAGTAGTTGGACGGTTCCGTATCACCTGTCCTTCGTGGAGAAGTTTATGAAGAAAAACACCTTTGACCACAAGTCCATCAGGAAGTGGTTAGCACGTAGTGTCCTTGAGACCCTTTGGGAAAAGGAGAGGGCAGATCCTGTCGAGCGGTTCCCTGGGCAGACTGTCAAAGTCATTTGGCAAAATGCCTCATCGCCAGAACCTTCCAACAAGCACCAAGACATCGCTTGGCTGGTGGTGAGAAGGGCTCTGCCTGTGAGATCCTTTATGCACGCCCGGACTCTCAGCCGTCCCGCACGCTGCCCTCGAAGCGGCTGCGGGGTGGGGGGGAGATGAGACTGTCACACACCTCCTCCTGGAATGTGCCTATGCAAAGGAAGTCTGGAGACAAATGCAGTGGTGTTTGTCGAGGTTCATCCCGAGCAGCTCCGTGATGTGGGACTCCGTGCTGTACGGCCTGTTCCCCGGGACGCACACGAAGACAAACATCAACTGTGCCTGGAGGATCATCAACTCGGTGAAGGAAGCTCTCTGGCCGGTCCAAAACCTGTTGATCTTCCAGCTGAAGGAGCTGACCCCAACTGAGTGTTGCGGCCTGGTACATTCCAAGATCCAGGACTACGTGTTGAGGGATGCGCTAAAGCTTGGGGCAGCATCTGCCAAGGCACGATGGGGAAAGACCACTGTGTAACGACTGCCTGCCCAAGAACAGGGGGCCCACTCAGTAAGTGAGCTCCGCTGATATCTCAGCAGAAGAGCTGTAAAGTAACTGTACAGACTTGTATGTGAAAAATAAATTTTGATGTCTGTATGTAAAGCAATGTAATGTGTGCACAAGAATGGCTTGACCAATTGTATGGAGAGCCAAATAATTTTATGAATAAAGTTTATTTTTGAAATAAAAAAAATAAAGCTAATCTTAAGGAACAAGACAGAACTGGCCACATTAAGCTGGGAAACCAAGTCGAAAGACAGGGCAGTAAAGATTCACTGGCAGACCTTTAAGGAGATATTCAATAACTCCCATCAAAAGAAAGATACTGTCAGAAGGATACACCACCTGCTGCGAAACAAGGAGGTTATGGATAGAATTAAAAACTGAGAGAAACAATCTACAAATCTGCAAAGATTAGTCATATTCTGGATTAGTGGTGCTGGAAGAGCACAGCAGTTCAGGCAGCATCCAAGGAGCAGCGAAATCGACGTTTCGGGCAAAAGCCCTTCACCAGGAATGCATTCCTGATGAAGGGCTTTTGCCCGAAACGCCGATTTCACTGTTCCTTGGATGCTGCCTGAACTGCTGTGCTCTTCCAGCACCACTAATCCAGAATCTGGTTTCCAGCATCTGCAGTCATTGTTTTTACCTCAAAGATTAGTCATAGGTCAGAGGCTTATTCAAGCTTTAAATGCCAACAAAAAAAGGCTAAAATGATAATAGAGGTAGAAAACAGATTAAAAGAGAAAGCTAACTGGCAGTATAAAAATCTAGCAAGACTTTCCACAACTATTTAAATCGGAAAAAAGTAACTAAAATTTGCATTAATCCTCAAGACAAAACAATGTCTAGGGAATTGATAATGGAAAACAAAGAAACAATGAAGGCTTTGGTAATGTCTTTGTGGTGGGAAAGCTTAGAAAACTTTCCAAAACTAAATGAAAACCAAGAGGTGATAGAAGGGGATGAACCTAAAACAATCACCATTATCAGACAAAATATGCCATTAAAGCTATTAGATCTAAAGGCTGAGAAATTCCCAGAAATGGACAGCCTGCACCTCAGGTCTTTGAAGAAGTGTAGGCACAGTAGACTTATCAGTTTTAATCTTTCAGAGATCCTCAGAAGTCAAGAAGGGGGTGACAGCAAACACTATATCTGTATTCAGGCAAGGAGGGAGGCAGAAATCAGAAAACTACAGGTAAATTATGACATAGTAAAGGTCCTGGAATAACTTATTAAGGAAGCTATAGCAGGATATTACAAAATCATGATGTGATGGGCAGAGGAGAAAGTGAGGTCTGCAGATGCTGGAGATCAGAGCTGAAAATGTGTTGCTGGAAAAGCGCAGCAGGTCAGGCAGCATCCAAGGAACAGGAGAATCGACATTTCTTCCTGAAGAAGGGCTTATGCCCGAAACGTCGAATTTCCTGTTCCTTGGATGCTGCCTGACCTGTGATGGGCAGAGCCAACATGGCTTTGTGAAAGGAAAATTATGTTTAACTAATTTGAGATTTAGTGCAAGTCAATAAAGTGGAACCAATCAATGTGTTGTAATTGGATTTCCAAGAATAATCTGAAAAGATACCACATCAAAGGTTGCTACAGAAAATAAGAGTAGATGATGTTGAAGGCAACATAATATAGCATGATTGAATAGTGAAGCAGACTTGATGGACTAAATAACCTAATTCTGCTCCTTTATTTTATGGTTTTATAAAGGATTAGTTAGCTAACATGATGCTGACAGTAGGGATAAATGAATCATTTTCAAGTTGGTAACCTGCAAGTAAGAGTGCCACAGAAATCAGTCTCAGGTCTTCAATTATTTACAATTTATATTAATGATTTGGATAAGGGGTCCAATGTATTGTAGCTAAATGTGACAATGTTACCAAGATAGGCAGGAAAGTACATATTCAAGAGGGGTGGGGAAAAAAATAACAGATGGAGCATATCTAGAGTAAATGTGAAATTATTTTGGGCAGGAAGAACAGAAAAGCAGAATGCCATTTAAGTGAAGAGAAATTGCAGGCTTTGCAGGATTGTGATACATCAATCACAATGTTAGTATGCAGGAACAGCAAATGATTAGGGAAGCCAATGGAATGCTGCTTATTGCAAAGTGAATGGAATATGAGACTGGGAAAGTTGTGCAGCAGCTGCACAGGGCATCGCTAAGACATAATCTGAGTACCGTGTACAGTTTTGGTCTATTATTTGAAAAAGAAAATTAGTTATTTTAGAAGCAGCTCAAGAGAAGGTTCGTTTGCCTCATTCCTGAAACGAAGGGATGTCTTCACTCAAACAAAGGTGGAAGGGACTCTGTTGCAGAATGAGGCAATCCAATTGGAACATAGAACGTTTTGACAGACTGAACAGGGTGGATATCTGCTAGATATCTCCTCTTGTAGTAAAGAATAAAAGTCGGGGACATAGTTTCAAAACAAAAGGTATCCATTTTATGGCAGAGACAAGGAGATTTTTTTTTCTCAAAGGATGAAATTTGTATCTCCAAAAGGAAATGGAGTCTTTATTAAAGGTTGATTTATTAATGGTTGTGCTAGACAGATTTTCAAGAGACAAGGAAGTCAATGGGAAATTATGTACTGCAGACAGGAAAGGTGAAACCAATCACACCATCCCTAACTGTATTGAATGGTGGAGCATATTTGATGTGACCAAGTGTCTTTCTGTTCCCAAGTCCTACCTAAAGCAATCCATAATCCCAAAATAGCACATGCCCTTATTTATTATAATTAATTAGTAATTAATAATTAAAGAGAATGGTGTACTGCGATGCAATATCAGACAGAAGGTGTGTGCTAAAAATACCCCTGTGGTTTGGGAAGAGGGGTTAGTTTAAGAATGGAGTTGACATAGTTCCTGACCATGATCCAAGATGTGGACAGTAACTGAAGAATGGTTCAGTCTCATCTGTGATGCCAACAATGATCAAGTAGCCTAGCAACATTCACCCAATTCAAATATAAAACACAATCACTTTTATAGTCTGTGGAAACCCAGCATGAGGTCATATTTTTAGATGAGAGGAAACTTGCTACAAATAGAATTAAAACTAGGCTTTAAAACTGGTGTAAGAGATAGTATGAATTAATTTAGAAAACAACTGTGCCAAGCTGATGGTGGAATGCAAGTGGGAGATGTGACAAAGTTATCACAGCCAAAACCTCAAACATCAGAATTACACAAAGGTTGCTATTTTTCCAGAACATCAAATAAGCATGGTACAGTTATCAGCTGAATGAGCCATCAACCATATACTTGTAAAATTTGAATTGCACATGCATTGCAAGCTCAGCAAATAAAGATCAAAAGTCATATCTTGCCCTTGAACAAAGGTTATTTCCTTCAGCTGTAGCTTCTGCTACAGTGTGCATTAAATTCACTTGTTCTCCGAATGGTTGCTGACATTCAACCCTGTCCATTTGACAAGTATAGGAGATTCAGTTATCAGGATTACTGGCACACAACACAGCCACAAACAACCGGGCATTTTAACAAATGTGTTTTGGGAAGTGTTTGAGGCCCTCACCCAGACAGTAGAAAGGCTGAATGAGTCTGACAATGTCTTTCAGAACCAAATTTTAACCAGCACCAGTGAGGACAAAACCTAGCACAGATGTTTCTAAGGTCGTCCACAATGTATGAAGCCTCCCCTGCCTCAGGAATCTTAAAACTGCATTGGACCCATCCCTTCAGTCTTTCTCCTCAGAATTGTTTTGTGTGTCCGTGACTGCAGCTTCTTCTCACGCTCACCCACTGGCCTGCAATTAGTAACTTCAGGTTGGGTGCAAATCAGGTTTTAGGCTTGTTTAAAATTAAATTGGGGAAAGGAATGCCCATACAGTGCCTGCTTCTGACAGAATTAAATTTGAGTTTTTACAGATGGAGGAAAATTGCACTATATTCACACAAAAAAATCAACAGGGATTTGATGTTATGTTCTAATAGTATGCCTGGGAAATATGCAAAGTAGACAATTGAAGACCATTCCCTTTTAAGGAGTTGCTATCAACATCATTACATTTCAGTTGTCATGAAAAAGAGCGCTTTAATTTTCATTACAAATTTTGACCCAAGAAAGAAACTTAATGCAGGCCCACAAACTTGAATGGCTGAGACGTTATACATAATCTGAAGCAGTCTTGGACTGATTTCCAACTAACATTGTCATAACTTGGATGTTGCTCATCTACCTAGAAGTAAGATGAAGATTTGAGCACAGTAATCTTGCATGAAATGTTTATTTTTCCAATCCCATGTGTGCTCCTGGTCTTTTGCAAGATCATTTATCACAGAAGGAACAACTGGGCAAGCATTCCTAAGAGACTGACAGAAATCTAGGACATTGCATTTTTAGGTCAAAAAAAAGAGACATAAACTGTGTGTTACCTGATTCTGTCAATTTTTGCAGCTTCACTGGTGGCAGAATATACAATTTCAGATGGACGTCTGTGCAAGTCAAGTTGTCCATGTTGTTAAAAACTTTGCATCTAGTGTGAGTCTATGACACCTTTTAAAAATCACACACCTACAGTGTGCCTCATACCATCCCAGTCTCTCATCCCTAGCCTAAAATATCACAGGAAAATTCATTGATTGGCTTAAAACTATAAGACCATTAGATGTAGGAGTAGAATTAGGCCATTCAGCCCATCAAGTTTGCTCCACCATTTGATCATGGCTGATATGTTTCTTGGTCCTCCTGCCCTCTCTCTTTAACCATTGATCCCCTTTCTAATCACGAACCAATCTATCTCTGTCTTAAATACCCTCAATGACTTGGCCTCCACAACCCTCTGTGGCAATGAGTTCCACAGGTTTGCCGCCCTCTGGCTAAATAAATTCCTTCTCATCTCAGTTCTCAAGGGGAACTCCCTTCACTATGAGGTTGTGCCTTCAAGTCCTAGTCTCTCCTACTAGTGGAGACATCTTCTTCATGTCAACTCTACCAAGGCCATTCAGTTATCCGTAAGATTCAATGAGATCCCCCCCTCATCATTCAGAACTTCATCGAGTAAAGATCCTCAACCACTCCTCATAGAACAAGCTCTTCATCCATGGGATCATTCCTGTAAACCTCTTCTGGATGCCCACCAATGCCAGCGCACCCTTCCTTACATACAGGGCCCAAAACTGTTCACAATATTTCAAATGTGGTCTGACTAGAGCCTTATGCAGCCTCAACAGTGCATCCTTGCTCTTGTATTCCAGCCTTCTTAAACTAAATGATATAATTAGAAAACAAATTAAGGCTTTACAGAGTGAATACAAGAGGTCAGGTAGAAGATTTGAAAAAACAAAACCTCAAAAGTAGTAATTTCTGGTTTACTCCCAGTGGCAATCTCAAATGGGGGCAAGAATAAAAGAATAACGAAGATAAATCAATGGTTAAAGAGATCGTGTAATGTTCAGGGTTTCTGGTCTTTGGATTATTAGAAATTGCTGGGCAGTAAAGGCTTGTTCATAAAGGATGGATTTCACCTGTCCTGGAAAAGGACCAATATTCTAGCAGGAAGATTTGCAAATTCTATTAAGGGAGTTTGTAAACTATTAGACATAGGAGGTGAAGGGATCTAAATGGCAGAGTAAATCGAAAGATAAATGAGGATGGTTTTGAATCTGAAAAGAATAAGTTAATTAGAAAAGACAGACAAAAGCAAATCAGAGAATGAAGTAACTGAAGAATTAAACTGTATTTATTTCAATCCAAGGGGACTTACAGGTAAGGCTAATTAACTCAGGGCATGTTTGGGAACATGGGATTGAAACATCATAGATATTATAGAAACTTGGCTGAGGCACGGACAAGATTGGCAGATCAATGTTCCAGGTTTCAGGTGCTACAGGAAAGATAGAAAAAGAGGCAAAAGAGGAGGGGGAGTGGCATTTTTAATTAAGTAAAATATTACTGCTGTACAAGAGATGATACTTCTGAAGAATCATCCAGTGAGAATATATGGATGGAAATTAGAAATTAAAAGGGAATGATCACATTAATGGGATTATATTAAAGACCCCCTGTTAGTCAGAGGGAAATTGAGCAACAAATACATAAAGAGATCTCGGATATAACAAGTTTGTAATAATGGGAGTTTTTAATTTTCCAAACATTGACTAGGACTACCATGTGTAAAAGGTTTGGATGGTGAACAATTTGTTAAATGTGTTCAAGAAAATTTTCTTTATTAATATGTAAATGTTCCTACTCCAGAAGGAGCAAAACCTGATCTTCTTTTGGGTAATAACGCAGGACAAGTGACTGAAGCGTTAGTAAGCAATACTTTGAGTCTAGTGATCATAATTCTATTCGTTTTAAAATCGTTATGGACAAGGATAAGCCTTCCATAAAAAATAAAGTTCTTAATTAGGGTAAGGCAAATTTTAATGCTATGAAACAACAACTTTCAAAATTGATTGGAGTAGACTGTTCACAAATAAAGGGACATCTGATAAGTGGTATGGTTTCAGAACTGCGATAATGAGGGTTCAGAGTCACTATGTTCCTATTAGAGTAAAGGATAAGACTGGTAGGATTAGAGAATAATGGATGAATAAAGATACTGAGGTTCTAGTCAAGAACAAAAAAACGTCTTATATTAAATATAAACAACTGAGTTCAAATGAATCGCTTGAACAGTATAAAGCATGTAGGGGCATTTGTAGGAAGGAGATCAGGAAGGCAAAGTGGGGCTATGAGATAGGTTTGGCAAATAAGTTTAAGGATAATCCAAAGAAATTCTGCAAGTGCATTAAGAACCAGAGAATAACCAGGGAGAGAGTAGGACCCCTTAAAGATCAAAGAGGTTGTCTTTGTGTTGAACCTCAGGAGATAGGAAAGATATTAAATGAATATTTTGCAACAGTTTTCACTGTGGAGAGAGAAACAAGAGGCTGGAGAACTCAGGAAAATAAATATTGGTGTTTTGAAAACAGTTCACATTATGGAAGAGGAAGTGCTGGAGGTCTTAGAAAATATAAGACTTCCAGTGTATCCAGTGCATCCCAGGACCTTGTGGGAAGGTAGGGAGGAAATTGCTCGGCACCTTGCAGAAACAGTTGTATCATCTATACTTGCAGGTGAGCTGCCAGATGACTGGAGAGTGGCTAATGTTATACTTTTGTTTAAGAAGGGACACAAAAAGAAGGCTGGCTGTCTGGCAGAAAGCAGAGAGAAGATAAAAGGGTCTTTCTCAGGATGGGAGCCGGTGACAAGTGGTGTTCCCCAAGGCTCAGTGTTGGCACTACAACTTTTCACTTTATACATTAACGTTCTAGATGAAGGGACAGAGGGCATTCAGGCTAGGTTTCCAGTGGTATGAGCTAGGTAGAGGCACAGGTAGCATTGAGGAGGCAGATAGAGTACAACATGGTAAAGTGTGAGGTCATGCACTTTGGTAGGAAGAATAGAGGCATGGACTATTTTCCAAATGGGCAGAAAACTCTTAAGTCTGAAGTGCAAAGAGACTTGAGAGTTCTAGTCCAGAATTCTCTTAAGGTAAACTCGCAGGATGTGTCAGTAATAATGAAGGCAAATGCAATGATGGCATTTATTTTGAGAAGACTTGAATATAAAAGCAGGAACGTATTTGTGAGGCTCTATAGTGCTTTGGTCAGACCACATTTGGAATATTGTACACAGTTTTGGGCCCCATATCTCAGAAAGGATGTACTGGCCTGCAATGTGTCCAGAGGACATTCACGAGAATAGTCCCACAAATGAAAGGATTAATATATGGGAATTTTTGAGGACTCTGGGTTGATACTCAATGGAGTTTCGAAGGATGATGGAGGATCTAATTGAAAAATTCTGAATGGCCTTAACAGAATGGATGTTGGGAAGATGTTTTCATTGGTAGGAGAGAGTAGGACTCAAGGGCACAGCTTTAGAGTAAAGGGAATACCCTTTGGAATGGAGATTAGGAGGAACCTTTTCAAACAGACAATGGTGAATCTATGAAATTCATTGCTGCAGAAGACTGTGGAGGCCAGGTTATTGAGTATATTTAAGACAGAGATAGATAGGTGCATGATTATCAAGGGGATCAAACATTATGGGGAGAAAGCAGGAGAATGGGGTTGAGAAAGTTATCAGCCATGATTGAATGGCAGAGCAGTCTCGATTGGCCAAGTGGCCTAAGTTCTGCTCCTATGTCTCATGGTCTTATGGTCACCTGGGACCTTCCTGACTACAGTGATTCCTGAAAGATCAGCACCAATGCCTCTACAATCTCCTCAGCTATCTCCTTTAGAACCTTGGGGTGAGGTCCATCCAATCTACCTTTAGACCTTTCATGTTCCACAGCACCTTCTCCTTCATGATGGCCATTACATCAACTTCTGTCCCTGGACTCTCTTGGACTTTTGCTATACTACTGGTGTCTTCCACAGTGAAGACTGGTGCAAAGTACTTGTTCAGTTCCTTCATCATTCCTTTGTTCTCCATTACTACTTCTCCAGGCTCATTTTCCAGAGATTCAATGTCCACTGTTGCTCCTCTCTCACCTTTTATACATTGTAAGAAAACTCTACCAATCTTCCTTTGTATTATCAGCTTGCTTACCATTATATTTCATCTTCTCCCTGTATTATTCCTTTTTAGCAGTCCTCTGCTAGTTTTTAAAGGCTTCCCAATCCTCTAACTTCCCACTACTTTTCACCACATTGTATGCATTCTTTTTTCCGTTTATACTGTTCCTGACTTCCCTTGTCTTCTCCTCAGTATGTTTCTTCTTCCTTGGAACAAATTTCTGCTGTGCCTTCCAAATTACCCTCAGGAACTCCTGCCATTGCTGCTTCACTATCTTCTCTGCTAGGCTCCTCTTCAAATCAACTCTGATCAGTTCCTATCACATATGTTTGTAGTTACCTTTACTCAGTTGGAATACTGTTACATCTGATTCCAGCTTCTCCCTCTCAAACTGCAGGGTGAATTCTATCATATTATGGGCACTGCCCTCTAGGTGTTCCTTCACCTTAACCTCCCTTATCAAGTCTGCCTCCTTACACTTCACCAAATCCTGAATTCTCTGTTTCATAGTGGGCTCTAACACAAGCAGTTCCTCAAACCTCCTCATAGACATTCTAAAAAATCCTTTGCTTGGGATCTGCGACCAACTTGATTTTCCCAGCTCACCTGCCTACTGAAGTCCTTCATAATTAATGTAATCACGCCTTTCTTACATGTCTTTTCTATCTCTTGATTTATTTTCTGCCCCACATTCTGACTGTTGCAAGGAGGCCTGTAACCAACGCCCAGCAGAGTCTTTCATTCCTTTGTGGTTGTTCAACTCTACCCACACAGATTTTACGCCTTCAGATGCTATATCACTTCTTGCTATTAATTTAATTTCATTTCTGAGTAATAAGGCACCCTACCCCCTCTGCCTGTCCTTTCCATAGGACATCGATCTCTGGATATTGAGTTCCAGCCCTGATTCCCTTGCAGCCATACCTCTGTGATATCCACAATACCGTACTTCGTAATTTCAAACTGTGCGACAAGCTCATTTACATTGTGTATTTAAGTACAACACCCTCAGTTCTACATTCTACATTGATTTCCCCCCCTTCGCATATGCTGCAGCTCTACAGAGCCCTGGTTAGGCTTGAAATATCGTGTTCAGATCTGGTCACCTCCTTATAGGAAGGATGTGGGAACTTTAGAAAGGGTGAAGAAGAGATTTACCAGGATGCTGCCTGGACTGGAGGGCATGACATATGAAGAAAGGTTGAGGGAGCTAGAGCTTTTCTCATTGGAGCAAAGAAAGATGAGAGGTGTCTTGATAGAGGTGTTCAAGATGATGAGGCATAGATAGATTGGATAGCCAGAGACTTTTTCCCATGCAGAAAATGGCTATCATGAGGGGGCACAATTGTAAGGTGATTTGAGGAAGGTTTAGAGGAGATGTCAGAGGTAGGTTCTTTACACAGAGAGTGTTGGGTGCATAGAATGCACTGCCAATGGTGGTAGTAGAGTCAGATACATTAGGGACATTTAAGCAACTCTTAGATAGGCACAGGGAAAAAAGCACAATGAAGGGTATGTAGGTTAGTCTGATCTTAGAGTAGGATAAAAGGTCAGCACAACATCGAGTGCTGAAGGGCCTGCATTGTGTTGTACTGTTCTATGTTCTGTGTCCCCTTATCTGTTGTGCCTGAAATTAGATTCCTGAGTCTTTTTGTACTCTCTGTCCTTTGACTTGCTCTGGAAGTTTCAATAACTTTTGTTGATCTCTGTCACTTTAACCTTTCCCTAACTTTCCATGCAACTGAACTAAACCATTAGTTTAATTAATTACATATCTATTTTTATCAAATATAGAAACATTACATTCCAAATACGGAATGCGAGCCACCAGAAAATTAAAAATAATTCTACCATTTTTTGAAAGCTATGCCTTAGAGTTATGTCTAAATCTCAACTGAAATTTTAATTCAGTACTGTACTGAGGAAGACCCAAACTGTTGCACTATTATCTTTTAGATATTGTGAATTCTGTCAACTAACATGTCTAGATCCATGAACTAAGAGTCAAAAATGACTGTAATTCAAAATTCAACGCTTACAAAACCCACTGTGACAATTTAAAATGAGAATCAGTGCTACATATACTCAAAATCAGCTTTTCAATTGATAATTACATTGACTAACAAATTTCCTGTTTTGTTTCTATGTAATAGAAAGAGGACTCTGAGGTTGGAAGATGACAGCATGTGGAAAGAAGTTTGAGGAAGGTGTGATCCAGGGCAATAGTTGACTGGTTATTAAGCAAATAGACAACAGTTACATATGATGGACATATTCAACAAAACCTGACAAATACTTTCAAGGCAGGCTTCTTTCTAACATTGAAATTCCAACATTCATAAAAAGGTAAGTGTCTTCAGAGAATGATTAATTTTTATTTTTATTTTAATATAAGCTATTAACAAATAAGATTGCACAAAAAGAGGATCACAAGTAGTTTCATGTTAGAGAAAGCCACCTGATGTTTAGTACAGAAAAGCTTTGCTGGGGACAGGAATAGATTCTCCATCGTTCACACACAGTAGGATACTCGTCTTGTTTTTCTATCATGGGATGGTTGGTGGTTTATATTGGGTGGTATATTGGATTTGTGTGCAAAGATGAGATTCTCTTAAGTTTCCAGACAGTATTGGAATCAAATATTAGGTAGCTTGTAACATGCAGTTGATTTTAAAATGTATTTCTAAACCTTTGCAGGTGAGTTGAGGTGTAATTCTAAATCCATGCCTTCTACACCTTAATTAGTCAGGCAGATTTCCTCATGACAGTAATGAACCCACTTTAACAAAATAAGGGTTGGAAAACTCTTAGATTTGGATTATAGTCGCAATATGTCAAAAACATTACTACAAGAGATAACTGAAGTTAATAAAGTTTAAATTCGGGGTTTTGGGCAAACTAAGATTGAACAGAGAAACAAAGGATAACTTAGTCAGTTTCCATCCTGTGAACTGCAGGTTGAGAAGAAGCATGTATTGAGAAATCAGGCACACTGTCCACTCAGTTTTCCACCATCATTTCTCAAACTCTCAGCTTTTATTCCCATTGTTGACCTAATAGTAAGTAACCCATTCCATCTCCATCCCATTCTGCCATACACTGTTCCCAGAAGAACTCAACTTCCCCTGGACATCCACCACACAAAAAAACATCTCTATTGGCAGCACCATCTTCAAGAACCTAGAGTGCACTTGGGAGGAGCATTGACATTTGGCGTTTACCCTGCTTGTCACTGGTGACTTATTGGAGATGACTGACAACAGCAAGTTGGCATTGATAGGAACCTAGAGGTCCTGCTGATATGGATGTGCACAGGAAGCTCATCTTCTTCCAGGAGAGGAGATTGTGCCACTGCACAATATCTACCTGGTCAGACATCGCCACCTGGATCAGTGCCCTAACCAGGCCTCAGAGAACCAGGCTGTAGTGCCAAAAGATCATTGCCCTTCTCCACACTGCCAGGGTAAGCACCACAATCAGCTATCTGTTAACTCCCATTCACTTTATCTCCACTACTGCACTCCTCCCACCAAGGTTTCAGCTGTGACAAGTCCTTGGGAATGCAGAGATACAGTTGCTCTGTCAATTGTGAAATAACCACTGGTAGTAACACTAAAATGCTACCATTCACCAGGCAGACAGTGCATTGCAATGGGCACCACCTTGAACCACTGGCCACAATGCCTTCTGCCTTTTGTGTTCCACAGCTGCAGCCATTGAGCTGAGCACATCAGCCAAAAGGGAACCATCCCATTCCAGAGAGATTTCCTTGACCTCAGGGGAAGAATCCCTTCAGACCTGGAGGAACCACTGGCAAAGGGGGACCAGTCCACCCTCCTCCCAACACAGCCAACCAGTGATGACACTAAAATATCAAGGGCTCAATGGGCCCCTACAGGCTTCACTTTTCATCAGGTTATCATCCAAGCCAGGTAAATGTGCCAAAACCTGTCTCACTACCCAACTCATCCAAACAACCACCAATCCCTCTTTCCCTTTAACATCTGTGAATGGTAGCAGTGGGACGACTATGAACCATCCTCTTGGGTGGCTTGCTTGGCCAATCCTGGCAAACACCCACACAGACCCCTGATTGGTGGCTACACGATTGTGGAAGACCTGCTCTCAGCCCCTAGCCTCGCCCCTGTGGAGACAAAGGAATAACTGTGACCTGTTCATTGCAGCACAGAGGCATGACCCCTTTGTGTAAAGCCATCTCAACCAATGTCCAGGACTGGTATGGGACACTGCCCTTGACTAACCCTGCACTGGACCTACCCAACATGGAATTGGTTGGGGTATTTCAGACAGGTCCCACTGCCTGCTGTACTTATACTGAGTTTGGCCTGAATGCTGCTCCCATGTGGTGCCAGTGATAGTCTAATGTTGCTCACTGATGTATGAGAAGATGCAAACACACTCGACTGAGCATTGTAGCACAACATGGCCAAGTGCCCAGTTGCATGACTGCACCAACTGCCAGTGCAAGGAATAGCAGAGCAATTGAGAGCATGCCAGTAGGCACTTGGTGTACACATTCTGAGAGAGCAAAGGAGTAATCTTGGTGGATTGCATGGTTCACATTGCTGACTGGGTGCCATCCCCATGCTACTGCTTGACCCAATGCAGCAGTGTATGGCTGGCAGTCAATGTGCCCTGCTTCACAAATATGTGAGTGCAGGGTGCAATGCCATGGCATAGAATCTATCCTGGAAGTTAGGTGCCAGTGCCTGTTGTGAAAGGATGGGTGTGGTCACAGGCAACATGCAGGTCACTTGGAGCAAGCAACAATATGAACCCTCCATGAACCCTTTTCTGGTTCACATGTTGAGTTTTCATGGCTAGTTTGGATAGCGACTTTGGTAAGACTGCAACCCGTGGTGAGTTGGGCTGTTAACAGGACATTCAACAAATAATGAAAAGCATCAATTTGGAACATGCTTCTTTTTCTACTGTTGCTTATAAGTGGACATGTATCAAGAATGGGCACCCAGAGAATAGGGTTGATGAAAATAGTCTTTACAATTTTTAATTTTATCAGCAATAGGACTTGGCCATGTTTTCAGGTAATACATGTAATTGTAAAGTGTTGTAGAACTGGAAAATCACAGAATGAGTTAAAAAAAATAGAGTTGATCGGACAACAATAAATAAAAATGTCTAGCTTTTCAAGGTAAAAATTCCACTGTGGTTTACAGGTCCTTCTGTCATTTATATAAAAACTGGTAGATAATAATGCACTTCAGATGATGGGTGACATTTGGTCTGCTTCTGAAAGAGATGCTAAACCCATAGGATAGCTAGTGTAAGAGTCTAAATTCCACCGGAGTATTAAAAGCTCTAAAGTAAATTCTCTGATAGGTTCGTTGGCCAAAATACAAAAGAGGATTAATTTTCAAGTCCAAGAAGAATCTAGAGAACATTCTTAAAATTATAACAACAAATCTGAAGGCAAGGCAGAATTGATGTTTCAGATAAGAGAATGTACTGAGCAGTGTTAATGATCAAGATAAATTCCACAGCCAGACAACTTTCAATCTTTCCCTGCCCTCTTTCCCAACGTTCAGTAAATCTCTGTTACATGCACATACTTCACATCTGAAATAAAAACAACAGCTCATTTATGAGGTTGCAAGATTAACTGAGCAATCAAATTTCTCTCACAAAGTTGGAAACAAAAATAAAGGAATTATGTTTGAAAGCCAACAGGACACAATTTGCTTGGTTTTATGGATGATATATGCACGCATACGTTTAATCATGTAGCAACAGATGTCAGGGTGACAAGGAAATAAATTCTACAAGGAAGGTGATAATGATAAGCACTTAATATCTTGGTTTGCTTTCCAAACAGCAAGGAATAACAATCAGACAAATTTCCATTCTCTGTGCTTATCTACGTCCATTGAATTACATCAAGTTGTGACACTCAGAAAAATTTAAACAAATACAGTTGGCCCACAACAGAGGCAATAGTATGCTGTTTATCATGATAACTTCATCATTATACTTTAAAACTACATGTTAGTAATGTCATATTATTATACAACAAGTGCAAAAGAATTGTTTTGAAATCGATAGACTAATTTCAACAAATTTTCTTTCAACATTATTTTCTTAGTAAACAACAAATAATAATCAAATAGTAAATTTGTGAAAGGTAATGTTTTGTGATTTCCACTGAAGGAGGTACGCAGAATAGTTTTGGCTCTCCTTACATCCCAATTGAGCTGTTTTCAATTCAATTTATTACTTCTCTTGTCTTAACTGTGGCAATATCAACATAGGGACATCATGACAGCACTAATCTAAGATTCTATATCGCCCAGAAGATTTTTACGTAGAACGTGCACTTTACAAAAGAAGTATTTAAATTGGAATCTATACATAGAATACCGTGGAAGCATCGAGTCCATATCCACCCTCCGAAAAGCATCCCACCCAGACCCTCTCCTTATACTATCCCTGTAACCTTACATTTCCCACAACTGATCCACCTAGCCAACATATCCCTGGACACTATGGACAAGTTAGCATCGCCAATCCAGGTTACCTGCACATCTTTGGACTGTGAGAGGAAACCTGACCACTCGGTGAAAACCGATGCAGACACTGGGTCAATGTGCAAACTCCTCACAGACAGTCATCTAAGGGTGGAATTGAACCTGGGTCCCTGTCAGCATTCATTCCACGTGTAAATGATCTAAAAATTATTCCACAGTACAACGTCAAACATCTCTTCAAATGACCAGTTTAAAAAAAACTTATCCCAAATTCCTTAACAAATTTTCATGAGATGGCTTTGCCTGTTATTTAAATCCAGGCTTTATCCCATTTATTTCAAACAGTTTGGGTTGGAAATTCAACAAGGCAGCATTTATTCTTCAGGTACTAAACAACATCCTAAAGTATTCAACCTGAAAATCAGCAAGTGTTTTCTCATTTGTGAGTCAGACTTACACCATTCACCATCTCGATATGGGCCAAATGAAGTACTCATGCAAATAATGGGTCAGTATGTTACAGCTTCCTCCACAAGATTGGTTTTCCTAAAGATGACTAACACCAGCTGTGCCTAGAAAAACCAAGTGTGTGTTGTGTAAGGGAATCCTTAAAGAGGATGCTCAACCTGATTTCATGTTCAGTACAGATGGATCCCAATTTCAGTGTCTCTATCACTGCCAGTATTACCCATTCAGCATTGCTACACTGAGGGCACTACCAAGAGCCAGTGTCGCCATCTCAATGCCCTGATCTTCCAATTCATCTGATTCACCAGCTTGACAATAACAAAAAGCCAGGCTCTAATATCAGCTTCGCTATGGATCTCATCATTCTGTCACGGAGATGAATAACCAGCTCCAATACTTCCTTTAAACTCTGCAGCCAGTACAAAACACAACATGTTCCATGAGGACTTGCACAAATCAATCTAGCAAAAATGTTTGAAAGGGGCTTCATTGTAAGCAATTCAGCCATACCCTAACCCTACACCAACTCAATTGGAAGGCACAATGGAAGGTGCATTGACTAGCTGATCCGATTTCAAGGCAGTGAGCCAGGCAGCATTAGGAAGTGGAGAAGTCAATGTTTCGGGTGTAATCCTTCTTCAGGACTCCTGAAGAAGAGTTACACCCGAAACGTTGACTTCTTCACCTCCTGATGCTACATAGTTAGGCACATGTACAGTTAAAGATCTTGAAAAGGAACTTTTCTGACCATTTTCTTTATCTCCCCCATCCCTTTATTTCCTGAGAGCTCGCCCTCTTTTACAGATTGTGCATTCCACCTTCAATACAACTTTTGCCATGAGTTTGATGCCACATGATGAATTTGGGTTTGAGACAGATTGGTCGTGGGGAAAGTAAAGTCAAGAACTGTCTTCAGGCTTCAATTTCAAAGTAACATTACTTATTATGCTTTTGTATTAACTATTATTACATGTGACAATCATAAAACAGGTCCTGACTTAGTTACATCAGGTAATAATCAATCTATCTTCAAGGGCTCATTTCCACATGCTCTCAGTCCATCTTTCAGAAAGTCTCATTCTAACTCTGCCTGGCTTGTTGTGTTTTTCCAGCCTCCTGCCTGTCTATTTTGGATTCCAGCATCTGCAGATTCTTTTTTTGTCTCTGATCAGATTTCAAGGTTGGTTACTTCTCCATTAATATAAATGGCTTAATTATATCCTTCTGATCATATTCATGTCACAAAGCACAATATGCAGGCTTGCAAACTGCAATGGATCTCCAATGGATAAAAATGCATAAAATATTTGGCAAAGGCAGAAGTTTGAAAGCACTTTGGAAAATGAAAAGCCTTTTAGGTTGCTGCAGTTTGAAATAATTGGCCATGATTAATAACTATTCCTAAAAAGCTCTCTGAAATCGATCTAATCTTACCAGACATTTCACGTAAAGGTTACTGGCATACGTGGTTTTGGGGGGGGGGGGGTGTTCTCATTGAATTTTCAATGCTATTCATTGGGAAAATATTTCCTGCTTTCCTATGATGTTCACAAGCTATTTGTACTAACCTCAAAGGTATTGCCAGTAATGTCAAATTCAGGGGGTACAAAGGCACCTTCTGGATCATCTGTAAAGAAATAATAAGGAAAATCAATCACAAAGCACTAAAGCAATATTGTGGTACTGAAGAACTTTGAATAGTTCACACACGTACATTTAAAGATCTTGAAAAGGACCTTCTTTTACAAGTTTCTTTTTCTCTCCCATTCCTTTATTTCCTCAGGGTTCTCCCTCTCTTATAGATTGTACATCCCACCTTCAATACAACTTTTTCCATGAGTTTGATGCCAAATGATGAATTTGGGTTTGAGACAGATTGGTCGTGGAAAAAACAAAGTCAAGAACTGTCTTCAGGCTTCAGTTTCAAAGTAACATTATTTATCATGCTTTTATACTAACTACTATTACACATGATGAACATATAACAGGCCCTGACTTAGTTACATCAGGTAATAATTAATCTGTCTTCAAGGGCCTGTTTCCACGTGCTCTCAGTCTGTCTTTCAGAAAGTCTCATTCTAACAGTGCTCATTCTGTGGCATTTATACATAGTGAAATGCAGCTCCGTGACATCAACACAAAGTTGCTTTCAGGTCTTAATCCCCTTACACTCCACTATCATCTTACTGGAATACAGAAAGATTATGACAATTCCTTTGACTTATCAAAGAATATCCCATGTAGGCTTCATGACCTGTTTCAGGATTCAACACTTCTCTGACCTGGAGTTTGGCAGAGAGGCATTTATTCATGACCCACTCCACTTAAAGGCAAGTGGTCTGGCTGATGTCTTACCTGCTCACAATATTACAAGGGACAGCTTGGAGGTGGGCAGGAAGATGGTGGGCTAGCCACCCATTCTATTTTACATATTGCCTCTCACCTCAGTTTCATACTATGACTTTATACTGAAATTTTTGTGTGCAAAACAATGAGTATTGACAGTCTATTTGTTACCAGGAACCATCACACCAAGCCTGCTCTCAACCCTTAATTAACATTCATGTGAGCTTTTGCAATACCAACCACTGGTAAGAAATGTGGAGCAGAAATCCTGCATGACATTCCACCTTTCCTTGCCAACATTGAACCAATGACACAATCTGATGCTGGTGGTATTTCTGAAAATTGGAGAGAGCAATTGCCATTGAGAGAGACCCAAGAAATTAAGAAACACACTCTTCCAAAGGTACCTTTTCATATGAAACATACTCGCAGTAAGAAGAAAGAAGATGACCCAGGACATTCAGCAGCCAGAAGAGCGAAGTCACAGAAGATGACAGCGGCTCTGTGGTTTTGAAATTAAGTTAATGTAATTTTCGTAAGCGTCTTATTGGAACAGCATATTGTTATAGAGTTGGAGACAGATAATAAGCAGTCAAGAGAAAGAGTGCTTAGAATTGTGAATTGTTGTTGTTTAATGTTCACTTTTAGAGCTAAAAATATATTGATATTATTTTCTTTAAATAGTGGAATTTGGGAGTTCTCTGTCACTCATATTTTAAGCAGACTACAAGGCGAGATGAGATTTTCTGGGCGTTGGGTTTAATTAACAGATGGGTTCACTGCCGTGTCGTAACAGTAGAAACTGAACTTGGATCTTCCTGAGAGTTTCAAACTATGAAATAAAGATTAATAATCTATGATAATCAAGAAACGTCTTGTAAACATATGGAGGGATAGCAGTGCACTCGTAACTATAGTCTACATGTAACGGAGCAATGTTCAACACTTCTGTGTTCTATGGTGAGCATACAGACAAATGTGGAAGCTCGGGGAACAGACAAAGTTTGAATCTATACTCCCATTGATTTCCCTCGACTTCAGGCTGTGAACCTAACAGATCCTGGAATTCTGATTAAGGATTTAACCATTACTAGGGAAACAAATCCACGAATTTTAAACTGAAGAAAAATAAAAATACAAATTCAGGTCAGTCTTATGGTGTAACATTACTTTGCCTTTCTTTTTGGGTGCAGCTCCATTTGCGGCCATTGGAAATGATACAGATACAACATAAAATTCATCTTTCTGAAGGCTGAATTGAAAAATTACAACTTACATTCAAAAGCACTTTGAGGTTCTTGGCTGAGTATGAATTTCTAGGGCCTCGAATCCAGCCAGGCACAGAACAAAATTAAAAAGTGTATAAGCCAAGCCAACAGGTATCCTTACGCAAACAGTGTGTTTTTTTTTCCAGATGGTGGTTTTCTGTGAGGTAGTGACAGGTGACCAACATATATAAGATTGCAACTTCAAAATATTGCACTACGGCATGTGGTAAATGGACTGGCATTTAAGCAGGCTTAAAATACCTAAATGAATTCAATAAGACAAAATGGATCAGAAGACTTTATCCTATCTTTATCATACTTCAGGGCTTATATAATCAACTTTGTCAAACACTAGTTTTTTCTGTAATCAACTACTGGATTCCAAGTCAAATCAAAGCTAGGTATCAGCACATCAAAATGGTTTGAGCTAATATAATTTCATACGATTCATCAATGAAATATAGAATTCAAACAATGTCATGTAGTATTCTCAATAAACACACTAGGAATAGATGCAAATGTAAAGATTATACAAAGAAATAATTTCTTTACTTTCCCAGAACAAGAAAACTGAATATATGAATAATGAAGTTGTGTGTGCTTGGATACCAGGTGTGCAACTAAAGTAGAGTGACAAAATTTCATGTTCTGTTATTTTTATTGGGCTCAAGTGTTTGCGACCAGTTCTTCTAGAGAACATTTGGAAGCTACAGATTGAATGCAAGATATTTAAATGAGTAACTTCATCAATTTGACAGGATTATTGCAGCTTTATATCTTTTCTGCTTTACACCCCCATTTGTATTGGACTCAAGGGAAGGTCTATTGAGTCTACAGCTCATATATACTTCAGACTGGTTCTGGAATAAAAAGAAAAAAAAGCACAAAAGAGAAGTATAGAACAGGACAGGACCTTCGGCCCTCCAAGCCTATGCCAATCATTATGCCTTAACTAAACCAAAAAAACAAACTTTCTGCCCTTATTCAGTCCACATCCCTCTATTCCCTCCCTATTCATGTAACCATCCAGGTTCATCTTAAATGTTGCCAATGTGCCTGCTTCCACCACCTCTTCAGGCAGTGCATTCCAGGCTCCTACCACTCTCTGCACGAAAAACTTCCCTCACACATCTCCCTTACATTTCCCCCTCTCACCTTGAACCTGTTCCCCTGTGTAATTGAAACTTCAACCCTGGGAAAACACCTCTGACTATCCAACCTATCCATGCCTCTCATAATTTTGAAGAGCTCTATCAAGTTGCCTCTCAGCTGCCATCTTTTCAGTCAAAACAATCCTAGTATTTTTAACCTTTCCCCACAGCCTTTCCCCTGGAGACCAGGCAACATTTGATGAACGTTTGCTGCACTCTCTCCAAAGCTTCCACGTCCTTCTGGTGGTATGGCAACCAAAACTGTACACAATACTCCAAATGAGGCCTAACAAGCACATTTTATAGTTGCAACATGATTCATCAACTCGTGTACTCCATGCCCCTGGCCGATGAAGGCAAGCATGGTTATAGGAGTGTTATCCAATCCAAATATTTACCATATTTCAAACACCATCTTTTTTTGATAATGAAACTGGATTTCCTGTTTGCACACTTTAAGATAATAGGTGATATATTAGCTTTTGACACACTGGGAGTGGAAGCTTGCAGGAGAGCAGAGGAAGTCCAGAGGTTAGTGCAATTCTTATCCTTCTTTTTCCTTTTCAATGCATTACAACATAATTTCAGTGTTTCCAATCTATGAGCACAAGCAAGGGTGATGTCATTGACTGTTCATCTAGTGTCTGTTCATTGCCAGAGTAGTGTACCTATTGTTCCTGTGGTGAGTGGTGTTGCTGATCTATATCTGTTGTTGAAAACAGTGCATCTCCAGGAGTAAAGGTTATTTTGTGTAAATGGGGATGTGACAACTTCCAGATCAGCTACCTTCCATGGAAGAACAGTTTCTTTAGCTGTACATGTGTTTGCGGTTCTGATAATATAAGTGGTCATTGATGTTCACTGCATATGACTTAGGTGACAATTGCTCTCGCAGTTGTCACATGGACTGACATTTGTTGAGACCACTGAACATTTGGACTCTGACTGGCTCTCCAATATTCAGGTCCGGCAATGAATCGGAAGGTTTATCAATGTGAAATTTGGTTTTCTGTCATTTCATCTTGATTTTGTCTCTCACATTGATTGCTACTTCTGGCTTCAATAGATTCTTCATGACTGTAAAAATAGTTTAGGTGTGGCACAACATTAAATTTGATTAGACTACTTTCCATGTGTTTCCCCACTCAAAGACTAGTCAGTACTGGATTTACTCTTTATGACCTCTTCAACAATTTTGCTGCTGCTCAGTCACTCCATATGACGAGGATGTGTGGAGATGATGTTTGGTGTTGAATTTCCCAATTCAATCCAATGCCCTGGATACAAATAAATCTAGTTGTCCTTTTTGCATAAGCATTGCTTCAAGACACTGGCATCATGCTGCAAGGTGACTTCATCATTGACACTGTAGTTCCTCAGCACTGTTGGTCATCACTCATTGCTTGATTCTGGTGGTAGATCCTTTTTGTTCTGTGCCCAAATACCACTATGTGTCCTAAACAGGAAATTTGTACAGAGAATCACGCTCTAACAGCAAATTAGACAAGACAGCAAATTAAATAGTTCACAAATTCAACACACCATTGCATTGTTTTCAACCTATTGATCACTCAAACTCTGCTCTCATCTTATCAGGATCAGGGTGAAATCCTTTCACTATCAGTATATAACCTACGTACTTGGCTTCAGGCTTTTCCATTTGCAATGTTTTCTTGTTCAACTTCAAGTTCAACTGGCAAGCCCTCTAGCAGTGGTGCTAGATTTTGATTGTGGTCATTCATAGTTTCTTACATCGTGTCTCCATATCCACAGCCTAGCAGATAATCCACAAAACCATTCCACTCCAGGAAGATCGTCACCTCATGCTGTCTGCTTTGCTATTTTTCTGGAGCAATGGAAATGCCAAACAATATCCACAACCATCTGTATCTGTATGTGAAACAGCTGCTTTCATCAAGATTCAGTTGTCAGTAACCAGCCTTCACATAAGCTTGCCACAGCAAGTTGTAACAAAATGTCTTCAATGGTTAACATGGGATAGTGAGATCATTTGAAGCTTTATTGAGGTCCTTTGGATACTTTAAGTTTCCAGAGTCATTTCACTTCTGCCATGCTGTTAATCCATCTGTGGAAGTTTCAATTTTTAATTACTCTTTTCCTTTCCACGTCTTTTATCTAGGCTTTTGGGCAGCTCAAACTTTTCTTGGCAAATGCTGTGTTGGTGTCATATGGTCATCCACTTCACAATAGTATTTAGGATTAGATTCTCTACAGTGTGGAGAGTTTACCAGGAAGACACCTGAGATTTGTAAAAGGATTTTTTAAATCTTCTTGGATTTACTAGGTAATCAATTGCTTGGTAACCTGTAAAGCACTGAAAATCTCTTCTGGAATGTTTAAAGTTTTTAACTTTCTTTAACTGAGATGAATGGATTTGTGCTTAATGTCTATTATCGGAAATGCCAGACATTCATTCCCATTGTATCAGGCTTTCAACTTAGCTTGTACTCTTAGGATGAGTATTGATCCATCAAACAGCCTCAACAGTACCTTTCAGGGTTTCACTTCTGGGTCACTAACTTGACCAACTTTGCATAAATCTATAGAGCTCATAGTGTTGTGTAATGCACCAACCTTTGATGCTCTTCTTCTGCTGTTATTATTCAAACTGTCACAAACAATTTATCACTTTTAGATGTGATAGCAGCAATCTCTTGTATCGTGTCGAGTGCGATTTGTCAGTCTTTGGCTGACATCTCTCCTGTAGCCATCTTTACTGGTTTAGCTCACTTTACGCTGGTTCTAGTTCATAGGAACATATGAATTAAGAGTGGCAGCAGGCAATTCGGCACTTTGAGCCCATTCTGCCATTTAACACGGTCATAGCTGATCTTCTCCTGGGCTTAACTCCACTTTTCTGCCTGCTCCCCATAGCCCCCATTTCATCAGGAACATATATATTTCTTTCTTGAATAAATTGTTTGATCTGCCTCCACTGCAGTCCAGGGTAGTGAATTCCACAGATTCACAACCCTTTGCCAAAGGTAGTTTCTCCTCATCTCAGTTTTGAACCTGCCTCCTCTCACGTTAAATCCATGATCTTCTGTTCGAAACTGTCCAACTAGGGGCAGCATCCATACGACATCCACATTATCAATTGCCTTTAGCATTTTATATTCCTCAATCGGATCACCCCTCATTCTTCTGATCTCCAGCAAGTACAAGCCTAAGCTGTTCAACCGCTCCTCAATGACAGCCTTTTCATCTCTGGAATCAATCTAGTTAATCTCCAATAGGTTCATATGTAACATGAATATGGGGATTAAAAAAAGTGACATCAAAGCTTTCAAAATCTGTTTGGTATTTCTGCTTCTCAGTGAAATCCAGGTTTCAGTATAGCTGGCAGCACTCATTCCCCAGCACAGATAATAGCAATGCTATTCTTAACTGCTCAAGTTGTTCACTTACTTCTGTAACTATTTCATAATTTGTTTTTGAGAGTGTGGAAAAAGTTCCAATTTTGAGTCATATTTTCTTTTGCTCACAAGCTTTTTGTGATTAGAAAATACACAGCCATTTTGACACAACAAAGTTGCAGGCATTTTGTTTTACTCCTTGTTGATTCTTTCGGTCTCCGGCTCTCTTCCACCTTGGAAATCCACACATTTTCAGCTGCACCATCCCTGACACCATGTTGCAAGTGATGCGTGTTTAATGCTGCTATAAACTACACACAAAGGCACTCACAGAGTAGAAAGTACATCATAATAGCAAACCTGCTACAGCTTCCCACATCACTGAAGTCTCTGTCATGTAGGCGGTGTAGTTTGGCAGCATGTTCCAGGTTTGTGAGCCAGTGATGATGGCAGAATAGCAGCAGAGTTTTAAATCAGAATGATGTGCAACTTGGGGAGGATTTTCAGGTAAAATTACGCTCCTTCAAACACTAACCATTTTATTTCTCTTTTTAAGAACACCATTCCTCACAACAATTTAGTTTTTCAGTATGCACATCCTAGTTTTATCCCCTTCATCCCTTCCCCATCTGCTCATCTACAACTGACACACCTCATCCCCCTGTAATGCCATGCTTTTGCTCTCATACTCTCAAAAGATGTCTTCCAACTATTTATTCAATAGATGCTATTTCTCCCATTTACTTTTCTTTTCTTTCCACCACTTCCCCCTCTACAGAAGAAACACAAAACATAAGCAATAGGCAGAGAACTCAAAATAGACCTCTAGCAATCTTGCAGCTGCAGGGAAGAAGAGGCTGGGTACTGGTGAAGTTTCAGTGTAGCTAGCTGCCCGGTCTGGGGAGTAGTCAGCTATTCAGGAACATTATTTAAAACTGGTCATATGACATTCAAAACTTGATCTTGTGCACAATGCTTCCTTAAAACATTCTTACATTAATCATTCTAATTTATGTCATTGTTATTGACAGGGCCTTTAAGTATTTCAAAGGAGATGGTCCAGGAGGGTGCACCAGCTGGTCAAAAGAAGTCCCTTCCTCCAGGGTTCACTATCACAGGATTAATTGTGAACTAGCTCAGATACTCTCAGTTCAATGGCACTGACAAAGCAGATACTTGGCTTCTACTTTGTGATGTATGAGAAGTTTTCATTTGTTGACAAAATGACAGTATTGCTGGGAAGGCCAGCAGTTGTTGCCCATTCCAAGTAGCCTTTAAGATGGTTGTGGTGATCTATCTTCTTGCACCATTTTAAAGTCCTTGCTATGTAGGTACACCAGCTAATACCCAAGGGAACACCAAACCTCTGATCTGCTTTGTGTGGCTCCAGCACATTGATGATGGAGAATTCAGAAATGGTAATACCATGGAATGTCACGTGTAATTGAATGGACTCTCTTCTGATAGCTGCATGTTATGTGGCACAATGGATCACTTAGCTCTGTCCACATAATACTGCTTCCTATCTTTAGCAAGTGTATGATTCTACAGTCATTGCAGGGTTGTCACCTCGTTTTTAGTGTGACAAGTGATGAACAAGATAGAGGACAGTGAACAGCTCATGCTGGAGGTGGTGGAAGCTTCCAAGATCTGTTCAGCTAGACACAGAAGCTGTGCAATGGGGACTGTTAATTAATTGGATACTTCTGAATGACAAATAATGTCTCATGTACTGGTTTGCATACTGTGCATGCTTACAAAGAGTCTCTCCTCAAGCATGTGCAGCATGATTTTGAAGGCCTTTTTGTGGAAGTCTTCATCAATGAAGAAAGGGTCTGCCCTACACTGAGAACTAAATTTCAAAATCAGCTGAATGTAGGCTTTCCCTAATGGCTTGCTCATATTGAATGATTATTTGAACAGGCTGAATAATTTCACCTTCATCAGTCATTCAGTGCCTCCTAGAGTTCAAGGCTAACTAATGGATCATGACAGAGACAATGACAAAGAGAGACCTGAAAGTGGTCCCTCCGCTCAAAGCAATTCCACTTCATCTTCTGTCCCCATGCCCTTCTCAATAAGTTGTCTCATACCTTGATAGCTGAGTCAGCTCCGACAAAGGTCTTTGGTAGGATCCTCATGGGATCCAAAACTAAGGGAATGTCAGCACTACAACGGAGACCTTAACAGTCTGCCACTCCCTCTGAATGGGTAGGAAAGGAAGAGTTCAGATTCAGCTACAGAGATATGAGCATGAATTTATTTTCCCCCCAGTTAGATTCACTACAATGAGAAAATAGGCCCTTCAGTCCAACAAGTCCACACAGACCATCCAAAGAATAACCCAACCAGATTCATTTCCCTACCTTTACCCCTGACAAATGCACCTAACACCATGGGCCATTCAGCATGGCCAATTCACCTGACCGACACATCTTTTGGAATGTGGGAAGAAACCCATGCAGACACAGGGAAACGTGCAAACCCCCATGCAGACAGTCACCCAAGGCAGGAATCAAACCCAGGTCCCTGGCACTGTGAGGCAGCAGTGCTAATCACTGAGCCACCATGCCAATGCATGATGTTATGTTTGACTTTTAAGTTTGTTTCGTTTTTAAGGACAACTATTGTTGCAATTCATTCTTGTTATTGGTATTTGGTTTCTGCCTGCAAAGTAATGTTTCCAACTGGGAAGAATGGCAACGCATAAATTGAAACCAAGCAATGTAGGGATATTAAAGGAATGCTTGTTTGTTTGGTGGACTGTATCGTGTTATTGTCATTGTTGGGGGTGGGGATGGTTAGGTGATGGGGGTATGTAATATTTTATGGATACACTTGTCACATGACTGTTTGTGGGATCAAATCATAATGTGGGTAAACAGGTAGCAGTCAGTGTTACTAACAATGCTTTTTCCAGATATAGTTCAATGTTGTCCTGGAAATAGTTTGAAGGGGATATGTGCTCTGTTCCTTGTTTCTTCTTCGAGGAGAAACTTTCCCAATGAGCAGAAGGCAGCACACGTGAATCATTCTGGAGATCCTCACTAAGACACACTGAAGGGTGCTTTCAAAGTTGCCCAGGCGTATCTGATTGTCACATGACTTCTCTCTTGAGTTTAATTGGTTGAGTCCCTCATTACTCAACTTAAAAATTGCATCAAGACTACCACAGATTGTAAGCTTCTTGATCAATGCTCATGAATCTTGCTCACAACTGTATCAACACCTTTTTAAAAGCCATAGGTCTTGTTCAGAATATAACTTCAATTTATAAAGCTTTAGTATCCAAGATATGTGTCTTTTTAAGCCACTTCGACTCATACACACAAACGATACCTGAAATTCAAATCAGCGCTCACAATAATTAGGATGTATGTGAGGCTATGAACTCTTAACAGTCTTGAACATTCTGAGTTTGGAAAGAATCCCTAAGAACATCCCTTTTCAGGTCCACAAAGCTCAAACAGAATAAAGCAGTGAGCACTAAATGTAAACCCTGAGCTTTGTGGGATACATGAATATGGACATCTCAACTGCATAGAGTGAAATGCAAGAAGAACCTATTAAGTTTTAGTTCAAAACTATAGAGAGAATGTAGTTGACAGATTTAAGTTCTTAGTCAACATCTATCCAAAACAAATGTCTATATTCATTAAAAAAAGACATGAGTACATCCACCGTTAATAGTTTACATAATCGGTAGTTTAGACAGGAAATGCAATTAAGTCATGAAAATCACAAATGTCTCATTACCATTTTTGATATTTTGATTTGATTATATTATTACTGTCAAGTTCTGCCTGTGTTGATCATTTCAGGAATGGTTCAGGTTCTATGTGTAAATGAAAATCACATATATCAAATGCAACAACCTTATCTTTTTTGTCGTGATTTCCAAAGTTTTATTACCTCCAAAACTTTCAAGTTAAAGGGAGATTTTCCAAAACTGAAATTGCAATTAATTGACTAGATTATCCTCCCAAATATTTCCAAGGTTGTTTTGCCAATTAGCAAATGAAGACAATAAATAGAGTTCAACGAAAAGAAAAATTGGTCATTGAAGCTATTATGCATTGCATCATGTGAAATCCTCTGAAGTTCACTAGCATTTGTGTCATAAAAGGTTTTGAAGAGCACACAGTACTTACCACTCAGCTGCTCCATGAAGCAAACATTCCCATTAGCATTGAAAGCCAATGTATCTGGGGTGATACAGAGAGTATGAAAGAGTGGAGTGTGGGAGATGCTCTTCATTGAAAGGCAACATTCTAGGCAGGCTGCCCAGATATCCTGTTCACTGAGGCAGCTATCTCGTAATGACAGGATGTCAGCAAGGGACACATTCTCCTGCCAAGTAAATACATAAATTAAATAAGAAACTAACAGTGACAGCATGAGAAACAGGTTATTATTTTTAAATTTCATTTGCGCACAGCCACATCCTATCAATATTACCCACATTCTCATAGCTTCTCTGCAGAGAATTAAGAAAGGGGATCATCTTAATAGACAGATTAAATGTAGATTACTTAAATAAGAAGATTTAATTATACTTTGAGTCATCACCATTGATATGAACAACCTAAAAAAAGTGAATTCCAGGCAACAATTGTTCTAAAATCGAAGTTTTTGCTGTGGGTGGAGAAGTTTCATCATTCACTTCAAATGCATTTATACACAATAATTTACAGCTTTTCCCAGTGGAGATTTCAACTCATGACATTTGCCTGAATTCGGCACCCTCTACAGTGGTCAGTGGTGGCTGTGAAACGGGCAAGCATTTCGAAAGCAGTTTTATCAGTCAGTCTGAATCAAGAATCACCACAAATGAAAAAGCAGGCAATAAAATATGGCAACTTGAATTAAATTCAAGTGCAAGACTAAAACGTAGACACATTCAAGGAAATACACAAAAGAGAAAATCACGAGTGCTATAAAAAGTAAGTTGCAAGGTTTGTGAAGGTTTGTAGCTCAGGTTGAGGTTTAGGGTGTAGATTTGCTCGCTGAGCTGTAGGTTTGATATCCAGACGTTTCATTACCTGGCTAGGTAACATCATCAGTGGCGACCTCCAAGTGAAGCGAAGCTGTTGTCTCCTGCTTTCTATTTATATCTTTCTCCGGAATGGAGAAAGTAAGTTACTTTTTAATAGCTGCAACGTTATTTTTCTCTGATGGAATTTGATTCGGGATTTCACATTTATAAAATTAGTTTTGCTGTGCATAGAGAGTTATATAAAAAAAACTCAAATTACTCCAGAATGAGCCAAGTTTAAATTTCTGATTGGTCTTTTGTGTGATTATAATGGGCAATTATGCAAAGTTAGCATCTTAAGCTTCACTTCCATTAGCAAAGCTACAACCACACCGCCCCGTGGCCCAACATTTCAACTCTCCCTCCCACTCTGCCGTGGACATAGAGGTCCTGGGCCTCCTTCAACGGCACTCCCTCACCACCAGACGCCTGGAGGAAGAATGCCTCATCCTCATCCTCGGAACACTTCAACCCCAGGGCATCAATGTGGATTCAACAGTTTCCTCATTTCCCCTTCCCCCACCTCACCTTAGTTCCAAACTTCCAGCTCAGCACTGTCCCCATGATTTGTCCGGACTTGTCCTACCTGCCTATCTCCTTTTCCACCTATCCACTCCACCCTCTCCTCCCTGACCTATAACCTTCATTCCCTCCCCCACTCACCCATTGTACTCTATGCTACTTTCTCCCCACCCCCACCCTCCTCTCGCTTATCTCTCCACGCTTCAGGCTCACTGCCTTTATTCCTGATGAAGGCCTTTTGCCCGAAACGTCGATTTCGCTGCTCCTTGGAAGCTGCCTGAACTGCTGTGCTCTTCCAGCACCCCTAATCCAGAATCTGGCTTCCAGCATCTGCATTCATTGTTTTTACCAAAGCTACAAATATTACAGTATATCTGTCAGCACAAATGTCAATTTTGGGATTTTAGTACTTAACTGCACATGGGATTGCCAACAGTCTCACCCAATAACACCAGCAAGTGCTGGCAGCTGATGAGATGGTAATTTCCCAATTAACAGTGCAGCTGAAATTGATTGGGGGATTTTAATGCCACCTCCCCTATATCAGGTTTTGAGGTGGAACATCTAAATTCCAAGTACTCTTAGGGTTCCTATTCTAAGGGAAGCCCAATGCTGGCCATTTAAATTCTGACAATCACTTACTACTAGTTGGCCCTCGCCAGAGGTAACATGGAGCTGCAACCAAGCGAGTATGACTCCGATTGCAAAAATTACATTAGATTATGTTCTTTAAATGATAGCAATCCTACACATACATTCAAACAATTTTGAATCGATTAGTTTGACAGGATCTGGGGCAACAAATGTTGAGCATGCACAAACACATTCCACTGTAGGTTATTATGAATGTAAAGCTCAATTCCTCATGCTACATTAGCATATGTCCCCAGAATTCTAAGTATACATTTTCTTTTGGCTGTGAAAATTCCAAATGAATTGTTTATCGCGAATCACAACATTTCGAAAGCATATTGCTTTGCAATGCAAGCAAGTAGCCTTTCATTGGGAAGCTTTCCTATGTAGCTGAGGGCTACCCAGAGGCCAAATGAAAGAGAATTATCTGATATACCAGAGATGAGAGGCCAGAGGTGATACTGTTCTCATGTGGATCTTTGGTGGTAGGAGGTGACTTGCAAAACAAGTTGTATGCCTTGTTTTTCAAACCATTTTTAAGTTCAAACTGAAAAGTACTTGTAACTCATGTAATTTGTGGTTCTCAGTTACACATGACCTAAAATAGGATTTTGAGTTTTTTTCTGTGCTAAGATAGATCTCATAATTTTCAATAATAATAAATTCAAAGGAAGAAGTGACATGTAACTCCAGTTGGTCAAATATTCACAATTTAAAATAATCATTGTGATTCAGTGTGCACAAAAGTAAAGAAATAATTCCTTAGGGTACAAAAAGAACTTTTTTAGAGAAGTGTTTCAAAGCAACATCAAATGGAAAAAAAATCTGTTACCATAGTAACACAATTCCAACTTGTTTCCTATTGAGAACTTGAAATAGGATGCATAAATTAAATTTAGAATTGTTACTTCACTGTTTGACATATGCTGGTTAACAACTACAGTTAAAACTAGGAACCAGCTTGAACATTGATCCATGACAACTTTTCAACTGTTTGAAATTGAATTGCTATTTTCTTAACAGTGAATCATGTGATTAGATTAATAAAGGTTTTAGCAAATGGTTCTTTCAAATTCTGTGCAATGCCTCCGTTCAAACCATCATTTACATCCTAAAAATGCAACATTTTTTCTACCTTTGATAAAAGAAAGTTATATGTTTCAAATCAGTTTCACATTCCATGGACACATAAAATACCAACAAGATGATGTATGATTACAGGGTGTGTTGTCAGATACTCACAGCCAACAAAGTGACATCAACTGCAAAAATAAATTGGTGCTATTTTTAAGATACATGATTATATGTGCTATAAAATAGGTTTACGTTATCTGTAGATCTCTGTACATTACAGGTTTTATTAAACTGTTTAAAACGCTTTATTACGCAAGAAATCTGCTCTTTTGAAATTTCTCGTGAAAAGAAAATTGACAGGTTAAGCAATTAGCAAATGGAGTTTGGTGTGGGAAATTTTGACGGTCTTCATTTTGGAAGAGAGAACAAAAGGACAATATTATTATTTAAGTGGAAAAAAACTGCCGAAAGCTACAATATAAAGAGACTTGGGGGGGACTTCTGTATGAAACACAGAAAGCTAGCACACGGGTGCAGCAGGTAATCAGGAAGGCTAGTAGAACGTTGCCTTCTAAACACTAATTTTCTTAAGCATTGAAACATTTGATCAATCCATGAGAGGAGATAACCTGCTTCCAAGATCTCATTCAATGTCACTCCCAAGCAGCTTTAGAGAGACGTGTAAAAAATGGTTCCATAAGAAACAGGAATAGAAACTTACTGTTCATCCCTCCAGCCTGCTCTGCCATTCAATAGGATCATGGCCAATGTGATTTTTCTCTACTTTTTTGTATTATTCTCATAACCCTCGATTTCTGACTGATCAAAAATTTAACTCAGCCTTAGACATACATAAAGATTTTGCCCCCACAGCTCTCTACGGCAATGAGTTCTAAAGATTCTCAATCCCCTCAGAAGAAATTCCTCTTCGTCTTAAATTGATGACCCTTTATTCTGAGACTATGTCTTCTGGTCCTTGATTCTCCCATGAGGGGAAACATCCTCTCAGCATTACCTTCTCACGAGCTCCTTAAGAATCCTACATGTTTCAATGAAATCATCTCTCATTCTTCTAAACTCCAGTAGGTCGAGTCTCAAACTGTTAGCCTTCGCTCTTAAGACAAACCCTCCATACCGTGAATAATCGTATTGAACCTTCTCTGAATTGCCTCCAATGTAATGACATCTTTCATTAAATAAGGGGGCCCAAGCCATTCACAGTTCCAGACTTCCCTATTGTTATACTCCACCCCTTGAAATAAAAGCCAACATTCTACTAGCCTTCCTGATTACCTGCTGCACCCGTGTGCTAGCTTTCTGTGTTTCGTACAGAAGTCCCCCCCAAGTCCCTTTATATTGTAGCTTTCGGCAGTTTTTTTCCACTTAAATAATAATATTGTCCTTTTGTTCTCTCTTCCAAAATGAAGACCTTCAAAATTTCCCACACCAAACTCCATTTGCTAATTACTTAACCTGTCAGTATCTCTCTGTAAATTGTTTGTATCCTTCTCACATCCTGCCTTTCCTCCTATTTTTGTATCCTCTGTAAATTTGCTACAGTACATTTGCCTCCTTATTTCAAGTCATTAATATCTATTGTAATCAAATGCAGTCCAGCACTGATCCCTGTAGAATCCTAATGGTCACAGGTCACCACTGAAAAAGAAGCACTTATCCCCACTCACTGTTTCTTGCCAATTAGCCAATTCTCTATCCATGTCAATATACCACTTCCAGCACCGTGGGCTCTTTTCTTATAACTTCACCTTATGTGAGGTACTTTACCAAACACCTATTTGAAGTCCAAATACAACACATCCACTGGTTCCTTTCTATCTATTCTGGTTGAGATTTCCTCAAAAAAAAACTCTAATAAATTAGTCTGACAGAACTTCCCTTTCATGAAGCTACGCTGACTCTGCTTGATGAGATTATGATTTTCCAAATGTCCTGCCATTACTTCTTGAACAGTGGATTCTAACAATACATACTAGGTTAATCAGTACTTAGTTACCCAGTTTATGCCTCCCTGCCTTTTTGAATATGGGTTTCACATTGGCAGCTTTTTAATCCTTTGATACTTTACAGAATCCTTGGAATTTTGGAGAATTACAACCAATGTATCTGCTATTTGATAGCTACTTCTTCTAGGATCCTAGGATACATCAGGGTCAGGAGACGTATCTGCCATTAGCCTCATTAATTTGTCTAAAACTACTACTCTAATGATGTGATGGTACTTAATCCTTCCTCCATATTAATGGGATGTTCAAAGTATCTTCCACTGTAAACCTCACTTAATTTCTCCCTAGTTAAGGAACGCTCCATTACTCCAAAGCTGCTTTCTACATGGATGTCAGTGGAATCATTGTGGGGAAATCAAATCTATACCCATCTCTCTGTGATTGATCTGTTTGTGAGCAAATGTACTCAGTTATTGCATTCTTCCAGTGTTTTAAAAGAAATTAGCTGCATTGCTCCTACTTGCTTAGGTTAACAGGGCATAGGATTTAGTGTAAATAGGCTAATATAAACATCCATAATCATGCTTGTTTACAAGAGCTAGTTAAAATTACATGAAAGCAAAGTGCCTTTACAACTTATTGAAAGCTTCTTAGCTACACTAACCTCAATTACCTTGTTGTAAATTCATCTTTACCAAGCTTGTTAGCAAATAAAAATGTCAAAAACAAAGTAAATTGATTGTAAAGCATCCATTGCAATATATTTAATTGAAATTTGGAGATTTCCCATCTTAATCCAAATGTAGACAGTTACAGATACAGCAGTTACATTAAGAATACCCGACCCTAACAAAGGGAATGGTAGTATGTTCTCATTTACGTTCATGCTAGGCACTGATCAGAAATAAATTGCAGCTACAGATTAACTTTGCAACCAAATGACCCAAAATGCAATGCAACATCTTTTTATGCTGTGCAAACATCACAATACAGATTTTCTGGTTACTAATGAAGGCATGGCACATGTCTTTCACCTTGATAAAACTCCTTCCACAGAGTCTTAGCAAGACTCAGAGTGCAGGCTTCTGCTTTTCTGCCACAGATTTTAAATTGGAATTGGTGCCCTCTATTTGCAGTTTGTTGGGTCTGTGAACAGGGCTGGCAATGAGCAAACTGATTAACTAATCAACATGAAGAATTCTCAGGACAGAATCAAAAAGATACATTTAAATTATTATACAGAAGGTGAAATAATGATCAAGATAATCACATGGGAGTGAAGGGAAAAACCAGCAAATCAAAAATTTTAAATAAAGCTAAAATCTAACATTTTAATTTTCTTCTGGGGGAATGAGACCCTACATTTTTGAAATTAAGTCACAATTAATTGCAAGATTATTCAACAGAAATTCTGAGTAAATATATTACTAAAAATTCAGATATCCCGCTCTGAACAAGGCTTACGTTAGTCAGTCATCAATGAACTCGGCCCGGACAATCACAAAGGCCAACCTTCCATCTAAAGAATCCATCCACCATGCCCACTGTCAAGGAAAAGCCGCCAGCATTCTCAAAGATCCATCCCACCCTGGCAATGTTTTTCTACAATCTCTATCATCGGGGAGAAGGTACAGAAGCCTGAACACACGCATCAGCCAGTTTCATAACAGTTTCAACCCTACTATTGTTAGAATACGGAATGGACTCACTAATTCTTAACATTCACCTGTACCTGTGTTTTTGTTTTTGCCGCTGATTACCTATTATTTACTTATCTATGCTTCTTAACTATGTGATCTGCCTGTATTGCTCGCAAGACAAAGCTATTCACTGTGCCTCGGTACACGTGACAATCAATTCAATTCAGCTCAATTCAATTCATGGTGAGAATAATGTGTATTTAGTGCAAGTTCATGTTAAATCTGCAAAGATTACAACAAAGCACCATACGGTGGAGTGAGATTTCTCTGACAGCATGTTCTGGGTTTAACCTTCACACCTAAAAGACCCATACTGGCTATGATATACAGTGTGCATTTGACCCCCACCTGTCACCAGTTTTCGGGGGGAAGAGGGCGATGTGGTAAACGCCACCTGGAATCTCCGAATTGAATAGCAAGGGTTCCCTCAATGGGGAGTTCTACTGCTTTATTAACTACTTGCTACTGGTGGATGAGTACCCATCTTCCCACCCTCAGAAGCCACATCTTTAAAAATAGTCCACAAGTGGGAATATGCCAACTGTTGGCATGCAGCATAGTGAGAAAAAAACATCACATTACCCATCTCCACCTTGCGACGACTATTCTGCCCATTGATTAGCTGAAAAGTAAATAACATCTGATTGGTATTTCATCTAACGTTGCTGATAAAATTGTAGGCAACATCCAACCCTACCCACCTCAAAAAAACATATTCAATTCATATATTCGATTACATAATTATTTAAAAGCTTTAGTCATATCCTTTTAATGACTATCAGCTCACGTCCATGTCCTTTCATGATATTGCACATGTCTAGAACATTCTTAGCCCCAAAAGAGCAGCATGTTATTGTCCTTATTAAAAGCCATTTTCAGCACAGGGGCTTATTCATCAATCTTCTCTAAACGGAAAAGAAATCTACTGATTTGGTTTCCCTGCCAGTATATTTTCTAACAATCCATTAAAAGTCGTAAGGCCTCTGTGGAATCATTAATGTTGTTTGCATACACAGCCTCACTCCATTTATTAAACCAACCGAGGAGGCTGGTGCTGGGAAAGCACGGTAGGTCAGGCAGCATCTCTGACCTGCTGTGACTTTCCACCGCCACCCTTTTCAACTCTGAGTCTCCAGCATCTGCAATCCTCATTTTCTCCTTATTAAACCAACTGTCAAAGGAGAACATTTATTAACCTCTGCTGAGTTACTTAGTCTCCGCTGAGTGTTTGAAATAACTCCACAGAGGCCAGCATCCCGTCACCAAGAGTCCTTGGCACTGATCCATTCCCTCATAGCCAGTTGTCAGAGTGAACAGCACCTCGGAAATTCCTGTTCTTATCTGTGACCCAAGGCCCCATGACTGGACCAACTTAACAACCCCAATCAGGGAACTCATATTCAATGAGGTCCACCTGGCTGACCTGATTTCAATCACCACAGTGATAACCCATTTCATTTTTATTGAACTACTATTGATATTAAATTAATATTGGGCTCATAAAGGCTTTAGTGTGAAGCTCCAATTCTAAACTTAACCAGCCAATAGATTCAAGTCAGTCATCTGGTTTATGCCTCACCCAATTTTACTCTGCTCTGACTTCAAAACTGGCTTCAAAAGTTTAAAGTTACAATGCAGCAAGAAGCATTTTGCTCTCATCTGCTTCTTATCCATTTGGCAACAATCAGTTTTCAGCAGCTATCACTTGCTCCTGATGTCTGAGCCAAAGAAACATCAAGCAATACATACTTGGACACATTTCACTTAGACAGGATCCCCATGCTTTCAGAGATGAAGGTCTGACAATTTCCCCTGATGTTATATGGCTGGACAACACAGAATTTATATGTGCCGCATGCATAATTTATGCTGATAATGTGAAGCGCATTTATTCTCCATCCATTAAAAGTATTGCAGTTCCTTTTCTCCTAATTTTAGGGCATTCTCCTTGAACAAGGTCTTCTGCTAGGCTCAGGAGAGTGACATTGGTTTCATGATTTTCAGAGCTGCCAACAGATCTTTGCAGTAGAACGGGTAAAACTGTACACAATTTAGTTGCAGTCAGTTGCTGGTTACTTGGCTTAGACATTGTTAGTATGCAAGAAGCAGCCAGGGCAACCAACCTCTGGTAAGTACTGGAAGAGGAGGAGAAGCTGACAGTCGGTAAGGATAGAAGCCATTACAAAAGGACAAATAAAACACAGTTTCATCTCATGATGCCAGCCAGAAAGTACATCAGCCCTAGGTTAGCCATCACAAACTCCCTGGAGACCAATGCCCAAAAAGAAGCACTCCAAAAGCTCCTGTTTGTAAACCTGTTTGACTATGACCTCTGACTTTGTCCACCCTAGTCAAACACCAGCACCTTCACATCCAGAAGGTGTGAGTTAAGCAGGGAAGCTCTTGTTGGGATACAGTTGCAGATACAATTGGCAATTAAAACTCCTTACTTGATTTCAAAGTTACCACTCCATGTATTTTCTACATATCAGAATCTTTTTCAGTGCCTATCAAGGAATATATCTGAACTCTATCAAACTGCAGTCCATAGTGCAATACACATGGTGTTTAAGCAGACTACAATCAACATAATGGACTTTTGTGGTGAAATGGTAGTGTCCCTGCCTTTGATCTGAGAGACTTGGCATCAAGTCACATTTGCTCCGGATACAATATCTCTGGTTAGTTAGTTAGAAAACATCAAAGAGCATTGTAGTTACTGCCAGAAAATATCTTGAATTCACTGAACAGCAACTAACAATAACTTTCATAATAGCCAAAAGTTTGAAGTTGGGATATCTTTAGTTTCTGGAGCTTCAAACTTATGTTACAGAAATAGGAACAGATATTATTTTATCAATGTTCAGTCTCAATCTGTCAAACAAATAAAAATCAAATACATGAACACGAGAACTCAATAGTCTTCTAAAGGTGTACTTTTAAGAATCAAATAGTTTCTTTATTAACTGATTAATAATCAGAAAGGTCATGAAGTAACTGTTCCATCTGAAACTGCAACCACCTTCATACTAGACAATAGAGTTGTTAGTCCAATATATCGTTTTGCATTTCTGGCTTTCCCAGTTCTTGGGATTGTGTCTTTCAAGATAATCACATCAAGAATCTTACTTTTGGTTGTTATGAAGAACTGAGATTGTGCCATGATTGTTACCCACCCTGCTTTTGCAGTGACCAGTTTGAGAAAGGCATTAAAGCATCAAGTTCTATTTTCAAGGAACCACCTATTTTAGGTTGCCTCAAAATGGGTGCCATGCATTTGCAATGGAACCAACAATGGTGCGCATTGGGCTGAGACTTTTACATTAATGTTGGCATGTTTTGTACCAGCTATAGAGCAGAAAATGAAAAAAAAATGAATAAGAATTCTCATGGCATAGTCTATAATCACCAGGATTGCAGAACCTTGGTCTTTATTAGGTTAGATTCTCTACAGTGTGGAAACAGGCCCTTCAGCCCAACAAGTCCACATCACCCCTCCAAAGGGAAATCCAATCTGCTACCCTATATTGACCATGACTAACGCTGTGGGCAATTTAGCATGGCCAATTCACCTGACCTGCACATCTTTGGACTGTGGGAGGAAACCAGAGCACTCGGAGGAAAACCACGCAGACACTGGGAGAACATGCAAACTCCAGATAGACAGGTAGGAATCAAACCCAAGACCCTGGTGCTGTGAGGCAGCAGTGCTAACCACTGAGCCACCATGCCACCCATTACTCACAGATAGGAACACATATGGGAAAGGTTTACTCCATGAAGCACTCCAGTATCATATCCAATGAGAAGAAGAAAGAGCAGTACATCTTAGGGAAATAAAGACATTTGTGAGTTAAATGCACCATGACTAATATTTAGATCACACATTTCCCACAGCATCTGCAAATCACTATTAAGGATTGCATATATGTTCAACATCCCTGGGAACCACCACTGACATAACTACTACAGAGGTACATTTTTAGGTCATCTAATTCTTCTAAATCTTTACTAACCACAGAGGGGAAAGATATGAAAGAGACCTAAGGGGCAACGTTTTCATGTAGAGGGTGGTACGTGTAAGGAATGAGCTGCCAGAGGAAGTCATGGAGGCTGGCACAATTACGACATTTAAATGGGTATATGAATAGGAAGGGTTTGGAGGGATATGTGGCAGGTGCTGGCAGGTGGAACTAGTTTGGGTTGGGATATCTGGTTGGCATGGGCGAGTTGGACCGAAGAGTCTGTTTCCGTCTCTATGATTCTACGACTCCATGTATGTGACCCAGCTAGTTAACTGCTAATAATTTCAAGAATCAAGAAACAGAACAGGGCTTAAGTCAGGATACAAGGAACAACACTGTTCCTACGTTAAAGATGTATTGACTTGACTGAGTGGTCAGTTTCAAATGTATGATGGTATTCGAGATGGGGCGTATTCATTGCAACTTTATATGTAAAATGAAGACCAACTGTAGATCCTGTCAAGGAAGACACATTAATACTTTCTGGATGTTATTCTTGGGAGTGTGAAATAGACCAGCACTCCTTTCATTCACTGAATTCAGTAGCAGTTATTAAACAGGAGCTAGATATAGTCACTGTGACAGTCCAAAGATTCCACCTCATGTCTCACTCTACTTTTCCTGCATTTCTTACATCCCTCCACCTGCTAATTTGACATGCTATCCAATGCCTTCACATCCTTCCTAAAGTGCCACGTTGAAAACTGAACACAAGTTTCCATTTGAGGCTGAAATGTATGTATGCTTGCTGATAACACAAATGCAAACTTTGATTTGGTTTCTTATTGGTAAATGTACCGGGATACAGTGAAAAGTATTGTTTGGTATGCTAACCAGACAAATCAGACCATACATAAGTAGATCCAGATAATAGGACAGAAAGCAGACATGGTGTTACAGCTACCGAGAAGGTGCAGAGAAAGATCAACTCTAATATTTGAGAGGTCCATTCTATTGGATAACAATAGGGAAGAAGCTGTTCTTGAAACTGTTGGTACTTGTTTTCAAACTTTTGTATTTTCTGACTGACAGAAGAGGATGGAAAAGAATATAATCGGGATGGGAGGGAGCTTTGATTCTGTTAGTTACTTGCCCAAGACAGTGATAAATATAAACAGAGTCAATGGAACAAAGGCTGGTTTTTGTGACAGACTGGACCGCATTCACAACTCTCTGTAACACACGCTATGAGGAGGGCAAAAGAGCTGCAAAGCATTATAGACATATGAAACGAATGGGAAACAATGTGATAGATGGAACATAATGTGGAGAAGTGAAAGCTTCTACCCTTTGATGGGAAGATTAGAAAATCAGAATTTTTTAAAAAAGGTTTGAAACTTGGAAATGTTACTGTTCAGAGGGACTTGGGAGTACTGACACAAGAAACACAAAGTTAGCTTGCAGGTATAGCAAGCAGTTAAGAAGACGAATGGCATATCAGCCTTATTGCAAGGGTATTGGAGTGTCAGAATAAAGAAGGCTTGCTACATTTGTGCATGGAGGTTGAAAGTCTACATTCTCTGGAGTTTAGAAAAATGGGAGGTGATCTTCCTGAAACATATAGAAGCTCTCAAGGTATTTGACCGAGTAATCAATGAGGTTGTTTTCCCTGGCTGGGGAATCTGGAAAAAAGGGGAATGTTGAGAATAACATTTAGGAGAATGATTAAGAGAGTTTACACAAAAAGTTGCAAATTTTTGAATCTCTACCCTGGAGGATTGCAGCTGCTCAGTTGTTGAAGATACTTATAGCTGAGAAAGATGGACTTTCGATCTCTCAGTGAACCAAAGAGACCAGGATGGAAAATGAAGTTGAAACCAAGGATCAACCAAGATCATTTTGAAGGGTGCAGCAGACTTGACAAGTCATGTTGCTCTCCTTGCTCTCCTTTCTTGTGAATTACTGTTTTATAAAGTTCCATTAAAACTTTGCTTCTTTTGAACTTGATTTATAAAGCCCAGTATCTCACATGCCTTATTAAATACTTCCTCAGCCTGCCTCACCATCTTCAAAGATTTGTGCACATATACCCCAAGTGCCACTACGCCTGTACTCTCAGAAGAACTGGGTCCTCAATTTCATTTTTCTTTTCCTCATTTTTCCTGCATCACTTCAACTTTCTGCATTAAATTCCACCTGCCACCTGCCTTCTCATTCCACCAACCTGTAACGCCATCCTCCTGACATCTCAAAAAATTTCCAAGTTTTGTTGTGGCTGCAAATTTTGGAATTGCATCTCGCATGTAATAACATAGATCAGGAAAAACTGTGCATTACACTGGTTCCTTGGAAAATGCACTCTGTACCATGGCTATCAAAACCAAACTGGATAAGCCAGCTGAAAAGAACAAAATACAAGACTCTGAGGAAAAGCCAGTGCAGGAGCTGAGCTGAGCTGCTCTTATAGACAACCAAGACTGTAATGACTGGCACTTCCTCCTTTGCTGTGGTTCTGATAAACTATTTAAAAACCTTAAGAAAATATAAAATAATAAATGCTTTTCTGCAGGAATTCACCACTGCTCTTTAATGAACTGGTTGCAAGATGTCACGTCAAGTTTTATTTTTGTGTGTGAGCATATCTGATTCCTGAAAGCTCCAGAAAATCTGATGCGCTACTGGCTCCTCAAATAACTGTACAACCTTAGCTATGACCAGAATACAACAGAGATTAAAAGCAATGTATTACTTATTCAGGTTAATGAGGGTGTGGGAGGATGGAAGAGAAAGTGGTTTGCTTGAACATCAGAAAGAGTTAGCAAAAGTTTGTTGTATGTCTTGCAAAATGACCCTCAATGAATACATTTCCCTGGAGGTGCACAGGAAGCAGCTGGTGTAAAAGATTAAGAGGCCAATATCATTTCGAAATAATTGCTTTCTAATTCTTGCCTAACAATCTCAGCCACACAACCTAAACCCCTCTGATATCAGTGTACCTCAGCTCCCTTCAATTCACCATTAACAATCTCATTTGCTTGATGGAATTCATTCCCTAAACATCACCTTTACAACCTTCCTCTTGGTTTTTATTAGCATTTTTGCTATTTTCCCTTTGACTACACTTTCACCACATCTCTTAATTATTCCATTTAATTAAACGTTTGACTTCTCTCCAACTGAATCATCGTTTTTACTTAATAACACAAGGAACACCAGAAGGATGCAATTTGCTTTTTATTACTGTGGTTGCTTAACACTCATTTCCACCTGAAATTTATTCACCTTCATACCTAAGACCAGTGCAAGTTTTAAGAGTCTCCAACATTAGAATCACTACAGTGTGGAAAGAGGCCATTCAACTCATTGAGTGTGCACCAACCCTCTGAAGAGCAGCCCATCCAGACCCAGACCCTTACCCAACCCCATAATCCCAAATTTACCATGGCTCATCCACCTAATCTGCACATCCCCAGACACAATGGGGCAATTCAGCATGGCCAATCCACCTAACCTACACATCTTTGGACTATGGGAGGAAACTGGAGCAAACCCAAGCAGACACGGGGAGAACGTGCAAACTCCGCAAAGACAGTCACCCAAGACTGCAATCGAAACCAGGTCCCTGGGTAAATAGGATAGTGAAGAAGACGTTTGGCATGCTTTCCTTTATTGGTCAGAGTATTGAGTACAGGAGTTGGAAGATCATGTTGGGGCTGTACTGGACGTTGGTTAGGACACTTTTGGGATATTGCATGCAATTCTGGTCTCCTTCCTATCATAAAAGATCTACAAGGATGTTGCCAGAATTGGAGAATTTGAGCTACAGGTAGAGGCTGAATAGGCTAGGGCTTTCCTTGGAGTGGCTGAGGGGTGACATTGAAGAGGTTTATAAAATTGAGGGACATGGATAAGGTAAATAGACAAGGTCTTTTCTCCGGGGTGAGTGAGTCCAGAAGTAAAAGGCATAGGTTTAGGTGAGAGGGGCAAGATATAAAAGGAACCAAAGGGGAAAGGTTTTCATGCAGAGGGTAGTGCATGTACAGAATGAGCTGCCAGAGGAAGTGGTGGAGGTTGGTACAATTGCAACATTTAAAAGGCATCTGGATGGGGATATGAATAGGAAGGGTTGAGAGAGATATGGGCCAAGTGCTGGCAAATGGGGCAAGATTAGGTTGGGATATCTGGTCAGTATGGACGAGGGCTCTGCTGTACATCTGTATGACTCTATGACTCTATGGTGCTGCAAGGAAGCAGTGCTGACCACTGAGCCACTGTATTGCCCTTTATAAAATTATAAAATTAAGAAGACACTAAGCTGATGTTGCAACTTTGATTCTCTCAATATAGTGCACCAGAAATTATTCATGAACAGACGTTAGCAGTTCTCATAAAAGCAGTAATCAACACACGATTGTGCATGATGTGGTAATGTCTGAAACACTTTTGCATGCTAACAGTGAACAGGAATAGCATATGTGCTATGAGGCACTACTGTGACTGCTGTGTGCAATGAAGTGTTAAAGACCTCAGGTCCTTTCAGCATGGAAGCAGACCCTTCAGTCCAACCCATCCATGCCGACCAGATATCCCATTCCAATCTAGTCCCACCTGCCAGCACCCGACCCATATCCCTCCAAACCCTTCCTATTCATATACCCATCCAAATGCCTCTTAAATGTTGCAATTGTACCAGCCTCCACCACTTCCTTTGGCAGAGTTGTGAATTTCACTGTTTGTTAATTTTCCCAGACACACTCCGATGTCCAGTGATACATGAATTCAAAACAGCAAAACAGAACTGTGCAGGTTCTCTCTCTCTCTCTCCCTCTTTCCTGCACTGTCCTCACCATGTGCTTTCTTTGTCTGTTCATCTCCCTTTCAAAACTGCTGTTGTTTTGACTTTTTTTCTCCAGATTTCCAAAACAACGCAACAGCATATAAAACAGTAATTGCTGCTCCTGGAATTCGAGCCCTGAGATGCTGTATTAGACAAGGTCCTTTCACAAAGGCCTGAATCCATGATTCATCCTGATTTTCAAGATTAACATCAATTATTGTTATTTAATTTAGATTTTATTTTCAAAATCAAACTTTAGACAACAGAAGGCCCTTGATATGTTTACATTCCATCTTGACACTAAAAGAAGTAGGGGAAGAGAAATAATTTGAAAAGGGAATGTTACTGGAGGACTGGCAGCCAACTAATATTATACCCATGCCATAGTAGATAGGTGAGGTCCTAGGAACTATAGATTAAGTAGCATAGCATCAGTGGTAGAAAAGTAAAGGACCATTTATCCAAACTGAAAAGGACATAAGTGCCAGACAACTACACAAGCTGGCAAGAGAAATCATTACTTGATCTCATTCTTTCTGTCCAATCCACTTGTTATAAAAGCTCCATCTAGGAGAGTATTGGTAGAAGTGATCACTCTATACTGCATGTTGAGGAAAAGTCTTGTCTTCACAGTAAGAAGACAGTGGGCACTGCTGTCTCACAGCGCCTGAGACCCGGGTTCAATTCCCGACTCAGGCGACTGACTGTGTGGAGTTTGCACGTTCTCCCCGTGTTTGCGTGGGTTTCCTCCGGTTCCTCCGGTTTCCTCCCACAGTCCAAAGATGTGCGGGTCAGATGAATTGGCCATGCTAAATTGCCCGTAGTGTTAGGTATGGGGTAAATGTAGGGGTATGGGTGGGTTGCGCTTCGGCGGGTCGGTGTGGACTTGTTGGGCCGAAGGGCCTGTTTCCAGACTGTAAGTAATCTAATCTAATCTAATCAAAGACTGTCCATCATGTTATGTGCCCCTACTACCATGCTAAATGGACAGGTTCAGGGCAGCTAAAAACTGAATATCCATAAGATGTGAATGGTTAAGAACAACAGAATTGTGTCTGATCACAATCTATAACCTCAATGGCCCTGCATAACCTCACCTCACTCCACTACTACCATTGAACCAGGGGATCAATCCAGAGTGTCATGGATAAAATATATGTGCTTACTTCATTTCCTTGATTAATATGTGTTGTAAACAAGTGATATGTCTTTTTATATTCTTAGACTGTGGATCACAAATTAAATTAATTCAGCAACAAGAATTTGAGAGTTTAAAACAAAAAAGTAATGTATTTTCATATGTATATAACACATTTTTAAAAAAAGATGGCACCTTTCTCTTTGACTGGGAATCAAATGAGCTTTGAAAAGTCAACCCATTTCTGAACTTGATCCACAGGGTGTTGTTCCACTTTTACCTATTTATTTCCAAATACAGAAATATGCTGCCTTATCTGTCTGTCAATGTGTATTTGAAATTAAGGAGTTCTAGTTCAATTTGGAATATAAATATGGTGATTAACCACCTTTGCCACTTGTTAAAAGAATAGGTCTTGCTTTGGATAAATAAAAACAGGACAGGACATTGGTCAGGCCACTGTTGGAATATTGTGTGCAATTCTGGTCTCCTTCCTATCAGAAAGATGTTGTGAAACTTGAAAGGGTTCAGAAAAGATTTACAAGGATGTTGCCAGGGTTGGAGGATCTGAGCTACAGGGAGAGCCTGAACAGGCTGGGCTGTTTTCCCTGGAGTGTTGGAGGCTGAGGGGTGACCTTATAGAGGTTTACAAAATTATGAGGGGCATGGATAGGATAAATTTTCAAAGTCTTTTCCCTAGGGTTGGGGAGTCCAGAACTAGAGGGCATGGGTTTAGGGTGAGAGGGAAAAGATATAAAAGAGACCTAAGGGGCAAACTTTTCACGCAGAGGGTGGTACATGTATGGAATGAGCTGCCAGAGAATGTGGTGGAGGCTGGTACAATTGCAACATTTAAGAGGCATTTGGATGGGTATATGAATAGGAAGGGTTTGGAGGGATATGGGCCGGGTGCTGGCAGGAGGGACTAGATTGGGTTGGGATATCTGGTCGGCATGGATGGGTTGGACTGAAGGGTCTGTTTCCATGGTGTACAACTCTAAGTTATGTATGACATCATTAAAGAAACCTGTTGGACATCTTTTCTTTAGTTATTACTGCAAAGGCAAGACAAATTGGTCAATTTTAGTGATTAAATAAAACACTTGTGTACACCTGGTGGAGTAGTAGAGCTTGATTACTAGTTCCGATCAGAACTGGCAAATCTTCAAAGGGTTTACAGAAAATAGAAGCTCACAGTGTAGGGATTATTGTCATTGCTTACATTGAACTAGTGCTTGATTGAAAAGTTAGTATGCAGGCACATCATATAATCAAGAATGCTAAAGGAACCACATCCTTTACTGTGAGAGAAACTAAACACAAAATAAAGATGTTATGCTTCTTTTATACAGGGCATTGAGGAGACTACATCTCAAATACCATGTAAAGCTTTTATATTATTTAACAAAGTAGACATGAAAAATGGGTTTCCTCTTGTGGGTCAGTCCAGAACTTCAAAATTAGGGGTCACCCTTTTAGGACAACGATGAGGATTTTTTTTTTCTTTCTCTTTCTCAGAGTTGTGTGACTTTGTAACTCTGCCTCAAAATGTTGGGCTGTTGAATATTTTTAAGACAGATTTAGATAGATTTTGTTAGGCAAGTGAATTGCAGATTGATGGAAATGTGGAGTTCAAATCACAAACAGACCATTTATGGTCTTATTGAATGGTGGCACAGGCTCAATGGTGAATGGTTTATTTCTGTGCCAATGTTGTATGTTTATTTGTAACATACAAGAGTTTGAGAGAAGTACAGAATAATATTTTTGAAGCAGCAGAGGTGCACCTGAAAATGATGAAGCAGAGAGACAACTCCACAATCAAGGGATCAAGTTCTGAAATCTTCTCACACTCAGTATGATGGTGATGAACAAAGAAACACAACTAACCAGGGTAAGGAAGTTAATAAATTTCTCATCTTCAATACAGCATTCAAAATCATCTTCAACCAGAAACATCAAGTGAATGATCCTTCAGGCACCATCACCATGGGTGCAGTCTTCACCCAATTCAATGCATCAATTGTGGATTTCACAATGGCCAAGGGTACTGAATACACCAAAAGTTATGGGTCTCATTTAACACCCTGTTGGTGTGCTGAAGATTTGCACTCCAAAACTAGTGCTAATCATGATGATTCAGTACATCTACAACATTGCCATCTGGCATTCAGTCAAAGTAGAATATAGTCCTGATTTTGCCTTTGAAAAAATGCAGGACAAATCTACTAAGTCCAATTACCACAATATGTCCTTCCTCTGAAACATCAATATGATTGAAGCTCTAATCAACAGTGCTATTAAATAACACCTATTCATCAACAATCTGCTAACCAATGTACAACTTAAAGTTCTGCCACAAACAGACAGTTCCAGATCTCAAAGTGTGTTAACGGTATATCAATTGAGTGTTCAGCTGTGTTCAGATAGTGGGCATTAACTAGGAATTCATGTGTGTCCTGATAACGGACTCTTGTGGTGCAGTGCTATTGATGTGATCTCTGGGCCATAAGATATTGGCTCAAGTTTCATCTGCTCCAGAGGTGTGTAACAGCACTGCTGAACAGGTTGGTTGGAAAGACACATGTGGGCCATTATATATGGAAGTAGACTGAAAGTGTTGTTATTAAGTTTGAAGGTGTATATTTTACTGTCTGTTCCCTTAAGTAAAAGCTTATAAGTATGTAAGGACAGCATCCAATCCAATACTGTACAACCCAGATGGCCTCCTTCTTTAAAGACTGCAATTTCCCCCCAGACGTGATCGACGATGCCCTCCAATGCATCTCCTCTATTTCCTGCTCCTCCGCCCTTGAGCCCCGCCCCTCCAATCACCACCAGGACAGAACCCTACCCCACCAACCTCCATATACAGCGTATCATCCGTCGTCATTTCCACCACCTCCAAACGGACCCCACCACCAGAGATGTATTTCCCTCCCCTCCCCTATCAGCGTTCCAAAAAGACCACTCCCTCTGCGACTCCCTCTTCAGGTCCACACCCCCCACCAACCCAACCTCCACTCCCGGCACCTTCCCCTGCAACCACAAGAAATGCAAAACTTGCACCCACAACTCCCCCTTTACTTCCCTCCAAGGCCCCAAGGGATCCTTCCATATCCATCACAAATTCACCTGCATCTCCACACACATCATTTATTGCATGTGGCCTCCTCTATATTGGGGAGACAGGCCGCCTACTTGTGGAACGTTTCAGAGAACATCTCTGGGACACCTGGACCAACCAACCCAACCACCCCGTGGCTGAACACTTTAACTCCCCCTCCCACTCCACCAAGGACATGCAGGTCCTTGGACTCCTCCATCGCCAGATCATAGCAACACAACAGCTGGAGGAAGAGCGCCTTATCTTCTGCTTAGGAACCCTCCAACCACAAGGGATGAACTCAGATTTCTCCAGTTTCCTCATTTCCCCTCCCCCCACCTTGTCTCAGTCAAATCCCTCAAACTCAGACCGCCTTCCTAACCTGCAATCTTCTTCCTGACCTCTCTGCGCCCACCCCCACTCCGGCCTATCACCCTCACCTTGACCTCCTTCCACCTATCGCATTTCCAACACCCCTCCCGCAAGTCCCTCCTCCCTACCTTTTATCTTAGCCTGCTGAACACACTTTCCTCATTCCTAAAGAAGGGCTCATGCCCGAAACGTCGATTCTCCTGCTCCTTGGATGCTGCCTGACCTGCTGCGCTTTTCCAGCAACACATTTTCAGCATCCAATCCAAACCAAGCACAATGTGGTTGTAGCATTTTCCAGAATCAAGATATATTTAGCAGGTATAAAGCTTCTTCAGTGGCAGCTCCTACTTCTTTGATCTCTGCTATCTAGAATAACAAGGTCAGCAGGTACACCACCTCCAAGTTCACTTCCAAATCTCTGATATACAGCATCAAATGAACATATACACGTTTCTAAAGTCACACCACTCAAACTACTCACAGTTCTCACTTTCCACTTGTTGAAAAAGAAGTGCAAACTCTAAGTCACTAGCTAAGTATCGGATAATTGCCTCATCAACCAATACACAAAGCTCACTACAGCCATTGTATTACAGCATCTGACCTGAAGCATAACAGTCGCAGGCCACTGACGTCAGTGAAAGAATGCTACCCTTTGTAAGTGTACAGTTTAGCATTAGCCGAGACAATGAAGTGTCCATGACTGGAGCAATTATATATAGTTAACAGTTGAATGTTTCAATACCATGTCCCCATCTTTGGATGTTATGTTACGGAAGCTAACGTAACTGGGGAGTGTTGCTAAACAAAGAGACCTTGGAGTGCAGGTTCATAGTTCCTTGAAAGAAGAGTGCAGGTATATAGGATAGTAAAGAAGGTGTTTGGTATGCTTTCCCGTATTGATCAGAGCATTGGGGAGAGGAGTTGGGAGGTCATGTTGCAGCTGTCATGTAGGCCACTTTTGGAATATTGCGTGCAATTCAGGTCTCCTCCCTATCGGAAGGATGTTGTGAAATTTGAAAGGGTTCAGAAAAGGGATTTTGCCAGGGTTGGAGGATTGAGTTATAGGGCCAGGCTGAATAGGCTAGGGCTATTTTCCCTGGAATATCAGAGGCTGAGAGGTGACCTTATAGAGGTTTATAAAATCATGAGGGGCATGGATAGGATAAATAGACAAGGTCTTAGCCCTGTGGTAGGTGAGTCCAGAATGAAACGGCATAGGTTTAGGGTGGAAGGGGCAAGATATAAAAGGGACCTAAGAAACAACTTTTTCAAGCAGAGGGTGGTGTGTGTACGGAATGAGCTGCCAGAGGAAGTGGTGGAGGCTGGTACAATTGCAACATTTAAAAGGGATCTGGGTATGTGAATAGGAAGGTTTAGAGGGATATGGGAAAATTGGACTTGATTAGGTTAAGATATCTGGTTGGCCTGGATGAATTGGACCGAAGGGTCTGTACATCTTTATGACTCTATAAGCACTGCTGCATCAAGCACAAACAGCCAGCTGACGACTAAAGCGCACACCATGGTTGCAGTTCAGCAGAGACTGTTTATCAAAAAGTTTAAACTTTCATTGGTGGTATCTTGGAAACCTTTTTGGACATCAGCTAGATGTCAGGCTAGCCTTCAAAGACTTCAAAATAAAAACAGCCACAATTTGTTCAAGTTGACAGCCACAGATTGAATAACAAAAAGATATAATGATCTTCTTTCTGTTCAAATTACAGCCTTATTCAACTGGAAGACCTGTAGCTCTTAAAACCAAATAAGCCAACCAACAAATTGCTTTCTGATTTAAAATGTTAAGAAAAATCAAAAGCTTCTTACAGCATTGATACAGAGGTCCCCTGAAAGAAATACATCATTTTAAAACCCTAAAAGAAAGCTTTCTAAACTCATCAGTATTACCTGTGTGTAAAGATCGGTTGGTTCCACCATTTTGTCTCTCAAATTCAGTGCAGAAGTAAAGGGAAGACGCCATGACATCCTCAAGCATTATTTGGTATGAATGCAGCACAGTAGCAGAAGTCTTCCACTGCCAGCCTGTATTTTTGAAAGGACTAGTTTTTAAAAGTGATCTAAGTCCAATTAAAGGGCAGAAACACTGAAAAATAAAGTGAAATGAAAGCAGAAGGAGGAAAGAATAAAAAGGAGAGAAAAGCAAAATAAGCAAAAGAATGCAACAAGTGACAAATAAACTCTCTTTCTAAAAATGAAGACCTTTTACAAGAAATGGAAGTCAAACATTACAATATAGATTAGGTACCTTTACTGAACTACAGCCATTTAAGCGACAAGGACCTGTTTATATTACTGATTAAATCATTTACTTACTGACAAATGATCCCAAAAAGAGGCCTGAAAATCTTGCTTGTTGTTGACAAGAATTAATACACCTGGTCTGGTGTTTTTTTGGAAAATAAGAAAGATCCAGAAAAAGTCTAGAAAGGACTCCAGGACAAACTCAGGGTAAGGATTAACAGTCTCTATCTCATGTCACACAGCCAGAACCGCTACAAGTCAACTGACCAGCTGTAAGATGATGACGCAGTCAAGGGTATGAGGGAATTCTCTGATGAAGAGTTATCAGAGAAGCTCATCAAATTAGTAATCACTTCTATGTTGATTAATGTCTTCAGGAAGGATATTCTGAGCAAAGTAAAGGGTAATACCACTGATATATTATTTGAAGATGAATACAATTATGAAGTCACAGTGACAGGCAAACAACAATTACATGCTGTGGTTAGCAAAGCACACCAAACCACCAAGATGTGTCATAGATGTGGTCTTAGGGTGACACGGTGGCTCAGTGGTTAGCACTGCTACCTCACAGTGCCAGGGACCCGGGTTTGTGCTAGCAAGTGCTGGCAAGTGGGACTGGATTAATTTCGGATATCTGGTCGACATGGACGAATTGGACCAAAGGGCCTGTTTCCATGTTGTACATCTCAATGATTCTATGTCCTGAAAGGGCGGGTCAACATATTCTAAAAACTAAAATCAACACAGGAGCTGGTACCAATATATTACCGATTCAGATCCTGAACAACACATTATTTAGCAAGTGACACTTCACAATACCACTCTTGAGAGATGGTCTTGTGGTTTATACTGGATCATCGATTCCATGCCTTGGCAGAATCACACTGCCATGCAAGGTACAAGCTCATCTTGACTTCCTGAAATCTTCTGCCTGTTAAATACCAACTGTCCAGCAGTGGCAAGGCTATCAGTCTATACAGATCTCAGTCATCAGAGTTCATGACATTCAACCCACATCCACTATTGTTGTACTGTCTACAGGTATCATATCAAATCAAACATCATGCAACACCAGATTATAGTCCAACAGGTTTATTTGGAAGTACTAGCTTTCGGAGCACTGCTCCTCTGTCAGGTGGCTAGTGGGGCAGGATCATAAGATACAGAATTTATAGCACAATATCATAGTGTCATGCAACTAATATGATATATTGCACAAACTTAGATTGCTGTTAAGTCCTTCATCTTTTTGAATGAGTTGCAGGTTTTGATTCATTAATATGTTGTCACAGAACTTCTTTCAAGTCACATTCTTGAGACAACTTAAGGTTTTATAAAAAAAAAGTGACAGTAGCATGGTGGGTCAGTGGTTAGCACTGCTGCCTCACAGCACCAGGGTCCCAGGTTCAATTCCAGCCTCGGGTGACTGTCTGTGTGGAGTTTGCACTTCGCCCTGTGTCTGCATGGGTTTCCTCCCAAGGTCTTTTCCCAACAACTTGTGCAGGTCAGGTGAATTGGCCATGCTAAATTGTCCATAGTGTTAAATGCATTAGTCAGAGGGAACTAGGTCTGGGTAGGTTGCTCTTCAGAGGGTTAGTGTGGGCTGGTTGGGCTGAAGGCCCAGTTTCCACATTGTAGGGAACCTAATCTAACCTCAGCTCATCTCCATGCACCAGTTGAGTTGAGCGCATTCTCAAAATTGATATGTTGCCCTTTGGTCAAGGCCAGTGTGATCAGTTACAATCAGCATCTGCAAGAATTGCAAAAGACCATTCTACTCAGTTGGCCAAACAGTGTCTGAGAAGTGTTGTTAACTTTGACAAACAGAGTTGAACTTGGTATATCACAGCAAGTCATTTTCAAGGGCAAGTCCTACTACCAAAGGAATTATGTCATGACATCATGATCTTGTAACGGCAGGGATACATGGGTTTTTAATGTGCATGAAGATTTATAAGCGAATATGTGTATTGGTCAGGAATGAATTCGGATATTCAACAACTTGTGAGGCATGAAAGATAAACCAACCCCAACAGCAGAGGGAACCTCTTTATCCACATGATATTCCATCCACTGCTTTGGATGAAAATAGCAAGAACCCCTCACTCATAGTGCACAACAGATTATATCTTTGTGACAGATTACTTCTCCAAATTTCCCATTGTTTGTTGACTAAGCAACATAAAAAGTGCAATCATCACTAATGCAATTACCATTGTTTTCTGGTTATTCAATATTCCTGAATGGATAGTGACTGCCAACAGACTGCAATCCACTGAGAAATTGTTTGAAGACATGGGCCTCGCCCCAAGTAGCATCCATATCACATGTCATCCCACTATCTTCACTTAAATTGTCTAGCAGATGATGTGGTTCATACAATCAAATCAGCGATCAAGTGCTGCGCAAGAAAACAAGATTTCTACATTGCATCATTGCATTTTAGAGTCTTAGAGAGGTATAAAACAGAAACAGACATTCAGTCCAATTTGTCCATGCCGACTAGGTTTCCCAACCTAATCCAGTACCGTTTGCCAGCACCTGGCCTATATCCTTCCATACCCTTCTTATTCATACACTCATCCAGATGCCTTTTAAATGTTGCAATTGTACCAGCCTCCACCACTTTCTCTGGCAGCTCATTCCATACACACACCACCCTTTGCATGAAAAAGTTGCTCCTTAGGTCACTTTTAAATCTTTCCCCTCTCACCCTAAACCTATGCCCTCTCATTCTGGACTCCTCCATGCCAGGCAAAAGACCATGTCTATTTATCCTATCCATGCTCCTCATAATTTCATAAACCTCTATAAAGTCACCCCTCAGCCTCCGATGTTCCAGGGAAAATAGCCCCAGCCGATTCAGCTTCTCCTTGTAGCTCAAATCCTCCAACTGTGGCAATATCCTTGTAAATCTTTTCTGAACCCTTTCAAGTTTCACAACATCCTTCCGATAGGAAGGAGACCAGAACTGCATACAATATTCTAAAAGTGACCTAACCAATATCCTGTACAGCCACAACATGACTTCCCAATTCTTATAATCAAACAAACCAAACGCCTTCTTCACTATCCTATCTACCTGCAACTCCACTTTCAAGGAACTATGAACCTGCGCTCCAAGGTCTCTTTGTTCAGCAACACTCAGCAGGACCTTACCATTAATTGTGTAAGTCCTGCTCTGATTTGTCTTTCCAAAATGCAGCACCTCACATTTATCTAAATTAAACTCCATCTGCCATTCCTTGGCCTAGTGGCCCATCTGATCAAGATCCTGCTGTACTCAGAAGTAACCTTATTCGTTATCCACTGCACCTCCAATGTTGGTTTCATTCACAAACTTAATAACTATACCTCCTATGTTCACATCCAAATCATTTATATAAGTGACGAAAAGCAGTGGACCCAGCACCGATCCTTGTGGCACACCATTGGTCACAGACCTCCTGTCTGAAAAGCAACCCTACACCACCCTTGTTTTCTATCTTTGAGCCAGTTCTGCATCAAAATGGCTAGTTCTCTCTGTATTCCATTTGATCTTTCAGGGACTGCCACACCCAGCACAGCTTATGTTCACATGGAAAGTGCAAATGGACTTGCCCAGCAACAAACTGTCTGACAACTTCTCGACCCAAAAGTTCTTAGTGAAAGACAGAGGATAGTGAAAGCGATACATGATCAGCAAGCACAAATGCGCACTGGGTAGAGAGCAAACCAGAAATCCAAATGTAAATGTAAATACTTGGATACCATCAAAGATTTTTAGAAAATGTAACTCGCCCAGATTGTTGAAGTCAGCGCTGATCAAGGTGCTAAAATGTGAAGGAACAGAACCAGCTCAAACCAGTGTATGGAATGCCAATCAGGCACAAAGCGAATGAGGAAATAATCTGATGCTGATTTGATGGGGATGATGAGTGACAGCAATCAGCAGGAGGATAACCAGGCTGTCAACAAAGAGCAACCACAAAGAATACATGCCTTTCCAGGTGAGGAGACAATTACCAGATCAGGACAAGTTATCAAGCCACCAAATTGTGATATTAAAGTGTGAATTGTAAGCTCATTTTATGTGTTTGTATAATTATTGATTAAGGAAACATGCCTGTGTACACCCTTTATGTCAGTTTGGGGTAATTATTGCCTTTGAAAAAATGGGGTTGTTGGAAAAAAAGATAGTATGCAGTATATCTTTAAGAGACATGATTGTGAAGGCACTACTGTATCATAGATTGTAATCTGAGGTCAGAAAGATCTTGGATTCCATTTTAACTGGGACCACTTGAAGCATGACGTATTAAGACCACAAGACATAGGAGTGGAAGTAAGGCCATTCGGCCCATCGAGTCCACTCCACCATTCAATCATGGCTGATGGGCATTTCAACTCCACTTACCTGCATTCTCCCCGTAGCCCTTAATTCCTTGTGACATCAAGAATTTATCAATCTCTGCCTTGAAGACATTTAGCGTCCCGGCCTCCACTGCACTCTGCACGATGAATTCCACAGGCCCACCACTCTCTGGCTGAAGAAATGTCTCCGCATTTCTGTTCTGAATTTACTGCCTCTAATTCTAAGGCTGTGTCCACAGGTCCTAGTCTCCATGCCTAACGGAAACAATTTCCTAGCGTCCACCCTTTCTAAGCCATATATTATCTTGTAAGTTTCTATTAGATCTCCCCTTAATCTTCTAAACTCCAATGAATACAATCCCAGGATCCTCAGCCGTTCCTCGTATGTTAGACCTACCATTCAGGGATCATCCGTGTGAATCTCCGCTGGACAGGCTCCAGTATGTCCTTCCTGAGGGGTGGGGACCAAAACTGGACACAGTACTCCAAATTGGGCCTAACCAGAGCTTTATAAAGTCTCAGTAGCACAACGGTGCTTCTTTATTCCAACGTTCTTGAGATAAATGACAACATTGCATTCGCTTTCTTAATCATGGACTCAACCTGCATGTTTACCTTTCAAGAATCCTCGACTAGCACTCCCAGATCCCTTTGTACTTTGGCTTTATGAATTTTCTCACCGTTTAGAAAGTAGTCCATGCTTGTATTTTTTTTTCCAAAGTGCAAGACCTCGCATTTGCTCACATTGAATTCCATCAGCCATTTCCTGGATCACTCTCCCAAACTGTCTATATCCTTCTGCAGCCTCCCCATTTCCTCAGTACTACCTGCCTGTCCACCTAACTTCGTATCATCAGCAAACTTCGCTAGAATGCCCCCAGTCCCTTCATCCAGATCATTAATATATAACGTGAACAGCTGCAGCCCCAACACCGAACCCTGCAGGACACCGCTTGTCACCGGCTGCCATTCCGAAAAAGAACCTTTTATCTCAACTCTCTGCCTTCTGTCAGACAGCCAATCCTCAATCCATACCTGTAGCTCACCTTGAATACCATGGGCCCTCACCTTGCTCAGCAGCCTCCGGTGTGGCACCTTATCAAAGGCCTTTTGGAAGTCTAGATAGACCACATCCACTGGGTTTCCTTGGTCTAACATACTTGTCACCTCTTCAAAGAATTCCAACAGGTTTGTCAGGCACAACCTCCCCTTACTAAAGCCATGTTGACTTGTTCTAATCCGACTCTGCTCTTCTAAGAATTTAGAAACCTCATGCTTAATGATGGATTCTAGAATTTTACCAACAACCGATATTAGGCTAATTGGCCTATAATTTTCCATCTTTTGTCTTGATCCTTTCTTGAACAAGGGGGTTACAACAGTGATCTTCCAATCATCTGGGACTTTCCCTGACTCCAATGACTTTTGCAAGATCTCAACCAACGCCTCCGCCATTTCCTCAGCCATCTCCCTCAGACCTCTAGGATGTAGCCCATTGGAGCCAGGAGATTTATCAATTTTAAGACCTTTTAGCTTTTCTAGCACTTTCTCTTTTGTAATGGCAACCATACTCAACTCAGCCCCCTGACTCCCTTTAATTGTTGGGATATTACTCACGTCTTCTACTATGAAGACTGACGCAAAGTACTTATTAAGTTCTCCAGCTATTTCCTTATCTCCCATCACTAGGCTTCCAGTATCAGTTTGAAGTGGCCCAATGTCTACTTTTGCCTGTCATTTGTTTCTTATTTTTTGAAAGAAACTTCTACTATCATTTCTAATATTACTGGCTAGCTTACCTTCATATTTGATCCTCTCCTTCCTTATTTCTCTCTTTGTTATCCTCTGTTCATTTTTGTAGCCTTCCCAATCTTTTGATTTCCCACTGCTCTTGGCCACTTTATAGGATCTCTCTTTTTCTATAATACATTTCCTGACTTCCTTTGTCAGCCATGGCTGTCTAATCCCTCCCCGGATAATCTTTCTTTTCTTGGGGATGAACCTCTGTACAGGGTCCTCAATTATACCCACAAACTCCTGCCATTTTACCTCTACTGTCTTCCCCGCTATGCTCTGCTTCCAGTCTATTTTCATCAGTTCTTCTCTCATGCCCTCATAATTACCTTTATTTAACTGTAACACCATTACATCCAATTTTGCCTTCTCTCTTTCAAACTGCAGACTGAACTCTACCATATTATGATCGCTGCTTCCTAAGTGTTCCCTTACTTTAAGATTTTTTATAAAATCTGGTTCATTACATAGCACTCGGTCCAGAATAGCCTGCTTCCTTTTGGGTCCATGACAAGCTGTTCCAAAAAGCCATCCTGTAAGCACTCCATGAATTCCCTTTCTTTGGACCCACTGGCAACATTATATACCCAGTCCACCTGCATATTGAAGTCTCCCATGATCACCATGACCTTGCCTTTCTGGCATGTCTTCTCTATTTCCCAGTACATGTTGCGCCCCTGGTCCTGACCACTGTTAGGAGGTCTGTACACAACTCCCACTATGTTTTTTTTGCCTTTGTGGTTCCTCAATTCCACCCACACAGACTCCACATCAACCAACGTTATGTCATTCAGTGCCATAGATTTAATTTTGTTCTTAACTAACAAGACAACCCCGCCCCCTCTGCCCACCTCCCTGTCTTTTCGATAAGTTGAAAATCCTTGGATGTTTAACTGCCAGTCCTGACCCCACTGCAACCACGTCTCTGTGATGCCTACCACATCATAATCATTCACCATGGTCTGTGCCATTAGTTCATCTGCTTTGTTACGAATGCTACGAGCATTCAGGTAAAGTGCCTTAATGCTCAACTTATCATTAGAGATATTGGAAGTCATAAGATGTCCTAAGTTATCCTTCCTTTTTGCTGCATTCCCAGTCTGCCTCAAGTTTAAATTCACCTGCACATATGCTATCCTGCTGCTTATCTTTCCATTTAACTCCATACTCCCTGTCGCTTTCACTTTCCCTTCTCCCCAACTCAGAAGTTTAAAGTCCTACTGACCACCCTATTTATCCTCTTCGCTAGAACAGTGGTACCTGATTGGTTCAGGTGGAGACCGTCCCAATGGTACAGATCCCCCCTGTTCCAAAACTGATGCCAATGCCCCATGAAGTGGAATCCCTCTTTCCCACACCAATCCCTTAGCCACGTGTTTACTTCCCTAATTTTCTTATCCCTATGCCAATTGGCATGTGGCTTGGACAGTAATCCGGAGATTATGACCCTTGAGGACCTGTACTTCAATTTCCTTCCTCGTGCTTGATAATCCCCAAACAGGTCCTCCGTCCTAACTTTGCCTATGTTGTTAGTCCCAACGTGGACCACAACTATTGGATCTTCCCCCTCCCGCTCCAATATCCTTTCAAGCCGGTTGGAGATGTCCCGCACCCTGGCACCGGGCAGGCAACACACCATGCGAGACTCCCGATCCGGCTTACAAAGGATACTACTTGTCCCCCTAATTACAGAATCCCCCATAACAACTACTTGTCTTTTTGCTCCCCCCTCTTGAATGGCCTTCTGCACCATGGTGCCGTGGTCAGCTGGCTCTTCCTGTCCAGAGCCCTTTTCCTCATCCGTCCAGGGAGCAAGAATCTCATACCTGTTGGACAAGGTCAAGGGCTGAGGCTCCTGCACTCCTGAACTCAGGTTCCCCCACCTGCCTCACTTACAGTCACACTGTGATGTCCCTGATCACTAACTGAATGTGAATTACTTAATCTCCCAGGTGTGACTGCCTCCTGAAACAAAGCGTCCAGGTAACTCTCCCCCTCCCGGAGAGTATTGACGAAAGTATGCTACAATTCATATCCAGTAGTTTAATACTAGTCCATACATTGTCATGCCTTTGATTGTAATATTTCTATGTAGCGGGAGCTGTAATCAACATTGTCAAATTCTCACTACCATGTTACCTACATCTAGCTTTTATGTTAAGGAGTTAATACAAGCACTGCCATACCAAGTACAGATACTCAGCTGTTGGAGGCAAAAGCTCCGTGATGGCAGTTCACATATTAAACTTGTGTTCATCTGAAAATACAACAGCGTGCAATTTGTTTTTAGAATCCATTAGCAACAACTATGTGATCTACACAGCACCTTTAATATAGTAAAATATGTCTTGAAGTGTTTCAGCAGAAAGTCAATACCACATAAGATGGGGGACAGAGGCAGTTTGAAGAATCATCGTCAGAGATAAATTTCAGGATGAAATTGCAAAGCTTACAGCCAATGCAGAACTAGAACTTATAGGGATTTTTGTCAGATTTGGCTTCTGGTTATGATTTACAATTGCGACCACTATTATCACAGAGCATAAAATGTCCCAAAACAAAGAAACAGAGGGGAGGCATTGTGGCTCAGTGGTTAGCACACCTGCCTCACAGTGTCAGGGACCTGAGTTCAATTCCAGATTTTGGAGACTGTCTGTGAGGAGTTTGCACATTCTGCCCGGATTTTCTCTGACTGCTCTGGTTTCCTCCCGTCGTCCAAAGATGTGTAGGTTAAGTGGATTGGCCATGCTAAATTGCCGGAGTTGAGAGTGTGTTGCTGGAAAAGCACAGCAGGACAGGCAGCATCTGAGCAGCAGGGCCGAAACGCCAATTTTCCTGCTCCAGCAACACACTCTGAACTCCAGCATCTGCAGACCTCACTGTCTCCAAGTCAAATTGCCCCAGAGTGTACAGGAATGTATAGGTTTGGTGGATTAGTCATGGGAAATCCTGGACTATACAGTAGGAGCATGGGTCTGAGTGGGGTCTTCAGAGGGTCAGTGAAGACTTAAGAGTCGAATAGCCTACTTTTGCAATGTAGAGATTCTACCATTCTATGATACAGAGTGACAACAACCAGCACCTTTAATGGAGTAAAAGTCTAGAATAGGTTTCTGTCAGGATGAAGTAAACGTCACAGGTAAATGCAGGAATGAAATTCCCAATGACTTTGGAGTCCAGAAGTACAGGTGGCAATTTAAGGATACAGGGTCTTTAGGACTCAGATGTGGAGAGATTTCTTCACCCAGACAGTGGGATCCTGTATTCCTGATGAACGGCTTTTGCACAAAACATCAATTTTACTGTTCCTTGGATGTATGCCTGAACTGCTGTGCTTTTCCAGCACCACTCTAATCTAGACTCTGGTTTCCAGCATCCGAAGTCATTGTTTTTACCTAGTGGAATTCTGTACCACAGAAAGCAGTTGAGGTTACAACATTGAATGTTTTCAAGGAAAAGTTAGAGAGATGTTCTTGAGGCTAAAACTTTCAAAGGTTATGGGGAAAAAGCAGGCATGTGCTGCTGAGTTAGATGATCAGCCATAAACATACTGACTGGCAAAGCAGACTCGAAGGACCCAATGGCTGACTCCTGGCACTGTTTTCCAGATTCTTATGATGATTTGCCTCTGTCATGTTCTACATAACTCTTCACTGCCCATTGCTTCTGTAATTTTGCAGCAGTTTCTATCCAGGTTTTGTCCTTTTCTTTTCAAATTCAGTCAGTGAAATTTAGCATCTATACTATAATATTCTACCAATTAACTAATAGCAATAATTCCATTCAGATCTGATGACAACATATTCTTTAGTACAGATACTACAATACATTGGCACTGGCTTTTGTTTTTGTTTATATAGTATATAGGCATTACTGGCTAGACCAGCATGTGCTGCCCATCCCTAATCACCCTTGAGAAGGTAGTGGTGAGCTATTTTCTTGAACTGATACAGTTTATATGGTGGAGGTACACTCTCAGTGCTATATTAAGAAGGGAATTCCAGGATTTTGACACCGTGACAGTAAAGTAGTTCCAAGATAGAAGGATGTATGGCTTGGAGGGACACCAGCTGGTAAGGTTCCCTCAAAGTTCTTGCCATCTGTGGAGAGGTCCAAGGTCTGTACAGGGTAGCAATATCAGCAACCAGAAGTCAATGCCAAGATCGGGGTGCTGATGCCAATCACTGTGCATGGAGCCTTGGATCAGCTGTGTGCTCATGCATCTTGTATTGTCCTTCCAGGTAGCAGAGATCGCAGGCTTAGAAGATGCTGTTGAAGGAGCCTTAGTGAGTTGCTGCAGTATATCTGAAATCATTGCTATCATGGTATTACAATGGTGGAGGGAATGAATGCAGGTAAAGATTTTTTTTTGAATGAAAATGTTACTTGCCACTTATCAGTCCAAATCTGAATTTTGTTCAAGCTTCACAACTGAATAGATTGCTAAATCTACAAGTGAGGGTTGGGATGAGGGAAAATGGGAAAGGGAATGATATACGAATGAATAGCAATGGTGGAGTAAAACAAGCTGACCCATCAAGCTGCCATAAGTTGTCATAGAGCAATATAACATCATAACCCCAATGTACATTCCTCTGAGACATAGGCAGCCAACCTAAAAAACATGAGTTAGCCATGGTTAGCAAAAGAAGCTAAAGACTGCATTAGGCCAAAGGAGTGGCTTATAAGAATTGTCAGATAACCTGATGATTGGGAGCAATTTATGACCAGTAAAAAATGAGGTCTGCAGATGCTGGAGATCACAGCTGCAAATGTGTTGCTGGTCAAAGTCCATATCCGCCACAAGTTCACCTGTACCTCCACACACATCATCTATTGCATCCGCTGCACCCGATGTGGCCTCCTCTATATTGGTGAGACAGGCCGCTTACTTGCGGAACGCTTCAGAGAACACCTCTGGGCCGCCCGAACCAACCAACCCAATCACCCCGTGGCTCAACACTTTAACTCCCCCTCCCACTCCACCGAGGACATGCAGGTCCTTGGACTCCTCCACCGGCAGAACACAACTACACGACGGCTGGAGGAGGAGCGCCTCATCTTCCGCCTGGGAACCCTCCAACCACAAGGTATGAATTCAAATTTCTCCAGCTTCCTCATTTCCCCTCCCCCCACCTTGTCTCAGTCGGTTCCCTCAACTCAGCACCGCCCTCCTAACCTGCAATCCTCTTCCTGACCTCTCCGCCCCCACCCCACTCCGGCCTATCACCCTCACCTTGACCTCCTTCCACCTATCCCACCTCCATCGCCCCTCCCCCTAGTCCCTCCTCCCTACCTTTTATCTCAGCCGGCTTGGCTCTCTCTCTCTTATTCCTGATGAAGGGCTTATGCTCGAAACGTCGAATTCTCTATTCCTGAGATGCTGCCTAACCTGCTGTGCTTTGACCAGCAACACATTTGCAGCAATTTATGACCAAGCAAATTAGACCAAGATGTTTATAAGGGATAAGGTCACAAGGACTATCAGGTGAACTGCAAACATTTCTAATGATGTGTGAAATGAAAATTATTAGAAATGATCAGTGTGGCTCAATAGAGGAGACTTTATAGTGGAGAACAGGGAATTGGCAGATAAACTAAACAGTTGTTTTGTGTCTGGCTTCATGGAGACAATGCAGAAAGTATTCCAGAAATACTAGGTGACTAAAGGGCTCACATAATTGATGCGTTAAAATAGCAACTATTAGTACAAAGGTAGTATTTGAAAATTAGCTTAGTGGAGGATGGATAAATATCCTGGACCAGAAAAGTTTCATTCCAGAGAGTACAAGTCATAACAGAACTAGTAATAGTGCCATGTTGAGAATCATCCATTTATTCATACTGTCTGCTTTTTGTCTATTAACCAATTCTCAAGCATTGGTGGTATAATTCTGTATCTTCTAGAAAGGTTCCTGCTAACTGGAAAGCAGTAGATGTAACTCCACTGTTTTTAAAAGGAAAATGAGATAGAAGGGAGAACTGCAGGCCTTTGTGCATGACATTCACAGCAGAAAAACTTTTAGAATTTATTCTAAAGGATTTGATAACTGGACATTAATAAATGAGTGGCAAAACTGAGGAGAGTCAACGTGGATTCATGAAAGGGAATCATGGCTGACAATCTTTTTTTGATTTTTTTAAAGGATATTAGTTTTATTTTATTCATTCATGGGGCGAGGCCAGGCATTGACCAGGCCAGTATTTATTGCCCATCCCTAATTGCCCAGAGAGCAGTTAAGATGCACTTTGCTGTGGATGTGGAGTCAAATGTGACCAGATAAGGACGGCATTTTATTTCCCGAAAGGGCATGAGTGATCCAGATGGGTTTTTCCTACAATCAGCAATGGATTAATGATCATCATTAGACTCTTAACTCTAGATTTGTATTGAATTTAATTTCTACCATCTGCCATGGTAGATTCAAACCTGGGTGTCCAGAACATTATCTGGGTTTCTGGATTAACAGTCCAGTGATAATACCACTAGGCCATCACCTCCCCGTAGTTAGTTGTAACATAAACAAAGGAGAGCCAATGGATATCATGCATTTGAATGTTCAAAAGACACTGATTTACAAAAAGGTAAGTTTAGTAAATCATAGTGCAAGGGATTCAAAGGAATATATTACTATTGTTATAAGCATTATATTACAAATTGAGAATTGGTTAACAGACAAAAAGCAGACAGTTAGAATAAATGGATCATTCTCAGGATGGGACGCTGTAAATTGCAGGACACCACAAGAGTCATTGCCAGGCCCATAACTATTTACAATCGACATAAATGATTTGGATGTGTGGGCTGTTTCAAATTAACTGGTAATACCAAACCTTGTAGGAATATAAGTTGTGAGAAGGGTACAAGTAAACTTTAAGAGGACTTGGACAAGCTTATTGTAGGGACCAGAACATGACATTGGAATATAATGTGAAAAATAAATGTGAAGTGAATCACTTTGATGGAAGAAAAATAGAAGGGCAGAATATTTCTTAAATAGTGAAAGTTTAAGAAGTTCAAGTATCCAAAGGGATTAGGCTATGCTTGTGTATGAATCACAAATGTTAGCGTACAGGTAAAGCAAACAATTATAAAGGTAGACACTGTGTCGGCGGTCAAGGAGATGTGAGTCAAAACTGAAAATATCGTGGTGCAGTAGCATGGTATCTTGGTGAAATTTCATCTAGAATACTATGTATAGTTTGAGACTCCTTATTGAAAGAAGGATCTGCTTACCAAAGAGGAGCATAACAGACGTTCGGGTAAAAAATGAGGTCTGCAGATGCTGGAGATCACAGCTGAAAATGTGTTGCTGGTTAAAGCACAGCAAGTTAGGCAGCATCCAAGGAATAGGAAATTCGACGTTTCGGGCATAAGCCCTTCATCAGGAATGAGGAGAGTGTGCACACTCTCCTCATTCCTGATGAAGGGCTTATGCCCGAAACGTCGAATTTCCTATTCCTTGGATGCTGCCTAACCTGTTGTGCTTTAACCAGCAACACATTTTCAGCCGTAACAGACGTTCACCAGATTAATCCCTGGAGTGGCAGGATTGTCTTCAGGGGAGATATAGCAGAGATTTTGGTATATTTGCTCTAAAGTTTCAAAGAGCATGGGGTAACCATATTGAAATTCTCAAAAAATCACAACAGAATTGATATAGACAGGAAGTCTCCCAATTGGTGAACTCTAGAAACAGGGACATGATCTCTGGATTCAGAGCTGGCCATTTAAGACTGAGATGAGGAGGAATTTCTTCACTCAGAAACTGATGTATCTTTGAAAGTGTCTACTCCGGAGCGCAGTGGAAGCTCAATCATTGATCACATTCAGCACAGATATTGACAGATTCCTGGATACTCATGACATTAAGAGATATGAAGATAGTGAAGGAGTAGATGCTCAGCTGTGATCTAGAATGATGGGGCAAGGTGATGTGCTGAATGGCCTAATCTTGTTCCTAATTAGACATTGTTAAGGAGCTATAAACGTTCTGAGGAAATCCCACAACCATGTTAAAGAATTAAAAGATTCTGGGAAATTCTCTCTGACACTAATGAACATGAATGAGACACAATGAGTCATGTTTCATCTACATTTAATAAACTGCAATATTATTCATAACTAGAAATTCATCTGGCTCCCCAAATGAAAACTTGCAGTGAAGTCATCAACTTTATTTCCCACAAGGTTGCTTGCCCTCCACAAAACGAGTTATTTACATCTGTACTCCATAAATTATATGCATCTCCTCTGCCTACTTAAGTTTCATAATTCAAACAATCTAATGTCTTCACATTTTAAAGATTTCAGTCAAATCACCTCCTAGCCTTTTGTCTTCTACAGTGGAAACGACTCAGCTTTTTCTTTGGTAACCAAAACCTTTTAAGTTTGATATGTGTCTAGTGCGCCCCTTCCTTTTTTTTCCTCTTGTAACCTGGTACCTTGATCAAAATATTCTAATTGATATTTAAACTATGGTGCCATATGGACAATCTAGGTTATGTCTACATACAGCAAAATTCAGGCTTGATGTTGTGAAACTTGAAAGGGTTCAGAAAAGATTTACAAGGATGTTGTCAGGGTAGGAGGAGCTGAGCTACAGAGAGAGGCTGAACAGGCTGGGGCTGTTTTCCCTGGAACGTCAGAGGCTGAGGGGTGACCTTATAGAGGTTTATAAAATTATGAGGGGCATGGATAGGATAAATAGACAAAGTCTTTTCCCTGGGATGGGGGAGTCCAGAACTAGAGGGTATAGGTTTAGGGTGAGAGGGGAAAGATATAAAAGAGACCTAAGGGGCAACTTTTTCATGCAGAGGGTGGTATGGGTATGGACTGAGCTGCCAGAGGAAGTGGTGGAGGCTGGTACAATTGCAACATTTAAGAGGCTATTGGATGGGTATATGAATAGGAAGAGTTTGGAGGGATATGGGCCGGGTGCTGGCAGGTAGGACTAGATTGGGTTTGGATAGCTGGTCAGCATGGACGGGTTGGACGGAAGGGTCTGTTTCCATGCTGTACATCTCTATGACTCTATCTCAGACAAGTGAGCAGTAATGACTTCCTCCAACAAGAGAGAATGCAAACAACTTTCATAGACTTTCAATAACATTGACATCACTGAACATCCCACTATAACACCTGAGGTTACCGTTAACCATGAATTGAATTAGGTCAGCAAAATGAATACTGTTACTTAAACAGCCGGTCAGAGTTTAGAAATTCTGAGGCACATAACTCACCTCCTATCTCCCAAAAGCCTGTTCACCATCTACAAAATACTCTGAGTTTCAGGTGAAAAGAATTAAAGAAGCTCAACCAGATCTGAAAAGGAGCTCTCTTGATAGTCACAATACCTTCAACAAGCACATCCTCCACCACAGTCAGAGAGTAACAAGTAAGCATACCATGTAAGGAATTACTGCATTAACAAACCAAGGTTCATTCAACAGCATCTTTCAAACCTGTAATTTCTAACACCTAGAAAGGTGAGGACAGCAGGTGCGTGGAAATCCATGATTTGCAAGTTTGTCTAGAAACTCTACACTATCCTCACTTGGGACTATTTTGTTGATCCTTCACAAGATCAATGTCCTGGAACTTCCATCCAAACACAGTGCACTCCATGTGGGAGTTCCTACACCACATGGACCTCAGCAGTTCAAGAAGATGCAACTATCTGCTCAAGGGCTATTAGGATTGAGCAATACATTTTGGCCCTGCTAGGATCCTGTAACTGAATAAATGAAAAATAAAGATTATCCTAGCAATCCACCTGAATGCTAAGTTATAATAACAAAAATGCAATATTGATTCATTACAAACTGAATTTGAGTTAATTCATTTATCTTTCTGAATGTTGACTGTTTTTCTGTCATTTAATGACAGGGAAGATAAAAATTCAGGCAGACATGGCACTTTGGTCAACATTTTGTGTATGCTGTCATAAGGCAGTAGTAAATGTTGGTACTGCAGCATAACAACAGGACTAGGTTTACAGTCATTGTTATACAGCTACAGCTACATTCGCTGCATTTCAGAAACTCAGCTTCCCAAAGCTATGTTTAGCAGTCTGCTGATAGGAAGCAGCAGCACAGAATTGTCAGACTAAACATTTCAATGTTCTAAAGCAACGAACTAAAGAGTAAAGCAATGTGTGAAACAACTGAATCTATGAGGTATCAAATATAACTTTGTGTTAGCAATGAAAGAAAAGAATTGTCATAGAAAAGTCAAGCAGTAACAAGTGAAAAGTGACAGCATTAGTCATGATGGACATCTGGTCATGAATGTGGGTTATGTAGGAGGATGCAGAAACACATCCACATCTCTCTTTCTCTCGCTATCTCTCTCACTGTCTCACTTTCTCTCTTCCTCTCTCCCTCTTTTTTTCCCACCCTCTCTGTCTTGCCTCCTCACTTTCTCCCTTCCTCTCCCTCTCTTCCCTCCTGTCTCTCTCTCTCTCTCTCCCTCCCCATCACTCCTTTTCTTATGTGCATTGGCTTTCCATTTTTGTGTGCCTTACATCATGTGCCTTGGCATTAGCACTATTCCTAGTAGCTGTAATGAAATTACAGATGCAAATTGGGAAAAATGGCAGCCCATGAGAGCAAAGAGAAGAACGTACCTTATGAAGGGACTGCTTAAGCCGTGCATATAATACTACCTGAATATTTTGCATGTCATAATTCAGATTTTCTAAGCAAGCATTGACTGAATTGTAGCTAATGTTTAAAATGTAATTAAAGTGTTCAACCTTAATTTTTGTCTGCTTTGTCCAGCACTGTGAATGAGACTGTTGCATTGTTTTTTTTTATTCCAGGGTCTTCCTACATAACACAGGAAACTCTTTGATAAGGCATGATCCACATCCAATCAAGTGCTGATAGACAGGACAGTTGGGAGATTCACTGGTTTTACCAAAATGCAGAAAAGGAACTGAATATACAGCAAAACTACATGCTACTTCTAAAATGGAGCCATGTAGTGAAATAGATACTAATAAGTCAAGTGAAAACTTTCATGCCTTCAAAGTCCAGAGTCATAATGTTTAGAAAATGACTTTTCAAGTTGAATGCACAGTACAAATGATCAACATTTGGTTCCTTCCTTTTTAATCTTTCATAGGTATGTTGGACTTCGATAACAAATCCCAAAACTGATTTCAGGAGATCTTGGCTGCAGCCATAAATTTTACTGATAATACCAGTGGACAAGTTGCTTGTGGATGAACACAGCATATCAACCACAGGAAGAGATGGAATTAATAACACCAGAGTTATAAGGAAGTGATAATTTTTACCCCACCCAGACAATGAGCCGGAGTACCCTATTATAAGTGTCTGATTTTAACTGCATGGCATACAATGGGTAGCCGATCTTGGCCACCACAGAGAACTAAAATAATCCTTTCAGTGTTTTCAAACAGTGACTTTGTTTTTGGATCATTTGAAAGATCTTTTGGCACATCAATATGTTGTGTGCAATATTGCTTTGTAATGTGTTGTATATGTCACAAACTAACCTATTAAGCCATAGCTAGCTACGTTGCATAATTATGATTTAAATATAATTCAAAATGATTTCATATGCAAAAGGAAACCAAATTATCAGGCATTATGGTTTGACCAACAGCACTGAAAACAATCATTTGTTCTTGCAATTTTCTAACAAAACTATTCTTCCTCATAGGTACCTTCTTTGGGATCTCAGATCTCCTTGAAAATCACCACACAGCAATAAAAATTATTTTTAAAAAAAATATCAAAGTACATTGGTGTAAAGGACAGAGTCAGGAAATTATATATTTATGCTACTGCACCCCCACCTTCCCTTCAATCGCTACGTTTATTGCTGCAACTCAATTTATGTACCATAACATCCAACACTCCAGTCCAAATATACAGCTCCAATACATCTGGACAATATCAAACATTAAAGTAAATTTTAAGAAGTTAATGTTTTATAGACCACAATATTAGATTAACATCGTGTAACCACTTCAAGTTATCTTAAATGAAACAACATGGATGAAAACAAATTACAAAATCCTTTTTGTTCATTTCATTTTGTGCAAGGACCACTAGCTATGGTGTTCCATTTCGCTGATTTAATGTGTTTGCAAATTCATATAATATGATGTACTCATCCTTTCTGCCCATCCAAGCCTCCTTTCATCATCCTTTGACACTTTCTACATTTTTGGTTGTTTTCATTGGCATTGTTGACCATAGCTTGATTCCGTTTCCTTTTTAGCTTTAGTTTAATTGTGCTATTTATCTCTGGAATGCTTTTCATTTGACGCGCCACCTCCTTCATTTATATAATTGCATCTATTATGTATTTGCGCAATCTCATATTTAAAGATTCCCCATCACTACTATTTGCTAACCAACTTGCAAAAACTACTTTGGGTGACTTTATTTCTTAAAGCACTGCATTTTGCCTTTTTTACAGTCTAATGCCCTCAGCTTGCCAATGCTTTCTGTGTCAAATTTTCCAGAATTAAATCAAGCAACTGTTAGTTTCTTGTTTGACAAGAAAAATCATGATCTAGAATGCAGTTCAGGGTGCATTTGAAGTATGCTTCACTTTAAAGAATTACATTAGTTTAACCCAGTTTATTTTCTGACAGTTACATCACCAATTTTATTACGCTATGGTTCTTGTACATCTTAATGAACCCTTTGAAGATCTCCCCATTGACTTTATCTCCACTGTTTGGTGGGTAGTAACATACTTGCAACCGTATCATTGCCTTCCGGCGTCTTAACAGTATCCATATGGATTCAATCATAATCTAATACTCTGGAACGTTCTTCTATGTTATCTTAGCGATAAATCTATTATTAATGCCAGCTTCCTCCACCATTGTCCGCCCCCCGCCATTTGTTGTGAAAATGTTACAACCGGAAAATGAAAAGTCCCGTTCAAACCATTACAGAAACTGTCTTATAATCCCTCCAGTCTTTAATAGTTGCAACGCATATTTAATCATTATTTCGCAATGACCTATTTCAAAATGAGAAGCATCATCATTCTGCAGTGTTCATTTGAGCCTGAGATGCACATCAACTGCAACTTTGTCGATCATCTAAAAAAAAATCAATGATCATTGCATAAAGCATCGATATATTATAGACCAGGTAATATTCAAGCTAACTGCTTGACTTAATTATTGGTGCCGTTTTGTTAATTATGACTGACGACTGCTTACGAGTTGACAGATAATACATTTTTCAAAATTGGAAGATTTCTGACAAACGAGGCAACTCGAGCATTGAGGGTATTTTTACGAGATGACATGTCTCCATTAACCGCTCCTGTAAGTTTGTCTAATCAATTAAAGTTGAGTTGCGGGTTACAAGTGGCTAGAGGAGAGCGAGTCGCGCAAATTCACTGCCTGGCCTAGAGGCCGATCAATTTCCAGTCCGAAGGACTGAGCATTTGGATTAATTCCACCCGGGGCTGAACGACAAGGTGTATTTGTTTACATAGAGGCATTGCACCGGCAACTTAGTCAGTGGCCCAAGCCTACTGGAACTCCTTAAGAAAGATCTGAAATACCGCAGGAACGTCAATGCAGACCTACCTCATCTTCCAAAAGCGTAGGAAGAGGTTCAAAGTCATAATACTCCCTATCATCATCTTCATGATAGTACAGAGCCATCGCTTCTTTGATGGAGAGGTAGTGAACAGAGTCAATAAAACAAAAAAAACTGAGTCGAGATCTGCCTCCCTTGTCGATTACAACCTGTTTTTATTGAGAACAGGCAAAAAAATCCCAAAACAGTCAGTGCAGCGGTGCCTCTTCAGAGGGAATGCTCAGCAGAGAACACTTTTAAAAAGAAAACAATAAAAAAACATTAATTCATGTCATGTTCGTGCACAGTTTTTTTCCCTCCCGCTGCGGAACTCGCTCTTCACACAGTCATGGGAAAGATTTCTCGGTCACTGATTTAATATCCCCCTCCAACCTCCCCCTTCCCCTCCCCTCTCCCTTTTCCACCGACTAGCCCAGATTGAGGGAGCTGAAAGATTTATTCTCTCTCTCTCTCTCTCGGTTAGTTTGCTAAACGCTTGCTGTCATGGCAACATCTCCAAATAGCAGCACAAGCCGCACCATAGAGTCTGCAGCTCCGTTCCTGCCGGGAGAGGCGGGGGCGGGAGCGGGAGTCGGGGGAGACAGGGGTTGGGGGAGAGAGAGAGAGAGGCAGCTTCAGCAGCAGCGCCCCCGCCTCGGCCGCTACACTGCGGCCACGCAACCACCTTCACCCCGCTCCGCGCACTCCGCAGCCGCCCAGCTCCTCCCCATTCCCACCCACCCAGCCCTTCGCCCCCTTCTCCCTACCTCCAGCACACAGTCTCTGTGATTGACGTTTGAAGAATTGTCACAGGTAATCCCCGCTATTGGACCCGGGGAGGCATCGCCAGGTTAGATAGCCCCAGAAGCGGGGGTGCAGGGCTGGGAATAGGATCGGACTCCGGGAGCAGCAACCCTCTTCCCCCACAATTTCCATTACAGTACAATCTGCCCAATGTTAATATGTCTACCTGTGGCACAGAAGGTTTCGATTCAAGTCTCACCTGTCTGTCATAACATGCCCTAACCGGCTGATGAATACCATGACAATTGAGATCCTCAGGTACAGAAGGTGCCTCCAACCCAGTAGATCCAAATCCAAGCCTGACCTGCCCCAGGGGTCTATCATAACATATCTCAACAAGTTGATAAAGAAAAAAATAAAGTTGTACATCTCAGCGATTTGCAGCATCTCAGGAATAGAGAATTCGACGTTTCAGGGCTTATGCTCGAAACGTCGAATTCTCTATTCCTGAGATGCTGCCTGGCCTGCTGTGCTTTGACCAGCAACACATTTGCAGCTGTGATCTCCAGCATCTGCAGACCTCACTTTTTACATCTCAGCGATTTCCCCAGATTAGTACCACTTAGAGGGGAACGTTAGATTACTTACAGTGTGGAAACAGGCCCTTCGGCCCAACAAGTCCACACTGACCCGCCGAAGCGCAACCCACCCATAACCCTACATTTACCCCTAACGCTACGGGCAATTTAGCATGGCCAATTCACCTGACCCGCACATCTTTGAACTGTGGGAGGAAACCGGAGCACCCAGAGGAAACCCACGCAGACACAGGGAGAACGTGTAAACTCCACACAGTCAGTCGCCTGAGTTGGGAATTGAACCCGGATCTCTGGCGCTGTGAGGCAGCAGTGCCATCCACTTGCTGTCAAACATACTGTAACACTAGAGGCTGTAATGCAAGAGGGGGAAGAGAGTGCCTCTATATTCAAGTGGGCAGTGGACACTCTGGGCAGGAGCTAAAAAGATAATGGGAGGTAATACAGGTAATCATGTCTTTAGAACTCAGTAGCAATAAGCAGTTTAATGGTCTCACACAAACCACTCAGCTAGATTGAATGTATCTTCAAAGGCTAAATCTTTTCTGAAGAACCATTAACTTCCAGCCACCCCATTCACCAGCCCTGTTTCCCTAATGTCAGAATTTTATATCATGCATGACCATACCAATCACAGTTTAGATTAGATTACTGACAGTGTGGAAACAGTCTCCATCCTCACATACTGAGTACTGCTGTGAGACTCACATCGACATCTCTCAGTACTGCCAGCCATGGTAGGCACATCAGCCAAACAGGTAGCACCACAACCACAGACAAACTTCCCTGTCCCTTACAAAACAAGGTAGCACATAACTATTCGGTTAAAGATGGATAAATCCCCAGGACCTGATCAGGTGTACCCAAGAGCTCTGTGGAAGGCTAGAGAAGTGATTGCTGGGTCTCTTGCTGAGATATTTGTACCATCGATAGTCACAGGTGAAGTGCCAGAAGACTGGAGGTTGGCAAACAGGTGCCACTGTTTAAGAGGGGTGGCCAGCCAGGGAACTATAGACCTGTGAGCCTGACCTCGGTGGTGGGCAAGATGTTGGAGGGATTCCTGAGGGACAAGATGTACATGTATTTGGAAAGGCAAGTACTGATTTGGGATAGTCAACATGGCTTTGTGCATGGGAAATCATGTCTCACAAACTTGATTGAGTTTTTTGATGAAGTAACAAAGAAGATTGATGAGGGCAGAGCAGTAGATGTGATCTATATGGACTTCAGTAAGTCGTTCAACAAGGTTCCCCATGGGAGACTGATTAGCAAGGTTAGATCTCATGGAATACAGGAAGAACTAGCCATTTGGATACAGAAATGGCTCAAAGTTAGAAGACAGAGGGTGGTGGTGGAGGGTTGTTTTTCAGACTGGAGGCCTTTGACCAGTGGAGTGCCACAAGGATCACTGCTGGGCATCTATTTTTTGTCATTTACATAAATGATTTGGATGCGAGCATAAGAGGTACAGTTAGCAAGTTTGCAGATGACACCAAAATTGGAGGTGTAGTGGACAGCGAAGAGGGTTACCTCAGATTACAACAGGATTTGGACCAGATGGGCCAATGGGCTGAGAAGTGGCAGATGGAGTTTAATTCAGATAAATGCAAGGTGCTGCATTTTGGGAAAGCAAATCTTAGCATGACTTATACACTTAATGGCAAGGTCCTAGGGAGTGTTGCTGAACAAAAGGACCTTGGAGTGCAGGTTCATAGCTCCTTTATTGGTCAGAGTATTGAGTACAGGAGTTGGGAGGTCATGCTGTGGCTGTACAGGACATTGGTTAGGCCACTGTTGGAATATTGCATGCAATTCTGGTGCCCTTTCTATCAAAAAGATGTTGTGAAACTTGAAAGGGTTCAGAAAAAATTTACAAGGATGTTGCCAGGGTTGGAGGATACGTTCTCCCCGTGTCTGCGTGGGTTTCCTCCGGGTGTTCCGGTTTCCTCCCACAGTCCAAAGATGTGCTGGTCAGGTGAATTGGCCATGCTAAATTGCCCATAGTGTTAGGTAAGGGGTAAATGTAGGGGTATGGGTGGGTTGCGCTTCGGCGGGTCGGTGTGGACTTGTTGGGCCGAAGGGCCTGTTTCCACACTGTAAGTAATCTAATCTAATCTGAGCTACAGGGAGAGGCTAAGCAGGCTGGGGCTGTTTTCCCTGGAGGTTCGGAGGCTGAGGGGTGACCTTATAGAGGTTTACAAAATTATGAGGGGCATGGTTAGGATAAATAGGCAAAGTCTTTTCCCTGGGGTTGGGGAGTCCAGAACTAGCGGGCATAGGTCTAGGGTGAGAGGGGAAAGATAAAAAAGAGACCTAAGGGGCAACTTTTCCACGCAGAAGGTGGTACATGTATGGAATGAGCTGCCAGAGGATGTGGTGGAGACTGGCACAATTGCAACATTTAAGAGGCATTTGGATGGGTATATGAATAGGAAGGGTTTGGAGGGATATGGGCAGGGTGCTGGCAGGTGGGACTAGATTGGTTGGGATATCTGGTCGGCATGGACAGGTTGGACCGAAGGGTCTGTTTCCATGCTGTATATCTCTGTGACTCTATTAATTGCAAAAACTTAACCAGTAGGAGCCAGGCATTGACACAAGCTCCCACTCAGTGGAGGACAAAGTGATGGAGTGGCCATGTTTGAATCCATGGCCAGTGGCAGGGTTTAAAGCATGAAATATGCAGCATGTTTTTGTCTGATCCATCTCTGAATGGATTTCACCTTCATTTGCAAGCTCTTTGATGTTCAAGCTGCAGATAGTGTCTTGTTATTCTGTCCCATCTCCCTAACAACCTTAAACCTTGTGCTTTTCTCCTTTTAGAACTGCCATGCAGTCCAGCATTGGCACAAGAGAGTTCAATTCTCGTTGAGCATGAAATTATCAATGACTCACTCAATCTCACGCTGGCAGCCATCAGCTCAGAAACTGATTTTGTTTTTAATTCATTCTCTGGCTAGGCCAGCATTTAGTGCCCATTCAAATTACCCAGAAGGCAGTCAAGAGTCAACCACATTGCTGTGGTTTCTGGAGTCACATGTAGGCCAGACCAGATAAGGATGGCAGATTTCCTTCCCTAAAGGACATTCGTGAACCTTTCCTGACAATCAACAATGATCATCATTAGACTCTTAATTTCAGATTCTTTTTAAAATTTAATCATTAGACTCTTAATTTCAGATTCTTTTTAAAATTTAATTCAAATTCTACAATCTGCCACAGTGGGATTTGAACCCAGGTCCCCAGAACATGAGCTGATTAATAGTCTAGCGATAATAAGACTGGGCCTTAATTATGTGTTCTTCAGAGCATAACTTAGAATGGGGATCTGCATTAAGTGAATTACCATGCACAACAGGTCAGCAGATAGGGCAGGGGATTGAATGACATTGATTTCAGCTCCCTAGCCAATGAAGTCTCACATGGGTTCTGCTGTAAAGGATGTAGATAAGGACTTTCATGGTACAGGAGACAAATGGGCACGCACAAGGAAATACTTTGTGAATTGGCAGGCCAGCCAGAAAGCTTGTTGTCATTGGCACACATATATAGGGAACTCTAGTATCAAGTTGGCACAGAGACTTAAGCAGACTTTGGAGCCAATCATTTTTAAAATGGAGGTGGTGCTCAGTACCACTTGAAAATCATAAGGCAGCATCTGACAGTCAGTGTTTCAGTTTCTATCTCAATACAAGCAGAAGCAACCTTATTGTATGGATCTTGCAGTGAAAACTCAACTAATGTCATGGAGTCTCACTTTGATGCTGTCATAACTGTGGAAACAAATCTCACATCAGTTCAGCTCAAACTGCCAACAGGTTAAAACATCGCTGAAACATATTGTGGGGGAGTTACAGAGCCTGTATTGAGCACAATCCGCTGATCTCTGTGTGGTTGGCAGTGTTCATGTTCTTGCACTGATAGGCACAAGAGAATGGACAAAGGTGATTTATTTATTTTCGTATGGAATATTGATTTATCAAGTTGGTTTGAAATGGGTGTTTTGTAGTGGTGTTTATTCCTACATTGTGCCCTCAGTGACACAGAACATGGACAGAGTGAATGGAAGGAACATGGCTTTTGGAGAATGAGCATTAAGGATTGTGTTCCCTGACAGCAGAATTGGATGAGGTGATCACAAGACAGCAAAAGTTTAGAGAAATATTGCCAGGATATTATCAAGGCCCACAGCTTTTGCAGTATCCAGTGCCTTCAGCCATCTCTTGATGCCATATTGAGTGATTCAAATTGATTGAAAATGGCTTCTATAGTGCTGGGACCTTTAAAAGAGGCCAAGATGGTTGAACATAAATTCAAATACATCCATTTTATCTTTTGTGCTGATGTGTTTCCCCATCATTGAGGACAGGTATAGTCATGGAACTTTCATTTGCAGTTAGTTTCTTTTTAAAATTACCTACTCGCATTCTCAAATGAATGTAGCAGGACTGCAGAGGCTGGATCTGGTCTTTGTCTTTGAGATTGCTTAGTTCTGAATATTGCATGCAGCATAGTTAGTAATCAAGTTGTCTTGTATTAAATATTCACCAGGTTGACGTGTTTATAGATAGAGTCAAGATTAGAGTGGTGCTGGAAAAGCACAGCAGGTCAGGCAGCATTCGAGGAGCAGGAAAATCGACATTTCAGGCAAAAGCCCTTCATCAGGAATGAGACTGGGAGCCTTGGGGTTGGGGGGGGGGGGGGGGGGGTGGTGGAGAGATAAATGGGAGGGGAATGGGGCTGGGGGGGGTGCGAGGATGATAGCTGAGAGTGCAAAAGGTGGATGGAGGTGGGGGTGAAGGTAATAGGTCGGAGAGGAGGGTGGAGCGGATAGGTGGGAAGGAAGATGGACAGGTAGGACAGTTCAGGAGGACTGTGCTGAGCTGGAAGTTTGGAACTGGGGTAACTTGGGGGGAAGGAAAATGAGAAAACTGATGAAGTCCACATTGATGCCCTGGGGTTGAAGGGTCCTGAGGTGGAAGATGAGGCATTCTTCCTCCAGGCATCAGGTGGTGAGGGAGTGGCAGTGGAGGAGGCCCAGGACCTGCATGCCCTTGGCACAGTGGGAGGGGGATTTGAAATGTTCGACCATGGGGAGGTGGGGATGATTGGTGTGGGTGTCCCAGAGATGTTCTCTGAAGCGCTGCGTGAGAAGGCGTCCGGACTCCCCAGTGTAAAGGTGGCCATATTGGGAGCAACAAATAGCATTTGTGGAAGTGCAGGTGAAACTTTGATGGATGTGGAAGGCTCCTGTGGGGCCTTGGACAAAGGTGAGGGGGGAGGTGTGGGTGCAGGTTTTGCAATTCCTGCGGTGGCAAGGGCAGGTGCCGGGAGGGGAGGGTGGGTTGTTTGGTGGCGTGGACTTGACCAGGTAGTTGCGGAGGGAATGGTCTTTGTGGAAGGTGGATGGGGTGGGGAGGGAAATGTATCCCTGGTGGTGGAGTCCGTTTGCAGATGGCGGAAATATCAGCTGATGATGTGATTTATGTGGAGGTTGGTGGGGTGAGGACCGGGGGGGGTGCTCTGTCCTTGTTACGGTTGGAGGGGATTGAGGGCAGAGGTACGGGACGTGGATGAGATGCGTTGGAGGGCATCTTCAACCACGTGGGAGGGGAAGTTGCGGTCTTTAAAGAAGGACGCCATCTGGTGTGTTCTGTGGTGGGACTAATCCTCCTGGGAGCAGAGTCTAGAAAAATATTGCAAGGATATTATCAAGCCCCACAGCTTTTGCAGTATCCCGTGCCTTCAGCCATCTCTTGATATCACATTGAGCATCGGATGGTGAAGAATTGGGAATTGGTATTCCAGTTTCCTCATTTTCTCTCCCCCAACCTTACCCCAGTTCCAACCTTCCAACTCAGCACCATCCTCCTGACCTATCCCACCTGTCCATCTTCCTTCCCATCAATCTGCACCATCCTCCCCTCCGACCTATCACCTTTGGTCCCACCTCCATCACCTATTGCATTCTCAGCTACCTTCTCCCCAGTCCTAACCCTTTCCCATTTGTCTCTCCACCTCCGAGCCTCATTCCTGATGAAGGGCTTTTGCCTGAAACATCGATTTTCCTACACCTCAGATGCTGCCTGACCTGCTGTGCTTTTCCAGCACCAATCTAACTTGACTCAGATTTCCTGCATCAGCAGTACCCACTTCTGCCTATGTTTTTAGGTAGCCTGGGGTTGCTCCTGCATGCCCTCCTGTACATTTTATTGAACTAGAGTTGACCTCACAGTCTTAACAGTAATGGTAGAGTGTGGGATATGCCTGGCGAAGACGATACAGATAGTAGTTGAATTGAATCCTACTGCTACCTTTGGCCCAGTAGAGAAGAAGTTGAGAAGGGGGAACGTTTATGGTAATCTCAGCTGATGCAGGAATTGAAGTCACACTGTTAACATTACCCTGCATCACAAGCCAGCTGTTCAGCCAACTGAGCTAACCATTGCACACATCAATAAATGCAGACCTATCTGTTTCACCTTTCTTCACAAAGTGAGTCCTTCATTCCAAGAATGAAAACAGTGAATCTTCACTGAAATACCTTTAAAGCAATTTTGTCTTCTTACAAATAAGAAGCTCTGTATTCTAGATGTGGTCTCACGAATGTCTTTTACAGCAGCATTAAAACTTTTCTACTCTGATACTCCATTCCTACATGGCACTTCCACTTGCTGTAGCTGAAAACGTCTTATTTCATTCTCCCTATCTTTCACTGAGTCTTGCAGCCTTTGTACATTTAAATGGTATACTTTTTTGTGTTGTTCCTAACAAAATGGACAAATTCATATTTGCACTGATGGTCCATGTCACCCAGCAGATACCCTCTTCACAAAATCACTGTTTCATTATAGCGCAGAGGGAGATCACGGAGTCCATCATGTCTGTGGCTGGTCTCTATGCGAGCAACTTAGTGCCATTCAACAGCCTTCTCCCCTTACCCCTACACATTGTTCCTTTTGAAATAACTATCTCATTTAATTTTTAATGCCTCGCTTGAACAAATCTCCACTACACTTTCTGGCAGTACGTTCCTGACCCAAACCAGTCAATTTATGGAAAACTGATTCCTTATTTCATTTTTATTCTTTTTGCTTATTACTTTAAAATGTGCCCTTTCCTTCTCAATATTTTCATCAGTGAGAACATTTCTTCAAGATTTTGAATACTCTCATTAGATGGTACTTTACTTTGTTCTTTGATATATGGAGGGAACTTAGATTGACATAGAATAGATGCATCATAACTGCTGTCAGGATATAATTAATCTGTATGACAGACTGCATATAGTCATATATCAACTGGGCATTCAATGAGCTGAATCCTTTGAGGCTGCAGTATATCTCTCCAATTAGGTAGTGTCTGTAAAGACCAGCACAATGGAGAAATCCACTATTCTGGAAAAAGAATACATGCACAACCTACTTGCATCTCTTTTGTCAAAAGAAACACACAGTAATTCCCTCTATTGGCTTGTACAGCATTTATTTTCCATTTGCACCAGTAGATGGTGAATGGAGAAGCACCAACGATGTTGCCTACTCAAGCCTGGAAGACATTCGCAGCCACTGTTACTGGCAGTACCATCCTAACCCTACTCTGAGACTTCAGATTTGTCTGCAAAAGATGATAGCAGAGTTTCCTTCATAAAGTGGAGATAATATACTATTATGAAATGGTATTTGAAGACCCAAGTTGATATTATTTTTAAATATGCACTTAAGAGTATCTGTTTAATTACAGGTAGGACCTCCCATACACCTCCCCACCACATCCTGCATCCCCCTGCCTCCTACCAGCTATTGTGGAAATTAAATCAACTCGACTCGAATGCTAGCAAGAGCAAAGAAAAAGTTTATTCGGACTCTGCAGAATCAACCCAATTCATTTGGCTAAATGCCACATGTAAGGGGCATCTGAATAGCTTTCACATATTCCCTTTATACAAAACTTCACTTACTCTTATCACATCTCAAGGTCAAGAGCTGGGAACATCTGAGCTCCTTTCCACACATGGAGTTGTTTTTCTCATTCCTTGACAGTTGATATGATAGTTTACTGTCCTTGTGAGATTGCTGTGAGTCTGGTTTAACTTTTACATTTTTCCTGACTTTGCTTTTCTGCCTGCCTGCAGGATTTTGCAAAGTATTCTTTTATAGATTTCACAAAAAATGTTAATTTTCCATTACACAGCTCTATTTATTTTCAATAAACTGCTACTGAAGGCATGTCCCTGTTGACATCAATGGTGCTGAGGTAGAGATGGTTGAGAATGTCAAGTTCCTAGGAGTGACAATCACCAACAATCTGGCCTGGACAATCATGCTGATGCGATGGTCAAGAAAGCACAACAACGCTTCTACCTCCTGAGAACGTTAAGGAAATTCAGCATGTCCATAATGATTGTTGCCAATTTTTATAGATGCACCATAGATAGCATTCCATTCAGATTCATCATGGCATTGTACAGCAACTACTCTGCCCAGGACTGTAAGAAACTACAGAGAGGTATGAACACAGCCCAGTTCATCATGCAAGCCAAGCTTCAAGCCATTGAATCCATTTATACTTCCCGCTGCCTCGGAAGGTAGCCTACATAATCAAAGACCTCTCCCACCTTGGTTATAATCTCTTCTGACCTCTTCCATCAGGCAGAAGATACAAAAGCTTAAACACACATACCAACAGATATAAGAACAGCTTTTTCCCTCACTGTTATTAGACACCTGAATGGACCTCTCAAAGTTTAAATTTAAGGTTGATCTCACTCTTTGTGTACCTTCTCTGCAGCCATAACATTGTAATCTTCATTCTGTTCTATTACCCTTAAGTATTTTGTGTGGTATGATCTGCCTGTACTAGATGCAAAACAAAACTTTTCACTGTAACTAGGTGCATGTGACAATAATAAATCAAATCAAATCAATTAAAGGAACAATTAACAGTCACTTTTCACCAGGGGGAGTGTAACATTTACAGATATAGGATCTGGTAGTAAGAGAGGGAGGGGCTGCTAACTCTATTTATAAAGAATGCCAAATAAGTTCACATTGGTGACTGATTGATTTTGAATTGTACCCAGAGTATTTACAGCCTCCTGCTGAGTGTTCCTCTTCGTTGGCTCTTGTCCTTCTTCATGCTGCCTCTGTTAAATCTCCCTGGCATACTACCTGCCAAGCAGGATGGTACCTAGAGTCATAGTCCCAGAGGACCACTCCCTCATTAGAGAGAGATAACTGGTAGTGGTTTAATCTGAGTGTCACTGTTCCTCAGGCGAGGAGAGAAGTAACTTCATGGTAACCTCAGCCAGTGCAGGAATTAAACTCATGCATTACTCTGCATTAAAAACCAGCTTTCCAGCTAACTAATCCTGGTAACTAGAATACCCCACAATGGAAACAATAGCCTGACCAAAACGTGAGAAGCCAAAGCCAAGGTCTTCTTCATTTGTAACACGACCTCCTAACTTCACCAACTTTAATTTGCAGTAAACAACCTGGCAGTCCTTTGCACTTCAGGCACCATTAAAAATTAATCAGTAACCAACCTGAAATTATTTAACATTTAGTTTAAATAGAGTTAGCAACCCCTCCCTCTCTTCCTGCCCTCCCCAATATCGGTTAATGTTGCAATGCCCCTGGTGGTAGTGCTTGTTAATTGTTCCTTGAATTAGAAACATTGGTGACTAGCTGCACAATTTAATATAAATAAATAAAGCGGGCAGGAGCGGAGGAGATGCAGGGTGGTGGGGGATGGGAGAGGTTTACAGGAGGTCCTTCATGTTGCTAACACGATGTTCTAATGTGAATATTTAAAAGTAGGAGCATAGCGTCAACTTGGTGTGAGATGTTGGCTGACATCACGGTCTGCCTACACTTATACCATATGCTCCTGACACCTGCTCTAACAGCCTCAACAAAATGGCAATGTCTGCACGAGGCATTGGGCATTTCTGCAAATAGCATCGATGCCATTGTGGTCCCACAACTGTATCCATGATTCTGAAAGTAAGGGAACTCTGGTGCAGAATTTTGCTCACCAGAACATCAACTGAACTACTCTAGGCTGTCATTAACAATATTGGCTTAGGGTGCTTGCAGGAGGCTTTTAATTACAAGCTAAACAATTTGAGCTGATTATTGCTTAAGGCACAATTCTATCTACTTCTCCATCCCTCAAAAATAAGTTGGGAAAAGAAAATGAAGCCATTTTCTGATCAGCCTCCTTTAAGGACTCTCATTATGTTCAATCCAATCTAAACATGTACAGCATATTTCCCATGTGTTCACTCAGGTATACCTGACGACTAAATAGAATTCTCTCTACATTTACAGACGATGTGGGGCTGCTGGTGTTGAACTGGAATGGATAAGGTCAGACGTCACATGACACCAGGTGAAAGCCCAACAGGTTTATTTGAAAGTACAAGCTTTCGGAGCGCTGCTCCTTCGCTAGGTTAAGGGAAGAGTAATACATAGGCATAGAATTTGTAGGCAGAGAGATTAATAGACAGAGCGATCAAAAGATCATACAACAGTGTGAGTGGAGTGTTGACAAGCTGAATAATAAGTCTCTGCAGGTGATCGGAAGTGTCAGACAGAGTGTGTAAAGTGTCAACAGCTGGATGGCAAGTGAAAGGGTGACCCATAATCCAATTAATTGAGGCAGAGAGATAATTCCAAAAAAAAACAAGGTGGTGATGTAAACAAACTAAATGGCTGGAATAACATGACAGGTATTAAGGTCACACGCCAAGGGTTGAACCAAAGTTACAAGTAATCCAAAGTTGTACAAAGTAAGTAAGGTAGAGAGATCATGACAAGTTATCAAGGTGCTGGTGTCAAAACAGGACAGCCAAGGAAGATTTTACAGATACAGAACTGCATTGTGGGGTTACATGTAACACAACATGAACTGGGTAGTTTGCTGCGAACAATAGTCTGTTTAAGGTTTGGCGGTTTTTTGGAGGTGAGAAGTGGAGGCATAGGGATGGCCTTGTCAAGATGTTCATTGTCAGCGATGACATGTTGAAGGCTGTGAAGAACATGGCATAGTTTCTCCGTTCCCGGGAAGTACTGAATGATGAAGCGTACTCTATCCATCCAATCCTGTGTCTGTCTTCTGAGGAGATTGTTGCAGTTTTTTGCTGCGGCATGTTGGAACGAGCAATCAATGAGGGAAGCATTATATCCCGTTCTTATGAGGGTGTCTCTCAGCATCATTAGGTGTCTGTCATGTTCCCCCTTGTCTGAGCAGATCCTGTGTATATGCAGGGCTTGCCTGCAGGGGGTGGCTTCTTTAACATGTTTAGGGTGGAAACTAGAGAAGTGTGGTATTGTGAGGTTATCCATGGGCTTGTGATAGAGTGTGTGGTGTCCATCCTTAATGGAGATGTGTGTGTCCAAGAATATGACTGATTCTGAACAGTAGTCAGTGGTAAGTCTGATGGTGGGATGAAACTTGTTGATATTGGCGAGCATGAGGGGGTATAGCTTTAAATTGAGGGATGATAGATATAGGACAGATGTCAGAGGTAGTTTATTTACTCAGAGAGTAGTAAGGGTATGGAATGCTTTGCCTGCAACGGTAGTAGATTTGCCAACTTTAAGTGCATTAAAGTCGTCATTGGACAAACATATGGACGTACATGGAATAGTGTAGGTTAGATGGGCTTCAGATTGATATGTTTGGTCAGTGCAACATCGAGGGCCGAAGGGCCTATACTGCGCTGTAATGTTCTATGTCCTATGTTGCGTAGTCATTTCAGTGTTTCCTTGCCATGAGATCAAAGGAAGAAAATATCATCAATGTGTCTGGTGTATCGCGTTGATTGGAGGTCTTGTACAGCAAAGAAGTCTTGCTCGAACTTGTCCATGAAAATGTTGGCACATTTGGGTGCAAATTTGGTCCACATGGCTGATCCATGTGTCTGGATGAAGAGTTGGTTGTTGAAAGTGAAGAAGTTGTGGTTGAGGATGAAGGGCTCATGCCCAAATGTTGGCTGTCCTACTCCTCAGATCCTGTCTGATCTGCTGTGCTTTTCTAGCACCACCCTTTTTGATTCTGACCCTTCAACATTTACTCTTGATCAACAATGAAGCCAGGTACAACTCTAACAATTGAAGGGTTTTTCTCCTTATCTCCATTGACTCAAATTTTGCTCGGGCTCCTTGATGCCACACTCAGTTAAGTTTCACATATGTAATTTAAAGTTCTCTTGTTGGAGATAACCATTGCTTGGTATTGTTTGGCACTAATATTACTGGCCACTTATTACCAAAGCAGAAATGTTGCCCAGGTCTTGCTGCATGAGGGCACCGACAGCTTCAAAACCTATAGAAGTTCAAATAAACCGAAACACTGAACAACAGCACTTACACTACTCTGAGTTTGTGCTGCTGGGATGACTTGGCCAAGGACACTCCTGAAATAATATCCTGGGATTGAAATGATTGGCCTTCAACAATTACAACTATATACAATATTTAGGGCAGATATGGTTCTCACCATTATACATTTTTCCACTGATTCACATTGCTTTCAATTTTACTTAGGTTTCAGATGTCAAATTCTATCAAAATACATTCTCACTTCAACTCTGGTATTTTGATTTATTTTCTAATTAACCTGTTCAGAAATGTTAGTGCAAACCTATGGACCAAGTAGGATTGAACACAGGTCTCCAGACCCAGAGATAGGAAGCGTACCATCACACAACAAAGTTCCCTTGCTCTATTTTCTATGTTTGGACACAAGCTATAATAGGTCTCGAGCTAGTATAACTCAAACTGAGAATAAGTCAAATTACTGGTTGGTACTACATGATAGTATTGTTCATGTCAACATTTGGACTTTAATGATGATTAAGAATAGACTGACGATACTGGAATTGGTATTGCTGAATTTTCCCAGATTTTTGTTGTCAAACATCTCTGGTCAATTTTCAATTTTGGCAAGTAGATACAATGCCATAGCTGTACTGGAACATAGGAAGATAAGGTCTACACCACCACTTCCAACTTCCCTTCTAAGTCACACACTTTAAAATATAATCTCTGTCCCTTCATCATCCCTCGGTCAAAATCCTGGAACTCTTTCCCTAACAACTCTGTGGTATGACCACATGGAATATAATTATTCAAGAAGGTGACTTGCCAGTATCTTCTGAATAAGCAATAATTGCTGGCTGTGGTGACTCATACATCTCATGAATGTTGGACTATTATTATAATGAAACCAGTATAATATCAATAAAATAAATGGAAAACATCTGAGAGTAATGAAGGACAGAAAGCAGCAATACAGAGGATAAATTAATGAGGTCCTTGAACCATATAGGAGAATATAGCACAAATAGTGGGAAGAAACTGCCTATCCACTGGAATCTCTATTGATGAAGTATGAACTTTCCACACTGGCTGTTAAATAGTAGGATTTATGAACTCAGGATCTCTGTCATTAAAAGCTAAAATCTTTCAGCACATCAGAGTCATTTGAAGGTACAGTATTCTCTAGTTAGTGGGAAGACAGGTGAAGTCCAATGTCAAGAGTGTGGTGCTGGAAAAGCACAGCAGGCCAGGCAACATCTGAGGAGCAGGAGAATCACCATTTTAGGCATAAGTCCTTTATCAGGAATGATGGAGAAAAGGCGTTTGTTGAGTGTGTGAATTCTTCTGAGGATGTAAAACAGCAGAGGTCCTTTGCAGACCTGGGAAAGTGTGGCCCTGAGCTAGGGCGGGGCTGACTGTAGAGAGAATAGCTGGTGGCACATGGCTGTAAGTGTGAAGTGGAGGACCCAGAAAGAGAACCGTTTCTGAAGGTTCTGGATTTGTACTACGTACTGGTTATTCGGTTCTGGTCCAGATTATGTTGGTCTGAATGTAGTTCATTATCCATGCAGGATCAATCAGTTCCATTGGCAGGCACCGAGGAAGGAGATGTGTCTGTGGTAGACAGTCTGTTTCAGGATGTGGCAGAAGAGCTTCAGGGTAGAGGAGGTGACCTGAGGGGTGGAGTGAGAGAGAGACTCATTGAGAGAAAGGAGAACTTCTTCAGGTAGGCATCCTTGGACGTCCAATGTCATCTTCTCTTTGGCATGGTGTAACGAATGGTGGCTGAGGTTTTCCAGAGGTGATGGTTTATACTTCAGTGGACTGCAGTTTCCGGGGGTCAATGTTGCCAACAACTCACTGCTGGAGCTGATGTCCTATTAAGAACAGAGGTATGTTTCCAACAGCTGCTGGCACAACCAGAGGGTTGGCAATTTAGCAGCCTCAGCAGCAATCACAGTGGGAACTCAGGCAGGAACCCTGGGTACAACATCAGCTGAGGCAAGAAAAGATATTAACTAACCAAAGGGCCAGGTGTTGGAGGGAAATGTGTTGTGAAGCAGGGTTATCAGTATGAATGATCTCCCAGGGAATAGCAAACATAATATGGTAGAATTTAGCTTGAGTGTGAGAGTGAGAAACTTGGGCTGGGCGGGTGCAACCATAAGTCAAGGTAATTATATAGGAATGAGAGCAGAGTTGGCTGGAGTGGTCTTGAAAGGAACTCAGCTGAAAGGATAATTAAAGAACAATGTCGGACATATCAGAAAATATTTAATGACTCACAGAAAACATTCACCCTAGTGAGGGAAAAAGATTCCATGAAGGGGAGAAACCAACAATGATTAACTTTCTAAGGCAGTATCAAATTGAGAACAAACGTGCAGTGTGGCAAAGATGTAAAAACAGTGATGAACCAGAAGATTGGAAGAATATTAAAGGCAAACAAAAGATAACTAAAATATAATAAAAGAAAATAAACAATGAGGGCAAACTAACATGTCATATAAAAAGTAAGAGCTTCCTTAAGTACATTAAAAAAAGGGAAGAGAGGACAAAGTGAGCACAGATCCCTTGCAGAATGAGACGGAGGAAATAGTAACAGGGTGCCAGGAAACAGCAGAGGAACAGAACAATTACTTTGTTCCAGTCTTCATGGTAGAGGACAGTAATATCATTCTAAAAATATTAAATAATCAAGGGACTAAATGTTTTGCAAGGGTGTAATGAGGGGGAAATAAACTATCACTAGTGAAAAAATTAGAGCAATTAATGGAGTTGCCAGGGTTGGAGGATTTGAGCTATAGGGAGAGGCTGAATAGACTGGGGCTGTTTTCCCTGGAGCATTGGAGGCTGAGGGGTGACCTTATAGAGGTTTTCAAAATTATGAGGGGTATCGATAGGATAAATAGACAAAGTTTTCCCTGGGGTCGGGGAGTCCAGAACTAGAGGGCATAGGTTTAGAGTGAGAGGGGAAAGATATAAAAGAGACCTAAGGGGCAACCTTTTCACTCAGAGGGTGGTACGTGCATGGAATGAGCTGCCAGAGGAAGTGATGGAGGCTGGTACAATTACAACATTTAAGAGGCATTCAGATGGATATATGAATAGGAAGGGTTTGGAGGGATATGGGTCGGGTGCTGGCAGGTGGGACTAGATTGGTTTGGGATATCTGGTTGGCATGGACGGGTTAGGCCAAAGGGTCTGTTTCCATGCAGTACATCTCTATGACTCTATGACCTATAGATTCATATGTTTCTTTTGCATTTTAGAATTTTGAGGAATTAGCTTCAGGGATAGTGAACACACAGGTAGTAATCTTCTAAGAATCATTAAAAGTCGCACAGGATCGGAAAACAGCCGATGTAAGGCCAGTTACCCTAATATCTGTCATTTGGAAAATGTAAGAGTCTATTTGAAAGGATATAATAGTAGGTAATTTAGAATGCATCATACAATCAAACACCCTCAGCTTGACTTCATGAAGAGGCATTCATGTCTGACAAATTGGATAAAATCCTTTGAGGAAGTAACATTCTGAACAGATAAAGGGGAACCAATGGATATGATACATTTGGATTGCCAAAAGGTGGTTGATAAGACAATGTGTATCAGTATACTTAATAAGATAAGAACCCATGGTGTTGAAGATGGTATATTACATTAAGCAGGATTGAATAACTAATAGAAGTTTGGGAAAAGAGAGACATTTTCAGGACGGCAATTTGTAATTGGGAGTCCTGCAAGGATCAGTGCTGAGGTTACAGTTATTTAGAACATATGTTAATAATTTGGATAAGGGAAGTGAATGTACTACCACCAAGTTTGTGGATGATGTAAAAATAAGCAGGAAGGCAAGTGGCGGGGAAGGCACAAAGAGTCTACAGAAGTATATTGACAGATTAAGTGAGTGGGCAAAAACTTGGCAGATGGAATATAATGTGGGTAAATATGAGGTTATGCACTTTGACAAGAAGAATAGAAAAGCTGAATATTATTTAAATTGGGAAAGACTGTAGAAAGCTGTATCACAGAGGGATTTGGAAGTCCTTATACATGACTCACGAAAAAAAAATGGCAAAATGGACAATGGCTTTTCTTTCAAAGGAAATGGGATGTAAAAATAAGAAGGTCTTGTGAAAACTATACAAGGTTCTAGTTAGACCAGAGCTGGAATGATGGTAACAGTTTTGGTCTAAGTAAAGCTATACTGTCCTTCGAGGCAGTTCAGAGAAAGATCAATAAGTCAAATCTGGGTATAAAGGGATTTTCTTATGAGAAGAGGTTTAACTTATACTTATCAGAATTTAGAACTATGCAAGGGGACTTTATTGAAACTTACAAGACTCTTGGTGAGTTTGACAATGTAAGTGTGGTGAGGTTGTTTTTCCATGTGGGTCTTGGACCAGAGGACATGATCTCAGAACAAGGACTTGTCCATTGAAGACAGAGATGAGGAGGAATTTCTTCACTCAGTGAGTAGTAATTCTGTGGAATTCTTATTGTGAAAGCTGTAAAGGCTGGGTCATTAAGCACACTTAAGGCTGCAATAGACAGATTTTTCTTCAGCAAGGGTATTGAGGGTTATGACGAAAATACAGGAAATTACCATTATCTCACTAAATGGATCAGTCTCGACATGCTGAACAGTGTACATCTGCTCCGATATTTTATGTTTAGATTAGAGTGGTGCTGGGAAAGCACAGCAGGTCAGGCAGTATCCGAGGAACAGGAAAATTGATGTTTTGGGCAAAAGCCCTTCATCAGGATGCTGCTTGATGCTGCCTGATCTGCTGTGCTTTTCCAGCACCACTTTGATCTAAACTCTGGTTTCCAGTGTCTGCAGTCGTCACTTTCTCCTATACTTTATGGTCTTACATGGATCGTTATGGTCATTAAAGCAAACCAAAAGTAAGTGAGTAAAGTGCCTCCTTTTTAAAGGGGAGAAAAATATAAACACCAACATTATACAAAAAAGGAAACTCATAAATTAGATAAAAATATTGACTTTTGCATCCAATCATTCTAGTGCCCAACATTCAAATTTAATAGGATGCCCAGAAAAATTGCAATGCTTAACATTTATAAATCTTACCATGTCATTCTCAATATTTTAAAATAACCTTTTTCTGCTTACTTACATTTGTTTCTTTTGAATTCTTCTGAGGCCTTTGCTTTATTGGCATTTTGACACCAAGACAATCATTGGAGTGAATGAGCTAGTTTACAATTTTCAAATTAATCTTCTCTGCAATGGCAGCATGGCCTAATGGTATTATGCTAGACTATTAATCAAGAGACCAGGGCAATATTCTGCCGTGGTGGATTATGGAAATTTAATTCCTACTCTCAACCAAAAAATCTGGAATTAAGTTTATGGTGAGATCCATGAAATTGTTGCCAATTGTCTTTAAAATCTGTCTTGTTTACTAATGTCCTATAGGGAAGGAAATCTGTCACTCTTACCTGTTCTGGCCTACATGTGACTCCAGAGCCATAGCCATGTGGTTGACTCTTAACTGCCCCCTGGACAATTAGGGATGGGGAATAAATGTGACATCCACATTCCATGAATGAATTTTAAAAATTGCTACTGGTAAATATTGCTGTGAACACATGGTACAAAGGCAAAGAAAGACAGTCTTGCATTTTATTGCACCTTTCCTGACCTCGGGACATTCAAAAGCACGTTATTGCCAATTATATACATTTGATCTATTGCTACTATTGTAAATCAAGAAATATGGCAGTCAAGCACAGGAAAACCATAATGTGATTATGACCAGATAAACTGCATCTTCTTAATGATTTTGATTGAGAGATAACTAATGTCCTAGAGATCAGGCATAACTTGCCTGCACTTCTCTAAATTTGTGCCATTGAGACTTTTACCTCCATCTAGGAGTCCAAACAGAATTCAGTTTAAAATTCCATCCTAGATTTTAACAAAATGCTGTTGATTTTTATGGCTTTGACTTGTGTACTGAGAATGGAAAACATTGACAGAACCAACTAAACCAGTAGAATGAGGCTTTGAGCATGTGATCAAAAGAGTCTTACTGGTCTTATGCCTCTAAATGTGTTTTAATGTTGGAAAAATATATGTTGTAATATGAATCAAAAACCAATGGAGACCAAATTGCTTCAGAGACCCATATTTTGCTCACTCTCACAAATAGTAACGAAAGCTTCAATTAAATGAACAGTCTTGCAATTCTTCTTTAAATATGAATTACCAGCTTCCAAATAACCACAATCTTGGATTAACCTTGAAGAAAAGGAAGTTGTTGTAAACAGAAATGAAGTTTGCCAGTCTTCACTTTAGGTTTAACTCTCAGGGTGTTTGCTCAAATTGATTTGCAAGTGCTAATCTGTTGAACCAGTAGTACACTTAGTGTTTTGCACTCTGTCCAGATTAACCAAAGCCACACAGGATGAGAAGGAATCTGCGATAAAGCATCAGTAAGCTGCCTCTTTTGCTGATGGTATATGGGTTGGAAATAAATGTGGTACAGACGCCCTCTGGCTGCAAGACAAAATTTAATGGATTACTTTTTTTTGTAGTTTTTTTTACATTTTTTTTAGTTTGAAAATAATTGCAGATTCATAATTAGCATTTATTGTCAGATAATGAAACTGCTAAAATAAACTTTCAGAGATTTATTTTGTCTAAAAATATACTTCCATGAAGAGTTATTGCAAACTTCTTTACACTTTGAGGGACCAAACTTTGTCTTTGGATGGGAGAATATGAATATACTAATTTAAGATGAGGTATAGTGATTTAATAGTTGTGGTTGAAAGTTCAAATCTCACCACTGAGAAATTCAGTGCTGTTTTAAAACATCTGGAAATTTAAAGAAACACAATTTCACTATAAATGAATTGAAGATGTTGGAATGTTATTCTAAATCCAGCAGGTTTGTTTAAAAAAACTGAACATCCCTGCGCAGTATGTCTATATCTGACTCTAGTTTCATATCAGTATGTGACTTAACAAATCTTTAAAGTAACTTAAGCAAGCCACTCAGTTATATCAAAGAAGGTGCCTCAACATCAGCTCCTTCTCTAGACAACTAGGGATGGTCAGTAAATGCGGGTTTTGCTGAAACATATTCACAAGAACTAATTTTTAAAAGTAGTGTGACACAGTGAAGGCAATTATGCAAATATTCACTCAGGTGACATGAGAAAATGCACATTCCTTGTCTGTCCAACCACCATAAAAATAAGAAATATTGTTTGCCCAGTCAGTTGGCACAGTGTAATGCTTCAATGTTGAACAATTAAGTCCAGAATTTCACCTAGTAACTGGAAGAGGTGCCAGAGAAAATAAGTGTTTTGACAGTAAGTGAGAAGGCAGGAAGTTGTAACATGTATCAAGCTGAGCTGTTTTTGCATACCTTCTGGTGGTTGATTGCAGAAGCCTGAGAAAACTTGCCAATATTTTCAGCTACGGCATTGTACATACCCATCCCTGCCACCAACCATCATAGTGCATGACAAACAAAACATGAATGATTTCCTCTTGCATGATTTGTAGAGTTTTGGGGTCTAGAACATGTTGGTAATGCTTACTGGGGGAGATGCAGCTGTGTTTAACTTGGCTTCGCACTTGAAGACTAGTGCTACAGGCATTTCCTGTGGGGAATTGACCTAAATTGATCCATCATGAGGTAAATTCAAGGCTAATTCCACTAGGAGTTTTATGTAGCTCATATGTATGCAGCCCATAACATTTTGCATTTTTTGTTTAATCGACAATTCGGGGATCAGAAGCAATGGATGGGACTGTGTCCTTTGTGTAGCACAAGTAGTGGTGAGAAACATGAGAAAATACATTGAGAATGGAAAAGAATTATTCTTAACATCAGCAAAGACTTTTGGGCGGCCAGCCTCTGTGTGACTTGTATTGCTTTCTGAGCACATGGTACAAAGTTACAGGCTGCCAAACTAAATGGATTTTCATTGCTTTTAAGTGCAGATAGAGAGACAGAAGGTTCTAATGGTAGGAGGCACTGAACGATCGACCTCTCCATCAAATAGGGGGTGCATATTACATGCTCCATCAATGTCAGACCTGCAACGTGTGCCAGCATGACAATGCATGAAAGTCAAAGGTAGCAATCCTTAGCAGGGTGAATCAGACCGCAGTAGGTCAAGAGGCTTGTCCGATCACACTATAAAGAGTTGGTCACAGTCAAGCAGGCATCTGGTCCAGTGAGAGTCTGGGAATCCATATACTTGTTCTCGAGGGACTAGGCCATACTCAGACCTACAGGTCAAGTGCAATCAATCTGGGGATCACAGCTAGGTCTGTTAGTGTTGAGACATCTGTCTGGAGGATGGGCCAATTCATCCTGCAGTCATTGCCTGGACAAAGCAAGTGACTGAATATTGTGGAAGTGGATGGAAGGGCAGTTAGTGATGCTGCAGGAGGAGGTTCAATAAGGTGTCTTCAGTGAGTGCATAGGAATTGGAGTGGGCAGGAAGGGTTAACAAGTTGTGAGATTGAGGTGAATGAAAGCTGTTGAATAGACAGATGTAATAATGAGTGTTGAGGTTGGTGAGAGCTGAGTGCAGTGCCAGAGTTTGAGTGAGTGCTGACTATGATTGTGAGGTAGGAGAGAGAAGATTTAACCTTGTGGAGTGCAGCGATCATTATCCTTTTTCCTATACCACTGAGCATTTCTTTTCATCTGGGCACAGCTGTGTACTAGTCTATTACAAAGTCCTGGTGTCATACAGCATGGAAACAGACACTTTGATCCAACTCATCCAGCTGTACTATTCCCACTTGCCTGTGTCTGGCCATATTCCTCTAAACCTTTCCTATATATGGACCTATCCAAATGTCTTTTTAATGTTGTAACTGTATTTGCATCTACCACTTCCTCTGGCAATTCAATCCATATCGGAACTACCCTCTGAGTGGAAAAAGTTGTCCCTCAGATCCCTTTTAAATTTTTTTCTTCTCACCTTAAAACTATGTCCTCTAGTTTTGAACTTCCTAACCCTAGGGAAAAGACCATTGCAATTCACCTTATCCATACCCTTTATGATTTTATAAACCTCTGTAAGGTCAACTCTGAACCCCCTACTCCCCAATGAGCAAGGTACAAGCTCATCCAGTCTCCCCTTCAGCTGGCTGTGTTTGGTGGCATTGGCTCCTGTGAGGTTCAGCTGAGAAAATGTCTGCCCTTGCTCGCCATCACTTCCAGCCCCATCTGTGAAGCAAGAGTGGCTCTTCCCTTTCCTCTGGGTCATGTCCTTGGCCAGTCTGAGGGCCAGCTCTTGGTTTGAGGCATCAGCAAGGCTTGTGTTGCTGCGTTTTAAATAGGGTGTCAGGGATGTGAAAGCTGGAAAGCTTTGACAATGATGTTTACTTCCATCTCTCTGGCTGAGGGATTTACCAAGAAAGGTGCTCAAGTTGCATAGTCAATGAGATAAAGAGCAGAAGATTTCAGGAAGAAGATCCAATGCTCTGAGCATGAGGGGCTGGTCCTGCACTGACCTGCATATCCTGTCTCTCAGAAGTTGCATCGAGGCACCAAAAGTGGCTCCTGTCCAGCTGACCATCTGAAATTGTCAGCTGTAATTGTCAGGCAATGACCATTTCCAATAAGAGACAATCTAACCACCGCCCCTTGACATTCAATGGTGCTACCATTACTGAATCCTACAATATTGACGTCCTTTGGGCTACCGTTGACCAAAACCTCAACTGGACTCACCATATAAGTATTGAATAAGGGCACGTCAGAGGCTAGGATATTGTGGTGAAGAACTCATCTCCTGACTCTCCAAAACTTGTCCATCATCTACAAAGCACAGGTCAAAAGTGTAAGGGAATACTTTCCACTGCCTGGATGACTGCAGACCCAACAGCACTCAAGAAGCTTGATGCTCTCCAGGACAAAGCAGCCCACTTGATTGGATTCACATGCACAAGCATCCACTCCCTCCACCATTGGTGCTCAGTAGCAGTGGTATGTACTATCTAAAAGTTACACTGCCAAATATGCCAACAATCCTTAGATAGCACTTTCCAAACTCATGACCACTTCCATCTAGAAGGGCAAGGGCAGCAGACACATTGGAACATTGGAACACCACCAGCCAGTTCCCCTCTAAACCACTCTCCATCCTGATTTGGTAATATATTTCTGTTCCTTCACTGTCACTGGGTCAAAATCCTGGAATTTCCTCCCAAAGGGTATTGTGGGTCAATCTATAGCAGGTGGACTGCAACAGTTCAGGAAGGCAGTTCATCAGCAAATTCTCAAGTGCAACTAGGGGCAGGCAATAAATGCTTGCCAGCCAGCGATGCCCAAATCCCATGAGTGAATAAAACAAAGTGGTACTTTATGAGCTGTGAGATCGACCTACAACGTGCAGAAACCAAACTTACAGCATACTCAATCCCCTGACACCTGCACCACCCCATCCCTCTCTAAAATGGCTGAGAGTCAAGCTGAGAGACTGAGACCAGCTCTCTGGTTTTTGGGGGCTATATTTAGCACATGCCCATTTTATTCCCAGTCCCGACAGGAACTTGAAACCTTGTTCAATATTAAATTTCCAGATCATGTTCAGGCTGATCTGGGTCACAGGCCTTGTGAGAATTTGTAAGGATAATAACGAGGACCTGCAAAGCTATAGACACGTGTCACAACTGCAGAAGGTGTGTTCCAGGCAGTTTGTTGGTGATGGCCTAGCTCTGGAACTGCATCCATTGGCCTGACATGCTGGAGAAGAGCTGTTTCATAGAACATAGAACATAGAACATAGAACAATACAGCACAGAACAGGCCCTTCGGCCCACGAGATTGTGCCGAACATCTATCCTAGATTAAGCACCCATCCATGTACCTATCCAATTGCCGCTTAAAGGTCGCCAATGATTCTGACTCTACCACTCCCACGGGCAGCGCATTCCATGCCTCCACCACTCTCTGGGTAAAGAACCCACCCCTGACATCTCCCCTATACCTTCCACCCTTCACCTTAAATTTATGTCCCCTTGTAACACTCTGTTGTACCCGGGGAAAAAGTTTCTGACTGTCTACTCTATCTATTCCTCTGATCATCTTATAAACCTCTATCAAGTCACCCCTCATCCTTCGCCGTTCCAACGAGAAAAGGTCGAGAACTCTCAACCTATCCTCGTACGACCTATTCTCCATTCCAGGCAACATCCTGGTAAATCTTCTCTGCACCCTCTCCAAAGCTTCCACATCTTTCCTAAAGTGAGGCGACCAGAATTGCACACAGTGCTCCAAATGTGGCCTAACCAAAGTCCTGTACAGCTGCAACATCACTTCACGACTCTTGAATTCAATCCCTCTGCTAATGAACGCTAATACATCATAGGCCTTCTTACAAGCTCTATCCACCTGAGTGGCAACTTTCAAAGATCTATGTACATAGACCCCAAGATCCCTCTGTTCCTCCACCTGACTAAGAACCCTACCGTTAACCCTGAATTCCGCATTCTTATTTGTTCTTCCAAAATGGACAACCTCACACTTGGCAGGGTTGGACTCCATCTGCCACTCCTCAGCCCAGCTCTGCATCATATCTAAGTCCCTTTGCAGCCGACAACAGCCCTCCTCACTGTCCACAACTCCACCAATCTTGTATCATCTGCAAATTTACTGACCCACCCTTCGACTCCCTCATCCAAGTCATTAATAAAAATTACAAACAGCAGAGGACCCAGAACTGATCCCTGCGGAACTCCAATTGTAACTGGACTCCAGGCTGAATATTTACCATCTACCACCACTCTCTGACTTCGACCGGTTAGCCAGTTTTCTATCCAATTGGCCAAATTTCCCTCTATCCCATGCCTCCTGACTTTCCGCATAAGCCTACCATGGGGAACCTTATCAAATGCCTTACTAAAATCCATGTACACTACATCCACTGCTCTACCCTCATCCACATGCTTGGTCACCTCCTCAAAGAATTCAATAAGACTTGTAAGGCAAGACCTACCCTTCACAAATCAGTGCTGACTGTCCCTAATCAAGCAGTGTCTTTCCAGATACTCATAAATCCTATCCCTCAGTACCCTTTCCATTACTTTGCCTACCACAGAAGTAAGACTAACTGGCCTGTAATTCCCAGGGTTATCCCTATTCCCTTTTTTGAACAGGGGCACAACATTCGCTACTCTCCAGTCCCCTGGTACCACCCCCGTTGACAGTGAAGACGAAAAGATCATTGCCAACGGTACTGCAATTTCCTCTCTTGCTTCCCACATAATCCTAGGATATATCCCGTCAGGCCCGGGGGACTTGTCTATCCTCAAGTTGTTCAAAATGTCCAACACATCTTCCTTCCTAATAGGTATCTCTTCTAGCTTACCAGTCCGTTTCACACTCTCCTCTTCAACAATACGGTCCCTCTCGTTCGTAAATACTGAAGAAAAGTACTCATTCAAGACCTCTCCTATCTCTTCCGAGTCAATACACAATCTCTCACTACTGTCCTTGATCGGACCTACCCTCGTTCTCGTCATTCTCATGTTTCTCACATACGCATAAAATGCCTTGGGGTTAGCCTTGATCCTATCTGCCAAGGATTTTTCATGCCCTCCTTAGCTCTCCTAATCCCTTTCTTCAGGTCCCTTCTGGCTATCCTGTATCCCTCCACTGCTCTGTCTGAACCCTGTTTCCTCAACCTTATGTAAGCCTCCTTCTTCCTCTTTACTAGACATTCAACCTCCCTCGTCAACCAAGGTTCCCTCACATGACCATTCCTTTCCTGCCTGATAGGTACATACATATCAAGGACACGTCGTATCTGCTCCTTGAAAAAGTTCCACATTTCCACCACATCCTTCCCTGAAAGTCTATGCTCCCAACTTATGCTCCTCAAATCCTGTCTTACAGCATCGTAATTTCCCTTCCCTCAATTGTAAAATCTACCCTGTTGTGCGCACCTATCTCTCTCCATAACCAAGGTGAAAGTCACAGAATTGTGGTCACCATCACCAAAATGTTCACCCACTAACAAGCCCATCACTTGTCCCGGTTCATTACCGAGTACCAAATCCAATATGGCCTCCCCTCTGGTTGGGCAATCTACATACTGAGTTAGAAAAGCTTCCTGGACACACTGCACAAACTGTGCAGTTTCGGACAATTTCATTTCACAATTTGTGGTCTATTGTGCAACTTGAAAGAACGTACATCAGAAAGTTAATCACATCTGCCTTGCTTACATTTCACGTGAATTCGTCTTCATCTGAATCTTAAAACATCACTTGAACCCTCAAAGGAAATTTTATTCTGACAACTGTTTAGCAGCAAATGAAATTATGGCTGTAAATAAGACAACTGTAACAAATATATTGTAATACAAATTATTGTCCTTTAGATCAACAATTTGTACAGCAATTTTGTGGATGAATTTAGTTGTTCAGTGAAGAACATATCAGTGTTGCAATTGGCATGGGCACCGATCATATCTCTGGACCATCTATGGACACATTGGGACTGTAATTAGAACGAGGAGAATAAGATAGGGTCTGAGAGACATGAGTCACAACAAGATTTGTTGCTGGATCAGACAAGTCCAGTGAGGATTGCCTTAACTTCAGGAGCATCTTACTCCATCTTTGATGTTCTGGTTTTCAAAGTGAATTTAACACATGGTAATAGCAAGTTGCCAATTAAGGGGGATTATTGCTTGTTAAGTGTCTTAATGATAGCCCAATCTTCCTCATTACTATTTGGCTTCTTATCTTCCCAAGCACAGCAAACAAGCGCAACCAATAAGGGAATACAGATTTTTGGGGGCTCAGTCAGCCTGAGGAGTGCTCGCTGTCTGCTTCCAATCTAAAGTACACCAGGGGGAAGAAAATGGCTGTGTTCACTCTCAGCGTGGTTCAAGTGACTCAACCGGTGAGACAGAAAAATGTTGTGAAACTTGAAAGGGTTCAGAAAAAATTTACAAGGATGTTGCCAGGGTTGGAGGATTTGAGCTACAGAGAGAGGCTAAACAGGTTGGGGCTGTTTTCCCTGGAGCGTCGGAGCTGAGGGGTGACCTTATGGAGGTTTACAAAATTATGAGGGGCATGGATAGGATAAATAGGCAAAGTCTTTTCCCTGGGGTCAGGGAGTCCAGAACTAGAGGGCATAGGTTTAGGGTGAGAGGGAAAAGATATAAAAGAGACCTAAGGGGCGACTTTTTCATGCAGAGTGTGGTACGTTTATGGAATGAGCTGCCAGAAGATGTGGTGGAGGCTGGTACAATTGCAACATTTAAGAGGCATTTGGATGGGTATATGAATAGGAAGGATTTGGAGGGATGTGGGCCAGGTCCTGGCAGGTGGGACTAGATTGGGTTGGGATATCTGGTCGGCATGACTCTATGACTTTATGAGTGGCCGGAAAGACCCATCAATGTTAAAGTGTTTAAAGGGAACGTGTATTACACATCGACATGCAACTTCCCTAATCTCTGGCCATCCTAATGGTTGTTCCCCCTTTTAGTTTTGCTACCTCGCTGACATCATTGAACAATTCATTCAAACTAAAACGTTTGGAGACCGAGGTCGGCAAATAACGATAACATTGTAGGATGAGGGTCAAAGGTGTCAGCAGTACCACTGACCTCAATGAGCCTTGTTCCTCTTGTTCCTAGACACAGCAGCAAGCTCTGAGCACAGACATAGTACATGCTATGCAGCCATGATGTCATGCCTCATGTTGGAACAATGACATTTGTGGCTACAAGAAAGAGTAAAAAAAAACAGACGTAAGGGTGCAAGCAGTGCCATTTAACACAGTAATTAATCTTTAATCTTTTTTGTGTTAAGTTAGTCTTTAATTAACAGAGCCACTGCCCCACCCTTTCTTAGCTTCCTGTCTTTCTGAAATGCCTCATACCCTTCAATCTTTAGGTCTCAATGTGGGTCATCCCGCAGCCATGTCTCAGATTGGTCATCAGCTTGTATTTATTTGAATGCTCAATGCATTCAAATACAGTGCCTAAATTTAGTCCTTGTAATACTTTTGTATCTCCTCATTTAATCCGCTGATTTGCTCTTTGATTTGTATTCTCTATCCTTCCTGTCATTGTCTGCTCTTATTTCTCACGTTAATTCCTTCCTCTGTTGCCTTTCCCCCACTCTTTGATTCATCACAACTTCCCAAACTTGCACTCCTGCTCCACTATTTAGTATAAATCCTGCTTTACCTCCCAAGGTTGTGGCTTGAATGAATATCAGTGCCTGTATGGTTCAGGTGTAGACAGTACCATTGGTAGAGATTACATTTTCCCCAGTTTTGATGTCCAATGAAACAGAACCCACTTTTCCTATGTTTGTCTTTCAGTCATGCATTCATCTCTCTAACCTTGTTTACCCAATTTGCATAATACAGAGATTTTCTTTGAAATTCTGCTTCTTAATTTGGTGCTTATCTCCTCATAATGGCTTTGCAGAACTTCTTTCGTAGTTTGACTAATGTTATTGGTGCTTACATGGATTGCAACAACTGGATCCTCCCCCTCCTATTCCAAGTTCTTCACTAGTCCAAAGCAGATATCCTGAAGCCCAGTATTGGGCAGATGGTGCACCTCATAGAGTCCCTACAGTGCAGAAAGAGGCCATTCACCCCATTGAGTCTGTCCCAACCCTCTGAAGAGCAACTGACTCCTCCCACCTTTTCCCTGTAACCCCACATGGGGTTTTTACAATGGTTAGCCCACCTAACCCACCCATCTTTGGAGGTTTGGGCTCTCACATTTTGCTGCAGAGACTGGTGTAAATTCTCCTTATTATGCTGACCACTGCCACCAATAGATTCCTTTTGGCTCTCCCCAGTTGAAAAGCTCTCTGTGTCACCATACACAAATGACATGGTATTTTAGCTTATCTATTCCATAGCCCCCATACTCATCCAATCTTGAACTTGTTGGACAATTGTAGAGGCTGAGACTCTTGTTCTTTGGGTCCCCTTACCTTTTCACTTGCAGTCACACCCTCCTGTCCCTGACTACTAACCATATTAGAGCACCCTATCCAAGAGGGGTGACTGCCTCCTGGTAACATTTCCCTGGGGTTGGGGAGTCCAGAACTAGAGAGTATAGATTTAGGGTGAGAGGGAACATTTTCTCCTCCCTGATGCCTTGCAGTAGTTCCACCTCCAGCTCATAAACTCTTGACTCTAAGCTGCTCAAACTTCAAACATTTTCCACAGATCTGTTTGTCCTGAATCACAATGGTATCCTTGAATAGCTATGTCCTACAGCTTTCACACACCATATGTACTGCTATTATTAATGAGTTTTTAATAAATTATTTAATTAAGTTATTCACTTATGGTAATTTTTATGTATATCAACTTATTCACCATTTATCAAAATTTAATATTCAAAACTGCTTCAACCACTTAATGGATAGTTCTGATGAAACAAACGTATCTGTCAGGTCTTGATCTGATGTTTAGTTTGATCTTCTTGGTCTCAATTCCTCCCTTTTCAACATCAGTCAGTGAACATAAATTGATTTCACTCACTTTTGTTCTAACAAGAAATGACTGCAGGACACTCTTTTCAAAACTAACTGTAAGACCCTTCAAGACCGAGGAATACATCGGAGATGTCCTTCTTCCTGTTAGAAATGTTGCTTTATTTATCAAGTGCAGTTGAGCAGAAATTTGAATCGACTTCACAACACTTTTAGGGTCATAGAGTCTTAAAGCCTTACAGCGTGGAAACAGATCCTTTGGTCCAACTCATCTATAAATCTAGTCCCATTTCCCAACATTTGGCCCATATCCCTCTAAACCCTTCCTAGACATGTACCCATCCAGACACCTTTTAAATGTTGTAATTGTACTACTTCCTCTGGCAGCTCATTCCACACATGCACGCCCCTCGAGATGATATATAAAAAAGTATTAATTTTATCACTCAGTTTTTATTTGCTTATTTTTCCTTACTTACTAATTGTATTGAACTGCTTTGTTCCATTCTTTTCATTCAACTCGTAATCCATGGTGTCACAACAGTTCTATTGTGTTTTCAGGCAACCACTAATTTACACAGACTGGATATGTCATGTTTCAAATGTTGACATGCTTATATTTGATGCCATAACTATGTGAGTATATATCAGACCTTAAATGGAAAGATGTACCATTCATGAATACTGTACAGTTTATATTCCTCTGTATGTTTTATTTAAAACATACTTTGTAAAAATGGTTAGAACCATCAAAATCTAGATTATCTTTAAGACTAGCTATTCTTCTCTGTAACTCAATTCACAGCAACACTCAACATAAGCTGCTTAGAATTGTCAAGACCTGAAGACCCGTCAGTGTTTATGATCTTTCTTTGATTATTAATAAGTTTATGCAAAAAAATGGAAACTACAGTAGAACAAAAGATGACATCCAGCTTTGGGTGAGCTTCTATCCATATTATTCATTTCTTCTCAAATTGTAATTTCTTGCGCAATACCGAAAGTGTTTTATAAATATCACTAAAGTTATAACAGTAAGTGTGTCCAAGCTATAATACATCAGTTATTGGAAATACATGTCAAAAATAGTTCCACTTGCTGCTAGCTGCGCAGTTTATCACTAATCAATCAATTTATTTTGTCAGTTGAGTCGAGAAACAATCTACAAAAACACCAATAAATGAACAAGCATCTCAGGTAACAAATTGAATTTGTTATGAGGTGTGCAAAATGCCCTATATATCAGATTACAATGTAATTTCATCTGCACCTTCCTTTGATGGTACTTTCTTTATTTCTGCCCGTCGAAGATATTTTAATGAATCTCCTCAGCATGGAAACAGAAGACAGTTTCATCACAACTGAATGTTATTAATTATGTTAAATTCCATTTTCTGAAAGGATAGGGCTTGGATTCTTATTGGAGATTATTAATACGAACCAAATGAAGCACAAATGGCAAAGAAGAGCAGGTCCTTCTAATAATGAACTTGCTTTCTTTTTTTGTTGTAAGCAAACTGGCTGCATTACAAGTCTCTCATTTGTCACACTTCCTTACATATCATAATTCATTGGTGTCTGATTGACTACACAACATGGAATGCCTTTGTCTACTAAAGAAAAAGGAGCAGAAAGATTTCAATTCTTTTTAATAGCATTGAACTATGAAACTGATTATACTTACATGCTTACAGACACCACAATCTACAGTAATATGCACATGTGTAACATCCAGCAAGCATTTTGTTTTTGTTTTAGTTTGTTGGAGACTGTGGGTAACTTGTTATTTGGTTGAGTTGAAATTTGAACATTTTCATGTTTTGGAACTATTATTGAACACAGTTGGAAAATGAGAGGAGGAAGTATGAGTAGAGGAGAAATCATTCGACTGTTCTTTCCTCAAGGTATCATTCTCAGTCTCCAGATAGCCTGCTGTACTGCAATGGGATAGGAGATAGCGTCTCTCAAAGTCTCAGTCAAAATCTTCACACCTAATGTAATGATTACTTGTGGACAGGAAAACCAAACACAGTTGCAGAAGGATTTAGATTCACTCAGAGAATGTTTCTGTAGATAGAAAATAACTTTCAAATGGTCAAAATGCCCCACTGTTCTTGCAATAAGATGCATACAGCCTAGAACCTTCACATAAATCATGACAGTAATCAACCACACATCCATCAAATAAGCCTTGGACTGTGCTATCCTTCTATCAAGTGACATGGTTTGGGAATGCTATGCAAAACTTGCTGTGCAATGTAAGGTGAAAATTAAACAAATTCAACAGACAGTCAAGATTGCTGCACACAGGCTTTAGTATGACCCAAAACAGAGATGGCAACAATGGTCTCTGACTCATAGCAAGTCTGCCTTGTGAACAAACTGGAAATGAGGTAACACACTTCACCTGGAATAAAAGATGAGCTGAATATTACTTAAAAGGAGAAAGACAGCAGAAAGCAATGGAGCAGAGGGATTTGGGAGCTCTCATCCATGAATCATAAAATATTTGCATTCAAGTTCAATGGGAAACATGGAAGGCAAATGGCATGTTGGTCTTTATTTCAAAGGGAATGGAGTATTAAAAAGGGGAAGTTTTGCTGAAACGATAGAAGACATTACTTAGACCAAAAACTGGAATACTATAATATTTTGGGCCTCTTATCTAAGGGAAGATTCATGAGACTGATACCAGGTATGGAGGAATTGTCTTAGATGTTGAGTAGATTTAGTCTGTACTTGTCAGAATACAGAAGAATGAGAGGTAACCTTATTGGAACATTATGGATTTTTAGAAGACTTGACAAAGTCAATGTGGAAAGTGAGTGCATTTATAACCTGAGAGCACAATCTCAGAATTAGAGGTCACACATTTAAGGTACAGGTGAGAGAACTTTCTTCTCGCAGAGGCTTGTGAATCTGTGGAATTCTTTACTGCAGAGGGCTGTAGAAGTTAGGCCAATGAGTATATTCAAGGCTGAGATAGACAGAGTTTTAATCAGTAAGTGAATCAAGGGTTATGGGGCAGAGGCAGGAAAGCGGAGTTAAGGATTACCAGATCAACCAATGATCTCGTTGAATAGTGGAGCAGACTTGATAGGCTAAATGGCCTACTTGTGCTGTTACATCTTACAGTCACACCAAAAACACATTTAGTATGGTGAGGTCAGTGCAGCAACAATGACATCTCGAGATAACAAAGATAGAGATGCAAAAATATTTATCCAAACTGATAACAACCCCACCCCACCCCACAACTCTGAAAAGTTGCACTCTTCACAAATAGAGAGTTTGAGGAACAACATCATGGCCTACGTTGAAACGGAAAGTAAATATAAACATTTAAAATTAAAATAATTTATGTTACATACAGGCAATGAGGACTATAATTCAGTTCACTTCTTTGACCTTCCTGTGCCAGCAACAATGCTCTAATTAAGGAAAATACTCTCCAGGTTGGAGCTGTCATCAAATTATTTCACAAATAAATTAGTAACTTCAATTCTGTTATGAAGTGTTTATAAAATTGGTGCAGTACATTGACACTGTCACTAGAGGTCATTAGTGCATTTTAAAATCTCAAAATACATTTGCCAGCATAAAGTGTGCAATCATCTTTTGTTAATAATTTTATATAAAACTCCTCCTTCTCCCAACAGACAATTTGAGTTTGAATTTAAATTGTATCATCTATCTGACAAATGCAAATTGATCTTGATTTAATTTTAAAGTCAGAACAAGTACATATTTTGTAAGTTCTTTCTTTATTCAACAAAAATGGTCATATTCTGCATTCTAACACACTGGAAATGGATGTACTTTCTTTAACGGACTGTCAATTACTAAAGAGTGATGGCAACATAGGAACAAAAGTAAGCCTGAATGGAGAAAATATTCAATGTCAATTTTTTTCCATCATGCACTACTTCACACAGATTGAGTTAAAAACAGAACAAGCTGCACATAACCTCCGAAAAGATAAAGCTTTGTGAAGTCTCTCCCCGAATACAATGATTAATAATATAGTTAAAACTTGTATTTATAATGCAGAATATTAGAATAACTGAGATTCGTAGAACGTGTGTGATGATACTACATTTAAATAGGTGTATTTTGCCCTTTTTTTAATGAAACAAGGCTGAGACAGGGATATCGGGCAGACTGCGCCAAGCCAATAAAGTAAACAGCTTGTGAGGCCTTGGGATTTTTTTAAAAGTTAGAACAATAGAAGTAGCATGAAGGGGCGGGGTGATGTTCTCACAGAACTAGGATTTAAGCTTAACTTTCAGTAGCTGTTGGGTTTAGAAGCTGCTACAACTCTTTCCCTGCTACAGCAGAACACTTGTGTTTCCTTTCTCTCTCTAAGAGTTTTCTCTTGATGTTCTTTTCTCCTGGACTGGAGAACTGCATTTGAATCAATCTATTTTCCTGAATTTGTTACGATACTGTAACAGTTGTTGTTTAGTACAGATAAACCTCAATTATCTGAAGGAGACAGGCGGGGAGTATTTTGTTTGGATTACTGATTGTTTGGATAACTGATTTGATCGTAAACAAAGGAAGACATACTGAACAAAATTATGTAACAAAGCATGTTCACAGAGATTTTACTTCATTCAGTCAATAAAATGTGTACAAACACTGGATATTGTTGAAAAATTCATGATATTTTACAAAAATCACTTTTTGGTTAGAATTTGACTGAAGTCTGTGAAATATTTTGCTGACATTTTCATCGGTTTTATCCTGGTCCTTGACAGCTGCTGGCATCTTTCTGTTTGGTGTTGTCCCACCGTCCAGACTAACCAAGTGTTGTTCCTCCCTCAGCGACCACCAAGCCTTTAAAGAGAGAGAGGGGGGTGCAAAATGTATGGGGAACACGAGGAAGAGGGAAGATTTTTTTCCACTGATTTCAGCTTCTGTCCTCTTATCAATTTTTTGGGGGGGCTTAATGTTTTCCTGGTGTTTCCTCCCATGACATTTTCCTCTTGTTCATTTTCATGTGTGCTAACACACGACAATTTGCTCTCCACCATCAAAAAAAGCGACTTTTTGCTTGGAAAAAAAGAGTCATCATGGGATAACGTGAGGAAAAGGCGACTCTCCAGAAAATGAGCTGAGGAAAGAAAATGAGTTTGCAAAATGGAGCAAGTCAATGTTGAGAGGGAATCTTGCCGTTAGAGTGCACAGCTTGGCTTGCACATATGTTGTTGTGGGTTCACAGTCACAAATCCTTGTCCTCGGGGAGAATAATTATCAGAGAGCCGTTTTATAAAAAGTGTAAGACTTAATTCTAACATCGCACCTTGAGTATATATTTGAAGTTAATTATTTATTAAAGCATACTTGCATCTATATTCCTGTCCAAATTTACAAAATGATGCATTAAATGGATGAGGTATAAAATTTTCCTATTTCAGTTGAAATACATGTACAGTACAGGGACTTTGAGATCTTCTTCGGATAATCCGAAATTTGGATAATAGATGTTTGGATAACCGAAGTTGTTCTGTAGTTCAATAATCGATTATTCTGTTAAGTTTTCTAGTAGAGTTGTTATTCTTTCGTCTGTACTTTAACTATTGTGTAAAAATAAAGTGTATTTTGCTTCAAGCCTGGTAATTTGACCCGTTGAATTTCATCCAGAACACAATAGCTTACACTTGCCTTTAAAAATAAGTAAAAGTTGGGGTGTAGGTTATCCTCTGAATATAGTTTGAGGAGGTTTGGTCTTGTCCATAACAGGTGGAAGGTGGGATCTCAGGACAAGAATTGAATAGATAAGTCGAGAGTTCGTGAAGCTGGATATGCAAAATTATCAATTCAAGCTTACAATTTCCCTCTCCCACCTTTACAACTTTGACCAGTTACATTCTACAGCTATTTCCTACCTAATCCAAGCAATGTATCATGGTCCACGGAAAATTGGATCATTTAGGTTTAATAATACAAACCTTTGACAAATACCAGACTCCCTCCCTAACAGCACTGTGAGAGTGCTGACACTGCATGGACTGCAATGGTTCAAGAACACAGCACAAGGCACCTTCACAACAGCAGTTAGGAATGATGACTAAATGTTGGTCTAGAGTTTGACACACACACTCCACGACAGAATTTAAAAAATGTTAAATACAATTGGAATGGTAAACCTATTAACCAATAATATGTTTCATTCTTAGATGTACAGTACTATTGCTGCATGTCTACTTCTCTCAGCACCTATGGTATTAGTGGCATTGGAGATTGCTTGTTTAATGATAATTAGATGTAGCTTTCTGATTTGGGCAGAATCCATGCTAAGAAGTGGATTAGGACGACACAAAATGAGCCTATTCCATTTCTAAACCAATGCTGTTTTTGCTCTTGTAAACAAGCTTCCTTGAAGGGCTTTAATCAACTTATTATTAATTTTTTGCTCATAATCTAGCAAAATTAGTCGATACCACAGTGAAAGGCTGTAATCTGCAATTCTGTTTTCACATTTCTTGTTGTAGATTCATGTTCAAAGTTAAGTAATCTGTATAAATCCATAATATCCATGCCTGTCATCATTTTAAACCCAAAGTCACGGTTCCTATAATCATATTTTCTTCAATGAAATGCAAAGTCTTGAATCTTTCATTTGAGCTCAAAGAAACAGAGTCATCATAGTAGTTGTCTTTTAAATTCTCTTCAATGTAGCAACATCCTTTTGAAGTGTCTAAAACATAGTCTTCTCAATACTGTACAAAATTGGAATAATTTATTTCGCTTCATAACTAACTGGCCTTGATTTTCTTTGTAAATGTTCTCAAATACAAATATATCTTCACCTTGGCAATGGTTCATACATTTATTACATACCCAGATTACAGGTGCCAAATTATATTAGTTTTGATTTGTCTACAATTTAGTAGCGAATAGTGCCTTTGATGTTAATATCTCTTGTACATTAAATACTCAATTATGTAGACTGGTGACAACAGACTACTTTGTAACACCATACTTCAATTTTTAGGAGTTCAAGTAACAACTGCCTCAGAATGGATTCTTGTGCAGCATTGCTTATGTTATATCATTTTTAAGAACTTTTTTTCATTTACCAGCTTCAGCTCTCTATTGACAAGTCAAGTTTCAATTTAGCTAACAAACTTGTCAATATATCCAAGTGTCTTGCTCTTCAACCAATTGAAGCTTCAGCCATGAGCTTTTGAACACCACACTAAATTGTACCTGCTGTATAACACTAGTCCACTGGAACTGTGAACTCTGTTGACTTCCAGCTGCTTTGTGAAACATAGCTGAATGCTCGCAAGAAGGTACCAATACCTGTTACTCATCAGATTTCTCTCAATTAGCATTGATGACATCCTGAACAAGATGCTTGACAGCATTTCCTGATGCTAACTGGTCTATCATTCTTTTGTGGAACATGTAGATATCATTTGTTACTCTCTAGATGACAGGGACAGTCCTTGGATTTATAGACTGTCTCAGAGCATTAACTCGACTGCATTTATTGCAGGTAACCATCTGTTATCAGCAATCTCCTTTTCCATTATCTTATTTGCCCTTCCAGTTCTCACTCTGATTACTTACAGCTGTTACATGACTCAGGCATTTTAAAGTTTTTACTTCCTTTAATCTTGTAAAGAGAATCTGCTTGACTTTTGTGTTCCCTTGATGATTATTTTGTGATTCCTTGTATCTTGCCTTGCACACTTTTTAAAGGTTACTATCAGTTTGTGAGCAGCTAAAAGCACTTATTAATCAATGTCTGTTTCCAGGCACTTAGACATTAGTCATTCTACCCAAATTTGGTTTAAGTCAATCCTGCTTACTGTCATCTTCATTTACACAATTATTTAGCTTTTCTTTTTATCATGCAGATTTAGTCACATGCTTGAGTTAGAAGCAGAGAGACATGCAAACAGCTTGAACTTTAGAAGGTAATATGACAATGTTTGCTTGATACAAAAGATAAATTCAGTGAACTTGTATTCTCAATGACAGGAGAATCAGGATTTCAGTGTTGTCAGGCCATTCACAATCGGCACTCTCATTTCACAGCATAGAATTGTTACAGCAGAGGAGACCATTTGATCTGTCCTATTGTACCAGCTCTCTGCAAACATACGTCTCCACGCTTTCTCTGAAACCCACAATTCTTTAATCCAGGTGCGTATCCAATTCTATTGTGATGACCATAATGCAAATGTCCATCTCCATATCTTTAATAGAGCATATACCAGTTTCTTGAGACTTGGTGCACAAAAAAGCTTTTCCACATGCAGATTTGGATTGTTTTTTGTTGCCATTCACTTTCAATAAATGTCTTCTGCTAACCCTTCTGCTAATGGGAACAGTTTCTCCCTATCTCATTTGTCTCAACTCTTTAAGACTTTGAATATTCTATCAAACCTCCTTTAAGCCTCCACACACTTCCTAATGTGTCCAGAAATGGGCAAAATGATTCAGTTGTGGATAATCCAGTAGTTTTGTGGGATGTAGATGTCACTGGCTGGCCAACATTTATTGCCTATCCTTAGTTGCCCTTGAAAAGGTGGTGGTGCCTTCTTAAACTGATGCAGTCCACCTGCTGTCAGTTGATCCACAATGCCACTAGGGATGGAATTGCAGGATTTTGACCCAGTGACAGTGAAGGAACAGCAATATATTTCCAATTCAGGAAGTTGGGTGACTTGGAGGGATATTTGAATGTGGTGGCATTTCCATGTATGAGCTGCCTTTGTCCTTCTCGTTGGAAATGGTTGTGGGAATGGAAGTTCCTGTCTCAAGATCTTTGGTGAATTTCTGCAGTGCATCTTAGATAGTACACACTGCTGCTACTGAGCATCGGTGATGGAGTGGATGCTTGTGGATGCTCTAAAAAAAAATGGAGATGGACATTTGCATTATGGTCATCACAATGGAATTGGATACACACCTGGATAAAAGAATTGTGGGGTTTCAGAGAAATGGTGGAGACGTTATGTTTGCAGAGAGCTGTCACAATAGGACAGATCAAGTGGGCAGTGTCAAACTTCATGAGTGTTGTTGGAGCTGCATTCATCCAGGCAAGTGAAGAGTATTCCATCACACTCCTGACTTGTACCTTGCAGATGATGGACAGGCTGTGGGGAGTCAGGAGATGAGATACTCCCTGCAGTATTCCTAACTCTGATGTATTTACGTGGCAAGTCCAGTTGAGTTTCTGGTCAATAGCCTCCTGGATGTTGATTGTTGAGGATTCAGTGATAATCTTTGAATGTTAAGGGATGGTGGTTGTTATCTCTTATTGGATATGGTCATTGCCTGGCATTTGTGTGGCATGAATGTTACTTGCCACTTGTCAACTCAAGCCTGGATATTGTCCAGTTCTTGCTCCATTTGAACATGGACTGCTTCAGTATCTGAGGAGTCCATGTTCAAATGGTGCTGAACATTGTGCAATCATCAGTGGACATCCCCACTTCTGACTTAATGATGGAGGGAAGGTCATTGAAGAATAAGCTGAAGATGGTAGGGCCTAGGACACTATGCATAGGAATTCCTGCAGAGATGACTTGCAGCTGAGATGATTGACCTCCAACAACCACAACAATCTTCCTATGTGCCAGGTTTGACTCCAACCATTGGAGAGTTTCCCCCCAATATCCATTGATTCCAGTTTTGCTAAGGCTTCTTGATGCCACACTGATCAAATGCAGGCTTGATGTCAAGGTCTGTTACTCCTACCTTACCCCTGTAATTCAGCTCTTTTGTCTATGTTTGAACCAAGGCTGTAATGAAGTCAGGAGCTGAGTGGTCCTGGCAGAACCCAAACCAGACCTCTACTTTTGTACTCCACACCTCTATTTATAAAGGCCAGGATCCTGAATTATTAACCACTTTCTCAAATTGTTCTGCTACCTTCAACAAAGGATGTACATCTACCTCTGGTCTGTCTGTCCTTGCAACTTTGTTGAATTGGACCCTTTTTATTGCCTTTCCCTATTCTTTGTACCAAATCATCACTCCAACCTTCTCTGGATAAAGTTTCATCTTCCATGTGTCTGCCCAATTCACTTGACTGTGATCTCGAGGTCATCATGATCTTCCTTGCAGTTCAGCATACTTCCAAGTTCTGTGTCATTCGCAAATTCTGATATTGTGGCCTGTACAACCAAGTATAGGTCTCTAATATTTATCAAGAAAAGCTGAGATTCCAGGGCTGACTTCCAGGAAATCCTATTACATGCCTTCTTCAACACAATAAAACAAGCATTCACCATTATTCTTTATTTTCTGTTATTCAGCCCTCCAAACTTCCACTGTGCTATTTATTCAAAGAACAAAAAGAATAAAGAAAATTTGCAGCCCAGGAACAGGCCCTTCGGCCCTCCAAGCCTGAGCTGATCCAAACCCATTGTCTAAACCTGGGCTTCAGCTTTGCTGACAAGACTGTCAGGTCACATGTTATCAAATGCCACTGGAAGTCCACATATGCCACGTCAACTAGATTTCTCCCATCAATCCTCTCTGACATGTCATTCAAAAACGTAAGAATTCTAATTCAAGATGTCTTGCCTTTAACAAATTAATGCAGATTGCTTGTTTTTTGTTTAAATTGCTGTATCTAAACATTATTCCTCTGCCAAGTTAAGCTAACTGACTTGGAGCTGCTGGATTTATCCTTACACACGTTTTTGAATAGGATGCAACATTTGTAATTCTCCTTGACTCTAGTACCATCCTTTCACTTAAGGAAAATTAGAGGGTGATAGTGAATGCCTCTAATTTCTACTTTATTTCCTTCAGCATCCTTGGATGCATCCAAACTGGTCCTGCTACATATCAACCTTCAGTAGACAATTTATCTGAGAACTCTTTTTCTGGTCCCTAAAACATCCTAACCTCCTTTTAATATTCTTGAATTGTATACTCTTGAATGCCTTTCACATTCCATTTTATGCTGTCAGTCTCCTCTCAACATGATTCTTTGCACCAAACTAGGAGAAAGTGAGGATTGCAGCTGCTGGAGATCAGAGTTGAGAGTGAAGTGCTGGAAAAGCACAGTAGGTCAGGCAGCATCCGAGGAGCAGGAGAATCGACATTTCGGGCACAAGCCCTTCATCAGGAATGCAAGAGAATCGACGTTTCACGCGTAAGCCCTTCATCAGAAATTCCTAATTAATCCTTCCATTTTGATCTAGTATAGCCAACTGGTTAACAGGTCACCATGAAGTCAGACGCATGCAGTTAAAACATTGAATTCATGGGTAAATATGTTAACCATCAAATGTACTTGTCATAGACCACAGTGAGTGATCAGTAATTACATTCAAATCCTTTTTTTTTGAGTACATACCTCTACAATATGTTTTAGATTCTGTTTATCTGCATAAAAATTGATCTTATGTGCCTTAGCTACTTAATTTACTTGATTGGTTTGGATGCCAGTTATAATCTGATATTTGTCCTCTGAGCCCATTGCTTAGCATAAGCATACTTACTTTAATGGAAGCACTTTCCTTCAAATGGTATAAGTGGTCTAATGCAGAGAAAATTACATCCATTTACAGCTATCCAATAGCTCCAGTGATGAAAATCACTGCATAAATATACGGTGTATAGCATCAAATACCACTGTAATAAGTTGTAACTGTAGGAAGGGATGAAGTTCATTAATTCATTGACCAATCTGACTTATCCCTTAAGTGCAGTTCAACACAGTTTGATATGTTAGTTTACAAAGCAAATTTTAATCTCACATATTTATCAAGACCAGCTTGAAGACAACACAGGTACCTTTCAAACTATGGGTAGAAACGGAAGGACAAATCAAACTGAATCTCTAGTTGTCTGGTGGAATCAATAGAGACCTAGGTGCAGGTGGCTATCTATTTTAACATGATGAATGAGGAGGGGGAATCGAAGGTAAGATAAAACTAAATTGGAACAAAGGGTGAAATCAATGGAAAAATATCAGCATTAAAATGAACCTAATAATTCTAACATATTTCTTTTGTTTTCTGTTTTAGGCTAATCTGTTTAAGATAAATGAGTTAACTGATGCATTAAAAATGATGAAAACAATGTTAAAATATGGTCACGTGTACTGATATGAACACTGTATGGTATAAAATAGGTGATCTTTACATAGTTGTGGTTGAAAATAAAGAAAAGGAGTGTACATTGAGACAATTCCTGTAATATGTTTAAGATGAAATTGTTTCATATTATTTTTATATTGTTCCCATTTTAATACCAATGAGACAAAGGTTACATAAGGAAAAATTCAAAACCCAAACTTACCCTGTTTGTAAGCACTTCCTGCATGAGCAGAGGTAAGGGATCCTACTGGTTGATTTAATTTGTCGTTTTGTTTGTTGTTGAAAGAAGTTGCTCTCCCCCAATAAACATCAATAAATGCCAATAGATATCAACAGTTTTACCAGAAGACTACATCACAAACTCATGATCTAAGAAGAAGCAAACTGTTCCAGTGCAATGTGAATGCACTCCATCGCTTCAGACCTGGAGCCAGATCTAAATGTCTAGTAATTGTGTTGAAGAAAATAAAACAAGTAAAATTTGCCCAGTTTGCTATTTTTGTTTGTTACTGATTAAAGGTAGTTCTGGGGTAATGCACATTTTGGCCTTGCAATTTGATTCAAATGTTGATGAAGAATTAGGGAATGCTTTGGAGAATGTTTACCATTATTGGCAATAATGCACTTAGTTCTGCGCATGTGCCAACGTGCGTGCCAAAATTTCTGCTGTTCCACACATACGCCAATGTCTGCGCCAGTCTTCATGTCATACTGCACATGTGCTGGTATCAGCTGTCGGCAGAACAGCTTTCTTACATTTTTTAAATGTAGTATTAAATTTACTTTTGTTTTGTTAATAAACATGATTTCAACCTTCACTTAGGCTGTGCTACACTTTGTATTAGACTTCTGGGTGTTTTTTGACCAATCGTGCATGATATTTTGTGATGGTCTGCCCTGAAACCCACTTTTCCCACAGGCATCATTAGTTACATTAAGCGATTTTCTGTTAAGCGAGGTTTCACTGGAACGCAACTACGGCACTAAAGGAGAACTACCTGCATCTCTCAGAACAACCTACTTTGAAGATTCATTTTGGCCTGACTTGGATTTCTTGTTTTGATATGTTCTCAAATATTACATACTATACAATGCAAAGGGCTGACTTCAACCATCTGAATATTGCTCATGCACTTGGATTGATAAACTTTAGCATCACAACTTAGAATATGAAACTATGGATGAGCTTATTTTATAGATAAAGAGGATCAACAATAAAGAGGTGAATACTTTGTTTCTTGCCTCAGCCCTTTCCTGAAGAACAGCACTCTGTGTGCAGGTGAAGTTCTTCTTCACTCTTTTAATTAACCATTAGTTGACAGGAAGTGCAGAAATTGAGCATTGCTAATAAAATACACATTTTGTCAGCTTCTCATCTTGCATATTTGGGACAATTTGCAAGAAAACCGTTATAAAGAGGAATTAAACTGTTTATACTGGATGGGGAAACAGAGTTGATTAGTTGGTAAGTGAACTCTGATTGCTGGAGGTATGGCTATGGAGGATCCATTTGTTAGAGGATGTTTGGTTAACTGCCAAATTCTGTTTAAATACAAGCAGGCAGATTGACTCTGATTGGTCAGGGTATTGCCCTGAGGAGTGAACCAGGGGATGCCTATCGCCTATTTTATCCAGTGGAAACAGATGCAGATGTATATTCTGTCTGAAAAGAACAGTGACCTGTGTGTTAAAATATGTAGCTTTCAAAACATGGAATTATATCAAGCTTTGAATCCAGCTGACAATCTTAAATTGCATTGTCTACCAGTAGATGTGATTCTGCAATTGGATAGTTGCTATATTACCCTGAGTTTGCTAAGAATTACACTGAAAATCATTTTAAGATTATCAGTTTATTTTTGACAAAAACTTCAACAAAATATTTCTTTCTTTTGCAAACCATAACCATTGTTCTGACATTATTGTTGGACAGATTGTTGGCAGGCTATTTGACAATAGAAAATACCACTACAATCCCAATGCTACCCTTATCTGACAGTCACGTGTTCATATGTATATTTTTCAGATGTGATAATCAAGAATTAAAACATTGGAGGATTTCAACCACATTGTAAATTTGAGAGAGAGCAATTATTTGTTGTGTTCTCACTGCCAACATCAACTGAGGTTGAACAGTACATTCGTAATTACAAATGGAACTGAATTCTGTCAAACTGGGTCAGCAACATGACCATCCCTGGTTAGGACAGAAAACGTTTTATTAAAGGGGTAACAGAAGATGTTTGGACAAAAGCCAATGCTGTAGAAACTCTGGCAATTACATTATAGGACTGTAATGATTACCCTGGGAAAAGCACAACAAGCTTTCCAGTCACAGACATTAATTGGACCACTGAAAGTATTCTCCCTTAACTTACAGTAACCTTGATTTTGCTGGAATATTTTAGTGATATGTTCAAGTGAATGCTGCCTTGATATTAAGGGGACTTTGTCTCAACTTATCTCTGGACTTAGTCTTCATATTCATGATTGGTTCGAGTCACAACAGAATCTGCAGTTGAAGGTTCTGGTAGAATTCAAGTTAAGCAGAGTTAAGGAGCTAATTGTGACAAGGTAAATTTTGAGGGGGTGACATCTTCCATCATGTTGCTGACGAGTCAAGGAAGCTGACAAGGTGGTAATTGGCCAGGTATGGATTGGTCTTCTGTCATGTTAAAGAACACATACGAACAATTTTCACATTATTGAATTGGTTTTTGTAGTTCCCATAGAGACCAATAATGTCCAAAATAAAACAATTAAAAGTTCTAGTTAATAGGTAAACATCATGAGACAACATAATTTCACGTTTTAGGATTTTAACTAAATCTTCAACAAAAGAATAAAACAGTGTTTTTGTAGGCAACTAATGGAAGGAAAGTTCATTTTTGAAATACTTTACATTCTTCCACAGAATTATAGTCTTCATTGCAAACAGTTCCCAGTTACTTCCAGATTCCAATGGTATTCATTTCTCCATATCACAGAATCCTTACAGTGCAGACTAAAGCCATTTAGCCCAATGAGCCTGCACTGACCCTCCAAAGAGCATCCCACCCCATCCCCACAATCCCTCATTTACCATGGTCACTCCAGCTAACCTGCACATCTTGGATTGTGTGAGGAATCCAAAGCACCTGGCAGAAATCCATGCAGACACGCCAAGAACATGTAACCACCGCACAGATATTCACCCAAGGCTGAAATTGAATTCAGGTCCCTGGAACTGAGAGCCATCATACTGCCCACACGCAGTATCACTGAGTAACAACATCAATTGACTGCTTCCAGGTGTTTCCCACCATCTTTGGAGAATCTCCCAAATTCACTACCAGCAGGAAAATCTACTGCAAAGCTTCCCCTTCTGCCCTAGCCCCACAGGATGAATCTCACAGATTGAATGGAAAACTGTGTAATGTGACCCTTTGGCTATTGACTATTTTCCTCCAGCATCTGGCTTCAGTAGCTTGCAGAGAACCCGAAGCCTCTTGACTCTGTGACCACGCCATCTGCTTCTTCTTTCTTTCTTCTGCCTAAAAGCTTGGAGCTGGAAAGTCTATTTTCTGCTGATATCGCTGCCCTTATTTTTTGTTCCCAGGTGTGAGAACTTGCACTTCCCTCAGCAGGTAGCTTGATTTAGTCAAACTTAACATCAGGCAGTATCTAAGACAGTCACATAGCTCCTTTACTTTTAGCCTAGACTTATATAAGCCGTCATAGAGATGTATGGCATGGAAACAGACGCTTCGGTTCAACCCGTCCATGCCGACCAGATATCCCAACCCAATCTAGTCCCACCTGCCTGCACCTGGCCCATATCCCTCCAAATCCTTCCTATTCATATACCCATCCAAATGCCTTTTAAATGTTGCAATTGTACCAGCCTCCACCACTTCCTCTGGCAGCTCATTCCTTACACCTACCACCCTCTGTGTGAAAAAGTTGCCCCTTAGGTCTCTTTTATATCTTTCCCCTCTCACCCTAAACCTATGCCCTCTAGTTCTGGACTCCCTGACCCCAGGGAAAAGACTTTGCCTATTCGCTCTATCCATGCCCCTCATAATTTTGTAAACCTCTATAAAGTCACCCCTCAGCCTCCGACACTCCTGTTTTTATTTCCTTCATCATCTGGTGCCAGGCCATTCCAGAAGTTATGCCCTTCAAACTCAGCCCACATATTCAGTTGTGTATTACCAAACTACTTGATTGATATTTAAATGCATATTCAGTACCTTTGCGTCTCTTAATGTTTCCTTTAGTTTCACATTAAGGAGTACGATTCTTCAATTGGGGATTGGTGGCAACTGATTATCTGCTGAAAATTCTTTCATCTTGTTTGACTTCAAAGGACAAAACCTTTCTCACCTTGTTTCCACAAATTATGTAGAGAATTGAGAGATTGTACACTACCTTGCATTGGAATTGTCTGGTTCCAGAAAAACAAGCCATGTGTAGCTTTATGTATTCAAGGTACATAAGCCTATGGTAGAGAAAGGACCAGAAAGTTATGGTGATATGGTTGCAGGAAGCGGGGTGGGGGTTAAGCATAACGTAGCCAATGTTGCCCATTCCTGGAATTGAGTGGCTTCTGAGGCCTCTTTTGAGGGCTGTTAGTGTCAACCACATTGTTGTGAGATTGGAATCATACATAGACCAGTGCAAATAAAACCAGTAGGTTTCTGTTCCTAAAGGCAGCAATGAACAAGGTGAGATTTAATGAAAAGCGGACAGTTTCACAGCTGGATTTACTTATACAATCCTTTTTATTTCTCGATTCTTAAGAACTGCCATGTTGGAATTTGACCACAAGTTACCTGGATTACTAGTCCAGCAATAACTGCAGTGCTACCATATCTTTAAATACACCAGACTAAAATAAACTTAGGTAATAATAAGATAACTAGTAATTTGATGCGATAAACTGTAACATTATGAATATTATATTTCTGTTCAATGCCTTCCCTTACGTGGGAAACTAGTTGGATCAAATGCAACTGGCGTTACCTGAATTCACATTTATATTGTAATGAAGATGACTGAACATATACTTAAAAACAATCTTATTAAAATAGATGCCAAACTGGATTTGAAGGTTTTTTTTTGCTGTTTTTACTAATAGACATGGTGATATCTGCATTTACTGAAAACAACAATTCATTATACAGTGTACACTGTAACATACAACAGGCACTGCATGCTCTGCACAGACAACCGAAAACTGTCATCCCTAGCACAGTTATCGCATTAACCTTATACATGTGCTGTGGCACTTTAGCTAGTGAAGGAGTTCAATGACTATGTTTCTGCTTTACGGTTCAATTGCATGGATTAAAAACAAAGCTATTGGCTTTTACATCACCAAAATAATTAGTTTTTACACATAATAGCAGATGACAAAATACTGATGTTTTAACTGAACAAAAATCATGCATGTTACACTAACATGTACTGTATGCCTTACAATAGACTTAATACACAATTTCTTCCTACAAAGTTAAAGAGCCAATACCCTTTTATATTTAATTTAGTGGGAAAGGTTTCTTCTGTATTCTTTGTGAAAAATTGGAATTCATCTACATTACTGAGGCTTACAATTTAAACTTAGCACACAAGAGAAATCATCCCCTCATGTGCCAAGTAAAATAAAAGTTCCACAGTTATTTTACTGAATGCAGGATTCTGTTAAAAGTTTATTAATGACATATTCCAATGAATTTTCAGGAAAAAATAATTAGAAATGATAAATTTATCCTTTGAAGAAATTGCACATGATATTGTTTCTACTAATGATTAGGGAAACTTTAACAGGCATTAGGACGGTACTTATATTAGCCATCCAAAGGGCTACTGTCTCTTTAGTGTAACAGTAATGCTTACCTTAATTTGTGGCTCCTTACTTCAAAGAAACCAATACATTGAAAAAAAAAATCCAAAGCTTCAACATAATTGTGATATATCTGCAGACTAACTTTTCAACAACGTCCACATTGTGGTAACACAAATGCATCGTTTGTAGTTTGAAATACAAATACATTATATAATACTGCTCTCATGATACTTTGTATGTGCTGTACAAATATAGATGTATACATACAAATATGCAAATGTTACTTGAAATCTGCACAATGAATTATGTAAACAAACACATAAGCATTATACAAAATTTATATACAACTTTTGTAGCAATAATGATTTAAATTTGTAGTCATGAAACTTAAAAACTACACAGTAGTTTCATTTTTCCAAGGACCAGTCCTTATATTTCCTGTACTGTCTGAAGTATAAATGATGGCTTCATGCAGGTTTCCCTTCAGTATTCCATTTTGGTTGGTTACACTTAGAGGACAAGATTGTCTCCGTGACTGCATCTCAAACGTAACTCCTTGGTGTAAAGCTTCCGTACTGACACCACTGTCTACAGCTTTATTGCATCCATATAGCACTGTGCTGGCATCACTACTTTCAGGCTGGCAGACATTGGGGCACTGATCATTTTTTGCACAGACAATTTGCCTTTGGATGGACTGGCTGTCCTGGACACTGTGATGACTTTCTGTATGTGAGCTATGGACACTTCCATCTATGCTGGAAGGGATATGATAAGCGTATTCTCTCTGGGCTGCTGACCTGCTGTGCCGAACAAAGTGTCGCGGTTTAGTTCGGCTTTTTTGACATCTGTGGATATGCATTCCTGATCGACATGTACCATCAGCACGCAGATGAATGTCCTCATCGTCATCAATAATCTGTTCACTGTGCACTTTGGCACAACATGGTGTAACTGGTGAAAGACAATTTACATGATTTTGGACGGCCTGTAGATTAGTTAGCTTACAGAGTCCAGATACTGAATGATTGCAACTGGATGATGATTTACTGGGACATGGAGAATCCAGGAGACATGGGACATGAAGCTGAGCATCGCCGTTCATGGTTACCTGGGGACGAACGTTCATTTGAACAGCGTATGTATTCCTATTGGATTTGCAGCAGGACCACCAACAATGCCAGACATCATCACGTTTTGCACAGTGGTGAACCAGAATAAACAGTCCGAGAGTTACTGAGACTGCTCCATACAAGCAACTGAATATCATATCGAGGAAATGTCCTTGTGAGACTGCGAGGGCTCCAAAAGTCCACATAGCAATGAAGAGAAACAGAGTGAACACAGAAGCACGAAGCTGAGCCTTAAATGAATGCTCGTTTTCCAGCATTGAAGAAGAAACCATTGAACATGTGTGCGACACAGAGCTGGAGTCCGTTACATGACTGGGGCCTACCTCTGTGCTGGCCAATCGTTGTTGTTCTTCTGTCATCTCCTTTAGCTCATATTTCTTCCCTGGGTGTCGTTTCAATTGCACTAATGTACACAGAAAATAGACACAACTAACAAGCACAATGAAAGCAGCAGGCCCGTAAAATGCACCAAGGCTAGGCTCCCATGCCATCCAGCAACTGTGAATAAAGAGAAATACAATGAAACAGGAAAATGACAAAGACCTAGAACTGAACCCAGAAAGTATCCAACCAAAATAATCTGACCTCAAAGTACAAACCAGAAGAAACAGTCATGGTACACTTTATAATCAGATCCCACTGCAGAAGTTTTTTTATCACTCAAACACTGCAAGTGACAATTACCTCCGGAGGCAATTGGTGACAGACACTCAATATTGCACTTCATTCAAAAATGGGGTGAGTGCAAACTGGGCTGCTGATTCACTACAAACCACTTTACAATACTTTCCAAGGAGTCTGACAAATCCATTGCTGATTAAACCAAGACTGAGCCTATAATTATCTACAAATTAGATCATTAATGAAAAAAATCTTCTCAAAAGGTTCATCATGTACTCAGCTCTGTGCAAATAGATATGATACCCAACAACATCACACTATCCAATTGAAGTTGGTCACTTCCTAGTGTTAAGCAGCTTTTCATTTCTTTGGGCAGGAGTGTCACACTGCCTATTTTTAAGGAAGGAGCTCTGCCTTTCTGACAGATTTTGATCAGGGTTCCCTCATAAATGTGGAGCCATATGCTCATTCTAACAGTTCTTTTTTCGGGTGGAACGTTCATGTGTAAGACAAATTGTGCCCACTTTTCATAGCAGTCGACTGCTGTATTCAGGCATCCAGAAAGCTTCTTTGACAGCTGCAGTCAAATAGTTAGTACATAAAGATAAGTATGGTTGCTCAGGTGCTGGGAGAGTAAGTGCCAGATGGGTAGGAAGATGCCAGCTGGGTAGGGTAAAGGCTGAGTAGGATGCAGGTTGCCAGTGGGAGGATACCAGATGGGTAAGGGATGAATGCTGGGGATAGGTTGACAGATGGGGAACTAATACGCCAAGTGAATAAGATGTCAAGCGGGAAGAGGCCAAGAGTGCAAGGTGGCAAGGAGGCCAAGTAAATGATGCAATGTTTTGGGTTGATCGGGTTGGGTAGGAGAAATCTGTTCTGATGTTGGGGTGGGGGGGATCTATTTCCCCCGGGGGTCAGGACAAGCAGCATGGGAAGATAGGAGAGCAGTGTGTAGTGGGGGAAGTGGGGCCAAATTTGGAGTAGGCATAAGCAGTGGTGGGGGAAGCGGGGAGCGTCAGGTGCTAAGCAGGAGAAAGGGATATCAGATCCTGTAGAGTGTCAAGCCAGGGTCTGGGGAGTGTAAGTGGTCTGGCAGAAGTGTAGTTGGGTTGTGTGAGTTAAGTGTAGCGTCAGTTATAGAGTCGCAGAGGTGTACAACACAGAAAGAGACCCTTCTGTTCAACCCCGTCCACGCCGACCAGGTATTCAAACTTAATCTAGTCGCATTTGCCAGCACCCAGCCCATATCCCTCTAAGCCTTTCCCATTCATATACCCATCCAGATGCCTTTTAAATGTTGCAATTGTACCAGGCTCCACCACTTCCTCTGGCAGCTCATTCCATACATGCACCACCCTCTATTTGAAAAAGTTGCTCCTTAGGTCCCTTTTATATCTTTCCCCTTTCATGCTAAACCTATGCCCTTTATTTCTGGTCTCCCCAACCCCAGGGAAAAGATATTGTCTGTTTATCCTATCCATGCCCCTCATCATTTTATAAACCTCAGCATCTGATGCTCCAGGGAAAACAGTCCCAGCCTATTCAGCCTCTCCCTATTGCCCTAATCCTTAACTCTGGCAACAACCTTGTAAATCTTTTCTGAACCCTTTCAAGTTTCACAACATCTTTCTGATAGAAAAGAGACTAGAATTGCACGCAATTTTCCAAAAGTGGCCTCACCAACATCCTGTAGAGCCGCAACATGACCTGTGAACTCCTATACTTTGCATAATTACACAGGCGATTATATATTTAATAGTCTGAGTAACTATTTCCTGAGTTTCCTGCATTTCCTGAGTAACTATTTACTTAATTTCATTAGGAACCTTCAAATTCACTGACTTACTTGAAGACTTTTAGGGGGATTCAAGTGTAAAGGAATTGGCAAGTGAAAAATTAAATTTCCCATTCAATTTCTTTGGAGGTTACTGCAATGGGCAACTCCCACCAACATTACAATAATAACTGTCTAAACATCAGAAAAGCCAGCCCACTGTGTTCAACAAATAGAGTCCACCAAGACTCAGACCCACTTTCACAGTACATGATAAAGTATGTGATAAAAAATAAACGACTCCTTTCATGTACATTTTCCTTTATAAAATCTGACTGCACAGAAAATATGATAACTGAAAGATCAAGGAATTATCTACCAGTGCATCTGGTGCCTTGGGGAAGTGCAATCCCCAAACACCAACAAACAAGATCTCCAAACGCAGCAAAATGATTTTGAACAAATATAAAGGCTACTTACTATGGTGCATTGTCTTCACTCCCATAATTGTTGATATTTGTTGCAGCAGTGATCCCACAAATTATGAAAGGTATGCCTCCTCCAATCAAATAAAACCTGATTAAAGATTGTAGCAGAATTAAAATGACAAGAAAATAATTTCCTCACCCTGAATAGTTAGAGAAAATTTCAGATTAAAAAATTTCAGATAACAAGAAATACAGAGAACAATTTTGCATTAACCCTAACAAAATGCAGTAAAATCATAAACGGTTGATACAATGGTACTTCAAATGAATGGATGTGTACCAGCTCCCAAATGGTTTCCTTGGGTCTGCACTGCAAATGACCTGAAGTTTTTGCACATCATCATTAACTTTGATCAGGCGTTGATTGGAATATATGAAAGGGTATAGGCAATAGAAGCTTGCAACTATTGTCTGTGAGTAGATATTTGTTGAGAATTTTTAACAGGCTAGGATGGATGGATACCAGAGATGGGTCCAAAGTGGTAATTATGCCCTGGATGTAGGTTTGCTCGCTGCTCTGGAAGGTTCATTTTCCAGCTCAGCGAGTGAACCTACATCTAGAATCTCAACCTGAGCTACAAATCTTCTCAAAGCTCAGTAATTATGCCCATTTGGTCCATGTTATTGAGGCAGCCTTCCACACAGTGTGGGCCCTCCTGTGCAAATAGAATGGTGGACACCAATGGGCGGAAGATTTAACACTTTTTTGTTCAGATCGTTTTCAATATATTTCTGTTAAAAACTGATAAGTAACTTTGGGCACTTTGAAGTATTTGTATGAACTTGCTACTTCAACAATACTTAAATATTCTTGCATTCAAGTCAAGTTTTATATTCAAATTTACTACAATAACGAATTCATACAAGATTAAATATAAAAATGAATCATATATTCCTGCAGATAATTGGCAATTACAAAACTATATTTAACATCACATTATGGTATTGGAAATTCACCCAAGGCAGATGCTTGTAAAATGAGACTGCTTATCACATAGTATGACATAATTACATCACATTATAAGTTCTTCATTTATGTAGCTAGGACTGAATATATTTGAAATAGGAATTATTAATAAAATTGGCACAGCTCTTTATTGAAGAGGCAGGTCAATAGACCTTTTCAGTTCTTATAAAGCTTCCCAGTTATCGGCTTCTGAATTGGATCATGCAGTGTGAACAAAGATGGGAAAATGAATCACTTAGTCAAGCATACGTAAACATATTCTGAACCCTGCCTCATAATGTGCCACTGTGTTGCACCTACAATGTTTTTAGCTTGCTTAACATACAATGGCAGATAGTGCACTAAGGCTTAGTGTTAGTGTACTATTTAAAAAAAATCTTATTGTATTACCAGTTGTACAGGGGAGATGATGTAGTCATCATGTTAATGGATTAGTGAATTGGAGGTCTCTGCTATAGGTTCAAACAGCTTTACTTTTTATTCACTCAAAGAATGTGTGCATCACTGACTGGATCAGCATTCCCGCTCATTCCTATTGGCCTGTGTGGTTTGCTAGGCCATTTCAGAGGGCAGTTAGGAGTCAACCACATTGCTGTGGGTCTGGAGTCACACGATGGCCAGCGCAGGCAAAGATGGACTGCTTCTGGGAGAACAGGGGTTCTGAGTGAACTAGATTTCTAAATAAAAATTCTTTGAATCAATTATAAAAAAAATCTGGAACTTTAATTCCATCATCTGCTGTGGTGGGATTCGGACCTGGTTCCCTGGGTAGCCAGTCCAGTGACAATGCCACTAGGACATCACCTCTCCATGCAATGGAATTGAAATTCAATGAATAAATCTGCATTTGATAGCTAGTTCCATCTATTAACTACCATTGATTACCATGAAAACCGATATGGTCATTACTGTCTTTTAGGGAAGGAAATCTGTGATCTTTAACCTGCCTGGCTGACAGGAGACTCCAGATTCATAGTAATATGGCTGACTGTTAATTGTACTCGGAAATGGCCGAGTCAGCTATTCAATGCAACAGCAATTAGAAATGGTCAATAAATGCTGGCCTTGTCAGTGACCCACAAATCGACAGGCCGATAAATAGAACTAAAGATATGTATAATCAACCCATTTTCCATTAAAATCGCAAATTCAAAGGTTTTATAATACCTAAAAGATGCATATTTAGAAATTCAAAATATTGCAATTTCCGCATAATTCCTATTGGATAACATTAGAAAATGCTCGAATGCTAATTAATTGCGTCCATGAATAAACAGACAGGCAAGGTCCCCATGCAATTCAATGCATTTCAGACAAAGCATGTGAACTGATCAATTCAAAATGATTTCTGAAATTGAATTGCTACTGTACACACCAGAATTAAACCTAAATGAATGACTCGAGATTTTAGAGCTCTGTTTGAAAGTCAATTACGACCAAGATGTCCTTTTCTCTTTCACAAAAAGAGAACCACTGTAATCAGTGATCAGGATGACAGTTTCCGCCTGCTTATTAACCTAATGTTCTGGAACATTTGCAGGCAACACCAGCAGACAGGATGATTAAGATTTAGCATGCTTGCCTTCCTTGTTCAGACCTTTGGGTATCAGTTTAGACATCATATTGAGGTTGTACTAGACATTGGCGAGTACTGTGTGCAGTTCTGGTCATCTTGTTATAGGAAGGATATTACTAAACCAGAGAGGGTTCAGAAAAGATTTACAAAATTGGCTAGGAATGGAGGGTTTGAGATATAAAAATAGACTGGAACATTTTTCATTGGAGCCCAAGAGGTTGAGGGGTGACCTTATTGAGGGTCCAACAGGGGCTCAGATAAGATCAATGATGTGGATCTTACCCCTAGGCAAGGGGCATATTTTTTAAGGTGAGAGGAGGAAGATATAAAGAGGACATGAGGGGGCAACTTTTTATTTTACACAGAGAGTGGTTAGTGTGTGGAATGAACTACCAGAGAAATTGATGGAAGCAGGTACATTTACAATGTTTAAAAGACATTTGGGATGAGTTGATGAATAGGAAAGGTTTGGAGGGCTTTGGGCTAAGCACAGGTAAGTGGGATTAGTTTAGTTTGGGAACATGGTTGGCAGGGACTGGTTGGACTGGAAGGTTTGTTACCATGGTGCATGATTCTGTAAAGGTAAAGCAAGTTAAGTACTTAATGGAAAATGAATGAAAATAAGATATTACTGAAATCAAGTAACACGCTGCTAATGAACCAAGATGGAAATTGCTGAAGTACTAAAAGCTGCAGTGGGGGGGGGGAACTGGGTGTGCAGAGGAATTTTAACATGGGGTGCAGGTGGAATTTGATACAGGGCAGGTGATTGAACTAACAATAAACAGACAATAAATAGACAAGTTTGGGTAGATGCACTTGTAGTGTAGTGGTAGTGTTCATTCCTCATAAGCAGACTACCTGGCTTCAAGTTCCACCCGCTCCAGAGATAGATTATAACATTCCTCAATGGTGTGCCTAGAAAATATCTAGATGACCATGAGGAGGCTGGCACCAATATGCTAACTTCCAGCTTTCACTCAGACAGAGAGCAAATGCAGCCTGGGAATCAAGATGGCATTTTAAATACATTAAAATGTCTGAAAGCCTAGAATTTAACACAATTTTCATTGTGGCAGAGAAGCAAGGAGAGCCTCTAATGAAAGATCACAGACTTGAATCAGTAAGTCCATTTCTCTCTCAATGGATACTGCCCAACTTCCTGAGCATTTTCCAATATCTGAGTTTATTTATATTGGCCTCAGGTAGCACTCCTTGTGGGTCAGGTGGAGCAAGGGTGCTCTCTCACAATTCCCCAGCAGCCCGTACCCAAACCATCAGAATCCCTTCCAACACTCCATATCGGCCCAGTATTACGAATCTGATCTTCCCTCCAACTCCATGGTATCATGCCATCCTCAACTCATGCTTCTCTACCACATGGGATAACAATTTCATTCTTGTCTTAACACTTCTTTTGAGAGAAATCTCAACTCATTCCATCGCACAGCAATCCTGATGCAATTCACTGTAGCCCAAGTTCATTCCAGATAGACAGTAATGAGCAATGCCCTTACCTACCATCCCACCAGCATCCACATCCAGAAGATCATCAGCTGCCATTTCCACCACCTCTAGTGAGATGCCACCACCCGACAAATATTCTCCTCACCTCCCTTGTCCGCCTTCCACAGGGACTGTTCCCCCTTGGACACCCTGATCCACTCTTCTTTCAGTCCCAACAATGCCCAACATCCCCACGGCACCTTCCCCTGCAGCCGCCGCAGATCGAATACCTGCTTATTTACCTTCTCCCTCCTAAGTATCCAAAGGTTCAAACATACCTTCCAGCACTTCTCACAATCTAGTCTACTGCATTCACAGCTCACAATGTGGCCTCCTACACATTGAGGAAACAAAGCGTAGGCTGTTACTGCTTCTCAGAACATCTATGTTCTGTCCGCAAAAAAGACCCTGAGTTTCCTGTTGCCGTCTTCTTTAAGACACCATCCTGTTGCTTGTCCAACATCTCTGCTGCAGTGCTCCAGTCAAGCTCAGTGCAAGCTGGAAGAATAGCATTTTCCATTTGGAAAAAATGTCCACATTATAGACAGGGTGGTGCTGGATATCTTAAAATGCAAAAAAGGATAAATCCCCAGCACCTGATCGGATGCACCCTAGAACTCTGTGGGAAGCTAGGGACCTTTGCTGAGATATTCGTATCATTCATAGTCACAGGTGAGATGCCGGAAGAACTGGAGGTTGGCTAACCTGGTGTCATTATTTAAGAAACGTGGTGAGGAAAAGCCAGGGAACTGTTCACCGGTGAGCCTGATACTGGTGGGTAAGTTGTTCGGAGAGAATCCTGAGGGACAGGAGCTACATGTATTTATTTAGCCAAAGACTGATTGGGGATAGTCAAAATGGCTATCATATGCATAGAAAATCATGTATCACAAACTTAATTGAGTTTTTTGAAGAAGTAATGAAGAAGATTTATGAGGGTAGAGCGGTGGATGTGATCTAAATGGACTTCAGTAAGGCATTCAACAAGGTTCCTCATGGTGGACTGGTTATCAAGGTTAGATCTTATGGAATACAGGGAGAACTAGCCATTTGGATACTGAACTGGCTCAAAGGTAGTAGACAGAGGGTGGTAATGAGGGTTACTTTTCAGACTGGAGGCCTGTGACCAGTGGAGTGCCACAAGGATCGGGGCTGGGTCCACTACTTTTCATCATTCATTTAAATGATTTGGATGTGAACATCTGATGTATAGTTAGTAAGATGACACCAAAATTGGAGATATAGTGGACAGCAAAGATGATTACCTCAGGGTACAACAGGATCTTGATCAGATGTGCCATTAGGCTGAGCAATGGCAGATGGAATTTAATTTAGATAAATGTGAGGTGCTGCATTTTGGAAAGACAAATTAGGCAGGACATATTCATTTAATGGTAAGGTCCTGGGGAATGATGCTGAACAAGGAGACCTTGGAGTGCAGTTCATAGTTCCTTGAAAATGGAGCACAGGTAGACAGGATAGTGAAGAAGGCATTTAGTAGGCTTTCCTTTATTGGTCAGAGCACTGATTCTTGGAGTTGGGAGGTCATGTTGCGGCTGTACAGTACATTGGTTCAACCACTTTTGGAATATTCTGTGCAATTCTGGTCTCCCTCCTATAGGATGGATGCTGTGAAACTTGAAAGGGTTGAGAAAAGATTTTCAAGGATGTGCCATGGTTGGAGGATTTGAGCAATAGGAAGTTGTTGAATAGACTGGGGCTGTTTTCCTTGGAGCATTGGAGGATGAGGGGTGACCTTACAGAGGTTTATAAAATCATGAGGGACATGGACAGGCTAAATAGACAAGATCTTTTCACTGGTTTGGGGAGTCTAGAGGGTTTTAAGGTGTGAGGGGAAAGATTTAAAAGGGACCAAAGGGTAACTTTTTCTTGCAGAGGATGGTGCATGTATGAAATGAGCTGCCCGGGAAGTGGTGGAGACTGGTACAATTACAACATTTAAAAGGCACCTGGATGGGTGTACGAATAGGAAGGGTTTAGAGTGTGGTGTTGGAAAAGTACAACAGGTCAGGAAGCATCAGGAGCAGGAGAATCGATGTTTTGGGCATAAGCCCTTCATCAGGAAACAGGGCTTAGAGGTGTGAGCCAAATGCTGGCAAATGGGACTAGATTAATTTAGGATAACTGGTCAGCATGGACAAGTTGGACCAAAGGGCCTGTTTCCATGCTGTACAATTCTGTTGCTCTGTTACTCTATGACTCAACATCAAGTTCAATATTTTTAGGGTCCCCCATGTCCTAGCCTCCTACCACATACACCAAGCCCAGATTCCAGATGAAGGGCTTTTGCCCGAAACATCAAATTTTCTCCTCCTCAGATGCTGCCTGACCTGCTGTGCTTTTCCAGCACCACACTCTCGACTCTGATACTCCAGCATTTGCAGTCCTCACTTTTGCCTTGTTGTTACACAGTCTGCCATTACACTACCCATTGTTAGCCACGAGCAATGTCCATTTACAGCTATTCACCCTCCCAGCCAGATCATTATCGACTCATTTGCCTGTCCAACTGTTCTTCTCTCTCTTTGGGCCCCACCCCTACCTATCATTTGCTTCTTACCCCCTTCCCCCCCACCCTGTTTTTGTACATAAACTGATATTTTCCTCACTACCATCACTGGACCTAAAACATTAACTTTGATTTCTCTTCACAGATACTGGCCAGACCTGCTTAGCTTTTCTAGAGACATCTGTTTTTGTTTCTGATTTACAGCATCTGCAGTTCTTTCAGTTTTGAGACAGAAATTAACAGCCACATGGTGATTTTACTGTTATTTAGTAAGATTTTACCAAAATCCACTGAATTGAGTAATAATGTACTGATGAATTGGTAACTCATTACAGGTACAACATTTAGTGATATCTACACTGAAATTTTCAGTTAATAATCACAAATTATTAGTACTCTTTAGAGCCACCCAATTTCAAGCAGATTAAATTTAATATCCAGCTGGATTTAAAACATGCAGATGGACTGGGAGAATCAGGATGGTATTGGACCTCAAGAAAGAGACTTTGTGGAGTGCCTCAGAGATGGATTCTTAGAACAGCTGGTGCTGGACCTGACCATGGAGAAGGCAATTCTGGATCTGGTATTGTGCAACAAACCAGAATTAGTCAGGGACCTCGAAGTAAAGGAGCCATTGGGAAGTAGTGGCCATAATACAATAAGCTTCAATCTGCAATTTCAGAGGGAGAGGATACAATCGGAAGTGACAATTTTTCAGTTGAATAAAGGGAACTATGGAGCTATGAGGGAGGAGCTGGCCAAAGTTCAATGGTGCAATACCTTAGCAGGGATGACAGTGGAGGAACAATGGCAGATATTTCTGTGTATAATGCAGAAGTTGCAGGATCAGTTCATTCCAAAAAGGAAGAAAGATCCTAGGAGGAGGCATGGGTGGCTGTGGCTGATGAGGGAAGTTAAGAAACATATAAAGTTAAAAGAGAAAAAGTATAACATAGCAAAGATAAGTGGGAAAACGGAGGACTGGGAAGCTTTTAAAGAACAACAGAGGATTACTAAGAAGGAAATACACAGAGAAAAAAATAAGGTACGAAAGTAAACTGGCCAATAATATAAAGGAGGATAGTAAAAGTTTTTTAGGGTATGTGAAAGGCAAAAAAATGGTTACGACTAAAATTGGGCCCTTGAAGACAGAAACAGGGGAATATATTACGGGGAACAAAGAAATGGCAGAAGAATTGAATTGGTACTTCAGATTTGTGTTCACTGGGGAAGACACAAGCAATCTCCCTGAGGTAACAGTGGCTGAAAGACCTGAACTGAAGGGAATTTATATTTGCCAGGAATCGATGTTGGAGAGACTGTTAGGTCTGAAGGTTGATAAGTTCCCGGGGCCTGATGGTCTACATCCCAGGGTACTGAAGGAGGTGGCTCGAGAAATCATGGCAATTATTTTCCAGAGTTCGATAGATTCGGGATCAGTTTCTGCAGATTGGAGGGTGGCTAATGTTATACCACTTTTTAAGAAAGGTGGGAGAGAGAAAGCAGGAAATTATAGACCAGTTAGTCTGATCTCAGTGGTGGGAAAGATGCTGGAGTCTATTATAAAGGATGAAATTACGACACATCTGGATAGTAGTAACAGGGTAGGTCAGAGTCAGCATGGATTTATAAAGGGGAAATCATGCTTGACTAATCTTCTGGAATTTTTTGAGGATGTAACTCTGAAGATGAACAAGGGAGATCCAGTAGATGTAGTGTACCTGGACTTTCAGAAAGCTTTTGATTAAGTCTTACATAGGAGGTTAGTGAGCAAAATTAGGGTGCATAGTATTGGGGGCAAAGTACTACCTTGGATTGAAAGTTGGTTGGCTGGTAGGAAACAAAGAGTAATGATAAACGGCTCCATTTCGAAATGGCAGGCAGTGACCAGTGTGGTACTGCAGGGATCAGTACTGGGACCGCAGCTTTTTATAATATATGTTAATGAGATAGATGATGGCATTAGTAATAACATTAGCAAATTTGCTGATGATACTAAGCTGGGTGGCAGGGTGAAATGTGATGAGAATGTTAGGAAATTACAGGGTGACCTGGACAGGTTAGGTGAGTGGGAAGATACATGGCAGATGCAGTTTAATGTGGATAAATGTATGGTTATCCACTTTGGTGGCAAGAACAGGAAGGCAGATTACTACCTAAATGGAATCAATTTAGGTAAAGAGGCAGTACAGAGAGACCTGGGTGTTCTTGTACACCAGTGGGCGGCACGGTGGCACAGTGGTTAGCACTGCTGCCTCACAGCGCCTGGAGACCCGGGTTCAATTCCCGACTCAGGCGACTGACTGTGTGGAGTTTGCACGTTCTCCCCGTATCTGCGTGGGTTTCCTCCGGGTGCTCCGGTTTCCTCCCACAGTCACAAAGATGTGCGGGTCAGGTGAATTGGCCAAGCTAAATTGCCCGTAGTGTTAGGGAAGGGGTATGGGTGGGTTGCGCTTCGGCGGGTCGGTGTGGACTTGTTGGGCTGAAGGGCCTGTTTCCACACTGTAAGTCTAATCTAATCAATGAAGGTAAGCATGCAGGTACAGCAGGTAGTGAAGAAGGCTAATAGCATGCTGGCCTTCATAACAAGAGGGATTGAGTATAGAAGCAAAGAGGTTCTTCTGCAGCTGGACAGGGCCCTGGTGAGACCACACCTGGAGTACTGTGTGCAGTTCTGGTCTCCAAATTTGAGGAAAGATATTCTGGCTATTGAGGGAGTGCAGTGGAGGTTCATGAGGTCAATTCCTGGAATGATGGGATTACCTTATACTGAAAGACTGGAGTGACTGGGCTTGAATACCCTTGAGTTTAGAAGACTGAGAGGGGATATGATTGAGACATATAAGATTATTAAAGGATTGGACACTCTGGAGGCAGGAAACATGTTTCCGCTGATGGGTGAGTGCCGAACCAGAGGACACAGCTTAAAAATACGGGGTAGACCATTTAGGACAAAGATGAGGAGAAACTTCTTCACCCAGAGAGTGGTGGCTGTGTGGAATGCTCTGCCCCAGAAGGCAGTGGAGGCCCAGTCTCTGGATTCATTTAAGAAAGAGTTGGATAGAGCTCTCAAGTATAGTGGAATCAAGGGTTATGGAGATAAGGCAGGAACAGGATACTGATCAAAGATGATCAGCCATGATCATATTGAATGGTGGTGCAGGTTGAAGGGAAGAATGGCCTACTTGTGCATCTATTATCTAAAAGTTGACAATCTTCAGCTGAACAGAAAATATTACTCTACAGTCACAACTCCTGAGAGGAGTGGATTGCTATATTTTACCAAGAACAGCTTTCTTATCCCATCTAGCTATCTTATAAGCAACCCATTGAGAGATGTCACGACATACTTCTGGAGCAGGTGGGTCTTGAACCCAGGTCTCTAAACTCAGAGATAGAATCACTACCACTGCACCACAAGTGCACCTGCCCCAAGCTTGACTATTTATTGTCAGTTCAATCACTTAACTTGTACCCAATTCCATCTGCTCCCCCATATTACAATTCTCACCCCTCCACAGCTTTTAATACTGCAGCAATTTGCATATCTTTTAATTAGCAGTGTGTCACTGTGATTTAGTCAGCAACTTAACTTTGTTTTACGGAGATGGAAACTATGAGTTACGGTTTTCATCATAATTTGTTTCTTTCTGCAGAAATTAAAGGCTTGCAAATGATCATTATTTTCTTTCAGCAGAAATTGAAATGAGGAAAAGAAAGATCCTCCTGTATCCTTGACTTTTTATCACCCACCTGACAGAGATCTTCACAGCAGTGATGCGCTGAGTCTCCTCAATTAGTCAACTTGGAGATAGTGAGGACTGCAGATGCTGGAGATCAGAGCTGGAAAATGTGTTGCTGGAAAAGCGCAGCAAGTCAGGCAGCATCCAAAGAGTAGGAGAATCAACGTTTTGGGCATAAACCCTTCATCATGAATGTTCCTGATTCCTGATGAAGGACTTATGCCTGAAACATTTATTCTCCTGCTCCTAAGGTGCTGCCTGACCTTTTGTGCTTTTCTAGCGTCACATTTTTCGACACTGATCTCCAGCATCTGCAGTCCTTGCTTTCTCCGATCTCTTACACCCATCATCTTATGCAGGGACCTTTTTCCCCGCTCCTGAAGTTAAGCTCACACTCCTTCTTTGCTACATGCTTGCATTCTTCTGTCACAATATCGATCAATTAATGCTGATGCTGTCTTTCCTCTTCCATTTTAAAACTCTCCAAGCTTTTCTTTTTATTCTTCACTAAAGCACTGCTTGCAACCTCGCCTTATCGTTCCCCTTCACTGCTCTGTTCTCTTTCACTTCCTTTTTTATTCATATTTGCTGTCTCTTTCCATTCATTTCCTTCTTTCCTCCTCCCTGGCCTTTCTCTGCTATCTATTTGGATGTGAATATAGGAGGTACAGTTAGTAAGTTTGCAGATGACACCAAAATTGGAGGTGTAGTGGACAATGAAGAAGGTTACAATGGGATCTTGATCGGATGGGCCAATAGGCTGAGAAGAGGCAGATGAAGTTGAATTCAGATAAATGCGAGGTGCTGCATTTTGGGAAAGCAAATCAGAGCAGGACTTATACACTGAATGGTAAGGTCCTAAAGAGTGTTGGTGAACAAAGAGACCTTGGTGTGCAGGTTCATAATTCCTTGAAAGTGGAGTCGCAGGTAGATAGGAAAGTGAAGAAGGCATGTAGTATTAATTTTCTATGTAGTATTAATTTGGGGTCTGTTGCTAATGGATGTGGTTTCCATTGCAACATACTACTGTAATACAATCTGGTTAGGGACTAATAACAACTCGAGACAATCTGAACACCTCATTGTAATCAATAAAGCTATATGACAAAACATCAAAACACTAATATTATTGGATATAAAATAATGAACTACAATAAGGGCTATTAACTTACCAAAATGGTGTGCACTCATGTTTGTTTCTTACAGCACCTGAGAATTATTTTACAAGACACCTCAATCTACAAGTTATTTCCTTTTGAAAGAATCATTCATCAATATGCCACAGTCCCATGGCGAGGTCTTCTCAGCTCCATGTATTATACAGTCATACAGTCATAGAGATGTACAGCACAGAAAGAGACCCTTCCGTCCAACTAATCCATGCTGACCAGATATCCTCACCTCATCAAGTCCCATTTGCTAGCAGCTGGCCCATATCCCTCTAAACCCTTCCTATTCATATACCCATCCAGGTGCCTTTTAAATGTTGCAAACGTAACAGCTTCCACCACTTCCTCTGACAGCTCATTCCATATACGCACCACCCTCTACATGAAGAAGTTGCCCCTTGGGTCCCTTTTAAATCTTTCCCATCTCACCCTAAACCCTCTAGTTCCGGACTCTTCCCCCCCTCCCCCAAATGCCTTCTTCACTATCCTATCTACCTACGACTCCACTTTCAAGGAATTATGAACCGGCACACCAAGATCTCTTTGTTCACCAACATTCTTTAGGACCTTACCATTCAGTGTATAAGTCCTACTCTGATTTGCTTTCCCAAAATGCAGCACCTCGCATTTATCTGAATTCAACTTCATCTGCCTCTTCTCAGCTCATTGGCCCATCCGATCAAGATCCCATTGTAATCTCAGGTAACCTTCTTCATTGTCCACTACCCCTCCAATTTTGGTGTCATCTGCAAACTTACTAACTGTACCTCCTTTATTCACATCCAAATTGTTTATACAAATGACAAAAAGTAGTGGACCTAGCGCTGATCCTTGTGACGCTCCACTGGTCACAGGCCTCCAGTCTGAAAAACAACTGTCCACAACCACCTTCTGTCTTCTACCTTCAAGGCAGTTCTGGATCCAAATGGCTAGTTCTCTCTGTATTCCATGTGATCTAACCTTGCCAACCAGCCTCTCATGAGGAACTTTGTTGAACGCCTTACTTGAAGTCCATATAGATCATGTAAACCGCTCTGCCTTCATCAATCCTCTTTGCTACTTAGAACATAGAACAGTACAGCACAGTACAGGCTCTTTGGCCCTCAATGATGTGCTGGCCTTCTATCCTACTCTAAGATCAGACTCACCTTCATACCATTTATTGTACTATCTCCTATGTGCCTATCTAAGAGTCGCTTAAATGTCCCTAACGTACCTCACTCTACTACCACCACTGGTAGTGCATCCCACGTTCCCACCATCCTCTGTGTAAAGAACCTACCTCTGACATCTCCCCTAATCCTTCCTCCAATTACCTTAAAATGATGGCCCCTTGTGATAGACATTTCTGCAATGGGAAAAGGTCTTTGCCTCTCAACACCTTCTACACCTCTATCAAGTCATTTCTCATCCTTCTCTGCTCCAATGAGAAAAGCCCTAGCTGCCTCAACCTTTCTTCATAAGACCTGCCCTCCAGTCCAGGCAGCATTCTGGTAAATCTCCTCTGCAGGGAGAAAGTGAGGACTGCAGATGCTGGACATCAGAGTTGAGAAGTGTGGTGCTGGAAAAGCACATCCAGCCAGGCAGCACCCGAGGAGCAGGAGAGTCGATGCCCCAAGCACGAGCTCCCAACAGAAATGAGAGGGCAGCCCAAGCGGGCTGAGAGTCAAAGGTGGGGGAGCAGCCGGGAACGTGACTTCAGAAACATCAATCAAGTCTGTGAGACACGATTTCCCACGCACAAAGCTATGCTGACTATTCCTATTCAGTCCTTGCCTTTCCAAATACATGTAAATCCTATTCCTCAGGATTCCCTCCAACTACTTGCCTACCATCAATGTCAGGCTCACCAGTCTATAGTTCCTTGGCTTTTCCTTGCCATCTTTCTTAAATAGTGGCACCAAGTTAGCCAACCTCCAGTCTTCCAGCACCTTACCTGTGACTATCGCTGATACAAATATCTCAGCAAGGGGCCCAGCAATCACTTCCCTGGCTTCCCACAGAGTTCTAGGGTACACTTGATCAGGTCCTGGGGATTTATCCACTTTTATGCGTTTCAAGACATCCTGCATTTCCTCCTCTGTAATATGGAACATTTTCAAAATGTCACATTTTTCAAACTTTCTTCACATTCTATGTCTTCCATGTCCTTCTCCATCATGAACATTGATGCAAAATACCCTTTTAGTATCTCCCCCATCTCCTGCAGTGCCACACTGTTGCTACCTTGCTGATCCTTGAGGTGCTCTATTCTCTCCCTAGTTACCCTTTTGTCCTTAATGTATTTGTAAAAACTCTTCGCATTCTCCTTAACCCTATTTGCCGAAGCTATCTCATGTTCCCTTTTTGCCCTCCTGATTTCCCTCTTAAGTATACTCCTCCTGTTTTTATACTCTAAGGAGTCACTTGATCTATCCTGTCTATACCTGACATATGCTTCCTTCTTTTTCTTAACCAAAGCCTCAATCTCTTTAGTCATTCAGCATTCACTATATCTACCAGCTTTTCCTTTCACCCTAACAGGAATATACTGTCATTGGACTCTCATTATTTCATTTTTGAAGGCTTCCCATTTTCCAGTCATCCCTTTACCTGTGAACATCTGCCCCCAATAAGCTTTTGAAAGATCTTGCCTAATACTGTCAAAATTGGCCTTTCTCCAATTTAGAATTTCAACTTTTAGATCCGGTTGATCCTTTTCCACCACCATTTTAAAACTAGTAGAATTCTGGTTGCTGGCCCCAAAGTGCTCCCTCACTGATACTTCAGTCACCTGCCCTGCCTTATTTCCCAAGAGTAGGCCAGGTTTTGCACCTTCTCTAATAGGTGCACATACTGAATCAGAAAATGTTCTTCTACACATTTAATAAATTTCCTCTCCATCTAAACACTTAACACTTTGGCAGTCCCAGTCTATGTTTGGAAAGTTAAAATCCCCTACCATAACTACCCTATTATTCTTACAGATAACTCAGTTCTCCTTACAAATTTGTTTCTCAATTTTTCACTGACTATTAGTTAGGGGGTCTATAATACAATCCCAATAAGATGACCATCCCTTTCTTATTTCTCAGTTCCACCTACATAACTTCCCTGGATGTATTCCCAGGAATATCCTCCCTAAGTATAGCAGTGATGCTGTCCCTTGTCAAAAACACCACTTCCCCTCCTCTCTCTTGTTTCAGCTTTCTATCCTTCCTGTAGCATTTGTATCCTGGAACATTAGATGTTCCTGTTCATCTCTGAGCCACATTTCTGTAATTGCTATGATATCCCAGTCCCATGTTCCTAACCACGCCCTGAGTTCATCTGCCTTCCCTGTTAGGCCTTTTGCATTGAAGTAAATGCAGTTTAATTTAATCAGTCCTACCTTGTTCTCTGCTTTGCTCCTGACTGTTTGACTTATTCCTTTTCCTAACTGTACCAGTCTCAGATTGATCTCTTTCCTCACTACTACCCTGGGTTCCCACCCCCCACCCCCCAAACCGTAATAGTTTAAATCCTCCCAAGCAGCTCTAGCAAATCTCCCTGCCAGTATATTAGTCCCCTTCCAATTCAGGTGCAAATCATCCTCTTGTACAGATCACTTCTACACCATAAGACATACTAATGATCCACAAATGTGAATCCTTCTCCCCTGCACCAGCTCCTCAGCCATGCATTCATCTGCTCAATCCTCCTATTCCAACCATCACTAACTCGCAGCAGATATTACTATTCTCAAGGACCTCCTTTTTAAATTCTTGCCTAATTTTCTATATTCTCCCTTCAAAATCTCATTCATTTCCCTTCCTATGTTGTTAGTTCCAATGTGTACAATGATCTCCTGCTGGTCTATTTCCTCTTTGAGGACATTCTGCACCCTCTCTAAGATATCCTTAATCCTGGCATAGGAAGGCAACACACCATTCTGATTTCTCACTGCTGGCCACAGAAATGTCTGTCTGTGCCTCGGGGTAGAGAGTCCCCTATCACAATTGATTGCTGGGAACCCCTCATTATATTAGAGCCTGTCTCAATACCAGAAACTTGGCTGTTTGTGTTACATTCCCCTAAGAATCCATCACCCCCTACATTTTCCAAAACAGCATACTTGTTTGAAATGGGGATAGCCATTGGAGACTCCTGCACTAACTGCCTACCTCTCTTACCTTTCCTTGAGTTTACCCATCTACCTGACTGTATCTGCACTTTTCTTCCTTCATCACACCCCAAGCTCTTGTAAATTCCTCATTGCCTCTAATGTCGCTCCAACCAGTCTATGTGAACCGATGGGATTCACAACCAAACACACTTCCTGCAGACATAATCACCAGTAACATGGAATCTCTCCCTAAACTCCCACATCCAACAGGAAGAGCATATGACTTGACTAAAGAACATCTTTGCTCCATATAACCAAGAAGGAGTACTGCAATAGTAATGCAGTACTATTCAGTACTGCAAACCTACAGCAAAACTACATGTTAAAAACCATGCACTTATCTGTTCCTGTGCTGTGAGCTCTCCCACACAAGGTTCCTCCAAGGTCAGCTGTTTGTTAATTTTCCCAGACGCACTCCGATGTCCAGCGACACATGAACTCAAACAGCAAAGGAAGTAACTGTGCAGATTCACTGCTGTGTCAGTTAGCAATGTAGGTTTCTTTCTCTCTCTCCCTCCCAATCACGAGCTCGCTTTCTTTGTCTGCCTTTCTTCCTTTTAAAAGTGCTGTTGTTTTAACAGCTTTTTCCTCCAAAAGGTCTAAAACAATGCAATAGCATATAAAACAGTAATTGCTGCTACTGGAATTCAAGGAAATCACCTTGAACACCTAAAAAGGAGCAGCTCTTCCAGCCACAATCCTCAAGCAACTGGACAAACCTCCTTTGAAAACATTAGCAAACCCTTGCTCTCTAAGCCCTTGAAGGACACAAACGAACATCACTTATAAGCTCCTGTACAAGTTCACACCTTCAGTCCTTCCTGCGGTATCAAAATGCTGGATGTCCCTTCCTTATAGCACTTGCAGTGTACCTGCACCACGTGGACAACAGCAGTTCCAGAAGGCAGACAACTCACCATCACCTTCTCAAGAATAATTAGGAATAAACAATAAGTCCTAATTGTTTCAATGGTGCACTGATCCATGAATGCATTTAACAAAAATGATAAAATAACTTCATGAGCATATTGAATCATTTCTTAAAAATTGACCTGTCTTAATCATGACCGCTAATTTGTGCAAGACCTCATGAGCATCAAATAGTGAAATCTGAGTAAAGGCCTTCAGGTATTTATTTATGTTTTCCCTATTAATATGATTCAAGGAGTTGGACATTTTTGTTGATTAAATCGCAAGTCCATGGCATAGTGGCTCAGTGGTTAGCGCTGCTGCCTCACAGCACCAGGGACCCAAATTTGAGTCCAGCCTCAGGCGACTGTTTGTGTGGAGTTTGTACATTCTCCCTGTGTCTGCGTGCATTTCCTCTGGGTGCTCTGGTTTCCTCCCACAGTCCAAAGAAATACCAGTTAAGTGAACTGGCTATGCTAATTGCTCGTGGTGTTCAGAGATGTGTAGATTAGATACATTAGTCAGGGGAAATGTACAGTAATAGGGTCTGGGTGGGATACTCTTCAGACAGTCAGTATGGATTTGTTGGGCCAAATGGCCTGTTTCCACACTGTAGGGATTCTAGGATTTTAGTCAGGACTTTGTCAACTTAATAGCGTTCGTAAAATTGTATCAGGATGGTTAGAGGATTGATTAACTAACAGGAAATACAAAGTAGATAGATCACTGGAAAAATGGGTGGCAAGATGTGACAAATGGATTACCACAAGGATCACTACTGGGGCCTCAGCTGTTTACAGAAGAGGGGGATGTCTGTTGGCTTTTTACAATTCTTCCAGAACACATTGTCTGTAGAGTTGGAAGATTTGTAGGTTTTTTCCTTGAGAACTGTTGACTTTTATGGCTGCCTTTAAAGATGGAGCCATTTGGTGTGTTCTGTGGTGGAGCTGGTTCTCCTTTGAGCAGATGGAGTTGGTGCGGAGGAATTGGGAATAAGGGAGAGCATTTCGCAGGAGGCAGGGTGGGAGGAGGTTTAGTCCATGTAGCTGTGAGAATCGGTGGGTTTGTATAAGATGTCAGTATTAAATCGGTCACCGTTGGTGGAGATGGAGATGTCCAGGAAGGGGAGAGAGGTGCCAGAGATAGTCCAGGTGAATTTAAGGTTGGGGTGGAATGTGTTGCTGAAGTTGACATTCATTGCCAAGAACATTATTATTTCTCAGATTAAAGAATTTATCAAAAACTGCTAAAACTTCTTCGAAAGTATCTTCTTTTATATTTTGCCAATTTATAATGTCATCAGCTGTAGGACCTACTGAGAATACTAGTGTGTTTAATTTTTTCCAGCATGTGATTGAGTATTTAATTTGGACGCAGTTCTATGTCTTAATGGTCTTCTCCCATGTCTAATCCTTTGTTCTATATGGCCCATGTCTGACAATAAATTTTAATGGTAATAATATCTCTTCCGCCATTTTTTTAAACATAATTATTTATTCTTGTTAGCTGCTTTAAATCTGCAGCATCTCAATGCAGTTTTTCTTCTTTTCCTGAAAGATGTAATAATTCCACAATAGTTAATAGTTAGTGGCTTTAAAGCTTGTCATCTTGCATTAAATAAATGTTATTTAAATTATCTTGAATAAGTCTGCTCAAACTTTTATACTCTGTTAAATAGCAATATTTCAGTATTTTCTTTCTTTCCAAGAACACTTTTACAACAATGCTATATTTTGTTATTCATTCAATGAAACTGGAAATTGCTGATTAGGCGAACATTTATTGCCCTGGAGAAGGTGCTGTCCTAAGTGTGCAAGAACACCCAAAATGCTATTTGCAAAGAATTCCAATATTTGACCTGCCATAATGAAGGATCGGTAATACAGTTGCAAGTCAGGATGGTGTGTGGCTTGGAGGGGAATTTGAGGTAGTGGTGGTGGTAGTTTCCATGCATCTGTTGTATGATATTCTATATTCAGTAACAATTTTGATTCTGCATTATGGCAATACTGTATTTCTGTACTGAGGACATTCTCACCTTTGTTCCTGATCAAAATGGTGGTTCCCAACGTCTCCAGCCAAGATTGAAATGTTCTGCTTTTTCAGCTTTGATTATCTAAACTGTGCAGGTCGCCTTGCACAATTTTTTGAAATAAACCTCTATGTCTGTGGCATTAATAAATCTTTCTTCCAAAATAAATATTTAAATTATGCCTGCCCTGGTCTTAGCACAATCTTAACATTCTTCTACTAATCATAGAATCCCTACACTATTGAAGCAGGCAATCAGATCTGTTGGATTGTGTCTTCAAAATCATTAAATTGTCCTTTCATCACTTTAAATGTACTTGGTGACTTTTTTGACTTGTTTCCTTTGCATAAATTACTGCTCTGACTCTTGCTTCATTCTGTGGCCATGTCCCATGGAGCCTTCCTCATGATGGCATTGATGTTCATTTTGAAAGACAAGTCTTCCTTTCTACCTCTATTCTTCCCAGTCTGGTCTTTTGTGCTTTTATTTTAAAGTTTACCACCCTTGCCCATGGGAAGAGCTCTGAACTTCTTCCACAAATCCTTCTTCTGCAGAAATTCTTTAGCATCTTCAATGATGGGTCTTTCTATGCCATACTGCTTTTCTTAAGTCCATTGTATGTTCTGAAGTGAAGTTTTTCTTCTGAAGTGCTGCTTTTGCCCTGCTGCTGCTTCCAGAAGCCATGCTGTTTGTTTACCTCCTTTCAGTTGTTGACTGACACACCATGTATTCTTAAAGCGTCATGCTCTTAAAGTAGTAAGCTCACCTTTCTTCCAAAACTGGTTTTTCTCTGAGATCAAGTGAATTATTTTACTTCTTGTTTCTTTGAAGTCTTTTTGCAATGAACCCACAATAATCATCTCATGTAGTATCAAACTTTAGTGATTTGTGTTTAAGACTGGGTGCAACCACTAATTCTTCTTTGTGGATATTTTTAATCAATCTGTTCAGAAATAGTATTACATACCTTTGGTGCAACTTGAACACAGATATCCTGTCTCAGAAGTATAAACACTACCACTGCACTACATAAGTCTTCAATCCTTATTTCCATGCTGAGTCTAAGGGCTTGTCAAACTAGTGGTGGTACAGGATAAACCACTATTGAGGTCTTAATAAGGTGATGCACTTGTCTGACCCAACAAGATGTAGTTTGCTGCATGATAATAGCTGGTACAAGTTACATTAATTAGTTAGGCATAATTACAAAGACTATCAGGAATGAGAGATGATATGTCTGTTTCTATCAGGATCTCAGGCTACACTGCTTCTGTTTCACCTAAAGAATGTAATATCCACTGCTTCTGTCTCCAACACTGCTTCTATCTCTTTCTGAAATATTACTGGAGACAACCCAGCTGGCCTTAGCACTGATTTATAATTGAAATGAGTTGATTCTTTTCCTTCAAAAAATTTGTCAGGCGCAGGCCTAGATTTTCTGATTACAAAGTTACAATATCGTAGCCATTTAAAATAGGCAGATTGCTGCCAGTATTCTAATCAGAATATCTATATCAATAAATACAGTCTGGCATTAATGCATCCAGGCAAGAAAATACTATGGCAGAAGCAGATAATCAGTATTATGACACACATTTCATTTTGTCACCTCTGTAAGAACACAACCTTCACAAACGGTATTCCTCAAAACGTTAAACACAAAACATCTCTGAAGGTCAATGATTCTGTGTGCGCATAAATGTGGTTGTTTTCTGACAGCAATTCTACCTCATAGAACCTCAGAGGCCCAAAATAACCTACAGCCTCTATCAAGATTAGATTTTGGATGATGTCAGGATTAATTTCTGTGAGATCTGAGATCATTTGTGAGGTTTATTTGAGTTCCAGAATTTTCTTCCTGAGATTCTTGTAACCCTGAATTCACATGACTCCTACCTATTCTGCCCTGTTTCATACAGGGAAACATTTTTTCGGGAGAGAAGAATTGATTGGATAACAAGTGGAACACCAGTGAACCTTCTATAATGTTTGGAAATATGCCCACAAGCTGTAAGAAAGGAGAATCTTTAAACAGCCAGGGAATTTTAAATAGAGTATGACAATGTGAAAAATTACAACAGCTGTTGTTTTAGCTCGGCCACCCGATGAATCTTTTGGTGGTATCTTGCCCCACACAATGCTATAAAGAAGATTAATGGCACCTGGAATGAGGTCATCTCCAGCCCTTTATAGTGAGAGGGGTCGGGGATTTGAACGAGGTGATATTTGCAATTCATTCAGTAAGGATCGAAATGTCGAAGGTAATGTTTTGGATGGCACCCCTCCCCCTACTTATTTCCTGCCCTTTCAAAACAACCATTTTTAAAAGTCTTTGCCTCTAGCCCACCTTCTGCTGCCCAGCATTTTAAAGCAGTGGTGATGGACTGAAACCCTTAATTGTCACTTGACTGGACAGCTAAGGGCCTCAATAAATCTAAAGATAGGCAACCTCATGGTGTCTTCCGTGTCCCCTATGTAATGGGGAATGGGTTAGGATGGATTGGGGTGGGCTGGCCAATTTCACATGCCGTCTCTTCAGTATTATCATGGATTAGAAGGTGCTGTCTGAGGGGCCATGTTGAATTCCTGCAGTGCATCTCATAGATAGTACGCACTGTTGCTATTCAGCATCAGTGGTAGAGGGACTGAATGTGGATGTGGTGCCAATCAAGTGGGCTGTTTTATTGTGGATGATGTTCAGTTTTTTGAGTGTTGATGGAGCTGCACTCAACCAGGCACGTGGGGTGTATTCCTCCACACTCCTGACTTGTGCCTTGAAGACCATGGCCATGTTTAAGGGAATCAAATGGTGCATTACTCAATGATGTGTTCCTAGCCTCTGACCTACTCTTGTAGCCATTGTTCTTATATAAGGCGTCCAGTTGAGTTTATGGTCAATGGTAACCCCTAGGAAGTTAACAGCAGGATACTAAATAAAGACTGTATAAATATGAATACTCATTTTCCGGTATGAACTTCATTAGTACAATATCCACGTCCTGTGCTATATGTGAGTTGTCATAAATCTGTACTTTGTTGTAAATATTAGTAACGGTTTTGGTGAGCTACTTCATATAAATTTTCTTATCCCATAACCACTGTATTTGCCCAAAGCACTTTCAGCAAATGAGAGATAATCAAGCTAGTACCTTTGCACCAGCAAAATTCTAACATTATCTGAGTATTAGTGGGCAACTATATATTCTCCCTGAGATCCTCCACTGGGATCCATTTTGCTTTATACCAAAGAAAAGAGATTTGAAAATTTCCCTGAAACATTGAACATGAGAAAATTAAAAAGTATGAAGGAATTAAAATAAACTTTAAAATAAGACAAAAGGGGAATAATAATGCCTTAAATCCTAGCAAAATAAATTTAATGTTAAAATATTTTGCAGCATTTGCGTTGCTGTTATGTGACAAACTGAATCCAGTGGAGCTCGAAGTAATGTTAGGGGACAGCACAGCTGGTAACTTGAACAAATCCTCATCTGTATCCCCCAAACAGAATACCTTTCATGATATTGCGGGAAATGTCAGTAGAAGCTAGCAAGGCCATAAATCAACTTTAGTGACTGTAATCCATCGACGCTTTTAAAATTGAAACAAAATGTAAACGAACTAATCAGTAAGAATGCATGAATCAAGCTCGCTGAGCACCGGAAAGATTGCAAAATGGCACAGCAAATGCATATTCCAAGTGGAGTAGTGAAGTGCAGACACCAGTAAATCCCAAAGTGAAGACTGAAGGATTTTTAAAACATATAAACATTAAGGTTGCAACCCGATAGTGGCTGAGACACTGAATGAGAAAGAGCAGAAAATAACATTTTTTTTCTCTCAGCCTTCTCCCACCATAAAACGATGAGGAAACGTTTCTAATAATGTCGAACTGAGATTCCTGATCTAGCAGTGCGACAGCAGAACGAGTGGCAAAGAAACAAGAAAACCAAAACCAATAATGTTTTAGCTGCACCTCACGGACAATTACTCCCAGATCTTCCATTAAACGACAAGCTACTCTCCACCTTCATGAGTGAGAAAAATGATCACTCCAATTCTGAACATTAAGTCCCATATTGCACTCAACTCATTCAGATTAAGTTCCTATAGATATGCATTTTCCTGTTGCCTGAAATTTCTCTTCCAGTGCTGTTAATTCTCTGTGCAGAAAGTGAGGACTGCAGATGCTGAAGATCAAAGTCGAGAGTGTGGTGTTGGAAAAGCACAGCAGGTCAGGTAGCATCTGAGCAGCAGGAGAATTGACATTTCAGGCAATTAGCCCTTCATTCCTGATGAAAGGCTTCTGCCTGAAATGTTGATCCTCCTGCTCCTCAGATGCTGCCTGACTTACTGTGCTTTTCCAGCACCACACTCTTGACTGTTAATTCTCTGTGCCATGTACACCAAATTCCCTGGTCCTCATCCCAGCCCACTAACTGACACTATTGCAGTTCTCCTCAGAGACTCTTCTCGCACTAATTTAATCTCCCCTTAACCCCATTTTCATTTCCCTTGATCTGACCTTTCTTATCTGGCCCATCATTCACCTTTGTCCACTTTCACCATTTCTCTCATTTCAACTCTCCTGTTCTTGTTCAATATTCTTGCTCTCCTTTCTCCTCCACATCCCCAGTCCTGTCCTATTTATTGGTTTTCTTTTTTTCAAACTCTTTCCCTCCCCATATCCTCGAACTATTCTTCCATTTGTGTCAATAGTGACTCCTTTCCTACCCTCTTCCCAACAACCCCAGCTGAAATTAATAGAGTACTTTGTCCTGAATCCTTTTGTGCAACATTATATTAAAAGTGATGAGCAGTCAAAACAGTTTGATAGCGTTGTATCTTCTGTAATTCTGTTATCAAAAGGATAACATGGAAATGATTGGAATTGTCAGAAATAGAATTCTGTTTTAAGGCAGACAAACCAATTCAGACCAGTAACAACCATTTCACATTTTATTAGTTTTTCCTTCTGGCTGGTGCATTGCATGGAAGGGACTACATGGATGTGACAAAGGGAGTAAAACAAATGCAGGGGTAAGAACATACAGACACACATAGAACATCTTTCTCAGTAAATGCTTCTCACAACTTCAAGTTGACCATCCATTTCATTTGCATTCTAATATTCATCAATACAAACAACATGCTGTTGTTTCTTCAAAGTTTTTAATACTCTTGATAACTTACCTCAACATTGGTTGCTGAGTGTGTTGTGGCTGGTCATTGTCATGGTACTGAGGGACTTTTCTAGTCACTTGCTTGTAAATATTCCTGGCAGTGACACAAGTCCAGAAGATTGTAGATAGGGTGGAATAATGTAAAACAATTCCGACCTAAAACATAAAAGTATCTGCATTACACAAGCAGCCTCAGCAAAATACCTGGATGGTCAATGTACAGACTTGTACATACGAATGACTAATTCCGATCTCTGTATGTAAAGAAATGGAATTTATACGTATGTACGGCATCACCAATTGTATAGATATCAAAATAATTTTATGAATAAAGTATATTTTTGAAATAAAAAAAGCTGCATTACACACGCAGAAAAAGGGAAAGCCATCATAGACATTTATGTTCAGTGTAACGGCTAAAACTGGCTTTGTCATACAATATAAAACCTCTGTGGTGTCATTACACACTACACAATCCTTGTGTGCCTGGCAATTAAAAGATATTGGAATGAGAAGCTATTCCTGTTGGCTTTTATTTTTGAGAAGTCTCATGAGAGAGTTTGAATATTTGAACATTGTTCAGAGGGCACAGTCTAAATGAATATCCATGTTTAATTCAAACTGGCAAATATTGAAATCTTTTTAAGATCTGTCTCTCATAGTTCCTAAGACTCAGACAGTAAATATATCAGCTTCTCACCACTTCTGTCATTTGGGATTCAACTCCAGTTACATTTCATTTAAAATGATTATTGAACATATTCATGAAATCACTAACATGCTAAGGGTCAATTTTACATGGCTGTTGCACTGTACACATACTGGATATTGGATACAAATCAACAGAACACTCAGCAGCAGATGTGGATCCAAATATACTGGACCTGGTTGACCATGAGATTTTCCACTCCTCTTTAAAGATGGGGAATTTAACAGACCGCTTACAAAACTAGTCCATGGTGAGTCTCCTGTTCCTTAAACTATATCTAGGAGCCAGAACATTCAGACAGGCAAACCCTCCAGAAACTTGCAAGTGAACTACATGAAAAACAAATCCTGTTACTGATTTCCTGGCAAAGGGTGATAAAGCAGGGCAAAAGGCACTACCTAGATCTGGTGGCCACTCACTGGACTTTCCAATAGAGTAGGGGGTTTGATGGACACTCACTTGCAGTGATTTGCCCACCTGCCAGATCTGAAAGAGTGAGGTGTCTTCTCACTGATCCCAGAAACTTCAGCAGAATCAGTGTAGGAGAGAAGTGACCAGCGTAAGCCCACCCCAGAAAAAATGTTGCATAGCATGACCATTTTCAGAGCCAGCAGGTTCTGAAAAGTTTGATGTCTTAATTGAGGGGTTTACAGGTATGTTTTTTACTATTTTATATTAGTATTTAATTAGCTTTCTTACTTCATTAGAAGATTTGTCAAATTGTATTCACAGAATCTTGTTAGCATAAAAGAAAAACTGCATTTAATTGGATTCAAGATCCCTTTCCGCATCCAATAAGCACCAGAAATTATAGGCTGACATTTTGGATTTTAGCAAATATGGCAGAGTGTTTGCGACTACAATAATTCAAATGAACAGAGTGTACTGAAGGGAGCTGTGTACATAAAAGTCTACATCCTTGATTTATATCACAAACAGTTCATTTCATGATCCTTATGTGGTCAATGGATAGCAGCAGAAGTTGATAAACTAAGTGTATAATTTTCAGCTAAGATACTTTGATGTACTGCCCTTGAAACTTTCATACATATTCTTCCAGGCTATCCCAACTAACAAATAGATGAATCATTGATTCTGTACACCTGTCAACATTGTGGCTACAAAATGGCATCCAGATAGAAGGCTGATGTACAGGCCATTCTGCAATAACGCACGTTTTGTCAATACAAATTTGCTGTAACAGAATTGATGAATTGGGGATATTGTTTCTAAAGCATGAACTTTTTAAACGTGTTTTGGCTGTAACACGATTACATCACCAACACTTTAAGTACTGTTTCTGAAGCGCAATTCTTTTTTATAACACATGGTTGCACACAAACGCATCCATCACATTATAGAAGAACTGACTGGATGTGTTAACAACAGTGTTTTTGGAAAACATTTTTCTATTCAATATCTGATAAACCTTTCTATTCAACACATTACAAACAATCTACACTTGCACTGTTTATGTTTAATTAAAGTAAAAATAAAGATATAAAATCCTTTTTTGTAACAATGCCTATTGTCTAACAGCCAATGTAAAAGATTTAACAGCAGAACACTTAGGAAACAATGACCGGATCGGATTTTGGAAGCAGAAATCATGCTTGACAAATCTACTGGAAGTTTGAGGATGTAACCAGCAGAGTTGATAAAGGGGAGACCACGGATGCTGTTTCCTTAGAGTTTCAGAAAGCTTTTTATATGTTCCACGTAAGAGGTAAAATTAAAGCACAGTGGATTGGGAGTACTGCAGTGAGGAGGATAGAGAACTGGTTGGCAGATAGGAAACAAAGAGTACAAATCAATGAGTCTTTTTCTGAGTGGTAGGCAGTGACTAGTGGAGTACAGCAGGGATCAGTTCTTGGACCCCAGCTATTCACAATATATGTTAATGATTTAGGTGAGGGAATTAAATGTAATTTCTCCAAGTTTGCAAATGACACAAAGTTGGTTGGGAATGTGAAATATGAGAAGGACACAGAGATACTTCAATCTGACTGGGACAATTTGAGTGAATGGGAAAATGCATGGCTCATGAAGAATAATGTGGATAAATGTGAAGTTACCCACTTTGATTGCAAACACAGACAAGCAGTTTATTATCTGAATGGCGATAGATTGGGAAAGGGAGAGCTGAAAGAGGACTTTGGTGCTCTGTACATCAGTTGCTGAAAATAAGAATGCAGATGCAGCAAGCGGTTATGAAGGTAAATGATACGCTGACTTTCACAGCAAAAGGAGCAGGGATGTTTTGTTATTATGTACAGAGCCTTGGTAAGACCATGCTTGTAGTATGTATGCAGTTTTGGTCACCTTATCTGAGGAAGGATGCTCTAACTCTGGAGGGAGTGCAACAAAGGTTTACCAGACTGTTTCCTCAGATGGCAGGACTCATGTTTGAGGAGAGAAATGAGAGATGAATTAGAACCACATTCACTTGATTTTAGAAGAATGGGGCGGGGGGGGGGGGGGGGGGGGGAGGGGGGGGCATCTCATTGAAGGTTATACTATTTCTTCCTTCCTGCAAGCCCTTGTCTTTATTGTCTCCTGTCAGTTACATTCTGTCTGACTTTGTTTCTTGTCTTGCTTCCATTTCTTTTTTCATGAAAGTTTAAAGTTTAAATGATGGAGACCAGAACATAAAATGTACCACCAAAACCTTTGATATGGGGTTGTTAATCAGGTAAGGATGTTGCTAGCACCAGACTGACTGGAGAGGGAGATCTGGGCCAGAATGGGAGACAGATCCAGAGCAAGATCTGCTCAGGGAATTGGCAATGGCTATGATATGATGGCTTTTAATTCTTCACCAAGTGGTGACAGAGTGAATCGATATTATCAAATCTCAATAGTACCAATAAATTCTGCAATCACTATAACATAAGTTGACTGAATGTTTAAAAAATGACTTAAGTTTGAGTCTGATCAGGGACTGGTCATACAATCCAAACCTACAATGCAGGAGTGGCAGTAGGAACTTAAGACTGGGTGTAGTTAGAGCAAGATTCCGGGTTCATGTATTGTAAGGTGGGATAGCACAATGGAGACTAAGAGTAAATGGTGGATTTCAATATGGTCTGGGTACAAGGGGATGAGAAGTTGATGTTGGCCTCTTTTTCTAGGGGGGCTGGGAAGTAATGCTTCCCCTTAGCTGATTAGCTGACATTCCAATCCTGCAGAGGCCATACATATGTTTGCCTCTTTGCTGCATTTCTTCACAAAAGGACTGTGCTCTGAAATAAGAAAAAGAATAGAGGGTTTCCTGCTGACCAGCATTGCCAGTTCCACAATATTACCATTGACAATCTTAAAAAGGGAAAAGTGAGGACTGCAGATGCTGGAAACCAGAGGTTAGATCAGAGAGGTGCTGGAAAAGCACAGCAGGTCAGGCAGCATCCAAGGAGCAGGAAAATCGACATTTTGGGCAAAAGCCCTTCATCCTGATTTTCCTGCCCCTTGAATGCTGCCTGACCTGCTGTGCATTTCCAGCACCACTCTGATCTAAAATCTTAAATAGGGAACATAACCTTCGATTTTGTTCTGGTCACCGGATCCGAAATACTAACTCTGATTTCTCTCCTCCACCACTGGCAAACCTCCTGAGCTTTTTCAGCAATTTCAGCTTTTACTTTCTGATTTTCCACATCCACAATTCTTTCAGTTTTTATAAGATTGGATTTGGCAGATTAGATCCTGCTATGTGCTTCCAATTTGCTTTTAAGATTTACGTTCTGCACCCCTCAATGACCTGAACACAGAGCACAATGTGAATTCAAAGAAGTGGCACAGGGAGAATTTCATTCTAGAGAAGCAAAATAGTAAAAATAAAACAGCATTTTTAAAAATATTAATGTGCCATTTGCACAGCTGCTCCATTTTGAAATCTATAAGGCAGATCGGCATGCCTCATTCAGCAGTTATTACTGAGTTTCTCTTCAGGGTTACAACAGAAACAGTGGATGGAAGAGATCTGGATTGGTGCAGCGTCAAAAACTATTGAGTGAAGAAAGGAATAGAGTTGGAACACTTGGAATACTAATTAGAAGCAGGAAAGACTGAAACTGGAATGAGTGAATTTGGCAGGGAGCAGAGCTGAGAATGGAAATTTTTCGCAGTGATTGAAAACAGATCGACGTTTTTCTCAGACCATGTATGCGTGCTGTTATATTGTTAAGCTATTCTCATGCTGGGGATCAAGTCCACCTTCTCCCATTGCAGGAGCCACCGCTCTTCTGGAAAAGCAGGACAATCATGGCTGTTATCTCATCGAAGATCTCATCCCACCACAAGAGACATTGGTCTAGTGCTGGCAGCTCAGTAGTACCAGTGTTACTAGTGTCTAAGATGGAGGGTCTCTAATATTGAGACATTCTCAAAGCAAAAGTGCCTTTGGTTATAAAAAGGTGGGGGGACAAGCAAGCAGGCAGGCAGGCCTGTAATCAATGCATTTCAGGCTGCAACAGAAGCACTGTTGCTGAGCAACTGGCCACAGCCACTGAGAATGCCATACTGGCCAAGGGACATCCATAAAAAGGGCACAGCCCTGAACACACTGGGAGGCTGTCAAGGTTTAACTCAGCATTTGAACACACGGCAGCGGGTCCTCTTGATACACTAAAATGCCTGTATGGGCAGGAAGTGGCACCTGATTGGTGGTTTAAGTGGTTCGTATGGCCCCCATGATGCTGGACTGGCCTCAGCTGGCAAACTGCTGTGTCGGGAGGGGGGGAAGGTGTTAGGCTTTACTCCACCGGCTCTCCCATCCAAATTGTTAGCTCTCCCAGATTTCACCCTATCCCATTGGACCAGGAACATTCAGGCCACTGTATCAGAAAGTTAATTTAGACAATGTCAGGTTGTTGATGAAAAAAACATTAAATAAAGTAGCAAGGATGGTGAAAAATGAGAGAATACCCAGAAAAATCTTCAATAGAGGAATGATAAACACGTACAAATTATCACCAAGAGAGGTAGATCAAGAAGGTATGAAATAGTTAAAAAATGGCTCTGGACAGTTACTGTCAGGAAGAAGGATTTTGAGTTATTAAATTAATAAACACATTAAGAAACCTTGAAGGAATTGGACAGTTTAGCCAGATGGCCCAATTGTGCAGCTATCTCTGAAATTGGTGTTACATCACAATCACAGACAGGTAATGAATACTAGATTTTCTTAAGACACTTGACATGGACAAGTCAATCAGGTTAATCTTTTCCACATTTTCTCTTGACAGTTGGCAAAGGTCAACCAGAAAGTTCGGGAGATGAAATTGTTGTGCGAATGCAAGGGAATTGCTAAAATGAGAACATGTACATGTACACCACCATTTTTGTTCTTAGCCTGTTGAAAGTAAGGACTGAAGCACTGTTCAGAGTGGTCCAATTCTATCTGGATCTTTCTAATCTATGACAATTACATAACAATTTTAGTCTGCCTCTAAAACTGATCACCTGAAGGGATGTTTGGAAGCAACAGGTTCAGTTCTTATGTCAAGGGGGAGAGAGAGATGTTGTTATATAATCTGGGTTACACTAATATAAAAGCAGATATTGCATAGAAAGAGTTAAATGGCAAGTAAGAGGCTTGGAATTTTCTTTTTGGGATTGACATTACTGAAGCTATGAGGGCAAACTCAAGTCTGTTTTGTTGAAATGAATGAAACTCTATTCAAGTTGTAAAAATTGGCTTTTGAACCACAAAACTGAGAATTTTATTTAGTTAACAGTAATGGAAAACTTCAGTCAATCTAGTATTTTCTTTTCTTTTTTATACTGACCTTAATACATTGCTCGAGAATAGGTCACTTCAGTGATAAATTTGATAAATTCTAACCAGTTTATTTCCTTCAATGACCAACACATTTAATTGCTTATCCAATGAGTTCAGGCCCAAAGCACTGATTCTGTGGAATACAGGTCAGCTGCTGAAAACAATTTGTGTAAAGAGGACAATCATTCAAGGTGTTGCTCATAATGAGCAGGGGATAGCCTGCAACTGAAGTGCTCTTGTGGTGTAGAGGTAATGTGCCTTCCCCTTGACCTGTGAAGGCCAGGTTCAAGTCCCCTCTACTCCAGAGGCACATAATAACATCTCTGAACAGGTTGATATGGAGCACATTAATATTAAAAAAATTATAGGAGGGGAGTGGTTTTGTGGCACAGTGGCAGTGTCCCTATTTCTGAACCAGGAGGCCCAGGTTCAGGTTCTACCTGATCCGGATGTGTGTTTTTTCATGACTGAACAGGTTGATTAGAAGTATTTAAAAGCTGAAACTGCCATGATACCAAAAGCAATTCTATAAAATTAAATTCCCTACAATGTGGAAACAGGCCCTTCGGCCCAACAAGTCCACACTGACCCTCCAAAGAGCAACCCACCTAGACCCATTCCCCTACACCTAACACTACGGGCAATTTAGCATGGCCAATTCGCCTGACCTACACATCTTTGGACTGTGGGAGGAAACCAGAGTACTCAGAGGAAACCCACACAGACACTAGGAGAATGTGCAAACTCCACAGAGACAGTTGCACGAAGCTCGAATCAAACCGGGGTGCCTGGCGCTGTGAAGCAGCAGTGCTAATGACTAAGCCACCATGCCGTCCTTAAAATTATGCAGTGCTCAGACTTAATCTCAAGATGACTCAAATCCTTTACTGTCACCATAAGGAGAAGGCTCTCCAGTTTGAGGCAGAAGTCCAAAGATGGTTTCAATTTCGAGTTGCAAATTCATCTCTGCTACAGACCTGTTAAGAAGTGGGATTTTCCAAAGGTCAGAACCATATTTGGATAGGAGGTGGCATGCAGGTCCAAGCTGAGACAGGAGGAGTGCTGATGTTGGAGCAGGCAGGTTAAAAGTCCTGCTCCTGTTTCTGTCCCCATTTGGGACAGGAAAATCTGGCCCAATTATATTTGTTGGTCAAAAATGATTGATATCAAAAAGCACAATTTTACTGTCAATGATTTACAGAACAATGTTGAAAAAAATCTGGGCACTGGTAGATCCACAGAAGAAAAGATAAGATGTCACTCAATCAATAAATATGCAAAATTTAAGAAAATCCCCATATTTTATTTGACATGAAAATATATGGCAAAATGGTATATGGCTTGTAGAGACACAACAGAAATCATTTATTTCATTGGGATACATGGAGATTAAGTTAAAATTGTGCAATTATTAACAATGAATTGGAATATAGGAAGAATTAGGATTTAAGCCTGTTACATTCCAAGATGTTTTTCAGAACTGATAGATGGTAAGTCATGACTCTGCGTAACTTTGAAGCTGAAAAAATAATATTTTTTGTGAGAACAGTAGAAAGGGAAAGTTAAGACTTGAGGCTTTTAATTCGTTAGGAATTGTACACAATGAGTCAAAAGCTAGAGCTGGTTAACCACACACAACATATGGTTGGATTCTGGAGTGTCAGAAAACAAGGCTGGCAAATGTTTCATGATTATGGACGATGGAAGAAAGAAATTGACAATGTTTATCCAGACTGGTCAGCTTTTAGAGTTCCTAGATAGCGAACTCAATCTAAAGTTCTCTAAATAGAAAACTCAATCCAAAAAAAAATTTGTTCAATTTTGAAGTATAAATTTATAAAATATGGTGGGGCAATAAGACATATTTAGAAAAATATATAGCTTTTTAAATTTAATCTTTTTCATCAGCTTCCAAAAATCACAAGCTACACATTTGAATTCTTAATTTTATAAAAGTAATACAATTGGATGTAGACAGATTGACTGGTCTTTCACCTATCCCTGTTCAGAGGATTGGCCAGACTTCAATAATCTTTCTCCACTGTATTCTATCCTCCACTGCCCTCACTGCTTATCCCACAGGGAGGCCAGTCCAAATTTTTTATGGTACATCAATTTCATTTAGGTATTCCGTGTGCATAAATTCCAGGTGCTGTGCCTTTTTCTCCCCCCAAATACTCTCCTTTTTGCATGGTCTGCCTACAGTATGTGACCTTTTTGATATCGCTGACTGAAGTAAGTTCCCCTGAAAACCAGCTTTCACAGGAACCCAGTCATTTGTCTGTTTGACTGTCCGTGACACACGTCCTTCTGAGTCACTTCATTTCGAATTCATTTATTCGAGCCTCATCACTCTTCTTGATAGGTTGTGCTTTCAGAGCCGTACATTGTCATCAGCTTTACAAGGGATTTCAGAAAATGAGTCTTTGTTACAATCAAGATGCTCTGGCTGCACCCAAATCTCCGAATTGAGTTTGCAACACCATGGCCCATGTTCAGTCTTGCTTGAATACATGCTATTGATAGATTTTTTTTGGACTCTTCCTGTCTCCATTATATGGCTCTTGCCTTCAGGCAGTTAGTCTGACACCAAGCAGCTGCTAAAAATTGACTTCCTTGGATATTTTACATTAGTTTCCAGGCATTCCCCTGGTTTTACAGTAGTCTCCCTACCTCTGGACCAGGAGGCCTGGGTTCACATCCCAACTGCTCCAGAGGTCTGAGGTAACATCTCCCAGCAGGTTAATTAGAAAATGCCTGGGCCAGAAGTTCCAGGGCAGGTGGGACTTGAATCTGGAACTTCTGGCCCAGAGATAAACTACCACCACTGTGCCACATTAGCAACCTTACTGAAAATTGGAACATGTACTGGAAAGATTTCTAATGAGCTTACAAAAACCGAAATTGTCTCGTTATAGAAAGGATGGTGCAGGGGTGTGGTTGTGTTACAATGCCTGCTCCTCCCCCACCTATCGTAAATTTAAAAGGGCAATCTCCCTTGCCCAATATAATTATCATCCAGATTATCCATCTCCATTTGGTACAGTGTTACAATGCTTCCTGTACTGACTCTCATCAGGGAGCACAGATCCCCTGGCACTGACCTACAGAGAGTACAGTTTCCAATGACTACCTCTGAGACTAGGAACCTCTAACAATGACTCACGGGGAATAAGGTCCAGTTGGATTAGCTCCCATGGCACTATTTCAAAACAAAGAACAGTGGAATGATCTCTGGTGTCTGGGCCAATAGCTATTCCTTGATTAACATTGTAAAATCAGATTATTTTGTCATTATTGGACTGCATAATGATAAATGTTTAAGAATCTCAAGAGTGGTTTTAATGCATGCCAGGCAAACAAATACCCAATTTTTTTGTCAGTCTTGTTTCCTTCAGCTTTTCTGATCTATGTTTTCGTGGTTTTCATTTTATCTCCTGGGGCCTCATGCATAGGATTCTTGGTATAAACAGTCACAGGTTCCAAAAACAAGAGGTCTGTGAGTCTAAACATCTCATAGTTTGAAGCCAAAAACAGAATAGCACCAAGAATTTCTGCTGGGAGTCTTTTGACTTTGTGCCATCACTTTGGTTAAAACCTCATAGAAATGGCAATAAATCAGTTATTCATGAGGTTTCTCAGACCTTTTTGTCAACCTCCTGCTCATATCGTCATGGGAGATTGGAAAATCAGCAGAGAATTCTGTCTCAGCTCTTCAAAAGAATGTTACTCACTTTAAACTTCATTTTGCAGGAATTCAGGTTCCTGCTTTTCAGAGAAGACAAAAATAAGCTCGAAGCTGCTGTAATTTGTGACATGAAATCACAATTGGCATGATCCATACAAAGACTTGCAGCACTTGGAGCCGAGCATAGCAAAACGAAGACATGAATTGGTGATCCTGGGTTCTTTCCATGGTCAGAGCTGAAAATGTGTTGCTGGAAAAGTGCAGCAGGTCAGGCAGCATCCAAAGAGCAGGAGAATCGACGTTTCGGGCAAGAGCCCTTCTTCAATCCTGAAGAAGGGCTCATGCCTGAAACGTCGATTCTCCTGCTCTTTGGATGCTGCCTGACCTGCTGCGCTTTTCCAGCAACACATTTTCAGCTCTGATCTCCAGCATCTGCAGTCCTCACTTTCTCCTTCTTTCCATGGTCAACTCATACCATTCACAGTCACCCTCACTGGGCTTAACAGACAAAGACTTCAACACTTTGGAGGATTAAGTGTTATATCCCTGCCCTTGGCCACCCGATACAAGCAACATGAATAGCTCAACAGCCTGATGTGCTCATTTTTACTCAGCATGCCAGCCTCCTGAAGTTCTCAGAGGTCCTAGATGTGGAAACTCTTGGTTTGTGAGAGTCTGCCACCAATTATGTTACTCTTACATCAGTGGTGTTGTTTGGGATGAGTTGAGATTTGCCCTTGAAAGGGCACTGTTAAATCCCCTTTGACTCGCCTCACACCTGAGGTTATGACAAGATTGGTCTAAGAAGGGTTTGGAGTTTAATCAGCATAACTTCAAAACAAACACAACCCATTACTTGTAACTGCATTTCAAAATGAATTATGATATTTGTGAACACACATTCCAGTAAACTTTGAGGACAGTTACACATGATTGCAAAATGCCTACCTCAAGTGCTAAAATTTAATAACTCGGTTGTAGACCATGGATTCTATTCAATCAAAAGCTTTTAAAAATGAACAGTAACTCAACATTTTACATTTAAATTTATCATACTTCATGTGTCATTGTTTCTATTTTCTCTTATAATAATTGTAACTTGCAGGCAGTTTTCTTTTCTCTAGATATTCACGCAGCTATGTGGACAGGCTAGAGAACCTGGGATTGTCCTTCTTAGAAAAGAGAGGTAGAAGAGTAATTTTGTTAGAGATGCTCAGCATGAGTGGTTTTCAAAGAGCACATGAGGAGAAACTGTTCAAGTGGCAGAACGCATGGTAACCAAAATACACCATTTTAAAATGATTGACAAATTTTACCAGGTGAGTTTTATTATATGGAATGGACTGCCTGAAAGAAAGTACAAAAACTACAGTTCCTCCTCTCCCCAGATCTCCTCACCTCCTTAAATCATGGAAAATGGGAAGCTTCAACCTCAGCTTTTTGATAGCACAGACACAATAGCTCAGTGGTGAGCACAGCTACCTCACAGCGCCAGGGACCCGGGTTTGATTCCAGACTTGCGAGACAGTCTGTGTGGAGTTTGCACATTCGCCCCGTGTCTGCGTGGGCTTCCTCCAGGTGTTCCAGTTTCCTCCCACAATCCAAAGACATGCAAATTAGATGGAGTGGCTATGCTAAATTGCACTGTAGCTTCCAGGGATGCGCAGGCTGAGTGGGTTAGCAATATGAAGTGCAGGGTTATGGGGAGAGGGTATGAGGCTGAGGCCAAGAGGGATGCTTGTTGGAAGGTTGATATGGATTTGATGAGCCAAATGGCCCCTATCAGCATTAAAGGGCTTCTACATAAGATTCTAATATTCCTAGGTCTGGAGAAGCAGCAAAATTTGTTTCTTGCAAAAAACTGAAATTCACGAAGCACCAAGGAGCTTCTTCTTTGGACCCAGAAGATTTAGAAAATGAATGGAAATTGAATCGTATCTCGTGTGAGATTTGGAACTGACAGGAGCTTCAATGTCTGTATTTACTTCCCCAGGCTGCATATCACTGCAGGTCAATGTGCAAGCTTGATCCATCTTTATTAATAATATAGAAGAATTTAAAATAGATGACTTCCGGATATTATCTTCTATATTTAATTTATGTAGGTCCACATTTGATAGATCCAACAGGGTTATAACAACAAATTCACAGCAAAATATGACAATAGTAAAAAGGCTAACAACGCTATCATTTCATGTGTGGATATGGATTAAAAATTGTTGAGGATACAGCAGGATAATTCTGTAATTGTTAAAACTATAGAATAATGGAAAGTGTTTAAAAGCTATGATATTAAAAGTATCTATAAATAGGACATTAACTGTATGATAAATAGCATAGCATAGGAGCAGGTTAACTTACACTAGCAAACAGTAATTACAGAATGAGAATGATGATGTTAAAGGCAAGGTTGGAATGTTTTATGAACAGAGTTCTGACTTCATTATGATTTAATTAAAATGTCAGGGAAGGAATCAAGGACCAAGTTGAATGAGAGATGAAGAATTTCTATATATATTTAAGAGCAATTCGGATCTTATGGCTATTTTAACTGGTCACAGATTTGGGTAAAATTAATTCAGCCCAAATTCTTCATTTCCTATATTGAAAGAAACCCCAATTTTTTCAAGAGTATTTACATGATTAGTCTATCCAAAATTGCATACTAGACAATTAGATCAGGAAGGATAAATGCTTTAGAAAGTATTTACTTCAGGAAGAAGTCATTGACTTTTTGATAAAGGTTTTTGTAGTTATTCATTTGAAAAACATTAGTTGAAATTAACAAAGTGTATTTATTGAACTTACACTCAGACCACAAGTCTAGGTTTATTATTCTGTTTATAAACTTTCCCCTATCATTCCTGTCAGGAAAGTGAGTTCTTCTCAAACTTCTGTCAATGTCCCTTTGCAATCAACTAGTAGCAAAGAGAGAGAGCTTATTTATTTGTCTCTATGTGAGAAATACATAGAATTCACTTTGCACTTCATCAGTGAACAGTGGATTTGCAAAGTTACCAAAGCAATTATTCTAGCTGATGAAAGAAATTCTCTATTACCATGACAAAAATAGATATGAAGTATACATCACTTGTGCCTTTTCAGCCTAAAAGGAAATTGAACAATTATGTTTTTCCCATTTCTTATATTTCCACATAACTACAAATTATGTTATTCAGAAACTTGGTGATCGGAATTGAATGCAAACCAGGAGTTACCAAATATTACAGCAGATTTATTGCACCAGCCAATGGATAGTTATGTTTCTAAAGCACAACAATTTATATCAGTAATTTATTATTTTAAGCACCAGCTAACACTAAAATTCTTCCAGTTACCTGATTAATTCATTGAAAAGTACAGCATAGAACAGGCCTTTGGCCCACCATGTTGTGCCAAGACTTGTGGACTCATCAGGACTTGTATTGCCAAACATGCAATTTTCAGAACTATAAAAATATTATTTTGAATGAAATAATTTTATGTATTTCTAAAAACAAAAGTATCAACTCACTGGAGAAGAGGACATTTTTTGTTGTTCCTTTTGTCAAAGGACATATTTTCTCTGAGAGGGGCAACAAGCGTCAATGGGATCTTGGTCTGTAAAAATGGAATAATTAGCCATTTTCCATACCAAGGCCAGGATTATCCATTTACGAGCGGGGTTCTGGCAGCATCAGACCTCAGCATGCTCATCCCATTCCTCTGATTCTATGATGCTCATTGAATCGGCAATTCAGGCGCCTCCTGGGATGTTTACCATCTACCACAGTCCTGAGGTAAATGCCAAACTTATGTTGGGGGATCACCAATGTAGCACAAGAGGACATGATGTTAAACAGACAGAAGTACTCTGAAAAGCAATAGTGTTCCACACTTGTATGCCTTGGCAGGCACTGACTCCCACATAGGTAAGTCATTGGAGTTCAGGAGCATTAACATTACCTTCCTAGCTATGGTGCCGGAAATGGCAGTAACGAACGTGGAATGGAGGAAAAACATCCAGGATCTCCCGTCTCGCTACTGTTCATATGCAATGGATGGGGTAGGAGTTACCAGGGACAGCCCATCATGGGCAGGGGAATTGAAACCGCATATCAACTCTTTAAAATTCCCGTATATCTTACTGCCTAAATTTATTCGCATCTTCAACCACAACACTGCCTGATGATGGATGAGGCTTGGAAGAGAACTCTATTCATCCACCTGTTTGTCAGCATTAGGCACTTAACAGGCATGCACACGTGTAGAATGAAAATTACTTCACTGTTTACTGCAAAAAAAAGCCACAAAGGTGTTGAAATAGCCAAGGAAGAAACTGAAAGGCAAAGGGATCTTAGAAGATTTGTTGCTCAATATGTTAAATTATTGCAGCAATCAACAAAGCCAGTAAAATATATGACTAAAGCAGTAGAGTATATGTCAGAGGAATTGTGTTCAAACTGCTCTAATCTTACTGTAACTTGAGTATTGTGCCAGTTATGGTTATACATACACAAGGATGATGTTTAAATGCTAGGGGCATTACAGAGAACAGCATAAAGTTGATTCTTAATCTAAAGGAGCTGGGTTTTTACAAAAGACAGGAGAGACTGTTCATTCCAGATTTTTTTTTTAGAAGTAGCATAGTTAAGGTACAAAACTGTTATGGAAATAAAACAGATCAATATTTGAGAAAACAAAAGGGACACAAATTAAGCTGGTAAAAAATAATTTGGAATGCATTAGGAAATTCTCCTGGGTTGAAGATGATCAAATTAATTTCATTCAGAATCCTTATAGCTGGCATTAAAAGAAAACTTTCATTCCTATTTGTTTTGAATTTGAAAACAGTTTCAAGAACTGATATATTAATGTTCTAATTTGCAGCAACATCAAATCCTCTGTTAATAATCCATCTTTTAAATACTGTTTACCTTGCTCAAAAGGTTTTTGGGAAACAATATTAAATTAAATTACTGAGATAGTGCTATCTGGGCATAGTGTTTAATTTTAATCAAGTTCCATATATGTCAATCATTGACTTAACATATATGGTACATCTTTTGCTTTAATGGTCTTGAGGGAACACTTTGTTTCATCATTCAAATCAATTATTGTGCACTTCTGCTAAACTGATTGAATCTCACAGGAGTGAAGCAAAGGGAGATATGGGATTTTTAACAAGACTGGTGTTATTAGTGAAAATGTATATGTGAAAAAGTACAAAGCGGTTTTTCAAAAAAATGAGAGTTTAATAAAGGTATAATGACCATAATACATTATGGGCTTAATGGCAATCAAGTCTTTGAAAAACTCCCATATGCAATTAACATCTATAATAAAAGACTTGTAAACTCATAATAAATATTACAAGCAAGGCTTAATGTGAGTATTACAATAATTACTTTCTTAGTATATTTGAATGCAACAAGGCATCAGTTAATAAACCATTTCAGCTTGCTGCAGGAGGAAAACTCAAACTAAATGTATTTAAAATGGTTAAAATGCTTTAAAGAACTCACCTTGACAAAAGACCAAAATGGAAACAAAATGGATCAAACATAATGTTTGCACTCCTGGTTTGAGATTAAATTGTTGTGGAAATTTCTTTTGACATACGTAAATCCATGAAAAGGGCTGGATCAATTCAGTTTTATGTACAATCAAAGCCAAGTTGGCACAGATGACAAATATTCTCCATTATATGGAGAAGGCCCCACTCCTAAATTGGAGCAAAAATACTTCTCTACATGCTCATGCCACCAATTTCATTTCAGATTCATTTAGTCCACTTTTGATTTCATATTAGTGCAAGTTTCAACCTTACAGATTCTAGTTCACATTAATTAGAAGATCTATAGATGTAGCTCTGCTTGTCCTAATCAGGTCAGCTCAGCTGTAGAGGGGATGTGTGTCTGCTTGATGATAAATATGCAAATTAATGCCCATTTCTTTTTAAGTTATCAGTAATACTCCAGGACAATGCAAGAAAATGCCAATTATAATTAAATGGAAATGTTGCATTATGTTAATTCAGATTAGAATTAGAATCATGTACTCAATTATGCCATTGCTCAATCTGTATTTCATGAAGAACATTTACAGCAGTTCATTTCAATCTTTTAAGAATAGTGCCACTTCTGGATAAGAATAGCTTTACAAATGATCATTTGTTTTATCTAGAAAATTCAGAAGAGGAAATGAGCAGATATTTATTTATTTTTCATTTCAACACGAACATAGAGTCCTGCACAGCTTGCAGTTCCATGCAAGTACTCAATGAGCAGATTCTGAAAGACCATGCAAACAAAAGCACAAAATGAAATGGCATTAGGCTTCGAAAATACGTTTATCTCTCCATAATGTGATTTTGTGCACAATACATGATGAAACATTTTCATAAGGGGAGGGAACATGGAACAGTATAATGGAAGCTGGCTTGCCTCCGACCAACATTTTATTTTTCAAGTGAAGTAATAGCCAATTGCATTGCCAGGTTCCATCATTCGATCTCCAATTTAGAGAATTCCCAAATTACTTGACAAAATGCAATACTCACAGCTTGGCAGATGATTGGGTATTTTGTGCGATTGATGCCTCCAGCAAATACTGCACACGTCAGGGCAGTATGGAAACAGAAGTTCAGCAACATATGCCAGCCTTTTCTGCTAATGCGGATGGTGCTGTCAAAAGGAAGGATTTGTAATTCAGCTGCATTTATACCTTTTCTTGTTGCTTCATAAACAAAAGACATATGACAGGCATTTTGCTGTTAGTTGCTCAGACTGCTGACAATCTTACTGTCTGTAATGAGGAACAAATGATTGGCTTCATTGTCACCCAAACAAAAAAAAAATATTCAATTAAGAATAGCTATTGTTCCAAAAGATGCAACAGAAAAATAATAATGAAAAAGAAAAATCGAAAGAACTGCAGATTTGGATATCCAAAACAAAAGCAGAACTTGCTGTGAAAGCTGGCAGCAGCTGTGGAGAGAAATCAGAGTTAACGTTTTGGATCCAGTAACCCTTCCTCAGAACTGATGGTAGCTAGGAAAATGTTGGTTTTTATGTAGAAGATAGGGTAGGGGATGGGGCTGAGGAGTAAATGATAGGTATGGATCGAGCTCAAAGAGAGAGAAAAAAGATGGACAGACAAAGGAGTGGATAACGATCACCATGGGAGAATGCATAACTATTCGTGAACAATTAGTGGCTAATAATGGTTGGTGAGTAATAGCTGATGGTGTGATAACAAGGCCTAGTGTGTGGGCGTTGGGGTAAGCACATGTGAAGATGCTTCAAGCCCTAAAATTGATGAATTCGATATCGAGTCCAGAAGTCTGTGGACTTCCTAAGTGGAAAATGAGGTGCTATTCTTCCAACATGTGCTGGAACACTGTAGAAAGCCTGAGACAAAGATGTTGGCCAGGAAACACGGTGGTGTGTTGAAGTGGCAGGCAAGTGGAAACTCAAGGTAATTTTTGTGGACGGAACATGGATGTTCTGCAAAGCGGTCACCCACTCTATACTTCATTTCCACTTTGTCAGTGTGGGATATAGGTAAAGTAATGTTACTTCTGCAATTATAATTACTGATGCAAAGTAAATGAACTCACACCAGTGTGTAATTGTTTCAGCCAAGAGCTGAGTCAACAAGAATGGAAACTATGGGGAGGAAATGTATAATTTTTTTTGTATTAGCTAAAAATGTATGCAAGAAAGAAACGGGACTGCAAAACAATGGTAGAAATACAGGCGACTAGATAAGATGCTGTGAGGAGAGGCAGGTAAGCTAGATACACTTGTACAAACAATAGGTATAAACATCTGTTTCCCACTTTAACAGAAACACAGGAACAAACCCCAATTAAAAGGGTCTTAACAATCAGTATGAGAGGGGCGGCACAGATGAAGGGAGTAGATAATGGTAAGCAAAGGATATGCCTAACAATGACCCACAGCAGGACGAGGTCAAACGGCCTTGTGAGGCCAGAAATAGGCATTGTGTCACAGACAAGGCCAGATAAGGCAAGAGATAAACAGGAGTAATGGGTACCGGTCTTAGGGAAGTGGAAGATGTAAACAGGGGAGGAACAATGAGATTAAAAAAAATAGAAACCAAATTATATAAATATCGAGCATTCGTTGAATTCGGTGTGTGTTTGTCCCTGCCTTGTGGACAGTGGACATCACACCCGCTTGCAAGTGTGAAATAAATGACACTACTGATTCAGATCTTGTCTCGGACCGAAATTATTGAAGTGAGTGAGCTTTGTTTCTCACATCGGGGAGACTACCTTATGAGCAGCAAATGCAATAGACTAGATTGAGTGAAGTGCAGGTAAAACAGTCTAGCCACTGATGACCTTCAGCAAATTCTGGAGATAACTTTATCATGAACAAAATAATTTTTTTTTAATGTTATGAAGGTTCTATGAAACACAGAATTGTTAAATAGACAATAAGTTCAGAAAGAACTGTTTCTCACATTCCCGCAGAGCCAACAGGCTTCCAATGTGAAAAAGCTATAACTAATTAAGTTTACAGTCAATAGACATCAGCTGAACTTGAACTGCTACTAATTTCTCCAGACATTCAGGGTAATAGTATAATTATTTAATTAAGCTGCCTATGATTACATTAAAAAAGTTTATTTCCAGTTCGTGTTGATTGTTGAGCGAACATAAACATCTCTTAGAACCTCTCCAAAGCAAAAAGTGTAATGAAAATGAACTGTGTAGAAGGTTTACAGGAGAGACAAAAATAGAAATTACTGGAAAAGCTCAGCAGGTCTGGCAGCATCTATGAAGAGAAATAAGAGTTAATGTTTTGGGTCCAATGACGTTAACTCTGATTTCTCTTCACAGATGCTGCCAGACCTGCTGAGCTTTTCCAGTAATTGCTATTTTTGTTTCTGATTTACAGTATCCACAGTTTTTTTGTTTTTTTATTCAGGATGAAAGCAGTATGTGCTTACAGAATCAGAGTTTACCAAAAACAGAAGGAGCTCATTCAACTCCTCAATTTTATGCTTGCTCATTTGAAATGCAATCCAGTAAATTGCAGTTACTAGTTCTTTCCTGTATACCTACAGTTTTTTCTCTCTCTTTATAATTGAATAAGTATTTATTCAATTGCCTTTTGCAAGCTTCTTTTGATTCTTCTGCCAGACTGTGGTTTCATCAAGTTTCCCTAACACTCATATTAAGCAGACGGAATTGTAAATTGTCAGGTTAATCGGTCTCCCCTTTGTCTGAAGTGGGAGTGTTGGGGGTAAGCGAGTGTAACATTTGCAATCTTTCACTGCTCTGGCAACACAGCTGTCTTGAAAGTTTGGAAGGTGAATTTGCCGGAAGCGGCAAGAACAAACCACTATAAATACCGGAAGAAACATCAAAGCAGCGCTTCACAGGAGGCTCCAATAGCACTGATGATGTTCCCTAGCCAGGGAACGAAACGTTTGCAGCAAAAACTTCCAGCTCGGTTAACAGAACCACAACAGGTGAATTTGAATTTGAAAGAGTTCCAGGTGTAGCATGGTTTCCCATAAACCGTAGGTTTTATTTGACCTAAATATCAGCATGCTGTAAATGTAATAAATGACAAACTGGACTTCCTTTCTCTGGACCTCAAGCATGAAATCAGTTCAAAGCAATGGAATCGATAGTTTGGAACATAAGAATCTTAGTCTCAGTTCCACTTTACTGTCTGCCTCCCACAAGCGCTACTCCCATGTCTTTCAAAATCTACCTAACTTAATCTTCAATAAATTTAAAGATTTAGCTCTCACTAGCTTCTGGGGAAGAGAATTTCACACTCTAATGATCCTTTTGTTGAAAAGCTTTCTCCCCATCTTGACCTTAAAAAGGGAGACCTTTTATACTTGAACTATATTAGTTTTAGTCTCTCCCTCAAAAGGAAAAATCCTCCTGCTAACCACCCAATCCTGACCTGCAAAGATCTTATATGTTTCATTACAAACTCCTCTCATTCTTATGAGCTCCAAAAAATATTGGACAATCCATTAACCTTTCTTCATTAGATAAGCTCTTCATCCCGAGAATGAGTTGACTGAAAATCCTCTGAACCACTTCTTTGAAAAACGAGACCAAAATTGTACACAGTACTGCAGATACAGTTTCAGTAAGGTCCTATATGACTGCCTTAAAACATTTCTAATTTTATGTTCCATTCCTCACCATAAGCAACAACATTCCACCTGCTTTCTTAACCATTTGCTGTACCCACAAACTAACTTTACGTGATTTATGTACCAGGATTCTCAAATCCTTTTGTTACGCTGAATTCTGTAAATTTCCCTCCAGTTAAATCATATTCTGCTATTTTATTCTACCTGCCAGAATGCTCACATTTACCCTTATTATATTCCATCCACCAAACTTTTGATCACTCACTTAATTTGTCTTTATCCTTATGCATCCCAACCTCATTATCAACTCCGCTCCAACCCCAACCTCACTATCATCGGAACGTGCAGCCCTCCACTCCAACCCCAACCTCACTATCTGCCAACTGCCACCACGACATTAACCGCCTCAACCTGTCCATCTCTCTCACCCACTACAACCTCTCACCCTCAGAAAGTGCAGACCTCCACTCCCTCCTCTCCAACCCCAACCTGACTATCAAACCTGCAGCCAAGGGAGGCGAGGTAGTAGTTTGGCACACCGATCTTTACACTGCTGAGGCTAAACGCCAGCTTGTGGACACCTCCTCCTACTGCCCCCTTAACCATGACCACACCTCCCACCACCAAACCATCATCTCCCAGACCATCCATAACGTCATCACCTCAGGGGATCTCCCATCCACCGCCTCTAACCTCACAGTCCCACAACCCCGCACCGCCCGTTTCTACCTCCTGCCCAAAATCCACAAACCTGACCGCCCCGGCCGACTCATTGTCTCAGCCTGCTCCTGCCCCATCGAACCCATCTCTTCATACCTCCACACGGTCCTGTCCCCCTTAGTCCAAGAACTCCCCACCTACGTTCGGGACACCACCCATGCCCTCCACCTCCTCCATGATTTTCGCTTCCCCGGTCCCCAAAGCCTTATCTTCACCATGGACATCCAGTCCCTGTACACCTCCATCCCCCATCACGAAGGACTCAAAGCCCTCCACTTCTTCCTTTCCCACCGCACCAACCAGTACCCTTCCACTGACACCCTCCTTCGACTGACTGAACTGGTCCTCACCCTAAATAACTTCTCTTTCCAATCCTCCCACTTCCTCCAAACCAAAGGAGTAGGCATGGGCACCTGCATGGGCCCCAGCTATGCCTGCCTCTTCATAGGATATGTGGAACAGTCCATCTTCTGCACCAATCCCCACCTTTTCCTCTGCTATATCGATGACTGTATTGGCGCTGCCTCGTGCTCCCACGAGGAGGTTTAACAGTTCATCCACTTTACCAACACCTTCCAACCTGACCTCAAATTTACCTGGACCATCTCAGACTCCTCCCTCCCCTTCCTAGACCTTTCCATTTCTATCTCGGGCGACCGAATCAACACGGACGTTTACTATAAACTGACCAACTCCCACAGCTACCTAGACAACACATCCTCCCACCTCGCCCCCTGTAAAAACGCCATACCATATTCCCAATTCCTTTGTCTCCGCCACATCTGCTCCCAGGAGGACCAGTTCCAATACCGTACAACCCAGATGGCCTCCTTCCTCAAAGGCCGCAATTTCCCCCCAGACGTGATCGACGATGCTCTCCATTGCATCTCCTCTACTTTCTGCTCCTCCGCCCTTGAGCCCCGCTCCTCCAATCGCCACCAGGACAGAACCCCACTGGTCCTCACCTACCACCCCACCAACCTCCAGGTACATCGTATCATCCGTCGTCATTTCTGCCACCTCCAAACGGACCCCACCACCAAAGATATATTTCCCTCCCCTCCCCTATCAGTGTTCCGAAAAGACCACTCCCTCCATGACTCCTTTGTCAGGTCCACACCCCCCACCAACCCAACCTCCACTCCCGGCACCTTCCCCTGCAACCGCAAGAAATGCAAAACTTGCGCCCACACCTCCCCCCTTACTTCCCTCCAAGGCCCCAACAGATCCTTCCATATCCGCCACAAATTCACCTGCACCTCCACACACATCGTTTACTGCATCCACTGCACCCAATGTGGCCTCCTCTATATTGGGGAGACAGGCCGCCTACGTGCGGAACGTTTCAGGGAACACCTCTGGGACACCTGCACCAACCAACCCAACCACCCTGTGGCTCAACACTTTAACTTCCCCTGCCACTCCACCAAGGACATGCAGGTCCTTGGACTCCTCCATCGCCAGACCATAGCAACACGACGGCTGGAGGAAGAGCGCCTCATCTTCCGCCTAGGAACCCTCCAACCACAAGGAATGAACTCAGATTTCTCCAGTTTCCTCATTTCCTCTCCCCCCACCTTGTCTCAGTCTAATCCCTCGAACTCAGCACCGCCTTCCTAACCTACAATCTTCTTCCTGACCTCTCTGCCCCCACCCTGTCTCCGGCCTATCACCCTCACCTTGACCTCCTTCCACCTATCGCATTTCCAACGCCCCTCCCCCAAGTCCCTCCTCCCTACCTTTTATCTTAGCCTGCTGGACACACTTTCCTCATTCCTAAAGAAGGGCTCATGCCCGAAACGTCGACTCTCCTGCTCCTTGGATGCTGCCTGACCTGCTGTGCTTTTCCAGCAACACATTTTCAGGTCTGATCTTCAGCATCTGCAGTCCTCACTTTCTCCTAGAAGAATTTATCCTTATGCAGACTCTCTACCTACTCATGAACTTACTTTCTTCCTCATCTTGGTGTCATTGGCAAAAGTAGCTAACATGTTCCATCCCCTCAACCAAGTCACTGATATAAAGTCTAAAGATTTGAGGACCCCACACTGATCCCTATGGCACTCCTCTCACTATAAATTGCTGGTCTGAAAATGACCCATTTATCCCTATTCTCTGCTTCTTGTAAGCTAACCAATCCTTTGCTATGCCAATACCTTATACCCTATTGCTATGTGCTCCTATCTGAAAGAGGTGCCTTAACAAATGCCTTTTGGAAATCCAATGCACCACATCTACTGGTTCTCCTCTAAGCATCACAACTGTTGCTTAATCAAAAACTCTAATGGATTTGTTCAACATATTTTCCCTTTCACATGTCTATCTTGGCTATGATTTTGATTGCATTTTGATTTTCTAAGCATCTTGGATTCCAGCATGCTCTTTATGACAGATGCTAGGCTAACTATGGATCTCGTCTCTGTGCTGCTTCTTCTTTTAGACCCTGAAATGCATGCTAGTGACATATCAACCTTCAGAGCCAAAAGTTTTCCCAGCCTCTTTTGCCTGGTGATGGTGATTGCTTTAAGGTAATCCTGCCCTATCACCTCTGGATTTTCAATTATCTTTAGGAGGCTTTCTTCCATGAAGACAGACACCAACTACTGTTCAAACCTCTTTTTTTCTTGCCCATTATCAATCCTCCGGACTCTCTCTCTCTCTACTAGCCTAAAAGGATTTTAGTAAAGCTTTTTAATGAACCTTCAACACAGTAAAAGGATCAGCAGTGCAAAATTAATCATTGAAAACCATCATGTTGATCTTATGGGGGGGTCACAGCAGCATAGCTCCTTAACAGAGATTTTAAGAAGGCTGGCATGGAGACAGTATACAGTTGCTGCAGGGTTAATCTTGTTTGCATTCACAGTACAGGTCCAATTTTAGTTCTGTGTAAGTGAACAGAGTTTGGGTGGATTAAAATGAGGCACTGCTTTCCTTTGTTGGTACCTAAATACGCTGCATAAGCTTGAACTTACGTCATTTTGTTTTAATATAATCATTTAAGGAATCTTCCAGATTTGGGACTTGCTGAGTGCATGAAGTTGTCTGTTTTCTATTTTACAAGAGTGAACACGCTATTTTAAAAAAAAAGCTCCTTGGCTGATCGGCACATAGGGATTTCCTAAAGATGCAATGAATACATCTTTTCTTCCTTGTCACTTCTTTATATTATGTACTCAATGGATCTTAGTGCATTTTCAGGGACAATCAAATGCCATGATCATTTTTGGTTTTTACCCTGCACTGCCATCGCGTCCACCGGGGAGATCTTCCTTGAAGTGGTAATGTAACTGATCATGGCTGGGAACAATCAGAAGGCCTATGGTCCAGGAAGGAAGGCGGTTCCACTGTCAGAATTGACCACCATCACTGTGAACATTGATGAATATACAGATTTGTTTATGCAAACCACTGGCTACAAGATCATGCTTGTGGAGGGCAGGCCCTCCCTCAGGTTTGTCATGAGTCCACAGCTTTGGTTGATGATGACAGCTCAGGATCAGGAGGTTATGTGTGAGAGACCTTGGAGGGGCCCCATCACCGGCTGCAGGTAAATCACCACAAGACACGTCTCTCCTAATAATGGGCGGCACAGTGGCACAGTGGTTAGCACTGCTGCCTCACAGCGCCAGAGACCCGGGTTCAATTCCCAACTCAGGCGACTCACTGTGTGGAGTTTGCATATTCTCCCCGTGTCTACGTGGGTTTCCTCCGGGTGCTCCAGTTTCCTCCCACAGTCAGGTCAGGTGAATTGGCCATAGTGTTAGGTAAAAGGAGTAAATGTAGGGGAATTGGTGGGTTTTGCTTCGGCGGGTCAGTGTGGACTTGTTGGGCCGAAGGGCCTGTTTCCACACTGTAAGTAATCTAATCTAATCTAATGTACCCAAGCAGCTGACAAAATGAGCAGTTAATTGTGCTGATTGACTACCCCCGGGTTCAGAACGTGTCAGTCCACTGACTTGATACCAACTCCGGTAAGATTTCTCTCAGATCTGCCTTCAAGCTGACTCTTTCTGAACCTGGAATGGGATGAGGAGGAATTTTTTCAGCCAGAGGGTGGTGAATCTGTGGAACTCATCACTGCAGAAGGCTGTGGAGGCCAAATCATTAAGTCTATTTAGGACAGAGATAGATAGGTTCTTGATTAGTGAAGAGATCAAGAGTTATGGGGAGAAGGCAGGTGAATGGGGTTGAAAAACATATCAGCGATATTTGAATGGCAGAGTAAACTTGATGTGGCAAATGGCCTAATTCTGCTCCTACTTCTTTTGGAAGATTCTGACCTCCAAGTTTATATTAACACTGGCGCTGAGTTGTACTGTGATGATAACATTGGTTGACAATCAACAAATTAGAGGGAAGGTAGTGACCAGAAGTTTAGTAGCAAGATCGACACAAAAATGTAAATGTAATACATTTTTAAAAAATTTGAAGAATTCAAAGTCTTATGCAAGGAGTTACAAAAAGAATGCTCCTATTTGTTCTTGAACTAAACTAAGAGTCTGTGAGTGTGCATCGAGATATCAGGAGACAATGATGCCAATAACCTGCACAGCCTTTTACAAGGGTTTTGGAAAAGAAAATGAGTTCAAATCAGCTCTTCAATCCTGAAGAATATTCCTAGTGCACTCGCAATTTGCTTTGCTACACTTTAATATTCCATTATGATAACCCCATTAATCACCTGTTTTCAAGAGAAAGATTATCCGTTTTCTCTTTCATTTAGCGATGGGATGGATACATGATTGCACCATTAAATAACCCTTATTCAGCAATAACCTTGTCACTGATGCTCAGTTTGGGTTCTGCTAGAGTTTCTCGTCTTGTGGTTTCATTTGGACTGGTTCAAACTTGGACAAAAGAGCTCAAATGCTGAGGTAGGAGTGATTGACTTTGATATCAATGCAACATACAACCAAACCTGATAGCAAGGGACTTTAGTAAAACTGAAGTTGGTGGGAATCAGGGAAAATCCCTCCATTGTTTGGAATCATAGTGAGCACAAAGGACCACAGTTGTGTTTGCTGGCAATCAATCATTTCAGTCATAGGAGTTTCTCAGGGTAGTATACTAGTCCCAAGCATCATCATCTGGTTCATCAATAACTTCTCTCCTTCATAAGGTCAGATGTGGGAATGTTCACTGATGATTACACAATGCTCCGTACCATTCACAACTCCTCAAATACTGAAACAGTTCACATCCAAATGCAAGACCTGGATAATATCCAGACTTGAACGGATCAATGGCAAATGACATTAGTGTCACACAATTGTCAAGGAATGCCCATCTCCAACAAAGAAGAATCTAACCAACTCCAGTTGACACTCAGCCACATTACCATCAATTAATACTCACTATCAACATCCTGATCAGAAACTCCATACATAAATACTGTGGCTGGGAGAACAGGTCATAACCGCACCTAACACCCAATATTCTATCTACCATCCACAAAGCGTAAGTCAATAGTATGAAGGAATATTCTCCACTCAAACAAGACACGAAGCTCAACACCATATGGGATAAACTAGCCCACTTGATTGGCATCACAGCCATTACACTAAACATTCACACCCTCCTCTTCTGAGACATAGTAACAACAGGCTGTACCACCTACAACATGCACTGCAGCAACTCACCAACACTCCTTCCAAACCTCACCCACCTAGAAGAAGTGCATCAGATGCATGTGAATACTGCCACCTACAAGTTCTCCCCCAAACCATACACCATCCTAACTTGGAGATATATCACCATTCATTCACTGAGCTAAAATCCTGGAACACCCTTCCAAATGTCATTGTGCGCGTAGGTTATGCAGGAGCGATGTCCTGTACCTAAAGAGATAGATAATGCAACAAATATGGGAGGATATCACTGAGCAGTTAACAGTCAGCGGGCTATGAACCATGAAATCATTTCACTGCTATAAGAAATTTAACAATTTGTGACAAGTAAGATCACAACTCACAAACTCATTGTTCAATAAGTACACCATTGCCGCCATCACAACTGCAACATATTCCAAAGAAAACATAATGACACATTGACATTCACACATCTCACATTACTATATCCTTTCCATTTTTATTCTAATTTCAGACAACCCTCACAATCAAGTGACTGTGCATACACAAAAACACACCTGTGAAAGCATTCATTCACAATCATACTCTTTCTCTTCCAAAACCAGATTGCATACAAATACCAACAGAAACTGACTGGGTAAGTCAGTCTATTCTGTATCATATGTCTCATATTCATTCTTCTCAAAGAATTTGTACAATTCCATTTTCGATTTCATTTCAAATGGGACAAATTTTAAACAAAAGACAATTTTCTGTGATTAACATTGTATGTTTCTAGAATGGCTTAAAGATGAACAAATCAATAATTAAATGTTATTTTGTAAAGCCTACCTGTGATGCACAATGTAGGTGATAATAGATGCAAAAAGGCACAGCAAAAGAACTGCAGTGCACGCATACACCACAGGGTGCAGATATTCCCCTGGGTACTGATTGAAGGAAAGCACAGTCTTCAAATCCTGAAAGGCAATCAAAAATATTCATTAACAGTCTCTGCTTCTTTTCCACACAATAAGGAAGAGAACATACTTTATTAAGCTACATACATCTAGCAACTGAAGCGTTAGACAATCACTTTCTAATCTAAAAATCATTCTTGTCTCTTCAAAACACGAATGCAATCTGATGATGTAGCTTTTTTTAAAATTCACCTCGACACAGCTCACAAGATATAAACAATTTCATAACATTTTTACTTCCTGCTAAACCATAATTAAGAGATGAAGATGATTTCTGCAATTGCCTTAGCAATCTTTCACAACCATTTTAAGAAAGAAACAGAGAGAGAGACAGGAAGAACTTGCAATTAAAAAGAAAATAATTTAAGAACAGCACTGGACACACTGATATACAAGTTAAATAAAAAATAAATAAGATGTTAATTATTTGGTCTTAAACATGTTTGCTTAGTACAGACAAGTGGCTTAATTGCATTTTTGGCTCTTTAGCTTGATGGAATCTGGAGCTCAATATTCTTAAATTAAAAAGAACTGGGAGATATGCCGAAATTCAACATCTCATTACATTAAGCAATCTGAATGTGCACCTGAAGTGCTATAAACAACAGGGCTATTTAATAATTAATAAACAACTATAATTAACTAAATAGTTTACAGTATGCTAGGCTTTACCAATTGGAGTACAAGAACAAGGAGGTTATCTTGAATATGGCATGAGCTCAGCATCAATCACAGTACTGTATCCACTTCTGGACACTGCTCTTTGAAAAGGATGCGTTCGCAAGAATGCAGAAGAGGTTCACAAGAATGGTTTGAGGAATGAAGTATTCCAGCTACAAATATATCTGAGAGAAGTTAGGATTATTGCCTTGGAGAAGAGATGGCTGACAAGAAATCTGATGGAAAAATTGAAAATCAAGAATGCCCTGGACAGATAGAATAGGGACAAAGTGTTCCCTCTTATGAAAGAGTGAAAGTTCACTGATTTAAAGCAATTAGTGAAAGATACATAAGTGACATGAAGAGAATCTTTCCACATAGCGAGTGGTTAGGGTTTAGAATAAGTAGCTTGAGAATATAATGGAGGTAGGTTCAACTGAGACTTTCAATAGGAAATTAGATTGCTATTTTAAAATGAAAAAGAAATACAGGGTTATAGGGACAAGACAGAAGAATGGCAGTACATTTGCAAAGCTAGTGCAGACCTGATGGGCCAAATGGCCTCCTTCAGTGCCATAATGCATCTGTGATTCTGAGCTCTTTCTCCCTATTACATGCACAATGGACCAAATAGTCTCCTTCTGTGCCATAAATTTTCAATGTTTGTATTTTCTAAGTTTAAAATTGCTAAACTGTTAATGAAATCTCAGTTTTTAAAAGCGTGATTTCTAAGAATGCAGCTTCATTAGTGCTAATTAAACATTAGCACTCGATCATGACACAGTTGCAGTAATGATCCTTAAATGCTTCTCAAGCATCTAATGAGTCACAGAACCAATGTAAATATCAAAAAGCTCATGAATCCAGCTGTGAAAAGGGCATTTTTTGTTGAAAATGGCTGACAGCAAGTGAGAAAAATCATACTGTCATGACAAGTCCCTCTCCGTGCCTGCAGCTTCTGTGGCTGAGTATTGCAAGCATTTATATTGTTAGGAAAAACCCGAAATCTAAAAGGAAGTGTCAACTGTGGCAGTATGTGACTGACAGAGCGAATCTTATCAGGGTTTCTTGGAGCTTCTCACTCGAAGTCTAAAAACAATTGTGTGCCTCAAAGAAGATCACAAAGACATGCTAAGAATGTTATTGTTAAATAGCCACATATAATAGACATAAAAACAGCAATCCCTAATGGCATTGTGGGCCAACCCACAGCAGTCATTCAAGGAGGCAGCTCACCACCATCTTCTCAAGGGCAACTGTGGATGGGCAATAAATGCTGACCCAGCCAGGGACGCGTATGTCCCACCGAATGGATAAAAGCAAATTACCTAAAGGCATATAAAAATAAACTGCACGATTAGCAAGTTATTTTTGAAGGAAGGTAATAGGTTGTTCAAATTACTACTATACTATAAGGAAGAGTAAAGTGATAAAAATATTAGCCAGCTCTTTCTATGCCGTAACACAGAGGCTTAGAAATCCAGCCAGGCCCACAACTGGAGTTCCCCATTCCTGAAGACAGAAACCTAAAGTCCCCATCATATTGGAGCATAGGCCTCAATGCCATCAACTGCACCCGTCACAGCTGCCCCAAGAAAGGAAAGAAAAATAATGATTAGGTCGAGGGTAACGGAGTCCAGGGGTGATGATGGGTGGTGTATGGTGATGGTCAATTCTATTGTAGTATGATCCAAGATCTCTAAATGTAAACCTCGTTTGGGCTGTTGTACCTCTTCCTTTTGGATAAAGTGAATGTCATCTCTCATCCACCTTCTGCTGGCTGCAGATAATATTCCTATTCAGGAACAAAATGATCTGGATTATTGTCCTCTGTACAAAATCCTGCAGACAATTAAGAATAGGTTGCTCTAAAATAAACCCAACACAATGAGAAATCGTTTAGCTATTGATCACCTCCAGTTCATTGTAATATATTCGGAGGATTGTTCCATTGTGAGTAAGTCTTTTATTTAGTTCTATGAGAGTTATTTGAAGCATGGAGAATCACTGTCTACCCTGATTAATATGAAATAACTGTCTATCCCATTCCTCCAAAGGCAATAGTCTTCCAAACTGAAGAAGCCAGTGGTATGTTTGGGAAATATCACCAGACACTAAATGAGTGAGGGAGGGATAGAAATAGGCATGTGGCCACTGAAGAGTAACAGTTTTATGATCAGAAGTGGTGAAACATTATTTTTGGGAAATGAATCTCACTGACAATGCTAGCGTTTACCGTCCATTGCTATGATCCCGCATAAGGTACCAGTGAGCCTTTGAACCAAACTTAGTGTTCCAGGATTTTGATCTAGCAACATTGAAGGAAACGGTGATGTACTTCCAGGCCGGGATGGTGTGTATCTTGGAGGAGAACTTGCAGGCGGTGGTCTTTCTATGTACCTGCTGCCTTTGTCCAGCTAGATATAAAAATTATGATGTCTACAGTCCTTTTCAAGAAGATGCGCTCACTTGCTGCAGGCATATTGTAAATGGTCCATATCGCTACCACAGTGCACCCATCGCAGAGAGAGTCAATGATGTTGCTGATCGGTTCACCGAGCTGGTTGATTTTCTTGCAAACATTTTGCATACCTCCTGGGTGACATCTTCAGTGCTGTGCACCCTATGGATGACATCTTCAGTGCTGTATACCCTCTGGGTGACATCTTCAGTGCTGTGTAGCCTTTGGATAGCATCTTCAGTGCTGTGTACCCTCTGGGTGATACCTTCAGTGCTGCGTAGCCTCTGGATGAAGTGCTATCACTGTGATCTGCTCCGAACTTACAATAGACAATAGGTGCAGGAGCAGGCCATTCTGCCCTTCGAGCCAGCACCACCATTCATTATGATCATGGCTGATCATCCTCATTCCTGCCTTATCCCCATAACCCTTGATTCCAATATCCTTAAGATCTCTATCCAACTCTTTCTTGAAAGTATCCAGAGACTTGGCCTCCACAGCCTTCTGGGGCAGAGCATTCCACACACCCACCACTCTCTGGGTGAAGAAGTTTCTCCTCAACTCTGTTCTAAATGGCCTACACCTTATTTTTAAACTGTGTCCTCTGGTTCGGGACTCACCCAGTTCTGTCTGTTGTGGCAGGTGGTTCAACTGCCAACTCAACTGGGACAGGCTCAGCAAAGACAAGCTCGGGAATTCCTGGAGACCTGGTCTTCACCCACTGGTTCCATAAAGAAACATGTTGAAATAGAGACCATCTACAGACCACTACAGTACAAAACCGGAAACAGAGCAACCCACCATGACAGATAGAATGGCATATGTTTGGGGCGGATCACAATGATAACACCTCAGTTGGAAGCTACTCAGCACTGAAGAGGTCACCCAGGAGGCGGGAACAAAACGCTTGCAAGAAAATTAACCAGCTTGGCGAACTGACCAAGAACTTCAACCACAGCCCGAATGACCGATCTTCACTAAAACCTTGGAAAGAGTAAATGTTTAAGATGCTGAACGGGTGCCAATCCATTGGGTTGCTTTTGTGGAATAGTGCTGAGCTTCTTGAGTGTTGCTGGAGTTCCACCCATCAGGGCCAATATAGAGTATTGCAAGCAATCAAATAAATGGAGAACAAAGTTTGAGTCACCTGCTATCATCACATAAAACTTAAAGATATGTGTGTGGGGGGAATGAAATTTAAGAACCAGGCTCCTCATTAAACTTGATCAGCATAGTATGACTGTCTTTGCTTCAGAGAATCTACTTCAGTATAACCATTAGGGAGTTCTAACATTCTGCCTTTCTTGGAGCTGGGCTGTTGAGATTGGGGTTTGGGGGAGTGTGGGTAACAGTGTAATAAGATTTAGCTGCACGCCTTGTCCATTTGGCATCACTGAGAGGTTCTTCACAAAGGAGTCACGTAAGTGACAGGCTTGGCTTTCATTTGAGTAAAGAAGAGATTGCAGGTCATGCAAGGGGAATGGGTGGTGGAGAAGCATTGGCTATCTGAAGTCTGAGAGATCAGTGACAGGGGGGTATGAAGTTGGAATCCTGAGGGAATCAGAGACATAGCAGACAGAGCACTGAAGGTATCATGTAGAAGTTCAAAGGCCTCAAGGTGGGGAAGGGGTGGAGGTGGGAAGTACTAGTAATGGAGGATGAGGGAGTTGAGGTCAAGATGATTGATGAGGCTGTTTAATGGATACAGTAGTTAAGTGAAAAAGGAGCTAACTTCAAGATGCAACATTCCTAATCTTTTTTAAACTGACATGTATTGTAATATCAGGTTTCAGATACTTAGGGCATACCCTTAGATTATGGCAATACAGTTATCTTTTTACAGGCTGTTTTGGAATATTGACTTTCTCTTTTACATTATCCCCATATTTCTCTCTAACCTTTTTGTTGCTAATTTACCAAAGTAAACGCAGCAAATACAAATATACGATGACCCACCTCAAGATAATGTGTAGCTCAAGTGCTCTTACTCTCCTTTTCAAGTGCCAAGGTAGAATTGAATAATGAGATAATCCTTTTCTCATTAGGTGTTATGGTGTTATGGAAGTTCATTTGTGGATTTCCCTGCTGCAAGTTTGTTTCAACTGGTGAGCTGAGGCATGCATGAAGCTGTTCAAGTGTTTAGCAGAAAGTGAGTTAGTTAGATACACGGTTTTGTAAATCAGTCCATACTCAGCCCTAGCTACTAGACACAACCATTGTTGTACTTAAGCCTTTCATGTCTGCAGCCAATGGCCAGGTTATTCAAAGATTGCAGGCACTTGACACTTAAGAGATGAGGTTACAATTCTGACCTATATTTATCAAAAATCTGAGGAGATTATCCTTAAGTGGGTAAGTTTAGCTGAGATAGGGGAATGGTAATTAAAAGGTAGTGAGGAACTTGAGTGTAAGATGCTTTGAGACATGCACAGATCATGAAAGGCGATACTTAAACGTAAGTCATTCTTCTTTATAGTCTGTTTTGTTAATTTAATGGATTTTTTTTAGATTGAAATACATAAAAAAAACCCACAGCATTTTTAATTTGTCTGTGCTGGGATTCTTCTTACCACCTGGAAATGGGATCTTCTGTTTATCTTCAGGCTTCCACCTCTAGGTTTGTTGGAAACAGTTTGAGATAAGTCAATCAAAAACATGTTCCCTGAATATTTTGGGTCTTATTTTCTTGGATTTGTTGCAACACCTTTAAAGCATGTTGAGGTTTCTTTGTCAGGCAACAGGGGTAGTGTCCTGTGAGCTTTGCACAGGATTCTCCCACATCAGTTGGCATGTTGTTAAGTTGAAATTTCAGAGATTCCTGGATAAAAGAGTGAGAGGTCTATTTTCTTCTGTGCCTTCAGAGTTACTTAAAAGGGGGACAGAGTCAAAATGTTCTTTGTTGTCAAAAAAGTTGTATTTATGGTAATCCCCTGGTTTTCGGTTATTATGCTGCTCAGTTCCGACAGTTTCTTGATGCTGAACAAGAACTGAATCCAAACTCAATCACCACCTTCTTAAGGGCACGTAAGGATGGGCAATAAATGCTGGCCTAGCCATTGATGCCCACATCCCATGAGTGAATAAATAAAACTTTACTGTTCTAGTAGACCTTGAGGTAATATAGGACCATGTGTGCCCACCTTATTTTGTTCAGACATGTCGCAGGAATCTATGTCATTGCTGTGTACTCACCTGTTAATTCCAGTCAGAGAAGTGAATTAAATAAGCACCTAATCAAGACAGTTAATAAAATTCAATTGGTTACCAAAGAGAGGATTTATCATTTTAGGGGTTTTCAATCAAGGTTACACTGACCCGATTTGTAGCAATACCGGCCTCAACATAGAGTAGATATATCTGCAGGGAACAATGTAATTTTTGGCATGCTCTTACCAAATCTGTCTCCCCAGTACAAAGTGAGATTTTAGGTCTTCCTTATAATAGTGGCTCTAACCTTTACCTTCTACCTTGATTGTCAGTAGTACATCATCTCAATGTTTCAACAAGGTGCATGGTGATTCTAATAAGGTCTTTGATCCTTGAGTTTTCATTATCTGGCTAGCTTCCCTCTTTTGGCCTGACCAGAGATACTTGATTCTTTTACTAGGTTAGGTGAATTGGTCATGCTGAATTCTCCATAGTATCCAGGGATGTGCAGGTTAGATAGTCATGATTTGGAGATGCCGGTGTTGGACTGGGGTGTACAAAGTTAAAAATCACACAACATCAGGTTATAGTCCAACAGGCTTAATTGGAAGCACACTAGCTTTCGGAGCGACACTCCTTCATCAGGTGGTTGTGAGATAGATTAGCCATGAGAAATGCAAAGTTACAAGGATAGATTAGGGAGATGGTTTTGGGTGGGATGCTCTTTGAATAGTTGGTGTGGACTCAATGGGCTGAATGGCCTGCTTCCACACTGTAGAGATTCTATGATTCTACTAAATATTAAATGTTTTATTGCCCTTTGTTGCTAGTGCTGAGTTTATATTTTCATCATACGAGTATTCAAATTCATCAATCTGACAAAGCTTCCTGACATGAAGTCTGTTAAGTTGAAATGTCCTCGGCTTTTCAACAGCCAGGTCACCCAGGAGTGAGAGAAACAAACTCCAATGCGCCAATGCAACTACAAAAACACACTTCTACTGTAATTGGGGAATGCATTTGAAGTAAGACAATATATCATCATGGTATCAACATTTTGAATTGACAATATCATCTTCTCAGTCCTCTAAGTCATCGCAACTTCAAGTTCCAGCCACTTTTCACCAACACTTCTTAACAGGTATTTTACAGATGTTGCTGATGATATGATATCCTTGGATTTTTCTCAATTACCAAGATTTCCATGGCTCAGAAAAACTCTGGAATCCATACAATGGAAAATCTTCTGAGGGATCTAACCGGCAAAATCAATTACTCCACATAAACTTCAGACAATCTTATCAAACTCATTGCAGAACAGAACTCTAAATTCATAGGCGATGTCTTGAATGTTTCCTTTCTGAGGGAGTTGTTCTGACCAACCCTTCCTTCCAGCTACCAACCAGATTCATTCCTCCCATTGATCAATCAGGTCGTCCCCTCTACCTTCGTCTATCCTTACCTCACTACCCCACCAGCATTACCCCCTCCCCTACCCCTGCATCCCTCCTCATCTGCAGCTCCCCCTACACCCACCCACGACCCAAAACATTGACTTCTCCACCCCTGACGCTGCCTAGCTTGCTGTGTTCTTCCAGCCTCCTGCTTGTACACCATGTTAATGGAAGCAAGCAATTGTTGTTCTAGTACCAAAGCAAAAACAAAGGAACATTAAACAAACTACAGCATATTGCCTTGACAGACCACCTCTCTAAGATTGCAGAGCAGTTCATGACTATGTGGTGATCATCTGACATTGAACACCGATTTGAGTATCACTATTTTGATCACTAGTCTGGAAGATTTAGAATCACTGGCTGGTTAACATGGTGAATTTTCTTTGCTAAAGTATTGATTTGCTGGGAACAACCTCAACCATTATTGCAACAGGTTTTATAAAGGCACTGGACAAGGTTGATCATGCAGCTGAATAAAGATTTTTTAAAAAGTGGGATTCTTGACTAATGGAATTCCAACTTCCTCGACACTTTGAGTTGGTTTTCTGAAAGTGTTCAGTTTACAGCAGGCTGGCCTCAGGGCATTCAATAAGGGACCGTTTTTATCCTCTCTGACCCTCACTAACAATTCTTGTTTTTCTGGCCTCAAGTATTGGAAGTATGTGGACGATACGACCCTTGTGGAGTCTACTGTGGTTGGTGAGGTTCAAGAAACTTTTGATGGCATTAATGAGCGATTTAGGGGATACAGCATGCAGTTAAATGTGACTAAATGCGATTCCAGCAATTGTGAGCACTTGACATAAAATTAAGCAATTACACCCTGACAGAGCTAAAAATTTCGAAAATCCTGGGGATACATCTTTAAGTAGGACAGATCAGTGACTGCATATGAGATATAATAGAAAAAATGATGCGTATTCTTAGATTCATCGTCCCTTTCAGTGTCCTTTGTCCTGACCTGTTTTTGTCTCTGCCAGTTACGACATGCCTTGGGCAAATAGCCTGTTCCGGTTTGGCATCTTTGACCAATTCCGATCCAATTTCAGACCAGGTTATCACCATTACCCCAAAGCAAACAAGGCCACTCAGAAGTTCAACTGAATTCAACCCTGTAAGATTTGGAACAGAAAGATAACCATACAGTACTACTTCACATATAGTTCAGATCCTCCAAAAAGTGCTTAAGTAATGAAATCCCTTGGAAAGATAGTATTCACAATGTAGCAATGGTGAAGTGTTCTGTAAATTTAAAATTAGATTACATTGATTACAATATTCTTCTTTTAACATCTTGCTGAATCTCTGTCTACTTTTGCTGCTACCTGCTTGTTGCATGCTTTAAACCAGACTACTCAGCCCATATTTGATTTTTAATGATAGAAAATACACTATAATTCAGCTTTAAGACTGAAAAATGTTTTTAGGATAAAATATATTATTATTTGATAAACATATTTTAAAAAATTTGTCTTGAGATGTGAGCGTCCTTGACTCAGCCAACACTTATTGCCTGTCCCTGATTGCCTTTGGTCGTCATAACGAGCAGCTTCCTTGAACCACTGCACTGTGTGGCGTGTAAGGACACCCATAGTGCTAACAGGAAAGGAACTCCAGGATTTTGACACAGCTACAGTGAAGTAATGGTGATATTTTTTCAAGTCATGATGTTTGGTGACTTGGAGGGAAACTTGCAGATGATATTCCCGTATATCTTTTGCCTGTGTCCTTGTAGGTGGTAGAGGTTGCCAGTTTGGAAGGTGCCATTAGAAGAGACCGGATAAGTTACTGCAGCGGATCTTGGATTTTTAGTTCCCAAAATAATGGGGAGAAAGAGGTAACATATCCGAGACATGCCTCCCTCCTTAATTTTCTTCTTTCCAGCCGGATGGTTTCTGAGCACTTGCTTCTTGCCAATACTTTCATCCAATTGACAAGAGATGGAGCCCGATACTGCCCCACTAGTATACCATTCACTAGTCCTATTGAAATCTCCATGCTCTGCCCAGAGAAGCCTATTAATAACCCCAGTGTTTGGAATTTCTCCCAAACCGTGGGAATGGAGGAAGAGAGCCCTCCGTCTTCTCTCTTCAATTCAGTCTCAGAGAATTAAACTCTTTCAGAGTTGGCTAAGGCCCAGAATGATTTGAGCTACTCTCGTTTTAATGTCATGTGCCCTCTGACCATTTAAATGTTAGTCTTGCTACTGTGCCACCTTGGTTATCCTGAGGTAGGTTGCAGGCTCCTGACAATAGCCTCCATGAGTATCTAATGACTATTGACCCATGAAAATAATCGGGGATTGTGCTGGCATTGGAGCACAAGTCCCTCCTCATATTGTAGAGATAGAAAAATGCAAAATTAGTTCACGTCTTCAATCGCTATTTTTGGGATTTGCCTTGCTAGGCTCAGAGCCAGAGTTTATTGCTTAATCATGACTCTGCCAAGTAAAAAAATACATAGGATTTCCAATATTTCTTCAATACCAGAAAATATCACATGCTAGTTTAATTTTACACAGTTATCAATAAATCTTACTTACACTGAAATAACTTAAAAGCAGTATAATTATTATGTACCATTTGCAATCCGTGAATCTGAAGTGTTCACCTCAGAAGATGGAAATGGAAACAAATCCCAGCCCACTATTATCCTGGAGGAACCTCAACAAGGTAGGTCAGCCGCCATTGTTTTCAGTTGGCAGATAACCCATCCCATTATTCCCAGGACAGGGTCTTGTAAATAATCACAGCATCAATCTAAGCTTGTTGCTACACAATGGTAGCATCTGGAATTGGCACCGGGACATGGAAGCAAAGGGGAGTGTTGAAGTTAAGGGCCACTGTGGTGTTCTTGGGGAGTATTAGGCGGCAGAAAATGGAAGAGAAGAGTCGGCGACATTGGTCAGGCTGTATAAAGGACAATTATTTTTTCGATCTTATGAGAGGTAACTTTAGCCAAAAGATGATTGTCCTGTTCTGAATCATCACAAGTCATTAGTCGGCAAGAACTGCTTGGCATCTCAGTGTTCTACCAGAGAAATGAATGGAGTCTATTGTGAGGCAGTCTATTGTGCTAGACAGAGAAAATTGAACATCCTGTGATTATGTAATTGGGTATAGGACTGTCATTCACACTTCTTTGCAATCATACCCATATTACTTTGTACAGTACAATCATAACATCATCAAAATCACTGTATTTGATATGAACAGTCTCTCATAATCGTTCATACCATATCAGCCGAGATATCTGTAGTAACAGGTTTTTTTTTGCCTGACAATTTGCTGCCTTAGCAAAGATGAGACTGCATTGCACATGACTGGCAATCTCATTAATAATAGTGTTTTTTCTTAAAAAATAAAAGTCAAGTTATTATGAGACGAACTTTTTCATTCAAATGGAAGTTAATTCTCTGCCTCAGAGGGAGGTGGAGGTTCAGTCATTGTGTATGTCCAACACTGACAGTAATAGATTTCTACATTTTAGATACATCAAGGGACACCAGGAAAATAGTACTGAAGTAAAAGATTATCCAATGACAGAGGGGGTTGGAGGGCTGAACTGGGGGCTTTTCTTTATATTTTCATGTTCTTAGAGAATACTGATCTACCAAGTTATCAGTAATAAGTAATGATTATTCGCTTTGGGGAATATTTTGAAAATGATTAATTGTCCTGTAACTCCAGGACAAATGGTGGCAGAATTGCAGTGCTGCAAATCTATCCATCTGCACTCCTGATTGGCAGAGAAATAGAGTAACATTAATCCTAACCCACCATATTACCCAGAATCTGAGCATTATTAAACTAAATGTTCACTGTTCCCTTCTTTATATGTTTTATAATCGGGCTCATTTGTTATTGCAGCTTCTGCAAAGGACGCACTTTCCATCCTTCCACAGTTGGAGTGCCTGAAATAATGATATTATCCACATACCTAAATAAATAATATCCTATACTTAATTTATGCCAAAACATCTTTCCGCATCCCATTGGATTAACTACGTCTAATTCATAACTACATTTTACACTATATGCTTGCAAAACTTAATATGTGAGAAACCTGTATCCTTTTACTTTGTGGCATATTCTATACAGGTTGTGGCAGGGTAGTTGTTTATCCCTTATAATTGGCAAAATCTGACAGCTGATTATTGCTCAACTATATCAATATTTGTTTTCTGCCAGGGCTTGACAAAAAAATCACTGAGGTAAACCTGAATCTCCCTTGACACTAATATCTTCTGTTCATTTGATGGGTAAACAGTGCATGTGTGGGCAAACACAATACAGGTTAATGTGCGTGCAAAAATGTGTGCATGTGCAAAGATGCCTTCAAATTAGCACCAGGGGATACAATCTGCTGACTAATAGATGTCTTTCAATGCTCAGACAATAAAAGCAAGGCAGCTGAATCTAGAAAAGTATACATTTTCATCTGGTGTATATTCATATTACATGGCTATGTATGTCAAATGTTACAACTGAAAATTTTAAGTCTGTCCATTGCACAGTAATTTTAGTGCATATCTCAGCAGCAACTGATTGGTTTAAGCATGAGATTCAAAAAACATAAATCACTAAACTAAATACTATTGATTATCTGAGGTAATACTCACAAAGAGGATTGCTTTACAAAGAGCAAATAAGAAGTAGTTAGCAGACTGAAGATAAAAAGTTAGCAAACAAATGCCAATTGATAATCAGGAAGTGGCCAATGCCTTTTGATGCATCTCAGTTAGTTGTTAATCTCTGACAGTCCTGTCCAATAGGATATTAATACTCCCCAAACTTACAGCAATCAGACCCAACAATGTTTACCACATAATGCAAATTAGCTGCAATTTAGTCAAACAAAAGAGTAACTGTTTGAAAATAGGTTGAAGTTTTAAACTATGAGCAATCAAGGCTGATGGACTTACTACCAGAGCAAGGAGAACTTCAAAAGGACTTCACAATGCACCTGTTCTGCAAAGCAAGCTTGCAGTATATACTCTCAAGGAGTGGTAACCAACTGGTGTATGATGAGTTCAGCTTCTGAGAGGGCACTCCCTTTTTTTAATTCTGCAAAAGCAAACTATCAGAATTAGGAGGCATGAGAAAGTAAAAGAATCGATGCCTCTCCAGTATCTAGAAGGCACAAGTCAGTTATGTGCTGGAATATTCTCTACTTACCTGGATGGATGCAGCTCCAAACAACACTCAATGCTGAATACCAACATTCACTCCCTTCACCTCTGATACGCAGCAGCAGCAGTTCTCCATCTACAAGATGCATTGTAGTAACTCACCAAGCCTCAAACAACAGCACCTTCCAAACCCATGACCTCTACCACCTGGGAGGACAAAATGTAACACTACCACCTTCATATTTTCCTCCCAATCACACACCATCCTGAGTTCGAACTAAATCACCAATCCTTTGGTGTTGCCCGGCCAAAATCATTGAATTCCTTGCCTAACACATTGTGGGTGTTACCCCACCCATGAACTACAGTGGTTCAAGAAGGGCAGTTCACCCTCAGATTCTCTAGGGTAATTTGGATAAACATTGGCCAAGCCAGGAATCCCCACATCGGATGAATGAATTTTTAAAAGAAAAACTATGAAATAGATTCTGTACTCAGAATCTTACTCATTATCCATCACTCACCATTTCTGAACACAGTGCCTCACAAAAACACACTAATCAGGAGTCAGTGTTGGCACTTGGCATCTCAGACCTGCTCTGCCATTCAGTAAGATCATGGCTGATATGATTACTCCAGATTTCTGCCTACCCATAATAACCTTTTGCTCTTTTGTTTATTGAGAATCTATCTACCGCTGCTTTAAAATTAAAGATTCGGCTTGCATGTCTTTTCAGGAAGATATTCTCAAAGACAAATGAGACAAATTCCAAGAGAAGAAAATTCACCTAACTGTAAACCTTCTCTGAACTGCTTTCAATGCATTATAACTTTCCTTAAATCAGATCAATACTATACTCACTTGTGTCTGATATAGCTGCAGCATTACCACCCTACTTTTGTATTCAATCCCCCTGTAATTAGCAACAACATTTTATTAGCTTCCCTAATAACTTGCTATACTCCATACTAGCCCTTTGCGATTTTGCATTAGGTCATGCAAATCCCTCTGTGTCTCAGAACCACGTCATCTCTCACTCCCTACATAATCCTATGCTTTTTTAATGTTTCCCACCAAAATGAAAATTTTCTCATTTTCTACATTATACTCCATTTACCAATTTCTTTTTCCCAAGAGTGAACCTCTGTATTCCTCTGTTATGTCTTCTTCACAACACACATTTCCATATCTCTTTGTGTCATCAGCACATTTGGTCTCTTCGTCCAAGTAATTTATATAAATTGTAAAAAGCTCACGGTTCACTGATTCTTGTGGTGTACCTCTCATTACAACTTGCCAAGCAGAGAAAGTGTCATTTATGCTGACTGTTAACTGTTGGCTAACAACCGTCTCACCATACTAATATTTTTCCACACTATAACCTTTCATTTTCTGCAATAACCTTCGATGTGACACCTAATCAAATGCTTTCTGAAAATCTAAGTACAGTAGGCCACCAATGCTGCTTTGTTCACAGCATGTACTACATCCTCAAAGAATTCCAATAAATTGGTCAAACCATGATTTCCCTTCCACAAAACAATGTTGAATCTGCCTAATTACCTTGATTTCTTTTTGAAAAGGTGCCCTGCTATGGTGTCTTTAATAATAACTTCTGACATTTTCCCTACAACAAATGTGAAGTTAATTGGCCTGTCATCTTCTGCTTTTTGGCTCCCTCCCATTTTGAATAAAGGATACACAAACAGTTTCCCCAAGGTAATGGAATTTGCCCCAAATCTAGGAACTTTTGCATAATTAAAAGCAATACTTCAATTATTGCACTAGCTAGTATTTTTACAACTCTAGGGTGAAGTGAATTAGCAGCCAAAGACTTATCTGCAATTCCTGTAATATTTTACACCCTAGGAATAGAATAGCCCTTAACCAATTAGCACACACTCACGAAAAAAATAGTTTCTTCTCTATAGTAGATTAAGAATCAATTTCTATGAGGCAAAACGTTTAGGAAAATCAAGGGAGTACCTCCTTTTCTTTTTCACTAAACTTCCTTACTCACTCAAATTAGAATTCTCTGTTCAAAGTCATGATTAGTGTTATGTCACACTGAGATGTCTAAATTTATATGCTCTGAGCTCTGTTCCAGGAAAACCAGTTTAAGGCAGTTTCCTTAATTGATTAATTTCAGCTGCTCTCCAGTGGAATATTTGTATATCTGTTTTTAAACCTAGACGAATTTTAGAATTTTAAGAATGATATGAAAGAGAAGAGCTCCAAATGTTAGCTTTTATTTGAAGACTATGAGGGCTCATGAATATACATTAAATTTTAAACAAAGGATAGTTTATTCAGAGAAAGGTAGTCATGATTTGTAGGTGCCGGTGTTGGATTGAGGTGGGCAAAGTTAAAAATCACATAACACCAGGTTATAATCCAACAGGTTGATTGGAAGCACTAGCTTTCGGTGCACTGCTCCTACATCAGGTGGTTGTGGAGTATAAGATCGTAAGACACAGACTTTAGAGCTATAAATTCCGCGTCATTTGATCTTATACTCTACAACGATCTGATAAAGGAGCAGTGCTCCGAAAGCTAGTGCTTTCAAACACAGAGGAACCTCAATTATCCGAACGACATGGGTGGACACTATTTCATTCGGATAATTGAGTATTCGGTTAATCAATTCAATGCCTTTCCTCTGCGGCTCGGTGTTTTTGTTAAATCTGCTCCAAGTTCAGGAGACTAGGCAGCAGCATACTGCGCACGAGACCCCCACCCCTGGCACCCCTCCACTCCCCCTAACCTCGTCCAACACAGCGCACCCGTCTGCCCCACCCCCACGAACCCCCCGCCCCCCCCCCCCCCATCTGTCCCCGTTCACTCTCCGGGGCAGCTGGACCGGACATAATTACAAGACTGCTGCTGCCGCCTTTTGGGGGGTAAGTCTCCAAATAGCACAGACTCACGCACACACACACACACACACACAGACCCAGACAGACAGACAGAGACACACACACACACACACACACAACGTTTTACTGCAACGTTTTGACAGGTTCCATCTTTGCCCTGTCCAGGACAATGTTGGAAAGATTACCTGGGAAAGGGGGGTTTAGGGTATACACCTGTATAGAACTCTAGGGAAAGTGTGGGAAAAGAGAAGGAGAGAGAGAGAGAGAGACAGTGAGAGGTCAGTCATTTAAAGACGATGCCTGCACTCCCAAGAGTCCAGGACTGTTCTCGGCAGCATTGAGTTCACTTTTAATTACTGTAAACAAAAGATGCGATCAGTGTTGGAAACACGTCTTTGATGTAATGTTTCTGTCAGGACCTCGATTTCTCCTTTGGATAATCCAATATTCAGATAATTGATATTCGGATAATTGAGGTTCCTCTGTAAACTTGTTGGATTATAACTTGGTGTTGTGCGATTTTTATTAACTTCAGAGAAAGGGCCAGGGAAACAAACAATAATAATGTTGCACATGAAAGGAGCTCTGATGGAGTCATATAAGATTGTTGGTGAAGTCAACATGTAAGTGGAATAAGACCACTAAGTCTAACTCAGGGAGGGAGGCCTTCCTGAAGGACAACAAGCCATTGCTATCTCTCTTTCTTTGTAACTTCTTTCAGCAAAGTGTGTGAGCTGAAAACCCACTAAGAGTCAGCTTTAGAATCAGGAGGAGCTCCGAAAGACGATTTTCTTAGAATCCACCTCACCCTCCCAAGCAAAAGGAATTCAAGCAGAGACCCATACCATGAACATGTGAGAGTGTGTCACAGAAAATGCCAAATAAATTCAGAATCAGAAGATGTTTTGTGACAGTACATAACTTATCTTCTTTTCACAGGTTTAACTATTATTTAAGTGCCTTAAAGTGAACACACTGCAAAATTTTGACTTTCCTTGTTTCTCCTTAGACCTCTCTGCATGACGGTGTGCATATTAACTCTTAGGAAGGGTGATATATATGTAGATTGATTTAATTCAAACTGTTTGCCAGTAATCACTGCATCATTGTATGAAGATTCTTTTTTGTTAATTTACCAGTTATTTATTGTTGACTCACAAAACCTGACTGACTTATTCTTGGCACTGAATCTGACACAGTCTGGGACCTAAATAATTGACCATGTTACCAAAGTGGTTCAATTTAAAATTTGTTGTGACCAGTGGAGGAGTGGGCCTGGAAGCGGAAACCCTGCACCCTTCTGACCTCAGTTATAACAACTGCAAATTTCATAGTTAACCTGTAACTTTTCCTTTTCTGCCAACACTGCCCAACCTGTTTTAAATATTCCTCTTAATCCAACTACTATATTAATGGCTGAACACATTTGGATGTTGCTGCACCCTTGCAATTGGCCACTGATTGCAAATTTCGACCCTCAGAGGCTGTCATATGGTAAATAAAAAAAATCAAAAGAACTCTGGATGCTGGAAATCAGAAATGAAAACAGGAATTGCTGGAAAAACTCAGCCAGTCTGGAAGTATCTGTGAGCGAAATTAGAGTTAACCTGAAATCTGGATCTGAAATATTAACTCTCCACAGATACTGCCAAACTTGCTGAGTTTTTCCAGCAATTTCTGTTTTTGTTTGTCGCAGTCTTGTGGTACTGTCTGCCACTCTTGCATCTCAATTATTCTCCCAAAATTGCCAACCACAGGCTAAAAAATGCCCAAACTCTTCAGTTAGCGGATTTCCCAAGAATATTTTGTGACCTATCAGACTACTGACCTTCTGAATGCTAGCCTTGCGCTTCACAGTGGCTCTTCAGAGATGAATGTAGCCGTATCTAGAGGCACTGACAGAAAATATGGACAGAGAACAGCTTTTCATGGAAATAAACATGAGTGGCTAAGGGCTAGCACTGGGAAATGTATCTGATTGCTTTATTCTGCAGACAAGCTGCAGAGCCTCAACATGCAGAATGTCCTCTGGCCATGCTTAATGATTTTCTGAGGTGGCAATCTGATAACATTTGTTTATCTTCAGTATGATCAACCCAGTTGCAGCTGACTTCATCACACAACATCAAACTGCTACTCTTAAACATATCAGGGACTATCTTTGAAAAGAAATCATTTTGGGAATTACATTTTAACACACTGTCTTGGTACACCAAGTCATGGCAGATTTTGCCTTTGACAATGTGTAAATGAGTGAGCAAATACTTGACCAAAACAGACATTTCTTAAAGCGCTTGCAAGTGAGTTTGGATTTGCACCAATTTCACTGATTGCATCCAAAATGGATTCTACCTGAGAAACTAACTTCTTTGGTGTGGGAATCCAAAACTAAATAGCAAACACTTATAAATCATTCTGGAGTGAAGTCACAAAATGCTTCTTCACACAAAGGGGAGTGGAACTATGGAATTATCTTTTTCAAAAGGCCATGGGTGATGGTTCAATTGAAATTTTCAAGACAGCCATATAGATTGTTGTTATGCTCCAATTGTTAAAGGCTGTCTTATGGGATTTTATTATTAAGTGTGGCTTGCAATACAAAAGAAAAATTTTGGATTCTGATCACCTTATGTATGACTGACAGGAGCTCAGCAATGCCTTTTAAAAGATGTGATAATTTGTTCTTTATGTTCACTTTTGAACTTACACTCCAATTGAAAATGTTGCCTCTGAATTTTAATTGGTTATTATTTTGATTTTCATTATTTTACAACACATTCTTAGATTTGTTAAACAATTTATTTACTATTTGTAGTGCAATTTAATAACCTGTTTTCTATTAATAACATTGCATCATGTTTTTAAATAAAAAACTCTTAAAATTGCTTTCCAGTGATAGGCTACTATTGACAGCAGTGATTAGAATTGAGGATTGAATTCATAGCCTTATAAAATTGAATCATGTGGCTGTCTTGTTTGCTATTAGGTTAAAAATCACACAACACCAGGTTATAGTCCAACAGGTTTAATTGGAAGCACACTAGCTCTGAAGCAATGCTCCTTCATCAGGTGGTAGTGGAGGGCTCAATCCTAACACACAGAATTTATAGCAAAAATTTACAGTGTGATGTAACTGAAATTATACATTGAAAAATTGATTGTCTGTTAAGCCAAATCTTGTTTGCTATAGCTTGTGAAATATTAATAGCTGCTATGGTGAAAAAGTGACTGGATATTTTTTCACTCTCAGAATGCTCTGATTAATTATGGTCCTGATCTATTATGGTTAAAGTTAAATGTGGAAGCATTTCCTAAAAAGCATCCTGGATTTTGAAGAATGAATAGCTATTTTCAACATTTCTCTCAGTCAACAAATAAACAAAATGCCATCTTATGTGGCTGCTTACAAAGACGTAGAATTATATACCACTGATTGTTCAATCATCTTTCATTTTATAATAAACAAGAAAGACGTTGATTTTGAATGGATCACAAGGACTGTGAAATGAACAGTTACTTTGATGTAGAGATTATTCCATTTTCCTGATCCGGTATTCAATCTAAGAAAACCTTTAGCTGTTAGTCACGTTGAAAGAATTATCAATGTGTGACTGCAAGCAAAGCAGTGACCAGCATTTCAAGGCCTCATTTCAAGGCAAAATTGATATATTGCAGTCGTAATAATACCACATACAACGAACAAAAAAAAATCTTCAATTTGTGCTGAAATTGCTTCTGATTCAATTAAGTTTACTAGAAATGACTATGTAGTGAGAATTTATATTCTTGGACAGGTCATACATTGATGCAGAAATTATATCATTTTCAAATTCTCTTTGAGTCACAGAGTCATAGAGATGTATAGCACAGAAACAAACCCTCCGGACCAACTCGTCCGTGCTGACCAGATATCCTAAATTGATCTAACCCCATTTGCCAGCATTTGGCCCAATTTGCTCTGAACCCTTCCTATTTGTGTACTCAACTGGGTGCCTTTTAAAATGTTATAATTGTACCAGCCTCCACCACCTCCTCCAGCAGCTCATTCCACCCAAGCACCACGCTCTGCAAGAACCTTTTCAATTTTTTTCCTCTCGCCTAAACCTATAACCTCTAGTTTTGTACTCTCCCACCCAGGGAAAAAGACCTTGGCTATTCACCCTACAAGCCCCTCATGATTTTATAAACCTCTCTCAGGTCACCCCTCAGCCTCTGATGCTCCAGGGAAAACAGCCCAAGCCTCATCAGCCTCTCCCTCTAGCTCAAACCTTCCAACGCTGGCAGCATCCTTATAAATCTTTTCTGACCCTTTCAAGTTTCATAACATGCTTCATTCAGCAGGCACGCCCAAAATTGAATGCACTTTTCCAAGTGGCCTTACACAATGAATTTTAATAAAAACAATAATATACAGTATAAACAAAGAAAATCACTTGGATGATACTTCTATGAGTTTTTTAAAATTTCAAAGAAGACATGGCTAAGTTGACATTCCAGTCTGCAGTCCATTGAATTAATAATAATATGCTATGATACAGAAAGTGATTTGAATTTCACCTAATCAGTTCATTTTGAAAAATATACTTGATGACTTTCAGAAATATAGTCATGGAGTTGACAAGGTAATAAGACCATGAGATGTAGCAGCTGAACTAGGTTATTGGGCCCATCAGGTCTGCTCTATCATTCATTAAAATCATGGCTGATATGATAATCCTCAACTCTACTTTTCTGTCTTTTTCCCATATCTCTTGATTACTTGACTGAGTGAACGTCTGTCTGTCTGTCCCAGCCTTGAATATTTTTAATGACCAGGCCTCAATAGCCCTCTGATGACAAGAAAATCCAGTGAATTAATATCTTCTGAGAAATGAAATTCCTAACTCTGCCTCAATTACTCTGAGATTATACCTCCAGATCCTACAGTCTGCCAAAGGGGGAAACAAACTTTCCACATCTGACATGGTTCTTAAGAATCTGATATATTTCAACAAGCTTTCAATAAAATCATACTCCCTGATTATTTCTATTTCTTTAAATATACATCGTGACACTATATCTGTAACAGGAATATTTATAGCACAGATTAATGATGTATTTAACTTTGTTAAGAGCTGCAGCAGAATAACAAAGTTAAGATACTAAATTCATACTATCGCAATGATTTCCTTGAATGAATCCCAGGTATGCAGTAAACATTAACTTCCATTGATATAAGAAAGATGTGATGCTCCTGTTATATTGGGCTTCACTGTTACTGAATCGATGAGCTGCAGAATTGCCAGGTAATTCATCAAAGATGAGGCCTTGAAATACTTGTCACTACATTGCTAGCAGTCTCATATGGATAATTCTTTAAAAGTAACTGAAAAAGGGAGTGATCGGAAAAAGGGGCAATTCAGAGGAATGTCTGATCGAGCGACAGAATGATAGCAGCAGGCAGGTAGGGTATTAGTAATCAGGGACGATGGAGAGATGATGACTGACAGTGACTTATGGTTTTAATAGGAGTTTGGGAAAGAACATTCCGGCTTCTGTTGGCTCCACATTTGGATCAAATCAATTGTGAACAAATGGCCTCAGTCAACTATTAGGTTTTTTATTTACACCTGCAAGAACATAAGAAGTAGGTAGACACATGTGGCTCTCTGGCCTGCTGCACCATTCAGTTTGATCACGGTCGGATCCTAATTCCACTTTTCCAACCATTCCCTATACTCCTCGGTTCTTTCAAGGGCCAGAAATATTTCCACCTCAGACCTAAATATATTCAACAAAGGTGCACTGAAAACCATCTGGGATTGGAAAGGTTTGCAACCTGAGTGAAAAAATATGTCCTTTGCTCAGTCCAAAATAGACCTGTTGTCAGAGAACTGTACCTACTTCAGCCAAGAGGTACGTCTTTTCAATGCCCACCCAGGCAAACCCCTTTAGAATCTCACCTGTTTCAAGTAGATCACACTCCTTAAGCCCCAGAGTCCAGGACCAATGTATCAAACATAGGACAATCCACCCATCTCAAAAACGAATCCAGTAGACCTTCACGGAATTGTCCCCAAGGCAACTATATCATGGATAGAGAGACAAATCTGTACACTTCATTCACCATGCAGGACTAAAAAGACCTCTGTATTCTGTATCCCCTTACAATATTCACAAACATACCATTTGCTTTCCTGATTTGGAGATGCCGGTGTTGGACTGGGGTGTACAACGTTTTAAATTTGCTTTCTTAATTGCTTACTGTACTGGCATGTAAACTTTGTGTTGCTCATGCAGGTGCACCAAAGTCCCTTTGAACATGAAAATTTCACCTTACAATTTTCCTTTTAAAAAGTTTCCTGCTTGTCTATTCTTACTCATTAAGGAAAGAACGTCACACATCCTCACATTATACTTCATCTACCACCAAACCTGTTAATATCTTTTGGCTGCTTCCTCACAGCTGACATTTCCACTGAACTTTATATCATCAGCAGATACAGATATATTACTCTCAGTCTCTAAGTCTAAGTCATATCTATTGATTGTAAATAACAGTGACTCCATTATTGTTCCCTTCAGAGCTCTACTAGTCACAACGTGCCCACTTGAAGATACCCTGTTTATTCATATCTGTGTCCTCTCTATTAACCAAGCCTCTGTCCACACTAATATATTAAAACAACTACACGAGCCCTTATCTTGTATATTAACCTTTCACATTTACAGCTGACACAAAGGTTGGAGGTGTAGTCGATAGTATTGAGGGCTATTGCAGACTGCAGCGTGACAGGATGCAGAGGTGGGCTGAGAAATGGCAGATGGAGTTCAACCTGGATAAATGCGAACTGATGCATTTTGGAAGGTCAAACTCGAATGCTGAATATAGGATTAAAGACAGGATTCTCGGTAGTATGGAGGAACAGAGAGATCTGGGTGTGCAAGTACATAGATCCCTCAAAGTTGCCACCCAAGTGGATAGAGTTGTTAAGAAAGCATATGGTGTTTTGGCTTTCATGAACGGGGGATCGAGTTTAAGATCCGCGAGGTTTTGCTACTGCTCTACAAGTCCCTGGTGGGACCACACTTGGAATATTGTGTCCAGTTCTGGTCGCCCTACTATAGGAAAAATACAGAGGCTTTGGAGAGGGTGCAAAGAAGGTTTACCGGGATGCTGCCTGGACGGGAGAGCTTGCCTAATAAAGAAAGGTTGAAAAAGTTCAGACTTTTCTCTCTGGAGAGAAGGAGGAAGAGAGGAGACCTGACCGAGGTACACAAGATAATGAGAGGAATAGATAGAGTCAATAGCCAGAGACTTTTCTCGAGGTCAGGATTAATGGGTACAAGAGGTCACAGTTTGAAGATATTAGGGGGAAGGTATAAAGGAGACATCAGAGGTAGGTTCCTTATGCAGAGAGTTGTGAATGCATGGAATGCGTTGCCAGTGGTGGTGGTGGAAGCAGAGTCATTAGGGACATTTAAGCGACTGCTGGACATGCACATGGAGAGCAGTGAGTTTAGGAGTGTGTAGGTTAGGTTAATATTTTTTACATTAGGATTAAACCTCGCTACAACATCGTGGGCCAAAGAGCCTGTTTGTACGTTTTCTATGTTTTTTGTTCTATGGAACCTTGTACAATGCCACTTGAAAATCCAGATATTTTACATCCACTGGCTTCCCTTTACCATTCCTACTAGTTACATTCTCAAAAACTTACAATAAATTCATCAAATATAACTTCATTCTCATGTCACCATTTTGATTTTCATCATACTATGGTTTTCTACCCTCACTCCTCTTTCTTAAATAGCAATATTACATTTGTTAATTTTCAATTTGCTGGGATCATTTGAGAAATAAGGGAATTTTGGAAAATCATTGCTAGTGCATTTCATCTCTCTGTAGCTATCTCTTTTAGAACCCTAGGAAGCAGGCCATGAGGTGACTGATCCGAATTTGTTCCTGATGTTACTTACCTTACATTTCTCTGTGTTATTACCTTCTTAGTTACCTTCTATTTCTGGTTTGTAATTTGCACATTCTTTTTATGAACAACCAATGGGCAAAAAGATCTTTTAGTGGCTCACACTGTCCTGAACCTCCTATTGCCATTATGTCATTAGGTGTAGGATTGATCAGCTGCTGACCAGGACAGTGACATTAGGAAGCATAAACCTACTGCCCCTTTCAAGGTTGCATTTGTGGTCCAACTGCTCTCCTAATGCTCTTCTGCTGCCAGTTAGTCAGCCAGTCCAGGCTGCTTCTGCCCATGCCAAGATAGTCGAGCACAAAGAAGAGCCTTTAGGGCCAGAGATGCACAATTTATGAAGAACTTGTCCAGGGAATATGGATGTCACTGGTAAGGTTAGCAATTGTCACTAATTCCTAATTGTCCTTGAATTGAATGGCTTGCTAGACCATTTCAGACAGAAGGTAAAGGTCAAACACCTTGCTGTGGGTCTCGAGTCACATGTAGTCCAGACCCCAGGTAAGGATGACGGATTTCTTTCCTTAACATGTATTAGTGAGCCATGTAGGTTTTTAGCAATAATTGCCAGTGGTTGCATGGTCACCATTTGAATTCTACATTTTACTGAATCGGAATTTCACCATCCATTATGGTGAGATTTGAAATGAAGTACCCAAGACATTAGCTCGGGGCTCCAGATTACTAGTCCAATGACTGGACCACTAGGTCACCAACCTGTTTCCCGCTTAGGCATCCTGAAAGGACACCTGCATTCACCACAATATGAAACTCAGCAGCCTTCCATTAGTCATGTTGCAGCCATTAAAATAGCATTACATGGGGCAGTGAACACGAAGGAAGTGGATAAGAGTGACTGTTTGTTTTTTGTATGGGATAATCAAACATTTCTTTGAGAAAGTTGATTATAATGTGCGTTTTGTGGTGACTTTTTTCACACAATTGTGAGCAATACCTATGTAATCAACAGCATCATATATCATGGGGCAAGTGTTCCCTTGTTTCAGTTGCTTTTCTCTCACAAGAGAAATTGAAATAAAGTCAGCTGTCTCCGTAATACAGAGGCTCAGTAAACTCCTGTACGCAACAGCAGATTACAAGCAGTTTTTAATTTGCCTGTTTGAGGAAGACGTAAACCACATAAAACTTTACTGTCATAACCAGTGTCACTGTACAGGCAATGCTGAACTCATTCTGGTCTGCTGCCACAGCTACGTTGCAACAGATGGGAGTGGTCAGTGCGCACCATCTTGGTGAAACAGAGAAGTCTATCACACTGCTCCTAAATCAGGCTGAGCTCAGACAATTATTTCCTGAAGACTGCTGAAGTGTCCCATTGAGAGCCTTTCCTTCCTCTTTAGGAAGTCTGTCCTATTCCGGGTTAACTTTGCTTATTCAGCCTGTTATGGCACAGGCCAAATAGGATAGAAACAACTGTACACATATCTGGGAGCAGGTGCTCTGAGCAGGAACATGGAGGTGAGGGTGGAGGCAATCATTATGTGTGATACAAGTCATTGTGGTTTAAAGGAAATTGTATAAATACCCAAATGCTTCGTCCACAATCAGTAGAAATCAAACAGCAACTAACCTGAAAGATGCTTAAGATATATTAAAATAGCAGAGGCTCTTTCAGCTATTCAACGCAAGCTCAGCTGTGCAAGGTGAAGAGAGGGTGTTAGTTCAAGGATTCACATGCCAGTGTTGACGTCAAATGCAGACTGATGTCAAAAGCTGCTTATTCTGTAATCCTCCACAACACTCTCTAAACAAACTTAACGTACCCTGATGAAAGTGGTGCCTAACTTGATCAATATCACAATTACTACACAAATGCTACACTTCTCCAGCTTCTCCACATACATAGGATCTGTTCAGATGAGGAGGAACATGACGGCACTTGGAAGTACTCAAGGATGCCCTCATAAAAACATGGTACGATGCTCAACTCATCGACCGCCAGTTCTGACGCGCCATAGCGAGAAACTGTAATGACCTCCTCAGGAGACAGACATGAGCTGCAACCGACAGAATATCTTTCTTGTCCAGAACTTCCCAAGAGCCGAAAAACTACGCCATATTCTTTGCAACTTGCAACACATTATCAATGAGGATGAGCATCTCGCTAAGACCTTTTCCGTGCCTCCACTTCTCACCTTTAAATGATCAGCAAACCTCAGACAGATTATTATTTGCAGCAAATTGCCCAGCTTCCAGGACAACACCATACAACCCTGTCACGGTGGATGCTGTAAGACATGTCAGAATATAGACATAGATACCACCATTTTGCGTAGGGACACCTCCCACCATGTATACGGCAGGTACTCATGTGACTTGACCAATGTTGTAAACCTCATACGCTGCAGGCAAGGTTGCCCTGAGGCATGGCACATTGGTGAGACCAAGCAGAGGCAATGGCAATGGATGAACGGACACCACACAACAATCAACAGACAGGAGTGTTCCCTAGAGTCAAAGAACAATTCTGTGGTCCAGGACATTCAGCCTCAGACCTTCAGTTGACTGTCCTCCATGGTGGACTTTGGGGCAGGCAACAACGCAAAATGGCTGAGCAGAGGCTAATAGCCAAGTTTGGTAACCATTGGGATGGCCTCAAGTGGGACCTTGGGTTCATGTCACACCACAGGTGGCTCCACTGCATCTCTCTCTCTTACACACACACACATTTTTAAGTTTGTTGGGTGAATTTCTACTTGCAGAATTACATTTTATTTTGCTCAAAAACTGCATGAATCCATGTAAGATTCTGTAAAACCTTTTTTAGATTAGAATCTGAACACTGGGGCACAGACAGCCTCACACAGGGCATTTCACACCTTCAATGTATTATCTGAGCTGACATGGCACCTGTTGTTGAAGTTCACTTGAGAATGTAACTTTAAAAAAAGGTTCTTGGATTTACATATGAAAGAACTGCAACCAACATGGTCATTCTAAAAGATGAGAGACTTAACAAACAATCCAGGTCTTTTCAATATATAATTTCAGTTGCATCACACTGTAAACCTTTGCTGTAAATTCTGTGTCTTACGATCTTGTACTCCACGACCACTTGATGATGGAGCAAGCTGGTGTTTCCAAATAGACCTGTTGGACTGTAACCTGGTATTGTCAGATTTTTAACTTTGTACACCCCAGTCCAACACCGGCACCTCCAAATCATGACTGCTGGACTATAACCTGGCATTGTGTGAGTTTTAACTTAACATCACAACTGTGTGCAGAGTGGATTCAATTTTGGACACCCAATGTGATATTTGTAATGTCAAAATTACAGGCGTATAAAACGAAATATTGCTGTCCAAGTGTCTTCTGAGCTGCCGATGAAGCAGGAAGTATACAGGTGAGAAATCTGGGTGAGCAAAATACCCAAGGTAAGCAAAGTAAATAAATATGAAAGTAAATTATGAAGTTTCTAGAAACAAAAGTACTCCTGCTATATTTTAACCATGTTTCCTTTGCCATCAGACTTGAGCAGGATGTCAGTCCATCAGTCTCGTCATTGTACGCTCTCACTGCAACAGAAGTGGAATTGCTTCTCCCTTATCCTTCCCCTGGACCCCCTCTCCACCCCTCACACCTGGCTGTCCCCATTGCTGTCCAGTTTGCCACTTCATGCAGAGAATGATGCAGCTACTGAGGCAGCCTGTGAAATATTGAGGGCTCTTTATGTGCGTTCCCCGGGTCAATGGTTTGTAATTCCTTTCAGGGGTACCTGGCTGCAACATGAAGTAAATTAAGTACAAAGCCATTACTCAAGTCCTTCGGTGCCCTTGGCAGTCACATCACCGACATTGCGACACATGCAACACTGTCGCCTACATTTGCAATATCAACAAAGTGCAACCGTATTGTAATCAGAACGACTACAAATTGTCTGTTATTCTAAATCACACAAATTGGACAATGATGCAATTTTGCAAAGGAAGACTCCAAAAATACTGTTTCTGTAAAATCTACAAAATCTAGGTTTTTTTGTTTGTTTTAATATATTTAATTATCCAAATTAAAGATCTGATACAGAAGCCCTAAATCATAGCTATGATTGTCATTTTTCTTTTGACTTCTATCAATATCACTCGCAGATCATTTTAAATATTAAAACTATCCCATTAGGAATAGTAACGTAAAGAACTGATTTCAGACTGTTGTAAGAGTGATCATTGAAGAGTCCAAGAAATTATAGCAACAAAAAATTATTCATAGACACATTTAACATCTGTTCCAACAATTATTTGAATTCCATGTAAAAATGACATACTCGGTAAAGAGTAAATCCCTTCAATGATATGAAAACTGAAATGTATTACCAAATAAACTATAATTCAGAACTTTAGGATGTTTAAAAACTAATATTATTAGTCTAGAGTCTACATATTCTATTCAACTACTGAATCTATTTGCTGTAATAATGATAAAGATAAGGAATGTTAAATTAAAGGCAAGTAATTTCTTTTGAATAAGGCCATTTAAATTGCTTTATGAAGAATGAAACTATGTGGACTAAGAAACCAAATGTGCTGTGTACCATTTCTAAGATGAACAGGATCTGATCACATGAATTAACATTAAGCAGATCAAATATGCCTATACAAAATTTTGTTATATCAATTAATAATAGCCTAAATACAAAGTTAAATTTTATCATGTGCAGTATGTCAATCATGCAGAATGTCAGGTTGCATTCTGTGCTATCTACTTGATCTTCTCGGGTTTCTATCATTGAGTATTTTCATGTTGTGCTTCAGAGAATATAGGACACACAGTGACAGTATTGCAAATGTGCTTATGCTTGTCCTTCTGATGTTGGATAACTGGGACTAGGGAAGGATAAAGAAGAAGGTTCTTGTTTTACGCTTCACCTGTTTCTCACTCAGAAAAATGATAAATGACAGGGAGTAGTTTAGTGGGGACCCTATTATAAACCTACTTGCGATCAATAAAATCTCAGCAAATCTGCAAATGAAAGCTAACATTCTCATTCACTTATGTACTTCTTTAAGCATACAAATTCAGAGACTGCACCAGTTACAAAACCATGCTTGTAAATGGTGGAGAAATAAACACAGCATCCATAATAACCTAAGTCCCACTTTCTCCAGTATTTGTGACATCGAAACTTCTATTTTTCTATTGAATGGCTTAAGGTACTGCTAAATGGACAGATTGCTTTAAAAAAGATTTTTTGTGTGCAAGAAAGAGGAGTATTTCTCTCGCCTATCACCAGATATCAGCCTTCAACTTCCACAAATTTTGCTCCTGCTTTCCCGTCCTATCCAGAATTCACACAGCAAAAAAACTGGCAGAATGCAATCAAGTGTCCATAATGTGCCAACAGCTCTCTGGTAAACAAAAACAACATTAGGTTTGTAACTGAAATTTATTTAGATCTCCCAATCACTGCTTGAGCAAGCATCGCATTACTCTTCTCTGAAATCTCCTCTCTGATCCTCATAACACGGATCTCTACTCCCAGGCTGCTACACATGTGAACTATTAATCATAATCTTAAATGAAAGTCATGAGAAAAGGTGTGAAATACCTTGTTACAAAGTGTGAAGAACACTGAGGTTTATACCATATTGTTGTCCTCTAATATAGGTACTCTAACAAATGCTTGAGAGCAAAAGAATAGCATTTGACAGTGTTAAAAACTACTTCAGTGTTGAGGCATTTTGTTGAGGAAAAGAGCAGTATTTGTTTGGAGTTAGAAAGGAACAGGAGATATATATCAGAGTAGATTTTTGTCTTCACTACCAGGGCAGTAATCTGACAAAGGGATTTGCCTACTCTTTACAGAAACTGACGTGTTTCATTTTATTAATGTCAATCAAATTGCCTAACAGTCATAGGGAAAAGCAGGTGTCAAAGAATCAGCAGCCCTTTATTTATCATGCTCAATTTTCCTTTTCATTATATTCATTGACATTGGGAAGTCTTGGCTGTACATAGTTTTTGCTCAACCTTTATACAAACATCCGGTCAGACAGCAGCTGAGGAATAGAAGAGTCGATATTTCCAGTATAAGCTCTTCATCGGGAATTCTCTTCATCAGAAAGATTGACTCTCCTGCTCCTCGGATGCTGCCTGACCAGCCGTGCTTTTCCAGAGCCACACTTTTTGACTCTGATCTCCAGCATCTGCAGTCCTCACTTTCTCCTCTATGCAAACATAACAATTACTAAGCATTTACAGCTCAGAAGCGGAACATTTAATGCAACCGTGTTTATGTTTCACATAAGCTTCCTCCCACTTTGCTCTGTTTCAGTAAATCAATATATCTGTTCTCCCGAATGTACTTATGCAACTACATGGTTATGATATTCATACCAAGCACTAGTGAGTTCCACATACTCAACATTCAAAACAAAAGACAAAAATCCCCAGAATTCGTTCTTGGATTTATTTGTGATAATTTGGACTGTCTTATAGAGAGTTCCTATCTAAAGGTAAATTCTGAAATGCAATGCAAATGCATTAAATACTCATTGATTAATATCACACACTGTTCAAATTCCGTGCTTCTATGTTCAATCTAGTTATTCCACACAAGCCTTTATGCACATATCTCACATATAGTGAATTATTGTTCCTTCTCAAATTTCCTCAGGGAGCTCCTTATTATTTGGTTTTTGTCTCTCTCAAACTGAACAAAAATCAACACATCTCACTGCTGTTTGCGTGATCCTGCTGTGTAACAAGGTGCTGTCATGTTTGGTTTCACAGCACTCATAGCTTTTCAAATTAATTGAAGCTGAAGGTGTGTAAAGATAATGTATTTGACCATTTCTGTTATCCAGCTTACAAACAGTCCATCTCAAAAATTAGTTGTTGGATTCCAATTAAACCTGGCACACAGTTAGGCTGTGGCCCAAGGCAGAATGGGTTCATTTTTTGTGAAGATACAGATTTAGATCCAAATGTTAGACTTTTTAAAAATAATCTGTAAACATTGGAAGTAGGGCAAGTTAATTTTCTTGAAAAGCATATTGGGCATTGCTTGCTTTGAATTAGACTGTCATGGGTTCTCTCAGTTGTGAAAATATGGGCAGAATGTTCAGTGCAGGTTGTTGGGTATGGCCTGGTCTGAAGCTTCTTAATGGGAAGGGAGCATTTAGTAAAGAGATTTCTTTTTAAGCTTTGTACTAACAGCACATCACCCAGACAGGGAAATGCTTCAGGAAAGAGCTACGAAATTGTAATACTTTGAATATGTGGAGAGATATAGAGTTAATGTTTTGAGGCCAACGTGACTCTTCTCTAGAACTCTGATGGAGGTAAGAAGTCTACTGAGGATCCTCTTTTGTTATGGTGTTAGGCATTTTGAAATGTTTCTCAGGACATGAAAAGCGCTGCATAATCAATAGTATTTTCTTTCCTCCTTTCCTGACAGCCCTGATTTACTGAGATTCAGTTGAGGTGCTGGTAGCTCTCTAGTAGTTTGACCAAGTACCCATTGTTCCGAGGTGAATCTAGACAGTGTAAACAAACATTTTGGCATTGTTGCAATTGAGCAAATTGCCACATTCTGTGCATGCTTGTGCACCTTCTAAAATGGTTTATTCACACCTATCCAGAGCAGAAAAGTCAGTCAGTTTTCCTCTTCCTACACTAGGGACAATTCAACTATTGCTACAGCTGAGTTAAATTGCTTCAGTAAAGGCTGGAAATTGTATCTTGGTCCTTCTGAGTTTTATTATTTAGTATATTTATCACCAGGGTCTTCATAATATTGCTGCTTATGTTAAGCTTGAATTAAACTGAAACTTAGCTTTGTGAAGTTAAGCCAAAATGCCAGTCTGAAATTCTGCTTGTGTTTGAACGATCTAGTTAGAATGATATAGATTCACAAAAAAGACTGTGTCATTTCATGAAATTTCCTTACACTGCAACCTTTTAGAGCTGGAACATGAGTCTCGGCATTTCATGACCTTGTTTTGCGACACAATGTCATATACAAATGATATCTTTTAAATTTATCTGCAAATATTTATGTAGGGCATATACATAAATACATTTTAGCACATGGCTCATGATTTATTATACTCTCACACTCATTCCAGCATTACCTCTCAATGTGCTCTGCCTGTAGATCATGACAAGCAAGTCCAGGCAGCCCAGATGTTCCCTTCAGCGATAAAGCCAGCAGCAGCTGCCTGTTTGAAGCTGGAAAGTGATGAGGACGATCAGAATCCCAGGGGGCTCCTGCAGCAGTCTGGCTATCGTGGGCACTGAGAAGGATTATTGAATGAGGGGACAGGTCGACACATCTAGTCATCAAGGAGAGTCAGAATGCACAATATAAAAGTATGATCCTTTATTTCAACTCAAGAATTTGTTTTCATTGAAGTACAGATGTGAATGTTGAATGAATCTTATTATTCATGGATAGTGAAGTCATTCAGAAAGGTGAACATTCAGTTGCTGTGGGGTCTTATACTCAGGTGGTAAATAATGGAAGGGTCCAGGTGGACAGTAGGATCTCTTTAGTTGTGATATGAAGAAGTTGGTAGTACTTTGACTCTCTTAACAATTGGTCTAAGAAATGTTGAAGAGGCAGTACGTTGCTGCATTCAATCACTTTGTAAATGCCTCCTGTAGTATCTGATTGGATGGCATTCACAATTGAAATGAATGATTTATCTGAGTGGCCGTGCTATTGGTGAACTGGGACTGCCACCTCTCGTTGCATAGCCACTATCTCCCTGTTATTCACATTGAACTGCATAACGCCGTTGAGCACAGCATATAGTCAGGATCTTTAAATAGCTTTGGGAATCCATCAGAACTGTCCAGACAGAAACATGTTCCTACGATCTCTCCGGAAGGATTCAACAATGAGTTGAGTGTATCTCTTGCAAGCCTAGAGTTTACTGCCCATCCCAAATGAGAAGATGGCGATCAGCTATTTTCATGAACTATTGCCAATCAGATGGCGGAGGGACTTCCATCATGCTGTTAAATACTAAGTTTATGGATTTTGGATCCAGTGATAATGGAAGATTGACAGTGTACTTCCAAGTCAGAATGATGTGTGTCTTGGAGAAGTATTTGCAGATGGTAGTGTTGCCTTGTGTCTGATGCACTCGTCTTTCTTGATAATAATAGTTGGGGTTTTGGAAGGTGCTATTGAAAAAAAAACCTGGATAACTGCTGACTTGCAAGACATAATTGGTTCACACAACAGGCCCAGTGCACTGATGTGCATGGAGTGAATGTTTAAGAAGATTTAGATTGTGCAATCCAATGAGGTGTTCTATCTTAGATGGTGTCAAGCTTCTCAAGTATTATTGGAGTTGCACTTTTGGGGAAGCAACAGCCAGGTGGTACAATCGTTAGACTGTTACTCTAGAGACTCACTTCTTGTTCTGGGGACTGGGTGGTGGAATTTGAATTTTGTACAAATCTGGAATTTAAAGTCTAATGATGACCATGAATCCATAGTCAATTGTCCTAAAAACCTATCTAGTTCACTAACGTCTTTTAGGGATGGTATACATGTGACTCCAGACCCACAACAATGTAAATTACATTTAGCCACACTCTGGGCAATTAAGGATTGGCAAAAAATGCTGGCCCAGACAGCAACACCCTCATCCCATAATTATTAAATAAAACGGATCCAGGCAAGTGATTTGTATTTGCTCACACTCCTGACTTGTGTCTTGCAGTTGTACAGGCTTTGAGGAGTCAGGAGATGAACTGTGTGCCTCTGACCTGCTCTTGTACATGCTCACCCAGTTAAGCTTCTGGTTTGGACACTTAGGAAATTGATTGTCGGAGATTCAGTGATGGTAATGTCTCAGGTAATGCTTACTGTTCATGTTACATTCACTACACCCACCTTACTCTGGGTAGAGGCAATGAGTCCTTCTCTTGATTTCAAAGGAAGTAGGTAGATCTGTATCAAGTCCCTGAGATCTGAGTAATTCTGCCTGAGTGAATATTGCTGGACGTATTGCTAGCATGTCTAGTATGTCTAGGCATTGTGTCCCTCCTGTAGTACCCCACAGTGGTGTATCCTCTATCAATAGGTACTAGATAACCCAAGACAAAGCACAGACAAAGGAGGCAGTGAACTACTTCAAACAAGTGCGCACCAGTAGAGGTGGCAAATGTCAGTAGTGGCAAATATAGTGATTGCCAAGAGGTGGTGGTCAGATGTTTTTCTGTCTTAGACATGCATTGCCCCCGTTTGTATCATAATGTTAACTGTAGTGAGTTGATTAGGTTTTGTTGCATTCAAGCACAAATTGCACCATTATCTGAGGGACTGTGAATGAAAAACAGTGCAGTGAACATTCCCACTTTTGACCTTATGATGGAAGGAAGGCCATTGCTGAATCAGTTTCAATGGCTTAGGTCTTGAGGCATTACCCTGAGGAACTCTACAGCAACGTCCTGTGGTTGAGATGATTGGCATTCAACAATCTGATCCATCTTACCTTGTCCTAGGTATGATTGGTGTACAATTTTGATCTGACTGATTGGTCACTTAGCCCATGCTGATTGGTGCACAAGGTGTAGTATGCCGTAACTTCAGTTGGTTGACATCTTTGAAATGCCATGACAATTGACCACTTCACCTCATTTTATCTATGTTAGGTATAGTCCCTGCTGTGCTATTCTGTACTCCTCAGTGAAGCAAGATTGACTGCCTGTCTGAATGATGTTGAGAGAGCAAGGCATATGCCAACTCGTGGTTTTGTATGATGGAATGATCTTCTGCAGCTGATGATAGCTGATGGCAAATGGGCTTTGAATTGCTGGATCTGAGCTAGATTTGGCATGGTGATGTTGTTCCTGAATTCACTGGAGAATATTCTCAGTATAAAGACAGGGCTTTATTTGTACAGGAACTGGTCATTCGTACCAATACTGCTGTGCATGGATGTAGCTGCAGCAAGTACATTAGTGAGGGTGAGATCATGGAGATGTTCCCCTCACTTTGGGATTCTCACCACAAGTCCAGTGCAACAGAAAGTCCTCAATCCTTCAGGATTTGACTAACTTTGTCAGTTGTGGAACTACCAAGCCACCTTTGGTGATGGACATTAAAGTCTCCTATCCAGAGTCCAGCAGCCCTGTACTTCTTTCAAAGTAATGTTCAACAAGGAGGAACACTCATTAATTAGCTAAAGGAAGGCAACAAGCAGTATTCAGGAGGACCACCCTTTTTTCATTATAGGCCAGATTCGATGAACCATCATGGATCCTGAGTTAATGATTAAGACAATACACTGTTGTGTTAGTGGGCGGTTGAAGCTGTCCTAATGGTAGGATGTGGCAAAATCATAAAGTGTTAGCCTCAGGCCATCAGGTCAAAAAGTTAGAAATCCACAATAAGGCAAGCTCTCAAACTGCACACTCCCACCTGAAACAGTTGACTGGGGAGCAGCTGTACTTAAATGGGTATTAGCAGCACATGGTTCAGTTATAGCAACAGCAGAATAAAATGATCATTCACAAAGACAACATATGACAGTTGCACCTAGACAAGTAAGTCCCACAGGACCCAAACAGGGGATTTAGTAAGCTGTTAAAATAATGTTAAAGAAATCCTCCTTTAGTGCTGCAACTACAAATTATGCTAAACACCAAGTTCCACAATCTCTTCAGCACAGAACTCTCATGTACAGTGGTATTACTAAAGGTATATTGTGGCTTTTTTGGCAGTAGTTAAAATCACAAAGAAAAATTTTTCAGTTTGTTGGTAGATTGCAAAAATTCAATACATTTAAACCACTTCCTGGAAGAGAAGGAAAACATGAGGAAAGACTGAGCTTGCATTTATGGCCTTTAGGATATCCCAAAACATCTCACAGTGAGTGAATCATTTTGAAGTGCAGTCACTATGTGGACACAGCCAGACAGCAAGGTTCCATTTGCAGCCATGGGATAATTGACTAGGTGGCTTTTTACTGATGTTGGTTTAAAGATGATTGTTGACAAGACGATGGGGAAAGTCACCTTGTTTCGAAGGTGAAAACAACCTTAAACATCAGTAAAACGGTTGATGTGGCGTTGGTTTTAAATGCCTCATCCAAAGGATAACATCTCAAACAATACAGCAATTCATTAGTGAGGCAACAGCATTGATTATGTGTTTAAATGTTGGAATAGGGCTTAAATCGACAACTGTATTCCCTAAAATCAACAATGAGCCCTGCGTGAGACGGTACCCAGCATTAATGGCTACCAAGTAATTAACAGAGGTACCACTGATTTTCAAAGAATTGACATAAAACCTCACATTGGGGAAAGAGATTCAACTTTGGTTTCCTACCAGAGCTGCAATGCAAACTATCAAATATAGTAACAGAACAGACCTCCATAACGTATGCATTCTATAATACTGGCCTTACTTCCTTTATTTCACTCCAAATTGAATTACTCATCCTAGCATTCTCTTCATTACTTGAGTCCCTTGCTGAGAAGGTGAGTGTAAATAAGGTGACTCAGATTTCTAAGAGTTACCTACAACAGATCATTACCATTTTTGCTGCAGGTGCCAATATAAACACACATTATGTTACTATTTTGGAAGCTCCAGTATTACAGTAGCTTAAAGTTCTAATCTGTTCTCAGATCTAACAAATTTAATGAGAATATCTTGGAATCAAACAAATCATCCAGCCATTTCCTTTTTGTCCTTCTTAATATTTTACAAGAGTATTCACATTTAACAAGAGTATTGGCCTAGTCTCAATGTTTAGCTGTTGTAAAATAAGTTTCTCAGTACAATACAATGTCAACATAATCTTATAAAATTCAACAATAGGTAGATATAGAACTCCTTCACAAATCTATTACCCTGCTTTAATACGTCTTAGTTAACAACTAAGTTTGTTTGGTCAAACAGAGATTTCACTTAAATACAATTCTTAATGCGCAACACTGACAGATAATTTCAAATTGTATGACTACCTATTAAAAATTTTAGTTTATGTTTGGAATAATATGTTAATGTCCCTGAAGAGCTTTTGAAGGCCCCTTTATAAATAAAAGAAAATTCAGTCTGGGGGGAAATATAGTCAAACTACTTTGATGGCATTCATCTAAATATTCATACTTTGGATGGTATCCAAGAGCTTTAGAAGAAATTCAAAATATTTTCCAAGAGGAATGATTTATGCCTCGGTGAGTGATAATAATCACATTACACTATAGACTGTCAAAAGCCCATGCTATGATTGGACAACATCTGTGCTCCATCTGACAGCAGATTAGCATTCTGCACACACTTATCCTCTGTTCCACAGTCGTCAGTACAGCTGCCTTTTACAAATACAAACCAATACCTTGACATTTACACAATTACAATACTTTCAACATGTAAACAAACTGAGCCTATTTATCTTGGTGTAATGCTGCTAAAATAATTCATTTGTAAATGCAATACATTTGATTTCAGCATGTGAGGGTAGGATTTAATGCTTCACATCATCTATTCGAAAAATCATGTTTGGAATGATAAAGCAATTTTAAATCCAATATTCCCAAATTGCTCCCACTAGAAAGGGACTTTCAGTATGTGTTGATGATCTCACCATGTACTGTATTTTACAGATTTGTCACACCCATTCTAAGGGATGATGCTCAATTTATATGCATATTGCATGTTGCTTGGAATATGAAATGCGAGTCAGAACAAAAATGAAAGGGTATGCCATAGGAAACACAAAGACACAGAAATGATTTGGTGACATTTTAGCAACATTTTAAAACACATCTTGCAGCATTTTACAGTAGCTATGATCCCATCTTTAAACAGCAAGCAGGTTTTATAAAGGGTAAGAAGTCAAATATATATTACAGGAAAGGGCATCAGTAAACAAATAATAAACCCAGCCTCGAATATTACTCTAAAATGGCAACAAATGATGTGGGAAATTAGGACTGAGTGCTCTTGTTTCTTCTCTGGTCATTTAATAAAATTCCATTTCACATTGCATTTTCCTCATGCCTGATTGGAATAGGCTATACAACACAATTTAAATGAGGAAACAGAAACCCTTTCAGGAATACAAACTGAACGCCAAACATCAACATGTATACCGGCAGGACTTAGCCTACAAATAAATCAATTTACACAATATTTTTCTTCAACTAAAATTTATGAAGCGAGAGTTCAATGTTCGTCTGCAATATACTGAAGCACTGCAGTCTGCAAAAAAAAATGTTGAATTATTTATGTCTAATGCTGCCTATAAAATGCTGCTGCCTTATTCTTGAACATCCCTTCTGTTTGTAAAATATATTCCTTTTTATTGAGAATGAGCTAAAGGGAGCGTGATAGTACGTTACTAAGCGTAACTTTCTGTTCAATGTTCCAAACATGTACTCACCATTAGGACTGCAAAGTTACCGAAGTGCACACATTGAATGGTGGTAATATTGCTTGCAGAGCCTGTTATATGGCACCCTTTAGCATGCCAACCACCGTGCCCATCCAAAAGGTCAAAATCCCAATATGCTGCAGTGGGATCTGTACCCAGCGCAAAATGCCTCAGAACAACAGTAATGGGTTTAGTGAGGTTCCCAAAGCTGCACCCATCTGCAGAAGCAAATTGAATTAGGTTAATGGAGTGGAAAGGTTTATAGCTGAATACTATATACACAGATCTGGAAGGTTTTGACAACAAGAATCGCAGGATTTAAAAAAAAACTTTTCAGCTTAAATGTAATGAATAAAAACTCAGCACGAATTATGAAATGTGATGAAATTAAAGAACATGAAACTTCTACCTGTCTTTTAGAAAGTATTCTGTTGGAATATATTATCCACAAATTAAAACTTATTGAAATGAATTAAAAAAAAGCCCTGCTCGAATTTCTGCAGAACACATTTTGTCTTTTGACACTTGTTTACATTATCCCTGACATATGCATTTACGCTTTATGCAGATTAAATCATGTGTATTGAGTGTTACTATTCCCTCACATAACAACAATATTTTTGAAAATTGATATTTTAAAAATACTGTAAATCACCGAGCACAATTTATTTTCAAAATGCATGCTGCTTATATCTTGACTGAATGTTATACACTACACTTTATATTGGATAACAGCTGAATGATGGGCATGAGCTGGATACATTTTCAGAACGGACTGACTTGTTTGAATAAGTAAGCTAATTAGAACAATTAGCGAGAACTATAGAAATTGATGCAACAATTAGAAAGCAACTATTAGACATAGATCTCTCTTTTACATCCATATGTAGCAACAATTGAAGGTCAACAATGCATTCAGAATTAATTTAGTTAAATGCTACATTTTGCAAGTGGTTTGACAAAACAAGCTTTTTGCCAAAACAAAAAGACTGTTCAGGAATCTGTTTGATTCCATTGTCTCTCAAAGTAAAATAAAACCTATATGGCAATCACATGTGCATCACTTAAACTAGTAGAACATACAGATTTTCAAATTTAAATAGAAAATTACCTATTTTGACGAAGACAACTGGAGTCGAGACACACTTGCGTTTCCCATCATCAGCAAGGTTTGATGAGTTACCTGTGCTGGGGAAGAGTTTTCCATTTCGAAATACAATAAATTGTAGCTTGCAAGATGAGTTGTCAACAGTGTGCAAGGCGAGGAAATGAGTGAAAATTGCTGGTGGCAACTGAACTGATGCCACTGCTACGGTGTTCTGTAGAATTAAAGAAAGAAGAAAAGATGTGAGTCACAATACTCTTGTTTTCAATAATTTCCTTTACAGCAAGGCATATGAACTGTCTCTTTTACTAACAGATTGGAAGCTACCAAAAACTGGAGTTATAACTAGGGGAATAGCTATAATTCAGTGCATTTTAACAAACAGCACATTTCCATTGCCTGAGAGTATCTTTCTGGTCAAGCTCCCTGCTGCAGAGGTGAGAATGGTTCCTACCATCCAAGCTAGAGGGTTACATCAACACTGCAGATCTTATTTAAAGAGACAATCTACCAGGTTTTTATCCTTCACTTGCAACAGAATCGGACAACTTACATACAGAATGGATTTATAAAAAGATTGCATAGATGTCTTTGTTCTTTATTAATATAAAATGGCACTGAAATAAAGTGCCTCATCAAAGTAAACACAGAGGGGAAACATATTTAAGCATTTTAATTCCAAATTTTCTCCACCTAGACTACACTAATTTCTTCATTTTCTCTTAAATGATTACTGTTCATCTGGGTTTGTCATCTGTCTGGATTAATCACACATCAGTACCAAAAGCGTTCAGTGACTCATAGCATATCCTCATTAGAAAAGTAATGTAATATTTACACTGCCCACAACTGTATTTTTTTTTCTTTTGTGATCAGTAATAAAGTTCAAACAAAAGTTTCATTTAAACCTTTTACCCACAATATTAAACATTGCAGTCATTAACAGTCACAGTTTCTGTGACATTTACTGTATGTGCAATTATAAATCTGAATGATAATCTCATAAAGCCTCCATGGCAGATGTAATATTTGGAGACGGAACATTGCCTTAGGCCAGGTCGAGGTGGAAGCACATTATGCAGCAAATGCCATGAAAGAAAAAAAACACCCAGGAACTAAGACTAGAATTGACCATTGACTTCACTCTGTCAATGTACGCTTGGCCCAGCAGGGATAACAATTGCATTAAACAGAATATATAATATGCCTCATTCTCATCCCACTTGGGTGCCTGTCATAAGCCAACCAGCCTCACATCAGATCTTTCTACCTATAACACTGCAAGCTAGAAAAAAAGTAAAGTAAACATGAAGTAAGTGTGCATTTTGATTTCCACATTAACTCAGATAGGATAAACCAAGTTTATCAGAGAAAAAAAGCAAGGAACCCAAGCTGCAGGCTAGACACTGTCGGATGGATATTGTCTGGTCACCACCAGGTGCAGAATGTTCTCCGTGGGTTTTGAGGCACTTTCCGCTGCCTACAATCTGTCAGGCTAATACTGGGTTGGGGGATGGTGTCAGATGCTGACAATTTGCAGGAAACAGTCCCTCAAGCTGTGATTTTCCCTGAATTGGCCAATCAATGGCCAGAGAGTGGGCCATAGTTAAGCTAATGGTTCACCTCACAAAGTAGAAAACTCTTAGCACTGAGGAAGCAAGGGGCTGCCTTTTCAAAAAGAGATCAAGAGTCACCAGCTAAGAAGGAGCCAGCTTAACACCTTGAGATTTGTCAAGATTTAAAATAATAATTGTTATGGGGAGCTCTCCTGTCAGGGGCACAGACAAGAGATTCTGCAGCCATAACCTTGAATGCAGGACAGTAGGTTGCCTCCCTGGTGCCAGAGTCAAGAAAGGTTAAGCACTTTGTCAAAGGAGAGAATAAGAAACCATAAGTTGTTGTACACATTGGTAAGAACAACATAGTTAGGAAAAGGGCTAAGGCTTTGCAGAGTGATTTTGGAGGTTAGGGACAAGGCTAAAAAAAACCTTAAAGGTAGTAATCTCTCGGTGCATGTTCTAGTGAGAATAGGAGTAAACAAAAGGGCAGAAAACTCAGTGTCTAAAGAGAAGGTGCAGTATGTAAGGATTCAGAGTTTTGGATCACTGCAATCTCTCCTGGGCAGAAAATACCTGTTCAAAAGGGATGGGTTCGCCTGAACTGGAAAGGCACCAATATCCTCATGGGGAGATTTGCCAGTTCTGTTTCAGGAGCCTTTAATCTAGTGGGGAGGGGAGGTGGGGGTGGTTTCCTGAGTAGCAGTGGAAATCAAAAGGCAGATGAGGATGGTTCTGAATCAGAAAATAGCAAGTTAATTAGAAAAGACAGACAACAGCAAGTCAGAGAATGAGGTAAGTCTGAATAATTAAACTGCATTTATTGCAATGCAAGGGGTCTAACAGGTAAGGCTGACGAGCTCAGGGCACGTATGGGAACATGGGACAGGGACATCATAGCTATGACAGAAAATCAGCTGAAGGAAGGCTAGGATTGGCAGCTTAATCTTCTGGGTTTTAAATGCTACAGGAAGGATAGAAAGGGAGGCAAGAGAGATGGGGAAGTGGCATTTTTGATCAAGGAAAGCATCACTAATGTACTTAGAGAGGATCTTTGAGTGACTGTCCAGTGAACCTATATGGGTAGAACTTAGAAATAAGAAAAGAACAATCATCTTGATGAAATTATACTATAAGCCCCCCAGCAGTCAGAGGAAAATTGAGGAACAAATATGTCGAAAGACCTCAGAAATATTAAGAATAATAGGATTGTAATGGTAAAGGATTTTAATTTTTTGACTGTTATTGTGTTCAGCGTTTGGATGGTGAGGAATTTGTTAAATGAGTTCTAGGTCATTTTATTTATCGATATGTAAATGTACCGACTAGAGAAAGACATTGGGGAGACAGGACACCAACTCGCGGAACGTTTCAGGGAACATCTCTGGGACACATGCACAAAACAACCCCAACCGCCCTATTGCACACCACTTCAACTTCCCCCCCACTTTGCCAAGGACATGCAAGTGTTCTGCACCTCCTCCAATGCCAAATCCTAGCCACCCAACAATGGAGAAAGAACGCCTCATCTTCCACCTAAAGCATTAATGTCGACTTCACAAGTTTTCTCATCTCCCCTCCCCCAACCTCCATCCCAGATCCAATCCTCCAACTCAGTACAACCCTCTTGACCTGTCCCACCCCACCGACCTATCTGCACCCTCCCCACCTTCATTTATCTTTTGCCTTCCAAGCTATGTTTCCTCCAGTCCTATCACCCCCTCCTAGTTATCTCTCAGCACCCTCTCATTCCTGATGAAAGGATTATGCCCGAAATGTTGACTCTCCTACTCCTCGGGTGCTGCCTGACCTGGTGTGCTTTTCCAGCGCTACAATTTTTGACTCTGATCTCGAACATCTGCAGTCCTCACTTTCTCCTACTACAGAAGGTGCAAAACATGGCCTTCTCTTGAGTAATAAGGCAGAGCAAGTGACTGAAATGATAGTGGGAGAACGCTTTAGGACAAGTGATCGTAATTCTATTAGTTTTGAAATAGTTACGAAAAAGAGTCGGCCTTCCATAAAAGTTAAAGTTCTTAATTGGAGTAAGGCAAATTTTAATGATATGAGACGGCATTTTCAAAAGTTGAAGGGAGTCAGCTATTTGCAGGCAAAGGGATAACTGATAAATGGGAGTCTTTATGCTAGGTCCTGTGTTATGTTCCTATTCTGTTCCTATTAGAGTGAGGGGCAAGGCTAGTAAGTGTGGAGAACAATGAATGAATAGAGGTGTTGAGGTTCTGATCGAGAATAAGAGAGTCATATATTAGACACAGACAACTTGGTCAAATGAAGAGTATAAAGGATGGAGGGGCATTCTTAAGAGGGAAATCAGCAGTGCAAAAAGGGGAGATGAGATGGCAGATAAGGTTAAGGATAATCTAAAGAGATTTTACTAGTAGCATTAAAAGCAAAAGAGCAACTAGGGAGAGAACACAGCCTCTTAAAGATCAGCATTAACTTCAGAAGGTTGGAGAGATAAAATGAATATTTCATGTCACGTTTTCCTGTGGAAAATGAAATGGATGCTAGAGAACTCAGGGAAATAAATAGTGTTTTGAAAGCAATTCACATTGCAGAACAGGAAGAGCTGGAAGTCTTAGAAAACATAACGGTGGATAAATCTCTGAGACCTGATCAAGTAAATCCCAGGAATTATGGAAAGTTAGGGAAGAAATTGCAGAGCCCCTATCAGAGATATTTGTATAATCTATAATCATGGGTGAGGTAACGGAACACTCGAGGGAGGCAAATGTTGTTCCTCTATTTAAGAAAGGCTGGAAGGAGAAGCCTGGGAACTATAGACCTGTGAGTCTGGTGATTCCGAAGGATATGTTTTATATGCATTTAGAGAGGCAAGGGCTGATTAGCGATAGTCAGCGTGGTTTTGTGTGAGGGAAGTCACAAACTTGATTGAGTGTTTTGCGCAAGCAACCAAGAAGATTGATGAGGGCAGAGTGGTAGACATTATTTACTTGGACTTTAGTCAGGCCTTTAACAAGATTCCACATGGTCGGCTAATTAGTAATGTTAGATCACATGGAATTCAGGGAGGGCTTGCCAATTGGATACAAACTTTGCTTGATGTAGGCACCAAAGGGTGGTGGAGGGTTGTTTTCCCAACCGGAGGCCTGTGACCAGCAGTGTTTTGCAGGGATCGGTGCTGTGTTTACTTTTATACAAATGGTTTATATGAGAATTTAGGAGGCATGGTAAGCAAGTTTGTAAATGACACCCAAACTGGTGGTTTAGTGGACAGTGAAGAAGGTTACCTAAGATTACAAAGAGATCTTGATCAATTGGATCAATGGGCTGAGGAGAGGTGGATGGAGTTAAACTTGGATAAAAACGAGGCATTGCATTTTGGCAAAACAAATAAAAGACTTAGACAATTAATGATAGGGTCTTGGAATAATATTACAGGACAGAGAGACCCAGAGTTCATGTACATAATTCTTGAAATTTGCATCACAGTGTGCAATTCTGGTTTCCCTGCTATAGAAAAGATATTGTAAAACTTGGAAGGGTTGTGAAAAGATTTTTAAGGATGTTGCCAGGGTTGGAGGGTTTGATCTTTCAGGACAGGCTGAATAGACTGCAGCATCAGAGGCTGAGGGGTGACCTTCTTGAGGTTTATGAAATCATGAGGGATGTAGGTAAGATGAATAGAAAGGGTCATTTCCCTAGGGTGGAAGAGGACAAATCTAGGGGCATATTTTTAAGGTGCAAGGAGAAAGATTTAAAAAGGACATGAGGGGCAACTTTTCTTTTTACACAGAGAGTGGCTCATACCTCAAATGAACTGCCAGCGGAAGTGATGGATGCAGGGACAGTTACAACATTTAAAAGACATTTGCGTAAATACTCAAATAGCAAAGGTTGGAGGGATATGGACCAAACACAGGCAAGTGGGATTAGTTTGGTTTGGGAGCACGGTTGGCATGGACTAGTTGGACCAAAGGGTCTGTTTCCATGCTATATCACTCTACGAGCCCCTCTCCAAAGCCTCTGAATTACTCATCCAGTGACATTATTAAAATTCCATGTGAAAAGAGAGAGGGATCAATCTGCAGAAAAACAACAGTATGAACTGTGGCAAAGCCAACTCAGCCAGTCTGTTATGACGAACACAGCAACAGGAATAGGCCAGTCAGGTTATCAGGGTTGCTCTGCCATTCAGCTAGACCAAGATTGACCACCTACCTCAGTGTCACGTCGCCAATGTATCCCTATTTTTCTTAATGTCATTATTATCCAGAAATCGTTTCTGTCTTGACATGCTCAATCATTGAGCTAGCATAGCCCACTGGGATACAGATTCCCAAAGGTTCACCAGCCTCTGTGTGAAGAAATACTTCCTCATCTCAGTCTTAAATGGCCTATCCCTTATTCTAATGCTACATCCTCTGGGTTGGGGGCACACCAGCTTGGCAAAGAATCCTAATTACATCTATGTCACCTTGTACGAGTTTTGTAAGTTTCAATCTATTCACCTCCCATTCTTGTGAACTAAAAAAAACAGACCCAGTTTCCTCACTCTCTCTTCATAAGACATCCTGCCAATCCAGGAATTAGTCTGATGAACATCTGTTGCACTCCCTGAATGACAAGTACATGCTTCATATGATAAGGATACCAAAAGTGCATACAATATTCAAAGTGTGATCTTATACAACTGCTCAACACAATTACACAAGGCATCTGGTGGCACTGTGAAGTCTATAGTCCCTTAATTATCCAGATGTGAACAGGACAATCTAAATCAGAACAACCAGCTTATGACAATCTCAACAAAGTAACACTTTACAGAAGTGTAGAAACTACAAGGATGAATTATAAAAAGAAATGAGAAAAGCAAAAAGACAATAAGAAAAGGCAACAGCTAGTAAATTAAGGAAAATGGAATGGTGTTTTATCAGTATGTTCAGAGTAAGACATTGATGAAGGGAAGGTTTGCACTCATTACAGATGTAAGTGGTAACTTGTGTGGATACAGAAGATGTGGACATGGTACTTAAACAGCATGCTGTCTATCTCTTCACAATGGAGAGGGATGGTCCAGGATTTCTAGGTAAAGAAGAGTGTGAAATATTATTGAAAATATGCAAAATGAAAGGAAAGAAAATACTGGAGGGACTAACCTCCTTGAAGGTGAACGAATCACCAGGGCTGGATGAATTATATCTTAGGTTGTTAAAGGAAGCCAGAAAGGAATAGCAGATGCTCTGAGGATGATTTTCCAACATTCATTCAATAGATGAGGTACCAGAGGACTGGAGGTCTGCAAACATTGTACCATCATTCAGAAAGAATGCTAGAGATGGACCAAATAATTATACATCAGTCATTCTGAATTCAGTGGTGGGCAAATCACTCAAATCAATTTGTGAGATAGGATTAACTATTACTCGGAAAGGTATGGATTAATCAGGGGTAGGAAGCATGACATTGACTGGCTGACTGACTGACTTCATTGAAATATTTGATGAAGTAACAAGACAAGGTTAGTGCCTTGGGCATTGTCCACCTGGACTTGAGTAAGGCACTTGACAAGGTCCCATATGGCAAACTGGTCAGAGAAATACAAGTATACAGGAGGATGTGGCAAGTTGATTCCAAAATTGGCCTAATGACAGGAAACCGAGTGTAAAGAAAATCTTCAACAGAAGATGCCGTGAATGGACAGCAGTTTCTAATCGTGTTCCACAGGGGTCAGTATTGGGTCCCTTGATGTTTAAGGTATGCTGTCAACTACAGGACAATATCAATATTTTAGTTGAGTTGCAAGTGGAATTCATTCCAGAGATGTGAAAGCTAATGCATTTGAAGAAGAAAAACAAAACAAAGGAATACATGCCAAACAGGAGGGAACTGAGAGGGGTGGAGGAAGCAAGAAACCTTGGAGTGCAGGTCCAGAGGCCCCTGAAGGTGGCAAGACAGCAAGTAAGGTGTTAAAGGCAGAATGTGGGATGCTTTCCCTCATTAGATGAAGTACTGAAGGCAGGATGTAATGCTGGAACTAGACAAAACTCAAATGGACAAAACCAGGCCATTTATGTGGACAGCTTTGGTCACCAGGTTACAGGAACGATGTAGTCGAGACAGAGTGCAGCAGAGATCTGCAAGAATGTTACCAGGGTTGAAAATCGCCACCAGAGTAATGGATAGGCAAGGTTGTTTTTCACAGAACAGAGAAGACTGAGGGGTAATCTTATTGAGGTACACAAACTAATGTAGGGGTTGGACAGTGTGGACAGGCAAGGCCTATTTACTCAAGTGGAAATGTCAGTTCCCAGACGCACAACTTTAAGGTGATTGGCAGAAGGCTGAGCGGCAACATGAGGAAAAAACCAATTTCAACACAGAGGACCACAAGACCAGCATTGAAGGTCACAACACTATACCCTGCCAGCCTGGTCTGAGGTTGCCAACTTGGTCAGTGTGGTCTCAGGTGTCTACAGTAATATCCAGCAGTGTACGAAGAAGGTCAATAATTTTCTCTGATCAACCTTTAAGGGCTACACTCTTCTTTCTGCTACCTCATGCTCATTCTATCTCTGCTACTGTACATCCTTCCCACCAAGGGTCATGATTTGTCACTCTCACCGTTGTCTGCACCATCTTTCTTCACTTGCTCTTACACCCACAATTCTCCCACACTAATAACCCTGCATCACTTCAGAGCTGCCTGCATACCTTGCTTAGGACACCTCATCACCTTTCCCCCATCTGCATCTGCTCCAACAGATGTTCCAGCCACATTCATCTCATTGCATTCCTTCCTTCCTCTCTGTGCTGAAGAAAACAGCCAGAATAGGGAAGAGGAGCCAGGATGGCTGGCAGAGTGCCCAACATTCAGCTCTGCCTACCCCATGAAGAGCGGACCCTGACTGTCCTGAGTGGCTGAATGATGATACCCAAGCCCAGTTTCTCAGGTTGAGTTTCTGTTCACAATTTCTGGTTTTGTTTCCACCTTTGTTGGCCATATGAATATGATCAATGGTGCCCCACACAAACTAAAGCATATTGATGATGGTGAAATTATTACATTTTCCAGCTCAGACAAAGAGGGCATCAGTGACTAAAAAGCTCCAGGGTTGTCCAGCCATTAAGAAATACCATTAAGGTACACAGCTGATCTTTTGAAGGACACAGAAGGGAATCACTTCAAGACTACAGTGAATTTGATGCTTATAGAAGGACATGGTGTTGTGTAGACTTTGATTGTGAGGTTACAGATCTCTGTGATCATTTACTGAGAGAATATAGCCTCCTGTGGTATTTGGTCTTGATGACCTCCAAGGTAGCCCCATCTTCAGCAGTAGATTCTATACTGAGACTATAGTCTCTGTTGACTTCTTGTCCCTCTTTCCTCTCCTGTGCCCTCCTGATGCTGGGGTTCCAGCAATTTTATGGAGTACATTATTTCTCATTGTCATTGACCATAATCTTAAAATCATTGCAAGTTGCAGACTTCCTTTAGGCTTCTAAATGCAATTGGAGGCAGTGTCCTCTGCACTTCTGTCCATGTGATGCCACTTGCTCTATACGCATTACCTGAGTGCTGACTCTTCTTGCCATCCGCAAAATCCCAAGCGCTCCTTTTTACCAAGTGCCAAATCTGCCTTTGCATCTGGACCATTGTATAGGGCTGGAACAATGTCCTGGGGCAGCTGTAACTGGCTCCCCATTAGAATCATAGAATCCCTACAGTATGGAAACAGGTCCTTCAACCCAACAAGTCCACATTTGCCTTCCAAAGAGCATCCCACCCAAACCCATTCACCATTACTCTACATTTATCCCTGAATAATGCACCTAAACTACACATCCCTGAACACTATGGGCAATTTAGCACGGTCGATTAACCTAAGCTGCACATCTTTGGATTGTGGGAGGAAACCAGAGCACCCGGAGGAAACCCACGCAGACATGGGGAGAATGTGCAAACTCTACACAGTCGCCCAAGGGTGGAATCGAACCTGAGTCCCTGGTGCTGTGAAGCAGCAGTGCTAACCACTGAGCCACCGTGCCACCCCATTCTGTACCTGCCTCCCTTTCAATTCATCAGCAATCAACATTTCCCCTTCAAAGTTCCACTCTTTATCTCCAATAAATATTTTGAATCCTTTAATTGGATTCAACAGGAATGAAGCAGGATAGCTTCCCCACCCTATTTAACATTATCAATGCCCAGGAATGATACCCTGAAACTGGCACATCGGTCATCACAGGTATTTCATAAAACAGGCAATCCGGCCCAAACAAGCAGCATCTCACCCAGACCCATTCCCCTAATTCCACATTTCCCATGCCTAACCCGAGCCTGCACATCCTTAAACACTATGGGCAATTTAGCATGGCTAACCGGCACATCTTTTGACTGTGGGAGGAAACTGGAGCACCCGGCAGAAACCTACACAGATACGGGGAGAATGTGCAAACTCCACATAGACAGTCATCTGAGGCAGGAATTGAACCCTGGTCCCTGGCAATAGGAGGCAGCAATGCTAACCACTGAACCACCATGTCGTGCCCTCCTGCCCTCTCCATTACTCCATCGACCTTCATTCCCAGTCACTGGAAGGTGAGGGACAGGTTTTTGCCCATTAACTCAGTTTTTCTCTCGAAGACCTGTTGAGTATTTTGAGCATCAAAACCGTTATCTCCCAGAACATACACAACCTCATCACTTCAAGGGATCTCCAACCCATAGCTTCCAACCTCATAGTTCGGGAACCCTGCCCAGTTCTGCCTCCTATCCAAGATCCACAAGCCTGGTTAGCCAGCCAACCCATCATCTCAGCCTGCTCCTGCCCCACCAAATTCATCTCCACATACCTCGATACTGTCCTATCTCCCCTGGTCCAGGAACTCCCCACATACATTCAGGACATCACCTTCACCACCTCCAAGACTTTTGTTTCCTTGGCCCCCAATGCCTCATCTTCACCATGGACATCCAGTCCCTACACATCTCTATGTGCCATGACTAGGCCTCCAAGCCCTCAGTTTCTTCCTCACCCAACGTCCCTACCAGGACCCTTCCACTGACTCTCTTATTTGACTAAACTGGTCCTCACCTTCAACAATTTCCCCTTCAAACCCTCCCACCTGCTCCAGACGAAAGGGATAGCCATGGACACCCGCATGGACCCCAGTTATGCCTGTCTCTGTTGACTATGTAGAACAGCCGACCGGCACCATTCCCCACCTTTTCTTCGCTCCATTAATGACTGCACCGGCACCACCTTGTGCTCCCACAAGGAGGGTGAACAGTTCCTCAACTTCACAAACACATTCCACCTCGACCTTAAACTTACTTGGACCATCTCTGACACCTTTCTCCCTTTCCTGGCCCTCTCTATCTCCATCAACGGTCAACGACTCAACACTGACAATTTCTACAAACCCACCGACTCCCACAGCTATCTGGATTACACATCCTCCCACTCTGCCTCCTGCAATAAGGCCATCCCGTATTTCCAATCCCTCCACCTCAGCAACTGCTCCCAGGAGGACCAGTTCCACCACAGAACACACCAGATGGCCTCCTTCTTTAAAGACACAATTTCCCCTCCCACATGGTTGATGATGCCCTCCAGCACATCTCATCCACTTTCTGCATCTCTGCCCTCGAACCCCACTACTCTAGCTGCAACAAGGACAGAACCTCTCTGGTCTTCAGCTTCAACCCCACCAACCTCCGTATACATTGCATCATAATCTGCCATTTCTGCGAACTACAAACGGACTCCACCAGCATGGATATATTTCCCTCCCCACTCTATCTGCTCTCTGTAAATACCATTCCCTCCCCGACTACCTTGTCATGTCCACGCCCCCCCAACAACCCACCCTCCCCTCCTGGCACCTTCCCTTGCCTCCGGAGGAATTGCAAAACCTGCGCCCACACCTCCCCTCTCACCTCCATCCAAGGCCCCAAAGGAGACTTCCACATCCATCAGAGTTTCATCTGCACTTCCACACGTTATTTACTGTATCCATTGCTCCAGATGCGGTCTCCTCTACATTGGGGAAAAGGAATGACTTCTCGCAAAGCACTTTAGGGAACATCTCCAGGACACCCCCATCAATCAACCTCACCGCCCCATGGCCCCACACTTCAACACCCTCTCCCACTTTGCTGAGGACATGCAGGTCCCTCTATCACCAATCCCTTACCACCCAATGCCTAGTACAAGAATGTCTCACCTTCCACTTTGGGACCCTCCAACCCCATGGCATCAATGTGGATTTCACCAGTTTCTTCATTTCCCCTCCCCCCACCTTACCCCAGTTTCAACCTTCTAGCTCAGTACTGTCCTCATAATCTGTCCTATCTGTCCATTTTCCTTCCCAACTATCTGCACCACCGTCCCCTCTGACCTATCACCATTAACCCCAAGTCCATCCACCTATTGCACTCTAAGCTATTTTCCTCCCAGCTCCACCCCCTCCCATTTATTCCTCAGCCCCTTTGAGCTACAAGCCTCATTCCAGATGAAGGGCTTTTGCTCAAAACGTAGATTCTCCTGCTTCCGGATGCTGCCTGACCTGCTGTGCTTTTCCAGCACCACTCTCTTGACTCTGATCCCCAGGACCTGCAATTCTCACTTTTGCCTATTTTAAGCATCTTCTATATTATCAGCCAAGAGTGTTATTACACATAATACACAGGGCAAATCAATAAAAGGTTATGGTTAAGTAGTTGCTTAACAGACATTCATGTTGTAATATCTTGGAAGCAAAGTTATTTCCAAATATGAGGCAAATAGACACCATCAGATTAACATACCAGCAGAGCTTCCCAGAGTACTGTGCTAGACAAATGGTGATTTGCAAAGGCAACTTCTCCAGTTCCTTTGCTGCTCTTGGACTTAAACATTTGACGCAGGACAGGAAAAGAAAATAAATTCTGCTCCCCAGCATACAACAGATCACAAGATTACAGTCAGCAAGGTCAACACAGGCACTTGTTCCTCAGTAGGGGGTGACTCCACACACAAACCAGTTCAGTTTTAATGCAGCTTAGATTCAAACATTACAATATGGTCATTGGTAATTAGGTCCCATCCATAGAAAATCAAGCCCACAAAACATAGCATTCTTGCAGGAGTCTTATCAGTTGGGTAGGGAAAGCCAACCCCTCTTACACTCTCATATATCCTCAAGTATAATAAAGTTACTTGGCAAATGAATAAGATGTGTAAAATGTACACACAGTACATAATAGCTCTATGGAAATGATTCTGGAAGCAGCAACTCATTGATGCCTTGTTTTGACTTCTCAGTTACCCTAGGGAACGCTGATTCACAAATGCACTCGGGTGTTTCGACATACAATTTCAATCTTCAAAATAAGTACAGGAGCACAGAATTCTGCAATTATTATATCACATTGTTCAAAAATATAAATTCTGAATGAAACTTTTAAATTTGATAGGTCATTGAAATACCTTAATGCGCACAGCGACTGAACACTGCATTATGTTCTGCTTAGCTCCTATTTTATGCTTAAATCCTAATCATTTCGCCCCACTGAATTAATCCATTGTAATGAAATTCAATAAAACATTGTGATTTTTGTCAAGTTGAAACTAAAAGTTTTACTATTTTATTAAATTGCTGAAACAACATATTTACTTTCAGTGGACCAGGTAATCACAAACCATTTAGTTTCATAATAAGACAAAAATCGTACACTGGCACACATCAGTGTTCAGGTGGGATGTGTATAAAGGGAAATGACAGTGAGAATGTAAGCAGCTAATATTTGTTCACCCATTATGTCTTCAGCATCATTTTTCTGTTAGTGCTATTCAGAAGCAGGAATTAGAATCTGCAGTACTGCTCCCATGACAACCAGCTGCCTCCAGTATACAGTATCAATTTGAATTTGTGCAGGCCATTTCCAATACACTATTCAGCCAGAAAAAAAAATGCATGTTGAGGTAAGAATATAATTCTCTTTATTACGTACAAGGGCCTTATAAAAAGAGATGCAAGATAAATGGTTTAATATGTATAATCTAAAATTAATAGATTTGTAGAAAATGGTAACTTGTTTTCTTTTGCTTTCAATTCTTTACATACTTAGTAAGTTTGTATTGTAGCTAAACCAAAAAATATACAAAGTATACAAAGGAACAGAAACATAAATGTCAATTCCTATTCCATGGTTTGTTAACTGTTGATTCCTATTACATGTTTTAACAATATTGCCTACTTCTATTACAGACCGTTAATCATATAACATGTCAACGGTTGCACCACTTCTGACCTCACAACCCATTGTAATATAATATTAAGCATTTTCCAGTTTTAAGCGAACACAGCAACTGATCGAGGTGAGAGTAAGTTCAAAGTAATCAGCTCATAACAAGAGAGAGTTATTATATCGACAAGGGGGTTCGTTGAAGGTTTGTTAAAATAATTACAATTATCAGAAATTAAGTATATCTCCATGCATAATCTTGTTAATCAAATCAAGGATCGACTGGAAACTGCCATTCTTTGGGTTTTTGGAACTCGATATTAAATGAAAAATCATAATTAGAATGGAGGTAGAATCTCTTCTAGTAAACAGAGTGCCCTCATGTGTAACTTCAAGCAGAGGAGTTGGTGAATTTTTCTCTTAGAACCCTGTGGCTTGCCTTACAACATTTGCTGGCATAAAACCAATTTGTATCGATCTGCATCAGCCACTGGGTGATACTGTCCCCTGACAAAAAAATTAGCTTGGTAGCTTGTATGATTTTTGTTTTCCATGGAGGAGTTTCAGACTTATTTCCACATAGCTCTACCAGTGTCAGCCTCATTGGAGTTATAGAAACATTGGCATTTTTAGAAACGTACAATGCCATTTTTATATATCGGATTACCGTCAATATTTAGAAAACATTGTACTATATCCTTTGTCTCCGTTCCATTCTTCCCTGAAAAACTAACTTGCTCTCTTTTTAACTTGTTGCCAGTGTTTATTTTGAGTGTGTTTTTGAGTGTCCTATTTTGAGTCTTCTTGTCTATATTGTTAGATCACCTTCTCGTACAATTCTGAGGCTTAATCCAAAGCTGGATTACAGAGTTCAGTTCATTTAAACTCACTAGAGTTTTGAAAAATGGAATATGCTTCTTTGTGTACCACCTTCTTCTCTCTGTCATAAACAGAAACTGCCAACATGCAGAGTTGAAGTGCATAGGTTCACAAAGCTTAACAGAAGCAAAGTCAGTAATATATTGTTAATTTATTACTACCTGGGAAAAAAAATTGAAAACAGCATTTTATGTTTTCTCTGCTTTACTTGATGAGGTCCCTCTCTCAACCATACACCATAGAAAAGCAGACAAGAGATTGTCTTAGCTTTTGTTACCATGAGTTGGTAGACGTCGCAGGGCAGAAAATGATTTTGAGATTTCTAAGTTTCCTGCTGCCTTTGTGGTTGTCTATGTTTGATTCCTAACCTGATGCTGACATTTGACATTCACTTTATGCAGATTCAGTTACCAAAAATCAGATCCTACCACCATCTGGTACAACTGAAGTTTCACATTAACATGACACTCTGCTTTGCATGTTCATTCAAAACTAAGCTTTTTAACAATAATTTACTTTTGAACAAATAGGTCTTAGAATAAAAATTAGGAATTGGTTGGCTCAATGATAAATCAGCAGTAGGTGAGAAAAAATGTATCCAAACCTCCTATTTCATAGATCAAAAATTACTTCTTAAGCATTAACATTTATATAATGTCTTCATCATATCACATGACAGTATCCAGAAATTTCAGTGTGGAACAAGGAAAACTGAATGGAAATCATAACTTTGTATGAAACACCAGACATCAATCATCACCTTCTTCATTAAATAGAATTTCCTTTAGAAGACAGTTCAATTCTACTGTGTTAATGTACTTTTTCAATTGTACAATGCTGTGGCAGCAGCTTATGCTGCTAAAACATCCAAGGACAGGTCGAATGAAAGCCAAACTATATCGAACAAACACTGTCATCTGGTTCAGACTACAACTGAGCAAACAAGAATGACTTTGATTTCAATGACCAAGACTAGAACTGGCTTCTACCATGAAAGAATTTTAATGCCTTCGTTTAAAAATGTGATTCATATAAATGTCACATGTATTTTCCACAACTGTGAAATTTAAAATGAATTGAAAGCATATGTTTTTCATTTCTTGTTTTAAAACGTAACTGTGTCTTTCAGCATTGCAAAATGTGCCTGTGTTGCTTTTATTTCCCTCACATGTCCTTGCTGTAAATTGGTCATTTGTAGCTGAATTTAAAAGCATCAACTGCATTGATGCAAATGTTCATTGTAATTTGGCAAACATTTAAGTATGCTGTTAAACCAAAGAACAAAATGCAGTGTAATAGAAACAATAAAATAATCATTTTAGAGAAACAGATCCCTTTCATCTAACATGGCTTAAACCTTTTCCTATTTACTTACTGCTTTCTTATCAAATTTACCTCTTTTATAAACAGTGATCAAAAGAGGTGACAATATGCACCAGTGATACCTTGGGCTCTTCAAAACTATTGCCCTGTATTTGCTGCCTCTTTAGCTTCATCAATAAAATGGAAGCTGAAACAATGAAGATGGCTTCAAGGAAACAAAGGCGAGTTCAGGATCAGCTGATTTAAAGCACGAACCAAGATGAAACTTGCCACTGATTGAGGCACAAGAGGCAACAGCAAAATATTGGAAAAGGGAAATTGGGTGAAGTGCGAAACAAGCTGCTGATTTGCGATCACCTGGTTTCTGTTACCACGCAGCCAAAATGTTTCTACATGATTCTCGAGTGAACATAGCAGATGTTATTGGGATTTCATCCTTTACTCCTAGATGAAGCTAACAACTTACGGGTGCAGCACATAAGCAAATATTAATGATTTTAAGTTCAAAGTGGAACTTATCATTGGAAAATATACCTATCTACAAACTTCAAAATTTGGGATTAATCAGACTCATACGGATTTGTCTTGAATAACTATAGCTTTCAAGCATGTTAAGTGACTGCCAACTTCCGTATTTGCAATATAAGCCATCAATAAAAATCAACATTCATCCAGTTTTATTGAAATTTAAGATACAGCCATACAATTTAAAAACAATCAGCAACATTGGTTTGGCAGCATCTCAGTAAAAATGCCAACAGTTTTCAGCCATTTATTTTCTTTGTTAGAGTGCATTCAGATATGGAGCTGCACATTTTGTGACATAATTCAAAGTGACTGACATCTATCCATCCTTTCCTTTTAAATCAGATCAAAGGTTGCCACTGTAGGATTGCTGCTGTGACAGCAATACCCAATCTGCCAGATCAGTTTAATTACAATAAAGTCAATCTTCATGTGATCATTTTCTTCAGTGGGTGAAGTGACCCCAACGAGAAGAGTCCAACACCCATTTTCCTGATCAGTCTTTATTGACATTCTGTTGGTGATCCAGATTGGGGCAGGAGAATCAAGGCCAGTGAGTCATTGGATGGGCAAGGTTGATTTTCTGGGGTTATCAGAAACATGATTACATGCTTCTGCCAACTCCACAAAACATAATTTATTGAGAAAACATTCCTGCATTGGGTTACTTTTGACACCAAAGGACATCATCCTTGATTTGAAATCTGCTAATGGCCCTCCTGTGATTTTCCATATTGGTGATTGGACTACCCATTTTAGGGGCCTGAAGAAATCAGTGGAGATGCATGCACTGTTGGAATGATGGTATGCAGTGGAGGGAGGTGATGGTATGTGCTGTATAGCTGCATTATGGTGCTACAGAGCTTCTCATACACAATCATGCAGATGAAGAGAAGCTTCAATTTCTTTATGAATCATTCACAAATTAAGAAATTTACTATGCAAGAGATATCAAAAGCAACACACCAACTACTTACAATTAGATTGGGAAAAGCGGGGTGGTTAGGAGTAAAAAGGGTCCTTGAAAATTGCTAATGCTGATATCATTTTTTTTCTGACCCTATTTTGAGGCCTGAAACTTGTCATGACCCCTTGGTAAGAACAGGAGAGCAGGGAGTGGAGGACCAATGAGAACCACGAGGTTGCCCTTTGCTGTTGTTGTCCCACTTGGGATTCTGAACTCAACTTTGACAATGTTTCTCTGGATTCCCAATGAAATTAAAAAAAATGCACAAACATAAGCAACATACACAATGCAAAATCAGTATCATGTGACTATGCTGAGGATACTGGAAGGGAACAAATATTCTGCCAGGATCTACACAGTCTGCATGTTTAGATTAAGCTGTAAATAAGGAATTTGCACAATGTTACATGGACCTCAATGGAAATACTTTCGGAAGACAAATACTCCTCGTGGATGCAGCAAACCATTGTGTTTAAAATAGAGGAGAAGGTCAATATTAAGATCCAGCTGAAGTTACTCTTGGACAAGTCATATGTCAGAATAAAATCTAATTCAAAAGACCATGTTTTGTTTTCACTTTAAGTGACAGTCTTTCACTGAAACATTGTACATCAGGCTGCAGATTTGATTTAACCATAGAATAGAAATTTATTATATAAAATAAGCAAAAATGAAACAAGACAAACCAAGCTAGCTGAACACTATACAGTTTGAAAGATTATTAAAGGTATGGTAAACAAAATCCAAGTGAGGCCTTCACCCTGGAATATTCTCACAACTGAGATTGTGGACTTTATCAGTCTGTGATAATTGGCAGGCTTAGTCTGGCAGCTTTCACAAACTAAGCTGTTTCATTGGAATACTCTCCCCAATGGGTCAACCTGCAACAGATTACAACAGCCCCACCACCTTCTCAAGGGCAGATAGAGACAAGCAATAAATGCTGGCCCAGCCAACAATACCACATCCCACAAGTGATTAAAAAGAAAAGTAAATTTAATCTCTAATTGCTCTGAAGCATCTCATTTCATCTGGTCTCTCAAGAGATTGCAGACTCAGACCCATTTCAGGTTTGGTAAATGTAGCCTGATATGAAAAAATGCCAGATAGGGCTAAACTAAAACAATGCAATAACTCTGTGGAGAGAAAGCATTTTGAATCCAGTGACCCACTTCAGAATATGGTCACTGCACTTGAAATGTTAACTCTGCTTTCTCTCCACAGCTGCTGCCAGATCTGCTGAGTTTCTCCAACAATTTCTGTTTTGGTTTCAGATTTCCAGCATTCAGTTTATTGTCTCATGATACAATAATTCTCGCTTATAAGCCATAAAAGCACCAAATCAAAAGTAATGAGATTTGTTGTGATGCTAAAAAGATGTTGTGACTCTATTTTCAAAACTACATTTGTTTTAGCTCCCAGAAGATAGAACATAGAACATAGAAGGATACAGCGCAGTACAGGCCCTTCGGCCCTCAATGTTGCGCCGACCGAATCCTACCTAACCTATACTAGCCCAATAACTTCCAAATGCCTATCCAATGCCCGCTTAAATGACCATAAAGAAGGAGAGTTCACCACTGATACGGGCAGGGCATTCCATGAACTCACAACCCGCTGTGTGAAGAATCTACCCCTAACATCTGTCCTATACCTACCACCCCTTAATTTAAAGCTATGTTCCCTAGTAACACCTGACTCCATTAGCGGTAAGAGGTTCTTAGTATCTACCCTATCTAAACCCCTAATCATCTTATACACTTCTATCAGATCTCCCCTAAACCTTCTCTTCTCCAATGAGAACAGCCCCAAGTGCCTCAGCCTTTCCTCATAAGATTTTCCTACCATTCCAGGCAACATCCTGGTAAACCTCCTCTGCACTCGTTCTAAAGCTTCCACATCCTTCCTATAGTATGGCGACCAAAACTGCACACAATACTCCAGATGAGGCCTCACCAGAGTCTTATACAACTGCAACATGACCTCAGGACTCCGGAACTCAATTCCTCTGCCAATAAAGCCCAGTACACCATATGCCTTCCTCACAGCACTATTTACCTGGGTGGCAACTTTCAGAGATCTGTGTACATGGACACCAAGATCCCTCTGCTCATCCACACTACCAAGTAGCCTACCATTAGCCCAGTAATCCATCATCTTGTTATTCCTACCAAAGTGAACGACTTCGCACTTAGCTACATTGAATTCCATTTGCCACATTTCCGCCCAGCTCTGCAACTTATCTATATCCCGCTGTAACCTACCACTTCCTTCCTCACTATCCACAACTCCACCGACTTTTGTGTCATCCGCAAACTTGCTTAGCCAGCTTTCAAGTCCTTCCTCTAGATCATTTATAAAGATAACAAAAAGCAATGGTCCCAAAACAGATCCTTGTGGTACACCGCTAGTAACTGCGCTCCAAGATGAACATAATCCATCAACTACTACCCTCTGTCTCCTTCCAGCCAGCCAATTCCTAATCCAAACCTCTAATGTATCCTCAATGCCATACCTCCGAAGTTTTAGCATTAGCCTACCATGGGGAACCTTATCGAACGCCTTACTAAAATCCATATACACAACATCTACTGCTTTACCCTCATCCACTTCCTTAGTCACCTTCTCAAAGAACTCAATAAGGTTTGTGAGGCACGACCTGCCCTTCACAAAACCATGCTGGCTATCCCTGATCACGTTATTCCTACCCAGATGTTCATAAATCTTATCCCTTACCATTCTCTCTAAGACTTTGCCCACCACTGAAGTCAGACTCACTGGCCTATAGTTACTAGGGCTATCCCTACTCCCTTTCTTGAACAATGGGACCACATTCGCTATCCTCCAGTCCTCTGGTACTATTCCCGTTGACAATGACGACATAAAAATCCAGGCCAATGGCTCTGCTATCTCCTCCCTAGCTTCCCATAGGATCCTGGGGTAAATGCCATCAGGCCCAGGAGACTTATCTATATTCATCCTTTCCAATATTCCCAAAACCTCTTCCCTGCATATTTCCAGGGCATCCATTCTAATTATTTGTGATTCCATATTCACATCAGCAACAGTGTCCTGTTCCTGAGTGAATACTGATGAAAAGTACCAAACTTCAGTGGTAACTTGCTGCACCACTGCACCAGTAAAATTCAGAAGGCAACTGAATGTACAAATATACAAACAAAAAGAGTCATCCATTCAAACACTTGAACCGGTTTCCCCTTTAAACAAGATCATGACTGATCAGATTATAACCTCAAACCTACATTCTCACCTACACCGAATAGTCTTCCATCCCTTTACTTAACATGAATCTAAATACCTCTGCCTTAAAATTATTAAAGTACACACCATTTTTTCAGCAAGAGATTTCCAGTGACTCACAACATCCAAGAGATGTTGTCGCACCAGTGCTCTCTATACCTGAAGCATAACCTCCTACTAATGTGCGAATTTCCCTTCACAATCAATGGTAACATTCTATTAGCCTAATTACACGCTGTAGCTGCAAACTAACCTTTTGGGATTCATGCACGAGGACACCCAGATCACTTTACATCTCAGCAAACTCGTACTGTTCAGATGCTGCACTTTTCATTCTTCCTGTCAAAATTAACAATTTTACATTTTCCCACATTATGCTCCATTTGCCAGATCTTTGCAAGTTCATTTAAACTATCTATATGTTTTTGTAGCCTCTTCACTTACTTACTTTCTTACCTAGCTCTGTGTCATTAGCAAATTTAGCAACCATAGATTCTGATGAAGGAAGGAATGTCGGCAGTTGCTCCAAGCTTCAGTTGTCCCACAGCACACAGTACTAGACCTTGGAATGTGCCAGTCTACAACACTCGGTCAAGGAATGATGAAGTGAAAGCAACTGAGATTATATCTTGCCAACATGAAAAAGACTTGCTCTCTGCTTCCTGTTGGCCAATCAACCTTCCAATCCTACCAATATGCGACCCCAAGACCACATGGTTTTATTTTCCACAATAACTTTTGATGTAACACTTCAGCAAGTACCTTCTGAAATCCTAACTACGATACATAGACTGGGTCTACATTACTAGGTCAAAGTTTGCCAATAGATTGTTAAGACATGACTTCTTGCCTGATTACCTTGAACTTATCAAAGTACTTCTTTAATAATGATTTATAAAGTTTTCCTGAAGATAGACATTGAGCCAATTGCCCTATAGCTTCCTGTGTTCAATCTCCATCATTTTTTGAATAAAGGAATCATGTTTGCTATTTTTCAATCTAACATGATCTTCCCTAAATGAGAGGAGTTTTGGAAAATTAAAAGTAATGCATTAACTATATCATTAGCATTTTTTATTCATATAAATCCTTATGGATAAATATAGTCACTGAAGTAGTTTGGTTCTGTACGGGCTTTATACATGGAGAACAAATCCAAGGCATCTCTTATTTATACAAGACCATATTTACATAATTCGAGGCACCAGAAGGATCCGATAACTCAGTGGACCCCCATGGTACTTGGGCCAAAAGACTTTACACAGTGGTCTTTCTCCGCTGCACCTTATCAGCAGCTGCTCCAAGCTTCAGTTGTCCCACAGCACACAGTACTGGAATGTGCCAGTCTACAACACTCGGTCAAGGTCAACTCCTTACTCTGGAAGACTAATAGGTTTTGGGCACCCTTTCACTGAGTTGACCGTCCTCCAGATGCAGTTAATATTTGTCTTGGTGTGTCTGTCAGGGAACCAAGTTTCTCAGGCCGAACCTTGATAAGAACCACTGCAACTCTTTCCAGATTTCCACTGTATAGGCACATTCCAGAAGGAGATGTGTGGACGTTTCATCCCCCGGCAGTGGCACAGGGAGTCCAGGTGTATGTGGAGGATCTCCCAGGTAGTGCTCATCTCACAGCCAACCAAGCAAAGTTTTGGCAGTTGTTGAAAAGTTCTGGTGAGGCGGCATTCGGCCAAATTACTTTGACAGTCTGCTCAGGGAATAACCCAACAGTATCCACCCTCTCCATTTCCCGCAGAGTTTTGAGGACACTACGTGCTGACCACCTCCTCATGGACTTCTGGTCAAGGTGCTTTCCTTTGCAAACTTCTCCATGAAGGACAAGTGAGAAGGTATGGTCCAACTATTTGGAGTGTTCCACTGTACTGAGGCCAGTCTCATCCTTCACAACACTGAGGACAGGTCGAACCTCAATACATAGTGACACTTGGTGTTTGCTTAGCGAGGGTGTATGCACAGCTTGACTCAGCCGCATACAAAGGTGGCCATCAGGATGAGGACGGTATTGAGAACATTCTTCCCCCCTTTATCCAGAGCTTTGTACATGGTGCCCTTGCAGACATGGTTCAAGTTAGACCTCCAGATGAATTGGAAGATGACCCAAATCTTTGCGCATGCCCCAGCCCATCCGAACCAACTCCCCAGCATCTTCAGGTAATCTGCCCTGATAGCGAAGTGGATGAACGATTGGTCAGCCCAGTTCCCAAAGAACATGACCTTGTTCTTGCCTTGATTTCCCTTGGCTCCTGAGGTCAGTTTGAACTGGTTGCAGATGCTCATGAGTCTGTGCACTGACAGTGGATCCAAGCAGAAAATGGTGACGTCAACCATATACAGGGAGGCTGTGACCAGCAGGCCTCTTCTGCCTGGAATAGTCACCCCTCTCATCCTTCCTGATGGACTCAGTAAAAGGCTCTATACAACAAATAATCAAGGCTGGAAAGCACAGGTAGCTGATCAGGAAGCTTTCTGATTCCTACCCATTAACTGAGACTGCACTAACAATGTGAGTGTAGAGCAGTCAGATCCAAATGTGGTTTCCTTCCGCAAGGCCCATTTTGAAGAGCACATCCTGCATGTAGGTGTATCATATTCTGTAAGAGGCCTTCTCCTGGTCCAGGCTGATGAGGCAGGTATCCACACCCCTGTCCGTGTAGGTGATCAGAGATAGTCCTGATCAGTAGAGCACAGGTTTAGTCAGGGTTAATCACTGAACCCAGAGCAGACCTGACCCAGTTGGCAATGACATTAGACTTGATTATCTGCATTCAGCAGTGAAATTGGTTGCTAATTTCTAATTTCCTCCCACTCCCCATTCTGCTTGTACAAGAGAGTGATGATACCCTTCCTCATGGATTCACACATGCTACCTGCCAGCAGCATACTGTCATCCACCTCCAGCAGGTCATAGCCTATCAAGTCCCACGGCTGGTAGGCCGTCGCTTCTGGGAGTTTTATTCTTTCCTCAGAACTCGAGGGCCTGGTCAGCACATCCAGAGGTAACAGCTCTTATGTGCTGTGGTCTGACACCTCCGTGATACAGGATAGCAACGATTGGGAGGCTGTGCTGTCCGTGGACTTGGTGTCACACATTCTGACAGAAACGGATTTACTGATCCTCAGCATGTCAGACTGAGATGATCTTACTGAGCCATCTTCTTCCTTCATGCTGCAAAGCATGGAGTTCTATGTGTGCACCTTCTGGAAGAAGAAACACAAGCACTGCATTTCGATTGATGCATCCTTTAACTCAATTGGCCAGTTCACTTCAGCCAACGGCACTTTCATATCCTCATTATTGCCCGTATTTAAATTGAGAATAGAGTGTCAGACCCGCTCCTCTCCTCCTCAAACTGAATGTCGAATTCAATCACATTTCAAACATTGTTAACTTGGAACACCTTCACTGTAAACTAATTAATTCATCCCAGCTTGTTGCGAAATACCAGGTCTAACATTTCTTGCTTCTGGTCAGCTCCAGAATGTGCTATTCAAAGAAGCTATCCTGAAAAAATTCGATGAACTCCTCATCTGGGCTACCTTTGTCCATTTGACTTTTCCAGTCAATGTGTAGATTAAAATCTTTCACAATTATTGCAATGTCTTTCTAAGAAACTTTCATATTTCTTCCTTTATGCTTTACCTTTGTGGATTCTGTTAGTGGACTTGTACACCACTCCCATGAGTGAATTCTTCCTTACTGGTTTACTGAATGTAGAAAATCCTTCTCTTTTGTGGTAAAACCATCATTAACCAACAGAGCTACCCCTCCATCCCCCTCTAGCTTCCTGTCATTCTAAAATATCTTGTACAATCAAGGTTCAGGTCCCAAATCATATCCCAGTCCAAGTCACCCTGCAGCCATGTCTCATAATGGTTACTAGATTGTACTTATTCATTTTTATTTCTATTGGAACAGTCCTATCAATACTGAGCATGCTATCTGTCACACTTTATATTAAAAAATTTTTAAAATGGCTAAGGAGAAATTGAACTAATTGGAAAGCTTTTGTTGAAGACCTGGCATAATCACAGTGAAGAAAGAATGAAATAGTTTCATTTAGTCAAGTCCTTCCAGAGCCCTGAAGGCTTTGAAGACTATTGAGGCCTTTTTGAAGTGTCGTCACCATTGTAGTATAGGAAGTATGGTAGACAATTTCCTCAGGAAGGGCTTATGCACGAAACATTGATTTTCCTGCTTCTCGGATGTTGCCTAATCTGCTGTGCTTTTCCAGCAGCACACTCTGATCTTTGCATCTGCAGTCCCCACTTTCTCCTGGACAACTTATATGCAGCAACGTCCCTCAAAGAACAATGCACTAAGGCCAATCAGCTTTCAGGTGCTTGTTAAGGGATAAGCATTTTCCAGGTCACAGTGGACAACTCCTTCAAATAGTTCCATGGGATCTTTTCTAACCATCTGAGGATAGACAGGGGCCTTAATTTAATGCCCGACTTGCAAAGTGACATATCAACAGTCTCACATTCTCCCAATACTGTGCTAGAATGTCAGCTTCGTCCTGATTGCTACCAAGTAATCATGACTGACATAGTCAATGGGCTGAATGGTCTCCTTCTGATTTCTAAGAGTTGAAAATTACAATTTGTTCGAATAACCTTTATAGTTTGATGCAATTTCCCATCAACAACTCACCAACATCACTGGGCTTATGACACAACATGAATGCAGTTTCAGAATAAATTTCACTAAATAATTGGTTGTTGTAGTGTCACAGTAGTTAGCAGAGTATCTTTCATTTTTAATCATTTTATTGCAAGTGAAATAATTATTGGCAAGGCACTAGCAATTACGATTTAGCACCATCTCTGTCTCTGTGCAGTTCCAATAGACTCGACAAGTGTAAAAAATGCTGTGATGAAAAGAAAACAGCCTACCTTCAGATTGTGTTGCTATTTGCTTCACAGGGTAATATAGCTGCTAATTCAAGTAAAAAACAGTTCACATAAATAATCAAACAACAACCTGATGTGGCAAAAAAGAGGTTGCTTGCATAGCAGGAGATTATTAAATCACACTATAATACAGTAAAGAGCAAGAATCATACAACAGAAGACTAGAGAGTGAGCTATGGAAACAATGCAAACAACAGATTGTTTAATTTGTGAAAATGGCATTGCATACTGAATTTTCACAATTCATACGTGAATGGAAATGTTGAGAACTGAACCTACAGTATAGATTTTCCAGAATATCAGTATTGATTTACTTCAGTTCTTTTACTAGCTGATCCTCACATACTGCTTGCTGTGTGTTAAATATGATGCGTTTCATTTCATTTACATTCTAAGGTGAGGATCAACAAGTTTAATTGGTTGCTCATGGCATTTGTGAATTGACAACTTCCACTACATTTCACTGGAGCCTCAGCCTCCTTGAGAGGTCTTGCCGACTCTTCATATAATCATGGTCAGGAACTTCTGAAAATTCTGTTTTGCATCCAGTTAGGAGATAATCATTAGGGAGAGCATCAGAGGAAAGCCAAAAGGGAGCTCTGATAAACTAAACCTTAGGAACAGCATCTAGTAAGCTTTTCAAAAATTGATAGGCTTTGATGTGAAATCAAATTATTAGCTTCATAGAATCCCCACAGTCTGGAAACAGGCCCTTAGATCCAACAAGTCCACACCGGCCATTGGAAGAGTAGCCCACCCAGACCCATTCCCCTTACTACTCTATATTGACTAATGCACCCAATCTACTCATCCCCGACAGTGTGAGGCAGCAGTGCTAAGCACTGAGCCACAGTGCCGACCCGACAATTATTACATCAAATAATTGTGCTGCCATAGACATTTCATTACCCAATGGGTAAGTTTTAGTCAGCAGCTTTGCAAATGTAATGCCTGTGGTAACACCACAGAGAGATGACTAATAAATCAATTAGTCTAGTCTATTGGGAGGAGAGACAAACATTCTAGTGGTTACTTTTGTTGTTGATTAATCTGAAGACATCTGGGAGAAAGTTTGATAAAGGAGCTTGCTGGATGTTTATTGAAGATTGTTTTCCAGCTTGAAACGACATTCTGACTTTTAAAGCTCAAACCTTCTGATGTGCAAAATAAGGAAAAAATTTTTTTTTCCACATAGGAACATTATTAGGAAAAGTAATTAAATATTTTCACCTGGACTTATCCATCACTGTGACTTGAATGGGCATTAATTGCCAAAGGGAAAAGTGAAGCATTTGTTCGACAGATATAGGAATTTCTATAACTTTCTTTGTCGCCTTGCCATTAATTTAGGGTAAATTAAGAGAGTTACGGTGAATTCAACTTAAATGACATTAGCTAATTTCTCAAGGATACGTACTTTGGTGACCAAAACAGATGTGAAAAATGTGTTGTTGGAAAAGCGCAGCAGGTCAGGCAGCATCCAAGGAGTAAAAGAATCGACGTTTCGGGCATAAGCCCTTCTTCATTCCTGAGTGCTAACCACTGTGCCACCGTGCACAGTTTCACAACTTGAAAGGGTTCAGAAAAGATTTACAAGGATGTTGCCAGGGTTGGAGGATTTGAGCTATAGGGAGAGGCTGAACAGGCTGGGGCTGTTTTCCCTGGAGCGTTGGAGGCTGAGAAGTGACCTTATAGAAGTTTACAAGATAGGGTTAATAGGCAAAATCTTTTCCCTGGGGTCGGGGAGTCCATAACTAGAGGGCATGGGTTTAGGGTGAGAGGGGAAAGATATAAAAGAGACCTAAGGGGCAACTTTTTCAAGCAGAAGGTGGTACATGCATGGAATGAGCTGCCAGAGGAAGTGGTGGAGGCTGGTACAATTGCAACATTTAAAAAGATGGGTATATTAATAGGAAGGGTTTGGAGGGATATGGGCCAGGTGCTGGCAGGTGGGACTAGATTGTGTTGGGATATCTGATTGGCATGGATGGATTGGACCAAAGGGTCTGTCTCCATGCTGTACATCTCTTTGACTGTGACTCTATAACAACCTGTACTGTCCTTTAGGTAAGGAATCTGCCATCCTTACCTGGTCTGGCATATATGTGGTTGCAATGTGGTTGTCTCTTAACTGTCCTGCCAAACTACAGTTCATAGGCAATTAGAGTTGGATAATGACAGCAAAGTCCACATTCCATTAAATGAATCATTTTCATAAAGGCTATCCAATATTAGGAAGAATAGATAAATAATAAATAATCATAAGTTCGTTGATTATCAAAGTGCCACGGAACAGGAAACTCAATATGGAAGAGCATACTGTTGTGTTTCATTATTTAGTTCAATACTGTAAATAAGATACCACCTCTTGCCAATTAAAGTGACTTCATAGTGGGAGACAGCCATCTGCCACCAATACTGAGAAAATGATAAATGACAAGAGATCTTTAAGAATATGCTGTATTTAATTATCTGTACAGGAGATGGTGATCCAAGTCTGTAACTTGTTCTGGAAATTCCTTGATTCTTCACAAATCATGAAAGTAAAGCTATCTTAACCTTCATCTGAAAGTAGAATTAATTACCTACGACTCTCACACATTTAAAATATTTTTTAAATCATTTACACTTCTGAAATATTTTATAATTGAATGGGGATTGTTGTGAAGCTTGAAGTCCCAGTTGCCTGATGAGTGTTTTGCACTTCTGATTGCCACTTTGAAAGCTCTGAAGTGAAAAATGAACTAACTTGCAGTTCTAACTTGGTCCAAATTAAAAATCCATCAATGGACTAGCAAGATGATGTTGATCTGTGATTTGGCAAATACACAGAAATTTGTTCATTCTCATGATTGGAAGTAGTGCATTACAATGCCACACAATAGGTATGATTTATTACAAAAGGAATGTAGGAAATTTTGTTAAAACTATAGAAGGCACTCATCAGGTCACAGCTGGAATACGGTCAACAGACTTGGGCACCTTAAATAAGGAAAGATATACTGCCATTGAAGGCCGGTCCAGAGGAGGACTACTGCATTGCCTTTGCTACTGCGGCAGTCTCAGAAATAGGACCCAGTTCCACCAAAGCTTCATCTGTTGGAGAAACCATGGAGGTGGATCATGATGTCGCCAACAGGGTCCCATGAGGGGTCGTCTCATCACCATCTCATCCTTCCTCACCCTTGCATAGCACCCTCAAATGGTGGATTCGACCATCATCTGGACCACAGCTGAAGTGAAGCGAAAGTGAAGTGAAGCTGAAGCTAGCACTCACAACATGACACAATTCATGCCTAGTTTTGGGCCCCATCCCGTCACTACCATGAGCTTTCTTGCAATGTTATAGCTTCAAGTCAAGTGTGCATTGCAGCAGGTTGCTCTGTGCAGGCTGTTGGTGTGCAGGGATTTTCCCAAAGCTTTACACTCCCTTCAGGTTCCCCTCCCCTGACACTTCCAAACCCTGAACTCCAACACCATTGCTTGGGATCACCAGTTTTGTGGTGATGCTCAACCTGTGAGATGCTCAACCTGCTATTGGAAGAGTATGATTAAATTGGAGGCGGTTCAGAAGGGATAGACAAGGATGTTGCTGGGACTGGACGGCTTGGGTTAAAAGGAGAGGCTGGACAGGCTGGGATTTATCTCGCGGAGTGTGGGAGCTTGAGGTGTAACCTTAGAGGTTTATAAAATCATGAGGGGCATAAATAAGATGAATAGTAAAGGTCTTTTCCATTGGGTTTGGGAGTCCAAAACTGGAGGGCATATTTTTAAGGTAAGTGGAGAAAGATTTAAAAAAGGGACCTGAGGGCAACGTGTTCACACAGAGCGATGCTCTTGTGTGGAATGAACTGCCAGAGGAAGTGATTGATGAAGTAATGGTTACAAAATTTACAAGACATTTGGACATTTACATGAATAAGATCGATTGAGAGGGATACGGGCCAGACATAGACAAGTGGGACTATTTTAGTTTGGTCAGCATGGACGAGTTGGGCTGAAGGGTCTGCTTCCATTTTGTATAACTCTGTGGCTCTATGTTGCAATAAAGTGCTCCCAGCCTCTTGATGCCTGAGTGGAGTGCCAGCAGTAGCACTTTCTCCTGGTTGTGCTGCTAGTACCAGAAAGCTCTGGTCTTGGATTTGACAGCAGCTCTCTGAGGTGCAACATGCTGACGCTGAGAGGTAACACTCCTCCTTTCCTCCTGTGCATGCCAGTGCGCTCTTCCTCAATCCTCTCGAAGACATGCTTGTTTCTCCTCAAGAGGTTGACCACTCCCATGGTGGGGTTATCGTGTTCAATGCAAAAGTCAGATATACTCCAGATAGTGCCACTGTTCCATAACCACAGGCATCTCCAACCTGCTGAGCACAGCCAGACGGTCCTCTACAACCCCTTCATGTAAGGATTGGTCACAGCTAACCTGCCTGCTTCAAATCAGTCAGCTCTGAAAATGAGTGCCTTCACATATATTACCCTGTTCAGTAATGCAGGAGAATCCACCAGGCTGAGAGTTACTGCACTGATGCAGACTGAACAGGAAGGATGTGATGATCCAGGTCTCACATGGATCTACGTGATCTTAAATCTATGTGATTGCTGATTGTAGTCCTTGCCCATCTACAGCTTTCCCTCTGGGAGACATCAGGGAAGATGCTGATGAGAGATCAGCACAGTCAACAAATGGTCACACTGCTTCAAATGCTCAGATTAGACAGGCAAGAGGCTGGAAAGACACAGCAAGCCAGGCAGCATCAGGAGGTATAGAAGTCGATGTTTCAGATGTGACCCTATACTCAGATGGCACCTTACTCATTGACAGCTGTTTGCATGGGGTGTATTACCAAGCATTCTTGCTGCATTAAGTCAGGCATCCTTGCAAGAGGATTCTGATTGGTTAAAGTATTGCCATGGAGAAAGCAGCAGAGGACTAGAAGCTCCACATGCTTCTGTGTAATTCAGAAACAGTCCATTGCTTCATCATACTCTTTTTGCTTGAAGTGACCAGATCCTTGTCACTGAATGCATATTACTTCTAACAATTATAAATGACTCATAGCATAAATTTGATTGATTATCTTAAATTGATTATTGATGTGGCTATTAGCACCCTCCGGGTTGTTCAGCAAGCACTACCCAATTATGGAATCACACCTAATAGCACTGTTTAGTTGAGTACATTTGTACTGTGTCTATTATGACCAACCAGAAGAACATGTTGCTTTATTTAATTGAGACACCAACATGTATGCTCAGCAGTGAAATTAATCTCTGATGTTATTTAGCTGTGTGGTTGTCAGGACATCTTTCAGAATAATGTCAGCAACCAATTTGTGGAAAATACCACTCACATCAGCACCGCATTTTAGCGATATGAAACAGCTTACGTCACCTGTTGTTGAAAAGTTGAGACGCCTGCCTTTCCAATGTAATTTGAAGTAGACTGAACTTAAACTTTTGAGATTTTGTACAATAGAGCAAATCATGATCTAATCACTGTAGTCATTGTCTTGAAATCTAGCTTTGCTGTGCTTTACTTCTGTCTCAAGATTGGAAGGTCTGCAAATGGCCTCATTTACAAGCTTGTTAATAAAGCCAATCTTATAATCAGTGGAGAGCCCTGAACAGGCTGATTAAAAAAAAAATCTATAATCAGTGGTGTCCCTGCTTCTGGGCCAGGAGGTCCTGGTTCAAGCCCCACCTGCTCCAGATGTTTGTTATAACACGTTAGAACAGGTTAATTGGAAATATCTATAATCTGAGGAGATAATCTATGTAAAATAAATGGGTTAATACCCAAGTCAAAACAGAAGCAGGAGAGATTTCATTTAATTATACTTGTATGCTGAAATTGCATGGTACAATGTCACCCTATTCAATTCTTTTTACACTCCCTTGAAAGGGACAATATGTAAACCTGGAAAGATGACATTCATAGAACCTGTCAAGCAGACAGATGGTTGAGCTGAGCAATTGTGCAATTATATTAAAAAATCAGAAAGTTCCTAAGCCCAAGACTCATTTGAGGATCATATTCTAGCTAATTTAAAGAAAATGTGCCAATCTACACTCTTTTGTCCTTTGTTTCTTTGAATTGATAATTCACTACCAGCAAAACACTGCTGAGAATTAAACTGCTACTGCAAAATACCTGAGGAAGAATAAATTGACTTCGAGATTAATATTACATTAAAGAACGCATTTATCCAAATTGTTGATTTAAATCCATAAAACTCTCAGACCATGGCAAGTCCCTTCAATCAACAATAACTAATTTTGATAAGCACATATTTTGAGCTTGAGCAGTCTGCGCTGCATACTGACATTTCAGTTCCTGTTTTATCTGTGTACTACAGTAATATGGAAACAAATATTTATGTTGAACTTGGATTCCTAATGACCTGCAAACACATTTGCACAGCAGAGTAATATTTATCGCATAGGTGTGCAAATATTAAGATCTGACTTGCAGATGGTGAAAGTGGAACTGTATCATTTTACGTGATGGATTACAGACCTAGGCTGCCAGTTCGTCACAAAATTTTGCTAAATGCAATAAGCAATACAATATAATGTACAATTTAATGAATCATGTACAAGTGGTTAAGAATGTAAGAACTGGAAAGGCAATTTAATCTTTCCAGTTGAATGAATTATTAAAAGATTTTTAAATCCCATTTGCTCAAATATGTTCACACGGTTTTTTTTAATCATTTGATTCAGATAGGAGTCGTTTTGATGTCACTAAGTTAGCTTTCAGAAGATGTCCCAAATAGAAATTTTACTTGGTATTAAAGAACAAAGATTCTATTCAATTTATTTAATCTCCAGAATACATCAGTCATTTGACTTCATTGAAAACTTCAAAATATCTGTCTAGTTTCACAGTCTGCATTTTTGACCAGCTTTGAGTGGCACATGACCATGTTCCCCACAGATGAAGACCCATCATATCTGTATATCATTTGACCAATCATGTTCTCTGGAAAAATTGGCAATAAGCAAATTCTACTGCTGCCCATTAAGAAAGCTTTCACAATGCTACTGAAATATATCCTAAAGAACCAAAAATGTTGATAATTCTTGTTTTTTCCCCTTATTTTAATCAAAAAATATATTCAGACAGCTGTTCTCGCTGCATCCTGAGGTCCACATATATTGCCACACTCTGCCATTTTCATGCTCTTGACCTCTCTCTTCATCAGTGCTGCCTCATGCTGTTCAGAGCTGTCCTGCCCCCAAGTTCACCCTTAGGCTTGTTCAATGTTCTAACAAGAATAACTTTCTCTTCCTTTCAGGCATTAAGGAATGCAGGTTGCAATAACTGAGAGGTACCCATGCCCCTCCGGAGCCTCCCTTCCCTTCCATCTGAAGCAATTCCTCCACACAACCCCATCTCTTGTGAGTATTTATTATCCCTTCTGACCTTCTCCTCTCTGATGCTGAACATTCTGTACTCAGAAAAGATCTTTGTTTTAACCCTCTGTGCCACCACCTCCATGAACTCCAGGCTCGACATGACACTGAACTCTTCTTCCATTGCCCACATGCCCATGTGGGCGGCACAGTGGCACAGTGGTTAGCACTGCTGTCTCACAGCGCCTGAGACCCGGGTTCAATTCCCAACTCAGGCGACTGACTGTGTGGAGTTTGCACATTCTCCCCGTGTCTACGTGGGTTTCCTCCGGGTGCTCCGGTTTCCTCCCACAGTCCAAAGATGTGCGGGTCAGGTGAATTGGCCATGCTAAATTGCCCGTAGTGTTAGGTAAGGGGTAAATGTAGGGGTATGGGTGGGTTGCGCTTCGGCGGGTCGGTGTGGACTTGTTGGGCCGAAGGGCCTGTTTCCACACTATAAGTAATCTAATCTAATTTTTTTGGACAATAGTCCTCTCTCCACCTACAGAATCCTTCACTTGCCTCCAACACTGTCCCTCCACCTGGACCCTTCCTCCTGGCCTTTTACCTACATTCAGCGAGAACTGATGACATGATATTTGGATTCCTTACTTTTTCTGTCCCCCTCACCCATTCAAACCGATCTCCTTCTGAACTGACTGCACTCAGATCCAATCCTGGCTTTGACATCAAGCCTGCTGACCATGGATGGTGCTGTTTTTGTCTGGTGTTCTGACGACTAAATTGCAGAGGCTGAGTGCCAGCTCTCAGACACCTCCTCCTCTCTCTCCCTAGACCATGACCCCACCATCAAGTATCAAGTCATTGTGTCCACCACTGTCTCCAACCTCATCTCATCTGGCGATCTCCCTCAACAGCCTCCTAGCTCATAGCCACCCAACTCTGTATGGCCTATTTCTATCTGATCCCAAAATCCCCAAACAGGATTGACCAGGCAGACCCTTGTTTCTGCCTGTTCCTGTCCCACAGAATTTATCTTTCCCCACCTCGCCTTGATTTTTTTTCTCCCCTTTATTACTCCCTCCCACTTACATTTGCAATTCTTTTGATGTTTTACATTAGTTTCAAAATTTTCAGTTCGAGCTCCAGTCGCCTCCTCTTCACCGTGGACATGCAATTCCTTTCAGTCTGCTTCCCCTACCAGGATGGTCACAGGCCTCTGTTTCTTCTTGGAAAAAAGGCCTGAACTGTCTCCATCCACCACCATCTCATCACAGTGAACAATAGTAAGGTCCTGCTGAGTGTTGCTGAATAAAGAGACCTTGAAGTGCAGGTTCATAGTTCCGTGAAAGTGGAATCTCAGGTAGATAGGATAGTGAAGAAGGTATTTGGTATGTCTTCCTTTATTGGTCAGAGCATTGAGTATAGGAGTTGGGAGGTCATGTTGTGGACATGCGCAGGACACTTGTTAGGCCACTTTAGGAATATTGCATGCAATTCTGGTCTCCTTCTATTGGAATGATGTTGTGAAACTTGAAAGGGTTCAGAAAAGATTTACAAGGATGTTGCCAGGATTGGAGGATTTGAGCTATAGGGAAAGGCTGAACAGGAAGGGGCTGTTTTCCCTGGAACATTAGAGGCTGAGGGGTGACCTTATAGAGGTTTATAAAATCATAAGGGGCATGGATAGGACAAACTGACAAGGAATTTTCCTTGGGATGGGGCAGTCCAGAACTAGAGGTCATAGGTTTAGGGTGAGAGGGGAAAGATACAAAAGGGACCTAAGGAACAACATTTTCACACAGAGGGAGGTGCATGTATGGCATGAGCTGCCAGAGAAAGTGGAGGAAGCTGGCATAATTACAGCATTTAAAAAGCATCTGGATGTGCATATGAATAGCAAGGGTTTACAGGGATATGGGTCAAGTGCTGGCAAACGTGACTAGGTTAGGTTAGGTTATCTGGCCGGCATGGACGAGTTGGACTGAAGGGTCCGTTTGCGTTCTGTACATGTCTATGATTCTATGACGCTTTCACTTTTCATTTAACTCTTCTTACTTCCTTCAGGTCAAAGAGGTGGCTGTAGGTACCCACATAACCCCCTGTTATGCCTGTCTCTTGATGGACTCCGTGAAACATTCCTACACATCCTACTCTGGCTCCCACCCACAACTCTTTTTCTGGTACATCAATCACATCACTGGTGTTGCTTTCTTCTCTTATTCTGAACTGGAAAAACTGATCAATTTTGCTTCCAATCTCCACCCTGCTCATGCGTTCAGCTGGTCCATCTCTGACTCCTCCCCTTCCTCAACATCTGTTTCCATTCCTGAGGATAAGCCGGTCACTGTCATCCATTACAAACCCACCAACTCTCACAAATACCTGGATTGTACATCATCACACCCTCTTTCTTGTAAAGATTCCATTCCATCCTCCCATTTTCTCTGTATCCATCACATCTGCTGTGATGGTGCTACCTTCCATAAGGGGCCTCAGATATTTCCACCATTTTGCTCACCTGAGGAATCCTCAGCATTGTAGTTAATAGGACCCTCAGCTGTGTCCAACTCATTTTCCACACTTCTGCCCTCATTCCTCTTCCCTTGCAAAAACCAATAGCATTCTCCTGGTCCTTCCTTACCAGCTGACCGGTATCTACATCTGAAACATTGTAAACCACCCTTTTTTGCCACGATCAGCGGGATTCCCCCACCAGGCATAGATTTCCCTGGTTGTTCATTTTTCCATTGGAACGTTCCCTCTGGGACACTCTGATCGACTCCTCCTCCAATCCCTATCCCTCCCCACAATCCCACACACCTTCCTATGCAATTGTAGAAGGTATGGCATCTGCCTCTTTACTTACTCTCTCCTCACTCTTCGAGTAACTAGACATAACTTCCAGGTGAAGCAGCACTTTATCTGCACTTCACTCAATGTAGTCTACTGTATTCGTTGCTTGCAGTGTGGTCTGCTCTACATTTACAAGTTTGCTGATAACACCACCATTGTAGGGCAGATCTAAAACAATGACAAAATAGGATATTAGGAAAGAGTGCCTAGTGGCATGGTGTAAAGATAACAATCTCTCCATCAACGTTAGCAAAATAAAGGAACCGATCATTGACTTCAAGAAGCAGAGTGGAGGGCTCACCCTGGTCTCCAATAATGGTGCTGAGTTGGAGACGGTCAAGGGTGTCAACTTCCTGGGAGTGATGATCATCAACAATCTGTTCTGGTCCATCCACAGTGAGGCAGTGGTCAAGAAAACACAACAATGGTTCCATTTCCTCAGGAAATGTGACATGTCCAGAAGGACTCCTGCCAGGTTTTACAAATACACCATCGAAAGCATCCCATCTCGATGCATCATAGCATGGTTGGCAACTGCTCTTCCCAAGAATGCAAGAGACTGCAAAGAGTTGTGAACACAACCCAATCCATCACACTTGCTAACCTTTCATCCATTGACTTTCTCTATACTTTCCACTGCCTTGAGAGTACAACCAATATAATCAGACCCCTTCCATCCCTGTTATCATCTCTTCCACCCTCTTCTGTTGGTCAGAAGATACAGAGGTTTGGCTGCATGTATGAATATATTCAAGAATAGCTTCTTCCCCACTGTTATTAGACTTCTGAATGGAATGCTCAAATTTTAAATTTAATGTTGATCTTGTTCTCTGCAGCTATGACATTGCATTCTTTGCTCTGTTCTATTAGCATAATGCACTTTTTATGGTATAATCTGCCTGTACTGCACACAAAACAAAAAACTTTTCACTGTACTTAGGTACATGTGACAATAATAAATAATAAATCAAACATTGGAGAGATGAAACACAGACTTGGAGGGAGGAGAAAGTGAGGACTGCAGATGTTGGAGATCAGAGTCAACAGTGTGGTGCTGAAAGAGCACAGCAGGTCAGGCAGCATCCAAGAAGCAGGAGAATCAGCTTTTCGGGCATAAGCGTTTCATCAGGCATGAGGCTTGTGGGCTGGGGGGCTGAGAGATAAATGGGAGGGGGGGTGGGGTTGGGTGGATGGTACCTGAGAATGCGATAGGTAGATGTAGGTGGGGAGAAGGTGATAGGTCAGAGAGGAGAGTGGAGCAGATTGATGGGAAAAGGTGATGGACAGGTCAAGAGAGTGGTGCTGAATTGGAGGCTTGAGACTGGGACAATGTGGGTGAGGGGAAATGGGGAAACTGGTGAAATCCACATTGATCCCGTATGGTTGCAGGATCCAAGGGTGATGAATGAGGCATCCTTCCTCCAGGCATTGGGTGGTAACGGTTTGGTGATGGAAGTGGCCCAGGACCTGCACGTCCTTGGCGGAATGGGAGGGGGAGTTGAATTGTTCAGCCATGGGACAATGGGTTTGCTTGGCATTGGTATCCCAGAGCATGTTCTCTGAAATGATCCACAAGTTGGCGTCCTGTCTCCCTGATGTAGAGGAGACCAATCAGGTGCAACAGATACAGTAGATGACATTGGTGGATGTACAGGTAAATTTCTGTTGGATATGGAAGAATCCTTGGGGGGTCTTGGACAGAGTTCAGGGGAGGGGAGGCGTGGGCACAGGTTTGGCACTTTCTGTGATGTCAGAGGAAGGTGTCAGGAGTGGGGTGTGGGCTGGTGAGGGCATGGTAAGATATTTGACAAGGGAGCCAGAGAGAATGGTCTCTCCGAACGCTGAAAGGGGTGGGGTCCGTTTGTAGGTGGTGGAAGTGGTTTTGCACTTTCTCGGTGACAGGGACTGTGCCAGGAGTGGGTTTTGCAATTCTTGCGGTGAGGTGACGGGGACTGGGCCGGGAGTGGATTTTGTACTTCCTGCGACGGCAGGGGATGGTGCCGGGAATGGGTTTTGCACTTCCTGCAATGGCCGGGAAAGGTGCCAGGAGTGGGAGTGTAACCACACGGGATCAATATGGATTTCATCAGTTTCCTCATTTCTCCTCCCCCACATTGTCTCTGTCTCAAGCCTCCAACTTGGCACCATCCCTAGACCTGTCCATCACCTTGCCCACTTTTCCGCTCCACCCTCCTCTCTGACCTATCACCTTCTCTCCCACCTTTATCTACCTATCGCATTCTCAGCTACCTTCCCCCCAGCACCATCCCCATCCCATTTATCTCTCAGACACCCCCAGCCCACAAGCCTCATTCTTGATGAAGGGCTTATGCCTAAAATGTTGATTCTCCTACTTATTGGATGCTGCCTGACATGCTGTGTTTTTCCAGAACCACACTCTCGACATACTGGGGGGCAGCTTTGTGGAACACCTACATCCTGCCCATAAAAGCTACCTCAAGCTTCCTGTTCTGAAAACAAAAAGTACTGGAAATCACAATGGGTCAAGCAGCATCCATGGAGAGAGAGAGAGCAAGCCAACATCTTGGGTTTGGAGGACTCTTCATTCGAGCTACATTGAGCTTCCTGTTGTCTGCCATTTCAATACACCATTGTGTTCCCTGGCCAACATCTGTCTCAGACTTGCTGCAGTGCTCCAGTCAGGCTCAGTGCAAGTTGGAAGAACAGCACCTCATTTTCCTCTTGGGGACCCTGCAGCCTTTATGACTCAAAATCAAGTTCAATCACTTTATTGCCTGAGCACTTCCTTCTGTCTCTTTTACACACCTTATCAACTCACAAACTGTTTTCATTACAGCCAACACATTTTCACCAACAGTTCCCATGATCAACTTTTCTCCTTCCCTGACATACATTCTTTTGTCTGCTGAATGGTCTCTTTCTCTCTCGGCTCTGTCTCCATCTGTCTTCTGATTCCTTAACAAACCCTCACCCTCACAACACCAGAGTTTAGCATGTGTACCACCTCTTCCTAGCTACTACAAGTTCCAGTGAAGGGTCACTGGACCCAAAACATTGACTCTGCTTTTTTGTGCAGATCCTGCTCGACCTGCTAAGATCCTCCAACAATTTCTGCTTTTGTTTCAGATTTATGGCATCCACAGTTCTTGGCTGTATTGTATGAACAAACAATGCTTGTTATCTCCTGCTTGTAGCAGTCATTGCTCACCATAGCCTATAACGTTACAGTATGCAGGGGCGAAAACAGTTGAGCTTCATAGTTATGGCATGTTGTCGATTAGTGCTTTAAGTCATGTCTGGCCTGTGATTAGTTTTTAAAACAATATTGAAATTCACCCATTCTCCAACTGCCAATAGTCATATACATCACTTGGCAATTCTTTGTTACATCTTCCTTTTTCTCTAAAACTTAACCAACTTCACATCTTAGGCACATTATTGTTTTCATGGAAGAAGGAAGGTCTAGGGTCTTATTGTGCTCTGGGATGGTGCAAGGCCACACCCTGTAATGACCAGTTCAAAGCCACTGGTGACAGCCTTTTGGTAATGCCCCTTGCTTAAACTCTGATGATTTTGGAGTGAGATTTTGAATAGATCTGTGGTCACCTTTTCCAATAATCATTCTGATTAGATTGACATCTGTACACAGCAACTCCAGAGCACTTACGTCAAATGTTATTGCATGGTTTGAATGTGAATAATAAAGAGCAAGAGGGTGCTCATAACAAAAGAAAAAAAAAATTAGAATCAGCAACCATTTCTGTGTGCATTAATGCACTGTGGAAAATGAGTAATTAATTTTCCTTTTAGAAACATGACTACAGTTTAAGTCTTTTGCAAAGTAAAGAATTAAAATCAGATTTGGAAAAGAACAAGATTGTATATTTGAGGAGACCTATTGTATACTCAAGATGTTTCAAGAGAAAATTATTGAAATTAATTATTAATTAATAAACAAAAAAGGCCATACATTAATGAAGGAAAACGTTTGAAGATTTTGCTTTTCTGCAGTTGTGTTTAGCCCCCACAGCATCTGCAATTAATTTTGCCATTGACTGCTGTTTGTTTTGATTACTTCAGAATCAGAATTAGGCCCAGGTCTACATCAGCAGAGGGCTAATCAGAGGAAATGTTAGCAATGTTTCTAACAGCACACCAGGATGGTTCAGGAATGTACAAAGGTGTGGAATTAGGGACTGCATTTATTTCCTGATTCCTAAGAGATGAAATTTTGAGACTACTGAAAGGACAATAGTGAGGCCATAAGACCCTCAGAAAAAGAAACATAACTGGGTTAAAAATCAACACATTTTCTTTGCTAATTGCTCCCCCCACAACATTTTAGCCTTTCCATTTTCTTTTCTTTTTGTTTAGGTTTTCTGTATTCCCATTTGGTATTGATTGCATTGCAACCCCTAGATTAGCCATAAGTCTTTTGCATTAAGTGCCATTTTAGTTCTGTCACTGCATCTCAGTCACTTATATTGGGGATGTGCTGAATTTGCACTATAAACATCAAGCTTTTGAAAAGTGTCCAGATAGTCACTAACTCTGCACCCCAACATCATCCCTTAAAATAGCAGAGCACTTGATTAGATGGACTTCCGCTTATTAAACGGATTCACTGCCTACTCTTGAGATAACTACGTACGATGAAAAACAATGCACCAATATAAACCTCACAGACAGCATGCCATTACGTCCTGCCATATCAATCTGTTATGGGATCTTTAAATCAAAGGAAACTTGCATAATACAAAGGTTCTGAAAGGTTAATGTTAGAGACTGAATTAAAAAGAAGCAATTCAGAAAATATTTCTCAGAACAATAAATTAAGGATATTATAAGAGCTGCCATGCAGCCCAGTTTTGTTATGATAATCAGATCGATCGATCTAACATGGTAGGAACTACCGTCTCATGTTTAACTGCTATCATTTGATAGGTTAAACATCTTGCAATTATCTCTTCTCTTTTGTGACCAATGCTTGGGAACATTTCAGTTCTACCTTGAAAGCAAGAGATACTGTTTAATTCATTCGTTCTGTTAGGATGACTATAAACCACAGCCAAGAATGCTATTACCTATTCGTTTATGGATTAGCTGCTCCAAATTGTCAGTAGTATTTCAACTGATGTTATAATGCACTCTCACACACATCAATGACTAAGATGCTATCATGTGGCTTTGTGTCAGCTTGACGCAAGAAATGCGAGTAACTCGATAAAATGGAGTACTTTTCATACGATTAATGAGCAATATATTAGAGCTGGCAAGAGCTCAGGGGCATCCCCTCTCTGGCATTTTACTGGTGTAGGGAGATACAGTAACTGGAAGGCACCTTTCCATCTCCTGATCACAGGGGCTTGCCTGCCTAGTCCTCATATTATTAAACAAATAAGCCTCCCTCATTTTGAGATGTCTTGGAATTTAGGTGCCCTCTCATTCTTCCTGCAACCTCATCATGAGGCCACTTATAATGACAATGCTGTTGAAATTGCTGTGATGCCAGCCTTTAACTGTATGGCATCTTGACAACATTCTACTTAGTCACCAGCAGTAAAAATGAATGTATCTCATACAGTATTTTATATTCATTCATGGGATGTGGGCACCACTGACAAAGCCAGCATTTACTGCCTCAAATTGCCTAAATAAGAGTCAACCACGTTGCTGTAGGTCTGGAGCCACTTGTAGGCCAAACCAGGCAAGAATGGCAGTTGCATTACAATAAGGGCATCACTGAACCTGCTGGGTTTTATTTGGACAGTCAACAATAGTTACATTAGACCCCTAATTCCAGATTTAAAAACAAATATTGAATTCAAATTCCATTATTGTCATGGTGGGGTTTGAACCTGGGCCACAGAAATATTATCTGGATTTCTAGGTTAATAATCTAGCAATATTACCACTCGGCCATCCTTCCCCAGATCCTACTCTCTGCTGGCTTGGGTTTGGGTTCCATTTTTGGTGCTGACAATGGGAGAAAATTTCAACTGTAATTTCTAGCAGTTGCAGGGTCTAGAATGATAGATCATAAAGAGAATGCCTAAATTTCTTACATTTAACTGTGGAGTTTAGACGGAAATATAGACAAAAAAGTCTTCATAAAGAGAGCTGTCAGTCTATGGAATTCACTTCTAGAGTTGGTAGTTGGGGTAGATTCACTTACAGCATGCAAACTTAGACTGGATCTTCCAGTGAGGTAAAGTTGGATGAAGTGTTAAGGAAATAGTTTAGATATATAAACATGAATAGAACAATTTGCATTTGTGGATTGTTGCCCTGAATGCCACTTTGGTGGGGAAGCTTTGAGAAATAGGTATTTGAGATAGAATGAGTAGTCACAAGAAAAAAAATTGAGTTGTTTAGGAAGAGCTAGCATGGTTTTCTGATGGAGACATTATATTTGACCACTGTTCTGAGTTTTCTGAAGTGGTACAAAAAGGTTCAATGAGGTTAATGCTGTTGCTGTGGTGCACATGAACTTTCAAACAGTATTACATTCAGTGCCACACATCTGACCTGTGAGAAATGCTATTGCTCATGGAATAAATGGGGCAGCAGCAACATTGATACAAAACATGTTGAGTTTTAGGAAGCAAAGTTTTTTTTTGTACTGGAGTAAGTTTTCGAGTGGAATTCTCTTTTACTTCCTCATATATATTAATAATCCAGAGTTTGATGTGCAAGGGACAATTTCAAAGTTTGTACAGCAAATATTGTTAACTGAGAGGAGGACAGAACAGAACTCCTAAAGGACATAGACTATTCAGTAGAAAGGTGACAGATGAAGTTCAATGTAGAGAACTGTGGCACAATGCATTTTGGTAGGAAGCACCATGGATGGATGGGAAGTGCAGGACCAGAGGGAGCTGGATGCATGTGTGCATAGATCACTGAAGGTACCAGGACAGGTGTAGAGAGCATTTAATAAAACATTCACTAAACATTAATTTACAACCCTGGCTTTAATTGCTACAGGCATAGAATACAACAGCAAAGAAATTATGTTGAACTTATACCAGACAATTTTTTGACCTCATAGGGAGTATTGCATAAATATTTAGGTGCCACACTATAGCAATGATGGAAACATACTGGGGACATCGCAGAAGGGATTTACAAAACTGGTTCCAGGATGAGAAACTTCAGTTGTGAGGTCAGTGTGAAAGAGCTGAGACTTTTATTCTTGGAAGCAGAATGATGAGAGGAGAATGTTCAAAATTGTAAGAGAGCTGGGTAGATAGGGAGAAACTATTCCTGGTTGTTAAAAGGTCAGAAACAAGAGGACACAGATTTAAAGTGACTTGCAAACATTGCAAATGTTATGTGTGAAAGAACCTTTTCAAATAATCTGCGGTTTAGATCTAGATTGCACTGCCTTGAAGTGTGGTAGAGACAGAGTCAATTGAAGCATTCAAGAGGGCATGGATGATAATTTGAATAGAAATAATATGCAAGGATAATGTTAGAAAAGTGAATGGTGCTCTGCCACATTGCTCATTTGACAGCCAGTACAGATTCAATGGGCTGAATGGCTTCATTCTGATTCTGCAAAGTTTCTGCACTGCACATTCTATGGGGCTGCTTTTTAATCAGGTTGATGAGCTTTAAAAGCTCATTCTATGTATTTTTTACTTGGAGTCACATTCTAATGGTCTCAAAATAGTTTGATGCCCTGCAAAACAAGAAATCTCTGATGTATAAATGTCATTTTCATGAAACTTTACCACAATGCAACAGCAAGGAAAATGAAGCATAAATTCCTCCAGTTCACAAAATGCAATTTTCACAACCACTGGAGTTTGGGATGTTTATTTCTGAGCCAGCTTTCCTATTTGTTGCATCAACGACTTGATAGTTTTAGCTTAATTTCAAATGGCGCTTATACTGGGGGGGGGGGGGGGGGGGGGGGAAGGAGGAGGAGGAGGAGGGGGGAACACAAGCTTCCACCAAAACTCTGACTTCATGAAAATGTGATCCTTTTATATTACACCAAACTAAATCCACTTTATTTCCCTCGACCATCCTCACTTGTGTAAAACTACCCATGCTGCAAAATCCATGGTCAGAAATATTTGCTTCAGTCTATGCAAGTGGAAAGGAAAAATTATGCATACTGATATCAATGGCAGTATAAGTATTCATTATAATAAGCAATAACTAATTAGAAGTTCACTGTGACCTTCTCTGCTAGCAGAAGCTGTATATCACTGGATAGAAGGCTACTTCAACCTGCAGCTGTTAAGAGTCACACCTCATTTATCTGAGACTCCAGCATTTGAGATAGTCTACACTGATCTTTTTTGCTTCTTAACAATTTCGCTTTCTTTTGCAGTAAAAGGTTCCAGATATTTCCTTCATCAGTTCTTTTGTAACATTGTTTGCTTTCTCCGATTTCCTAATCCATAAAGTGTGCTGGCAAATAAACCTCTCTATACCCGTGGCATAACTCTGCCAGAGGGTCTGGGAAATTTGCTATTCATGTGTGTAAACAGCCAGATGCAACCTTTCAGAGAATAGTATGTTCCATCTTCCTAAAGGTCCAGATATTACATGGTGCAATTAAGGGGAAAAAAAATTAAGAAGCCCTTTCAGTACAATACCAATATTAGCCATTCCACAGTTCCCGAGTACAACCATCTTAAGGAAAGCTTCAACTGAGCAAGTTCAGGCTTTTTGTTTTTCCAGGATTTGGCTCTTTGACATGTCAACATTTTACAACAACCTCTCAATGTACATTAATTTTAAAAATATGGAGAGAATTACAAATATAGCTTTAAAAATATTAAGGGATAGAATTCTTGCCTTTATTTAATTTACTTAAAATGGTGTAAGATTAGAGAAAGCAGAAATTTCACACGGTATGCGTAAATCCTGTTTTCTGGAGACTAAGTGTGAAGAGAAGTTAAAAAACTATCTTCTTCTGCTCAGGGGTGAGTCTCACATTATTGTGTTCTTCTCAGTTTATTACATATGCACTCATGGATAAAACCTGGCAGATGGAGTATAATGTGGGCAAGTGTGAGGTTAGACACGTTAGAAGGAAGAAGTGCTGAATATTATTTAAATGGAGAAAGATTGTAGAAAGTTATGGAAGAGAGGGATTTGGAACTCCTTATCCATGAATCACAAAAAGCTAGCATCCAAGTTCAGTAGATAATAAGGAAGACAAATAGAAATTTGGGCTGTATTTCAGAAAGATAGAGTACAGAAGTTTTGCCAAACCTATACAAGACACTCACATGCTCACTCAACTGTGAGCAGTTTGGGCCCAATAAGGAAAGACATACTGACATTGGAGGCATTTCAGAGAAGGTCCACTCGGCCGATACCAGGTATGGAGGAAATGTCTTACAAGAAGAGGCTGAGTAGATTGAGCTTTTATTGGAATACGAAAGAATGGGAGGTGACATTACTAAAAAAAACCAAGATGTTTAGGGGAATTGATAAGGTTGCGTAGGCAACCTTATAAGGCTGAGCAGTTGTTTGCCCTTGTGGGAGAGACTAGGATCTCAGAATAAGGGCTTACACATTTAAGACAGAGATGGGGAGAAATTTCTTCTCTCAGAGGGTGTGAATCTGTGTAATTCTTTAATGCAGAGAGCCGTCGAGGTTGGATCATTAAGTATAGTCAGGGCTTAGATGCAGAGAGTTTGAATCTGTAAGGGAATTGGGGTTTATGGGGAAAAAGGCAGGAGAGTAGAGTTGAGCATTATTAGATCAACCATGATGTCTTTGAATGCCACAGAGGAGTTTATGTGCTGAATGGCTGACATCTACTCCCACATCTTACCATCTTTCCCTGAGCTTTCCAAACTTCAACCTTTCTCTTTATAGTGTTATGGAGATGTGGGTGTACTGTACCTTTAAGAGAGTTAAAAGCTAGCAGTGACCGCATCAAGTATTCTCAATAAGGTACAATGTAATATGAGGTCCAGCTACTGGGGTAGCTGGTTGCCTGGAGATAAAAACAGATTCAAATTAGGCCAATCAGTTTAAATTATACTCCCCAAAATTACCAATCTCCAATCAAGTTTGAATTGAGTATATTGACAATCTTAAAAGCCAATGACACAATCTGATGCTTTAGGTGTATAAGACTGGGGGAAAATTGAGCAGTTGGGAGCCAGCATGTACAGACTGCCTGAAAAATAGCTCTCTAAAAGGTACCTTTATTGATCAGTAACCTGTGAAAGAGAATCCCCAAGAAGAAAAAAAGACCAGAATACAGAAAAGAACCAAATACTGCCTGGTTTGAAAATAAGTTTTGTTTTGTAAATCTTAATTGTGGGTTTTATTGGACAAGTATTATAGAAGGTAAAAGATAGGTTAGAGGAAGGAGTTGTAAGCTTTTATTAGTTAATCATTCTCTGTTATACTTTAAGAAATAACGTTGTTAATTTTTACTTTAAATAGTTCTTGGCCTCTCAAATTTTCACAGATTACTGCATGGGATAACTCTTTTTTTGTGTAGCTGTTTTAAATTGAGCAGGAGAGTTTACCTTGTGTTGTACCAATAATGACCTGGGTCTGAGAACCTTCCTGCATAGCTGCTAGTCGGTTAACACCTACCCAATTCCCACCACCAGTCTCAGTCAATCTTAGGTGCTCTGCTTCTCTGAATGAAATGAATGACAGGTCATAATTAGGATGTTAGTGTTAGGAGTTGATAGAGCTTATTTGCCTTGATTTTACTCTGAGTGCTTCTCTTCAGGCAATAGTATTTTACAGTTTCTGTTTCAATTCACTTCAATGCCTGTGCAAAAACACATGTAATCAGATTTCAAACCCCTTCCATTGTATTACACATTCTGAGGCCTTCATATGTGATAAAATTTAGGAGAGGGGCACTGGTGTTAAATCTTTCCTTTGATCCATTCATCCTTTAACCTCCCCCGTCTACACTTCTTATTTTATATTCATTCATGAGATGTGGGTTCCATCTTGCAAAGATGGTGGTGAGCTAACTATTTGAACCACTGCATTCCATATGGTGGAGACTTAAGAAATGAACAGTCTCATTTTCCATCTTTACCCTCGGATAAAAATGTAGTTTGGAGCTCATGAAATCACTCCTATTAAAATCTAAATAAAGTACTAGCTTTTATATAAAACACTGTTCACGTGCTCAGGGCATTCAAAGTTAATGACCTATGTTTGAAGTCTAGTGTCTGTTTACTGCAAGTAAAACAGCAACCAATTTGTGCAATAGTCTCATTAACAGCAATGAGGAAAATGATCAAGTTGTCTTGATAGAGAGATGAACATCATGAAAGATGTCAGGAGAAACCCCCAATCTTCTTCACATAATATGATAGCATTCTTTATAAAACAGCCAAGAGAGAAGGCTTAGCTTCGATTGAAAATGTTATTGAAAAGACAACAGGCTGGACATGGTGGGACAGGCAACATGCCCTCCCAACTGATAGGTCAATCAGAAACTTACTAAGACAGTACAACCAGCAAGCATAGCTCGTGACACACCACAAGGCAGCACGTTCGCGCAATGGTTAGCCTGCTGTCTTACAGCACTGGGGACCTGGGTACGATTCCACCCTTTGGCAACTTTCTGCGTTGAGTTTGCAAGTTCTCCCCATGTTTGCATGGGTTTCTGCTGGATGCTCCAGTTTTGTCCCACAGTCCAAAGATGTGCAGTTTAGGTAGATAGGCCAAATTACCCGTTGTGTGTAAGTTAGGTGAATTAGCCATGATAAATGCGGGGTTATGAGGATAGGGTGGGGGCTGGGTCTGGGTTGCACCCCCTTTTGGAAGGTCAGTGAAGATTTCATGAGCTGAATAGCCTCTTTCTGCAGTACAGAAAATCTATGATTCTATGTTGTGGATAGCAACATCAAGGGAAAACTGGGACTTCCGCAGTTCACAGGGGAGAAAGTTTTGCCCCACGGAGTTGCCTGTCAAACTTTGGTTGGCAACCACAACACTGCCACAAGTTCAGTTAGGTAACTCTTACTGAAACCAGGCTCATCATGAAACCTGCCATGGCCTCTGGAGTGGGGCAAATGTAGAGCACTGGGTGAGGAAGGTGTAGCATTCTTAGGGAAGATGGGGGTTGTGGTTTTGGAGAGCGCAAGGTAGGAAGGGAGGGAGCACAAAGGGCATCCCCTTTAAGACAAGATCCCACTTCCTTCCCTTGCTTTTTAAATGAATCTTTTTGCATAAAAAGATCAACATATGAACTTGTGAAGAAGGTACAAGAGAACATTACTCAGCCCTTTGACCCTATTGTCATTTTCCCACCAGCAATTTTGATTCTTGTCATTCATGACATCTGTCCAAATGGATTTGACCTCCTGATCTTTTGGCCAATATCCATTCACTTTACTATCCTTATGTCAACAGTAACAATCAGAATTACCCTTTGTTTCCATTCTGCCTGAATTCTCAAACAGTTGTCAGCTCTGAAACATTTCCTAACCTTGGTCACTTTGCAACAATATCTCCATAACAGGAATTATGCCTCACCTACCTATATCTGCTGACATCACTCGTTCATCTATCTTGTCATGAATGATTTGCGCAACCCAGACAAAGAACCTAAAATATTTTCTAACCATTATTGCTCACACCAACCTTATTATTGAGATACTATTAGTTAAATCGTCTTCCTGACCGATTCTGCTTTACTCAAATCATTCTATTATTTTGAATTTTCTCGACAGGTTACAAATCACTCATTCCCCCCTCTTTTAATTTAAATTCAGTACCACAGTGTACGAAGGACACAGACTTTAGCTGAGAAGTCCAATGTATTGAAACCATTTCTTTTAACAGTCACATGTCTAACTCACTAATCTATTTGACCTTGAGATGACCATATACCATCTAACTCACAGCTATTCTTCTTTTTAATTTGTATCTTAGCCTGTTAAATACTCTCAACAGAACCTCATTACTAGTTGCACTGCTGTCAAGAGCCAATGCTTCTCCATCTTTCCATTGTGGAGTCCGCATACACAAACCACTGTGTCTGACCATTGACCAACTCTAAATATCAAATAATTAATGGGTGTGAAAGCCACCAGGAATACCCCCATCTCATGGATACCCCATAGTATTTGCAGATCAGACTCCAGCTCTGATTCAAAGTTGCTTGAGTTGCAGATATGGATGTCTGTGACTGCAATCCCCAAACCCTACAGGCTGTTGTTACTATGCATCACCCATCCTAAATCGATTTATTTAATTAGTTTAGTACAGTAATAGCAAAATACTGTTTCCTGGCTTAAAGGTGAAAGAGAAACACTTCCTAACTATTGGAAGGAAGAAAATAAGGAAAAGGAACATCTTCTTCCCTCTGTTCAAAGTATTTGACTTTTGTTCTCTATTTACTCATTTTCCAGTCACTCTGTACTCTCACAAAGATCCAATACGGACCTGGAAAAGATAGTCATGCTTGCTCAATGTGATTAAATATTTTGATGAGGTAGCTGAAGTGGTGGTAGTCAGTATGGGAGATCAATGCATGATATGTATATGAATTTCCAAATGGCATTTAAAGTGTCTCATATGAGACCGATAGTTAAAATGTGAGGGTCATGAAATTGAGGGCTGGCTTGAGATGAGGGAGGACAATGGGCAACGACTCGACCAATGATTTTGGCGCCTCAACTATTCATTGTTTTTGTGAATGACTTAGATGATCGACAGCCAAATATCCAAGTTTGGCAATGGCACATTGATAGACAGTATTACAATTGATATTAAAATACAAGGATATCAATAGATGAAGAAAATAGATAAAACTGTGATAAGTGTATTCCAACATGGGCAAATGTCACTCAAACTGGATAAAAAAAAGGATTGATCAATGTACTTTTCCAATGATGAAAAATTATGGACAATTATAGCCCAAACAGGCTGAAGGGTCCAATTAGATAGATTATTAATATGTAGTGGACAGAATGGCACCTGGACTCACAGCAATATATTACAAGTAGAGAGCACACAATTAGGTTGCATTCCCTAGAATTAAGAAGTTGAAGGGATAATTTCATTACTGTAAAATTTTCCAGATATTAAGCAGAACTATGAGGGTAGGTAGAAAGAAACTATTTACATTAGTGAATCCAGGACTAGGGATTATAGCTTAAACATTAGAGCCAAGTTTTTCAGGTGTGTGTGACAAAGGACTTCTACAGAAAGGGTTGGTGGAGTTTACAATACTCCTATGATGCTAGATCAATTATTCAATTTGAATCTGAGCTTGATAGATTTCTATCAACTGAAAACAATAAGAGTTATTGGGCAAAGGTGAGGATGCAGAATTGGGTCATATATCAGTCGTGGTCTCAATGAATGATAACTCAGACTCAAGGGATCATATGACTAACTCCTTGTCCTAAATTCTTTATGGAAAGCTACAGATTTAATTTGTTGACATTTACAACATCAAAAAAGGACTTTTGTAATATCTATCAAGTGATGGCTTAGAAAATAAACAAATTAAGTTGTTGGGCAGTTGTGTTTAGTGGAATACTAACTTTAATTACGAAATCAAATAAAGTCAAATCTAAATATCAATAAAATTCAAATTCTCATCAGGGCTTTACAAAATATCTGAAAAGGAGATTAAATTTCTACAGCAAGTGCAAGAAATATTTAAAGGTTTGGCATAATCAGACACCTTCATCTATAATGAATAAAATTGTAATATAAAATACAATACAAGAAACACAGCAGAAAAAAAAAGTGTGTATCTAATGGTCAGAAGTTCTGGTGATTCAACTGTAGCTGATATATTTTGTCCAGTTCTACATAACATAAAAATAAATATTGCGAACAATCCTTACCACATTATAAATAATTATATCCACTGAAGATTCTTCTACCCAGTAATTCTACATAACAAAGTCAAGCATAAACTCTGGCTTTGCCTATGGGAAAAATGTAAACTGCTCCCTTTGTTCCTGACTGTCCGATCTGGTTAACCAAACTACTTACCTCCATTCAGTTAATGAAAGGGCACTGCACAGATTCCATGCCCTAACTCTAGCCACAAAATCACCGGTATGGATTCCTGTTCCCACTCCAACATCTTTACCTCTCATGGCCCTCAAAGATTTACTTTCCCCCATCACTTCTCATGTTTGTATAGTCCTAGGGTATATCATTCCAAAAACACAGCCTAGGTTACCACAGTTACTCCAACCCTACCTTAACACCACCAAATCTTGAACCTTCCATCATCTTTTAAATTACCAGACAGCTATCCGATAGTAAATCCAGGGTGAGCAGAAATTTCCTTCCATTAAATCTAGTGGAGACTGGAGCCATTGTCTATGATCCTCACAACAACTTCCATTACTGAGCTACCAACTGCATTTCTTGCCCTGACAATGATTTAAGGTAGATTCAAAATACTGTAACCTTGATATTTTATTGACCACATAGAGTTGCAAATTTCAATTAGGTTAGTCCACATTTTCTGAAAGTCTAGAGTATACAGTCTCCTAAATTTCTCCACAAAAGACAATCCTGCCATCTGAGGGAAAAATCAGGTGAACCTTCTCCATGGCAAGTATATCCCTTATTAGATCAGGGAACCAAAGCTGTATGCCATGCTTGGTGAGTTTTCATCAACTCTGTAAAAGACAGCAAGACATCTTGATTCCTGCAATCAAATCCTCCTATAATAAAGACTATTAGACAATGTGCCTACCTAACTGCTTGCCACACCCACAAATTAACTTTGCGTCACTCAAGAATGATGACACCCAACTCCCATCAAATACCTGCACTTTCCAATATCTCACCACTTCATAAATATTCTACCTTTCTGTTCTTTTTACAAAGTTGAATAACTTTATACTTTGCCACAAGTTAAATCAGAAGAATGTAATGCTCCTCTATTCCGTAAAGCACAAATGTATAAAATCCCAAAATAGATCAGCAAAATAAGAAATTTGCTTGGCTGACTGCCATTCAAGGCAAAAACAATTTACACCAGATTTTGTCATTAACAGAAAATAATCCTGTTTATGGCAACACACTTCAACTGATAGCAGAGAAAATAAAGGATTTCCACTACTATGTGACTTTGATTATGCTGCTTCCAACCTCCCAAATAAATACACACAATCACAATTGAGACAGACAAAAAAGACAAGTGATTTGTCATAGATATTGTAAGTAAAAAGCAAAATAAACAGGGAAAATTAAATTTTGTGGAGCAGAAGTCCAAATTGAAAGATTGACTTAAATTTTCTCACAATTTGTGTGAATTTCAGTGAAAACCTCACATTGTTGACTATAAAATAACGGACATTCTTCACTTTGCTGACTGTTTTAGTTGATCAAGGTCTTTTCATATTAGAACAATTTCATTTAGGTTTCCTTGGCTTTTCTATTTTTGCCAAGAACTTTAGTCCAAGAACTCCCCACCTATGTTCGGGACACCACCCACGCCCTCCACCTCCTCCAGGATTTTCGCTTCCCCGGTCCCCAACGCCTTATTTTCACTATGGACATCCAGTCCCTGTACACCTCCATCCCCCATCACGAAGGACTCAAAGCCCTCCGCTTCTTCCTTTCCCGCCGCACTAACCAGTACCCTTCCACTGACACCCTCCTTCGACTGACTGAACTGGTCCTCACCCTGAATAACTTCTCTTTTCAATCCTCCCACTTCCTCCAAACTAAAGGAGTTGCCATGGGCACCCGCATGGGCCCCAGCTATGCCTGCCTCTTCGTAGGATATGTGGAACAGTCCATCTTCCGCAACTACACTGGCACCACCCCCCACCTTTTCCTCCGCTACATCGATGACTGTATCGGCGCTGCCTCGTGCTCCCACGAGGAGGTTGAACAGTTCATCAACTTTACTAACACCTTCCATCCCGACCTGAAATTCACCTGGACTGTCTCAGACTCCTCCCTCCCCTTCCTAGACCTTTCCATTTCTATCTCGGGCGACCGACTCAACACAGACATCTATTATAAACCGACTGACTCCCACAGCTACCTGGACTACACCTCCTCCCACCCTGCCCCCTGTAAAAACGCCATCCCATATTCCCAATTCCTTCGTCTCCGCCGCATCTGCTCCCAGGAGGACCAATTCCAACACCGCACAACCCAGATGGCCTCCTTCTTCAAGGACCGCAGATTCCCCCCAGACGTGATCGACGATGCCCTCCACCGCATCTCCTCCACTTCCCGCTCCTCCGCCCTTGAGCCCCGCTCCTCCAACCGCCACCAAGACAGAACCCCACTGGTTCTCACCTACCACCCCACCAACCTGCGCATACAACGTATTATCCGCCGCCATTTCCGCCACCTCCAAACGGACCCCACCACCAAGGATATATTTCCCTCCCCTCCCCTATCAGCGTTCCGCAAGGACCACTCCCTTCGTGACTCCCTTGTCAGATCCACACCCCCCACCAACCCAACCTCCACCCCCGGCACCTTCCCCTGCAACCGCAGGAAATGTAAAACTTGCGCCCACACCTCCACACTCACTTCCCTCCAAGGCCCCAAGGGATCCTTCCATATCCGCCACAAGTTCACCTGTACCTCCACACACATCATCTATTGCATCCGCTGCACCCGATGTGGCCTCCTCTATATTGGTGAGACAGGCCGCTTACTTGCGGAACGCTTCAGAGAACACCTCTGGGCCGCCCGAACCAACCAACCCAATCACCCCGTGGCTCAACACTTTAACTCCCCCTCCCACTCCACCGAGGACATGCAGGTCCTTGGACTCCTCCACCGGCAGAACACAACTACACGACGGCTGGAGGAGGAGCGCCTCATCTTCCGCCTGGGAACCCTCCAACCACAAGGTATGAATTCAGATTTCTCCAGCTTCCTCATTTCCCCTCCCCCCACCTTGTCTCAGTCGGTTCCCTCAACTCAGCACCGCCCTCCTAACCTGCAATCCTCTTCCTGACCTCTCCGCCCCCACCCCACTCCGGCCTATCACCCTCACCTTGACCTCCTTCCACCTATCCCACCTCCATCGCCCCTCCCCCTAGTCCCTCCTCCCTACCTTTTATCTCAGCCGGCTTGGCTCTCTCTCTCTTATTCCTGATGAAGGGCTTATGCTCGAAACGTCGAATTCTCTATTCCTGAGATGCTGCCTAACCTGCTGTGCTTTGACCAGCAACACATTTGCAGCTGTGATCTCCAGCATCTGCAGACCTCATTTTTTTTCTATTTTTGCACCACACAGAACGCTCGAGAAAGAAGAGAGAGAGTTGTTCAATTCACAGGCTTTGGATGTTCTGCCCTGCACTTACAGTTTTGTAACAAATTGCAGATCAATCAATCTGAGAGCTACTCTTTCCTTAACCTAAAAGTCTCTTTGTGCTACTCTGTCTTAAAGTATCCCCATCTCTGCTCCAAAAAGCAATACTCTCTTACAAAGCAAAACATTGTCATTACTTGATTTAACCATCTGCCAATTCTTTTTAAAATGTCCAGTTTTTACTATGTTTTTAACATTCTCACAATTTCCCTAATGATGACATTAAACTCAAGTCTGTGGTCTTCCATTCTTCTTCTCCCTTGGTTAAACACTGGGGTTTGCTAATTTCCAGTCAGCTAAGACCCTTCCACAATCTATAGCACTTTGTCAGATAACCAGCATTACATCAATTATTTCTTTCACTGCCTACTTTAACACTTTGGATTGAAGTTGATTTGTCCAGCAGATACATCAATCCCACTTTACTAATGTTAATTTCTTTTATTTCTTTGGTTTCGTAAGTGCCCTTATTGCCAAGTAATCCTGGGATGTTTTCTGTTTGTAAAGCCAGATGCACAGTCACCTTTTCATTTCACCACCATTTCCCTACGCTCCACTTTAAATTCTCCTGTCCTCCACAGTAATGGACTCATAATTGTCTGAGCCAATCTTTTCCCTTTTATAGATCTTAAAGAAGCTTTTATAGTTCACCTTTGTTTCTTAAGAGTTTTCATTCATATTCCCTTTTCCTTTTCTTCATCAATTTATTGGTCCTCCTTTGCAGTGTTCTAAATTGCTCCAAAATTACAGACTTACTACTTTCTTGTTCTAGCAACTTTGTAAGTCACTTCCTTTTATCTAGTGCAGTTTTTAATTGATTTTGTTAATCATAGTTGGCTTATTTTTCATGATGGATGTTTGTGTCTTTGAAGAGTATCGTAGACCATGAGGCACTTCTTTAAATACTAGCAATACCTGTCTTACCATCAAAATGTTTAATTTCATTTCCCAATTTATCACAGCCAACTTGCCCCTCAGACCATCAGAATCTCCCATCCAGAGTTTTAAGACCTTAGTTTCAGAATGAACCATGTGGCATTCAAATCTAATAGGTAATTTTGCATTACCACTCCATATTATGAATATCTGAGGAGAAAGTGACGTCTGCAGATGCTGGAGTTCAGAGCTGAAAATGTGTTGCTGGAAAAGCGCAGCAGGTCAGGCAGCATCCAAGGAACAGGAGATTCGACGTGGGCTTATGCCCGAAACAGCGAATCTCCTGTTCCTTGGATGCTGCCTGACCTGCTGCGCTTTTCCAGCAACACATTTTCAGCCATGATGAATACCCTCCAATCAGTTGTGTGATACTGTCATCATTCAAAATGGGATAGATTTCCAATAGATGTGGAAGAACTCAGAACTGTACATCTATGATGCACTGCGGGCTATCAGCAGCCAAACTGTATTCAATCGAAATCTGTGGGCCAGTATATAATCCACTCTACCACTACCATTACCAATCCTGGTTCAATTGAGAGCAAGGATGGTGTTGCACAAGCATGACCAGGCATACCTAAAAATGAGGCAGCCACCTGGTGGAGCTGCAATACAGGACCACTTGAGACATCAAACAGAGAAAAAGCAAGTGAGAGCCAATGCTAAGTGACTCCACAATCAATCAATCAGATCTAAGCTCTGCAGTGCTGCCATATACAGCCAGGAATATGAATGGAGAAAGTGAGGACTGCAGATGCTGGAGATCAGAGTTAAAACATGTGGCACTGGAAAAGCGCAGCAGGTCAGGCAGCATTCGAGGAGCAGAAGAATTGACGTTTCGGGCATAAGCCCTTCATCAGGAATGTACCTGATTCCTGATGAAGGGCTTATGCCCAAAACGTCAATTCTCCTGCTCCTCGGATGCTGCCTGACCTGCTGCGCTTTTCGAGCACCACACTTTTCAATCATGAATAGTGATGGTCAACTAAACAACTGACAAGAGAGGAGGTTCCACAAATATCCCCATCCTCAATGACAGGGAAATCCAATACATCAATGCAAAAGACAAGGCTGAAGCATTTGCAACAACCTTCAGCGAGAGAACCAATGGATGACTCTGAGGTCACCTGCATGACAGCTACTAAGTTCAATAAATAGAATTCAATCTGTTATCAAGAAACAGCTGAAGACATGAGAGACTGAAAGAGGGATGGGACCTGATAACCTTCTGAAAATAGCACTGTGATCTAAAACTATCTATGTCTCGAGACATGGTATTATTGCGGATATCCAGTAATGTGGAGAATTGCCCAGGTATGACCTGAGCACAAAAAAGCAGGACAAATCCAAGTCAGCCAATCTCACCACATAAGTCTACTCTGGATCACCACTAAAGTGATAGAAAATGGAATCAACAGAGCTATCAATCAATACATGCACACAAACAATGTACTCAGTGACACTCTGTTTGCTTTCACCAGGCCCATTAAATGCTGCCTTGATGGCAAAGAAAGACATCAAAGATTCCTCACAAAATTGGAGTCAATGAGAAACAGGTGGATACATCTCTACTGTTTGGAGTCACATCAAGCAGAAAGGAAGACTGCTGTAGCTGTTGAATGTGAATTATCTCAGCCCAAGAAGATCACTGTGGACCTTCCACAGGGTAGTATCCCAGGCCCGACCATCTTCAGTTGTTTCATCTAAGTGATCAGTTCATCACCATTGGGTCAGGGGTAGGGATGTTCAATGATGTTCGCACAATATTTAGCACCATTCATAACTCCTCAGATCTTGAATCAGACTGTGCCCATTTGGATCAAGTCCTAGACAACATCCAGGCCTGGGCTGATGGCTGGCAAACAATATTCACACCACATAAATGTCAATGTCTATCACAATGGAGTGAATTTAACCATTTCCCTTTGGTGTTCAATAGCATCATCATTGTTGAATCCTCTACTGTTAGCATCCTGATGGTTACCATTGACCAGAAACCAAACTGGATGAGCCATTCAAATACTTTTGCTGCAAAAATAGGTCAGTGGGTAGGAATCTTGCAGTGATTAACTCCCCTCCTGCCTCCCTAGTACCTGTTCATCATCAATAAGAAATAAGTCAGGAGTGTGATGGAATCCTCGCTACTTGCTTCAACAACACTTAAGTATCTCAATGCCATTCAGGACAAAATAGCCCACTTGATTGGCAAACCATTCCACAACCTTCAGCATTCACCTTAGTGCAAAGTGACAGCAGTGTGTACATAAGTATAAGATCCACTGTAGCAACTTACCAAGGCTTCTTGACAGCACTTTTATCACATACAGGGACTACAAATGCATGGGAACACCATCATCTCCAGGTGAAAGTTGAAGGCAAATATTGGAAGTATGTTGTCATTCCCCCACTGTTGCTAAGTCAAATATCCTGTAACTTTCTTCCAACAGCAGTGCTGGCATACCTCCCCCAATAAGGAGTGCAGTGGTTCAAGAAGGCAGCTCACTGTCACCTGGCCTCGCCAGCAATATCCACAGCCCATGAACCATTAATAAAGAAACTTAATCAAGACTAATCACCTCCAGATCATGCCTGACACATGCCCTGCCTCACAATATGCGCTGCTTAAACCCTCATCCATGCCTTTATTAATTAATCTTGATTTGATTATTTAATGACAGGATGACCTTCCTCGTTTTACCCTTTCTAAACCAGAGGTCATCCAAAACTCTGCTGCCCATGACCCAACTAGTACTAAGCCCAATTCACCCATGGCCCAAATGGCCACAGACCTAAATTAGTTTCTCATTAAGCAATCCGTTAATTTCAAAACTGTCCTCCTAATTTCCATGTTCTTGCATCGCCTCGTCCTATTTGCTCTGATGAAGGTATTCACCTATAGAATGAATGGGCACAGCGTATGTGTTATCAGACTCAGACTTTAATATTCCCCAAAACAGATGACCTTTCCCAGGACTCTTCAGAAACTGGTGAGGTGGTAAATGATCTGATCACATCTGCAGGCGGTTAGCAATTTAGTCTTGTCGGGCAGATGCACTTATGAAGTAGCATCAGTGTGTCAAAGCAATTAGAAAAGTTAATGAAATGCTGGCATATAAATTCTGAGAAGTAAAATGCTAATATATGGAACTGATAAGGTTTCCCAATAATTAGTCATGGCATGCCATCAATACAATGTTAACTTTGTGCAACAGAGTGTGTGCAAAAAAAATTTTGCTTCCATATATACAGGAGGTGAGTTATGAAGAAAGGAATGGGAAGCTCAAGCTTAACATAAAGCCAGTGAGAGATTTCAAATCTGGTTGTAATTTATGGGTTAGCTTCTGTTCTGGCAATGACAGTTTGATAGAACAAACAAAAGAATTCCAAGTTTGCATGTCAATTTCTGTAGCTGTTGCCAAGCTCAAGAATGAATTTTACAACTGAAAGATAATTAGGTTATAACATCAAGTAAGATATTGAGAAATGACATGCGTGTCAAAGTTGTAAACTTATGAACTAAAATGTTCCTGAATAAAATTTTGATTGGTTTATTTATTGACTGATGTCTGTTATAATAGGGTGGATATTGTAGTCCACTACTCACATTTTAAAAATAAATTTGAGAAAAAAACTGCATTTCTTGCAGATAAAAACAGCGGCCATGCCTTTAGGATTACACGCGAATAGGATGTGTCTGCCCAACAGATCTGAAATATAAAATGCCTGATCCAAATCTTTTAAGATTCTTGCAAAATGGTTCTTCTTTGGAGAACTTGCTGCTGAAAGAAATGGTGACAAATGCAGGAGACTCAAATCAACAGCCATCATCAAAATGCTTCCATGCCTGGATTTCTCATGCATTGTAAACTATGACTGAATCAAGTATTAAGAATTGTGTCAAGAAAGTTGCCCTCAATGTCATCAGTGACGACCAACCTGTTCATATGTCTGGAAGAGATAGATGAATGTAGGTTCAGATGATACACAACATGCCAGTTGACAATGACAGTTACAGCAATCATGATTACATTGTTCAGCATGCAGAAATGCCTTGCTCTAGAGACCAAAATGAACAGAAACTGGTGCAGTTTCACAACAAGAAAGCACTAAGGAACAGACATCAGGATGTCAGTGCAAAAAAGACAAGAACATGCTCAAGTCATCTGAAAACTGTACAATCTGAAAGAGCAGCAAGATCCATAGAATGCCACATTTTCACCATGCAGACCAAATATCCCCACCAGCAATAACAGAAATAATGCTTTCAGAATGAAGGTTCACAGTATTCATTGTTAATGTGCAATAATTGACTTGCATGTTTCTTTTACGACAAGAGTGACTACACTTTAAAAATTACTTAATTGGTTTTAAAACACTTTTCAATGTCTTAGGTCATAAAGTATAAAAACATGTATTTTCTTTAAAGACAATACAGCATTGTAATATGTACAATAAATAATAGTGTTATAGAAGGCAGGAAGGCATCTCATTCATTCCTGTTTCAATTTCCAGAAGGAATATTGTGATGGCTGATATTAAAAGAATATTATCAGCCTTCAGCTTTAAGACATGGAGCCATAGTGCACATCATTGATTTAAAAGCAAATTTATTATGCCACAAAAACTCTACTTGACTGTAATGAAGAAGGAACTGAAACAATGAATCGAGATGCCAAAGAATATAATTTGCTTTGAACTGGAAAGGATTTGATTCAGTGCCTCCTGTAGAATTTTACAAAAATTAGAATCAGTAGAATTACCTGCAAATTGGCCAGCTGGATAGAAAATTAACTATTTAAAGCAAATGACAATGATAAATACATAAATTTCAAGCCAGATACAGCCACAGTTTTTATTAAACTCTAACACGACAGAATTTTTTTTAATGTTTAAAAGGCTCAGTATGGAGCTAGTGATTAGTTGAAGGTTTAAGAACAAGAGATGTGTTTAATTATAAAATATCTTTGGTATGGGACAAGGTAAGTTCTTGAGAAAGGTTTTGGAATTTGTGGAATGGATGGCAAACTACTTAAAACATAGAAGGCAGAGAAATGTTGTAAAGAATAGTTGAAAATGGTTTTACATGACGACACATTTCATAATATATTTGTCATTTATATTCAGAATTGATGTTAATAATCTGGGAGTGAATTGTAAACACCTCAATATCAAGATACACACATTTCCAAGACTAAGAAAGAGCACAATGCAACACTGGACTGAAACTTTGAGCAAATATTTTAGCTGTTTCCTGATGAAAACTTGACAAATTTGGTTTAGAAAGTTATTATGGAAGGCTGAGTCATGGGAGAAATTATAAAAAGAGATTTCTATGCAGTGCAAACACCAATACAGATTAGTTGGACCAAATGTCATTTTTCTATAACCATATTGTATAATATAGATAAAACAAAAATTATTCATATTGGAACAATAAATAAGCAAAACAGTTGGAAGTTTCAACCAGGTCTAGAGATGGAACAATCAAGGTTGACTGCAGAAAATTAGGAAAAGACCATTAGGAAATGCTCTGCCAATTATGTCTTCCAAAAACAGCTTCATAAATATTTGCTAAATTGAACTGCAGGTTGTAGGAGTGAACACAAATACCTTACTCTGAATTTTTGTCTTCTTGTGTTGCGAAATTACTTCTGCTCTCCACCCATAAAAAATATAAACTGGAATCAAATTCTGAAAGCTTTCAGATAAATATTCCACAATAAATTAATTAGGGACAGCTGCACCCTCTTAATCTGCAAAGCTGTCAATCAACATGAAATAAAGTTGCTTTTATGAAGACAAATTTAAAGTATGAACAGATTTTAATCCTAAATTTATATTCTAAGTGTGTGGGTATTTTGGAACTGTGTGTATCAAATTGCTCCATATTTAAAACTATGCTTGACTTCAAAATGGCAAAGTTCCATGCCATTTCTATCAAACACCAGAATCATTGTTGCAGACCTGATTCCCTCCTCCACATGACTGGCAAATGATAGACAGACGTCTCCCATTTGGCACATATTGCTACTGTTTTGCTATATATCCTTGGATTTAGAAATAAAAATTTCATCTACACATTGAGGAGTACGCTTTAGAGTAATAAACACATACATTGATTAGGCTTTAATATTAAATTGGACAAAATCCAGGAGTTTCAATCCCAGAATACCAGTAAACATCAAGAGCACTGCACAATAAAAATGTGATTTGGCTTATTCTGTCACCAAATATCAATAGCATGAACAATACAATGTGTCTCACTTGGCAATAACATCACTGTTATAAAGCTATAAGTCAGCTAACCCAATGGTAATGCCGCAGAGGTTCTGCTAATGCATAAAACGCAGATTGTTTTAGATGTCTGAGCATGTTTTATTAATTCATGAAATGTTTCTAAGTGTAAAGAGTTGTCCTTTTTAGGACAGCGATGAGAAGTAATTTCTTCCCCCAGAGATTGGTAAGCCAGTGGAATTCTCTGTCACTGGAAACTGTTGAGGTCAAAACATTGAAAACCTGCAAGGAAGATTTAGTTCTTAGGGCTAAAGGGATCAAAGGACATGAGTAGAAAGTAGGAACAGTGTACGGAGTTGGTGACCTAGCCTGATCATGTTGAATGACGGAGCAGGGTCAAATGTCCAAATTTTTATTGGATTTGAAAACACTGATAACCATAGTTTTCATCACTTCATTGAAGATTGAGAGTAGAATAAAGGAGAGGTGATAAGGCGGATTGGGTTTGAATTACATTTTACAGACAGGACATAAGCAAAAGGATCCACACTTGGAATATGTAACAATAAACAGAATGATGCAATGGTGAAAAGAATGTTGCAACAGTATCTCTTATCTAGTTAAGACACACTTACATGGGGAAGGTAGCAGACCACAGCAGGAAACTTACCTAAGTTTGCATGGTATCTCTTATCTTTCTCCTGTTTGTTTAGTATGTCTGACTGGTTGTTCGACTGGAAGACCAAGTATACCTGATTGTACGGCATGGTATCTTCCAGGCTGAATGAAGTGGAGATGATGCAGTTGGAAAATCAGGTGCACTGTCATATGGACTGACAGCTGATACCTTTCCTTCTCCAAAGTGAGTAGAATTAGAATTAGATTGTATTGTGACATGTGCTCAAGTACAGGAATACAGCAGTACAGTGAAAAGCAGTACAGCAGTACAGTGAAAAGTTCAACATGACAGTCCTACTTAAGTGCTTAGTCATTCTGGGCTTGCACTCCCCAAAAGGGCTCAACCTACTCTGCTTTGGGTCCATTGATGACCTCCCAGCCTGACGTCCACTTAAGTCCCTTGAGTAGTCAGTTATTGACCAGTTCAGGATCAGTTGAAGACTTTTCCCAATTGGCTACAATTTTCTCAGCTCCTGGCAGGAGAAATAATATGCAGCCCATATGACAGTTCAATCAATATTTGTTGCAATTCATGTCAATTGAAGGGGTGTGGCCTTGATCTGCACGAGCATTTGCAGAATTGAGGGCAGGGACATGGGGTAGGGGCTACCTGCTTGCTCTCATTTCCAATCCCCATCTCCCCTCAACCCATGACTTGGCAAATCACCCACCCCACCCCAAACTGCATTATTCTTGGTCGCTCCTCCATCCTGGGAGTTTGTGTGGGTGTATTGGGAATAGTAAAAAATGAGGTCTGCAGATGCTGGAGATCACAGCTGAAAATGCGTTGCTGGTTAAAGCACAGCAGGTTAGGCAGCATCTCAGGAATAGGGAATTCGACGTTTCGAGCATAAGCCCTTCATCAGCTTATGCTCGAAACGTCGAATTCCCTATTCCTGAGATGCTGCCTAACCTGCTGTGCTTTAACCAGCAATACATTTTCAGCTGTATTGGGAATAGCCATATTCTCCTACGTGGCTGAATGTTGGAGCTGTTGGCCCTGATTGGTTGACATTCTTGACAGCTGGGACATTGTACGCCAAGGCCCAGCTCATGTCCACTTCAGAGCCAGATGGACTTAAGGCAAAGCAAGCCTTCTTTCTAAAAGTGAATGTGGGTGTGTTTGGGCTTTTGCAGGCAGTGCATAAGAATCCACTTAACAAGAAGAATCCACACCGAAAACAAAAATTGCTGGACACCAGAACAGGTAAGGTAACATCCATGCAGAGAGAGATAGCAAGCTAATGTTTTGAGTCTCTCTTTCCATGGATTCTGCCTGACTTGCTGTGATCTCCAGAATTTTTTGTTTTCAGTACAGATTCCAGCATCTGCAGTAATTCCCTCCTATAAAGAATAATCAGCCCATGGTTTCTGAAGCCTAGCAATGAACAGTCCTATATCTTTAGATGTATATGCTGCATTGTTTTGAATTTTCAATGGAAAATGTCATCAAGTAATTAGAAATAAGAAATGATAAGTTTACCAATAAAGACTTTGGCCAATAAATATTACATTTGCGTTGTACTGAGTGCATTATTCTGTTCTTGTTTTGGAAGGGAAGAGTATTGAAATACAGACAAACTGCTTCACTCTGTTCATCTATTTGCATGCGATCAATTAGCATTCAGCACATTAAAGTACATTGTTAAAATGGCACTTAACTATATGATTCACCATTTTCTTCTGATGCGCTGTTAAAGTATTACATCTGAAGATGAAAATTCCAGCAATTTTTGCACACTACTAAAACTAAAAGAATAAAGTATTATGTTAATCAGGTTCTTTGTTTTGTTAATTTTATTCACTGCAGAGGTATGTGTCATTATGATGGAGGTTGGCAGGATTGCACAGATTTTTAAAATCTTATGCATGAGTGTGCCTTCAGACCAGTAATTTTTAATATATGTTTTGCAACAGGGGAGACATCCTGCTATGTGCAGGGACTCAAACACTGTTGTGCCCAATACAGAAATGTACATTCTGACCTTTCAGTCAATACTTATAAAAGCTGGACGGAAATAAGGTTTTAAAATGGCTGTAGAGTATATTCTGTACTTGTGGTCTGTTTTTAAAAATCAATGAAAAGCAGTGTGCTGGCAATGCCATCAAACTCAGTTCATCCAGCCAATTAATTTTAGGAATGAGCAGCAAGACATTTGGAGGTAAAAGTATGTAACTTATTCCAGATGAAAGTCCACCAATGAACCCATCTCCAAAAGGAAACTACAAGAAACCCCACAGCCTGCTGAGAACCCTACATTTCGCAAGGCCCTCACTTTAAAGCATCAGTATAGAATTAGCTTAGCCTTTTATGGGTGGCACGGTGGCACAGTGGTTAGCACTGCTGCCTCACAGTGCCAGAGACCTCAGGCAACTGTCTGTGTGGAGTTTGCACATTCTCCCTGTGTCTGTATGGATTTCCTCTGGGTGCTCCAGTTTCCTCCCACAGTCCAAAAATGTGCAAGTTAGGTGAATTGGCCATGCTAAATTGCCCGTAGTGTTTGATGAAGGGGTAAATGTAGAGGAATGGGTCTGAGTGGGTTGCTCTTCAGAGGGTCGGTGTGGACTTGTTGAGCCAAAGAGCCTGTTTCCACACTGTACGTAATCTAATCTAATCTAATCTTTATACTGACACTTGCATTCACATGAGTACAGTGAAACGTTTACAAGCTGTCACTTACGACACCACCTTAGGTACAAATGTACCTAGGCACAGAATCTTGGCACGAAGTAGAAAAATAAAGAAAGCAACTTAATAGTTCAACATCACAGTCCGTAAGTGCATGGCCTTGCTGGGCTCTCACTCCTCACAAGGGTTTGACTCCACCCGCAGGCCTGCCTCCCCGGGCAGTCAGAGAACACACAAATTCAGTCTGTGACACAATCATAATTAGTGATGGATGTTCCTGAGCTTTTGTTTTTACACACTTAGTATTGAACGTGTATACTTACCCATTGTCCAAAATTATAGGCAGTTGTATGATTTTAACTTATACCCAATGATGAACCTGTATGACATCCTATACTTAAGTGAGGCAGATGTTTGGTCACTCCAAAAGTTTGGTACAACTAAGCTTGCAAATTTCAGATTCAACAATGCCTTTGGTCATAGAGTTATAGAGTTGCATAGCACGGAAACAGACCCTTCGGTCCAACTCGTCCATGCTGACCAGATATTCGAAATTAATCTAGTTCCATTTGCCAGCATTTAGCCCCTATCCCTCTAAACCCTGCCTGTTCATATACCCATTCAGACACCTTTTAAATGTTATTATCATACTACCCTCCACCAATCCCACTGGCAGCTTGTTTCATACATGCACCACTGTCTGCATGAAAAAGTTGCCCCTTAGGTCCCTTTTAAATCTTTCTCCTCTCACCCTAAACCTATGCCCTCTAGTTCTGGACTCCCTCATCTCAGGGAAAAGATCTTAGATATTCACCCAATTCATGCACCTCATGATTTTGTAAACCTCTATAAGGTCACCCTTCAGCCTCCAACACTCCAGGGAAAGTAGCCCCAGCCTATTCAGCCTCTCCCTATAGCACAAATCCTCCAACCCTGGCAACATCCTTGTAAGTCTTTCAAGTTTCACAACATGCCTCCTTTAGCAGGGAGACCAGAATTACACACAGCATTCCAAACATGGTCTAACCAATGTCCTGTACACCTGCAACATGAACTCCCAACTCCTATACTCAATGCACTGACAAATAAAAGCAAGCATATCAAATGCCTTCTTCACTATCCAATCTACCTGTTACTCCAAGGAACTATGGAGCTGCACTCCAATGTCTCTTTGTTCAGCAACACTCCCAAGATCTTACCATTAAGTGTATAAATCCTAAACTGATTTGCCTTTCCAAAACACAGCACTTCACATTTAGCTAAATTAAAGTCCATCTGCCAGTCCTCTGCCCACTGGCCCATCTGATCAAGATCCCATTGTACTCTGAGCATTAAGTATTAATTTCAATCGGAATAGGTTTGACAATATGCTGGTCAAGTGAGGATGATTAACAAAGCTGTAAGTTCTAATGAGACCTTTATAATTGATTAAACTGATCAATTACTTTAGGTAAGAATTCGTGACATTGTCCCTTCTTATGGACTGAATGGAAACAGCAGCAGAAATAGCAGCCTACCTGTCTCTACACAAAACTCAAAACTGACTCTATCTTTTCCAATGTGCATTTTTTGAACCAATTCTCTCAGAAGTTAACATTTGACATTCTGTTTTGCTGCTGCTGATAACACCACAGACACTGCTCCTCAGAGAGGTCAGTATCAGCATGTCCTTCCCCAACGCTTGCCAGCAGCTATGTATCAGACTGGAGCGCTGAAGAATCTTCTCTTCAGTTTAATCCTGACAATGGGATTAGCAATTCAACAACTGCTCTAAATTCACAGATATGTGGGAGAATTTATCAATTTTTCGCACTTAGAAACCAACAAAAGCCTGATTCAGTGAGAGGGATATTTGGAGCTGTCAGACTTTGGATCAGTCTGAACAGAGGGAATCTGATCCTATTAAAGTATCATTTCATTAAGCCTGAGCCCTGCTGCTTCATATCAATGGCTACTGCAGCTGCTGACCTATTCCCCATAAATTAAAGTCAGAACTGGATTTGTCTGTAAGCATTTAAGGACAAATACTAAGAGATACTTTGTGACAGTAAATGGGCAATATTTTTGTCATTGAAAGGAATTGGCTATATCAATTTATATTGTCCATACTGATTCTAAGTGCAGTCTGATATTCATTTGTAATTTTTATCCTATCAGTTTGGCCTTGATTGGTACCCAGGCTCAGAGATTAAAGATCAGCTAATTCCCTCCACCTTTCAATCTCTCACTCATGAATAAACTATGGCTTTAGTGAGAATACACGTACTTTACAGGACAAAATTCATCAAGTATTGCATCTCCTGGTGTTCTCTGTTCATAGCCAATGAAGACAGATCTCTGACAGCAGATTGACGGTTGTTTTGTAACAGAAGCTCCGACAAGTCCTGAGACATGCTATCTCAACTTTATTTTTTTTGAAAGTTGTTTGTTTAAAGATCGCCTTGCACCAAAATATTAGTATTATAGATTGGAAAATTTAAATATTCCCCAAAGACAAAGCAAATCCAGTAACTACTATAAAAATAAAGAAATAGAGAAATCTTTCTTCCCCAACACAACTAACCAACCAATCAATTAGTTCAGATAAATGGCTGGACATCTTGGTTATTTAAGTCTGTTTATTGTTAATAAGTTATCAAAATTAAATGCATCGTTACCAATAATGATTGGGATTCAATGCTGAATGCAAAGCCATCTTAAATGTACATTTTAAGGGCGGCATGGTGGCTCAGTGGTTAGCACTGCTGTCTCACAGTGCCAGGGACCCAGGTTTAATTCCAGCCTTGGGTGACTGTGTTGAGTTTGTACATTCTCCCCGTGTCTGCGTGGATTTCTTCCAGGTACTCCAGCTTTCTCCCACAGTCCAAAGATGTGCAAGTTAGGTGAATTGGCCAGGCTCAATTGCTCACAGTGTTCAGGAATGTGTAGGTTAGGTGTGTTAGTCAGTGGAAATGTAGTATAATAGATTTGGGGAATTAGTCTGGATGGATTACTCTTCTGAGGGTTGGTGTGGACTTGTTGGGCCAAATGGGCCTGGTTTTCACACTGTAGGGATTCTATGATTCTATGAATTGTGTCAATGTATAGTCAATGCTTTCTTATAAGAATAGTGTCTTGACCAAACTATTAAGCTATTTTTAGTAATTATCCTGTTGATTTACTTTTCTGACAATGTCATTACCTTGTAAGGCACTCTAATATGAATTTCCAAGCTCATCCCTGCAAATCTCTTCTAGAACTGTGACATATTCAGAGCTCTGGAGCATAAACCAAACATCTGTTATTCTAATATATGACCTGTAAATGCTGCATATGCTGGACTCCTCTCTTCTGCTTGATCAAACATTTAGTTTGAGTGAGTACAACCTATATTTAGTAAAAAGCATGATTCACTTACTATTTTTCTTCTCCATAATTCATAGCTTTTGGGACTTTTTGGATTCAAGTAATGTTGTATTTTCTACTGAAGAAAGTACTACCAACATTAAGCATTATCTTGTAAATACAATTTTCTGACAGCCCTTCATTGAGTTATTTCAATGTGCAAGACATTTTCTTGAAATGGTACCATTTATTCACCAAAATCATTATTAAACAATTGTTCACTTGTTCAGACTTTTTGTAACACATATCAATAGGAAAACTGAATGCACTGTTGATAAGATAGTGGAAATAAATTCAAAGAATTATATAGGACATATATCAGGGAAAAAGGCCATTCAATCCAATTGTTCTATGCAAACATTTATGCTCCACTTGAATTCTTGCTATCCTTCCTCATGTGATGTTATCAGCAGGCTACTTTCTTTGCCCTTTTATGCTTATTTGACTTCCCTATATGTGCAAACATGCATACATACAACTCACCATAACTCCTGCTTATGGTAACAAGGAGAGAGAGAGTGTGTGGATGAGCATAATTGATGTTGTGTACATGGATTTTGGGAAAATGTTCCATAATAGTTTTTTTGCAGAAAATTTTAGGAATGGAGTATAAGGAACAGTGGTAGCTTGGATACAGAATTATAGAGTCATAGAGCTGAACAGCACGAAAACAGACTCTTTGGTCCAACTTGTCTTTGCCGACTAGATATCCTAAATTAATGTTGTGGTTCTGTTTGCCGAGCTGGGAAGTTGTGTTGCAGACGTTTCGTCCCCTGTCTGTGCATGGGAGCCTCCTGTGAAGCGCTTCTGTGATCTTTCCTCCGGCATTTATAGTAGTTTTGCCTCTGCCGCTTCCAGTTGTCAGTTCCAGCTGTCCACTGCAGTGGCCAGTATATGAACAAACACATCGACCTGGACCCGATATACCGGCCACTGCAGCGGACAGTTGGAACTGACAACCAGAAGCAGCAGAGACAAACCACTATAAATGCCGGAGGAAATATCACAGAACCGCTTCACAGGAGGCTCCCATGCACTGAGGATGTCCCCAGACAGGGGACGAAACATCTGCAACACAAATTCCCAGCTCTGCGAACAGAACCACAACAACGAGCACCCGAGCTACAAATCTTCTCACAAACTTTGAATCCTAAATTAATCTAGTCCCATTTGCCAGCATTTGGCCCATATCTGTTCAAACCCCTCCTATTCATATATCCATCCAGATGGTTTTTAAATGTTGTTTTGGAACCAGCTTCCCCATTTCTTCTGGCAGTTCATTCCAAACATGTATTATCCTCTGCGTGAAAATGTTGCCCCTTAGGTCCTTTTTAAATCTTTCTCCTCTCACCTTAAACCTATGCTGCCTAGTTTTGGACTCCCCTACCCTGAGGAAAAAGACCTTGACTATTTGCCATGCCCCTTCATGATTTTATAAATCTTTATAAAGTTATCCCTCAGCCTCTGACACTCCAGAAAAGATAACCCTAGCCTATTCAGCCTTTTAAACCCTCCAACCCTGGCAACATCCTTGTAAATCTTTTGAAATTGGTGGATTGAAAGGAAATGGTATAATGGTTAATGCTGCATTGCCATACTGATATGTTTTGGGAATGGAAAGTCATTGTAATATTGAGGATATAGTTGTAGCAAAAAGATCATAGACCCAAATCAGTCTGTAGCCATTTAAGATTGTAGATGAAAATCGATAAACTTGAACCTGAAGTGGGGAAAATTCTGATTCTAGTTGGCCATGATGCGAAAGATCACACTCAGATTGAAGAGACCAAGTCTGATAGAGTTTAAAGTAAGAGGATAGTACAGTGTAATTGCCACAGTGAAGATCATGACTGATTGGGAAAGAAAGTAAAAGGAAGTGGGCAGTCGGCAGCTGAGGAATATATTGATTCCTTAAGAACAAAGTGTCCATTTAAAGGACAGTGTAAAGAAAATCTTTAATTCGCGACTTTCAGTCAAATTAAAAGTTCAATAGGATATTATTTGTTTTCTGTAGTGACTGACTAATGTTTAGGCTGTGTTGCTTTTGGTTTGTTTATTACTGTAAAAACTCACAAAATATGATACCTCATGATGTGATTCTTTTAGTCAGTCACCGGACTGCCAAATATCTTGAAATTATTGGTCTCTCTGGAGATCTTAACACAATCCTAAAGGACTGCAGGAATTATGGTTTAACTGTGTATAGGTTATTGAACATGGCAGGACTGGTTGAGAAGATTGTTAAAACAGCCAACTACATTCTGGGACTTACAAATAGAGGCATAAAGTACAAAAGCAAGGAAAGTTTGACATTCCATGATAAAACACTGATTTAATACCGAGTGAACCAGTGTGCCTAATTCTGGCCTCTGTATGTCTGGAGAGATACAAAGACTTCAGAGAAGGTACAGAGAAGATTTCCAAGAATGGCCCTGGGTTGGAGATTCTTTAGTTATATGGGCAAATAAGGAGGAGCTCCTTAAGGAAGAGAGGTCTGAGAGGAGATTCAATAGAGATGTTCAAAAGCATAGCATCTTGACAGAGGAGATCATGATAAACTGTTCACTTTGGCAGAAGAATAGATAACCAGAATATAGTGATTTCAGGGGGATGGCCAAAGCCAAATACTGAGCGCAGAGCTTAAAAGGGTGGTGGAGACTGATTCAGTTGTGACTTTCAAAAGGAACTAAAGGGAAAAAGAAATTGGGAAAGACTAGGGAAATAGAGTTTGCTAAATTGATCTTACAGCTGCTCCAGGCTCCATTAAATAAATGGCCTTCTTCTCCAACTATTCTGTTATAAGAGTACTTCCATATTCTCAGCACACTCGAGGTCAAAAATCTTTTCCTGAATTCCATGATTGACTATTGTCCATATTATATTGATGACCATTAAAGACTGCAAACACTTGCTTCAAATGTTGCATTTTTGAGACTTCTAATTCATCACTCCAAGAGATCCAATCTGTTCATCCTCTCATGTGGGTAAGACCCCACAGATCTGGTGCAGTTCTAATAAATTTTATTTCATCCTTTCAAATGTCTTTATATTCCATTAATACTATAATTAGAACTTTACACTGTACTTCAAATGTAATCTCACCAAGGTTTGATACAAGGGTAGTGTCACTCATTTTCAAATGTATTTCTCCAGAAATAAACTCTAATGCTAGGTTAACCTGTTTTATGGCCAGATTTAATACTGCATCATATGTTATAGACCAGCTAAAAATATGCAACAGTGCTGATAATAGGATTTCAGTAATGTGTCACATGTCTGATGTCAGTATAGTTACCTGAATATAGAGTTAGATTTTGTCTGCTTCTTCAGACATGATCTAAGCGGAGGAGTCAAGAGGGAGAATGTTAGATCTGTAGTTACTAATAACATCAAAGAATATGTTTCTTTCATTCATGGGACAAGGGTAACTTTTACTGTCCATACCTAATTGTCCAGAGGTTATTTAAGAATCAACCACATTGCTATGGGTGTGGAGTTACGTGTAGGCCAGACGAGATAAGGATGGCAGATTTCCTTCCTGAAGGACATTGGTGAACCAGATGGGTTTTTCTGACAATTGACAATTGACATTGTCGTCAGTAGGTCCTTAATTCCAGCTTTTTTTTTTAGTTCAAATTCTACCATTAGTCATGGTGGGATTTGAACCTGTTTGCCCAGAACATTAGCTGAGTTCTTTGGATTAATAGTCGAGCAATCATACCACTTGGCCATTGCCTCCCCAATGGTGTTGGCACAGGAGATGATGTTGAGGTGGATGGTCAACCAGAGTGGCTCAAAGGACTGAATGGCTTACTTTCACTCCTACATTCCACTTTTCCTGTTCTGTTCTCTGGGGTAAATGTTGTCGTGATGGGAGCATCTGTCTGAATTAAGAATCTCACTTATTGTCTGTGCATTGGTGAGACTGTGGAACTCGACCTTAATAAACTGAATCACAGAAGTGTTACAGCACAAGAGATGGCCATTTGGTCGACCTCTACTGCACCAGGTCTCCAAATGAGCATCATGATTGCCATTCTCTTGTCTCTACCCCATACTCTTGCACATTGCTTCTATTTAAATAATCATTTAATGCCCCCTTGAATGCTTCAATTCAATCGGTTTCCACAACACTTTTAGGCAGTGTGTTCTAGATCTGAATCACTCATTGTGTTCAGACTGCTCTTTTTTCTCAAATCAAATTTGTTTCTTTTACAAGTCACTTTAAACCTGTGCCATCTCCTTCTTGATCCTATTATGAGCAAGAGTAGTTGCTCCCAAACTACTCGATAAAGTTCCTTCAGAATTCTGAAAACTTATATCACATTGCCTCTTAGCCTTTCCAGAGAACAATCCTGGCCTCTGCACTTTATCCTCTTAACTGAAGTTTCTCAATCCAGGAATGAATCTTGCACACTTCACTCTCAATTTGCACTCTCTCCAATACATTCAAGTTTTTCCTATAGTGTGGTCCACAGAGTTATACACAATATTCCAGTAGAAACAGTATTATTCTGATGAGTTTCAGATTCTACAGGGAATATTTTTAATGTGTTGTGAAGTATATATGTTTTAGACAGGGGCAAAAGTAGATAGAATAAGCCAGTGATTTCACAGAAAAATTCAATGTCTGAAACATTTATATTTTGTAAATTGCTAGATTCTTTTTACCACGTGAGAAAATGTTTCACCCTTGTCTCATTAAGATTTCTGTTTTGCACCATCATTCATTTTGCCACATAATCTCCCCTTATCTCCAATTCCACTTGTTGAAAGCTGTTACATCCTAACTTTTCCCATTTCTGATGAAAAGTCATAATGGCTACTAATATTGATGGCTAGTCACTGTCATGCATAGGAGGTGTTGTGTAAACAATACCCTTGTCTCCATCTCACTGTTCCAAGTTCCACTCCAGGACTTGTTGGTCAGAAAATGAACATTTAAGATGCAATTTACAGGTCAGATATCAGCCTGCTAATCCTTCCAACAATTCCCCACTGCTATTAAACTTCAACAAAAAGTAAGATTGCAAAACAACCAAACTATCGTGCATTGTTTAATGCAAACACATACTGGAAATTTTCTTGGAGGTTCTTGTACTCCTCTGCCTCAACTTTGGTGGAAGTTCAGGAGAAATCCATTAACTTTGGTTTTTGCTCAAGTTATACTGAGAGGAAGAAATTCTGAGGAAATCTGTGGCTACATCTTTCTTCTATAACATGTATTGGCTGAGTTTCATTTACATGATTGGAACTGAGGTGTACAATTTGACAAAGTGCCCACAGTGATTCAGAAAGAAACAATTAATGATGGACTGAGATCTTTGTTCTAAAAGGAATCTTTTCATTTCAGAGGTATAATGTATCTTATTTTTTGGGTTTTCTGTCAATATGTTGTTTTTCTTGATTTTTCAGTAAACCTAAAAATTATACTTCCCTTTTCCAGAACATTTGATTTAATAAAAAAAAGGTGTAATTGTAGTTCTGAGCTTTGTTTACATAAATGTGCATTAACTTTCCAATCAATCCACTTAGACAACTCACACAGTGTATATTTTTGAAATAAAACTGTACATCTGCCTCCGTTGCTGTCACCGTTAATTATATTTTGATGCCTGACATATTGAATTCTGACAGATCCTGTAATCACTCAGCCATTGCAAGTTCTTTAGTCTTGACTGTTAGCTGGGTAATTCTGTAAATACAGATACAGACGTTAAAACTATATTTTCTATCAACATTTTGCTAACTTCATCTTAAGTTTGCAACTGTTATATATTAGCTATTATTTCTGATCATGCAGAGACTCATAATTTTACTGTTTCCCCTTGCTCATGAAAGCCAAATATGAAATGCAAGTGTCCCCCTTATCTGCGGGTAATAGGTTCCAAGACTTACCGCAGATTCCCGAAACCGCAGATATACGCGAACCCTTTCATTTAAATGTGAAACTTACCTCCTCGGCAGCCCCCCTGAAATTATTTCTGAAATTTTCCATGTAATATTTTCGAGCTGCTGTAAACCACAGGTAACTGAAACCCGGAAACCAAATTTGTAGATACAGGGGTTCTACTGTACGCATTGGAAAAGAAAATGCTCAGAAGATTTGGGAGTATCCCAGAAATGAGAGCAGCAAAACTCCTGCACTCAGCTGACCTGAGCATGCAGTCAATTTAAGACGGGCAGATTGGCTCCCATGCTGCCAATGCAGCCTGCTAACCAGCTTCACAGGGACAGGTGGGGATTGTGGCACCACAATGTGAGCATGCTCACTGACAGTTCAGAAAGAAGAATTTCAAAGAAGTGGTCAATAAGCCTCTTGAAGTGGAGGGGAGATCCATCAGACAGAGGGGCAGAAGTTAAGCCATTCAGCCTACCGAGTCTGCTCCACCATTCAGTCATGGCTGACAAGGTTCTCAATCCCATTCTCACATTTTTCCCCATAATGCTTGATCCCCTTGATAATCAAGAACCTATCTAATCTCCATCTTAAATATACTCAATGTCCTTGCCTCCACAGCCTTCTGTGGCAATGAATTCCATAGATAAATCCGAAATGGGTGGGATCGTTTGGTCTGTGGGTCTGACCTTTCTGCCAGCCTGCCTGCCACTGTGACAGAACAATTAGCAGGGAGACCACCAGCAAAATTCCACACAACCTTCCTTCATTGTGCGCTGTAACTAGATTACTAAACGGTTGTCTCTGGGCAGCCTCCACGGTGTTGGAAATATCTAGTCTTTCGTTTTAGATTGATGACCGTTCATCAGAAAGAGACTCTAATTCGGATCCTTACCAATCAGTACGAATGCAAAATGGACCCAGTTAGTTGTAGTAACCGGCTGAGTTTTCACCTATTCACACCCACAATGGGAAAGCATACAAGGGAGTTCTTCTGATCACTGTGCTCCCCTTCTCCAACTCCATTTCCACATGGTCAGGGAAATTCAGCCATTGATTCTCCCAAATGTTGCCAGACATGTTGAGTATTTTTTGAATTTGTTTTTGTTTTTATTTCAGATTTTCAGCATTTAGCATCTTGCTTTTGTTCTCACTTCTAAATACTCATCATCTGAAACCTCCTGTGGTGCTATTTTCCAACACACGTGTTTCAAATCTTGTCAATTGTGCATTACTTCTGTCTTTGGCTGTATTGTTGGTGACAAAACACCAAGTTATCAGTTTGCATGCAGCAATTCCCATCATTAATCCCATTTGTTTTTACTCTAACTCTCTCCTCTTTTCAAAACTGCATCAAACACTCCCCTTCACAATTCCTCATGCCACTACTACAAACCCCTACTACGAAGACTTTTTTTGGTAATAGTAAAGAAAATCTGGTTGCTGGGAGCAGTAATCAACTTATTACCAGGCCAAACTTCCAGAATTATCTGACTTCAAAAAAAAACTATTCAAAATGGGCTCTTGCATTGAGCTGAATGGAGCACCAAAGAAAATGAGGAAATCATATCTGTGTAAAACATTTAAGATCCTGATAACTATATTTACTAATAAAACTGTGGTGTGCATTATAACGGCTATAAATATATGATCATTATTTGGGCTTTTTCAAAAGGCTTCATTAGACAAGAATTAAAGTGACGGGTAAAAAGCAGTAGTTAGTGAAATAAATGTGGAGATAAGGGACAATGCCTGATTGATGGCTGAAGAAGTGGAGTATATTAAAATACTATCACAATGACAATAGTGCAGCATTAAGTGAGTTGAAGTAGTGGCGACTTGATCCAAGGCTAGACATGTTGGACCTATATCTGGATAAAGGCATACCTTAGGAAGCTGACAAGTATTTAAAGGATTTCAAGGGAAAAAAAAATCTCTTGCTTATTTATGTATACCATATTTATTGTTGATCTTTCAGACTAGAGGAATAAGAAACAGCTCCATAGATAAATTCTATTACTCAAAGATGGCTTGTGAACAGCACAAAATTTACTGCAATATCTCCAGATTCCACTCTAAACTTTTCACTGGATTATTCCAGAAGTTTTTTTTTGTTCATCCACTACATTTTGATTTGCTTATCTACAATTTTACTGGATGGTTTACCGTAACTCTACGTTTGATGTTGATTTAAGCAACACTAGCTTTCAAATCAATATAAACAGAGAAATTTTCCAAGCAGTAATAGTCAAAACAGAAGAAAAGCTAGTCATTAACTTCAATGCAATGTTAGAAAAGTATTTCTGGATTAATTGCAGAGGTATGGAATGGTATCAAGTGATGTATCACAACTTCAACATCCTTGACAGACATAGATCAGAGTTTGCAGTCGGAGCATTTGTTTCTAATTAGAACATCTTTTAAGTAAATGGCTGAATATTAATATCTCATAATTTGCTGTCAAGATAATCTTGAGGTTAATGATGCTCATAGTTATTTATGTGCAGCATTACAGCAACTTATGGCAAAGGCAGGTGCACCATTTAGTGCTGAAATCCAAATCTGATGTTAAAAATATACCATTCCACTGTTAGCTTCACCCAAACACCATTCTGTTATTTACCTCACCTTGAGATGCATTGAATGACATGAGATTGCTGCATTTGCAGGATAATTACAAACTGAATTCGTCAGTAAAGAAAGAGTCCATTGCAGGATCTTCTTAACTACATTATCTTACCTAGATATATCCTGTACATAAATCCAATGCAATGAATTATCACCCTGTTAGTCTATCTCAATCATCAGTAAAACGATGGAAGGTGTCAGCACAGTGATAATCAAGCAGTACTTGCTTACTAATAACCTGCTTACTCATCCTGAATCACTTAGACCCTGACCTCAGTGCAACCTTCGTTCAAACATGGACTAAACAGCTGGACTCCAAATATTGAGAATGATTGCCCCAACATCAAGGCCACACTGACCGAGTCAAGCAGAATTGGAATCAGTGGGAACTAGGGAAAGCTCTCCACTGGTTGAAGTCATAGCTAGCACAAAGGATGATGATTGTAGTTGTTGGAGGTCAGTCACCTCATAACCCGGAAGTGACTGCAGGAGTTCCTCAAGTTAGCGCCCAAGGCCCGGTCAACTTCAGCTACGTCATTAATGGCTAACCCTCCATCATCCGGTCAGAACGGAAGACGTTTGCTGACAATGTTCAGCACCATTCATCACTCCTCAGATACTGAAGAGTCCACATACAGCAAGGCATGGACAATAACAAGACTTGGGCTGAGAAGTGGCAAGTAACAATGACATCATACAAATGCCAGGCAATGACCATCTTCAATAAGTGAGAAGTTAACTATCACCTCTTCAATGGTATCATCAGCACTGAATTCTTCCACTAACAACATCCTGTGGATTACCATTAACTAGAAAACAAACAGAACTTGACATATATTGAATTGGATTGAATTGAATTGGGTTTATTGTCACAGGTACTCACATGAGTACAGTGAAAAGTTTACAAGTTGCCACTTAAGGCACCATATTAGGTGCAAAGATCCGTGGGTACAGAATCCAAGGGACAAAGCAGAAAAACTAAGGAAAACAAAGTTAAAACGTTTCGCATTACAGTCCCTCTTACTAACAATACAAAAGCCAAGACAGTTCACAGTTCAACACCATGCTGGGCTCACACTCCTTACAAGGGCCTGACCTTCCCCTTTCCAGACTTGGCTTCCCTTGCACTGTCGCACCGTGCTGCCTGATCCCCCTCTCGCTGCCAGTCCCTGTACTGCCTGCTTCTATTCTCATCTCATGCTGCTTTCTCATGTTCCTGCCACTGGTCAGAGACTAAGTACCGTGCAGTGAGGAACTCACTTCATGACTCTCCAGTGCCTGCTCACAATGTACAAGGCACAAGTCAGGATTGTGATGTAATATTCCCTACTTGTCTGGATGAGTGCAGCTCCAACAACACTCAAGATGTTTGACACCATCATAACCAAGCAGACTGCTTGATTAGCACCACATAAACCTTCAGTCACTGCACCACTAATTTACAGTAGCGCCAGTGTGTACCAACATCAGGATGCACTGCAGAGGTTCCACAGACAGCATTTTCAAAATCCATGACCAAATCCAAAGTCAGCAGATAAATGGAAACACCACCACCTGTAAGTTCCTCTCCAGGTCATTCACGATCCTGACTTAGAAATATATTGCAGTTCTTTCAGTGTTGCTCGGTCCAAATCCTGGAATTCTCTCCCAAACAGCATTGTGGGTCTACCTACAGCACATGGATGGTAGCAGCTCATGATCCAAAGAGATCATTCTCCAGTACCTTAACAGCAATTAGGGACGGCCCAACAAAACCAACATCCCTTGAACGAATTAAACAATAATTGCTAATTGCAGCCAAACAAACTCTCAGACACTGAAAATGAACAATTTCAAGTGTGGATTCTATTTCTTCAGGTATTAATGCTTGGAGATTTTCAAAACACTAAATTTGAATGTTTACTTTCTCTTTTCTTTCAATCTGTGTTCCCTCACTTATAAGTGTAGCTTTTGTCAACATTTTTATTTGTCTTTTCATACTGATTTAATATTGAATTCATGGCTGCTAGGTTAAAGTTCTTTCGCAGTCACTTTGCTGATAATTTTATAATACTTCAATCTGATTAGTTACTTGCCCTGTACACCCCAGTCTGAGATAGCATTTTCCATGACACTGTAATCAGTTGCTCTTTCATCAACTAGTTGCACAAAATTTTGTTAAAAAGTTAAGTGTATAAGGCCCTGTCTGACTTTCAGGAGATACCATCAGAAGTCCTGCTACAATAAATTAATATGCTTATAGATATTCTGGTTTCCAAAAAATTCCCTGCAGTTCTTTATCAGTTTTGATGGTGCAGAATGCTTTATTTTTCACACTGGACAACATTACCCAATGTTCAACCTTCTGTGCAAACTATAATTTTCTACTTTCCTCCAGTTTCTTGCATCTATATTTAATGAATGTAGAATACATAGTTGGAAATTAAATTTGCAAAAGGTTGATAAAACAGTTCAAGTCCCATAACTCTCAAAACTCCCAAATGAGAAAGCTTGCCAAAATGCAAGCTGGTGCATGCACAATGTGTGCTTTGTGACCTCACAGCTTCATGTCAATCCGCACTAAACCCGAAGAGTAAATCTATAAATACACAGGAAGTACAAAGTGAAATAGCCGATTGAATACTGTTGCAACCGGAAAGTGGCAAATATGGTGAAACTCTGTGCTGCAGGACAATGAGGATTTGGGCAATCACGTACCCAAGTTTGTAGAAGTAGTTGTTCAGTTGGATGGTAATTTCTACTAGGACAGGTGGTGACTGGATCTAAATGTGTTTGTATTGCAGTTATCAAATAGAGGAATTACTGAAGAGATTAATCAAATGATCATGTTGCCTGGACCATTCTAGCAGCTCTGCAGTACTCAATAGAGTAGCTGTTTAGACACATTGTGGTACATTGCATGTGGCACAGCCTTATCAGGACAGCCATTACCAATGTCTCTACAGCCAGCAGTTCAGGAGGAAGAGGATGAGGAAGAAGAAATGGGGGGACATCCTATACAGCCCCGTTCTATTGCACTGCAGCAAAAATTCAACTGTAAACAATGTCAGTAATCACAACCAAAAGTGCGTATTCATCAACAATTCTCCATCTTTTCTTCCCTTTGGTGATCAAAGATACTCTGGCCAGAATATAACACGTCAACAACACGTAAGCATTCCAGACAAATTTATACATGAAACAATTCCAAACAGAAGACAAAAGCAATTAATCATTCTTGCATGTACCTTTGTCTGTCCTTATGCTCCTATACAAAGTCATCCCAGTGGCTACAGCATGACTGCTAGAAGAGTGCTGACATTCATTGGAATAAACTACCGATGGCATTGTTACAGTTTTGATTGTAGAAAGCCCAGCTACACTCTCCATTATCAGTGACTGCAGCACCAGTCTTGGGTCATCGGCTGACTAGCAGCTGTGGGAGGATAAAAGCTGCGTTCCTGCGAGAGGGTAAGGGCTCATGCTCCAGCGAGATACTGCCACTTGCTGACGGCAGCACCTCAATTAACCCAGTGGCAAGTTGGAGAGTGGTCTGACACATTGCAATCCCCTTTGCACACTGGAGTCAATCAGCAGTCACAATGGCAACAGGCTGACCATGCATGACTTCAGTCTGAACTTCCACTGAACTTTCGCTGTACAATGTACTTATGCTGCAATGAAAGTAATGGTGCCAGCTGACAGAGGTTACATTGTGACCACTAATATATGAATATAGTTGACCATCACTAGCACAATGAAATTTATGAGCTCCAAGCTCTATAAGAAGCCCGGTGACAAATTGGTGTCAAGATTAGAGTGGTGCTGGAAAAGCACAGCAGGTCAGGCAGCATCCGAGGAGCAGGAAAATCAATGTATTGAGCAAATGCCCTTCATCAGGAACAATCTGTGACAAATTGGTGCTGAGCACCTCCATGATTTTTGACAATGCACAAAGCTATTTGGGAAAATTACAACCCTGCTTCAGCTGATGCAGCTCTCTCATAAAGGGTCCAAAACCTCGCATTAATTGGTACAATCTAGTTTTAAATAGTTTCATCCACTTATGAAATTGACCTCTGGGGTCTGCTGTGTCCAGTCAATAAAGAACATATACTTACTATTGGTGGGACCTATCCATAAATGGGTAAGCAGAATAAAATTGACAAATGTGGGGCTTAAGATCATTTCAGGATACACTTTTAGAAAGAGAGGTGAATTCTACCTACTGCAGATTCTGGAACTAGTTACTGAAGAACAAATTTTGATTAATGAGGCAATAGGGCAGAGTATGAGCTCCAAGATTCTCTGAGGCAGTTGTGGAGGGCTTCTGAGCAGGAGAGGGGCCCTCTACCCACAAGACATCAAGAAGCCATCCAGATAGACACTATGAAGATAGCTGAGATAGAAATAGAACTTAGAACATTACAGCGCAATACAGACCCTTCGGCCCTTGATGTTGCACCAACTTGTGAAACCAATCTGAAGACCATCTAACCTACACTATTCCATTCTCATCCATATGCTTATCCAATGACCATTTAAAATGCCCTTAAAGTTGGTAGGTCTACTACTGTTGCAGGCAGTGTGTTCCATGCCCCTACTGCTACTTGAGTAAAGAAACTATCTCTGACATCTGTCCTATATCTATTTCCCCTTAATTTAAAGCTATGTCTACTTGTTCAAACTATTGCCATCCAAGGATAAATGCTCTCACTGTCCACCCTATCTAACCCTCTGATTGTTTTAATGGTCCAATCCAGGAAGGTGGATCTGGATCTGATCCCCGAATCTGGATGCAGTGCTGGAGGAAGTTCAATGGTCTCACACAAGTGATCAACGATGTATCCTCCGTGCTATATCGATACAACGAGCCTCACACACGCTCCGTTCATCAGTCAAATAAAACCACGGCTTATAACTCACATCAATGAAAGCAGAAAATTCTGAAGTTGATCGCCAGGCAATGTTGGTTGAGAGAAAAACTGAGTTAATGTTTTAGATCGGTGTGAGAGAGAAACAGAGGAAACATTTCAGAGCAATTGCTATTTGTTAACTTTGATTCTCTCCCCAGGCCTGCTGAGGAGTTGCAGAATCTTCTGTTTGACTTCAGATTTCCAGCATCTGCAGTATTTTGCTTTAACCATCCTTTACATTCATTACTTCCTCCCATCTTGACAACATCAAAATAGCTACAAGCTTTGCACCCATATCTCACAGCACATACACACTGCCAGCTATTTATCTATGACAGGCACTTCACCCAAATATATTACATCATACTCAATAACACACTTTCTTTCTCCCTCTCTATTTCATCAAGTTTAGGGAACAGAACTGCAGGCAATAAAATTGAATCCTCTGGACCCTCTTCACCACATTACCAAACCCAGCTCACAATATTCCAAATGCGGTATGAACAGAGGTTTTTACAACCTCAGGAGTACATCTCTTCTCTTGTATTCTAGCCTCTTGAAAATATTGCTAAGATTATGTTTGCCTTCCTAACTGCCAATTGAACCTGTCTCTTGTTTCACCTCCCCCTCCTCCTATTCTTCCTCTTTCAGGCCACCATCTCACACTTCTCCATAAGAGACATTTGAAACCTTCTACCTAATCTTCGAATTCATCTCTGTTCTGCCAAGGCTACTTACTCCCCTTTACTCTGTTAAGAAGACTCCTTATTGTTCTAAAGATTTTTTAAAAATTCTTTCATGTGATATGGGTAGGCCAGTATTCATTGCCCCTCCCTAATTGCCAGAGTGCAGTTAAGAGTGAATGACATTGCTATTGGCCTGGAGTTACATGTAGGCCAGACGAGGTAAGGACATGCTCCTTCCCAATCCCCCTTCTCTTCAACCCTCACCCACCACATGCCATCACACTTTCCCCCTCTCCTCCATCAGCCACCGCGAGATACCCACAAAACTCTACCCCTGAGCCTTGCCACATGTTTATTATTCACCCCTAACCTCAAAAACTCTGAGGCCAAATGGGTCTGTCCTCAGAAAAGGGCTCATGTTTGTACCCCTTTCCCCTCACCTCAACAAATTCCAGATCTGCCAACGCGTGGAGCTCTTCTTCTGCCCCCGCCACCCCCCCCCCCACCTCACCTCTGTGCCGTCTTCTTTAACAAAAACTCCCAAACTCCTATGAGGACACCTTCTCCTGCCTCCAACCTTTCTCCTCCACTTGGTCACCACCCGCTGGCCTTATACCTGCCTTAGACCTCTTCATTGAAGACTGCCAATGTGACATCATCCGCCTCATTTTCTTCATCCCCTCACCCACTCCAACCTCACCCCTCTCTGAATGTGCAGCACTCCATTCACTCTGTACCAACCCCCAGTTCACCATCAAACCCGCTGATAAAGGCGGGCGGTGGTAGTCTGGAGAATGAATCTCTATGTCGGAGAGACCAAATGCCAACTCTCCGACAGCACATCTTACCTCCCCCTTGCCCGTGACCCCACTGCGAACCACCATGCCAAAATCACTTCCACTCTTTGTGCTTTCATTGCCTCTGGTGATCTCCCCTCCATTGCCTCCAAGCTCATAGTTCCTCAGTCCCGCACTGCCCGGTTTTACCTACTCCAAGATGCACAAGCCCAACCACCCGGCCAACTCATTATCTTGGCACGCTTCTGCCTCACCGAACTCATCTCGTCCTACCTCACTCCATTGATTCAGGCACTTGCCATCTACATCTGCGACACCAACCACACCCTCCATCTCTTTAGAAACTTCCAGTTCCCCGGCCCCAGTGCTTTATCTTCACTAAGGACGTGCAGTCCTTATACACATCCATACCCCACAATGATGGCCTCCAGGCCCTCTGCTTCTTCCTCTCCATCGAACCCATCCAGTCCCCTTCCATGATTCCCTCCTCTGCCTCACCAAACTGGCTCTCATCTTCAACAACTTTTCTTTTAACTTCTCCCATTTCTTCCAAATCCAGATGAGCCCCAGCTGCATCTGCCTCTTTGTCAGCTATGTCAAACATCCCTCTTCAGTACCCACACAGGCACTGTGCCCCAACCCTTCCACCATTACATTGATGACTGCATTGGTGCAGCGTCCTGCACCCAGGCTTAACTGGAGCAGTTCATCAACTTCGCCCACAACTTTCAGCCCATCCTCAAATTCACCTGATACATCTCGAACACCTTCCTCCCCTTTCTTGACTGCTCCATTTCCATCTCTGGCAACAGTCTCCACACTGACATTTACTATAAACCCACAGACCCCCATAACTAGCTGGACTACACCTCCTCCCATCCAGTATGCTGCAAGAACTCCATCCCATTCTCCCAATTCCTCTGTCTTCGCTACATCTGCTTGAACGAGTTGAAATTCCAATCCCAAGCATCTCAGATGTCCACCTATTTCAAACAATGTGCTGTTCCTTCCTCTGTCATCCAGATAGCCCTCTACCGCATCACCTGTATTCCCCATTCCACTGACCTAAACCCTCATGCAATAAAGACAGTGTCTCCCTTGACCTCACCTACCACGCCACCATTCTCCACAACCAATGCATCATCCTTAAACACTTCTGCCAACTCCAACTAAACCACACCACCAAGGACATCTGCCCCTCCCCACCCCATCCCCCTCTGCCTTCCGCAAGGACCATTCCCTTTGACAGTACAAGGTTGACGTCACTCTCCCTACCAATACCCCTGAACCTTCAGGTACCTTCCCCTGCAACTGGAAAAGATGCAAACCTACTGGCATCCCCCTCACCTCCATCCAGGGCCCCAAACGGTCCTTTCAGGTGAGGCAGAGGTTTGCCTGCCTCTCCTCCAACCTAGTTTACTGTAGTAGATGCTCCCAATGCAGTCTTCTTTACAGCGGACCAAATGTGAAGTTAGGGAACAGTTCACTAAGCACCTCAGATGAGCCCGCAGGGGCCGACTGGACCTCCCAGTCACCTCCTACTTTGATTCCCCTAACCACTCCCCTTCTGATGTGACCATCGTTGGCCTCCTCCATTGCTACAATTAACCAAACTGCAAAGTGGAGGAACAACACCTCATCTTCCACCTGGGCAGCTGACAACCCTGAGGACTTAACATTGAATTCTCTAATTTCAAATAAGCTTCCTTCCCAGCCCCAGACTCCCTTCCCAGCTCCACCCCCTCCCTTCCACTGCTCCCTGCCACCATCCGGATTCATTCCTCCTATTGACCAACCAAGTCGTGCCCTCTACTTGTCTTCACCTATCTCACTTCACTGCCCTGTCCCTGCCACCCACTTTATTTGCAGCTCCCCCTACACCCACCGCTAATCCTAAAGAAGGGTGACACCCAAAACATCGACTTCCCCACCTCCTGATGCTGCATGGTTTGCTGTGTTCTTCTAGCCTCCTGCCTGTCCAGACTAGGTAAAGACAGCAGGTTTCCTTCCTGAATGTACCAGATGAGTTGTTTTCCTGACAACAGTTTCATGACCATTAGATTCATAATTCCAGATTTTTATTCAATTCAAATTTCACCACTTGCCTTGACAGGATACAAACCAGGTCGCCAGAACATTACCTGGGGGTTCTGGATTAATAGTGAGGGATAATTCCACAAGTACATACATCACCACGACCAAACAGTGGTGAAAGAATCATTAATGTCACCTGCTAGAATGTGATGTCTGGGAACCAACCTGTTATGGCCAGGGTGGAGTGCCACCCACAACCTTCCCCCCTCTGCTAGTCTAAGAGACTGTTTGATAGATTATAGTGGAGGACAGACCATATGTAAGTCTCAGTAGAAGAGGCTCTTGTCTTCGGTAACAAAATATAGCCCATTATGTCACAGTAATGATACACAGGTCACATCAACTTTTAGGAATACTAACTGTTTCTAACAAGAGGTAGAGAAGACACGTGTCTCTCCATCAGGAGACCATGCCAACTCAAACTGCCTCAAATTATTTGATGCTCCATATGAAATATGCAGACCATCAACTTTGCTCAGGTTAACCCTTTCATATTCAATATCATTTTTCAATTCATTCATGGGACATGACTTCACTGGCTGGGCCAGAATTTCAAAGTTTGCGAGAAGATTTGTAGCTCGGGTGCTCATTGTTGTGGTTCTGTTCGCCGAGCTGGGAATTTGCGCTGCAGACGTTTCGTCCCCTATTTAGGTGACATCCTCAGTGCTTGGGAGCCTCCTGTGAAGCTTCCTCTGGCATTTTATAGTGGTTTGTCTCTGCTGCTTTTGGTTGTCAGTTCCAGCTGTCCGCTGCAGTGGCCGATATATTGGGTCCAGGTCGATGTGCTTGTTGATAGAATCTGTGGATGAGTGCCATGCCTCTAGGAATTCCCTGGCTGTTCTCTGTTTGGCTTGTGCTATAATAGTAGTGCTGTCCCAGTCAAACTCATGTTGCTTGTCATCTGCATGTGTGGCTACCTAGGATAGCTGGTCGTTTCGTTTCGTGGCAAGTTGGTGTTCAAGGATACGAATCGTTAGCTGTCTTCCTGTTTGTCTAGTGAATCTGATTCCTGTGAGTGTGGCGTTGATGATCCGGTGTGTGTCTTCTATTTCTGTGTTTTTGATGATTACAAAGGTGACATCCACATATCTGACCCAGCGTTTGGGTCGAATTTGTGGCAAGACTGTTTGTTCTAGTCTTTGCATTACAGCTTCTGCTTTGAATCCAGAGCTGGGTGAGCCCATGGGTGTGCTGTTGATTTGTTCATATATTTGGTTGTTGAATGTGAAGTGCGTTGTGAGGCACAGGTCCAGTAGTTTGAGTGTGCAGTCTTTGTCGATAGGTTCCCTGTCTTGTTGTCTGTTCTGTATGTCCAGCAGGTTGACTATAGCTTCTCTAGCTACGGTTTTGTTGATAGAGGTGGACAATGCCATTACATTGAATGAAACCATAGTTTCTTCCTTGTCAATGTGTATATTTCTGATGATATCCAAGAATTCCTGTGTTGACTGTATAGAGTGTCTGGATCCACTGATCAAGTGTTCAGTTTCTGTTGTAGTTCTTTAAATATATGAACAAATCAACAGCTCACCCATCTCTGGACTCAAAGCAAAAGCTGTAATGCAAAGACTAGAACAAACAGTCTTACCGCAAATTCGACCCAAACGCTGGGTCAGATATGTGGATGTCACCTTTGTAATCATCAAAAACACAGAAATAGGAAACACACACCGGATCATCAACGCCACACTCACAGGAATCAGATTCACTAGAGAGGAAGAAAAGGACAACCAACTCCCATTCCTAGACGTGATGGTACAGAGAACACCGAACGGAGAATTCACCACAATGGTATACAGGAAAACCACACACACAGACCAAGTCCTGAACTACGAAAGCAACCACCCCAACACACACAAAAGAAGTTGCATCAAGACACTATTCAAAAGGGGCACAAAACACTGCAGTACACCAGAAATGCAAAAACAGGAAGAAGAACACCTCTACAATGTATTCGCCAAAAACGGATACCCGTGCAATTTCATCAAAAGATGCCGAAGGGAAAGACAACAGAATGAGGACATGCCACAACCCAAAGGACTAGCCACATCACCATACATCAAGAACATTTCTGAACTGACAGCCAGACTACTATGACCAGTAGGACTCAGAACAACACACAAACCAACAGCCACTCTCAGACAACAACTGACCAGGACAAAGGACCCGATACCCAGCATGAGCAAAACCAACGTAGTGTACAAAATCCCATGCAAGGACTGCACAAAACACTACATAGGACAAACAGGAAGACAGCTAACGATCCGTATCCTTGAACACCAACTAGCCACGAAACGACACGACCAGCTATCCTGAGTAGCCACAAGCGCAGATGACCAACAACATGAGTTTGACTGGGACAACACTACTATTATAGGACAAGCCAAACAGAGAACAGCCAGGGAATTCCTAGAGGCATGGCACTCATCCACAGATTCTATCAACAAACACATCGACCTGGACCCAATATAACAGCCACTGCAGTGGACAGCTGGAACTGAGAACCGGAAGCGGCAGAGACAAACCACTATAAATGCCAGAGGAAACAACACAGAAGTGCTTCACAGGAGGCTCCCAAACACTAAGGATGTCACCTAGACAGGGGACGAAACGTCTGCAACACAAATTCCCAGTCGGCGAACAGAACCACAACAATAGGCCAGAATTTATCGTCTGCCCTTTATTGTCCTTGAGAAGGTGCATTTGAACCACTCCAGTGTATTTGATGTATATTCAGTAGTCACCCCGTACTTGCGGGGGATATATTCCAAGACCTACCGTGGAAGCCCAAGACCACGGACAGGTATGAACCCATTCTTTAAATAGGAAATTTACCATTCTGGCAGTCCCCTGGTCCATGGTTCAGGAATTTTCCCTGTTACATGTTTGGGCCGCGATATACCACAGGTAACTGAAACTGCAGAAACCGACTCCGCAGATATGGCCTTTGCCCTGTATATCCACAATGGTGTACGGGAGGGAGCTTCAGGATTTTGAGCGAATGACAATGAAGGAATGGCAATGCAGTTCCAACTCAGGATGGTGACTGACATGGAGGGGAACATGCAGGCAGAGGAGTTCTTGTCTAAATGCTGCTATTGTTCTTTTAGATGGATTTGCAAGATGATGCCGAAGGAGCCTTGGTGAATTGTTACAGTGAATCTTGTTAATGGTACACCCTGCTGCGGTTGTGTTTCGGTGGTGGCGTAAGTGTTTGAAGATGTGGTGTCAATTAAGCGGGCTGCTGTGTCATGGATGGTGTCGAGCTCCTTCAGTATTGTTGGAACTACACACACTCAGGTAAGCATGTAAATTCTGTCACATTGCTGACCAGTGCCTGGTAGTTTGCTTTGGGGAATTAGCAGGTGATTTGTTCATTGTATGATTGATGGCCTCTGACCTGCCCTTGTAGCCACTGTATTTATATGGCAAATATAGGTCCATTTCTGGTCAATGGCTACTCCTAGGATATTAGTAGTAGGGGATTCAACAATAGTAATAGCATCAAGAGGCGATGGTCAGATTGTCTCTTGTTGGAGCTTACTATTACTTGGCATTTCTGTGGCATGATTGTTACTTGACATTTGTCAGTTCAAGCCTCAATGTTGTCCAGGATTTGGATGGCTTCAGTATCTGAGATGGCATGAAGGGTGCTGAGCATTCTGCAATCACCAATGATTTCAGATCTTATATTGGAAACATATTTGATGCAGTTGAAAATGTTTAGGACTTGAACACCACCCTGAGGGACTCCTGGTGTTGAAATACCTGACCTTCAACAACCACAACATCATCCTTTGTGCTAGGTTTGACACCAACCAGTTTTCCTGATGATTATAGATTTTCCAGAGCTCCTTGAATGCTTCATTCAGTCAAATGGAGTCTTAAAGTCAAGGGTAATCTGACACTTACTTTATTATAAACAATTTACAGACTTTCAGGATAAGGCAATGAAAGGATCAAATACTGTTCTATTCAAGGGCATCCATGACTGCCCATTGTGAATTGTTAAAGCTACAACTGGGCTGAATTCAGTTTAGGAAATCTATTGATTTTGCCTCAGCCTTTCCTTTTTATGCAGGGAGAATGCTCAAGTTAAATTCTTGCATTTTGTACGTGAGCAATGTTGGTGGGCAGTAAATCTGATATTTGTGCTATTCACCTCAAATACTTCTGAGTTCTACCTTTAACCCCTCAATGATAAAAGAAACTTTTTTCTTACAACATAATTTCTTTATAATCAAATTTTGCTAACATTTCGAATTAACTTGGTTGGGCCACAGGTAGAGTAGTGTGTGCACTTCTGTAATCCACCTTCTCCAAGGAACGTTATCACACTGGAGAGGATGCAAATGAGATTTATCAGAATGTTGCCTGGACTGGAGAGTTTGAGTTATGAAGAGAGATTAGACTGACTGGAGCAGACTGTTTGCCTTGGAGCAGAGAAAACTGAGGAGATACAAAATTGAAATGTATAAAATTATGAGGAGCATAGACAGGAAGAAGCCTTTCCTCATGGTGGAAGGATCAATGACCAGGAGATTTAAATTAAGGGCGGGAGGGTTGGAGGGGATGTGAGGAATTTCTTTTTTCACCCAGAGGATTCCAGTGGAAATCTAGAACTCACTGCCTGTAAGGGTGTTAGAAGCAGAAACCTTCATAACACTTCAGAAGTATTTAAATATTTGCTTGTGGCACAGAGGCATACAAGGATATGGGCTAAGTTTTGGAAAATGGGAGTAGAGTAGTTACGTGGTTGTTTTTGACTGTTGTGGACATGGTGGGCCAAAGGGCCTTTTCCTGTGCGGTAGATCTCTCTGATTCCATAGCTTTTATTAGTGGATTGTCATCAAATGGAGCTGTTTACCACATTGAACATTCAAAGCAGAGATTCATTGATGTAAAAGCAAACAATTAATTAATCATTGGGCTTTTGTCCTGAAACACAGAAATTTCTTCATGGATTAATTCTCGAACAGACTGCAAACAAAATATTAATGCGATAAAATGCTAATAGAGAGCAGATACAAAAGAATTTCATGATATATCTTCTCATGATATCATGTACAGGATCAGTTTGATTATACCCTTGTGTGAAGTGCACTCCATCCTTAAAAAACCTTACATTTTGCTACAGTCAGCACACCATATTAAATTAGAATGATATAGTGAACTGTTCAGTGATTCATAAGGGAGGATTAAATATTTCATATATACATATATTTCTCATATTATTGAGATTAACTGAGGCTTTGGGAGTATTGGTTGATGCTGAAAAAAGAAAGAGAGGGAAATGTGAGAATAAATGTAGTCTGATAGATTCAAATAAATATTAATGCACATGGTATCAACCCATAGAAAATGACTGAAGTAAGCTAATTTTACCAAACTGAAGCAAATGGGATTCCAGGGACAATAGCAAGGTGAGTATGAATTTTGCTGAGGGACAGAAAGTGAGTAGTGCTGTTTTGCAGCTTTCAAGGAAGTATACAGTGATGTGTCCTTAATCTTTATTAATGACTCAGACTTAGGTGCAGAAGACAGAATTTCAATGTTTGCATATGACTAGATTTGCAAATGTGACAAATGCCGAGGCAGGTGGTAACAGATTTCAGGAAGGCACAGACAGACTAGCAAACTGGACATCCATGTGACAAGTGAAATTTAATGTTGAATAATGTAAAGGGATACACTTCAGTAAGAATATTAACTAATAATACAATTTTATAGAAGGTACAATTTCAGAAAGATTTGAGGGGATGTACATACAGGTGGCAGGAAAAGTTGAGAAGTCTATTAAAAGAAGAAACATGGGATGTTTGCCTTTATTAACAGGAGGCTAAGAGCACAAGAACAAAGTGAAAGATTTGTTAGTTCTTTCCAGATATTACACATTCAGAAGGATGTCAAGGCCTTTGGGAGGCTGCAGAAAAGATTTAGTGGAATTTAATACAATAAAGTTATGCATGGCGTGTGGCTGTGCAGCATTTACTGACCATCCCTTGTTGCCCTTGAGAAGGTTGTCACGAGTTACCCCCTTGAACCACTGTAATCCATTTGGTGTAGCTAGATCCACAATACCCTGACGGAGTGTGTCCCGGATTTTATCCAGTGACACTGATGAAATGGCAATATATTTCAAAGTCAGAAGGTGACTGGTTTGGAGAGGATCTTACAGAATAGTACCACAGGTGAAAACAGAAATTATGTGAGTTGATTTGAGACTCTTTGGTTATTCTCCAGAGAAGAGGTCTAATAAAGCTGTTTGAAATCATGAACAGTTTTGATACAGTTAATAAGGAGCAACTGAGGACAAATACTTAAGATAATTGCCAGATGAACCCACGTGAAGAAACATTTTTTTTTAAAAATCAAAGTAGATTGTTGGAGTCTGAAATACATGACACATGATGGATGTAGATTCAACAACTTTCAAAAGGGAATAGGATATTTACATTTAGAGAATTATTCTAGAAAAGAGTAGGGAATAGGACGAGGATGGAATTCCACCAAAGGGGCAACACTGCCAAAAGTATACTGAATCAAATATGCTGTACTGTCCTATGATTTGGACTTACAATCGGCAATTGCTTGAACAAGTTTAAAAATCTCACAACACCAGCTTATAGTCCAATGGGTTTATTTGGAAGCACTAGCTTCCTTCATCAGGTAGGAGCAGCGCTCCAAAAGCTAGTGCTTCCAAATAAACCTGTTGCACTATAACTTGGTGTTGTGTGATTTTGAACTTGGTCCACCCCAGTCCAACACTGGCACCTCCACATCAATTGCTTGAAGATCAAGAAAGAAATAGACTAATCTCGTGGTAACTCATCTCATTTAAGTTTCCCTCTTTTACAGTACTATTTGATTGATTATAATCATATGCTATACTTGTAAGAGAATCCTTCCACAGGTTTGATCACAAAGCACTGACCCCATCAAGTTGTTTTCCTAAAAATGCCAGAAGAAAGCATTTTGTTTATCCAGTTGTTTACTTACATATACAGACACCACATTTCACCATAAATCACTGTACAATAAGCTGCTAAATGTTTCTGGATGACTTTGCAAACAAATGTCATTCTTCTTCTTTTCAAAACCTTGAGTATTAATTGCCTGAATCAGTATTATGCAAAATGAACATGATATCCAGAAATGCTATTTTATCATTTTAAATTACACTGCTTTTCACTACATTGCAATGTAATAATGTGGAAAATGAGATGATTTTTATATCTGACAGAACAATAGACACATCATTTTCTCACCATTTGAATGCTGAAGCTTGTGTTCATATTCATGAATATAATTCATAAGAGTACGTACAAGGTATACATATCACATTACAATTTTACACACTTACTATAATCTGAATGTTCTTTGTTGTAGTTAATGACTTGGGATAGGAACATTCTTTTCAAACTGTGAGGTTAATCAAGAAAATAACCAGCCTGGCATTTTGAGAGCTAGCTGCAGCAAAAAACTGCCTTCACTTGCCCACCTCAAAACATCCTTACCTTAACTGGGAAATTCACGAGAGAACTGGCCAGATTGCCTGTATTGCATTTGAAATTCAGATGATGATCCCGACGATAGTCAGCCTCCCAATCCAGTCTAGCCACGTCACGGATCAATGGTCTGCCTGGATGCAAACCCATTTTCTGGAAGGCGGTGCATGTCATGCCTGTGAAACTAGCTGGCTTGATCATGAAGGCTTCCAGTGCTATATTCATAGAAACCTGGCGAGAATGTAGGGGAAAAGAAAAGATTCAATGAAGCTAGCTGAAAGATGACAAACATCCCAAAGTGCAGGTTACTTGATATGACAACATTTCATTGTTGTAATTCTGCCTTTTCTATTGCTGACTTTTGCCTTTTTAACATTATTTTTCAATCTCAGGGAAAACCATGAATTCTCAATGAGCCAATTCAGTATCATTAATTGCTAGACTGGCAGTCATTCAAGATGAATTGAAATTGTTCAGCATTGCGAGACATTGTTTTAGAAACACTGCTTTATTTTGTTTACAGTTTGTGTTAAACCTTATTCATTTCAGCTTTACTGGACACAAGACAGGAAAGACTCACGAAGACAAATTTAGAAAGGGCAATGACACGCATCAGAATATAAGTTACACCAAACAGAGTAGTAATTATAGTACAAATGACTAAACAGCAGAGTTTTCATACAGAATCTGGACCTCAATTAAAAAAATTCAAGTTAACATGGTTGCAGCTTGCATAATCAAATTGTATTAACATGCAAAGTGCATTCTAATACCGAGTCTGCTTTGACAGTAAAAGGTAGGCACAGGCTGATGTTCATGAATAAAAATGAAACATGGTTGGGAAACCTGAAATACTTAACAGAAATCCTACCTGCAGAATGCAAACTGTCCCTCTTTCAGTGAGAACACAAGAGGTTACAGGTTACATCTTGCATTTGTTCAACACAGAAAGCACAATTTTAAGTATATACTCCCATGAACGTTTTAATAATTAAAACCATTCAGACAAGAATCTTTCAGAATTTCCTATTGATCTGAAATACAATTTTAACATTTTATTTTGCCTGAAGGCTTCAAATGTCTGTTGTAAAACTGCTTTACACACACTACATTGAATCCTTAAAGCAGCTTGTAGCAAATGCTTACGATGATATGATTTTCAGATGTCGCACACAAAGTCCATGTCATTATTAAGTTGCAGTATGAGTTTAAAGTAATTGTCAAATTTTATGAACAAAATCACTTATTGACATGATCAGAGTTGTGTGTTTTAAATTGCAGACTCCAAATATAAGATGGTGGCACGGTAGGGCACCTGAACCAGACCTTGTCCACTCTGACCACTTTTATTTCTTACTTGTTCATTATTTAAAAGTTTTTTTTAGTTTTCTCTCTTACTTATCTTCTGGAGGCAGTGACGGTGATGGTAGCAGCTGTGGGTCTAGAGATGGACTGTGACAGTTGGTCATGAGGCAGTTGGTGTGCCCGGGTAGGCAGCTAGGGGCACCAGAATGACACCAAACTGGGACGCTGGTGACTTGTGGCGACGTGGCTCATGAGCACAGATGGCAGTTAGTGGTGAGACAAGAGTGTGGAGGCGCAGGGATGGAGAGATCAAGCCCAGCGTTGGAGAGAGGCGGTGAGTGGCGAGATGGCAGTCCGGAGGCGCAGGGTTCGAGAGATCAAGCCCAGTGTCGGAGAGAATGGTGGCGAGATGGCAGCGCAGAGGCACACCAATCAAGAGATCAAGCCCAGTGTAGGACAGAGAGAATTGTGGTTCGGTAGCGAGATGGCAGTGTGGAGGCACAGGGATTGAGAAACTGAACTCAATACGGTAGAAAGATCGAGCCCTCGTGGGGAAAGCCAGTGTGACGTGATTGTAAGCCCACGGCTAAAGAAGGACTGTAATTTTGAACAAAATGTTTCTACTCTTTATCTAAGGTTTTGTACCTAGGTGCCTTGTACCTAAAATGGTGCTGTGAATGGGGATATTAAACTTGCCTCTGTACTCCTGTATCCTTGTTTTGGGTACACGTGACAATAAAACCTCATTCTAATTCTAAATACTTGGGCTAAATCTCAACATGTCGCTTTTGTACAAATATACTTAACCTCTATTTTTTTTTAAAGTGATGATTAGCAAAGCTAAACAGATTATTTTTTAAACAGATGAATGTTTCCAGTCCAACAAGAAAGGAGGAATTGCTAGACCTGCCTCTTAGGAATGAGGTAGACTGAATGGATCAAAAGTTAGTTGAAGAAGATTTAAGGGACAGTGATGAATAAATGAATTAATGAATGAATGATTTATTGTCATGTGTATTTTACAGTGAAATACAACAAAATGCAGTGAAAAAATCTCATTTATCACCATAATCTGGCAACATTGATAGCTTAAGAACAAGAGAAAATGAAAGACATGGTCGAAAAAAAAATCCATCTATGTATGCATTCTGAGCTGGCTCAGCACCACCACCACCATCTCGCCAGCCCCAATTAACAGTGAAGTCACTGATCCTCAGGCACCATCTTTCACCACTGGTTTGATTCATCTTCACCATTGCCCACACTGGGCACACCAATGTCAGAGACTATTCCCACTGTTGATGTTACCATGGCACCCTCCCAGTACCGTTTCACCACCACCAGGATTGGACCCAGCCAACAAGTAAGTCGCCAATCCTCAGGCACCATTCTCACCACAGGGCCAATTCTACATCGCCACTGCCCATGCCAGGTACATCAATGATGGAGAGTATTGCCATGGTCAATGCTGTTATAATGCCCTCCCACTACCACTGGACCCACAAATGCTTAAGTCACAGATTCTTAGGTGCCATCTTTCACTCCTGGGCCTAAGGAGGGGCTCTCTGTCTCTCCCCCTCACTGAGCTCTCTCTCTCCCCTCTGCTTGGCTCGCTGTCCTCCCTGAGGGGATCTCAGAAAACAAATAAAAGAAGCAAAAAGAGCATTAAGAAGTGACTGGAAGCTGAATTTCATGGAATCCAGAAGTCTTCTACAGGCGTAGAAACTGTAGGAAAGTGGAAAAGGGGATTTATGCATTGAGATGGTGGGTATCGCTGAGGTATTCAACGAATACTTTGCATCAGTATTTCACAACAAGATGCAGCAAATGGAGAGAAGTAGTTCAGACACTTGACATGTTTAAAATTGTTAAGGACATGGTATTGATGCTGCCTAACCTGCTGTGCTTTGACCAGCAACACATTTGCAGCTGTGATCTCCAGCATCTGCAGACCTCATTTTTTACTTAAGGACATGGTATTGGATAGTGGACTAGACTTAGTGATAAGACACAGGTACAGGGTGTGATGTGCCAAAGAATACCCAGCGAAGGAAGTGAAAATGAAAACTGAGGCAACCTGGATCAGATTTTCTGATATTTCTCAGACTCAAGATGCTGCCTCTGGATTTGAGAATTGCAAATGTTACACCCATGATATAAACAGGATAAAGATAAGCCAACAATAGTTGGCCAGTCAGTTTAATGTCAGTCATAGCAAAGTTTTCAGAACTGGTAGTGCTGATCAAAATTAATGTGAATAGGGTTTTATTAAAAAAACCTGTGCAGTGGGGTTGGTACGGGTGTCCCCTCAGGATCTAATATAGAAGATTGTAGAATCCCTCCAGTGTGGAACAGGCCCATTGATCCAATAAGCCCATACCGACTCTCCTAAGAGTAACCCACCCAGACCCATTTCCCTACCTTTTTACTCTACGTTTACCCAAGCCAACACATCCCTGATTATTACGGGCAATTTAGCATGGTAATTCACCTAACCTGCACATCTTTTGGATTGTGGGAGGAAACCGGAGCACCCGGAGGAAACCCATGCGGACAACGTACAAACTCCACACAAACAGTCGCCCGAGGCTGGAATGGAACTGGGCCTCTGGTGCTATGAGGCAGCAGTACTAACCACCGTGCCACCCAATATGTCCCAATTAAGTCAGCTCTGACTCCTCTAAATTCCAGAGGACACAAGTCTAGCCTATCAAGCCTTACCTCATAGGGCAATTTGCTCATTCCCGGTATTAGTTTAGTAATTCTTCACTGAACTGCTCTCAAGGCAATAACATCCTTTCATATGCATGTTGACTAATTTTGTATACAGTACTGGATGTAGGTTTGTTCGTTGAGGTGGAAGGTTTGAAAACAAACCTTCCAGCTCAGTGAGCAAACCTACATCCAGAACCTCAACCTGAGCTACAAATCTTTACAAAACTTGTATACAATACATCAGATGTGGTCTTACCAATGCCCTGTATAACTGAAGCATAATCTCTCTCCTCTCATATTTAATTCCTTTTGAAATATCCATAATATTTTATTGGGTCTCCTGATTATTTACTGTACTTGCATAACAACCTGGTGCGATTCATGCACAAGTGCACTTAATCTCTCTGCATCGCAGAGCTCTGCAATCTCTCACCAATTAGATAATACACTTTCCTTTATCGTTCAATCAAAAAGGACAATTTAACACTTTCACACACTATTATTCATTTGCCAGATTTCTGATCACTCACTTTACTGATCTATATCCGTTTGTAGGCTTTTTGTGAAGGCTTACTTACTATACACTTGACCTCTTCATCCAAATCATTTATATAACTTGCAAAGAGTTGAGGACCCGGCACCAACACCACTCATGACATCCTGCCAGTCTGAAAAGGACGCACTTATTCTGATTTTCTGCTTCCTTCTCACATTTTCTATCCACCCCAATGTGTTACCCCTAAACCATAAGCTTCTATTTTCTGCAATAACCCTTTATGGAGAACCTGATGAAATGCTCTCTAGAAATTTAAATACAGTATAACCACTGGTTCCCCTTTATCTAAAGCACAAGCTACTTAGTCATAGAGTCATAGAGATGTACAGCATGGAAACAGACCCTTCAGTCTAACTTGTCATTGCCGACCAGATATCTTAAAGTAATCTAGTCCCATTTGCCAGCATTTGGCTCACATCCCTCTAAACCCTTCTTATTCTTGTACCAATTAGACATCTGCAAGGTTACATTGATCCTATGGTGTTCAGGCCAACATTCAGGTAACTTTCCTTCCCACTTCTTCTCCAGTCACAGGGTGTTTTCTCTCCCATACTTCCTGCCCTTTAGTGAGATGCAGTTGAGTCTTACTAATTGAAATTCTTAAAGTAAAAAACTTAGCATCATAAAGTCCTACAGCATGGAGACAGACCCTTTGCCCAAACTGGTCCACACCGATCAAAACGTCCATCCAGTCTAACCCCAGTTCCCTGCACTTGGCCCATATGCTTTTCATCCTTTCTTATCCATATATTTGTCCAAATGCCTTTTAAATGTGGTTAATGTTCCTGCCTCAACTCCAACGGCAGCTCATTCCACATGTGTACCACCCTCTGTGTAAAAAAGTTGCCCCTCAAGTTCCCTTTTATTCTTTTCCCTCTAACCTTAAACTGATGCCCTCTAGTCCTCGATTCCCCAACCCTGGGAAAAAGACTTGAGTGCATTTATCCTATCCACGCCTCTCATGATCTTATACACCTCTATAAGATCCCCCCTCAGTCTCCTACGCTCTAAAGAAAAAAGTCCTAGTTCATGCAACTCAGACCCTTGAGTCCTGGCAACATCCTTGTAAATTTTTGACGTGTGTGTGTATATACACAGTAGCATTTTAATTAGTGGTGCTATACGGTTTACAACTATTTACTTGCAGCTGAAGTCTAATTAGTTGCAAGAAATTGTATTTATTTTTGTTCAGTGCAGAAACCTGGTTTTTACTTTCTTTCAACATGCATCTGAAAGTCAAGTAAACTGGAGAAAAAAAAGTTACCTTTTGTAAAGACTCTCAAAAACTGAGGCTTGGTTTCAAGCATCCTAGCCCAATGAATGGTAACAATTGGTGGAAGGATCAAGAGTCACAGGGCACAGATTAAAGGCAACCAGCAAATGAAACAATGGTCACATGGGGAATAGCCTGTTCCATGCAGCTAGAGATTAGGATCTGGAGGTCACTGCCTGAGATTGTGATGGAAGATTCAAAAGAAAGCTAGATTATTACCCGAAAGGAAAGATGTGTAGGACTACAGAGAAAAGACATGTTTCAGGCATTAGATGAATTGCTCTTTCCAAGACCCAGCATAGGCACAGAAGGCTGAAAGTCCTTCTTTTGTGCTATACCCTTACTATGATCCTATTGAAAATGTTGATGTTGCTGTTGGACACTGTTCAACATTTGATGTTCATTTCAGCTATCAGATATTAGGTAACCTTTGCGAGATATATAGATCTTTCAAGGTCAAACCTTTCTGATTACTTCTCAGCAAAAAGTGGCAGTACAGTACATTCTGCTATAACACGTGTTTCATCAACACAAATTGCCTTTAACTTGATTTAAGAATTTAGACTGTTATTTGTGGAATGCAAAATTTCCTCACCTGTATTGGCTCTAACATGATTCGTGCCTCATTAGTTTAAATAACATAGATATTGCACGATTTTCTTATAACACATGATCGCATGATAACAGAACTATCATGTTGTATCAGAACTGACTTCATTTCCAAATTAAACAAAGAGAAAACCATAGTATAAGGATGACAATGTGAATAGTTTTTGATCAATAAAATCTCCAAAGCAGACTACAATCAAGTTCATTGTTACAATTAAATGTAGACAAACAGGAAAAATACAAAATTGAAGGCCTTACTGTATTATTGTTTGTGCAGCTATACTGAATTGAAATACTATCAAATGGTAGGTTTGTTTCCACCATCCTCTTTAAGTGTAAGAATCTACAGGAAAGACTTGGTCTAGTGTGGTAAAGCAAAACAATATCGAATAAGAAGTAACTTAATGCATGCCAGTAACTAGTTTCCAGGTGATATCAGTATACAGAGGAACGTCAATTATCCAAATATCGATAATCCGAACTTTGGATGATTCAAAGATTTCAAAGTCCTGCAAAACGGTTACATCAAAGAGGTAAGTATATTTGGATCACCTGTACTGAAGAACATGTGAAAACGCTGGCAAAAACAAAGAAACACAAGCAGCTCAAGCATCAGCGACTGGATTTTTAAAAAGTTGTTACACAGTTTTTATAGCATTCCTGTCATTTTACTGGGCCATTTATTAAAAAAAAAATGGCCATGCGTGAGGTGCTGCTTCTGTCTTTCTATCGTGACACCGAGCTCTCAGAAACTGACAAATGCTCTTGCAATCGTTGAAGCTGTTTGGGATCTTATTTAATGCTTGGATTTCATGTACAGTGTTTATGTGATGGTAAGTCCTTCTAGTTTAACTTGTAATTTGCAGAATGCAAAGACCAGTTTGTTTAAATAGCAGACTCATTAAAATTATAGATTTAAACAAATTCTCTGGTAGAGCACAGTGTTTGATCAGTATGGTTTCCCTTGTTTAAGGTAAAATCGATTATCCGAATAATCGATTATCTGATCTCAACAGTGCCTGCCCATCTCGTTCGGATAATCTTTGTAATAGACACTGATGCTGAGATTATGAGGAAAACTTGGAATTTAGGTCTTACCCTTGAAAGACTTAAGATGTTCTCCCTATCAGTCCCCATATACATAACAGATGATTCTTATGGCACTCCTCAGTATTAACACTTTCAGACTCATATACAATAGTAACCATTCAACCTCCAATCTCATCACTTTATCAATTTTTCAATATATTAAATATTTGATATTTACTAAATGTGCCCATGGTTGACAAACCAAGTTTAGTATCTGCCTCTTTAAGTCAACCCATAATACTTAACAGCTGGGTAATTTCTACTATGCTCTGCCAGTCTGCTGCCAGAATCTCTGTCAAAACCGAGGAAAGCAACACAAATCGTGTTTCAATACGTGGCTTCCATTTCCTCGATTTTCTTGTTTGAGCTGTTATGTAGGAATCCACTGTCAATTCTTTACATGCAAATAAAGAGATGGAGCCTGGAGTAGGCCTGATCTTGCACTTGGAGTAGGACACTACCATTGAGGTTAGGGATACCTGACACCACAATACCAATGTCTGAATTTCAGAAGAAGGAAGTATTTAAGGAATTGGTTCCACTACTTGAGTGGGGCAAGAGGTCTCAAAGCAGAGACTGATGGGGCCTAAAAGGAAGGAAACTGCCAAAACTTCAGGGCACATGAATTAATTGGCCACTACAAGTGAGACAATGCACTGAGGGCCAGTGATTTGGGGCAGTTCCTCTTTGGTCAGCTGCAGAGCAGTTGCTGGGAGAAGCTCACGTGCTTCTATTCCCACACATTCTACTGTTGACATTCCCACAAAAGTGTTCGTACTAGTGGGTGGGTGGGGGAGGAAGAGGCAGCCTTGGCGATGCTTCCTCTGTGCCCTCAAAACTGTCTTTCTCAGGAGGTCTTGGCGATCCCTTTTGGTGGACCATGATCTTCCCACTGGCAGACCCAACAGTGAGAAGGCACTGTGGCCAGTGGTTGGGAATGATGTGCAGTGAATGGACCTGACAGCGGGATTCATGTGAGGGCTGTATTGGAATCAAGTGCAGTACTTAGCTGATTGGTGGGACACAGACATTTCAACTACCCTGAAAGGGCTGTCCCGGTTTTCTCCTGTAAGGATCAGGATTCTCTCCTCCTACAAGATGAAGCGACTAATGTCAGGCACCCCTCCAACTGACCCAGCTCTTACTGCTGCCTCTGTGATGAGAGAAAGGGAGTGAGTGAATGAGGTGGAACTGGCTGACACAGCTGATTAGTAGGCCTGATCTTGCACTTGGATTAGGACAGTACCAGTGAGGTGAGGGGTACCTGATTCCACAGCTGTTCGTGCCAGTGCAGGAGGGAGACATGTTCCGAGTGAGGGAGTCGGCAGCACAAAGGCCATGTAGTGGTGTGGGTGGACAGGAGTGGAACAAAAAAAGATGGTGGAGACAATAGTGAGAGTGGCAGCCCCAGTGGGACGTGGGTGTAGTGGCAGAGATAGACTAAGAGTGAATTAGCAGAGAGAAGATGGGCACTTACTCCAGCAGAATGGAGGAGATCATTGATCATCTTCTTGCATTGCCAGGTTTTGCTCTGGACCATAATAACAGCACTGACTTGGGCAGTGACCTCAGACCAGTCTGTCACCAAAGAGAGATGTCCTCCATCCTGATCACCAGCACCTCCAGGGACTCTGTCAGGAAATCATGGCACCATTTTCCCCATCACCAACATCTTCATGCCTTTTCAGAGCATGGCAGCTTCAGAATGCTGATGTTTGTCCAAGTGCACAGCGACCTTTTAAAGATGGCATGGTTACCAACAATGTTGGTTTACTGCGGGATATCCGCAACCTCTTCCAGGAACAGAGGAGGGTAGAAAAGGGCTAGAATCAGTTGACAAGGGCACCATCGGAGTGCATGCAGCAGTCATGAATGAAGAGAGTTTGTTAAGATGCAATGACAGAAGTCACTAGGTTTCATGGAGAGAAAACCTCAGTAAAACTCAACAAAATTGACACATTGCCAGAAAACTGTAATGGAGTTAAATACTAGTTTGTTAATTATAGGTTGGAGAAGGAATAATTCAAGCATAAATAATGCCACCTGATTGATTTTGCTTGAAATGATTGCTTTATTTCTTTTTTTACACTTAAGGAATCAAACATAATCCAAAAATCTCCAGATGTAAGATCCTCATACATTTTGAAAGCCTGCTTCTTCTTCAATCAGAAAGGCAATGTGAAATCTCTAGTGAAACAACCATAAGTAAAACCAGTTAGTAAAGGCCTGATTGCTTATTATTCCCAACAATAAAGGAGAAGCACTGAAGGACAGACTTGCAACCTTCACCTCTGTCGATTAATGCATTGCCTAGTCAGAGTGCAGCTACGAATGCTGTATGGGTCACAAGGCAAACTCATTACAGAATCAGGTCAATTCTTCCATTGATTGCCACAGAAAGGAACTTGTGCAGGTTCTGTTACAATCATGTGAGACACTCCAGCAGATTGCTTGTATTTTACTTCCCTCAGTAATCCCATCACCCAGTCAGGAAACACCGCAATTCATCACTCTTACATATTCTAAGGAAAGCTATTTACAAATAATTAGTTTAGTGCTTAGAAGGGCAGCCTTTGTCTTTTTTGGATGATATGGACAATTGTGTGGAAGGCTAACAACATAAGTTAGAGATATTTCCTGATCACCACATTACTTTTTGGTGTGTTTGTTCATCATTTGGAAAATACAATTGTTTGAAATTCTAAAGGTAAAACAAGAGCTGATGAGATTCCCCAGAGAGTAGGCAAAAGTTAAACCAAGTGCTGAAATGCAATTACAAGAGAAGGTTTGTAGTTCATTTCCCAAGTGCTTTACTGAAAATTTACCAACATCACACATCAAGAACCGACACTCTTAAAGCTACAGAGTTGGAACCCATCCGTGAGATTGATCTAAGAAACAGCAGCCAAAATAATTGGAGGTTAAAAAATTTCAAAGATGGTCCCAAGCATTTCCTTCCCAAGAATTAGATGTTTCAATGAGACATTCATCATCAGGTTTGTACCTTAATGTATCTAAAGTTGTAATTTTATAATGGATTCACATTCACAAAAAAACTGAATTGCCTGTCTCTACAGTTCAAACTTTCATATGGACAAAGCAATTTGACATTCCTCATGAGTGACATATGACGCAAGGAGGTATGATTCATGGTCTGACATTTCATCTTCATATTTGTGCTCCTGAATTACCCTGAGAAAAATCACTGCTCACATCCACAGTCTAACACTGTCAGGCCAACTGCTCCTGACCTCATGTCAAAAAATCATTTGACTCAAATCTCCATCACTCATCAAAAATCCACAAATGCAGTGACACATCGCAACTGCTGGGAACAAAATGGTGAGAACAATGCAAAACCACCCCTCATATGATTGCAATGGCCTCATCCAATCTAGAATTGGACATAGCCAAGAAAGTAGATGGGATTTTCTCAGGAGGGGCTACTCTTGGTTTTGGGTCCAGATTGCAGTCTTGTGACTGTTACCGACAGATAGCAGAATCACGTTGCCGATTTCCCCAATTATGCTCTCTTTTCTCACGCTAGCCCAGAGCTCAGGCCACAACTGAAAGGAGAATGAGACAGTGCCTCACTTTTCTGCCTTCTTTGTGGGGGAGTCAGCATTTTGTTTTCACTGAGACCAAGCAGTCAGTCCCCCGTGATTGACGGGGTGCTCTCTCCAGCAGTGAGGTCAGGCTTTTGCCCGGAGCACTCCCACAAACTCTCGGACTGGGCCATGAAGCATGAAGATCCATGGCTCCCCAAATCTGCAAAGAGACAGGAAAGCTGCATTCCCACGGCTGTCAAACTCTAGCAAAATACCCTTCAAGGTTCTCATGACATGGTCCTTCAAACTACTTGCTTCCAGTTTCCCCAGAAGGCTGTTCTAACCCAGCTCCCCTCAAGTTTCCCCTACATGCCACACATTTTGACTTATTACTGTATCAGCATTCTATCACTGTGAGTAGGTCAAAGCCCTGGAACTCCCTTCCTAATACTTCCGTCTTTTTTTCCCTCTGCTCCTGTACAGACTTCAGAGGCTTGTGGAAGCCACACATTAACATGCTGATTGAGATGCATGGATCTTCCCAGTCTCTTCCAGGGAGGGAATGTTGCCTAACAGTGCCTCTGATGTATGACCACAGAGAGAAACTATAAACGGTGACAGCTCACCACCACCTTTTCTCAGACAGTTAGAGGTGAGCAACAAATGCCAGTCCAGCCTGCCACATCCTCATTCCACTAGCAAATAAATGTACCAGCTCCATTGCATCTCACAGCCCACCAACTGGGGGCTAGAAAAATTCCACCCACAATGTTAGATTCTATTAAAAATTTTAAGAAATGTTTTTGTTTTATTGAGAAACAGTGCTCCTGGCTCATTCCACTGAACAAAGCTTCACCAAATATATTTCCCCTACAGACAATGGTCCGTTAAATCATTTGTAACATTATACATGTTTACTAACAGAAAGAACAGCCAGTAGCTGAAGCACTGTTGTGTTTACAGATACCTATATTTTGAAAACTTAATGAGTCTACTTAAACGTCCGGTCCAATTGAGAATGTACACATTGGCAAGATTACCTTTGAAATATCCTGTGCATTGCTGGTTAACACAAGACTTGCAATGAATTCCACACACTGCACGATTCGGGTACAAGCTTTCTCTTCATTTTGGGCCATCCACAGTATGTGTTCATCCACTAGCATCATGTTGCTGGCTATTTCTGTGATGGATTCTCCCAGCTGTGGAACAAAATACTCTCATTTATATTTGGATGATTCATCTCCAGGTATTGCTTTGCACCGCAAATGTAAATATCTTTTTTCATGGCACATTAGCATTCAATTAAAAAAAAACAAGGCTAAAGATGATCAGAATAAAATCTGCACAGATATCAATCTTTACTGATTCTGTTCTACTTGTCTTTTCCTGTAATGACTGACTTCTACCATTTTACAAGGTAAAAACAAGGACTGCAGAGACTGGAAACCAGAGTCTAGATTAGAGTGGTGCTGGAAAAGCACAGCAGGTCAGGCAGCATCCGAGGAGCAGGAAAATCGATGTTTCGGGCAAAAGCCCTTCATCAGGAAGAGAGCAGGAATAGAGGAATAATTGAAGGGCTTTTGCCCAAAATGTCGATTTTCCTGCTACTCAAATGCTGCCTGACTTGCTGTGCTTTTCCAGCACCACTCTAATCTACCATTTTATAGGTTAATTAAATCAAAAGCAAAACATTGCATGAAGTAAACAAGATTCAAGCAGACTGTTCTAGTTATTATTCAGACCTTGGATACAGTGAAGTTTGATAATTTTTTTCTACATTAAAGGGAAGTTGCAGTGATGCACACAATAGAAGTTTTGCCCCGGTGCAATTTCTGAGAACATTCTAAACTGTCTCTATCTCAGCTTACTGTGCCCTGCATGGACTTCCTCCTCTAGGCTAGGGACATTAAAAAAAACACAAATGAGGATGGCTGTGTTTGTTAGAGACCAGTCATCGCAGTACTGCAAAAGCTCTTCAGGATAGCATCCTTGGCCTCACAGCGCCAGAGACCCGGGTTCAATTCCTGCCTCAGGTGATTCTCCGTGTGGAGTTTGCACATTCTCCACGTGCCTGGGTAGGTTTCCTCCAGGTGCTCTGGTTTCCTCCCACAATACAAAAATGTGCAGTGAATTGGCCGTGGTAAATAGCCCGTAGTGTAAGGTGAAGGGGTAAATGTAGAGGAATGGGTCTGGGTGGGTCGCGCTTCAGTAGGTCAGTGTGGACTTATTGGGCCAAAGGGCCTGTTTCCACACTGTAAGTAATCTAATCTAATTTATCTTCAGCTGCTTGATCGAATGTCTCTCCTTTGACATGAGAGTGGAGTGAAGCTGTTCACTGACAATTTCAAAATGTTCAGTTTATTCACAATTTGTGATTATCAAATTGCCTGTTGCCATAATATGGACAATGTCTAGACATTGGCTCATTGTATATTAGTTTGAAATGGCCACCTTAAAAAAAACAGGAATCCCAGCCACCACCCAATGGCCCGATGTTCACCAATACCCCTTCATCAATATCCTAACTGTGAAATAGATAAGAAATTTGAACCAGAACAACTATAACAATACCAAGAATACAAGAATATGGAAGATACCAGAGATACTTGAACTCAAACAGCAAAAGCAGCAGCTGGGCAGATTCCCTGCTTGTTCAGACAGCTATGTAGGTCTCTTTCTCCTTTTGAATTACTTCCCAAGTGATCACTGCTTATGCCTCCCTTCCTCCTTTTAAAAGTGCTGTTGTTTTGATCTTTTGTTTTCCAAAGTTCGAAAACAATGCAACAGCTTGTAAAACAGTTATTACGCCTCCTAGAATTTGAGGAAATCAGTTCCAATATTGAAAATACATCAAAAAAAAGGAGCAGCTCTTAGAGCTACAACTTTCTCTCCTCCTCCACCTTGATTACCCATTACACTTTTAATGGTAAGGTTCTGGAAGGTGTCGCTGAACAAAGAGACCTTGAATTGCAGATTCATAGTTCTTTGAAAGTAGAGTTACAGGTAGATAGGGTAGTGAAGATGTTTGGTATGCTTGCCTTTATTGGTCAGCACATTGTAGATAGAAGGTGGGAGGTCATGTTGTGGCTATACAGGACATTCATTCAGCCACTTTTGGATGATCACACGTGGTTCTGGTCTCCCTGCTACAGGAAGGATGTTCTGAAACTTGAAAGGGTTCAGAAAAGATTTACAAGGATGTTGCCAGGTTTGCAGGTTTGAGCTGTAGGGGGAGGCTGAATAGGTTGCGGCTATTTTCCCTGGAGTATTGGAGGCTGAGGGAACCTTATAGAAGTTTATAAAATCATGAGGCGCATGGATAGGGTAAATAGGTAAGATTTTTTTTCTTGCAAGGCAAGGGTGGGGGAGTACAAAACTAGAGGGCATAGGTTTATGATGGGAGAGGAAAGATTTAAAAGGGACTCAAAGAGCAACCTTTTCACACAGAGGGTGGTGCGTATATGGAATGAGCTGCCAGAGGAAGTGGTGGAGGCTGGTACAATTACAGCAGTTAAATGGCATCTGGATGGGTATATGAATAGGTGATATGGGCCAACTGCTGGCAAATGGGACTTGATCTATTTAGGATATCTGGTCAGCATGGATGAATTAGACTGAAGGGTCTGTTTTCATGCTTTATATCTCTACGACACTATGACTCTCTGCTAGATACTCTGTGATGAGTAGTTCAACGCCTGACTCATCAAGCTCCAACCACTGCCCACAAGAGTGAAGCTGGGGGTATGATCAATTATTAAACATGCAAATAAAGGCTAAATATTGCAGATGCTAGTAATATGATATATCCACACACACACACACACACACACACACACACACACACACACACACACACACAGAATGCTGGAGAAACTCAGCAGTTCAATTCTGAAGAATAGTCATAATGGATTCAAAATATTAACTGTGTTTCTCTCCCCACAGACCCTACCAGACTTGCTGAGTTTCTCCAATACTGAATACTCGCCTGACTGAACTCACTTCCACCAATTTAATATCAGATGAGACAAAATTTGATTAATTGGTGTCTGTCTACCAGACTTAAGGTTCACCCTTTCATCACCAGAATATTGTTATTGTATTATACATAACAGCAGGATAAACTGCTGAGAGAAACCAAGGTTAGTTCAACAACATCTCCTTCCTCTGCAACCTCCATGACTAAGAAATGTAAAGGCCTGCATTTTCACCAGGATGGAGCAACTCTCCTGTCAAAACTGTGAAAAGCAATTGCCAAAGGAAAGCTGTCAAGCTTTCAAAGCATTTAGAATTCCTGTTCTTTACATATGGACATCACATCTGGAGTGTTAACAAAGTAACTGCTTGCTATTTCACTCTGTCTATTGGCATAAAGCTTGAGGGTTTCCATTGCTGGATTGCTCTGCATGACTCATTTCACAATCATCCATTATCACAGTAGGGCTTCTGTCATCTTACAGTTTGATTGACAGCTCCAAATGGTTGTGGAATCTTGGAAGTGGAAGAATACAATTAAGTTCAATTATTGCTGCTTTAAGGGATTTGTGCACTTGAATGAAATGGTTACTTTTAGAAGACATTATGAAACTTAGGAATGCATTTGTAGTAAATGGGTTTTTATGAAGGAGTAGTATTTCCAATATGTTTGCAATTTACATAAAGTTTTATTTAATTAAAAGTTATTTCATATCAACTCTGCATGGATCCTGATGTCAACCCTTAGTTGACACAAGAGACATAAGAACAAAGGTAACGCTGGGGAGTATTTAACTGAGTTACTCCAAAGGACCATGAGGGGATTACAGAGCAGTGAAGGTTGGCATGGAGGCTGTAAAGGGAGTGGGTAGAGTGTCATGGAGATTAAAAATATCCAAGGTTAGTCAGAAGGGTAAAGGGGCTATAATGTGTTTTGGGATAAGTAGAAGGCCATAAGTAGGCACCAAGTGCATGACTGTCACAGGGATATGCACAAGGACATAATTATTCCTACCTTCCATGCTGACCTACGAAGGTGGGTAGGGAACATGAGGTGGCAAATGTTTGCATGCATATGGCACAGGAAGGAGGTGGGCAGGGTTGAGGGTGAGGGCTGTTTTATGTTTTATTTGTTATTTGAAATGTCCATGTAGTGTCATTGCACAGAGGCAGGCCTTCCGCCCAGTCTATCATCCTCACCCACCTACCCCTCTCAGATGCATCCATCATCTAATTGGTAAGAGTGACCAATGCACAGTCCTTTGAGAAGCAAAGTCCCCTCTTCACATTGAGGATACAATCCACTGTATTCCTTAGCAGTACGTCTGTGTTAAATGGGATAGCTCTCGCAATTCAAACTGGACACTTCTACACTGTGTGCGACTAGCAGCAGCAGGATTGTATTCAGCCATATCCTTTAAGCTCATGACCCAGTACATTCCAGCAATCTATCATAACCATCAAGCCAACAGATCATCCTTGGTACAACAAAGACTGTAGGTGGGCATACCATCAGTAAAACCAGGCATACCTACAAATTAGATGTCAGCTTGAAATTATGCCTACTTCCATACCAAACCGCAAACTCAACATGCAGCATACAGCACTAAGCAATTTCACAGACAATGAATAAGATTTAAGCTCTGAAGGTACATCCAAGCTGCCAGCAGATGTGGGCAATCAAACAACCCATTGGAAGCGTTGGCTTCACAAATATCCTCATCAATAAAGATGGGAGAGCACAGAAAATCAGTGCAAAAGACAAAGCTAAAACCTCTACATCCATTTTTAATCAAGAAGTGTTGTTAAAGTCAACCATTGATGCTTCCTCCTGACATCCCCAACATCATAGATTTCTGTCTGCAGCCAATTTGATTCAGTTCCCATGATAGAGAAACAGACGAAGATGCTGGATGCTCAAAAGCTATGGTCACTGACAATAATATTGCCTTCAAGCTAAACACTATACTGTCCTTGATGAGTACAATAATTCATCACTGAACATGTTATGTTCCTGAAATGTGCAACTGCTGTAAGGCAGTCAGATTTTCCCATAACATCAATACAGCAAAAGTTGCTGTAGTTACACATTATAGGGCCTTTTTCAGCAGGAAAAAAAGAACACTACATCCTTGAAATTGAAGGACTATACACTTCTGGATTCTCATGTTCGTAAATGAAAATCTATTGATGTAACTTTAAAAGCATTAAAGAAATGTGCTAACTCATTCTTCTTTGCTGCTGCTCTTCACCTCTTCTGTTGGCTGTCTCCCCCATTGTCAACTGCCCTCTTGTGAATCATCGCAGTGAATGAGGGCTTGGGAATGGAGGGGCGAGAGGGAGAACACAAACACGGGAGTGAGAGGTGCTACAAATGGCAGAGTTGGAGAGGGATGTTGGAAGTGGAAGGGTTGAGGGATGGAAGTAGCGAGTGGGGTAGGAGGTTGGGAGGCTTGCAGCCAATGAGAGAGAGGTGGTGTGCCAGAGTGTCAGGAAGCAGAAGTAGCCAGGCCCAAATGGTGCCACTGGGTCAGGTGCAGCTCAGGATGCACTGGCATGAAATGTATTATCATGGAAATGTCCACGCAAAGTGCATGTGGTGGCCCCATTACATCTGCAATGTTGAAAAGGAATGAGGCTGAAAGAAGCAGCGTGCTATGACAACTTAGAATATAGGCACCCCTTCAGCATCACTGGGTCTTTGCCCTGTATTCTCTCTCTTGGTAGCATTATTGCCACAGGATAGCAAATATTCAAGGAAAAGCTCCACCATTACTTTTTCAGGGTGAGAATGGTTACAATCCAAAGCTTGCCAGCATTGCCAGAGAACAAACATTAAACAAAAATCTCAAGCACTTGTGAACCAGTGAAAAGTTTTTCAAAATTTTACAAATAATCCATCAGATAATCTGTGCTCTTTAAATGTTTAAGTTAGAAAGTTGACCTTGGTTATATTTGCAAGAATGACAAATGGCAAGCAAGCCTTTCCAAGAGGTGTCTCACAATGCAAAATGCTCGTCTGCCAATAACATCAAAAATCAGCAAATGGTATGCATTGTCTTTACTACTAATGCTTGTAATTAATACATAACACACTCTGGTTACTGTACAACTTTGTCTGTAGCTATTGCTGGAAATAACAAGTGTAACATTTCTTTCAAATATGCAAGCTTTTCGATGTGCTGGAGATTTTATGCTTGGACAACAAGTTGTTGCAAATCCTACCAAATATAAGTGACTGAGCTAAGGATACTATTCTAAAATTAACTATCTGTGATAAGACTGGGCTTTTTTTTTTGACATGCCTTGCTTCCCCAACTAAATGCATTTACCCATTCCAACTAGTGAGAAAAGCAATCAATATAACTTGACCTTAAAGGTATTGAGTGATTGTGCAACTGTACCCATTCAGGTGAGAAGTGAACTTTCTCAATAAAACAAAACATATTTCTTTGACTGCTGTGAAGAATTATTTCCAGAACTGGATTGCACTGAACTTAAAGTAACTACAGAATAGCAACAAAAGAAAACACAGTCACCTCAGAAACCTCACACCCAGCAGTGAAACAATATTTTCTATGAAGCAGAACAACTTTCTTTCGAGAGCACCATGAATCTAACAAGATATCTCGCTGCTTTACTCACTTCTCAAGACTTCACTGGATGAAAATTTGACGCTTATGCGTTACAGGAAGAGGTGACTAAAAGCTTGCTCACAGAGGTAGATTTTAAGCACCATTTAAAGTGGACGAGAGGTGGAGATGCAGAGAGGTTCAGGAGGAAATTCCTGAAGAATGGAAGGTACTTTTACCGATAGTAGGGTGAAAGATACCAAGGGTGTTGAAAAAGCCAGAATTGGGGAATAGTAACAGAGGGTTGTCGGGATAGAGGAAGTCACAGAGGTAGAGAGAGATGGATATCCATATGCATATTTATTTTTATGAATATAATTCTTACATTATAATTTAATTGATACATAATAGTGACAGATAACAGAACTTAGGAAAAGTAGTCAGCCAAACACTGACACCACATATATCTCGCTCAGTTGATAAACAATTGTGCACCACGGTTTTCCGTTTTCGAAGACCATGCCAACCTTGTATGCATGCCATTACTGCCCCCTTAAAACCATGGATTTCAGTCTTGCTGGAAGTTTTTTATGTGGCACTTTATCAAATGCCTTTTGAAAATCCATGAGCCACCAAACCAATTCTCTCTGGTAACTTATCAAAAAAACTCAAATCAAATGAGTTAAACATGATTTGTCTTTCATTAAAAAGTACTTCCTTTCACTTTTTAATTCAAGTGGCTGTTGACTTTATTCTAGATTATCATGTTTGACTGCTTCATGCAACCAGTAAATAGAACAACTTGGAGTTACTGTGTTTATTATTAGCCCTGAGAAATATTGCAAAATGATGACCTGCAATATCTATCCTTACTTCTCTCATGATCCTCCGATGCATCTTATAGAATTTTGGGGCTGACTTTTTATGTCTTACTAGCTGCCTGTTATTTGGGTTAATGACCAGACTGTGAACAGTTTGGGCCTCAGAAATTAAAGGTTGTTGTCTCTTACAAGGGGAGGGGAATTTAAAGTAGGAATGTTTTGCTAAACTTGTACAAGGCATTAGAGGGACCACATCTGGAGAATAATGAATACTTTTGATATCCTTATTAAAAAAGGATATAAATCTTTAATAAGCAGTTCAGAGGAGATTCGCTTAACTGATATGCTGGGATGGGGTGTGAAGGGTGGGGTGTGAGTATCATCAATAGAGGTTGAAAGTATGTACATTGGAGTTTAGGACAACACAATGTGATTGCTTTGTAATCAGGATGCTCAAATAGAAACTAAGACATGAGCTTTTTTGTACAGAGTGTCATTTTTATATGTATGAATTATGTGCGTATCATTGGCTCGGGCAGCATTTTTGCCCATCCCAAATAACCCTGGAAGTGGTGGTTATGACCTGCCTTTTGGAAATGCTGTCATCCTTAGAAGGCAGCAAAATCCACATTGCTATTAAGAAAGGAGTTGAGGATTTGCATCCAATGACAGTGAAGGAACGGTGATGTAGTTCCAAGTCAGGGTGATGCGTGACTTGGAATGGAACTTGCAGATGGTGGTGTGCCTCCAAGACAATGGTAGTCACGGGTTTGGAAGATGTCATCAAAGGAGCTTTGGTGAGTTGCTGCAGTTCATCATATGATGCACAGTGCTGCCACTGTACGCTGGTGAAGGGAGCGAACGTTCAAAATGGTGGAAGGGGTGCCTATCAGGCGGATTGCTTTGTTCTGAATGGTGACAAACTTTGAGAGTGTTGTTGCAGCTGCACTCTAGGCAAATGGAAAGTATTCCAACACACTTGCATGGGACGTCAGCTTTGCTGACATGTGCCTTATACACTGGCAGACTTTGGCAGGGGAGGATATGAGTTACTCCCTACAGAATTCCAGCTTAGACCTGCTATTGAGCAAGAACTAAACTTTTTAAAAACATTTAAGTCCCTTTCCTCACAATCCTCTGACCCAATGTACTACCCAGGAATCTATTTGTAAACATTTGCCACCAATCGGGTTCTATTTGTGGGGAAAATTCAACAAGGTCAAGTTTCTTACTAATCAAGATTCTGACATTTGAATGTCTATGGAGATTCTCTTGATTATCTGTCAATAAAACCCCTCACATGCCATTTACAGCATTTCTCCAGCATCTCCATTGATTCTCCTTTGAATTAATGATGGATCCTTGGGAGTACCTGAATGAAAATTCAGCTGCCAGATGAGATGTGAAACAGAGCAGTCTAAGCTACAAATGAAGAACAATTCATTGTGATTGAAACATTTCATCTTACTGAGGTTTAATATAGTTTCCCAGGCATTAATGGTTAGCAGGTTACTTTGAGGTATCGTTGACACTAGGCAACAGGGAAACATATTTTAAGAATAAAAGTCTTACTTGTAATATTTGCTGAAATCCAATTCCTAAATGCTTCCTTGTACTTCATACATGTGGCATTTTGAGACCAGTTAGAATGTTACAATCTGATTATTATTTAAAAGAAATGCATGGCAACTGCATACTTACAGAAGAATCCCTCGATGAATATGCTGCGAACACGGACCTTTTTATTCCCAAGTGGTTCACATTTTCTTTTGCATCACTTGAGATGTTTAGATGAAGCTGACAAACCCACTGTTCTCAATTTTAGGTAAGCATTGAACTGAATTTACAATATCAGCTTGAACTAATTCATAGCTTTGGTGCCATTGTATACAATAGATAACAAATTCAAGTAAGCTGACTATAAACCCTATAGTGTTCTCATTAACATTCAAATTGAATACTGTCACCAATTATTGTCGCTTAAGAGAGGCAGTGTAGAGAGCATACATACAAGCAATGTGATTATTCCCTGACTTCAAGTATGAACTACATCCATAGAGGTACACAAGAGAGAAAATACACAGAAAATATAATTCGAAAACAGGAGTAAACAGTAAAACCAAAACAAAAAAAATGCTTTTGAATGCTTGTTAGGAAGTTGATCTTCACAAAAACGTTATAGCACTGAAATGAGAAATAGAGCTAAAAGTCAAGAAAACATTTAAGATACTGTCATAAGATAATTTCTTAATGGATAAGTTGAAAAGGGTGAATGGATTTCCTCAGAAAGCACAGGAATTCGACTCTATGGTCCAACCTTTTCATGCTGAACATAATCCCAAACTAAACTCGTCCCACCTGCCTGCTCCTGGGCCAATTCCTTCCAATCTTTCCTATTCATGTAGTTTTTTAAGTGTCTTTTAAACATTGTAACTGCCCCTGCATCCACCACCTCCTCTGTCAGTTCATTCCACACATGAATCGCTCTCTGTGTAAAATAATTGCCCCCATGTCTTTTTTTGAAAACTCTCTCTTCTCATCTTAAAAAACATGCTCCCTAGTCTTGAAATTCCCAACCCTCTGGCAAAGACATCTATATTAATCCTTTCCATACCCCTCATGATTTTATAAACCTCTAAATTTATCTCTCAACCTTCTACGTTCCATTGAAAAACGTCCCAGCCTTTCTTTGTAACTCAAACCTTCTATGCCCAGCAACATCCTGGTAAATCTGCTTTGAACTCTCTCTAGCTTAATAATATCCTTCCTATAACTGGGCGATCTCAAATAGAGATAGTACTCTAGAAAGGACTCAGCAGTATCCTGTACAATCTCAACATGACGCCCCAACTCCTCTACCCAAAGGTCTAAGCAATTAAGACAAATGTGCCATGTGTCTTTTTAACCAACCTGTCTATATGTGACCCAAACATTAAAGAATTTTGTACTTGAACTCCTTTGTCCCTCTGTTATACAACACTACCCACATTGTTTAAGCCCTACCTCTGTGTGTTGTACTAAAATGCAATACCCCACATTTATCCAAATTGAAATCCATCTGTTATTACAAGGTTGTTGCCATTGTTTTATGGGTGGATTTTCACTTTGATTCTTGCTTAAAAGTTTGGCGTTGTAGACTGGCTGAGCATTATAGAATTTTATTCCCAGTTATCTCAGCAAGAGGAGAATCAGGCAGTTTCCATACACACATGAGATCCACCATGTCAATTTTAAGCTGGGTACTAAATAAGTAATTCCCTAGATCTCAAATAGCTTTCTCTTCCATGATCCTCTGATTCAATATTGATTTAGTTGCAGTAGACATTGTAAATTTAAATCATATTCATTCTGCTGTGCCTGAAACAAAAATAAGAGTGTGAACAAAAACCTCATTATTCCTTCTGTGTTACTAAAAACCTAAATATTAAATGATCATCTTTCAGCACAGAGCAAGATGAAGTAACTGTATGAAATGACTTCAGTGTGGGATTCACATTCGGGTTTTGATACTTTACATCTTTGACTTGATCCACAAAGATGATTAACTTCTGAATCATGCGAGCCACAAAAATGACATCCATCATGTCTGCAAAGTTAGCTGCATTTCCCGTGTAGGTCATCAGTTGATGAGCAAAAGCAAGAGCATTGGTGGCATTCACCGGAATCTGAAATCACATATTGAATTTAATTAGCACTCTCAAAGGTACAGAATGGTAAAGCACTTGTATTCATGATCAATTAACCATAAACCAAATGTAGATTGCAGGCTGCAATTTGATTTTCACACACATAAAACCTTCCTTTGTTTTCAAGCAGTGAAGAAGCAGGTAGATGGTCAATATAAAGCAATCGATATTTTATGGGAGAACATTAAGACAGAATAGCTTACAGCCAGTATCAGCATTATCTCCAAATGTCATTCCCTATAAAAATTAGTTTTTCTACTCAAGTTAACTCTAAATAAGAAGGAGACTTTGAAGACAAGTCAAAGACTTGTATATTTAGTTTCGGAATGGAAGTTTTCTTTAGTTTATGCATTTTCGGTTTAAATTTCTTAAGTGATGAATGCTTTATGTATTTGAATAGACAGCATGATAATAGTTGAGATATAACTGAGCTAACTAATTTCTGAAAGGGAGAGTTTGGTAGTAACCAGCTACTGTAAACTGTTATGTTATACAACCACTTGCTTTGTTGCATTAAAATCAAGTCATATTTATACATTCACATTTGTTCAAGTGGAATGACCCTTGTACATCAACTTTTTATATCTATCAGCATTTCAGTAATGAAGACTTATTAAATTTTCAGCTAAGTGACTACCATGATAAAAAAAAGATAAAAAGCGAAAATAAAGCAGCAACTTTATTGAAAATATGCTCTGAACATAATGAAGTGCGCATTGACAATGTCTCCAAAGCAAGCAAGCTGACCCAGATGCACTCTGCTGTTATGCAACTTAGCATTTGAAATTAGGACCATTATCAGACAAATAAGTCCTTGCAGTGCTTTAATTATCACCTCATTGCTTTTACAATGCTACTATCTTTATCCTTATCATTTTGAGTTTGCATTAATTTGTGAACTATCATATGGTTAGCATGCTACTTTTTTAGCATGAATGGTGCATTACATATGTTATTCAGTGGCAGTAAAATGATCATTTGAGTTCTATATTTTGCATATATTTCATTTAATGTTAGGTGTTAATTTTTTTATTTCAACTGTCACAAAGGATTCAATTTTTATAATTTTTCAATTTGAACAATTTTGATTGGCAGAACTTTTGGCTTTCTTCTGAGCAACATCCAGTGCCATTGTTTTATTACAGTTTGGACCTGCTCTACACTAACCTACAGAAAGAGAACCTGCAATGCTACACTACAGGATTATCATGTACTGTGGCTTTCAAAAATAATTCTGGTTTGTGCTTGTTGAATCAGATTCAATTGCCTAGACATGTATTTTTAAAATTCAATTTAACCTTTGGCTGTGACAGATTTGCTGTAATACCAGCATAGCACACAACATTTCATAGCATTAAAGAATATAACTATATATTCCATGACTCACCTTACAGGATATATTTGTTCTTTTTTGTACTAGCAGTGCAGCCAGCTGATATCTTTCTTTTGTAGAAGATTTACCTGATCTCTTCACCTAGGTGCAGAATCTCTCCATTAAGCATTTCTTAATTGTTACGCCTGACATACTGCTCTGGCAGCTACATGCCAATTGCCTTTGAGACGTTACACACATTCTATCATATGAAGAATGGTGTCATGTTTGAGACAACAGTTCCCTATCTGTTGAATTAACGTTCTGATTTTCTTGCAATGTGTGCAACTATCATTCTACATTCGACCTACAGTCAACCATTGTTCAAACATATGGATCTACTAACTATAAGTTGAGATAATGTTCATTGTACTTCCCAACTCCGCTGAACTCACCCTTCAATGCAATATTTCATTGCAAAGACACCGCCTTGTAAAGGGGAAAAAACAGCAAAAACAGTAATACTTGAAAACGAATGCACAGATCATATTCCAGACTTGGGCTACTGCATGAAATTTGCACATTTGCCCTGTGTCTGTATGGGTTTTCTTCGGGAGCTCTAGTTCCCTCCCACAGTCCAAAGACATGCAGGTTAGGGTGAATTGGCCATGCTAAATTGCCCTTTATGTTCAGGGATGTGTAGGTTAGGTACATTAGTCAGGGGAAGCATAGGGTAAGGGGTCTGGATGGGTTACTCTTCAGAGGGTCAGTGTGGACCTGCTGGGCTGAAGGGCCTGTTTCCATACTATAGGGATTCTAATTCTATTGAATAACATCCCACCAGAGTGGCTTCTGCTCTATTACAATGTCTTTTGGTGCTAGATTTCAGACCAGAGGTAAGTGATAGCAGGATGGAAATCACAGGAGCATGTATGTCAGCCACCTGGGCAGTGGTGTGGCTTTGAATGGACCTTCCTCAGCCTTTATTCCAGATCTGGGTCCCTCAATCATGCACTGAGTGGGTTTGAACGAGGGACCTCCCTGGAAGCTCATGAATGATCCGACATCAGTTTTCTTGCCAGGCTTCCCTCCACAACCTGCTGCTGGTTTAGTATCAGGAACAGTGGAATTAATTACCTGCGTTAGGGCTTCAGTTGGTCTCTGGCTAGGATGGCCATTCACAGAGTTAGCAACCATCACCGTCCCACCCGAGTAAACATCATTCTGCTATCAGACTAGCCATAGGGGAGCATATTAAATTCCTACTATCATTAATCCTTACCATACTGGTCTGTTGCAGTTTCCAATTTGGTATTCCATTATAATAACCTTGCAGCTTTTTATGAAGTGACATTAGCAGAAGTCAGGTACAACCAAGGACAATGCCATCTTTACAATTAATTCTCAAAGCAGGTGGCATGGGTAGGATGGCACTGGTTAGAATTATAAAAGGGGAATATCTTGTTTTGTATCTGACAGAAAATATGCAATTTAACTTTAAACGCAGCAAAAACTGAGTGCAATAAATAATCCATATAACAGCAATTACCATACAGTAAGGAATAAAAGCTTGGAAGTCATTTTATCTATTACAGTCAACAGAAATATAATGGAACAACTGGAGGTGACTTCACCATTCAGTGGATCAGAAGAATACTCCACTGTGCTAACCCGGATCACTTGCCTTGATACCTAGCCTAGTAGATGGAAATACCAACCCTGTCTAAACATTGACTATCAAGAGCTCCAACTGCAACAAATCTCAATACTCTCAGTCAGCTGCAGGAGATATAGATGCATTGTGTAAAGCCAGAATCCACCTTGATATCATAACTAATAGTTAACTATTGTCTTAGATAATCTAAGTAGATGATTCAAATATGGATATGCTGGACGGGATATAAAGGAAAAATAGAATGAGTACAGGATATTATTTTGGTACAAATTCGATACTATATTAGTGTCTTTACAGTGAAGTTTCAGGTCCTATAGTAATCACGAAATAACCAAGGTAATCCAAGGAGTGCAGATCGTTGTATGCACCGACAGAAAACATTGGTTTCACTTTATCGCATTACATTGATACAGTATAGTTGCTGTCCAAATCTGGAATCAAAGTGCAACCTGACAACTGAAAAGCAAGGAGAGAGAATTCTTTCTAAGGAAACTCATTTCACTTTCTTTTTTTAGTAAATTTGGGCTTTCACACTCAATACACAGCACACATTTTATATCAGTGTAAAGCTAAATTCACTTTATACTGACAAGGTTCGTAATGAGAATATTGGCAGAGTTGTGGATTTTGAGTTTGGTAACAGGTCATTTAGACACGCAGTCAGCTCTACCCTATTGATTTTCTCTTCCCCACATGAACCACCTGGTCTAAATACACACTCCTACTCCCCATTCCTTTCACCTTCCACAATCCAATTCCCTTATAAGATAATTTATAACTCACACAACACCGGGTTACTGTCCAACAAGTTTATTCGAAACCACAAGCTTTCAGAGTGTCACTCTTCTTCAGGTGGCTAACTGAAAAAGGAGCAGGGCGACTAAAACATGTGATTTCAAGTAAACCTGTTGGACTATAACCTGGTGTCATGTGATTTTTGACTTTGTCCACCCCAGTCCAGCATCTCCACAATAAAGATAATTTATAGTATCTGTTGTAATGTCTGTATGTGTGCGTTTGATTGTGTGTGCAAGCATGTGCGTACGCGAATGTGTGTGTGTGCACGCGTGCATGTGTGTATGTTTGTGCGCATGCCTGTGTGTGCGCGTGTCCATGTGTGTGTGTAGGGGGAATGCAGGGAGTGGTGTAACAAAAATCCACATTCTAACTACAGAAACCAAAATCTCCCAATTATGTGGTTCTGAGGTTTCTCTTTTTGAAGTTAAGGCATATTATTGGAGTAACACAGGCAACTTGTGTTTGCACTTCACTCTAATTACAACTGATTCAGGTACAGATCCTGTGGTAGGTATTCACATGACTTGGTGCTCCTGACCTCCATGAGGCAAAATGATGGGGAAATCAGATGAGGGAATATAAATTCTGGACTTAATGTTGAAACTGTCACATTTACATTTTTAACCATAGTTTGCATTGCCTGAGAATCTATAAGAAAGAAATGTCGCTGAGCATCCTTTCCTCTGATTGGGATTCAAGCTGAATACAGTACTAGGTATGTGTCAAGCCTGATGCAATCAGTGAGATCGAAGTTGGAGACAGTCTATTGTTCAAATAATGCTCCTTCAATTGAGCAAATGAAGTCAGTCCAGCTGCCTGAAATATCACACATCAAACAAAGATTTTAATCTATTCAAGTAACAAAACCAGACAGACAAATTATATCATGAGTATTTACGATTTCTCTTATCTTCTTTGTGGCATTTTAAATTCAGCACAGCAGCATGAACAAAGAGGCAGTCAGATAACATCATCAGATGCTGTTTATACAGCACAGTTCTGAGTAAATAGGGATAATCTTCCATCAAACCACAATGACTAAACTGAAGCATTATTCACCATATTTATATTTGTTGAGTTCAAACAAAAACTTAAGAAGCTATGGACATCCTGGGATTTACTGTCACAGTACCTGAATTTTGACCACTGCTGACCTTGAAGAAAACTGTCATTGCAGATCCAGTAACCTTGTTAGTGTCGATTTTAATGCAATTCCAGTGCAAGATATCAGAAGCTAAATTTGCTCCAAGAATGTGCATGGAAAATAGAAGTCTAGGTTGCTTTCTAGACCCCAAATCTGCTTCTGGTGCGAATCTAATTAAATTTCATGTGTTGAAGCCCTTAAAGTGGCACAGAGAGGGAATTCCCATCCAATTAAGGGTGCGATGTGAGCACTCAATTGGCAGACAGTCAATCTAAAGCTTTCAAACTTGAGAGGATCATCTAACTACAGTACAGTAAGAAACTGGGATGGCACCTCAACAAGGACATGGCTGCTCAAAACATTTTCTTTAAAAAAAGAGTTCACCTTAAAAAACACAGAAGCAGCTGCCAGGCCAGCACATTTGTGGGAAATCTCTAATGGGTCACCTTGGACTGCATCAGATGCAGACTGACATGGAGGGCCTATCGGCCTTACTGGGCCACAGTCCCCATGGTCTGCCACTGGTTACTAGCCTTCAGGCAACTGATCAGCATCGTGACATGGCAGGAAAATTCCAGCCAGGCTCCTTAAAATACTTTTAACAAAGCGCTTTACATACCAAATTGCTTGACTATCTCATGAAGGTTGGAGGCCTTCCCAAACCCTTATCCCACGCCTCCAAAATGCACTTTGAAAAGTGAAATTCTCATTTCACACCTGATGTTTGGATTCTTGGTGAAATACAATCTGAAAGAATCGAGCCATTTGGGTATGGTCAACTATGAATTGCTTTCGCTATGCTGAAGAAATTATTGAGCATTATAAAGTAGTGCACTTCAATGGCATGTGTAAAATACCACATGAGTGACTGGCATTCACTAGAATTAGATTCCAAACACTGAAAATAATCCCAATCGTTACAATGCTGCAGAATGAACAATTCTTTGAAGCAAAAAACTTAAGTTGCAGTGTAAACAAGTATTCACTTAAGTGGAGGAATACATATAAACACTCAGACTTACATCATTACTACCTTCTATGCTTCATTGTACCTACCAGTAGGTGAACAAATCAGGGCATCTTCATAATACCATTGCTGGGAATTGCATTGTATAAAACATACAATACACAAAACAGTCAAGTCCGAGTGGTGCTGCTTTTAAACTCTGGGCTTCACTGGTCCAAAGTGAGAACATTATTTGTTTTGTGGTACCTGGGATGAAAATAACCCTTTAACCTGTTTTAACCTTTTGAAAATATTCACACAATTTCTGCTTGATTAAACATTTCTCTCTTATCATAGTGGCACAACACCCCTCCCAAATTATGTTTTCGAGAATTTGTTTCTGTGATATCAGCATTGTGAGCAAGACAGTGTTTGCTGTCCATCTTCAATAGCCCGTGAGAAGGTGGTAGTGAGCTGCTTTCATGGGTTGTTGTAGTATATCTGGTGCAGATGTGCCCACAGTACTGTAAAGAAGGGAGTTCAGAATTGGAGAGCCAGTGACAGTGAAGGAACAGCAATATAATTCCAATTAAGGATGGGGTGTGGCTTGGAGGAAATCCTGAAGGTGGTAGTGTTCTCAGGTGCCTGCTGTCGTTGCTCTTCTAAATAGTAAAGGTCACAGTTTGAAGGATGCTGTCAAAGTAGACTTGACAAGTTATTGCTGCAGATGGCATTCATATTGATGAAAAATTTAGTAAGCATTTAAGGTGATGGATGAGGTGCTCATCAAGTTAGCTCCTTGTCCAGAATAATATCAATCTAATTGAGTCTTACAGGAGCTGCACTTGTCCGGGGGAGTACAGTGTGCTACATTACATTTTTGACTTGTGCCTTATAGATGTTGGCCTGGCAGTGGGAGTCTCAGGAAGAATTACTCACCCCAGAATGGCGAATTTGCGATTTGCTGTTGCATCCACAGTATTTATGTGGTTGCTCAATAAAATTTATAGTCAATGGGAATCCCCAGGATGTTTATAATGTGGTATTCAAGAATGACAATGCCATTAGATTAGATTCTCTCTACTGAATATAATAATTTTCATGTGCTTTCTTCACATGAATGTTACTTTTCACTTGTCAGCCGAAGCTAGGTGTTGTTCTGCTGCATCTGAACAAAAACTGCTTTGGTATCTGAGGAGTTGCAAATGGAGCTAAAAATAGTGCAAACATCAGTGCACACCACCACATCTGACCTCATGATAAAGGGAAGGTAATTAATGAAGATGGTAGAGCCCAGGACACATCCCTGTGGAACACCTGCAACCACATCCTGGATGTGAGGGGACTAGCCGCCAACAAGCACAGGAAATATCTTTGTGTTCAACTACAATGCCAACCAATGGAATATTCTTTCTGATTCCCACTGACTTCAATTTTATTCGGACTCCTTAATGTCACACAGTCAGGCGAATGCAGCCTTGATGTGAAAAGCAGTCATTCTGAACTCACTTCCAGAATTCCACTCTTTTAATCCATATTTGGTCCAAAGATGTTTGGCAGTGTGTGGCCTGAGGGTCTGGCAGAATTCAACTGAGCATTGATGCGTAAGATATTGCTACAGCTACTTTAGTAAAATTGTTTTTTTTTGATTGGCTGTTCCTTGGTATTCTTGAGAAGCTAGTGGTGAGCTGTCCACATACCGTCCATAGATTCACAATGCTGTTCGGGAGGGAATTCCAGGATTTTGGCCCAACAACATTGAAGGAGTGGCAATATATTTCCAAGTCAAGATAGTGAGTGGCTTGAGGGGAACTTGCAGATGGTGGTGTTCCCATATATACTGTATACTGCTCTTGTCCTTCTGGATGGAACTCGTCTGAGATTTGGAAGGTGCTGTCTAAGGATCTTTGGTGTAATTCTGCAGTACACGTTGATAATACTGTTGATGACTTTGATGACTTCTATCACTTTGCTGATGATTGAGAATAGGCGGCTTGAGTGTTAACTAGAGTGAATGGCCTGGCTCTGCTTTATGTGGGCAGGAAACACCTGTTGCATTTTCCAAATTATGGATAGATGCCAGTGTTGTAGCTGTACTGGAACAGTTTGGCTAGAGTTGCAGCTTGTTCCAAAATACAGATCTTTGTTGGAACATTGCATGCGTCCGTTGCCTTTTAAGCATTGCTCCTGCAGAAGAAAAGGACTAATGATATTTTTCTGTCCTGTGCCAATATCATCGTTGGACTAGCAGCTTGTTGACATACATGAATGCTAAAGATAATCTCTTGCTCCAGTTCTGTTGTGAAATGTTTTGACTCATTGCTCACTGGATGACACTAATACAATTAGGCATTTGAATTGAGGGTCAAAGAAAATGTAAAAAGCTTTTTATTCAGCTGTAGCAACAGGACCAACAGTAGCAATAGCAACAGCTGTCTTCTATGTAGACACACTCCCTAAAACAGAAGGAATGGGTACAGAGATGCAGGTTGAAGGAAGCAAGACCCCTAAATGAGGACTTACAGGCAGTGGACTAGCTATCCTGACACATGAGAGCACCAGTGCTTCAGGAACTCCAGACTCAGATCTGAGGTTGCTGTTGATACCTGGATCTTCATACAGGACTGTGTAGGAACCTCCTGCCAATGCCCAGAAGGTGTCAGCCACTAGAGGCGCCCTCCACCCTCCTTGGGCTTTCACCAAGTCTCTCTGAGGGAGGGAAAGCAGGGAAATGGAATTCTTAACAGTTTGTGAATGCTGCAAGCTGATCTTCAGAGTCAAAAAGTCATGCAGCACTGAAAGAGACCTTTCGATTCAACCAATCCATGTTGACCATAATCCCAAACTAAACTAGTCCCACCTGCCTGCGCTTGGCCAAACCCCTCCAAACATTTCTTATTTATGTACTTATCTAAATGTCTTTTAAACATTGTCAATGTAGGTACATCTACCACTGCCTCTGAAAGCTCATTCTAAACACGAACCACTCTGTGTGTAAAGAAATTGCTCCTCATGCCTTTTAAAATTCTTTCTCCTCTCACCCTAAAAATATGACACCTTGAAATCCCTACCCTGGGGAAAAGACATCATACGACACCAAGTTATAGTCCAACAGATTTATCTAAAATCACAAGCTTTCGGAGCACCGCACCTTCATTAGGCTGCTCCTCCTTTACCTGACGAAAGACCAGTGTGCACAAGCTTGTGATTTTAAATAAACCTGTTGAACTATAACCTACTGTTGTTTGACTTCTGAATTTGCCAATCCAAGTCCATCTCTATGTGCATTTCCACATCACAGGGAAAGGACACCTGCCATTCACCTTAACTGTACCCCTCAGGATTTTATAAACATCTATACGGTTCGCCCTCAACCTCCATGCTCCAGTGAAAACAACCCCAACCTATTCAGCCTCTCCTTTTAACTCCAACCATACATACCTGACAACACCCTGTAACTCTCTCCTTTCTATAACAGGGAGGTCAGAACTGGACACAGTACTCCAGACGAAGCCTCACCAATGTTCTGCATAACCACAACATAACATCCCAACTCCTATACTCAAATGTCTGAGAAATGAAGGCACCCTACCTTAACCATCTTATCTTTATTTAAAGCAAACTTCAAAGAACTGTATACCTGAACCTCAAGTCTCTCTGTTCTACAACACTACCCAAGGCCCTACCTTTAACTGTATAAGTATTGCCTCTGTTTGTTTTATAGAATGTAATACCTCACATTGACCAAAATTAACCTCCATTTGCCACTCTTTTGTCCATTGGCCCAACTGATTAAGATCTCTTTGTAATCTTAGATAACCTTCTTTACTCCCACTATGCCACCAATCTTGGTGTCATTCACATACGTACTAATTGTACTTTCTATATTCTCATCCAGATCATTTATATAAATGACAAGCAAAAGTGGACACAGCACAGATCCCAATGGAGTACTGCTGGTCACAGGCCTCCAGTCCGAAAAACAACCCTTCACTATCACGGTCCATTTCCTGCTGTTCAACCAATTTTGCAACCAACTGGCAAGCTTACCCTCGATCTCATGTGATCCAACTTTACCAATTAGTCTACCATGTGGAACCTTGTTAAAGCCTTTGCTAAACTCCAAGTAAACAATGTCTACCGTTCTGCCCTCATCAATAATCTTGGTTACTCCCTCAAAAAACTCAATCAAGTTTGTGAGACACAATTTCCTTTGCACAAAACCGTGTTGACTATCCCTAATTATTCCTTGCCTCTCCAAATGCACATAAATCCTATCTTTCAGAATCACTTCCAACAAATTACCCACCACTGAAAGCAGACTTACAGGTTGATAGTTCCCAGTTTTTCCTTACATCTCTTCTTAAACAAAGGCACAACATTAGTCACTCTCCAGTTATTCTGCAACTCACCCATAGTTATAGATAATACAAATATATCTGCATGGGGTCCCACAATTTCCTTCTAGGAAGGTAAAAGGCTGTGAGTGTCAGCCGTTTGGATGGTGTTGCAAGGTGCATGTAGAGAAAGGAGTGAACGGAGCTATAAGTTGTGCTGACCTGAGGTATACTGTGAAGAAAGATATTGGGGCAACATAGATTGTAGCTCTGAAGGCTCTACGTTACCCACATGTCATACCTTCATGCGGTCCTGGCTCCTTCAGGTCAGTTTTCTTAAAATCAATTTGTTCAGGAGTGTTATTACGCACTTCTGGAGGACGTGGATCTTAAATCTGAGCCTCCAGATTCTGGCTCCTACAGGTACTGACCAGGGGACATATTGCTGCTGCTCACTTGCTCAGCCATACATACCTGCTTGGCTGAAGAAACCACCCTCATCTCTCCAGCCCAGTCTGCTGCTATCATGCTATAGCACTTTCTCTCCCTCAACTGGCCTCCAGTAAGAGTAGAAGACAAATGAGGGTAATGGGGAGGTGCTGCCTAGCAGGTTACCACACCACTCATATGGGGACTACAGCCTGAGGGATAGAAGCCCTATGCGTGACCTTGAAACATGCCAAGACCTCTTTAAGCAAAACTCCTTCCTTTGATAAAATAGCACATCTTCCCAGCAATCTAATTGGTTAAGAAGCCTGAAAACAAGAAGCTTTTGGCATGTTTTTGTTTTGACCTTTGGTTCGCCCCAGGAAAGGACAAAGAAGAGGAATTCAAAGCAGGAATATGGGTTCACAACTCACAAATGATCCTGATGACTGAAGGAAAATGCAATGTAAAAAGTAAGAGCCTTTCATAAGTAGGATTTTAAGTACAGTGTGAGCTCTTATGAATTAGCTGCCAGTATGGCAACTTCTTCTTACCTCTAGTAAAGCATAAATAATTCTAAGCAGCCAGAGACCAAGATAAGATTGAGATAAAGGATGCCAAGATTGCATTCCCAATACTAAGGTCATTGCATTCCTGACGTGAGATCAGGGAACCTTCTACTGATGCATGTGTTCAGAATGGGCCAGGAAATGGCCCTCAGCATGAAGTAAAGTCGAAAATCAAATTTGAACCAAGTGATGAATGAGGGACGGGACTATCCTGAAATTTGGGTGCCTGTCGTGCATGCATTGATTAGAAAAGTTCAAATATGTGTAAACAAAGCTTTACCAGCTCCCAAGAAAAAAACTGTACGAATGAGTCCTTGGATTTGGGGGCAATCTTGTTTGACAAAATGTTTTTTCACAGGGACAACTGACCAAAGAACAACGACCAAGGCAAGAGATCACTTACACTTTGGCTGGAGAGCAGAATGGTGCCATCACAGGTTATGGAAACCCCAACACACACTGTACCAACCGTCCATATGCCCTCTGCTATCAGCAAACTGCTTTCAGCTCTCTTGGGCCATATTCCTTTCCTGTCCAGTTCGCTCATGTTTCATTCCAAAATGAATGCTTCTTAAAAATAACCTTAAAATGTCTAACCAATGGCTGCTAAGCCAAATTCTGTACAAAGATGGGAGAATTCAGCCTATGAACTCATTTTTTTGTCTCCAACAGATTAGTGGGACTGCTGAGACACCACAGCAGGGAATGTTAAAGAGATCCACAGGGAATGGTTCAGCTGCCCATTCTTGAGAAGGCAGCATTTACCTTACTCCCATTCCCACCCTTCCCCTGCCTTGCAGCTAGCCAGCCCAGTCTGCAGCTTCCCAAACCAAGATGCTGCAGTCTCAGAACAGAAACTGGGCCTGCCAGGCCCTGAGCTATTGAAGCGTATTCTCCAAACGGATTCAACTGATAACAGCAGCTACCCAGAGGTGCCTCCATGATACCCCCCTGAAGGTGAAATATACTCAGGCAATGCCAGGACCCAGCCTGGAAACGGGTAGGTTGGAGATATTAAAAGGTGGCACAGAGGGGGGAGCAGTCTCTCCATGGAGGAAGTGAGCCCTTCCACTGAAAATGCTTTTAGCTGACTCAATTAACCTGATGTAGCTGTCCTGCAAAGTTCCCTGCTCCCTTGAAAATGTATCATCATGGCAGGATTATATTGGCCTACCCTACTGTAACCTACTTGCTATGCTGCGGGGGCCGACCTGACCACCCAGTCACCACTCATTTTCATTACCCTCCCCACTCCCTCTCTGACATGACCATCCTCGGCCTCCTCCATTGCCGCAGAGAATCAGACCGCAAATTGGAGGACCAACACCGCATCTTTCACTGGGGTAGCCTACAGCCCGGAGGACTCAACATTGAATTCTCCAATTTCAAATAACCTCACTTCCCATTTCCCAAATCCCTTCCCAGTCCCTCACCCTCCCTTCCATTCCTCAGATCGACCCTTCCTTCTAGCTACCAACTGGATTCATTCCTCCCATCAACCAACCAGGTCACACCCTCTACCTGTGTTCATTTATCCCTAACTCACCATGTCATGTACCCTCCTCACCCAAAACCCTCCTCCAATTCCACCTCACTTTAGCTGCAGCTCCCTTTACACCCACCCCGAGTCCTGAAGAAGGGTTACACCTGAACCATTGACTTCTCCACCTCCTGATGCTGCCTGGTGTTCTTCCAGCTTCCTGCTTGTCTATCTTGGATTCCAGCATCTGCAGTTCTTTTCTTTATAACTAGTGCTGCCTCCAGGCCAACAACAGTGGTCTGAGAAAAATCAGCCCAAGCAATCCTCGAGGGAGCCTTGACTTTTTGGTAAATTTGGCATTGATAAGCTCCATTTGGAGCCACCAACAAGAAAATTTGAAGTTTTTGCTTTCTATTTTAAGCAGAACAGTGGCTCCTTTAAAAAATAATAAACTCAGCAGAATACCTGCAACCAACATAGGATTTCACATTACATTTTTAAGCAGCTTTATGGTATGTCTTCATACTTTCAGACTGGAGTGAGCATCAGGATGAAGTGCTTCTACAGTTTTCAAACACAGGCCATTCATTTTCAAACAACAGCCAACTATGAAGTTCATCCTCACAAGGCTTCACAGGAACTGGATGTTCCTTTTTAGATCGACAATTCATTTTTCCTGAACACTGATTTGTTAGGTAAACTGACATTTTGTATTTTATGATACACTTGTCTATCAGTTAGGCACATGCCACAAATTAAGTTGAGTCATTTTACTTGGGTACATTGACTGATGGCATTGGTATTCTTCACAATATTCTAGCATTACCAAATGGTTTTGAATTGTAGAAACACAACCACACATGCCTTTCAGTCAAGTGTGAGACCAACAGCTGGTACACGTTTAAAACCAAGTTAGATTTCATGGAAACATACAGAACAGAAGCAGGTATAGGCCAGTCAACCCTGTGAGACTGCTCAGTACCCGATTCAACACAGCATCCTGTTCTTGCTTTCTTCTCATATCTTTTGATCCCTTTAACTCCAAGAACTGTATCTAATTTCTTCCACAGGTTCACCACAACCTAGGTGAAGAAATTTCTCCTCATCTCAGGCCTAAATAACCTAACCTGGATCTTTCAACTGTGGTGGCTGAGTCTGTACTCCCTGGTCATCGGAAACATATTTCTTGCATTTACTCTGTCTAGTCCTGTTAGAAGTTTATGAAAGTTTCTATGAGATCCCCTTCATTCTTCTAAATATAGACCTGACTGTCTCAGTCTCTCTTTATATGTTTTGCTGTCCCACGAATCAATCTGGTATTTGCCATTATTATTATTCAGAATTATTTAATTATGATTGTGGGAGTTATGAAATTTGTGCTTTTATTCTAGGGACAATATCTTGGAATTATGTCCATTTCTCAATTGAGAAAGAGCCCATATGAGTGACTTTTTTTGGCACAACGATGACAGTTGTCTTTCCAAGAGGCAGAATGTATGAACCTGTGCTAATAAATAACTATGATGGTTGAATGTTCAGGTCTACAATGATATTTAATGGCTTGCTTTGAATTGTTAGATAAATTAAGCATCTAGAAGAAATAACAAAGTGTGAGAATGTGGATTCAATAATATATTATAGTCAAAATCTTTCAGAAGAATCATTTCTCAAATAGGTGAATTGCAAAGTTGGGAGCAATCAAAGCTTTCAAATAACTAAGTTCTCCTTTTTTCAATTTTAGCTTTTTGTACATTTCTCTGAATCATACTGCTGAGGTCTGAAGGTCTAAAGGCCAGTAATCATCAAAGTACTATCCTTCATTCTCCTTAGATATTGGCAAGAAGATTCACTTTCTTGAAAAGGAAATTGCCTCCAACTTTTCATATTCTGAAGCATTTCTCAATCACAAAAGAAACACAGTTTGACTAAGAAGCCATATTGCGCCCAAAACTACAAAAATCTCTTTTGCAGATGGCATGCATTCTGCATGCAAAAAACTAAAGCACCTGAGGAATAAACTTGCTAAATTATGGACGGGTTTTAAGATAAAACGTTCAACTATAGAGGAACAAAAAACAAGCCGACTGGGACACATCCACATTGTGGCTTTAGTTTAACCGAAGAAAGCACAATGAAATTAGTTTGGAGATAGTCAAAATCCATGTTTAAATTAAAATAATCAAGAACATGACAGATACAGAAAAGTATTTTTATCTGCTTAACAGCATTAAAATGATAACACAATTATATGAAATACCATTTCAGATAAAAAAATCACAACACCAACATTTTTCTTCATCCAAGTCATGCCTAAGTTTTCAATTTTGACTTACTGTGATAAAACTATTCAGAAATATTTCAAGATACTGCACAATACTCAAGACACACTTCTTATATTCTAGTTATTGATTTCCTCACATTCTCAAAGGATAGACACGTTATTTCAAAATGAAGCAAATGATGCTTTGAATAATGACCACCTAAGATTCCAACCTCTGTCTCTTCATCTTGAAATATATCAATAATGAATTCTGTTCTACATTTTGCATCTATTATTAGATTCCCAGTTAGACACAATATTACAGTGACACACCCCCTGTTTCATTAAACTTCAAGTCCCAAAAGAGAAATTGTTAGATTAGTATCAATTTTCTATCTTTCTCTACAAGTCATTCACATGTTTAGCTCCTGACCTACTGCTAATCAATGCAAAATTATTAAAGTATAATGTACAAGTTGGAGTTTTTTTTTCTGGCTACATAAGGATTCTAAGTTTTTTTTGCGTTCATATCAGCAATAACAAGATTTGTTTCAATGGATGATATCTAGCTGTAAACCCAAAACTGTGCAATTTTATTTCAAATCTTGCAGCTAGTAAAGAAGAGTGGTCATGACTGGACTCTCTTTTATGGGAATTCAATATAAAGGAAGTGATTCCACACAGTGGATCATCTAATCCACCACTTTCTGATTTCTGAATGTTCTGAAAAGAGCTCAGGGTATTTGGTTATATAAAGAAGTACCTGGCTGAATGCGTGAAGGACTCTCGTAACTTCATTTGCATAAGCACACTCAGTGTAGTTTCCTTCCATCCAGCGTCCAGTTCGATCACATTTACGCCATGCTTTTCTTTGCCGATGGTCTCCATAATAAGGTACAGATCCAAATGGATATCGTGTACAGGGGTAGTATGCTGTGATACCAGCCAATGTTCGAGGCCATCTGTAGAAAAGTGAAAGCAGTGTAAAGACCACATCGTTTGATTTCCTTCATTTTTTGGATTGTGGATTAAAAATAAGACACTGCTTTAAACCAAGGAGACTGTGTAACAAGATGGTTGCACTTTCAAAAATTATATTTACTGGTGTACGTTTGTGAGGTGTATAAAATGTGGCTTTTCCTGGAACAATGAAATCACAAGCAAGACACCTGAGAGCCAATGGGTTCTGAATTAAGGAGATAATTACTTAACAACCAGATTTTTTTTTTGGCTCCTGACCAGGTGACCATGGCATTTATGAGGTCTAATGCAGCAGAGAAAAAAAACTTCAAAACAATCTCAGAAATTACTGGGAAATCTCAGCAGGTCTGGCAGCATCTGTGGAGAGAAATCAGAGTTAACGATACATGTCCAGTGATTCTTCTTCAGAACCGATGTGCCACAGATGCTGCTAGAGCTGCTGTTTTCATTTCTGATTTCCAGTCCCTCAATTCTTTCAGGTTTTTTTCACAACAACTTCTCTCTCCCTTTTTTCTGGTTGAAAGTAACAAGTAACAAATGTCTCTAACTCATTTTCTCTGTAGATCCATCTTAAAGGAGAAAAAAAGGGATAGAGTTTAATTTATGGGGTTGTACAATCATATTGTTATAGAGTCAGAAGGTTATAGAATCATACAACACAGAAACAGACCCTTCAGTCCAACCAGTCCATGTTAACCATATTCCCAAACTAATTCAGTCCCAACTGCCTATCTCTCCAAACATTTTTTCATGTACTTATCCAAATGTCTTTTAAACATTGTGACTGTACCCACATCCAGCACTTCCTCTGGAAGTTCATTCCATGCACAAACCACTCTTTGCGTTAAAGAAACTGCCCCTCGCACCTTTTCTAAACCCTTCTCCTTTCAACTTAAAAATATGCCCACTGTTCTTAAAATCCCCTACCCTCGGGAAAAGACATCTGCCATTCATCTTGTCTATACCCTCATGATTTTATAAACTTCTATAAGGTCACCCCTCAACCTCCTTTGCTTCAGTGAAAAAAGCCCAGGTTGTAAATTAGCAATTCATGTTTCCAAAATGCCATTGATTAAAGACAATTTGTTTGCAACAAAATTATTTTCTTGATAGGTCCAGAAACCTGGTGAGTGTTATCTTTCAATCTGCATTGGTCAGTTAAGTAATTGGGGGACTTTAGATAGTCTGATAATATCTTCTCATATTTAGGATGATTCTGGGAATAATGGGGCTTTATCACCAGCACACTACCCCAGAGTGTTGTAACACCAGTAAGATTAATAGGAAAGTATGCACTTTTAAAATACTATTTGTACAGTTGACCAGAAAGGAGTTTCGAAATAATAGGAGCGTAGGTTTTGTCAAGATAATACATTTAACTTTGTTTTTTCAAATTTGTATGCAATAATTTCTGTTATAACTATGGGGCATAATGATCAAAGAGTTATGGTATTAGGCTTTAATGAAATACAGGCTGGTTCTGGAATTTGGCAATACCTTGGTGACGCTGACAGCATTTGGAAGTATGGGTGGAGGAGCTCTTCCTTCAGACTGACAAAGCACAGGCTTAAAGCCGCCCACCACTCTCCACCGACATAACAGTTGCCCTGTTAATAATCCGGAAACCCAGGCTCTAACATTCACTTCTCACAAAAGAACAAAACTCAGGACAGGTGAAATTGATGCAAGAGGGTGAGGTCAAGAAAAGGGTAGAATTCGGACCAGAGCAGAAGAAGGATGAGATCAACAGGAGAATGTTAATATTAATAAAGGGCAGGGGCTAATAGCAGAATATGCAAACAGGACACAGGCTGAGAGTATAACATTAACAAAAGAATGTTTTTTCCAATCTAAGTGTCTACGATATCAGGAAATGTGTTTCAAAACAAAGATTTTTAGCTCCACATGCAAGAGAATATGAAATAGACAAAACACAATGTAAGTATTCCTCATTAAGAAATCAGAGAATGAAGTTTGTTTATCCCTTATTGGTCAAAAACAAACCTACAAAGCACCTCCCTAAGATATTGTCACCATTTTTCCTGGATGAATTTTTCCTATATTCATTCTTTGATTCATCCATTAAAATGACCATGTTACCAGTACAGACAGTTCTGCTATTACGTGTCTTTTGGTCACGCAAATTGGCTATAATGCCATTGCATGAATAGGGAATGCTTTTTCTAATACGCAAAATTTAAAGTGTGTGTTGGTTATAACACAATTACATCACCAACATTTTAAGTTTATTTGTGTTGAGCGATTTTTATATAGCGCGATGTCACACAAGAATGTGTAACAGTAAAACTACCTGTACTGATCATCTTAGAAATATAGAATCACAAAATCTTCCTCATGGCACTTGGTTTTGTTATTGTCTTCATGGGTGTTAGGATCTTCAGAGTGTCCTGAGTAACCATGATGAAGTGGAGGAAATCAGGGTTGGATATGTCAATTGTCAGTTTCTTGGGGTGAGCAAGAATAACAGTGGTCATGCACCACTCCTTCAGCAGTGTTGCCACGAAACATGCAGAATCCTCAATGCAGATCCAGCAGAATAGTTTCTTGACTGTTGATGAGAGAAGCATGTTCCAAAGTGATATTGAAATCTCTTTGATTTGGGTGGCTGGGGGCGAGGGGGCTTTGGTGGTGGTCCTCCTGTGCCAGTTCTGACAAACTTCTCACTGAAATAAAATGCGGAACTGTGGAAGCTGGAAATCTGAAACAAAAGCAGAAACTGCTGGAGAAGCTCAGCAAGTCAGGCAGCATCTGTGGACAGAAAACAGAGTTATGATTTTAGAGTCCAGTGACCCATCGTTAGAATCCCATGTTCTGGTGAAGAGTCAATGGATACTAAATGATTACTCTGTTTTCTCTCCATAGATGCTGCCTGACTTGCTGAGCTTCTCCAACAGTTTCTGCTTTTGTTTCAGATTTCCAGTTTCCACAGTTCTGCATTTTATTTCAGTGAGAAATTTCTGTTTTTGTTTTTGATGAAGTTTGCTTCAGATTCAAAATGTTAATTTTATTTCTCTCTACAAATAACACCTGATCTGCTGAGCACACCAACATTTTTTGTGGAGGTGGCAGCTTTGACTCAGTGATAACAGCTTTGCCTTTCAGTCAGGGGAGCATTGATTAAAGCCTCAGACACTGAATAAGCACATCAGCCTGCACATCCATCTGTGAGTTGGGTGGGCAGAGTCAGAGAATTATCAACTCCACAGTCGTGACTTTCAAGAATGGTTTTATGGATTTCAGATTCACATTCTGTTAGTGAAGGAAGTTATGGAAAACTTGCCTCTGTGCACTTGCACTGGATTTATGTTTCCATAAGTGAATAAAACAAAATATCCCTCCACATTCATGACCCAACTATGCCACCTCAAGCTATGTAACCACCCCATGACTCAGATCTCCAGTCCAAGCCAAATTCCTGCACTGACTGTCCATGCCTCTCATATCCTCCATGTGAACCAATGCCTACGTGTCCCATTCCCCACCTCCTCCAACCACTGCTATAATGGCTTTCATGCCTTACATACCAACCTAATCCTTGTGGCATCACATTGAGCTCATCATGTCCTCCTTGCCAATCTTTGCCCATGTAACTACCACCCTGCATCCTTACATGCCAACTTACCTAGAACTCACCACAGGCAGAACTCAGGACAATGGACAGATGAGATTAAATAAATTTCTCGGGTGTCAATTGCAGTTTTTACAATTTTGAATTTTTAAAAAAATCATGCAGCTATAACAGCTGACTAAAATTACATTCCTTCAACTAATTTATGTCTCATATAAGAAATGTTTCAATCACATCCTCAATCCTTCTTAACAAGAAGCATTAGAATTCACTTATACATCCACTTCAAGAAGTCTATTAACACACGGTGCTGTCGATCAAATAGTAAGCTGGCAGGCACTCTACTGTGATAATAGGTGGTTGTGAAGGCAGTCATGCATCAGTAATCCAGTAATGGAAGCCCTCAGGTTTATGCCAATAGACAACACAGAAACAAGCTCTGTTTTCTTTTAAGTACATACAGGTGATTGTTTCAAAGCTGTGAAGGGGCCAAGTTGTAAATGCCTTCAAAGCTAAAAAGTTCCCTTCAAGAGGTCAGCTTAACACTTTTGTTAGTTAAGTTTGACAGGTCTGTTGCCATTTCCAATGAATCTGGCAGCTAATATTCATAGTTTTCACAAATTATTTTTTTAAACAATTCCAGAAGTTATTTTACCCCATGCAAAGGGTATCTAATCTCTCCGAAATGACATCTAAAATTTCCCAAGCATATCCCAGCAGCACACCTCAGGAAGGAGCTTACCTTTCCAATCAGGTATTTTGGCTTTCCGAAGAAGCACACAAAGTACAGATCAGTTCTAACCAGATCCACTCCTCAGACCTCAGGTTTCACACACTTGGGCTACCAACATCACACAGAAATGAAGGGAGCTAATTATGTAAATTGTTTGCTGCTGGGAATTAAATGACTGCTATGTTGTTGCAGCTGTTGACTTTTTGATGTCTAATAACATTAAAAAGCTACCTGTTCTTTCAAGTGCATATCATTATCCCATGGTACTGGATGAAGAAAGGTTTCAATGTTATGATGGTGGAAGAGGGGAAAACTGTAAAATATCTCTGGATATGTAAACTAGTTGACCAGTGGCATTCTCTGTTTCTATCTATCGTGTGATCACAAACAGAATGTAAACAGTAAGTGTGCATGCCATCTATTACTGTGCTGAACTCAAAGGAGAAAGAACAGCACACTTGAGGCAAATCTAAGAATGCACCCACGGATGTCGTTTCCAATCTGAATTCTCCTCTTGAAAGAGATGTGAAATATTAATTTAAATAATTTCATGTTTATGTCTAAGTTGGCAGGTGTTACACTCGTTAGGACACATTGCAAGAATACAAATTCAAAAGGGATACACAACATTTAGACTGTGCAAGAGGACAGTGTGCTATCAAGTGACTACCCAACACAATTATACCTTTTCTAAATTAAGAACAAAACTGCAAACAGTCCTTCAATCTGGTCTCACCAAGCTGCAGTAAACTTTCCCTACTCTGATATTTCATCCTCTTTGTATTAAAACAACATTCCATTTACCTTCAGAATCACCTGCTGTAACGACAGACTAAATCTTTGTGATTTGTCTGTCCAGCTACCCAAATCCCACTGTATTACTGAGTTCGACAACCTCTCTTCATCTAAATAGCATTCTGCTTTCCTGCTCTTCCTGTTATGGTGGAAAAAGTGTTCTTAAACCAACATATTGAATTCTGTAATTTAGGGACAGGAATGGGGAAGGGTGTCAATCAACAATACACAATACTTCATAACAAAATATTTTAAGTTTGCAACTTTATCTGTGGTTACCTAGCTGGGCATTTTTGTATCAGTTCTTTTTAAATGTGAAATAACTTTCATTCGCAAATCTGGAAAACAATGCAACGGCTTGTTGCTACATGTAATATATACCTGAAGTCCCCTTTATTGTTGGTGACTCGCTCTGCGGAACAGTAAGGTGCAGCGGTTTCTAGCACCATAATTTCTACCTTCTTGCTGCTATTTCCTCGGGCGGTAGTGATAAGGCACTCCCACTCTCCAGTTGCATCAACATCAATATTGGTCAGGATCAGCTCACTGCATTTATTAAAGAAAAGATATTTTATTGCACCGTTGACTTGGAGATCTTGGATAACTTTTAATAATTGCACTTCAGAACATACATTAAGTATCAGCATTCAGTTTGGTTAGTGTCCTCAGTTTCTAGAACATGTTTGCTGTCAACCATATCATAACTTCAAACATATTGTGCGCTTTCCAAGATTTAGATTATAAAGTAAATACAGATAACTGCATGGAATTATTGAACATTCCAATGTTCATGTCTTGCTTTGAGTGAATGGTAGACTACAGTCTTGCTTTTTTATTAACTTGGTTGAGAAATTCCACTGTAATTTTCAAAGCAATAAAAGAATATGATTCATTAGCCCAGCAGGAGCAAAGTTAAACAAGAACTATATACAGATGCACCAGCTTAAATCTAACTATTAATCAAAAGCAAGTTTGAGAATTGTTTCTAGCCAGAATAGCTCAAAACAGATTTATGATACCATTATCATTTCAATATATTGCACATAACTTTTCAGAACTAATTTTATACCATCTAGATTTGATTATAATTAAATCAACATGACCCTTCTTACTTATTTTTACTGCACTATGTAACATTGGAAAATCCAAAATTTGTCCCAAGACTTTGTCATTGCACAACATAATCAGTCAGAGAATCTAATCTTTTCACTATTTCACAACTGTGAGTGAGTACACAAGTACTCACCAACTTGCATTTAGCTAGCATCTTTGTAAAACATCCAAGTGTGCTTACCAAGCAAACTCAGACACTGACCTATAATGGTAGATAGTCAAAAAGGTCACCAAAAGTTAGTCAAACAGCTAGATCTTAAAGAAAACCCAAAGAACTGCAGTTGCTGAAAATCAGAAACAAAAACAGAAATTACTGAAAAAGCTCAGCCTGTCTGGCAGCATTTGTGAAGAGAAATCAGAGTTAACATTTCAGGTCCAGTGACCCTTCCTCAGAGCTGAGGTAAGTTGCGTAAATTTTAAGGAACATTACTAAAAAAAACAGAAGCAAGAGGCTCACAATGGAAATTCCAGAACATGGACATTGGCAGCTCATGGCACAGATGCCAACAATGAAATTTAGCAAAGGGCATTGGGAATTTAAAAATTGATATTTAGTTCAGTGAGGCTGCAATTTAATTCGGTTCGGACAAAATGAGCTCAGGACGCCTGCAAGAATAGCCTTGCAACTAACTGAGATATGCTTATGAGAACTCAATGATACTATCAAGAACAGAGGAAAAGCCAATTAAAACTTATTATTTTAACTGAAGCAATGAAAAGCTGGTGACAAAATATGAATATGTGTTTTTGAATTGCTAACTTTGAGATTTCAGTTTCAGTAATTGTTTCTCTTAAGTTGTCAATTACAACAGATTTATTCTACAACATTTTTCAAAGAATTCTGTAGAATGCACAATTTTGCATTAAACAGGAAAATAAATTTGGACCAAATCCAAAAGAATTGCACTTCCATATACACAACAGCTACCTTATTTAATATGAGCATTAACAACTCCCTTGCAGATATCACATTCCAGTCCCCATAAATTACTCAATGCAAAAGATATTTATATTTTACTTTTGTAATAAAATGAAGGTGAAGGCTGTTCTTTACAAAGAAACCATTGTTACAATTCACTTTCTCTCAAATCTCTTCACTTATCGTCACAGCTGAATTCAGTGCTTATAGAAACCATCAGGGTTATGATCCAGAGTTGACAGATTTATGCGGGCTCTGAGTAAAAATAGTTATTGAGCTATGTTACACTAAAGGTGTTGCTACAAACAGAGGGGAAAAAAGACAGCTTTCCTTAGGATGACATATAGCGTACAACCCAGGGAACTGTCTTAAAAAAAAGTGTCAAATCATTGCAATAATATCTTTTGCATGCATTTTTCAACTTGGAATTTACTTCCACAGAGCCACCTCATAACTCATTTTCATTTTTGAGGTCCTGTTTAATAGCAACATTGTGTTTCTCCTTCTAAGGCAAGATATAACGTAACAAAATGCAGCTCAGGACAGAAGTATGATCAAAGAAGCAGCATAATGACCATTGCAACAAATTTTACTAAATCAATTTGATGGATCTAGTCCGAATCTACATACTTTTACTTATACACATAGCAGGATCGTACATTCTGTAAAGACCACAACTTTTCATTTATCTGTATTTTTGATGATGGAATGAAATGTGAAAAGGACAGTTTTAAAAATCAAGGATTGGTGCACTTTTTAAAAGCAGGTTTACTTCACAATCTGTAAGTGCTGTTTATTTGAGCAGTGGGCGAGGTCTGGTTGCAGATGAACTGAAGTCAATGGATTTATATGGATGGAGCTTTGCCAGGCAACAAACAACTGACTGGTCTGTGAAATGGTGTCTAGTTAATGATGACACAGACCTCGCAGATAGCTGAAGCACTTATAGGTGTGAATGTTTGAGAGAAAAGTCATTGGACCTTTGAAAGAGAAGCAGCTGTCCCTTTACTCTGAAATGCAAACCACCTCAAACCTGGAGAAAGCTAGTTTATTTTTCCCTCACAATTTACTGCAGGTTGTGGCTTGGCAACCATGCAGTAAGAGATTTTATGAGCATGAATCAGCTGCCCTATGCCTCCTGCAAGCAAGTGAAAGTACCTAGCAAAGGGCAACCAATGAGCAGTATATCCTGAAAAGCCAAAGCAATCATCAAAACAAAACCTTTAACAAGGACCATTGAACTGCATTGCAGGCTTTCCCTCTACCCATAACACCCTTTTTTTGCCTGTGTATGTTTGTGGGGTATTTTATATAAAACTGGAAGTTTACCTAGTAGAGTTATATATTGACTGTTTATCATTGTTCGAGTAAAATATGAGGTCTGCAGATGCTGGAGATCACAGCTGCAAATGTGTTGCTGGTCAAAGCACAGCAGGCCAGGCAGCATCTCAGGAATAGAGAATTCGATGTTTCGAGCATAAGCCCTTCATCAGGAATAAGAGAGAGAGAGCCAAGCAGGCTGAGATAAAAGGTAGGGAGGAGGGACTAGGGGGAGGGGCGATGGAGGTGGGATAGGTGGAAGGAGGTCAAGGTGAGGGTGATAGGCCGGAGTGGGGTGGGGGCGGAGAGGTCAGTAAGGAGATTGCAGGTTAGGAGGGCGGTGCTGAGTTGAGGGAACCGACTGAGACAAGGTGGGGGGAGGGGAAATGAGGAAGCTGGAGAAATCTGAATTCATACCTTGTGGTTGGAGGGTTCCCAGGCGGAAGATGAGGCGCTCCTCCTCCAGCCGTCGTGTAGTTGTGTTCTGCCGGTGGAGGAGTCCAAGGACCTGCATGTCCTCGGTGGAGTGGGAGGGGGAGTTAAAGTGTTGAGCCATGGGGTGATTGGGTTGGTTGCTTCGGGCGGCCCAGAGGTGTTCTCTGAAGCGTTCCGCAAGTAAGCGGCCTGTCTCACCAATATAGAGGAGGCCACATCGGGTGCAGCGGATGCAATAGATGATGTGTGTGGAGGTACAGGTGAACTTGTGGCGGATATGGAAGGATCCCTTGGGGCCTTGGAGGGAAGTGAGTGTGGAGGTGTGGGTGCAAGTTTTACATTTCCTGCGGTTGCAGGGGAAGGTGCCGGGGGTGGAGGTTGGGTTGGTGGGGGGTGTGGATCTGACAAGGGAGTCACGAAGGGAGTGGTCCTTGCGGAACGCTGATAGGGGAGGGGAGGGAAATATATCCTTGGTGGTGGGGTCCGTTTGGAGGTGGCGGAAATGGCGGCGGATGATACGTTGTATGCGCGGGTTGGTGGGGTGGTAGGTGAGAACCAGTGGGGTTCTGTCTTGGTGGCGGTTGGAGGAGCGGGGCTCAAGGGCGGAGGAGCGGGAAGTGGAGGAGATGCGGTGGAGAGCATCGTCGATCACGTCTGGGGGGAATCTGCGGTCCTTGAAGAAGGAGGCCATCTGGGCTGTGCGGTGTTGGAATTGGTCCTCCTGGGAGCAGATGCGGCGGAGACGAAGGAATTGGGAATATGGGATGGCGTTTTTACAGGGGGCAGGGTGGGAGGAGGTGTAGTCCAGGTAGCTGTGGGAGTCAGTCGGTTTATAATAGATGTCTGTGTTGAGTCGGTCGCCCGAGATAGAAATGGAAAGGTCTAGGAAGGGGAGGGAGGAGTCTGAGACAGTCCAGGTGAATTTCAGGTCGGGATGGAAGGTGTTAGTAAAGTTGATGAACTGTTCAACCTCCTCGTGGGAGCACGAGGCAGCGCCGATACAGTCATCGATGTAGCGGAGGAAAAGGTGGGGGGTGGTGCCAGTGTAGTTGCGGAAGATGGACTGTTCCACATATCCTACGAAGAGGCAGGCATAGCTGGGGTACTACTCCTTGTTAAATACAGTAACCTGATCCATGCTTTCTGTCAACCTGGGTCTTAAAGACAGGTAAATTGAAGAATTCCATGTATATTTTAAAGTCTTTAACTTTTGTGCCTACTCTGGGAACAGATGACTTGATTTCCAATGCACGACCCAGAGAGGCAAAGCACTCCATAGATTCACACAGCAGAATCTGCATTACAGACCAGCACAGAACTAACTTTATTCGAAGCACAATCAGAATATCACACACAAATTATAAATTCAATCATTGTCACCGATCAGTAAACTGTGTAAAGTCATTTCTCCATACTGAAATGTGCAGACTGAAGAAAGATACATATTATCAAGGCATTTTGTCTGGTACTCATTGGGAAATGGTAACGTGAAGGAAAAACAACATTTTATACTGGGTGAAGTGACAGAGCCAATTGGTTTACAACTAGACTTTGATTAATAGTTAGAAAATGTATTAGTTTGATGATGACTGACAGTTAACTGCCTAGTTTTGTTTAAATTTAAACCAGAGTCAAGACTGTGGTGCTGGAAAAGCACAGCAGGTTAGGCAGCATCCGAGAAGCAGGAGATGACCATCACTAGTGAAGTGGTATCAGACAAACTAGTGGGGCTAAAGGTAGATAAGTCCCCTGATCCTGTTGGCTTGCATCCTAGGATCCAAAAATACTTAGCTCCAGAAAGCAGGTAATTGTAGGCTGACTAGCCCAACATTTATTGTTGGAAAAGCATTGGAATTAATTATTAAGGAAGTAATAGTATATGTGGAAAATCATAATCTAATCAAGCAGAGTAAAGCATGCTTCATTGAAGGGAAATATTGAAGTTTTTCGAGTAAGTCTCAATCAGTAGATCTGTTGTATTGGAACTTGAACAAGGCATTCAACAAGTTACCTTCAAGATTAAGTCATATGATAAGCGCTCTCAGTGTTGGAGGTAGTATATTGGCATGGATAGAGAATTGGCTTACGGGCAGGAAACAGTGAGTGGGGATAAGGGGCTCTTTTTCAGGTTGGCGACCTATAAGCAGTGGGATTCCCCAGAGAGGAGTGCTGGGAACACAACTGTTTACAATACATATTAATGATTTGGAGGAAGGAAGAGAAAGTACTGAAACCAAATTTGCAGGCGACACAAAAATAGGTGGAATGCTTTTTTCACTACTTCTCTAGTGATGGTCGTTCATGATGATCCTTCACCCAGAGTTTGCTCAGAGATGTTGATAGGTTCAATAAGCTATCAAAAACTTGGCAAATCAAGTATAATGTGGGAATATGCAAAGTTGTTTATTTTGGAAGGAAGAGCAAAAGAACAGAATATCATCTCAATGAAGAAAAACTGCAGAAAGTTGCAACACAAAAGGCCTTGGGGTATTTATGCACAATATTTTAGATTAGATTAGATTAGATTACTTAAAGTGTGGAAACAGGCCCTTTGGCCCAACAAGTCCACACCGACCCGCCGAAGCGCAACCCACCCATACCCCTACATTTACCCCTTACCTAACACTACGGGCAATTTAGCATGGCCAATTCACCTGACCCGCACATCTTTGGACTGTGGGAGGAAACCAGAGCACCCGGAGGAAACCCACGCAGACACGGGGAGAACGTGCAAACTCCACACAGTCAGTCGCCTGAGTCGGGAATTGAACCCGGGTCTCAGGCGCTGTGAGGCAGCAGTGCTAACCACTGTGCCACTGTGCTGCCCACCATGATAGTTTCTTGATCAATAGGGGAATCAAGGGTTACAGGGAAAGGGCAAGAAAGCAGATGTAAGCAATATCAGGCCAGACACGATCCTATTGAATGGCAGTGGAGGTTCAAAGTGCCTCAAGCAGACACAGGGAGAACATTAAAATCCACACAGTCACCCAAGACTGAAATCGAACCTGGGTCCCTGGTGCTGTGAGACAGCAATGCTAACCACTGAGCCATCATGCTGCCCCACATTGTTCTGTCACACAAACATGGAATGTTCCGTCACCTGATTGACAGGCCTGGGTACTTTTACTCTGTAAGTTTGTGGAGTCCAATATGCTATTTATTTCTTTCCTGCAGACCTTCCCTTTTGTTTTACCCCTCCACCCCTCCCAATTACTACCATGATCACCATAAAAGCATAAAACCCATCAAGTTGCAAGCTCCCTTCATCGAACATAGAACATTACAGCACAGTACAGGCTCTTCGGCCCTTGATGTGAAACCAATCTGAAGCCCATCTAACCTACACTATTCCACTATCATCCATATATTTATCCAATGACCATTTAAGTGCCCTTAAAGTTGGCGTGTCTACTACGGTTGCTGGCAGGGCATTCCACGCCCTTACTACTCTCTGAGTAAAGAACCTACCTCTGACATCTGTCTGAGATCTATCACCCCTCAATTTAAAGCCATGTCCTGTTGCAGTAGCCATCGCCATCCAAGGAAAAATGCTCTCACTGATTGCCCTATCTAACTCTCTGATTATTTTGTAGGTCGTTATTGAGTCATCTCTTAGCCTTCTTCTCTCTCATGAAAAAGCGTCAAGTCCCTCAGTCTTTCCTCATAAGACCTTCCGTCCATACCAGGCAACATCCTGGTAGATTTACTCTGTACCCTTTCCAATGCTTCCACATCCTTCCTGTAATGCAGTGACCAGAACTGCATGCAATACTCCAAGTGCTGCCATACCATGGTTTTGTACAGCTGCGACATGACCTCATGGCTCCGAAACTCAATTCCTCTATCAATAAAAGCTAACACACTTTTTGCCTTCTTAACAACCCTATCAACCTGGGTGGCAACGTTGAGACATCTATGCACACGGACACCAAGATCTTTCTGCTCATCTGCACTACAAAGAATTGTACCATTAGCTCAGTACTCTGTATTCCTGTTACTCCTCCAAAATGAATCACCTCACACTTTTCCACATTAAACTCCATTTGCCACCTCTCAACCCAGCTCTGCAGCTTATCTATGTCCCATTGCAACCTGCAACATCCTTCTGCACTATCCACAACTCCATTGACCTTAGATTCATCCGCAAATTTACTGACCCATCCTTCCATGCCTTCATCCAGGTCAGTTATAAAAATAACAAACAGCAGTGGCCCCAAAACAGATCTTTGTGGTACACCAGTAGTAACTGAACTCCAAGATGAATATTTCCCATCAACCTCTACCTTCTGTCTTCTTTCAGCTAGCCAATTTCTGATCCAAACCACTAAATCACCCTCAATTCCAAGCCTCCATATTTTCTGCAATAGCCTACCGAGGGGAACCTTATCAAAAGCGTTCCTGAAATCCATGTGCACCGCATCAACCACTTTACCCTCATCCACCTGTTTGGTCACCTTCTCAAAGAACTCAATAAGGTTTGTGATGCACAACCTACCCTTCACAAAACAATGTTGACTATCCCTAATCAAATTATTCCTTTCTAGATGATTGTAAATCCTATTTCTTATAATTCTTTCCAACACTTTACCCACAACCAAAGTAAGGTTCTCTTGTCTATAATTACCAGGGTTGACTCTCCTTGAACAAGGGGACATTTGCTATCCATCAGTCTTCCTATTCCTGTAGACAATGCTGACATAAAGATCAAAGTCCAAGGCTCTGCAATCTCCTCCCTGGCTTCCCAGTTAATCCCAGGATAAGTCCCATCCGGCCCAGGGGATTTACCTATTTTCATACTTTCCACAATTGCCAACACTTCCTCCTTTTGAACCTCAATCCCATCTAGTTTAATAGCCTGTATCTCAGTACTCTCCTCAACAACATTGTCTTCTTCCTGTGTGAATACTGACAAAAAATATTCATTTAGCCCCTCTCCTATCTCTCCAGATTCCACGCACAACTTTCCAACTTTCCAATGACAGGCCTTAATTTTACTCTAGTCATTTTTAAATTCAGTTCTGAAGCAAGTTATTATGAGCTCGAAACATTAACTCTCTTTCCACCAATGCAGTCCGACTTGCTGAGCTTTTCCATGACCTTCTGCTTTTAATTCCGAAATGGTGTTTTTTTTCAAACTCAACTGAATGGTTAAATCAGGAGTCATTGCCTTCAATAACTCCTTCCAAAGCTGCAATGAACTAGTCATCCCTACCCAAACAGGCACTGAACACTATACCAAGCTGAAGTACCAGACTAAACAAAAATTTCCTGGAACATGCTTACACGTAATCATGTAGCAACTCAAATTGTGTCACAAAGTAAACATGCAGGCTGACTATTTCATGGGAAATGATTATATCCAGTATTTTTTCCTTCCCAAAACAATTGACAAGTTCCGCATAATGCTCTTTTCTAACCTTTGAGTGCCATCATGCTGTATGTCGCAGCACCTGTCGGAACCTATTTTCAGTGCTTCATTTCCTGTCTACGTCAAATGGTTCAGTTGTTTTCAACCTGACATTATGTCAACTAGGGCAGGCTTGCTGTGTCTCCCAAAGTTTACATAACTTGTTCAGGCACATTCTTTTATTTCGTGTCTGCCAATAAAAAGAGCTTGAATTTCCTGAATTCTATTGAGATTTATTATTTACCTTAAACAAGTAAAGGAAAGATACTGCAAACCTATCATATGGTTCCATTTATTGTTCTAAAACAGACTATCATTTGTTTGTCTTTTGACATTTGAGTATCAAAATGTAACTATGAAACAGCAGTGTTGCTGGCACAGTTTTAGTAAATTTCTTGTGAAAGTGAAATGCATTTCTTGTTACAAAACCTCGTCTCATTATACAAAAGAAGCCAAATAAAATGTTGCAACATGATATTGCATTGAAATGGTTCTCCAGTCCAACTTTCCCTGGAGACCAACTCAGATCTATAAACACATTTTAGACTTTGACATTTTGTGTAAAACAGATAAAGTAAACTCAAGGATATTCAATATTTTCTTCCTGGACCCTTTCACTTAAATATGCAACAAATTCAAGATTCCTTTGCTCCAGGCAGTTTACAGTCCACTCGTGATAAATTATTGAATGTTTACTGAAAATAATAATGTGCAAACACAATAAGGCACTTCTCCATTCTCAAGTTTTTTACTTCAACAAATGTTGCTAAAGTCTTGCAAGATACTTAAAGTCTGGCCCAGATGTTGAGGTCACTGCAAATAAAAGACTCAAATTAACAAAAATTCCCAAGCTTTGTGTGGTTTGTGGGAATCTTGATAAGGGCAAGTAACTGTGACTCTCCTTAACACCCAATCAGATTGACCTGTCCTTAATAAGATACCAAGGTTCCAAAATTTGACAACTTAGTTCTGAGAGTCAACTGAAGTGAAAAGTGATTTTGTTTTAAGTTTGATGCATGGTGGCTGCTCCAGACAACACACAGTGTGGTCCACAGAGGATACAGCTTAAAAATATGGGATAGGCCATTTAGGACAGAGATGAGGAGAAACTTCTTCATCCAGAGAGTGGTGGCTGTGTGGAATGCTCTGACCCAGAGGCAGTTGAGGCCCAGTCTCTGGATGCATTTAAGAAAGAGTTGGATAGAGCTCTAAGGATAGTGGAATCAAAGGTTATGGAGATAAGGCAGGAACAGGATATTGATTAAGGATGATCAATCGTGGACAGCACGGTGGCACAGTGGTTAGCACTGCTGCCTCACAGCGCCAGAGATCCGGGTTCATTTCCCGCCTCAGGTGACTGACTGTGTGGAGTTTGCACATTCTCCCCGTGTCTGCGTGGGTTTCCTCCGGATGCTCCGGCTTCCTCCCACAGTCCAAAAATGTGCAGATTAGGTGAATTGGCCATGATAAATTGCCCGTAGTGTTAGGTAAGGGTAAGTATAGGAGTACGGGTCTGTGTGGTATACGCTTCGGCGGGTCGGTGTGGACTTGTTGGGCCGAAGGGCCTGTTTCCACACTGTAAGTAATCTAATCATATTGAATGGTGGTGCAGGCTCGAAGGGCAGAATGGCCTACTCCTGTACCTATTGTCTATTGTCTATAATATGATGTATCACCTGCCATTTTCAAGCTCACTGTTCCAATAAATGTGCTCTCTTAAACATGAGCAGCAAATTGAAGAGCCCTCAGCTGTGCTTTTTTAAGACATCTATCTAACTTGTAGGTTAATTATTTGTTGCTTTACTTTTGTTCGTTCATGAGATTTGGATATTGCTGGTTGGGCCCACATTTATTGCCTAGCTGTCCTTCAGTAGGTGGTGGTGAGCTGCCTTCTTGAACTGCTGCAGTCCACCTGCCGTCGGTTGATCCACAATGCCATTAGGGAGGGAATCCAGGATTTTGACCCAGTGACAGTTAAGGAACAATGATATATTTCCAAATCAGGCAGCGAACTTGCAGGTAGTGGTGTTCCAATGTTTCTGCTACCCTTGTCCTTCTAGATGGAAGTGTTTGTGTGTTTCGAAGGCACTGTCTGAGGACTTTTGGTGAATTGCTGCACAGTATCTTGTAAATAGTACATACAGCTGATACTGAGCATCGGTAGTGGAGGGAATGAATAGTTGTGGATGTAGTGCTAGTCAAATACTGCCTACTTGATCTTGCAGTTTGCAGAGTATTGAGTTGTTGAAGGTATTTTGAAGAGTTGGAGGAACTCGTAGTGTATAGCAAGAGATGCTGAAAAGGTTTGGACAATATTGAAAGGCTTCTCTTTCCCAGTTATGGGGGCTACAGTTGTTATTTTTTGCCTAGGTTTCAGAACCAAAGGGAAATGATGTGAATTCATAAAGACGGCAAGGTATTCTAAAAGGGAAGAGGAGAGCTCTCAGCAGGTGGCCTTACCCACATACAGTCTCCAGGGAGCAGTTCTCTTGGACCTAAGACAGGAGTCGTCTAATTCATGCTACACTTCAGCAGAGGTGACAGTCAGGGAACTGAGTCTCCCCTTGGGACTAGACCTCCAGCCTCAGTGAAGGGTTAGGAACACATTGTTAGTCAGCTTTAAAATGACCATCATCTTAAGTATTCTCAGCAACAGATTCTTCCATGCTGAAACAAGTAACACAACAGAAAGCTTGCAGTTTTTTCATCCATCATTGCATCCATGTCAGGAGAGGGGACTGCATTGACTTCCTGCTAAACAGAGAAAAACAACAAGTGCATACATGGCTTTTGCGAGATATTGGGCTTCCCCATGTTGCAGTATGCCATCAACTGTGGATTCACAAACGCTGCATCACGATGGTGAGATGTATCAAAACCAGAAGGGATACCAATTTGTTTAATATCCATACATTATGTAATCATGCTTAGCACGGCATGCTTTGTGAATGCCCATTATCATGGCAGTAACTACCGTTTGTTCATTCTTTTCCAATTTCCTCTGCCAGCAATCTTTCAGCCACCCTATTGAGACAGACAATGAGGCTCCCTGCTTTACATCACTTTGTTGCCTCACCTCTATTATTCCACCATGGGATCAGCACCCATGTACCGACAGCCATGCTGCTGTGAGGAACATCAAGCACACCACAAGACTTCTGAGACAACAGTGCCCTCCTAATTAGGTGCCAGAGCCCTGTGTAATGCTCTGTGAAAACCTGTTGCTAGACCCTATCGCTATCCTCAACTAGAACAGAGCCCACGTATGACTGCACTAACTGGTGAGCTGACACTAGCACTCCCTTTACCCTGTGCCCTGGCTGCAGGCCACAGATGTCTAGTAACTAAGCTTGTGCAGATTCTGTCTCTATACTAGCTAAACGTATAGGCTGTGCCAAATTCTGATCTGCAATTATAAATCTAGGTAATGGGGCTTTTGCCTCAGTTAGTATGCTCATTTTTGTCATCTTCAGCATTTCAGTAGTTTCTTCACTTCTGTAAGGGCACAAAGGATGGGTTGGAGTGAGGGAATTATTGATGGAAGTGGGTGAAGAGCAAACCTAAGATGCATGATTACAGAACCTGCAGCTTGAACATGAGAGTGGAGAGTGAGATAAGGGTAATATAGGTTTTGAGAAGATGCATTCGGCAGGAATGTCATCCTTGTTGGCCACGCCCAAAGTGATGGTCACACTACTTATGGCCAGCAACCTCTCTCCTCCACTGGAGCCAACACATGCAGCCATTTCTGTCCCATGCTAGTTTACTGCTGCTGGCATCTATGAATGACCACTTTCTCCTGCAAAAAATCGTCATGTGCATCAGTGAGTGCATGTTGCAATGTACTCAAGTGATGTGCTTGCAAGAACAGAATGTTCAGCAGTAAATGCAAACTGAGGGATGGAGTGTGCAGCCTGGTGCACTGATAAACATGCCAGGATGATCTGTGTCTTTGTTTTAGATTTTTTTTAAGATTACTTACAGTGTGGAAACAGGCCCTTCGGCCCAACAAGTCCACACCGACCTGCCGAAGCGCAATCCACCCATACCCCTACATTTACCCCTTACCTAACACTACAGGCAATTTAGCATGGCCAATTCACCTGACCCGCACATCTTTGGACTGTGGGAGGAAACCGGAACACCCAGAGGAAACCCATGCAGACACAGGGAGAACATGCAAACTCCACACAGTCAGTCGCCTGAGTCGGGAATCGAACCCGGGTCTCAGGCACTGTGAGGCAGCAGTGCTAACCACTGTGCCACCGTGCCGCCCACATTGCATTGTGGCATTGCATCCAGGAGCATGCCACCATGTTGGTAACTCTGACTGGCACAATCACCAACTCCATTGTCTTCTTGGCAATTATCTGGAGAGCCTCCCTGCCCCTGAGAGACGGCAACCTTAATCTTCTGGTCTACTTCCCTGAATGATGGTTGCAGCAATGGTGTCCTAACATCTGTGGAATACTTTCTTGCGTGGTCTTCTTTCAGCTCTGCAAATCTTCTCCAGAATGTACTGTGCCATCAAGAGATGAAGTCCAACTCTAATATCAGACAAACCTGGACTTTCTGCTGCGCATAAATTCAGAAGTACATTCAGTGTTGAATGTACATCATAACTACGGAAATGAACAGTGAGGATTCTACTTGAATCACTTTGAACAGTGTGGAATAACTGCAAGTAACGTGTTTTCTTGGCTGCATGCCTCCTGACCATTCCTGTGTAGGTCAGCTCTTGCACTTTACCATGCATACAGAGTTTGGCCAAAATATAAAGAGGTCACTGCACTCTCAAAAACTTGCAGGGGTCTTGATTGTAAGCCCCAAGCCAACTTTCAATTACTGTCATCCTTAAGCCCAGCAAAGTCTAAACCAGGCCAGCAACCTCTCTCCTCCACTGGAGCCAACACATGCAGCCATATCTGTCCCATGCTAGTTTACTGCTGCTGGCATCTATGAATGACCACTTTCTCCTGCAAAAAATCGTCATGTGCATTAGTGAGAGCGTGTTACAATGTACTCAAGTGATGTGCTTGCAAGAAATCTCAAATCTGATTAAATCAGGATAAACTAGGTCCAGATAAATTAGAGAAAGCAAAATAAAGAAAGGGAAGAAAATGGGATTAAGACTGAAAGATAAAAGAGAAAGATAACAAATTTCATTTTAAAAAGTCTTGATAACAATAATTAAGATACAAAAGAATGAGGCTGAAATTAAGTTTTAATTGCCAGAGGGATTTTTTTGGCAGTAATAGGAACGAACTACATCACTTACACCTGATAAGCCCTAAATATTTCAGGATAGTTTAGTGGATATCTATCACGTAACGCCAACATCTCACCCCTATGCGTAGCTGACTGCAAGATACTATTACAGTAAGGCTCCTGGACAGCAATTTCCTGAATTCTTCAGTCACCTGTGATTCTGCAGTTTGCAGATGTTGCCCTCTGATTTATGCTGATTGCCTCACCACTATAACTTGCTGCAAAATCTGAAGCATCCAATTCTTCTGTTATAAATACTAAATTATGAGTCACATCAGTTGAATTAAAAATGTTACAGACTTTAATTCAATCATTATTAATGCACACAGGTGTAAAAAGAGATCTCTCTCACTGGATTAACGTCAAAGTACACTTTAAGGCAAATGTAGACAACCTCACAGATATAAATTTGAAGTGGGTTTCAATGACTACACAGCTTTTTATTTTTCAGTACTGCTAACGGTGCAGGCAGCAAAACACAAACACGTTTTCTCAGTGCGTTTGCCTTATAACATTTTACATGGCATCCCACCTGCTCATTGTGGGCATCTCAATTTAAAAGCAACAACTGCAGCTTTTTCATTTGAAGAGGGAAGCACCAGCCTTTAAGCACAAAAAGGGACAGTGGCTTTGCAATATGGAAAGTTGCTCTCTACATATTACAAGGCCACAATTGACACTCTGACTGCCACAAATCCACAGTAATTACAGTCTCTCTGGGCTGGTAGTTTTAAACAAAAACTTTCAGCATGTATAATGTGCAGCTACAAAACGTTACTTTTGCAATATAGCTTCAGTTGTACAGAAGAGCATTTTTAATGTGATATTATCCTTAAACCTTATCCTTGAAATCCTTTTATGATTTATCCCTCATATAATTTAGAATTCAGGAATGGTTGCAACTGCACAGAGGGAGGCCACTTGCCCTGTAGTCTCTATGCTCGCTCTCACAATGTGAGAACAAGTGAGCTTACCCAACTCCCTGGCATCTACTCCACAGCTGTGCAAATTTCCTCTTTAAAAACCATGATTATATCAAAATAGCTTTTCAAATATCAATGCTGCAGGTTTTGCCAATCATTTTAAGACCAGTGCTTTCTGGTTTTCAAACTATCCAACAATAGAGCAGCTTCTCCCTATTTACACTCTCCAAAACTGCCATGATTTTGAACGTATCTGTTAAATGTCCTTTAAACCTACTGTGCTCTAAGAGAACAATTCCAGGTTTTCTAAGGTTATCCTTATACCTGAAGTCCCTCAGTCCCAGATACATTTTCTGAAACCTCTCCAAACCCCCTATAGGCTTCCTTAAACATGAAGCCCAGAACTGAACATCATATCCTGGTTGATGTTTAATCAGCGTTTTGTAAATGGTTCACCATAAATCTTATACTTTTAAATTCTCTAGCTTTATTTGTAAGGCTGAAGATCCCACATTCCTTATGAATTGCTTTCTGACACCCTTCCTCCTGCCCAGCCTGGGCCCAGCACCCCAAATTCAATAACCCTATCCCTGTCGGACCTACAACCCCTACATTGGATCCAACACTACTTAATGCCCACCCTTACATCTCCTACATCTTCACTCAACCTGTCTGATCAGGGTTGGAAATTACGCTTCCAATCCTGATGGAAATGTCTGAGTCATTAAACCAATATTCCCTGCAAACCTTACATTACCTGAATCTTATATTGGTAATTGAAATAATATTTAAAATAACATTTTTTTAAAAAGTAAAAAAGAAAAACAAAAAGGAATTCTGAACTCGCAGTTCCTTAAATCTTCCAGATCATTGCACAGTGTTCCCCTTCCTTGTGGGCCTTTGATTTGTAGCCCCAACCTCTGGCCAATCCTCCAAACTGTGGATGATCCCCTTCCTCAAAATTTTATCTTGCAACACCACCCCCCCTCCCTGACCTGGTGTGTCAGCAAACCACAAGAAAGTGAGGACTGCAGATGCTGGAGATCAGAGCGAACAATGTGGTGCTGGAAAAGCACAGCAGGTCAGGCAGCATCCGAGGAGCAGGACAATTGACATTTCAGGTATAAGCCCTTCATCAGGAATGAGGCTTGTGAGCCAAGGGGTCTGAGCGATAAATAGGAGTGGGGTGGGGCTGGGAGCAAGATAGCTGAGAGTGCAATAGGTAGATGGAAATGGGGGTAATGATGATAGGTCAGAGGGGAGGGTGGAGCAATAGGTGGGAAGGAAGATGGACAGGTAGGGTAGGTCATGAGGGTGGTGTCCAGTTGGAAGGTTGGATCTGGGAAAAAGGTGGGTGGAGGGGAAATGAGGAAACTGGTGAAATCCACATTAATCCCATGTGGTTGGAGGGTCCAAAGGCAGAAGATGAGGCATTCTTCTTCCAGGCATTGGGTGGTTAGGATTTGGCAATAGAGGAGGTCCAGGGCCTGCATGACCTTGGCGGATTGGGAGGGGGAGCTCAAGTATATGGCTACGGGGTTGTGGGGATGATTGGTGCGGGTGCCCAGGAGCTGTTCTCTGACGCGCTCTGCAAGTAGGCATCCTGTCTCCCCAGTGTAGAGGACACCACATTGGGAGCAACAGATATAGTAAGTGAAGAGCAGGTAATCTCTGACAGATGTGGAAGTCTCCTTTGGGACCTTGGACAGAGGGGTGAGAGGTGGTGTGGGCACAGGGAATTCCTGAGGTGGCAGGGGAAGGTGCCGCGGGTAGAAGGTAGGCTGGTGGGGGGCATGGACCTAACAAGAAAGTTGCAGAGGGAATGGTCTTTAAGGAAAACAGATAGGGTGGGGAGGGATATATATCACTGGTGGTGGGCTTCATTTGTAGGTGGCGGAAGTAGAGGATGATACGATATATCCGGAGATTGGTGGGGTAGAAGGTGGGGACCGGGGAAGTGGGGAAGTGGATTCTGTCAGTCATTCGTGCAGTTGGAGGGGTGGGGTTCAAGGGTGGAGCTGTGGGAAGTGGAGGAGATGCTCTGGAGCGCTTCATCGACCATGTGGGAGTGGAAATTGCAGTCTTTGAGGAACAAGGCTATCTGGTGTGTTCTGTGATGGAACTGGTCCTTCTGGGAGCAGATGCAGAGGAGGCGGAGGAATTAAGACCAAGGGATAGCATTTTTACAGGAGGCAGGGTGGGAGGAGGTGTAATCCAGATAACTGTGGGAGTCGGTGGGTTTGTAGAAGATGTCCATGTTGATTCAGTCACCGTTAATGGAGATGGAGAGGTCCAGGAAGGGAGGGAAGTGTCTGAGATGGTCCAGGTGAATTTAAGATCGAGGTGGAATATGTTGGTGAAGTTGATGAACTGTTCAACCTCCTGATGGGAGAACAAGGTGGCACCGATGCAGTCATCAATGTAGTGGCGAAAAAGGTGGGGAGTGGTGTTGGTGTAGCTGCGGAAAGTGGACTGTTCTATGTAACTGACAGAGACTGGCATAGCTGGGGCCCATGCAGGTGCCCATGGCTACCCCTTTAGTCTGGACGAAGTGGGAGCATTCAATAGAGAAATTATTAGATTAGATTAGATTAGATTACTTACAGTGTGGAAACAGGCCCTTCGGCCCAACAAGTCCACACCGACCCGCCGAAGCGCAACTCACCCATACCCCTTCATATACCCCTTACCTAACACTACGGGCAATTTAGCATGGCCAATTCACCTAACCCGCACATCCTCTGGATTGTGGGAGGAAACCGGAGCACCCGGAGGAAACCCACGCAGACACGGGGAGAATGTGCAAACTCTACACAGTCAGTCGCCTGAGTCGGGAATTGAACCCGGGTCTCAGGCGCTGTGAGGCAGCAGTGCTAACCACTGTGCCACCGAGCTGCCAATTGAGGGTGAAGACGAGTTCAGCCAAACAAATGAAAGTGTCAGTGGAAGGGTACTGGTGGGGATATCAGGAGAGGAAGAAATGGAGGGTTTGGAGGCCTTTGTCATGGTGGATGGAGGTGTATAGGAACTGGAGGTCCATGGTGAAGATGAGGCATTGGGGTCTGGGAAAATGAAAGTCATGGAGGAGGTAGAGGACATGGGTGGTGTCCCAAATGTAGGTGGGGAGTTCCTGGACTGGCGGGATAGGACAGTATCAAGGTGTGTGGAGATGAGATTGGTGGGACAGGAGCAGGCCAAGATGGTAGGTCAGCCGGAGTAGCCAGGTTTGTGAATCTTGGGTCAGAGGTAGAACCGGGCTGTGCAGGGTTCCCGGACTATTAGGTTAGAAGCTGTGCATGGGAGATCCCCTGAGGTGATGAGGTTGTGTACGGTCTGGGAGATGATGGTTTGGTGATGGGATGTGAGGACTTGATCAAGGGGGAAGTAGGAGGATGTGCCTGTGAGTTGGTGCCTAGATTTAGCAGTGTAGAGGTCAGCGTGCCAAACTACCACTGCATCCCCTCCTTGTCCACGGGTTTGATGATGAGGTTGGGGTTGGAGTGGAGGGAGTAGTGCGCTGCATGTTACCAAACCTCCTATTCTTGTAGTATGTGTAATACAAAAGTGAAATTTTCCCCTCCCCAAAGAATGGTGGATTATGGTGAGAAATGGGGAAAATATACTGAGGACGAAAAAAACAATCAGATTCCATTGAGGAAACAAATTAGCTGATTTTCCCCAGAATTTCAGTTTTGAGCAGTGAACATCTCATTATTAGCACAACTCAGGGCTTTTGCCCGAATTGTCGATTTTCCTGCTGCTCAGATGCCACCTAACCTGCTGTGCTTTTCCAGCACCACACTCTTGACAACTCATCTTATTTCTATGTAATTTCCAATTCTCTCCATCCCCAAGAAACGAGGCAGCACTAACTCCTGACTTGTAAATTAGAGCAGGTTCCTGGCAGCTGCAACTCACTGATCACTTGCCCCAGCCATGACCCAACTGTACCTTCCCTACAGTTCCACAATGTATTTCCTTTCTCCTTCATCCAAGTCACAAACCACCAACCTCACCACAATGTGTCTGCTTCTGGAGAATCTCAATCACCACATCAGCCATACAGCCATTCAAGACTTTACTCTGCAGCTCAGGGACACCAGGGCTTGCAGGAATCTGTCAGCTTGCTTTGTGCTCAGGGACACAGGCCTCTCACACATTTGTACAGGTTGCATCTTATGATTATTAGCTCGATTTCTCAGGGCTCATCCACTTTACCCTTCTTTGGAAGCAGACAATCTCAGTAACTTGCCTTTCTTTCTGCACTATAAAGCAATGCAGGCAGCTTATCACAGTGGGGAGGACTGAACAGTCAAGGGGGTGGACATGTTGCTAAATGGCAGCCTGTTACATGAATGTCAAATCTATGGCATGTGCAATCAGTTTACGTGATAGACACACTACATGTGTTTTAATTAAATGGCCATCCCGAAAGTAAAAAGGGGACCAGTCCATCAAAGGGGCTTCACAATGGACTACAGTTAGTCAGATATATTCAAGATTTGTGTCATCAGAACATTTTGAAATTGTGACCTGTTAACTAAGGCCTAAGGCACTGATATCGACCAAACAAAGTCATGTTCCAAACAGTGATGCCTCAGGAACTCTACTAAATACCATTGTCGAGTTTGAAAAACAATTACTCAAAGCAGGGCTTTATTTTGTACCACTCAGCCTATTTGTGTCCATGATGCAACTGGCCTCTTTTATTTCATGGGCTTCAACACTGCTTTCATCTGCCATTTTAGCAAACACCTTTTGGAAGTCCATGCATACCACACCAATCACATTATGTCCATCAACTCTTATTGTTACCTCACCAAAAACTTCAATCAAATCGGTTAACCATGATTTGCCCTCAACAAATCCATATCCATCTTTCTTTAGTCAATCTGATTTTGTCCTGCTTCATAAATCTTTAAAGCTTTCCCATCAGCAAGTTGACCAACTAACTGAATTGTTGTTGCTTTGTTCAATCTTGAGCCCTTTCTTGAACAAGAATGAAAAATTGTAGTTCCTCATTCTAAGGCAGCATTGTTTCCAAGAAGGTTTAGAAGATTACAAAGTTACAAATCACACAACACCAGATTTTAGTCCAACAGGTTTATGTGGAAGCACTAGCTTTCGGAGCACTGCTCCTTCATCAGGTGGTTGTCCTCCTGATCATCACCCTGATGATCATCATCATCACCTGATCATCAACCACCTGTTGAAGGAGCAACACTCCGAAAGCTAGTGCTTCCACATAAACCTGTTGGACTAAAATCTGGCGTTGTTGATTTTTAACATCGTACACTCCATTGTACACCAGCACCTCCAAATCATAGAAAATTACAGTCAGTGTTAACATAATTTCCACACTTACTTCCTACAATATTTTCAGAAGTATCCTGTTAGTCCTAGTGAATTATTATGGCACTGTAATATTATTTGTTATGTTATCTTTCATCAATACTGTCAACTCTCTGTTTATTCCCACCCCCCCCCCACCATCTTTAATGAACTTCTTATATCCAAGAATATTTAATACTTAGTCCTATTCTTTTTTAAACCAATCCTTTCAATAGTCACAGCATATTCTCATGTGGTTACCTGAGCCTCCATTTCATCAACATTATTGAATATGCATTCACACACTTGCCTGACAAAGTTAATTTACTTCTTATTACACTTCATTTTTTTCTGACCCCACCTAATACTCTCACTATTTTCTAAACAGGTGAAATTGGACTCCCCCAATATTATGTGCACATTATGCGCTCATTCATTCAACTTATTTACTTTTACCATCAGGAAAAAATGCTTTCAAATGTTCAACATTTTTCTTCTTTCTCTGATTCTTACCATCCAATCTCTCCAACTTCTATAATAACAAGTCTGTGTTCGGTTTAAAAATAGCACAAAAGGCTATGCTCTCCTAATCAAATGCACTGAGCATTTTCTTGATTATAGAACAGATTTGACACAAATATTCTTTAATGGATAAATGAATGTGAAACCAGGAATGGTTAATGGCAGATTAGTGGCAATCTCAAAACTTGACTATTTCCAGATGTGACAACATGTCTGAGGTTTAGTGGCCTATCTCAGCAACATAGCACATCAGTTTTTCAAGGATCAATCATTGCCACCAAATCTTTACTAAAATAAATAACTAAATAGAGACACAAAAAGGTACTGACATTTCCTCGCACTTTAATGAGTTAAATTAAGCTCTACACTGTTACTATTCACTCATGATATTGGACCATCATTGCCTGTCCCTAGTTGCCCTTGAGAGCTGCCTTCTTGAACCACCACAGTCCATATGCTGTGGGTCGATGCTTTGGCTGGGAATTTCGGTATGTTCCAGTTTTCTCCCAGAGCCCAAAGATGGGAATTTCAAAACTAGGGGCACATTTTTAATGTGAGAGGAGAGAGATTTAAAAAAGTAAGAGGGAATTTTTTGGGACGTGGATACAATTACAATGATTAAAAGACATTTGGATGGATGCATCAACAGAAAAGATTTGGAGGGATATGGGCCAAGAACAGGCAGGTGGGACCTGTTTAGTTTGGGATTACATACAGATTACATTGGACTGACCGGTTTGTTTCAGTGCTGTACGACTCTGTGACACTATGTGTAGGTTTGGTGCATTAGCCGTGGGAAATGTAAGGTTACAGGGATAGGGTAGGGAGTTGAGGCTGAGTTGGATGTTCTTTGGAATGGTATGGACTTGTTGGGCCAACTGGCCTGTTTCCACACTGCAGCGTTCTACAAAATAAAATACAGCACTTAGTGTTCATATTGAGCTGTAAATAGATAATGCAAGTTGGAGCCAAAGATTCAAATACATTGGTGGGAGGGGAGATAATATTATTTCATAATAATGCATCTGTGTCTTTATTTAGCAGCCATCTTTCTCTTGTTAAATCTTTACATTTTCATTGATCTAAATCTCACGTCTGTTAAATTCAGGATTGCTTACATCAATCATGTCAAATTTACATCTAAAAATATTCCTGGGAACTTGATGACCATCACTGTGCAGTTGCAAATGGCCCTGTTAAAGTATACTGATGTGGGAATGGGCATGGAAGAGCTTTCTTAATTCGTTTTTCCCCCCAAAAATTCTTTCCTGGTGGGTTTCTTTTGCCTCAGTTCAGAAAGGTGAGGTGAACCTTGAAGCATTCCTCCTCCGACCATAAGCTTTGAATTTAAAAGGGAGGGCTTATTGTTAATTATGCACAAATCAGACTGTAGGACTCTTGTGGTGCACTCATAGTGTCCCCTACCACTGAGGCAGAAGACCTCAGTGTTCAAGACCTACCTGCTCAGAGGTGTATCACCACATCTCTGAACAGGCTGAATAGGAAAATATCTATAAATCAGACTGTACACAGCTCAGTATGACAGATAAGTCAGCCAGGTTACTTTAGTTAACAAAAATATAACTTGTTTGTTGCAAAACATCAAGCAAAGTTGATGAAATCATTAAGAAGTGATTTAAACTCTCAATCTTCTCACAACCTGGAGAATAAAAGCATAAAACTCTGCAGAGAATTATCTTATCAGTAATTTGATGAAGTAACAGTTAAGTTTAGGGAAAATAAAGACTTATTCCCAAATTTACAAACGCTGTTCTTCAACTGAAGTCACTTTCTACACAAACTATTGGCAATGGGTTTTCCTTCTGCATCAGTTATGGCTGGCTGAATTATTTTTGTCTATGGAGACAGTGGTATGGGTTGAGACTTCTCCTTTAAGGACACTTCACTGGCAGTAAAACATTCACAAGTAGGACCATCTAGAAATCACCTCATATTTCAAATGAGGCTTTTCCATTTACATGTAAATACAACACAAAATGCAATGAGTTTTATGTGATATCTATCAACAGCTGAAAGTTCTGGCCTGCAACAGTGAGTGAGTGATAAAGAATCCATCATCCTCGAGTTTTCATATGATAATAGTAAGTTTACTGATTAGACGGTGATATCAAATAGCTACCAGCAAGTTTGGTTCTCAGCTTATTACAATTGAAATTAGCATCACTCCCTTCCAAGTCAGAAAGTTGTGCATCCAATTCATGCTCCCATGTTTAAGCTCATCAACACAGACTGTGTGAGGACTGCATCTTCAGAGGTACTCTCTTTTGCATGACATCTTTAGTGATTGGAACCAGGTTGACCTCATTGACTATGATTTGGGTTGTTACCCTGGGTCAATCATGAAAGCCCTGTCTAACATAACCAGGAGATGAGAATCTCCTCAGTTCAGACAACTGACTCTGAGCTGCCTGGCCACAAGTCAATAAAGGGTGACTTGGTGACAGGATGCTGGCCTCTGTGCAGTTATTTCAGCAGCATTGAGAGAAAACAGGATGTGCCTGAAGAACATTTGCTTGGGACAGTCATGTTGGAGTTAGGGTAAGCATTTCTGGCATCATGCCTCTATTTGTAAAGCTTGACTCCTTTGATCCTGCTGTCAAAGACTGGGCCCTGTATGTGGAGAGAATGTGATATTTTAGGACAGTGGGATTGATGAAAGTCATTGAGTAATCCTTCTGACTGCTTGTGGACCCACAGCATTCTTGGTTATAAGGGGCTTAACCTTCCCAGAGTCACCAGAGACTGAAACTTTCCATGAGTTGATGGAGTTGGTTAAGGAATATTACGACCCCAAACCATCTCTAATCCTGAGATGCTATTGGTCTTATTCAGCTGTTAGAGAACCTAGGGAATCTGTATCTGGATTTTGACGAGGTTATGATGACTGGCAAAGGCATGTGATTTTTGGGATAACTCTGAATGAGATGCTGAGAAACTGTTCAGTTTGTGGGATGAATGATGTAATCATGCAGAAGTGCCTATTAGCCAAAGTCCAATTGGACGTCAAACAGGCACTACAACTGGCCTTGTCATTAGAAAATGTAGCAAGTGGAGCTACAAGGCATCCCAAAGGAAATACACATGCTCACCTGTCCAAGTGAGCTTGGGACCATCACTTGAGTATAGGAAGTTGCAGAGCCTCATGCAGGGCACATTCTGAGCAGAGGGAGCCTAGGCCTGCCCACATCAGAATCTCACAACAAAGCCGAGCCTTAGCCAAGCAGCTAAAAGTTTCTTAAAGATCTGGGCCAGCAAGCCATTGCAATTGCTGCCAGTATATGGACTTGAGACAGCGAAGGAGTTCTACAAGACCTGACTAGAGTAAGAAAACTTGTAGGCCGGTACCCTAAAGAGTGCACGCTCTGGAAAGTTCCCCTCCACATGGGTTGGAACAATTAAATTGCTTAACGACATCCAAATCCAAACCGATTAAAATTAATGTTTGGTTAAATGGTTACCCAGTTCGTATACTGGTCAATACCAGCACAGCTGTACCTGTGGTTGCAGAATCTGTCTTTAACAAGATTCACTCGGGACTCCAATGCTTAGGTTTTCACAAGATTGAGGACATAAACTGAGGAACTGCTACACATTACGTGTACGACTTTAGTTCTGGTCTCCTAAGAGAAGCAGTTACCACTGATGGTGGTAAAAGGCTTGGACCCAAGCGTGTTGGGGTGAAATTAGTTGACATAGCTTCACCTGGATTGACTGAATATTTTTCAATTAAAAAATGGCTGCCTCAGTAAAGTCCTAGTGATCTACCCAGTATTTGTTTTCAAGAAGGGCCAAAGCCACTTTACATGTTGACCAGGAAGCAATTCTGAGATTTTGCGAGGCCCAACCAGTGCCATTTGCCAGTGGGCAAAAGTAGAGGTGGAAATCAGGAGGGTGAAGAGCAAAGGAATCATCAAATCAATGAAGTTTGCAGAATGGGCAGCACTGGTCAGACTGATTGTGAAACCTGACAGTGCAGTTCGCTTTTGTGAGGATTTTAAGCAAACAGTAAATAGCTGGATATATACTAATCCCTCACATAGAGGTCTTGTACACAAAGTTGGTTGGGGGGAGTGGCGGTGCTATCCTTTCCGAAGCTGGACATGAGCCAGGCCTGTCTGCAATTGCAACTGGATAAGGAGTCCCAGAAGTACACTACAATTAACACCCATAAGGGCTTAAATCAATATACAAGACCTTTGGGATATTATCAGTCTGCGGCAGACCATGGAGAACATTTTACAAGCTTCACCCTAGGTTGCCATTTATTTAGACGATGTACTAACAACAGGGAAGAGCAATAAAGAGCATTTGGAGAACTTGAACATAGTGCTTAAATGTTTCTCCCAGGCAAGTGCATACCTTGGAAGGGAAAAATGTGTGTTCCAGTGCCCCAAGTGACCTACCTGGGCTTCAGTCAACAAAAGTGGACTACACCCATTGGAAAAGAAAGTGAGGGTGATCAAAGGAGCCCCGGCTCCCACATTTGTAACGGAGCTGAGGTCTTTCCTTGGGTTAGTGAATTATTACGGAAAATTCATACATAACCTGGCCTCCATCTTGGTACCCTTACACCCGCTATTGAAACAGGGTCAACCTTGGAATTAGTCACGTATCCAAGAAGCAGCCTTTAGGGAAGTAAGAAAGCAGCTATTGTCACCTAAGTTGTTGGCCCACTATGGTCTGTAGGTAGTGCTAACATGCGATGCCTCCCTGTATGCTACTGGGATAATGTTGGCTCAACAGTGGTCCAGTGGAGAGGAACTCCTGATAGTGTATGCTTCCTAGACATTGACTGATGCTGAACTCAAATGTGACCAGAAAGAGAGGGAAGGTTTAGCGGTCATGCTTGGTGTGAGGAAGTTCGAGTAAAAGCTGTGATCTCCAGCATCTGCAGACCTCATTTTTTATTTGCAGCTGTGAGGAAGTTCCACCAGTACGTTGATGAATGGAACTTTGTCACCGTGACAGATCACAAGCCCTTGCCAGGGCTCTTGAAGAAAGACAAGGTGTTGCCGTCCAGAACTTCTGGTAGAATTCAGCACTGGGCCCTTATTCTCAGCACGTACAAGTTAGAACACTGCCCAGGTGTCCAAATGATAAATGCAGATGCCTTGAGCAACCTCCCACTGGCAGATACTCCACTGGTGGTACCTCCCCTGGAACAGACAGTTTTGGTTTTGAACTTCCTGGACACCTTTCCAGTCACTGCTGACAACATCTGACCATGGAAATAAAAAACTCTGATGCTAGCGAAACTAAAACAGCTGGTGGTAAATGGGGGAAACAAAAGAGCCACCACAATCAGGATTGAAACTTTTCTGAACCCACAGAGACCGGATCATCCATGGAGGATGGCCTATCATTGTAGGGAGCAAGGGTGATTGTTCTGAGTAAAGTTTGCCATCAGATACTGGCTGAATTCCACCAGGGCCATCCAGGAGCTTCCAAAATGAAGATGTTGTGAGAAGCTGTGGCTAGGTTTAGATGCCAACATGGCTGCATTGGTGGAGCAGTACCCAGAGTGCCAACAGCAGCTCCCCCACATTCGTGAGGATGGCTGGGTAAACCTGGGACTCGGTTATATTTTAACTATGCCAGTCCTTTCATAGGCTCAATACTCCTGGTCATTGTAGATACCTGTTCAAAGTGGACGTGCATAAAGTTCAATCAGCAAACTCAGGATTGAGAAGCTGTGAGCATCGTTCGTGATACATGGACTCCCAGAAATATTGGTCACTGACAGTGGGACATCATTTACCAGTAGGGAATTCGAATATTTTCTACACTCTAATGGCATTCGACACGTGGACAGCTCCATACTAGCGGAAATAGAATAAAGACTTGTTCACCTTGGGTCTTTCACTGTGTCTCACACCTGCACACACACAACATGGGTGCGGGGTAAAAATAAGAACTACCGCAGTTAGGCGGTAGTGTGGGGGTTTAATAAAAAAAAAAGAAACAGGAGTGTCTGACGTTCTGTTCACTCTGAGGAAGCTAGACCAGTGTCAAATTACTGTGCATGTGTAAATGATGGGACACTGACCTCTATGGAGTTATTTCAAGTACCACTTCACAAACAATCATAATATTGATTTGCATTGGATATAAAAACAGAAAAAAAAATATAATCAGATGAGAATCTTCTCAGGCCAGGTGGAGGACTCTGAGCTGGCTGGCCACAGCCAGTATACTGTGTACAAGTAAATGAAGGGTGACTTGATGACAGGATATCAGCCTCTGTGCAGATATTTCAACATCTTTAGTCAAGATCCCATTGGCACTCCCTTGTAAAGATCTCATGGTATTATTTCAAAGCACATGGGAAATAACCCACTCAAGTGACACACTACAATAGTTGATTGTGAACACTTGCAGCCTGCAAATTAACAGCTGCATTCCTGTGTAGCAACAGGGACTACATTTTATAAATTTGTCATTGACTATAAAGGGCTTTGGCTCATGAGCTGACAGTGAAAGGAACTAGAGTCAGAGAGTTAGGGAGATGTACAGCATGGAAAAAGACCCTTCGGTCCAACTCGTCCACGCCAACCAGATATCCCAACCTAATCTTGTACCATTTGCCAGCACCCGGCCTATATGCCTCTAAACCCTTGCTACTCATATACCTATTCAGATGCTTTTTAAATACTGTATTTGTACCAGCCTCCACCACTTCCTCTGGCAGCTCATTCCATCCACTCACCACTCTCTGCAGGAAAAGGTTGCTTCTAAGGTCCCTCTTAAATCTTTCCTCTCTCACCCTAAACCTATGCCTTCTCATTTTGCACTCCCCAACCCCTGGGCAAAGAGCTTGTGCATTTACCCTATCCATGCCCCTCATGATTTTATAAACCTCTATAAGGTCATCCCTCGGCCTCTGACACTCCAGGGAAAACCATCCCAGCCATCCAGCCCCTCCCTATAGCTCAAACCCTGCAACTCCAGCAACAGCCTTGCAAATCTTTTCTGAACCTGTTCAAGTTTCATAACATCCTTTCTGTAGCAAGGAGACCAGAATTGCACATAATATTCTAAAAGTGGCCTAGCCAATGTCCTGTACAGCTGTAGTGTGACCTCCCAACTCTAGTACTCAATGCACTGACCAATAAAGTTAAAAATCACACAACACCAGGTTATAGTCCACCAAGTTTATTTGGAAGCACTGGCTTTCAAAGATAGTGCTTCCAAATAAACCTGTTGGACTATAACCTGGTGTTGTAATTTTTTAACTTTGCATTGGGATATCTGATTTGCCTTTTCAAAATGCAACCCCTCATATTTATCTAAATTAAATTCCATCTGCCATTCCTCAGCTCATTAGTCCATCTGATCAAAATCTTGTCGTACTCTGAGGTAACCTTCTTCACTGTCCACTACACTTCCAATTTTGGTGCCATCTGCAAAGTTACTAACTATACTTCCTATGTTCACATCCAAATCATTTATAACTTTTCTTTTCAATTTGAACTGATTGTATTTTCTCTAGTAAAATAAAACAACAGTGTCACTGCAAATCATGTCTTAGAATTTGTCATATTTAACTTTGCAGTAGGATTCTGCATTTTCACTTTCAGTGATTACAGTAAAGTTATGAATGAATTACAAATTGCATGTAAATATCTTTATTAAATGTCCTATTTCAGTGAAACATTCCAGTGTTGCTGTCTGCTGGATAGTTTCTCTTGTAGCTCTGAGACATAGAAGACTAATTTTTATTAAATTCTTCCATCACACACTAGAAGTATGATGCACAGTTGTCTGGCAAGTTTCTGATCTGATCTTCAGATGTTAATTCAGCTGGTGTCTGTGGACCATGTTAGTGTATTCGCAGCAGCATGGATCTGCAGCAAATCAGATATTGAGGGTTTCCTAGTTTTATAATGTGTTCATCAGTTTATCAGAGATGATTGGTCAATGACAACATCTTTCTACTAAATCATTTAACTTCTCAAATTTCTTTGAATATGAATGCATTTCCCACTTTGTTATCCAACAAATGATATGGATCTATTAGGTTTGGATGTTCTTTTGCTTCCTTTAACTTACTGAGTCTTTTGCTGACTTTGAGATTTCTTCTATACTTCAACAAAGCTGATCACTCGTGATTTATACACTTGAAAGGATTCTGAAATTTCTCTCACCAATCAAACCTTTTTAAGAACCGTTTTTTGATCTTTCTGAAATGTACTTTTGGTACAGATGTCAGAATTATACAGGAAAAGTTGTGCTGACGTATTTCATAATCTCTGTTGAGCAAATAAACCATTCCATTTCATCAAAGCTGCATGATCTAAATTTCTTCTCATATAACAATGTTGCAATGACATTGGAGAAACAGTAAACTGAGATAACAAACTGAAAGACCTCCAAAGGAATGATTACCAAACACATCTACTTTTTGTAGCTTTTACTTGTGCAATTTGCATTGATTTATATTTGCATTCAAGAATTAACTGGCAAATCATATGTGAAATAAAAAAAAAGGTAAATTTCACTTAAACTAGTCTTTACAGCAAAAATACCTTAAATGTAACTTGATGCATTCATATCAATCCCTGCACAAACGAGACACTGTACATACCTTGACAATGAGCCATTCTGGATCTATGCAGAGAGGGTCACAACTCTTATTGGATAACAGCTTCCAATTTCAGATTTCTCAGGTACACTTATCATCAAGGCACAGTCCTACAAACCCCCTCTCCTTCAGGACATTACAATCTAATGGTGTAACTTCAGGGAGGTCCTTTTACAAACAACTAATCAACATCATCCTGGTTCATTGTTTGGCAGTGTTTGAGAAAACATTCAACTCTACAGGACCTCAGTGATATTCAGAGTTTTCTGGTGTTAGGCATTTTCCTCCAGTTCACAGAAACCTGGAGTAATGACAGAACTCACTGCCTTTTCTGGCTTCTTCCTGAGAATTATCTGCTGTGTCTTGTCACAAGAAATCTGTGTTCCTTTTTCTGTCTGCTTTACGTTTGTGCCAGTCAGCTCTTTGCCTTTGCCTTCCAGCTCCTTTACTTGTATCTTTTCTATGTCTGGAGTTCCCCTTTGTGCCATTCAATTTTCATCTCAATTTTCATTTCTGTGGATATTGCTTCCAGTTCAATGAATGCTAGGTTATGTGGGCTAGTATTTATCAATATTCAAGAAAATGGCAATTGATCCCTTCAAAATTGGTATAAAATCTTAAAAGCCCTTTACTGAAAAATAATCACAAATTTCCTAGCTAGTTTAAATAAACTATCAATTCTCTTTACTGTACTGCGCCCAGGTCAATAGTTGCCACACCTACAATAATTTGTTACTTTCATCAATACAGTGTGAAGCATTTAACTTTGATAAAGGTCATGCTTCATCCTACTTTCATATTTATATAAAATCAACATTGTTTCCTAAACTATAATTACCTGTGTAATATTTTGAGGTATTCTGGTTCTCTGGTTTCATACTAACTCTCAGGTTCGAGCCATAAGGATTTTTTATAAAAAAAAAAGTTAATTTTTTCACAGCGCTGAAAGTTTTTTCTTATTTTTAAATGACACGCACGCTGGCTTACATGGGCATCACTTGAGAAATAAAATTGTTTGTCCTGACTTATATACTTTTTCTCAGCTTTCCATATTTAATATCGGACTTTATGACTTTGACTGTTGACTCACTTCCACATTTTCCCCAATTTTTTGATTGCTTAATTGAGTGTCCCAGATTTAACACTTTGTTCAAATTGCATCGATCCTCTGAGGTCACTCAGCATACTTTGTTTTCAAGTATCACTATCAATTGTCTGTCTTCAAGACTTCTGACCACACTCAAATATATTTAATTTCTTTAATGTTTAAGACTTTGTAATTGTATCTCCTGCACATTTTGATCAAAAGCTGCAAGTGTGAAGAATTGTATTTAAATACTCTGTTTTACTAAACACCATACTCATGAAAAATATTTACAACTACAGACGTAACACAAGTGAGTCGAGCTACAGTTAATTTTCTTATATGCATCTTTACAATTTGGGTTCCAGTCACTACATTGCGGGTCTGTAGATGTTTGAATTTTTAGACTCTGTGATATGCACTGAACCTAATAATAGAAACATTTTTAGATTCAACTGACATACACTGGGGCACATATTTTGAGGGTAAATCTCACTTTGGGTGACTGCTATTTATTCAAAAGCAACAAGTGCTTGAAAGAGTAATTACCTAAGAGGACACTGAAGTGCAAACAAGGTTATTTTGTGGTCCATTGCAAACAGTCTGCCTTTATTGTTGCATGTTATGTTGACACTGCTGTAGTCATCATTTTCCCTTTTACAAGTAAAAACATTTATACAACTACAATCCAAATTCATACACCTGAAAACCTTCAAATTCAGATGTCAACAGTAAATCCAACAACTGATTTTTCAAATCTCATTCAAATAAGGAACACGAGTATTTATCAAATAAATGCAAATGACAATTTTGAAAATGTATTTTCATGTTAACTGAAAGTTTAAGTCTTTATTTCGCTTGCTCAGATATTTCTTTGTCATCTACTTTCCCCTCTTCACAGTTTGGGTGCAGAATTAGTTTGAATTTTTTCAGCAATTGCTTTTGCAAGATCAATGCAACTGTGTTGAATAAAGACACTTGTAAACTAATTTTGTAAAACGGGAGTTTACTCATTGTTTATGGAACAGAATTTAATTAAATCCATGCTCAATCTTATTACTGATAAATGGGTACATTATTATACAGGTCACCCTGTACATGTATAGTGCAAAAATGATAGTCATACATTTTGACTATTACAAAATGTTTCTATTTACAGATGTAGGAAAGATTGTGCTGGTAACAAGGATAACTAACAGATGGAATTAAAGAATTGACTCTGGTTTGAACAACAGCTTCAACTGTATTCATCATGTAGCTCACCACCACCTCCTTCAGGGCAATTATGGAAATCAATTGAACATCTACATCCCATGATCAAACATTAAAAACAAAACTCTCTGCACAAAGAAAGCCCACATCTTTGTTATTAATTGAACAGCAGGCTTTATAGATGCTGTAAAATAGACAAGACTGATCAAGAACACTCAAGAGCTAATCACACTCGAGAACCATTTGGCACCAAGTGGGGGGATTGATAGTGTTTGATTTGCAATTTTGCTACTAGACTTAATGGGCTGAAGTCTAGGAAGGGGGTTGCTGGGGAAGTATTGTGCCCAAACACCCACCCACCCACCTACCCCCCCCCCCCAGTAAAAAGGTCCATTGTAAACCGTCTGCCTTTAGAAGTTGTTGCCTACCATATAACACTCAACAGTTTCCTCATTTCCCCTTCCCCCACCTCACCTAGTTCCAAACTTCCAGCTCAGCACTGTCCCCATGACTTGTCCGGACTTGTCCAACCTGCCCAGCTCCTTTTCCATCTATCCACTCCACCCTCTCCTCCCTGACCTACTACCTTCATCCCCTCCACCACTCACCCATTGTACTCTATGCTACTTTCTCCCCACCCCCACCCTCCTCTAGCTTATCTCTCCACGCTTCAGGCTCACTGCCTTTATTCCTGATGAAGGGCTTTTGCCCGAAACGTCGATTTCACTGCTCCTTGGATTCTGCCTGAACTACCGTGCTCTTCCAACACCACTAATCCAGAATCTGGTTTCCAGCATCTGCAGTCATTGTTTTTACCTCCACAGGGGGCCTAAGCATACAAGTGTCCAATGTCCACCAATGTGAATCAAAGCCTGCCTTGAAAATCTGCCAGTAAAAAATGAGGTCTGCAGATACTGGAGATCACAGCTGAAAATGTGTTGCTGGTTAAAGCACAGCAGGTTAGGCAGCATCCAAGGAACAGGAAATTCGATGTTTCGGCCTGATGAAGGGCTTATGCCCGAAACGTCGAATTTCCTATTCCTTGGATGCTGCCTAACCTGCTGTGCTTTAACCAGCAACATATTTTCAGTTGAAAATCTGCCACCCAACCTGATTGGTAGCAGCTCTTCTAGTCCCACATGACAGTCATTGGAGCTGCTGGATTGGAAGCAATTTCACAAAGAGGTCATCGAGTCCTACAGTGCGGAAGCAGACCCTTTGGTCCAACCAGTGCAGGCCGAACATAATCCTAAATGAAATGAGTCCCATTTACCTGCACTTAACACATATCCCTCCTATTAATGTACTTATCCAAACGTCTTCTAAATGTTGTAACTGTTACCTGCATCCACCACTTTCTCTGGCAGTTCATTCCACACACAAAGCACTCTCTGTGGAAATAAGTTGACCCTCCTGTCCTTTCTAAATCTTTCTCCTCTCATCTTAAAAACATAGTCCCTAGTTTGAATACCTGCACCCAAGGGAAAAGATCCTTATCATTCAGCTTATCTCTACCCCTTATGATTTTATAAATCTCTACAAAGTCACCTCTCAACAACCACTGGTCCAGTGAAAATAATCCCAGATTATCCAGTCTGTTTTTATATCTCAAACCCTCCATTCCTGGCAACTTTCTGGCAAGTCTCTCTCAAACCCTCTCCAGCATAATAATATCCTTCCAATAATTAAGCCACCAGAACTGGACACAGTATTCCACAACAGCCCTCATCAATGTCCTGTACAACCTCAACATGGCTTCCTAATTTGAATAGAAGACAGTGAGGACTTCAGATGCTGGAGACCAGAGTCGAGAGTGTGTTGCTGGAAAAGCACACCAGGTCATGCAGCATCCGAGGAGCAGGAGAATCGATGCTTTGGGCAAAAGCCCTTCCCAACTCCAATACTCCAAGGACTGAGCAATGAAGGCAAGGGTGCAACCTTCAAAGAATTATGTATCTGAATCCTGAGGCCCCTCTATTCTACAAAACTACCCAAGGTCCTACCGTTAATTGTCCTACCCTTGTTTCTTACACCAAAATGCAATACCTCGAATTTATCTAGATTGAACTCCATCTGACATATTTCAGCCCATTTTGATCCATTTGATCAAGATCCCTTAGTAATCTTAGAAAACCATCATAACTGTCTATGATGCCACCAATTTTGGGATTGTCTGTAAACTTACTAACCATGCCTGCTATATTCTCATCCAAATCATTTATATAAATTACAAATAAAAAAGGACCCAGAACCGATCCCTGTGGAACATTTCTGGTCACAGGCCTCCGGTCCAAACAAAATCCTCCTCCACCATCACTCTCCATCTACTGCTGTTATACCAATTATGTATCCAATTGGCAAGCTCACCCTGAATCCCATATGATCTCACTTTACAAATTAGTCTATGATGCGGAACCATGTCAAAGACCAAGTCAACAATGGCTACTGCTCTGCCCTCATCAATTCTAGAGACAGCAAAGTCAGATCTTTTTGGAAAGGGAGACAAGGAATGGATCTTGAAGGGAGACACAAAGGATAAATACTATCCTAGTAAGGGCACGCAGGCCATCTCTGAAGTACTGCTTCTTGTTTTAAACCACTTTCCCAGGAGAAAACGTAAGCAGCACCACTCTTGTCTGGTTTCCACAGCTGAGCAGGAAGTGGAATGGGTCCCTTAATTGGCCATTAATTGGGCAGCTAAATAGGCAGCAGACTGGCTGTTTTTTTTAAACTTGCCCCTTGTATTATAGGAGACAACTCAGGAGTGGGCAGGAGGTCAGTGAGTTAAGCATATTCTAGGCAGCTCCTCTCCACTGAGGGGCACATGCGACAGTGTATGAAACAAGGCAGTACAGCACAGTACAGTGACAGAGACCCACAACTCCAGGGGGTTTGCTTTACTCAGCTCACGAGACTGGGCCAGGGGTCTGGGCCAGCACCAGAACCAGGGCCTGTGACTTCCATATCTGTCCCTGACTGCTGGAAGGCAAGCGGATTTATAAAATGCACCTTCCCCCTCCCCAGCCCCCACCCTGCAACTCACTCCATATCTGCACTTTCAATCACCAGGGAACTGGTGTGCACAACTAAAAGATTCGTGTATGGTTAGTACAAAAGCTTTAATCTCAGTTGTGAACACTACCAGTAAAGCACTTCAAAGTTTCCATCCAAATTACACAATCCTGAATTGGTCTTGCTTTGCAGTTTCTTCATCATTGCCAGATAATTATCCTAGAGTACTTTACCTAAACTTTCACAGTCACACTATTTCAACTTCAAGATCTGTGGCAAACAACCCTCCCAAATCTCAGGAGAATGAACAATAAATGCAGTCTTGTCAGCATAGTCTGTATGGCGAGAACAGGCATATCAATTCTTATCTCTACAAATAACAAGGATCTCTTTGCCTGCTGCCATTTAACTGGTTCAAAGTTACAACCTTGCATCATAATAAGAAAGTCAATGATTTCATGTGATCCTGCAGAGAACTGCTTTTACTTCAGTGCCTCATTGGAAGTTTGCTACATGCAATATTTTCAATCATTTGATGAAATATCAGCATGTTTTCTGCTTTCTATAGCAGTAGGAGCCCCAGTTTACTTGAAAGTTGACACCACCAAAACATACAGAATTCTTTTAGCCATTACATTTGCTTTTACTCACAATGCTCTGGGATTTTATCACTATATTCTGTTCTACAGAATATATACACACTGGCTCCTGACAATCTGATAAATAAAGCAAAAGATTAGATTCCTGAATATTTACATGAATTTTTTACATTTTGCAAAAGTTTTTAGGATCTAGATATAGAAATGCCAGTGGAATTTTCCTCTAATCTGTCTCTAGTTTTATTCATGCGGTTTATAATCTCTTTTGGCGACACCTCTCCATAGTTGTCCTGAAGACATTACAGGACTAGCGTTACATTATCAGATAAAAGTGGCAAGTTCCCTTCCCTGAAGGACATCAGTGACCCAGTTCAGTTTCCATGACAACACTGCAATTTTCACGGTCATTTTTCCTAATGTTGGTTCACAGCCTGCAATGGTGGGCGTCAACTCTCCAAACTCTGGAGTGCCAGTCCAGTGAAAACCTCTCCCATCCATTTGGATATAGATGCAGTTTGAAAACAATTGTAGATATCGTCCAATAAATTAAATGCGAATTAAAAAGTTCTATGTGGCTTCTTCTCGTGAAGGCCAGTGAATGTTTTTCCACTGCTGCGCCAACTGAAGTCATCTCAACTCAACAAACACCAGAAATTAAAGCCAGACCCTTTCCAGAACAGAGTGGGATGAAAGTTTTCATGCACAGAATGCATATTGGAGCTCATGACATTTTTTAACAATCAGATACCTTCCAAAACTGTTGAGCAGTGAAGGAATTTGATATGATCTCACTACCTGCATCCTGCATTACCCAGTGTATTGTGACTTTTAGTGTCAGTACAGTACATCCATTTAAAGATAGGGTCATGTGGAAATATTAACCCATGAATGTATTAGTATGCCATTGCAACATTAACAGCTGCTCTCATGCCCAAAAATTAAATTGGTACATGATGTTATATTTTAACGCTATTCTGGGCACCTTAATTTGCCTAAATGAGGCATAATATTTATTTGTCCACGTTTAAAAATATAGTTGCCATCAGTACTGATGCCAATTTGTGGTTCGGGTGGAGTTCACTAACACTTATAAACAAAGAACACCTCTGTGGATCTTGACTGGGACAAAACCCTCTCCAAGTGTTGTTGCATCAAGCATGATGTTCACTGAAAAGCTTAGTTCTCTAATAATTAATTCTCCAACATTCTAGAGTAAGAGAGAAGCTGTTTCAGAATCATGTTGAATGATTTTAAGTGTGTTGTCCATTTAAATAAGAAAATTAATTTAGCTATAGAAACTATACAATTGCCTGTCCTAGTTAAAGCAGGAGGCAGGATCGTGCAAAGGCATCCTTTGGGTAAGGTACAAAGAAATGGTGCAGAATTTTATAGTCCCATACACGAACGTTTTACATAGGGGCCCTAAAATAATGTTGTGACTTTCCCACCACCTATTCCGTCACCCTCAACCTGGCTACAATTTAACAGGTGAGACCTCTAATTGCCCATCCACCTCATGCCAATTTAGGCCCTTTCAGCACCACTTTCTGCCCATCTGCAATGTTATGGATAGTGGGAGGAGACTAGTAATAAGTGGGAAAGGGCAGGTGCCTCCTTCACTGCCTCCCTCTTTCTAAATAAAAGCTTCTCCTAAGGTTGACCCTACCCCAGGTGTCTCTTTATCCCCGTTGGACTCAAGCCTACAGTCCCCTTTCAAACATCACTTCCCCCTGCCGCACCCCTGCCTCACATCCCACACTCCCAGCACCCATCCCAACTATAGACTTTCCTTTCCTGCTCTCACTTTCTGCCACTGGCTCCTGGTTTTCCTTTTTCATGGCTCGATACAGTCTCAGCAGTGGCCACCACTCCTGGTGCTCAGTCCAGAGAGGTGCCAGCTGATCAAGTGTGCTGAAGGTCACAGAGTTAGGACCTCCATCCTATGCAGTGTGCAAGGACAGTTTCCAATAACGTAATGCTCCTGCTCAAGCTAATGGCTGCAAGCCTGCCTGTCGGATCAGAATCAAGTTTTATGGTGATAAAGCAGAAAACCTAGCAGTCACAAAACCATCCTCAAGGATGTTTTCTGTTTTAAACAGATACTTTGAATTATGAATCACCAATATCATTGAGTAAAGCTTGCTAACCAGTTTAATACTGATCTAAAACATTGTACATGCAAGTACACTAAGTATTCATTCCTGGCGAACTGGAACTGTTCTGCTAATTCATAACAACTCCCAAGTAAAAAATATCTTCTACAAAGTTCGGAATAAGGGGAACCATAATGTTACCTTCCTTTACTTCCTGCAAATAATTGCTTGCAGAAGTAAGTGAAATTAATGAATAAGTTACTCATTCTCTGCATAGTCAGGTATGATCACAAGATGGAATGAGAAGAAACTCCTTACCATATTGATTTTGATGAATAAAACACACTATTTTCATTTCCCTTATAACCTGGCACCATGCCTAAATACAATCACTGCCTGAAGCATTAAGTCTCATTTTCTACACTTCCTGCTGGCATCAAGTATGTGCAAGGCAAATCTAGTGACTGGACTAATTAAGTCTTTCCTCAACTCAGCGAAGACAGCATTAATCTTTTCCTAGGCTAGGGCGCAAGGATTGTTTAATGTATTCATATGTCTTTAGATGCATATTATCAGTAATCTAAAGAGCTTTTTATGGTTTCACAAGGATGTATAGTGGAGTTGTGGTCTTGTAATATGGAACTGTAGGTATCCCAACACATTGGAAAATACAATTCTGAGGAAGGGCTCAAAGCCTGAAATATCAGTGATGCTTGCTTTGCAACAGATGCTGCTGGACCTTCTGCATTTCAGCAACATTTTCTGTGTTGGGTTTTCAGATATGCAGTGCTTGGATTTTGGTGATTAACTGTGTGTATCGTAGCATTTGGTTTAGAGTTTGTCATGGATTAGTGGTGCTGGAAGAGCACAGCAGTTCAGGCAGCATCCAAGGAACAGTAAAATTGGATGCTGCCTGAACTGCTGTGCTTTTCCAGCACCACTCATCCAGAATCTGGTTTTTGAGCAACTGCAGTCATTGTTTTGACCAGAGAGTTTGTCATGGCTCAAGCCTATAATTTCTACCAATGTGGTCTGAAGTCCTGGTAACTTCTCTCCCTCATCTAGCATTCTTAAGAGTGTATCTGGCCAGTTATCTCAATGTGGCAATTTGTTTTCCAGCAGTAAAACATGGTCCATGTTTCAAAATGATTGCTTCATCGACTGCAAAGTATTTCTGAGACATCCTGGGCTCACAGAAAGCTTGATATACAGATAATTATTTTCCTTTCAAAGCAAATAATAACGTTTCACATCGCTGTGACTGCTATTATCACTGACAACAGTGCTACGCTTCCTCTGAAACTGCAAAAGATATTGTGCTTGGCATTAAAATCGGAGCTACAGGATTTTATTTCTGCAGCCCTTTTGTTAAATAATAAAGACATTAGGAGAAAAGTTGTTTGTTGAGTACTGCTTCAAGCAGACTAAGTTAGTTCCCTGAAGGCAGGCAGTGTTGCTGGCTGTTACCTTCACAGCCTGAAAGGGTTTCTCCATTGACACCTCGACGCTGTGCACCTCCGGAAATTGACAGATCAACCTGTGACATTGCCAGTGCCACTTGAAACAGCATGAGGCAGCCTCATTCTCCTCCACTGAAATTGTGGTTTCAAAGATTTATTTCATGGTACGCTACGACCATAATACTGAATAAAAATATGAAGTAATTACAAAAGGGAGGGCGGGGGTGTGGGGTTAATGCATTCAGTTCAAACCAATTTCCCAGTATTTCCACAAGTGACAGAGACCCTGCGATTCAAGTACTGATGTGAAGTTTCACAGCATTAAAGTACATTTGTGCTTTTACTGTTTTACTAGATTCCAATAAAACAGTGGCAGGAACAGCAGAAATAGCCACTTATGTTCTCTTAAGAATGGTAACCTAGTTTTGCATGCTCAGTTTATTCTTATAAAATTTCTTTTGAAGTTATTCCTTTAAGTTTGTATTAAAATAATCAACAGCTGATCACAAAAATATTCTACTTTCGGGTCAAAACTCCAGTCCAAACTGAAATATATTAGAAATAAAGCTTTATTTTATGTTGTTTGCTTTATTACCCTTTCAACTACCTCTTTGTTTTTTTCCATTCTTCATTCTTCCACCATGTCCTCCCTTTACTCATTAAGGTCCTTGCTCCCTGTTGCTAAAACAGTTGCAGATATTCTTTTCATGTAAATTGACAGTGCAGTCCTTCAAAGTATTGATAATATTTACAGTATTAAGAACCATTGTTGTGCTACTACAGCCCCTATTTGTTGTCCAGCCTCTCTCACAATACTGGGAGCAGCATACTTTGCTCATGCTGTGAAAAGAAAGCCCTATAACTGATCAATAGCCAGGTTTCATTTAACATTAAAACTAAGTCACAGTGAAGATGCTGATTTGGTTTCTCAATGAAATAAACACTCAACTTTCTCTCAAAGCTCATCAGTTGCCAGTATTAATTTTGTTTGCGTCTGTGCAGAGCTCTGAGGTCTGTGCATAACTGCAACTGTGAAAGATGCTGGCAAACCGATCAGCACAGGCCGACAATCAGAGTAACTGTGCAGCCACCCAGCTTAGAGGAAATATTGCCAGTTGCCGTTTCTCCTTTGTTTCTTTTCCTGTTGTATTGCAATCTATAATTCTACTCTTCCTCACCCCCCTACTCATATCAAAACAAAATATGAGCATTGTTTTGTTTTGAAAAGCTTTTTAGAAAACCATTACAAATGAAGAGCACCCCTGCATTATTCCTTCATTTGAGAATGGGTTAAAGTATCATAGAGTTTGTGGATCCCATATATTCAAGGTTCATACTGTATCAAAGGACTGTAGCACCATATGGCTAATTCTCTAACCCATGTTCAATTCAACCTCAATTCTTCATTAGAACAAAGAAACTAGGGAATTTAATCTTGTGCCTCAGTAAACACTAACGACTTAATTTCATGCTAAGATAAAAATCTGATAGAACACAAGTCTGTGTTAAGCACAGATAATAAGCCTGTGGTTAGCTACTTGACAAATTGACTCGTGCAGTTGTATGATTTGGACCAACAGAACCAACATAAATTTCATATCAGGGCAAACTGGGGTCAAACAAGGCTGTATCATTGCACCAATATTTCTCTCCATTCCTATCAATGCAATCCTGCATTGCACCCTCAGCAAGTTACCCACAGGTGTGGAGGTAATCCACACAACAGACAGGAAAGTGCTCAACCTTTGCCAATTTCAGTCCAAGTTCAAACCACTTTGATCTTAGTCATAGAGCTTTGGCATGTTGATGCCCTTTGTGTGCATTCACTGAGAAACTGAACTCTAGGTCACTGTCAACTCATTCTGTAAGGACGGGAAAATGGGCCTTTCACTCAAAGAAAACCTGGAAATCAAAGGGCCTCTTCCAAGCCGCTCCCACAGTAAAACATCTCCCCATTCCTGCAGTTCGCTCATTTTAGATCCCATTAAACTGGTATGATAGCAAGTCATCCTTGATTCCAAGGGTCTATTTAAAAAGGAGGAATTACTGAACAAATTGACTAATGCAGTTAATCTTTCAAACATCAATATCCAGCTAAGCCATTTTTATTCTGATTTTCTCTAATTTCATATTCCTTTATTGTGATAGGAGGGAATGCAAACATATTCTAGCTTATGTTTTCACTATCTGCAAAGTACATGAGATGACATGACTGCCTATTCTATTTGATTTAAATTTTCCTCATGTTTTCACATTATGTATTCCCTTTCTGTGTTTTTAAAAGTCTTTTCTTGTGCCTCTCTCCTAACATATATTGCATTCCCTTTTCTGTTGCTGTGGGCCACAAAAACAGAAACTTGGAGGAATTGTCAAGATTATTTAGGTTATGAGATCCACATGGGATCATGTTATTCCTAAAGAGCAAATCACATTTATACAGCACTTGTAACGTTAAATATTCAAGGGAGAATTAGACACTGAATGGGAATTGGAAGAGTTCACTGGGAGTTGGCATGGGACAATGAATGCAAGCTTGAAAAGAGTTTTGAGAAAGTCTTTAAAAGGCAGGAAAGACAAACTAAGGCAGAGAGGTAGATAGCATTCTTCAGTAAAGGACTACCATTGCACAGGGTTTGCCAGAAATACCATGGATAGGAGCTCAAATATAAGGCTGAAAATGTTTGCAAGTGAAAGGGTGCAGCAACATCACAGATCATGATAAATAATTTTTTGAAACACAAGTATTGAAACAGGATGCACAAAGAATACAATAAATGTTGACTTTATTTTTCCTCTATCGTTGTTCTCTTGGCACTTTGCATGCTTCTGTATCCATGAGTTGTACGTCAATCTCTGCAATGGACTCTCACTTTCACCATCAATAACAGTCATGTTTAAAGTATAGAATGTTGTTCAATGGGTCACTTGATTATTGGTGAGTTAAAATTTCAATCCCTCTATTTATGGAGTATTCAAATCTTTAAAAGAAGCATTCCATTCAGATTACATACATTTCATATACCAACATGTTAGGGATTGACTGGCTCAGCTGGCTCAACACCTGGTGAGTGTTGCTGGCAGCATGGCTATCAACGTGGCTTCAATTCCCGCACCAGCTGAGGTTACCATGAAGAACTCTCCTTTGTAACCTCTTCCCTCTCCTGAGGGGTGGTAATTGTCAGGTTAAACCACCACCAGTTGTCTCTTTCTAATGGGAGACCAACCCTATGACCCACTAAGACTATGGCGACTTTACCAATACGTACCCAAAGAAAAACATGTAACAAACTACTACTGCAGGTGCCTCCTTCTCTGTAAATTTCATTGCAAAGCAAATGTTTAAAAACTAGAACCTTATAAAGTAGCTGTTCTTCATTCTAAGTACGAAAACTTCACTGGCGAACTTAGTATTTACTTCCTACCCTCAAATTCCCTCGAAGGTAGCGGTCAACAGTTACTTTACAGTTTTGAGTAAAGGAGTTGAGAAGTAGTGTTGAGGTTGTATAGAATGTTAGTGAGACCTCTTCTGGAATACTGTGCCCAGTTCTGGTCGCCCAGTTACAGGAAGAATATTACCAACTCGAGAATGTTCAGAAAAGGTTGACCAGAGTGTTGCTGGGAATCAAAGGTTTGAGTTTTTGGAAGAGGTTGGTTAGGTTGTGACACTTTCCACAGGAGGGTAGGAATTTGAGGGGTGACATTATAGAGGTTTATAAAATCATGAGGAGTATAGATAAGGTGAATGGCAGTTATCTTTTCCCTCGGGCGGGAGAATTCATGTCTGGGGACATATGTTGAAAGTGAGAGGAGAAAAATTTTAAAAATGACGTCAGAGGGACAACCTTTTTAAAATATACATAGAGAGTGGTTCATGTGTGGAGTGAACTTCCAGAGGAAGATGTGGGTACAGTTACAATGCTTAAAAATAATTTGGATGAATAAGAACAGTTTGAAGAAATATGGGCCAAGCGCAGGCAGGTGGGACTTGTTTTGTTTGGGGATATAGTTGGCAATGGACTGGTTGGACCAAAGGATCTGTTTCGGTGTGCTGTATGACTCTGAGCATGACATGACTCAAGACAGCACAGACTTTTTCTGAAGATTTTCATTAACTTTAACTTGGTTTCTGATGTCACATTCAGTAAAATAAAACCTAGCATGATGGCGAGAACAGATACTGTCATTACAGCTTTTGCATTCATCTGAATTGTCTAGGCTAGCACCAAGGCTTCAGTGAGATCGAGAGCTGAGTGGACCTGGATAGAAGCCAAGCTGAGATTGGGTTGTTGGAAAATGTCACTTGTTACCACTGTCATTTCCCAATGATGAATGACAGGAGACTGATTAATGGGATGGTAATTTGCACAACTGAATTTGCACAACAGGCCAGATAGACACCAATGCCGCAGCTGGACAAAAACAGTTTGTCTAGTGGCAATGCTCCTTCTGAAACATAAGTCTTCAGCAAAACAACTGGGATGTTATTGGTGCTCATAACCTTTCCTACATGCAGTGTACTCTCTCACCTTTTGATATAATTTGTTGAAGACTGCCTCTGTGATGGTTGGGATCTCAGGAGGAAGCACAAACAGACCATCCAATTAACACTTCTGGCTGAAGGTGACTGCAAATGTTTCAGTTTCCTGTGTATTTGGCAATAAAGTGTTGAACCCCTCCATTTTTAGAAATGGGGATATTCATAAAATTTAGTCTTCCATTATTTGTTCAATTAACCACTGACATTCACTACTGAATGGGGCAGAACTGCAGAGCTCAGGTCTGATCCTTTGCTGGTGCCAGCTTTTAGTTCTGTCTTTTACGCACTGCTTCTTTACCGTGCATTACATTCATTGCTGTAGCTACATCAGACTGAAGGTACTCTGGTTCTGCTCTTCTCCATTCTAAAGTTGGTCATCAGTCTGGACATTTTGTGTAAAACAGGAATATACTGAGCCATGAGGTTGCAGGTTTTGGGGAATGCAATTCCAGTCATATCTTGAGGAGTTTGTCAGCTCTGTCAGTCACCATGTAACTGTCCATAAAGGGAATTAAATTCCCACCCAAAGTACATTTTGTGCCCAGGCAATTTGTTTAAGCATGCAGAACCTTTCAATTATTTTGCACAGCCGCACACATAGTAGCTTAACAGGGCTACCTGTGCCCACTTTGAGAGAACTTTTGGATTGCTGCATTGCTCATTAGCCTCAAAGCTTCTTTCATGTCATTTTCAGCACAAGAGGAGTCTTGATTCATCAGCTCAGGGAGCCCACTGGGTGAGAATCTTGTTTACGTTGGACTTAATGTCATGAGATGTATGGAGTTAGCATCTTTTTCCTACACCCATCAACTTTCATGATCCTCTGATTTATGGGTACTGTAGAATGAGATATAAATGAGAATATCAGTAGAAGGTGCAGGAAGCAAAGTGTCCCTTTGCTGCCCCAGGACAGCCCATATAGTTAGTAATAGAGAGGCAATAGCATCTCTCTACCATAAGGTTTTATGCTATCACTCCCATTATCTCCCATTTATTATTTCTCATGTTGAAACAGCTGATGTTCCTGCTGCTATTGTGACTTTTGATAGGATGTTCTGTTCCAAACAAAAGGCATCCTGCCAGGAAGAGGTCAAAGGAACTGATCTGAATGCGTACAGCTGATCTCAAGACAAAGGTAGAAGAGGGATATGTTGCTCCAAAGGAAACAGAAATATTCCCAGTAAACTAAATTACCACGATATAGAAATACAAACACCGATTAACAACTGAATATATTGAAATTAAATTACTTCAAAAGGCCTTCCTTAACTGAAGAGACGATAAAATTGAGCTTGTCATTATGAAACAATTTAATATTGCTGAAATATTTCAAAAGCTCATAACTGTTATAACTAAAGTCTTGAACCTTGCAAAACATAGGAAGGGAAACATGTGTTGCTTGGCCTTGCCAAAATAAACAAATGGACTTTCAGGGTCGTTGTCTTTCTCACTGAGAAGTAAAAACTGCGGCTGAAGGGAAAGGGACTCTGTTATTGTGAGAGACGAGATGTATTCCAAATTTAAGTTGCAGTGTTCTGTGTGGTTAAAGCATTCCTCCACTATTACATCATTAATTTCTCAGTCAAAAATCAAAATGGGGAGAGGGTCATATGTAATGAATTAAACCAAGCATATTTATCAAAATGTCAGATTTAAAAACAGAAAACCATTCTTACATGGATTGCTTTTTGCAGATTCCTGAATTTCCTTATAGTTAACAGTATCTATTCAGAATTATCCAGCCATCCAAATAGTACAGGCAAATAGATCACCCAACTGCCAGGCTTTAACATAAACATGTAGCTTTCTCCAAGTGTTTTGTCCTCATTTTGAAGTTACTTGTTATTAATCTACATAACAAATATTTATTCTCTCCCTTCTACTTATGGGCCTTTATTTCTGTCTTTTTAACTATCAATTTTAGAATCTCTCTCAATGGACTGACTTTTAAAATTTCATTTTTAATTCCCAGAAGTGAATCACTGTGTGTGAATTGATTTGTTTTTGGTGCCAGGCTGATACAGTGATAGGCTGGCCCATTGTGCTATGTAGCTTCATATGATCAACATTTATTTTAAAGCATTTGAGGAGATAGGTAATGTTAGCCTACAATGTTTATAACAAGCTTCACCCATATTGGATAGCTGTCAAGTTTTCCAGAATGTTTGGTTATCCACTCAAATTTTGAAGATGAACTATTGATACGGGATTTCTGACTAGACTAAGAACATTGTGTTAATTCCATAAAATAGATATACAAGCAAATAAAGCATTTGCAAAATTAAAAATGAAAAAAAAAGCAAACTGACTGCCAAATGAAATGATCAATCAAGTCATCTTCACTATGATAACAGTGTTTTTCAATGATTAAACATAACCTGGTTAGGAAAGTTGATTCTGCTAGCGTGAAAAGGCTAACTATTGATTACAGAAAGAAAACCCATTCCTACTAATATAGCTACTTGTAAATTAACCTGAAGAAAGTAGGATCATTTTCTCAAGTCAGATCATCAACAAACACAAAGCACCAAGCAAAAGACATATACAGATGACCACAGTGCTTTTTAGCTTTCATTGCTTTGGCTCAGACATTAAACTGAATCTGTAAGCTAACCCTTTTCACGCATCATAATTGTTTCAGTTATTCATTTTGTAATAGGATCATATCAGTGTATTCTATTGCATTAGCTCAAAACATTCACAGCAGGAAACAGACAGCAACTGGGTTTTAATAACATATTGACAGCCATACTGTGTTGCTTTTCAACCACACATCTGTTACCTGATGTGGATTGCTTCTGGTAATACGTGCAATGAGTATTTATTTGGTGGGATGGAGAAACAATGAGATTCTGTACCTCAGCTAGAAATAGTTTAGGATGTAGATTGTTAAAACAGAATCATATTATTTCTATTTTTCAAATGCCACAACAGCTAAAGCAAAGGTCACAGAAAATTCACTTGCTCATTCTAATTAATTGTCTAGGAATGTGACCTTGACATTTATTGAACACACACAAGTTCTCGATTGTTCTGAAATTCTACACACTTAAGGAGCAGTATTGAAGAGTATTTGCTTGCATTTTGCAGCTAAAGCTGTATAAGTGCACATAGCATTGTTAAACCAACAAAATGACCAGTGAAAATTCTCACTGTTGCAGACTGTAATGCCTTTGCAGCATATTGTCTTGTGCTGTACTACTTTTAAGACACCAAATATAGTGGTGTGTCACTGACAACTTTACTTGCTTCACTTACATTCAAGCACAAGAATATTCCTTTCAGGATGGGTTTTACACAACCCATCTCAGTAAATATTAATCAAAAGTCTCCTGAAGCAACAACATGCTGTGTGAGATGAAGATGATAATGGTAAGCGTGAAGGACAAAGTAATCCACAAATAGCATTTTTGCTATGGCTCATAAGCAAATTCATACAGAAAAGTAACAAAAGGTTGACAAGTTTGCATTGTCATAACCACAGATCATAACATGGAATCACCAATATATTGAAATTTTTATTCCATGTGTTTTTTTAAGTAAAGGACTGGTACTGCCACGATGATAATGAATGTAAATCCAGGATTATCCGGAAAGGAATATTGGCATGCCACATTGGTACAGATTCAAGGAAGCCATTTACTACAGATATATGTATGTCCTACCCTTCCAGGAATATACACATAAAATGTTTCAAGCTGACTTCAACCAGAGCCCATGTGTGTCAGTGGCCTGATGTCCTACTGTGTTGACTAGTGTGCTGTGAAACTCTCAGCTTTGAGAACAGCCATTAACCACCCCTGCACTGCAGGTGAAGAAAAGGTTAAAACATTCTTTTACTCTGAGTGCTGCCAGCCAATCAATGTTGAAAGGATTCAGAATAAATTAACTGCAAATCGATCTCCAAAGCCAAAAATCTTGAAATCGACAGTTTAACTACCAACATCAATGCTATTGTTACTACCCCTTGTACTGGCTCCAGCACTATGCATCTGAGGGCCATAAGTCATGGACGTTGTCCCTTAATGAGTTTTCCCTAGACAGAAAGTAATGAATTGATCAGAATATCCATTGCTATGTAAGATTGTTTTAAGCAGTCTACCTCAGATTACCTTGGTTGGGGAAGGTGTCTCAACATCTGAATGGCTGAAGCTAGATATCTTAGACTGCTACTATGTAGTAAACCCACAATCACTTTTCTCCATGACAAGGAGGCAGTTGTTACCAAAATAATCATTTTGCATACCATACAAATGAGTAATTTGGTATCTAAGTTTCAGCCCTGATGTGATGCCAGCTTTGGAGACTGTATATCACTGGCCAGTGGACATTATCAAAAAATACATCCTCAATGAAATTTACAATGAGCAGCAGCACAATGGTGCTCAACCAACGTCCAAGCCTCAGAAAAGTATATCTCCCATCATATATGATTCTGTTACAGAAAATCATTTATTAAATAATCTGGACAACATTAAGTGTTGCAACAGATATTAATTTAAGATCACCAATCTTGTTCAGAGCATGTTGCATTTTTGCAGGCTAGAATCCAGAAATATTAACACATAGGGCCATTATTTAAAATCTAGACCAAAAGAATTTGTACATACATTGCACTGATATCATGAGAAAAGGGTCCTTGAGACTTCCAATCTCTGTTGCATTTCCATGGCAACACCCAAGCCAATTGGACTCTACCTGACTAGTCTGAGAATTAACATTGACAGCTAACTGTTCTTGCGAATCAGCATCCTCTTCCCAAGCTACATAAAGTGGTATCTTTTTTTGCCAAGTCTCTTATTGTCCTGATGAATGCCAGACAGATAGCTTTAATCACTTGTCGCCTTGGAGCAATTTACTTCTTTTGGACTCACTTCTCAACCTTAACCTGTGTGTATATGTTTATTGTGTAATTATTTTTTCTCACGTTTAATAATGAATAAATTAATTATTTTGTTAACTCAGGAAAATCTGATTAAATTGGCACCTTTTAAAATAAAAATTCATTTGGTTTGGGAAGAGAGAAACCCCTTAAATTAGCCTTGTTGTGACCTTGTACTTAAGGGTGATGTGGGGCAGGGGGACGAGAGTGGGGGGGGGGGGGGTGGCGTTGGGGGGGGGGGGGGGGGGGGTGGGAAGGGTGTGGGGGAGTTGCTGCTGAATAAAGAGGAGAGTCAGCTCATCCCTCCTCAGTTAGGAGCTGAATAATTTGCACTATCCATCTGGATCTGTAACGAGTTGATGAACCTTGATTGGGGACTGATCATAAAAGTTTTTATAAAGCCAGAAAAGGTTTACGTAAACATTTTTCCGCAATTTGTTGATATTTTGACTGTGATAGTAAACACCCAAAAACACCCGATTTTTTTGAAACTTCAAAAAATAAAATAAAATCAAGACTGAAGTAAACTCTGACTGCCTTAAGCCTGCGATATTTAGCGATTCACTGGCCTTGAAGCTTACTCAAGCTTTGAAGTCCCTTTCAATCCTGTTCTATTTGCTTTGGTAGTGATGACCATGATCCCCACCCTGCATTTGTCAATCATTTGAGTCACTGTTTACCCACTTTAAGTCGCAATTGATGATTCACAAATGCCATGTTTGATCAAAACGTCAAAAATACTCCAAGCTTCACTGCTTGACAACGATGACTCTTTGAGTCTCAATGCTATACCAAGGCGTAACTAAATTCTATAAAGATTAATTAAAACTAGGCCAAAGTTATCAACTTTGAAATGGCATTCTGTGCACACCTACAAGCTATTCAGTCATTTTTCCTCACATCCTTTTTTAATCAAAGACTGCAAGCATTGTTGTGTTGTGTCTCATGGCTATACAGCTTTATACTTTTAAGGTACAGGCTCATGATAGCATCACTGTGTCATAGTATGTAACCTGCTGGTTCAAAGGTCGCAGTCTCCATCTTGTTGAGACCTCTTGCAGCATGACAATCTGACGGGAACATGCCATTGTTGATATCCAAATTCCTTAACTTTGGTCCAGTCATGCACATGCCTCTCTTATAATACATTAAATACCAGCAGCTGTGATAAACACCTACTGGATTCACTCATATTATGTTATCTATGCCTCATTTTTATATCAAGACAGTAAACACAGGTGTAATCTCATCAGGGTACACATATGCTGCTTAAGGTAAAAAAAACCCAGTAATTCTGTGACAGTCGCTGAAAGAGAGGTAACAGTGGTGGCCACTTAGAAAGAAATAATTCCCAGATCCTACTTTGATTTCCATGGTTACAGGGATGGAGGGGTTGGGGTACAGTGAGTCTGGATGGGATGCTCTTTGGAGGGCCAGTGTGGACTTGAAGGGCTGAATGGCCTGCTTCCATACTGTGGGGATCCTATGATATATCTTAACTCAATGGGGACATTTTGAACTTTTATAATTCAGTAAGCTGGAAGGATGGACTTACTCAATTTCCCTAACTCCCAGCAGCAATGCTGTTCCATCCTTATCCAGACAGATAGTGCCATTCTCGCTGTGAGAAAAATGAGTTATCTTATCAACCAGTCTGACACTAACTGTGTCCATTAGCAGCAGGACTACAGTCGACAATTACTCTGGTACCATAAAGGTATCCATGCTAAATTGTTGTTTTCTCCTGTTTGACACTCAGGGCAGCTCAAACATTTCATAGAAACAATGAATTATTATCTATTTTCCTTTCCAAATGTGTATTAAAGCAATGCCCATTTCAGGTAAATTAGGCTGACTCAGCATAGAAGATGAGCACAAATAGCCACTTGAAGTACTTCAATAGGAAATCCTATTATTCAAAAAATACTAAACTAATAATCAATCATTCAAGAGAAGAGGTTGGGGAATTTATAATTAGCACTTATACAATGATTAATGTCGTTTAAAGTATGAACTGCTTCAGCGATCAGAGGATTGAAAAAGCATATTTTTCAATGTAATTTTACGCCTTTTCCAAAAAGAAGGTGGGAGTCCTCTGTGGCACAGTGGTAGCATCCTTACCTCAGGACTGAGAGACCCAGGTTCAAGCCCCACCTGTGCCAGTGATATGTAATACTAATTAGGTAAAATAGGTAAAATAAAACAAATTGCAAAAGACTTTTGGTCTGAAGTTCTTGATGTGTTTGATGTGCTATATTCATCATTGTTGACAATATAATTTCTTCTTCAAATAGCAAAGTAAACAATTACAAGCAAAGACAGAACATGCTGTAGGTACTCAGAAGCTCTGGGAAGGGATGCAAAGTAATATTTAAGGTTGATGATTTTGCTTCAATTCTGCGTATTTCCAGCATTTTCTATTTCTGATCTCCAGCAACCCAACTAATTTTCCTCTTGTAAACAAATGCAAACTTCGCCTTGGGAAACTATTTTTTTTTGGTGCTTGATGGCATGTTAGGTTCAAACCATCCTGCACCGTGCAGCTGAAGTTGCAAGACAAAGGCTTCTTTATAAATATTAATGTAACCTAGCTGAGTGGCGAGAACTGAACTGAAGGCTTGGGAATGGGGATTGTTCATGGTTCAAAACATTTGTACCCAAGCCATGTGTGATTTGTAATACCACATGTAGTAAATACTTGTAATAGAGTGACAACATTAGCAAACTATGATTTGATTCGATCATAATGGTTGTCTTATAGATTAGTATTTGTTGCATATATCAGTTATTTATTCGCTTGCATTTTTGCATGGTACCAATGGAAAAATCTTCAAACTTTATTAAAATTATCAAAAAATTAAAGTTTCTGAAGCATCTTTGGAAATTATTAATAAAATTATTTTGCTAACCTAGTTTCTAAGGTGGAGAGTTAATAAATGATAGTAAAATACTTAAAATATCTGTCATTAATTTTCACTCCAGAAGGTGGCACTTGCTACTGAGAACAATGAAAAAGTATGGATTATTACTTTGACTTCAGTCATTCATTTGTTTTCAGCTTAGTATTATTCACTCTGCAATGCGTCATATGTAATATGCAACAATGCAGAGAAATCAAGCTTTTATGTGCAGAAAAAAATATCTCTTCTGAGCTACAATGCAACAAAAACCTCAAACCTAGAATGATTTAATAGTAGGCAGTTAAACAGCGAGCAAAAAGGATATTTCTACCTGGATATTAAGCAGCAGTCATGTATTATAACGGGTTCTACAAATATTTCATTATCTTCATCTGTTTCCACTATTTTCCCGCTATGGTGCCATTGGATTTGGGTTGTTTTATCCACATACGTTGCAGTGCACATAAAAGGTAGACGATCGCCATGGAATACCACTTGTTGTCGTGATGGAATCATCTGAAATAAAGGCAGCTCAAGTGGGCCATCTGAAAATGAACAATTGTAAATAGACACAGTCAGTAACTTTTTGATACATACAAAATACGTTTCAGACAATCAGCACTAGCAAAAGAAATGTTTTGGTAGGCATCACAATAAAATTCCTTGTATTAATGTTTCTTCATAATATTCATGGAAATAGTTCTAAGAAACGTTACACTCTGTAATATTATTTCCTAATCCCAATCAGATTTAATTCCTGTATCTACATGTGTACTCACCACAGTTCCTGTAGGTACACATGTACTTACCACAATTACTTTCAATCACAAAAGCATTGAATGAAGCAAGTAACATTTCCAATTTTCATGTCAGGTTTGCTAAAAGCTCTAACTTCAACTCATCAATGATCTCTCTCACTCTACAAAACTTATTCCTTCATAGATGTTAGATATTGTTGACAAATTCAGAATATATTCCCTAACACTAAATTCCCTTGAGAACAGGGTGGAGAGTTGCTGCCTTTAATTGCTGCTGCCTGAATAATAACAACGTTGATAATGGTGTCAGGTAGGGGTTGCAGAGTTTTAATCCAACAACAAAGAAGATATGGAAGTACATATCCATGTCAGGATGGTACAGTTTAGAGGAGAACTTGCAGGTCATGATGCTCTTACATTTTTGGACTGTGGGAGGAGACCGGAGCACCCGGAAGAAACCCGCACAGATACTGAAAGAATGTACAAACTCTATACAGACAGTCACCCAAGACTAGAATCAAACCTGGATCCCTGGTGCTGTGAGGCAATTGTGCCAACCACTTGAGCCGTTGTGTGCTCGTTGAGTAATATGGGCTTTGCCTCCAGCTTGGTATCTTTACTTGATGTGGCAACGCTACTGTTATCACTTGTAACATACAAAATCAGGCATGGATAATACAGTCATAGAGATGTACATCACGGAAACCTACTCTTCTGTCTAACTCATTCACGTCAACCAGATATCCTAACCTAATCTAGTCCCATTTGCCAGTACTTGGCCCATATCCCTCGAAACCCTTCCTATTCATGTACCCATCCAGATGTCTATTAAATATTGTAATTGTACCAGCCTCCACAACTTCCCCAGGCAGCTCAGTCCATACATGTACCACCCTCTGCATGAAATTGTTGCCCTTAGGTCCCTTCAATTTTTTCCCCTCTCACCCTAAACCTATGCCTTCTAGTTCTAGACTCTCCCCCCCCACCCCACCCCAGGGAAAAGACCTTGTCTGTTTACCTTACCCATGCCCCTCATGATTTTATAAACCTCATTCTCCGATACTTCAGGGAAAACAGCCCCAGCCTGTCAAACGTCTTCCTATAGCTCAAACCTGCCAACCCTGGCAACATCCTTGTAAATCTTTTCTGAACCCTTTCAAATTTCATAACATATTTCCGATAGGAGGGAGACCAGAATTCCACAATTTTTTCCAAAAATATGTGGCATTGAAAGATCCAACAGATATTTACACCTCATTAATAAATACAAACATTACATTCACAGGGCTAGTATTAAGCTTTTCAATTATAGTGAAACAGCATCTCCTGTTCCAAGTATTTGGATTTAAGGTAGAGTCGGAGACCCTTGTACGATCATGTCACATGCTATGACACAGTAACGATATCATGAAAATATTCCTTTTTCACATCTTCCTTTGCCAAAGATTACTAAAAATCACAAAAAGGTATAGGTTGACAAATTGAAAACTATACAAATAGATAAAACAGAGTTTAGAAGATTAACATTTCAAATTTCAACGTAATATTTTGGAGGTTTCACAACTCATCCTGACCTAGAAGTGTCTGAGGAAGTATGCATTGTTTTCTCTGCACTTGTTTGACAACCTGGATGCCTTGCTGCTCATTGCTATCCCTAACATTACTGCACAGTTGTCATTTTCAGTGTGTCTTCCATCACTCGCCATGCACGAATGATGTGTCATACATTTGTCTCATCTGGTTTCTGGTGCATCATGGTAAGTAATGACTTTATTTGATCTGGGCTGGATGCATATTCTAGTCACCTTTGCTGTATCTCTATTTCCAAATCTCACTCTCTGCCTACACAGTTTTGGTAGCTCACAACCTGATTGCTCATTATTCTTCAAAAACAGAGGAAGATGAAAGAAGTGTACAATGTCTTCAGATGTGTCCTCAATATTCTTTGGAATGATTTGATGATTGGTAACCAGCAAAGTCATTGACACTTGTCTTCTGTGCATAGGTTGTGCACAAAAACACAGTAATGCTCTGGAGAGATTTTGTTTCGTCGTTCGAACTTAATGATCATTGATATCGATAGTAGAAACCATACATTCAGCCAGATCATTTGGACATGGATATTGAGGTAGCTATGTGATATAGGGCACTTCCCATATAATAAGTATTATGCATTCCTGATGAAGGGCTTATGCTTGAAACGTCGAATTCTCTATTCCTGAGATGCTGCCTGGCCTGCTGTGCTTTGACCAGCAACACATTTTCAGCACTTCCCATATAATACACTATATATGGCTAAACAGTTTATCAATGAATTGCAGTTCATTGTCAGACACTATCCAATACTGAAAAATAACGGTCATTATGTCAGCGACTGTTGCACTCTGTGTTGCTGAGTTATTAGAGAAAAGGAAATTTGGAGAATTAGCCCATCTCAAGGATGTAATTTCCTTCATGCACTATGAAAAGGTCGATTCTTACTTTTATCCAAGGAGTGGACGGAACATCATGCGGAGCTAGACGGTCCCTCTGCTCCTAGAGTTGAGATGTTTGTTATGCCTCACATGTATTCATGAGTAATTGAAATTCCTGATTTATCCCTGGGCAGTACAGACTCAGGTGCCATGTGCGCTCAATACTTGTCTCCCTGTTGCAACAAGAACATAATACTTTCACATAATACTTCTGATATTATGACATGTTTGACCTTGTTGATTTGTTGTGATATACGACGCTCATCTCTATATGGTCAAAATTAAGTCTTCTCAGAAACTTCTTTAATACTGTGGGTCATCACTAGAAATGATTTTTTTTGCAACTGTTGTAGTTGCTTATCTTCAGTAGTTGCCAATTACAACTGGTCTCATTGGTTCTGGCCAAAGAGCAACAAATCTACCTTAACAAAATCTTCAATTTATACTGAAAAGCATCAATGAGCAGATCCAATAGGAATATCTTGGATGTGTATGCATGTGCATGTTTCTGTGTGTATACAGGACTGGCACAGGTATAATCTGCTCAGCAACCGAGATTAAATCTTGGTACTGCCTGCTTTATATTTCACTTCAGCGTTATATCTTTGCAGATTATTGACAGATTCAGTTGTATCATGGATGACCTGTTCCACCATAATGGGTGTGGTTTGAATCTCGTGAATTGTGAGTATACTGAGGTCTGTGTATTTTTGTGGACCTGTTACTGCTGTACTGCCGGTATCTAGCAGGTGGAAGATTTCAGGAAGCCAAGATGAGCTTGCACAATGGCATTGCAGTGTGATTCTGCCAATATACATAATTGTTGATCTGCATTACACTGTGAGAAGGTCTTTTGTAGGCTGTACTCTGGAATAACCGATGACTTTTCATTGCTGTTTAGAAGTCTTTGTTTAATTGTAGACTTGATTACAATGCAGTGTTTGTTGATTTCTTTTTCTAATTTTGCTCCTCTTTCCTTTTTCTCTTGATGCTGGTTATAGTCAATTAAGAGGGTTGTTTTAAAAATTAGAGACTTATGGTGTAAGAAGGATTGCAGTTGCAGGTTTCTACGACTAGGTGGCGTTCACACAATGAGATTCTGGAGCTGAAATGGCTGCCCTCCAACAACCATCACCATCGCCCTTTGTGCTCGGCATTACATCAACTAATAGTGAGTATCTCCACTGATTCCCATTGACTCCAGTGTTGCTCGGGCTCCTTGATGCCATACTCTGTCAAATGCTGTTTTGATGTCAAAGGCAGTCACCTTCATCATCCATCTAGATTTCAGCTCATTTGTTCATCCATGGATCAGCAACATAATGGACTTTGGTGCCACTGATCCTGGTAGAACCAATTTGAGCACAGACAAGTCGGTCATTGTTGTGTAAGTATTATTTAACGACACTGTTGTTGAGACTTTCTGTCTTTTGGATGATGATTACACGCAGGTTACAAAGTGGTAACTGACAAATTAAATGGCCGGCTTTCTATGGACAGGACATACATAGACAATTTTCCATTTTGTCCAGTAGATGCCAGTGTTATAGTTGTACTTTAGCAGCCTGGTGAGGGATATGGTTAGTTTTGTAACACAATTCTTTTGCACAACAACGCACATGTTTTCAGAACCCACAGTCTTTGCTGAGCTCAATGCGCTCAGCTATTTCATGAGATAAAAATGTCAACTCCTGTCTCCCCAAAACCTGTCCACTATCCACAAGTCAGGAGCCTGAGGGAATACTCCCCACTTTCCTGGATGTGAGTGCAGCTTCCAAAATACTCAAATAAACAGGATAAAGCTACCCACTTTATCAGCATCCAATGCATTGCATTTAACATTCACTCACTCCACCACCAATGCACTCTGACTGAAGTATGTACTATCTACAATGACACACTGCAATTACTCCCCAAGGCTCTTCTGACAGCATCTTCTAAACCCGTGACCTCTATCATCAAGAAGGACAAGAGCAGCTAGCACACAGAAACGCATCCAGCTGTAAATTCCCCTCACAGTCACACACCATCTTGACTCAGAAGTATATCACTATTCCTTCACTTTTGCAAGGTCAAAATCCATTTCCTAACAGCAGTATGAGTGTATCTGCACCAGGTGGTCTGCAAAAGTTCAAAGAAGCATCTTCTCAGGGTCAATCAAGGTGATCAACAAATACTGATCTTACCAGCGATGTCCACATTCCATGAAAGAATTTTAAAAATTCATTTGATATGTATTAATTATCGGATACTGATACATGTGATGATGGGGACCACAAGTGGAGTCACTGGTTCATCTTTCACTTGCTACTTGTGCAGAAGGTGGTTGCAAATATTATAGCCTGGTCTTTTTCATTCAAATGCTGGCCTCCCCATCATTGAGACCGGAGCTAATTGGCCACTCCTGTTCACAACTGGAAATGGCAAACTAACAGAGGTTTCATCTGATCAGTTGGTTGCAAAATTGCTCAGTTCTGTCAAAAGTAAGCTGCTTCGACTGTTAGCCTTTTGTAGTCCTGAAATGTAGCTTCACTAGATTGGTACCTCTTTTATGGGTATATGTAATACTTCTCCTGGTACTACTCTTCAAACTTCAGTAAATCCAATGTTAGTCATCTGACTCAAAGGTAATGGTTGAGTGAGAAATTTGTCAGGTTGCAGTTTTTAATTGAATATAATGCTTTTGTTGTTGATGGTCCACAATTCTTAATGGATACCCAGCTTTGAGCTGCTAAATGTGTTCTAAACCTATTACATTTAGTACAGTGTCAGTGCCACAGAGTGAAGGAGAAGTTTAATGTCTAAGTGGGATTTTGACTTCATAAGGTGGTCTCCCTTATCGTCTATCATGGACAGATGCATCTGCACAACAATAGATTAGTGAGAGTATGTTAAGTGAGTACTTCCCTGTTACTGGTTCAGTCTGGCAGCTGCCACCTTCAGGACTTGTCATGAACTGGACTCACAAATTAATTATATTCGATGGCTTTGCAACCTTCACTGATTCTAACATGTGATAAGATATTAATGTCCACTCTTGTATGAGCAAGGAAGATAGGGCTGAGAGCTGGGAATGAATAAGATGAGTTGTGAGGCTTATGGCTTCACCTATTTATAGAATCATAGATATGTACAGCATGGAAACAGACCCTTCAGTCCAACTCGTCCATGCTGACCAGATATCCTAAATTAATCTTGTCCCATATGTCAGCAGTTGGCCCATATCCCTCTAAACCTTTCCTATTCATATTGCCATCCAAATATCTTTTAAATATTGTAATTGTACCAGTCGCCCCCACTTCCTCATTCCATCTACACACCATCCTCTATGTAAAAAAGTTGCCCCTTAGGTCTCTTTTATATCTTTCCCCTCTTTACCCCAAACCTATGCCCTCTAGTTCTGGACTCCCCCACCCCAGGGAAAAGACCTTATCAATTTATCCTATCCATGCCCCTCATGATTTTATAAACCTCTACAAGGTCACCCCTCAGCCTCCAATGGGCTTCATGAAAAACAGCCCCAACCTATTCAGTCTCTTTCTATAGCTCTCTATTTGTTGCCTTGTCACTCCTATATTCAAGTGGTCTCCTCAAAGATTGGCAATGCATCCTCCTGGGATTTTGCAAATTTGGAGAGACGAGATATCAGAACATGACTACATTAGAGACTACAATTAAAAAGCAACGAGGTCATATAAATGGTAAATAAAAGTCTAGCATCAAACTTTCTAAAATGATTGAAGAGGTTAAAAAAGAAGTGACAATGAGAAAAAACAGATAGTTGGGAAGGAAGATGGACAGGTAGAACAATTCAAGAGGCCGGTGCCGAGTTGGAGGGTTGGATCTGGGATGAGTTGGGGGAGGGAAGATGAGGAAACTGGTGAAGTCAACATTGATGCTGTCCAAGATCCCAAAGGATCCTTCCACATCCAGCAGAGATTTTCCTGAACAGCCAAGCACCTCATCTACTGTGTTCATTGCTCTCGATGTGGCCTCCTCTACACTAGGAGACAGGACGTCAACTCACAGAACGTTTCAGAGGACATCTCCAGGACACACGTGTCAAACAACCCCACCGCCCTATGGCTGACGACTTCAACTCCCCCTCCCACTCCACCAAGGACATGCAAGCCCTGGGCCTCCTTCACCACTAAATCCTAGCCACCTAATGGCTGGAGGAAAAATGCCTCATCTTCTGCCTTGGGACCCTCCAACCACAGGCATCAACATCTACTTCACCAGTTTCCTCATCTCCGTCCTCCCCCCATCTCATCCCAGATCCAACCCTCCAACTTGGCACCGCCCTCTTGAAATGTCCTACTTGTCCATCTTCCTTCCCACCTGCCCACTTCACCTTCGCCTTTGACCTATCACCATCAACTCCAACCTTCATCTACTTATTGCCTTCCCAGCTACCTCATCCCCACCTCCACCCCACCCACCTATTTATCTCTTAGCCCCCTTCCCCTCAACATTCCTGATGAAGGGCTTATACCTGAAATGTCGACTCTCCTGCGCCTCAGATGCTGCCTGACCTGCTGTGCTTTTCCAGCACCATACTTTTCAACCCTGATCTACAGCATCAGTAATCCTCACTCTCTTCTAATTGTCACTTAGGACAGGTTACTCAGAAGGCAAGAGCACATGGCCAGTGAAAATGGCAAATAGATCCAAAATCATTTATCACATTTATATAGGTGAGAGCACCTTTCCATGAAATATAACAAAGCAAAGCTACTCAACAATTCCATTAACAGCTTAGTGTAGCAATACTGCAAATTGTTACATGCCTGTCTGCTGTATGTTTCTTGTTGGTCCATATAAATCTTTTTGATAATATTACAGCATCCTTTCATTTTTTACTGTGCACGTTCATACTCTCTGCGAAAGCTCTTTAACTATTTCAAAATGTCTTCGCTTCCAAATGGCATCAAATCACCTTGGCTTATATTGATAGAACTCACCTACGAAAGTAATGGTTCTAGTTCCATTCTCGAACTTCAGTCTTTGGAATCAGCTGGCATTTCAAAGGGGCACTGAAAGCATGCCTTTAAGATGAGATGCCAAAGAACAGCTCAATGCCTTTAGTTTTGTGGCTTGATTTGACAATAAAAGAGCTCATTTGAAGAGGATTGAAGAGTCTTTTTGTTGTGGCACACATCCTTCCCACAAAGAAAAGCTTCCACAAGGATGATAATTAGCCAGTCATCGTATGTGTTGTTTGTTTCATTTTGCTGTGTGCAAAATGGCTCTCAATTACAAACAAATCCACTAGCTTTATGGTAATGATTGCAAGGCTACTTGAGTGGACGGGCACAAGACGGTGAACAGAATGGGTTTGGCAGCCAAGGTATTTCAGTGGGACCTCATCACTGGATAAGGGTTCCTTCGATCAGCCACACAACTCCTTCACTTGCCTCCAACTGCCCTCAGAAGCTGCAAACAAGTCGGACTGGGTTTCTTTGGTGGGCTTCCTGTAAGGCAATTTTTCAATCCTGGCTGCAGGGTAAGGTCCTGCACCATTAAGACCATTAATCACTTACTTAAGGATCTAAGTTGGTAGCAGGCTGGGAAGGCTGCCGATGAGTCTTCCCACCCCAACCTTAACTGGAACAGTAGCTGGAAAGTGTTGAGGCTCCCAGCCGATTAAATGGCTCCTATTGCCAAGTGTGATTCACAAGTGGGCAATAGATCCCATTAGCTCATGATAAAGGCTTATACCACTTTGAGTTCATTAACTCTCTGTAATCCAACAGGACATACAAAAGAGATTTCAGAACTGAGGAACTCAGTTTGAACATTGTTGACTATAAGAGTGTTAAGGCAGCAAATAGGTGAAGCCATAAGCATCACAACAAATCGTATTCACTCCCTGCTTTTGACACCACCTCCCTTACACAATCTCCAGCAGTTTCTTGAGATCAGCATTTTCATACTTGCTTATGAAAAGTGAAACTTTAAACCCTGGAAGAGGAGTCGAGCAGCATTACTAGTTGCCCAGAGTTAGACTATCCTTGATTTCACAAAGCAATCCTCTCTATCTTTTGCAAGTACCACTACAATTATATGCACATTCTAATGGATCTGCAGTGAGTTTCAGGAAGTACCTATTGAAAAAATTAAAGCTGGTGGAACTAAAGGTTAGTGGCAGTACAAATATGGAATTGACTAACGAACACAAGGCAGAGAGTAGTGGTGAAAGGCTGTTTACAAAGTGTAAAGTGGTACTCCCCTACAATAAGTTAGGACCACAACACTTTTTGATATATATTTACAATCAGGAGGTGGGTGTACATGGTATAATTCTGAATGGAATAAAACTTTGGAAATACAGTTCATTCTACTATAGCATACATTTTGTTAATGTGAATTCACTATAACACGATTGACAAATGGGGAAACTGTTTCTAAACTTTTAAAACGTGTATTGGTTATAATGCGATTCCAACTCCATTAGACTAAATGGTGCTGCTATTACACGATTTTCTTATAATGGGGGATTGTATGAGAATGGGACCACCATGTTATAATAGAACTGAGAGTATAGTAAATAATGAAGCAGCTAATAACATATTTCAGTAGGAAGTGACCAGTGGAAGGAACCGAAACAAGGCAGATATATTTAAAGCAGAGAAGTTCAAGAAAAGAAAGAAGGGTATACTGATGCAACATGAGCTAACTGCTATGTGTTTGGACATGGATCCAGGAAAAGAAAGGACTTGGTATTCATTAACATGAACGTTTTAAAGAAGGCAGAGAAGTTGAGAAAACTGTTAAAAGAGCTAATGGGATCCTTCAAGAGCAGAATACAAGAACAATGTTTGCTAAATCATTAGGAAGCACTGGTTTGGTCATAGTTGGAACATCACCTTCAATTCTCAGTACCATACTTAAGGAAGAATGTCAAAGCCCTGGCAAAGATGCAGAAGAGAAGTTCCAGAATAATTTCACGGCTGAGGGATGTTAGTTAAGTGGAGAGACTAGAGAAACAGCAATTGTTCTCCTTGACGCAAAGAGTAAGGCCAGACGTAATAGAAATTTTCAAAATCATACTTCGTTTTAATATTGTGAAAGAAGAGAAACTGCTTCCAGTGGCAGAAGGGTCACAAACCAGACCACAGGGATTTAAGGTGACTGGCAAAACAGGCAATGAGAGAAATGCTTCTTTACAAAGAAAATCTGTAAGGTTGCGAAGGAGAAGGTAATGAAAGCTGATTTAACAGTAACATGCATAAGGTAATGAAATAAATACTTGAAGGGATAAAATTTACAGCGTTATGGGGAACTGTGAGTGATTCTGGATTAGTGGTGCTGGAAGAACACAGCAGTTTAGGCAGCATCCAAAGTGCAGCGAAATCGACATTTCGAGCAAAAGCCCTTCATCAGGAACTGTGAGTGAGATTAAATTGATAGTCTATCAAGGAACCTGAAAAAGGTACAATGAGGAAAATAACCTTCTATATGCTATGTCAATTCTATTATTCTACAAAGAAAGAGTTAGAATGTCAAAGTGATGAACAGTAGCAGGTTACTCCAGATCATGAACAGTAATGTGCCCCTGGATGACATGGTGCCTAAACTATGTCTCAGACCATGGAGAAACCTTTCAGCTAAAATCAATTCCATGTTCTTTTGTTGTCAGGTTGCATGGTCAAAGGATTATTGAGCAAAACTGTTACATTGATAATTAACTGTCGCAGGTTATGGAAGTCTAAAAGGTAGCATAGAACATAGAGATGTACAGCACGGATACAGACCCTTTGGTCCAACTTGTCCATGCCAACCAGATATCCCACCCCAATAGTCCCATCTGCCAGCACCTGGCCCATATCCCTTCAAAACCTTCCTATTCATATACCCATCTAGATGCCTTTTAAATGTTGCAACTGTACTAATGATCACCACTTCCTCTGGCAGCCCATTCCTGACACGCACCACCCTCTGCGTGAAAAAGTTGCCCCTAAAGTCTCTTTTATCTCTTTCCCTCTCACCCTAAACCTATGCCCTCTAGTTCTGGACTCCCCCCCCCACCTCAGATAAAAAACCTTGTCTATTTATTCAATCCATGCCCCTCATGATTTTATAAACCTCTATAAAGTCACCCCTCAGCCTCCGATGCTCCAGGGGAAACAGCCCCAGCCTATTCAACCTCTAACTATAGCTCAAATCCTCCATCTCTGGCAACATCCTTGTAAATCTTTTCTGAACCCTTTCAAGTTTCACAACATCCTTCCAATAGGAAGGAGACCAGAATTGCACACAATATTCCAAAAGTGGCTTAACCAATATCCTGTACAGCCACATGACCTCCCAACTCCTGTTGGTATGAAAGCATACCAAATGCCTTCTTCACTATCCTATTTACCTGCGACTCTACTTTCAACGAGCTATGAACCTGCACTCCAAGGTCTCTTTGTTCAGCAACACTCCCTAGAATCTTACCATTAAGTGTATAAATCCTGCTAAGATTTGCTTTCCCAAAATGGAGCACCTCATATTTATCTAAATTAAACTCCATCTGCCACTTAGTCCATTGGCCCATCTGGTCCAGATCCTGTTGTAATCTGAGGTAACCTTCTTCACTGCCCACTACACCTCTAATTTTGGTGTCATCTGCAAACTTACTAACTATACTTCTTAGGTTTATATCCAAGTCATTTATATAAATGTTGAAAAGTAGTGCACCCAGCATTGATCCTTGTGGCACTCCACTGGTCACAAGTCTCCAGTCTGAAAAACAACCCTGCACCACTACCTCCTGTTGTCTACCTTTGAGCCAGTTCTGTATCCAAATGGCTAGTTCTCCCTGTACTCCATGAGATCTAACCTTGCTAACCAGTCTAGTCTCCCATGGGGAACCTTGTTGAACGCCTTACTGAAGTCCATACAGATCATGTCCACCACTCTGCCCTCATTTATCCTCTTTATTACATCTTCAAAAAGCTCAATCAAGTTTGTGAGACATGATTTCCCAAGCAAAAAGCCATGTTGACTATCCCTAATCAGTCCTTGCCTTTCCAAATACATGTAAATCCTGTTCCTCAGGTTTCCCTCCAACAACTTGCCCAGCACCGATGTCAGGCTTCCCAGTCTATATTACCATCCTTCTTAAATAGTGGCACCTCACCTATGACACCTATGATACAAATATCTCAGCAAGAGGCTCAGCAATCACTTCCCTGGCTTCCCACAGAGTTCTAAGTTACACCTGGTCAGGTCCTGGGGATTTATGCACTTTTATACATTTCAAGACATTCAGCACTTCTGCAATGTGGACATTTTTCAAGATGTCACCATCTATTCCATTACATTCTATATCTGCCACGCCCTTTTCCACAATAAACACCATTGCAATATAATCGTTTAGTATCTCCCCCATCCCCTGTGGCTCCACACAAAGGTCATCTTGCTGATCTTTGAAGGGCAAAGGTGAGGATGGCAGATGCTGGAAATAACAGTCTCGATTAGAGTGGTGTTGGAAAAGCACAGCAGGTCAGGCAGCATCCGAGGAGCAGGAAAATCGACGTTTCGGGCAAAAGCCCTTCATCAGGAATGAAGGGCTCTATTCTCTCCCTAGTTACCCTTTTGTCCTTAATGTATTTGTAAAAACCCTTTGGATTCTTCATAACCCTATTTGCCAAAGCTATCTCATTTCTCCTTTTTGCCCTCCTAATTTCTCTCTTATGTATATTCCTAATGCCTTTATACTCTTTTCAGGATTCACTCAATCTCTCCTGTCTATACCAGATATATGTTTTCATCTTTTTCTTAACCAAACCCTCAATTTCTTTAGTCACCCACTTACATGCCCTACATCCACCAGCCTTTCCTTTCACCCTAACTGGAACATACTGTCTCTGGACTCTAGTCATCTCATTTCTGAAGGCTTCCCATTTTCCAGCCGTCCCTTTACCTGCGAATATCTACCTCCAATCAGCTTTTGAGAGTTCTTGCCTGATACCGTCAAAATTAGCCTTCCTCCAATTTAGAACTTCAACTTTTAATATGGTCTATCCTTTTCCAGCACTATTTTAAAACTCATAAATTATGGTCACAGGCCCAAAGTGCTCCCCCACTGACACCTCAGTCACCTGCCCTGCCTTATTTCCCAAGATTAGGTCAAGTTTTGCACCTTCTCTAGTGGGTACATCCACATACTGAATCAGACAATTGTCTTGTACACACTTAACAAATTCCTCTCCATCTAAATCCTGAACACTATGGCAGTCCTAGTCTATGTTTGGAAAGTTAAAATCCACTGCCATTACCACCCTATTATTCTCACTGATAACTGAAATCTCCTTTCAACTTTGTTTCTCAATTTCCTACTGACTATTAGGGGGTCTATAATACAATCCCAATAAGATGATCATCTCTTTCTTATTCCTCAGTTCAACCCAAATAACTTCCCCGGATGTATTTCTGAGAATATCCTCCCTCAGTACAGCTATAGTGCTATCCCTTATCAAAAGCGCCACTCCCCCTCTCTTGCCTCCCTTTCTATCCTTCCTGTAGCATTTGTATCCTCGAACATTAAGCTGCCAGTCCTGTCCATCCCAGAGCCACATTTCAGTAATTGCTATGATATCCCAGTCCCATGTTCATACAAGTGGTTGGAGTGAATCCTGAGGGACAGGATTTACATATATTTGGAAAGGCAAGGACTGATTAGTGATAGTCAGCATGGCTTTGTGCGTGGGAAATCATGTCTCACAAACTTGATTGAGCTTTTTTGAAGAAGTAACAAAAAGGATTGATGAGGGCAGAGCAGTAGATGTGATCTATATGGACTTCAGTAAGGCGTTCAACAGGGTTCCCCATGGGACACTGATTAGCAAGGTTAGATCTCATGCAATACAGGGGGAACTAGCCATTTGAATACAGAACTGGCTCAAAGGTGGAAGACAGAGGGTGGTGGTGGAGGGTTGTTTTTCAGACTGGAGGCCTGTGACCAGGATCGGTGGTCACAAGGATCGGTACTGGATCCTCTACTTTTTGTCATTTACATAAATGATTTGGATGCGAGCATAAGAGGTACAGTTAGTAAGTTTGCAGATGACACCAAAATTGGAGGTGTAGTGGACAGTGAAGAGGGTTACCTTAGATTACATCAGAATCTGGACCAGATGGGCCAATGGGCTGAGAAGTGGCAGATGGAGTTTAATTCAGATAAATGCGAGGTGCTGCATTTTGGGAAAGCAAATCTTAGCAGGACTTATACTCTTAATGGTAAGGTCCTAGGGAGTGTTGCTGAACAAAGAGACCTTGGAGTGCAGGCTCGTAGCGCTTTGAAAGTGGAGTCGCAGGTAGATAGGATAGTGAAGAAGGCATTTGGGATGCTTTCCTTTATTGGTCCGAGTATTGAGTATAGAAGTTGGGAGGTCATGTTGTGGTTGTACAGGACAGTGATTAGGCCACTTTTGGAATATTGCGTGCAATTCTGGTCTCCTTCCTATTTGAAGGATGTTGTGAAACTTGAAAGGGTTCAGAAAAGATTTACAAGGATGTTGCCAGAGTTGGAGGATTTGAGCTATAGGGAGAGGCTGAACAGGCTGGGGCTGTTTTCCCTGGCGTGTCGGAGGCTGAGGGGTGACCTTATAGAGGTTTGTAAAAGCATGAGGGGCATAGATAGGGTAAATAGGGCAAAGTCTTTTCCATGGGGTCGGGGAGTCCAGAACTAGAGGGCATAGGTTTAGGGTGAGAGGGGAAAGATATAAAAGAGACCTAAGGGGCAATTTATTCACACAGAGGGTGGTACGTGTATGGAATGAGCTGCCAGAGGAAGTGGTGGAGGCTGGTACAACTGCAACATTTAAGAGGCATTTGGATGGGTATATGAATAGGACGGGTTTGGAGGGATATGGGCTGTATGCTGGCAGGTGGGACTAGATTGGGTTGAGATATCTGGTCGGCATAGATGAGTTGGACCGAAGGGTCTGTTTCCATGCTGTACATCTCTATGACTCTATAGCTATGCCCTAAGCTCATCTTCCCTGTGAGGCCTCTTGCACCAATATAAATGCAGTTTAATTTATCTGTCCTATCTTGTTCTCTACTTTGTCCCTGCCTGCCCTGACTGTTTGACTTGCTTCTGTTCTCAACTGTATCACTCTCAGATTGATCTCTTTCCTCACTATCTCCCTGGGTCCCACCACCACCCCACACCCCCCCCCCCCCCCCCCCCCCCCCCCATCTTTTTAGTTTAAATCCTCTCAAGCAGCCCTCGCGAATCTTCCTGCCAGTATGTTAGTATCCTTCCAATTTAGGTGCAATCTGTCCTTTTTGTACAGGTCACATTTACCCCAGAAGAGGTTTCAATGATCCAAAAATGTGAATCCCTCTCCCATACACCAGCTCCTCAGCCGTACATTCATCTGCTCTATCCTCCTATTCCTATCCTCACCTAGCTCGCAGCATTGAGGATAATCCAGACATTACTACTCTTGAGGACCTCCTTTGTAAATTCCTGCCTAACTCTTGATACTCTCACTTCAGACTCTCATCATTTTCCCTTCCTATGTTGTTGGTTCCAATGATCTCCTGCTGGGCAGTCTCCCCCTTGAGAACATTCTGCATGCTCTCTGAGGTATCCTTGATCCTGGCACCAGGGAAGCAGCACACCATTCTGATTTTTCACTGCTGTCTACAAAAATGTCTGTCTGTGTCTTGGATTAGAGAATCTCTTAACACAATTGATTTGTTGGAACCTGACACACCCCTTATTGCATTAGAGCCAGTCTTAATACCAGAAATTTGCTGTTTGTGTTACAGACCCCTGAGAATCCAAACCGCCCCCCTACATTTTCCAAAACAGCATAATTGTTTGAAATGGGATAGCCACAGAAGACTCCTGCACTAACTGCCTACCTCTCTTCTCTTTCCTGGAGTTAAACCCATCTCTGTGACTGTATCCAACTTTTCTCCCTTCATATAACTACCATCCATCACACCCCCTTGCTCTTGCAAATTCCTCATTGCCTCTAACTGTCACTACAACCAATTCATTTGATCTGATATGATTCACAACCAACAGCATTTATTGCAGACATAATCCTCAGTAACATGTCAACTCTTCCTAAGCTCCCACATCCAACAAGAAGAGCATATCACTCTACTTAGGGTCATTTTTGCTTCTTCCAGTCTGCAGACACAGAAATAACACCATCTTATTCCTCTACAAAACACTGCTGCAGGCTAACTTAATAGTTATGGCTTATATTTTTAAGTTTAATCAAGAGACATATCTCAATAAAAGATATAATCAAGAAATTCAATAGTCACTCTACTCGCTACTGCAGACTTACAGCAAGGCCACACTTAAAAGCTTCTGTGCTGTAACCTCTCCCAACAGGTTCCTCCAAGATCAGTTGTGAATTTCATGTTTGTTAATTTTCCTGGATGCACTCTGATGTCTAGCGATACATGAATTCAAACAGCAAAAGCGATAACTCGCAGGTTCACAGCTGCGTCAGGGAACAGTATGGGTTTCTTTCTCTCTCTCTCTCTCTCTCTCCTGCACTGACCTGACCATAGGCTGCTATTGTCTGTCTCTCTCCCTTTTAAAAGTGCCATTGTTTTGACTTTTATTTTCCTCCAAATTTCCAAAACAATGCAACAGCACATAAAACAGTCATTGCTGGAATTTGAGGAAATCAGCAGATGCAAAAGCATGGATGACATTAGTCATCATCCCTGCTATTCGCAGTTCCGCAGCTGAGGTTGTCTCCAGGTCACTTTACAGCTGATGCTTCTCAAGTGAACCACTTGCACAGCATCAAAATGTCCAAATAAATTTGAGACCTGCAATGCGAAGGTTAATGGGTTGCCAGGGATGTGAAAGAAATAGCTCCAGAGCAGATAACCTTCCTTGATGCCCCAATGTTCAGTTTCTTCATGTACCATAAGGAGAGTGCTGAAGAATTCACCTATTTTGTCAAGGTTTGTAGTAACATTTCAATTCTAGCAGGCAACCTTAACAGTTTATTGGCCTTTAATATACAAGTATTGTATATATAACATACAATGCATAATAAGTATTGAGAAGGCAGAATTGCAGGCACAAAAAACTGGAGCTGGATAAAGCACAGCAGGTCAAGCAGTATCTGAGGAGCAGGAGAATTGAGGTTTTGGGTTGGGACCCTTCATCAGGATTTCCTCAGTTCTAATGAAGGGTCCCGACCCAAAATGTTGACTCCCCTGCTCCTCTGGTGCTGCTTGACCTGCTGTGCTTTTTCCAGCTCCTCACTTCATTGACTCTGACTTTCCAGCACCTGCAGTCCTCACTATCTCCAGAATTGCAGGTACCGCTTGGATAAACTGGCAGAGATTAATCAAAAGTTCTTACACATTTGGAGGAGGATTTTTGAGGTAGTCTCCAGGTTGCAAACAGTTTCCATTCTTGAGTCTGTTCAAAGGTCAATTACTACACAGGTCAGAACACAATGCAAACCAATATTTTAAAAAAGCCAGTCGTATGTACGAGGAAATGTTTGTATATTGGATCTTTGAAATTAATATTAACACACACACACACAACTTCCCCCCCGCCCGCCCCCCCCCCCCCCCCCCCCGATTGTGTTCATACGTGCAAGTGTTCAAAGTCAGACATTTCTAAATCAGGTACCTCTTGTACTGCTCACCAACAGAAAAATCCACAGGATAACATACATACTACTGCCATGGAGAGAAAGTAAAATATTGCAATGAGTCATTTCCTGGCATTTGCATGTCAAATTGCTCAAATTATAAAAATCTACTCCTGAAAGTCTTTACAACACAGCTGAGTTAAGCTAACTAGAACACGTAACCATTCTGCAAGCTGTTAGTCAGACTGTAATCAATAGACTCTCTGTCATACAGCCATTAACTACTTTTGTTGCAGTAACACATTTGCAAAATGTTTTCTTTCAATCTGTGCTATGCCTTTTTCAGGCATGATACCAAATACTAGTCCTCTGACATGGTACAGCCAGACACATGGATTCAAATTACCAATGCACACTTGTGAATTACATGCAATCAACTTTTCAGCATTGTAGTTTACATTTCTTCATGTCAATTTTTCCTGACACTTTCAATTATGATTACAGCAACTGTAACATTACCTGAAAATGCATGGCCTCAAACAAATAGCAAGAGACAGAAAATATTTTAGAATTATTCGGCAAAACGCTGCACTGGATCTTCAGCATTGAATCATGCTTAGCTTTGTAAATCTATCCAGTATGGTTACATAAAATAGTTATAGTGGACAAAATTCCTTTCCCCCCCACTGCAATATAAAAAGATTACAATATTATGACTAAGTGAACCAAACTCTGCAGTTACCCAAAAACCACTTAATCACATACGTCTGACAACAAACCCCAGAGTGAGCATCATGACTTTTAGCTTACATCTGATCAAATCTACATCTGTTTTACATTCTTTTGGCTTCTATCACAGAGATTTACTGCTTCCAAGCACAAATCGTTTTGCACTCTACAGATTAAAGCTAGCCCCTAGAGGATTGAAGTTATGCACAGGAATACATTTTCAACAATTACCTGCAAGATTTTACCCCACTGTGGGACATCTGCAAGTGAACGGTGACACAGATAGTAAACTGTGAAACCCTGCTCACTATGAAGTACAAAGCATACTATCTCTCTACCCTGCCCTTCATATAGGCCTCAAGTGTTTCACAGGAAGCACAAGATTGCTGGTGGGCAGCAGACAATTAAATGATTGACGGAGTGGAAAGAGGTGTTGGGGTCAGGCAGGTATTATTGTTGGAAGAGAAGGTTTCCTTGGAGAGATTACAGCATGCTTCTACTTCTCTCGGCAAAGAATCAAACAAAATGTAAATCGCATGCAATCATGGGCCTCTTCTGGTTCTTGTGCTCACATCATCCGATGGTCTGAATTCAAACTGTAGTTAAGGCCTCAGTTACACAATTAGGATGAAATCTCCACATCTGAATGGATCTTGCTGTCTGCCGGTGAGTGTCCTGACTGTGCTAAAATCAGATTAAAACAAAGTAGATCACTGCCCCAACTATAATAATTCAGGTTAAGATCAGGTCTGACAGCTTTAATTTGGATATATATTTTGCAAACTCACAAAACGGCTTCAATTGCAATAGCTCTTTGCTATTTATTCATTCATGGGATGTCAGTAACACTAGCTGGGCCAGCATTCATTCACCTTCCCAACTGCCCTTGAGAAAGTGGTGTTGAGCTGTCTTTCACAACCACTGCAATGCTTGAAATGTATGAATACCCACAGTGCTCTAGGATTCTGAAGCAGCGACAGTAAAGGAACATGATATCATTCCAAGTCAGGATGGAAGGTAATTGTGCAAGTAGTGTTGACAATATTAGCAGATAAATATTTAATATTGTCATGCAACATATGTTTATTGTGTTTTAATGCGTTATTTCCTCTATCTTACAGACCATTAAAAGGCTGTCATACGAATATGTTAAGCATGTATTTGCTTATCTACCAGCAGTAAGTTCTCAGTTAATAGATAAATGTCAGTCGTGCAAGTATGAATGAGGCAGAAACGCCTGCATATGTAATAACACGGTGAGACACTGAGCTGCTGCTCATTAATAAGTGAATAAATGATTCTTTAAAAATATATTCTGCATTTTACCATTCAATCACCACATCATTAACTTTGTAACACTGGATGAGTAAAAAATGACACTCATCCTAACAGTTAAAGCCTGTGAGAAATGAAAGGACCATTGTGGGTAAAGAGTGCAGCAGCTCCACACAAGAACGACAGGGATTCTGGGAAGTGTTCAGCATTTGGGATTTAGAGCCATTTTGACATTCAGCAGACGCACGAAAGGTACTCTGTGAAGGATGAAGCTGATGCGGGTTCCAGAGATCTTAACATTTCCTCCTAGTGAAGTTCAGGACTCAATGAGGTGGAAACTGCTTTCAGTTTGCCAACTCATCCATAGTATATTTTCTTCTGGTTAGCCATTTCAGGATGATGAACAGCTACCTGCCTGTCATTCAGGATGGTCACTGATAGAGCTACTGGGAAATGAGTTGGCACCGTTTGTGTAAAGAGCAATGGATTATTTTTTATCTTAATTAATTCCTTTTCAGTCAAGGAGAGAAAAATGATTTAAGCTGAGAACACCACAAGGATTCAAGCTTCAAATACCGTCAAGGTTGAGTGGTGAAATTGATGAATTAACATCCGTCCCAAAAATGCTTCACTTGACCATGGCTGAATCTAAGTTCCTTCCACTTACATTTTGATAATAAAAAGGCTGCACAATTAGAAAGCTCTATAGACAAAATCTCAGCCTTCATTAGATTCAGTTTTGCTTATAAGAGAGATGAAATAAGGCTGAATTTTAACCTAATCGACACCTTTGTTTTCCGTGCTGCTTTCTGCAAAAGTAAGGAAATCATTCCATTTTCTCAAAATAAATGTCTCCACCCCCATGGGCTGAGGTATTGCTCCCTAATTTGAGGCAGCAGAAGCTTTTCCACCATAAACTCCACAATAGTGACAATTTTAAAATGAAAGGCACCACTCACCACATGTCAATTGGTTTTCCTTCAAAGTTTTGAATGGCCTTCCCTGCAGAGCACTTGGGTAGACACACACAGTTTCATCTGCTATTCGAACTGAAGAGTTTCTGGCCCACTGTAAGAGCCACCTAAGGTTGCAGTCACACATTAGAGATTCAGTGCTAAAGTGCCTGTAAAACACAAATGAATTCACAAATGAAGATGGAACCTTCCCATCCATCACTCTGATGTCAATATCTGATACATTAACATTAAGATTATATTGTTTTTCTTCTTCTTGAGTTTCAGTTTCGCTTTGTACCATGCTAATACTATCCTTAATTGAAAACAATGAAGATACTGGAATATAGGTTTGAGTCATAATGATTTACATTTTGCTCATATACATATATTCATAATTCATAAGTAACATTCTATGTTCTATGTGTCATTCAAATCAATGAACATAACATCATTATTACACAGATCACATATCCAGCAGACTCAAACACTGAATTTTTTCAGGAACTTATGCTGCAAAAAACTCAAGTATATATGAAGCCTTAGCGGGACAGAGTTAATGTAAACAGTCAGTTTGTTATGCATTTGACTGTGTTTCCAAAGCTGAAGTTGATTTGGAGCAAAGCAGAACTGGTTATGAAAGAAATAGAGTAACTTTAAAAATAAAGCTAACGTAACCTGCACAAAATAGACAAAGTAAAATCATTGTAGACAATATGTTAATCAATTAAGTATAATAAGATTCGATTCCTGTCTAAGTAATCTGAAAATGAAAATAAAATCAATCGAAAGTTAATTCATGAAAAAATTAAAATGCATTTTCCATGATCCTCAGTGTTTCAAAGATGAAAAATTATTTCTTGAAGCACTGATAAATGCAGCAACCAAATAATCAACAGCAAGGTTCCATAAACAGGAGGTACTTCCTAGTTTCACCTTTAAATGTCTGGCTCACATTTTTGTACAATGCACCATTGACACCAACAACATAACCAGCAGATATTGTTTCTCTCTATCTACCTTATGCGCTTGCCTGAAGATATTGCTCCTTTTCTTTATTTAAAGCTACACGCAGCACTGTAACCTCTCCAGGCTTGAAATCTGTCGTTTGGAACTACCATTTGTCTGAAAATTGTTTTGTCAAGAGTTTTATTTCATGCTATGCAACACTTAAAATTTGGGTGGTTATTGATGCTCCAGGCAAGTCCTGAGCAGCACAGCTAAAGAGCAGTGCTACACTAATGGACTTTTCCGAATTAGTTTGGCGATTGTTCCTCAACACTGTTCAGGCAAAAACATTCTTTATAAAATGCAGAAGAATGACTCTCAAGAAATAAAAGCATTTAATTTTTGTTCAGTTGGCCTGGAACCAGACAGAATGAAAGTGATCAAAGTTTGCTCCTCTTGCAGAAAGACACTTAGTTTTGTGGAAAGGAGATTTTAAATAAGATTGCATCGGTGAACAAGTGGTATTTTCACTCAGTATTAGGCCATCGGTGGCATTTTTCCTCATGAACATTTAATTTCGTATTTTTATATGTCCAGGATCTTCAACTAATATTCTATCCATCAAGTACTGCATTCTTTAATTGATGATTTCAGTTTCAAAAACAAAAACAAAATTCCTATATCTTTCCAGAGCAATTGAGTGGAAGCTGCACTGCTGTAAATGAGCAAAACCTGTAGGACTTCCACTTTCTTCTAACAAGATCAGTGACGTGTGTCAGGAGTCTATCCACATAGCATGTTGCTGCATCTTGAGAGGTTTGAAGCATCCAGGGAACAAGCAAGTATCACATCTTCATTAACGGGTGTGCGACTGAACCTGAGGACTCACATTGCTGTTATATCCTAGCACCCTGTAAACTTCTGAGGTTACTCATTTTGAAAAAAAAAAGCATTAATGCAAACCCACCAAATCAGATCAGGCCTAACTAATTCCAAAAGATTGGCAAGGTGGGAGAAGTGGAGGACCATAGAGTCAGGAATTGGCCCATTATCTGCTGATCCATAAGCAAGCTCCATATATTTGACTTTGCCTCAAAACTCTTAATACCTTTTGATAACAATAGTTTATCCATCACAGTTTCTCCATTTTGGAAAAACAGTCTTCCAAACTTTTAGCACACTTCTCATGTGGAGGTATCTCCTAGCTTCAACCTTAATTGTCTGGCTCCCATTCTTATACAATACCACAACAGATATAGTTTCTGTCTCTGGATGTAAGTTTGCTCATTCAGGTGGAAGGTTCAATTTCAGACATTTCGTCACCATACTAGGTAACATCTTCAGTGAGCCTCCGGGCGAAGGCTTTGACCAGAGGCTCACTGAAGATGTTAGCTAGTCTGGTGACGAAACGTCTGAAAATGATCCTTCTAGCTCAGCAAGCAAACTGACATCCAGAACCTCAACCTGAGCTATAAATCTTCTCCAAACTCATTTATATTTTCTCTCTATCTACCTTATATGTTTCCCTAAATATATTAAAAACTTTGATCAAATTATCCTTAACTTTCTAAATTCCAAGCTATACAACCTTAGTTTGTACAAACTTTCATTGTAATTTAACCTTCAGAGTCTAGGTTTCATTCTCGACAAACAGTGCTGCCATTCCATGAAGGCCAATAAATCCTTCCTGAGGGTTAGTACCCAGCACAGCTCACAATGCTCCTGGGATGCTTTATCCATGACCTTAGATAGCAGAAACATAGAGTCAACCCTCACGCATTCTTTAGCCTTTTGGCTATTTTCTGTATCTGTTCATGACGTTTTATTCATCCATGTATGTGGAATCTTAATTATCTTTGTACCACCACTGTTTCTAGTTTGTTTACCATGCAGAAAGTACTCTGTCTAACACATTTTAGGTTCAAGTGGATAATCTCAGATTTGCCCAGTAATGTTTGATTTTTGAGGTTTGTTTCTTTATTTTTCAATTTAATAGTAAGAATTACTGTAATGTTTAACTTCTAACTTCATTTTTTCTTTCTACATTGTTGCGCTTCGGCGGGTTAGTGTGGACTTGTTGGGCCGAAGGGCCTGTTTCCACACTGTAAGTAATCTAATCTAATCTAATCTAAACATTATTCTAATGATTCTGTACCCAGACACCTGTTATCTAAGATGGCGCCTTGTGTGGCGACATTGTACACTTTCACTGTACTCTTTTAGCTTTGTACTTGAGTACATCTGACAATAAAAGTCTAAGTCTTTAAAACCTAAATATAGAAATACATTGGTCAAAGTTTTGTCATTTCAAATAATTTATCAAAATCTCTTTGCAATTATATGCTTCCATCCACTGGGCTTCCAAATGTCATCTATATTTGTTTTATGAGTTGCATTCCAGGGCATGCAGTCAAGTGCCTGAGTCCGTATTTCAATCAGATGAACTGCATTGGCCTGTAGACTCTCACAAAGAGTGGCATTGTTTAATAACAAGCAAGACCCAAATGTTATTTCTACCCCAAGGAAGTTCTAGATTACATGATAGTCAAAAAAAAACTTCTAGGTTCAGCACCCAGAAAACTCTCTAATTTCTTGTTAGTTGCCCAGGTGTTCTTCATAGAGCAAGCTTTGCAAATTTAATAATATATCTAACTGTGATCAGTTTCCTAAGTTTATTAATAACCAGAGTGCATTTAATAAGCACTTGCACGGTTCAGTTTGCAGAGGGAGCTGACACTGTCAGCCCCACATGTTCATACTGTTACAGATCGCTTATGTTGGTCCCTCAGAGACCAATTTTTAAAAGCATTCTGTCAGAATAAAAGAAAATAATCGAACAATGTAGGATTAAGGTCAGCAGATCATGACACTCTCACATACAATCAAACTAAATGAGTGTCTCTGCATTATTCATGATTTGGAAATGCCGGTGTTGGGACTGGGGTGTACAAAGTTAAAAATCACATAACACCTGATGAAGGAGCAGTGTTCCAAAAGCTAGTGCTTTCAATTAAACCTGTGAGACTATAACCTGGTGTTGTGTGACTTTTAACTCTGCATTATTCATTATGCATAAACAATGTGCATTCCAGTATCAATTTATATTTCGCAAGAAGCTTGCAAGGTTTATACTTTTATGCACTGTTTTCAAAACAGAGTTTGAGAGACAATACTATTCACTGGTTATCCACTGGTTTGCATCAAATAGCAAGTGTTTGTGTAGGAAGCCCAAGAAGGATGTGTTAACCAGCGATTTAACATTGGGAAGATCGCTGCAATACCAGCTAAGTTCAACTGTGTTGATGGCAGTTTAGGGGTGATATCACCACCCTAAATGAGATCAATTAGCTTAATTCAGAGCCGTAATGCTCAGGGTGTCTCAGCTATTCATTGCTCTGATTGAGCTATTAGTTGATCTTTCTAACTTGATAATTCAACACTGATCTGGAGTTCCAACAAAAGATCATTGATTTGAAATGTTCACTCTGGTTCTCTCTAACCACAACTGCTGGCATATTCTCAGCCTTTCAGTACTTTCAACATGCTCAGTTTTTATTCTTGATCCTTTTCTGTTTTCACCTTTGTGTCAACTGTACATGTCTTTTTTGTGTTTCACATACGTTATCATTTTCCATGTTAAGCATCTGCTTTTTTTAAGACAACCATAAATATTTATTCAGCATCTTCTGAATGCTAGCAATCTCCCATAACTCATCTAGTCAGAGAAGAAGACACTGAGGCACTCCTGCTTAAAAAGGGATTAAGGCAAAAGACAGATTAGCCTTACTGCAGTCATGGATAAGAGCCTGGAATCCATTCTGAAGGATGAGATTTCTGAATACTTGGAAGTGTATGGTAAAATCAGGCAAAGTCACCATGGTTTCATCAAGGGGAGGTCATGCCTGACAAATCTGCTAGAATTCTTTGAGGAAGTAACAAGCAAGTTAGACTAAGGAGAGGCAACGGACATTATCTACCTGGACTTAAAGATGGCCTTTGTCAGGGTGCTGCACAGGAGGCTACTGGGTAAGATAGGGGCCAATGGTGTTAGAGACAAGGTACTAGCATGGATAGATGCTTGGCTGCCTGGCAGAGAGCAGAGAGTAGGGATAAAAGGGTCTTCTAAGGATGGCAGCCAGTGACAAGTGGTGTTCTGCAAGGGTCAGTGTTGGGACCACAACTTTTCACTTTATATATTAACAATATAGATGAAGGGACTGAGGGCATTCTGGCTAAGTTTGCAGCTGATACAAAGATAGGTAGAGGGACAGGTAGCATTGAGGAGGCAGGCAGCTGCAGAAGGATTTGGACAGGTTAGGAAAGTGGACAAATGGAGTACAACATGGGAAAGTGTGAGGTCATGCGCTTTGATAGGAAGGAGTATGGACTATTTTCTAAATGGTGAGAAAATTCATACGTCTAAAGTGCAAAGAGACTTGGGAGTTCTAGTCCAAGGTTCTCTCAAGATAAACTTGCAGGTTGAGTCAGTCGTTTGGAAGGCAAATGTAATAGTGGCATTTATTTTGAGAGGACTTGAATATAAAATCCAGATTCTATAATGCTCAGGTCAGGCCATATTTGGAGTATTGTGTACAGCTTTGGTCCCATTTTTCAGGAAGGATGTACTGGCCCTGGAGCATGTTCAGAAAAGATTAACAAGAATGGTCCCAAGAATGAAAAGCTTAACATATGGGAATGTTTGTGGACTCTGGGTTACACTGTATGGAGTTTAGAAGGATGAATGGAGATCTAATTGAAACATACAGAATACTGAATGGCCTGGACATAATCGATATTGGGAAGATGTTTCCATTGGTAAGAGAGACTAGGACCCAAGGGCAAAGCCTTAGATAGAAGGGAAGACCTTTTAGAATGGAGATAAGGAAACTCTTGTTCAGCCATACAGTGAAATCTATGGAATTCACTGTCACAGAAGGCTGTGGAGGCCAGATCATTGAATATATTTAATATGGAGATAGATAGGTTCTCAATTGTCAAGGGGATCAAGATTTATGGGGAGAAAGTGGGAGAATAGGGTTGAGAAACTTATCAGCCTTGATTGAGTGGTGGAGCAGACTCGATGGGCTAAATGGCCTAATTTCTGCTCCTATGTCTTATGGTCTTATAGAGATAGAATGTAAAAAAAAGGATCATTTATGGCATTTGTAAACATCGATCCTTCCCAAACAGCTGGGTACCTCAGCCAATATTCCATGGAATATTATATTTTCTTAAATATGATGTTGAATCATTAATGGTGGAGACTTTCAGGATACAGCACAATTTGGGTTGTGATCTTAGGTGATGCTTTGGGGTCAAATGTTGCCATGAGCTTGAACAGATCCCCGACAACTGAGTGGCCCCTTTAAAATGTTGATGCCTTTTCTCTATGATGGTTATTAATTGCTCACTGGAGCCTACTTTCTGTGGGTACAAAAAGCCTAGGTGCTCCTTTTGTTTCCTTCCTGCCTTTTTTAATCAACTCCCTGCATGGAATGGGGTTTATGAAAGATTGGGAAGTGAGTGGGAGGGTGGGAGGAGAATGATAGCAGGTGGCGTGGTGGGGTGAGGATAGGGGAAGGATTGCAGAAGGTTGGAGGGCAGAGTAGGAAGAGGAGATTGGAGTGTCTGGGCGGGATATGATGGAGGGAAAGATGATGGCGAGTAAAAGAAACAGGGTTATGGGGGTAGAAGGGACAGATTATGTGGAATGTTCAAATCCATTCACCCATCTTCACTGAAAATACCCAATACCAACCACGGTAGTGTTCCCAAATTTTCACCCACAGTCAAACAAAGTCTGAGGCATTAAAAACGAAAGACTTGGAAAGAGAAAGAGAGAGAGAGAGAGAGAGACAGAGACAGAGAGAGATGCCTATCAATGCGACATATGAGCATGGGCTGAGGTTTTGTTCTGTAGAATAAAGTCTCGCCCAAGAATCAGAGAACAAGAGGAGAACCCCCATCTGTTCTGGAGGGCAGCCTGACAGAAACCAGTGTTTTCCCACAATTGAGATCCCTGGATCAGAGGTCCCATCCACAGAGAGCTTCCCACTCACCCACTGTGCATGACCATGGAATAACCCAAGCCACAGTTAATTGGAGACAGGGTGGGATTGAGGCACGAGAGTCATGGTAGTGTGGAGGGTCGGGAGCAAGGGCATCGTTTTCAGTAACTATCTCCCTGCCTGATGCCATGTCCCTCAGTTGGGCACAGATCCCTGACGGCAAGAGACTTTTTGCAAGGTCACTTGACAAACCAAAAATGTTTTACTGGGTGGGTTTCTGCAGGTGTGAGGGACATTAACTGTAATGGGGCTGAGGAATTAGGCATATTACCTGATTCTTGTTGGAGATGGTCATTTGCACCACACAGGTGTCAGGCAATTTTTCCTGCCACTTTTCAGCCCAAGGCTGGATATTGTCCAGATCTTGTTATATTTGAACATGGACTGCTTCAGTATCTGAGGAGTCACAAATGGTGCTGAATATTATGCAATCATCAGCGAAAATCCCTACTTCTGACCTTATGAGGAGGGTCGGTCATTGAAGAAGCAGCTGCAGTTAATTTATGTCATCACATCTCTAAACAGGTTGATTAGAAAATGTCTATTCTAAGAAACACCTACAGAGATGCCACAGAGCAGACATGCCTGACGTCCACCAACAACAATCATCTTTCTCGATGCGAGGTATATCTCTAATCGGTGCAGAGTTTAACCCCCAATTCAAACTCACTCCAGTTTAGCTAGATCAGATTGATGCCACACTCGGACAAATGCAGCCTCCATGTCAAGGGCAGCCACTCTCCTCTCACTTCCAAAATTCAGGTCCTTTAACCATATTTGGACCAAGGCTGTAATGAGGTCAGGAGCTGAATGGCCCTGGCAGAACCCAAACTGAAAGTCACTGATCAGGTTATCACTAAGCAAGTACTGCTTGATAGAATTTTTGGTGACACTTTCGATTATTTTACTGCCGTTTGAGAGTAGACTGATATGGCAGTAATTAGCTGAGTTGGATTTGCCCTCCCTTTTATGTACAGGATATAACCAGACATTTTTCCACATTGTCAAGTTGATGCCATCATTGTAGCTGTATTCTAAAAGCATGGCTAAGGGTGCAGCAAGCGCTGGAGCACAGAGCTTCACTTTGATTGCCGGAATGTTATCAGAGCCCACAGCCTTTGCGGGATCTAATACCTCCAGCCATTTCTTTATACAACATGGAGTGAATCAAATTAGCTGAAAACTGGCACCTAGGATGCTGGTTTGCTCTGGAGGAGGCTGAGATGGATCTTCCACTCAATGCTTCTGGCTGAAGGAGGTTCCACGTGCTTCAGTATTACCTTTTGCACTGATATATGGGCTCCCCCGTTATTGAGGATGGGGATATTTGTAAAGCCTGTTCCTTGACAGTGAGTTGATTTACTGTCCACCAACCCCTCATAACCAGATGCAATAGGACTGCAAAGCTTAGATCTGATCTGTTGACTGGGGGATTGCTTAGCTTTGTCTATCACTTGCTTTTTACACCGTTTGGCAAGCAAACAGTCATGTTTGGTAGCTTCACCGGGTTGACACATCTTTTTCAGTATGCCTGATGCTACTCCTGTCATGACCTTCTGCACTCTTCACTGAGCCAGAGCTGAATCCCTGGCTGAATGGTAATGGTTGAGTGGGGGATATGTCACACCCATGAGGTTGGACTACAATTTTGCCGCTGTTGATAGTCCACAGCACCTCATAGATGCAGAGTCTTGAGTTGTCAGATCTGTCCAAATTCTGTCCCATTTAGCACAGTGATAGTGCCATACAATGGGATATAGGCTATTTTCAACGTGAGAGGTTTTGTCTCCATAAGGACTGCGTGGTGGACACTTTTGTCAAACTGTCAAAGATAGATCCAGTTGTGGAGAGTCAGACTGATAAGCATGAGGTAATGTTTTTTCCCTTTTGTTGGTTCCCTCACTATCTGCTGCAAATCTAGTCATGCAGCAATGTCCTTTAAGGTCTCGAGCAGCTCGTCCAGTAATGTTGCAACCGGGTCACTCTTGCTAATGGACATTATAGTGCCTCATCAGGAGTACATTCTTATGCCATTGCCATGCTCAGTGTTTCCTTCAAGTGGTGTTCAACATGAAGGACATAGCTTTACACAAACTTTCAGGTAGAAAACATTATTTGCCTCAGGCAAGCTCATCCATTTTTGCAAACAAAAGTAAAACCATTCGGATGCTGGAAACCCGAAATAAAACACAACGTTATGAGAGACCCATCAGGTCTGACAACAACTGTGGAGAGAGAGAGAGAGAGACAGAGAGAGAGAGAGAGAGAGAGACAGAGTTATTGTTTCCATCTTCAGAATTATTCCAAAGGAGTGAAATTAAACTCGAAATGCTGACTCAGTTTTTCTATCTGCAGATGCTGCCTCAGATCCTGAATTTCTGCACTATGTTTTAAAACTATCCATTTCCTACTTTACATCTATCTAAGCTAACTCTAGATATACACAGGTCTAGAAGACTCATATTTATTGAAAGGACTTCTCTTGGAGGAGATAAATCAATAGTTGAACACATATTGGCAAAAGATGTTGGCCATGGTTTGCAAATGGTACATGAGCAATCAATTAAAAGTACGATGTGATCAAAAAGATCCAACAGGTCTTGAGAAGAAGGCTAACCTCAGAGGTGAGGACTGTGGGGATCAGCATAGTGGGCAATTTCTTGTCTTCACAGAATAAACAATCTCTTGGTGATCAGCACAACATATTCACCTGTGGAAATAACACTACTGATAACTACTTCCATCTGGCTAGTGATGCACAGTCAAGTCTTGGATCTATTCAAACAAGGAGGTTAAAAGAACTGGCAACCATGGGGTTGGAAACAATAAAAAGGAATAGTGGGCAATGTTTCAAAGCAGATCAACAATGTATATTTAGCAAAACAAGCATCCGTTTCGTTCAAAAAGCACATACCAGCAAACCCTACTGAAGATGTAAAAGCTGTGGCTCAAAAATGAATATTGCTAAGCTCTCACCGTCGAAAAACAGAGTTACAAAATATCACCAGACACACTGTTTCAGTACACACTGATCCCCTGGAGCATGAGTGTAAGTTAAGGCAATTTTCAGCCACAATATAGAAATATACTATGTCAAAATATTAGAAGTCAAATAATAAATTGGTCTTTGAAATGACTAAAATTTTGTAATCCTAAAATCTAAGAACTTGGGAAAAAACAGGGCATAAAGTTATCTTACAGATAGCACTAATACATCAAGTAAGAATTGCCAGTGGGTTTAATCCTTTTTCTTTTTCCTTTTCGATCTTCAACAGTGCTCTAATTTACGTGATTCGCCTTCCACATTTCGAATGCATTTTGTACAAAAGGTGATCATGGAATCCTCCATGACTAAAAGACAACCTGACAGGTTCAGTTGTTGCAAGATGTTATTTTTAGTCGTTCTGTTGCATTTATTCTATGATGGCAATCAGGAGTTTCACAATACAAACCACAGAGCCAACCAAATAACACACTCTGAATGGCATACGAGTTCTAAATTTGCTCATCTCTTTCACTTAATTAAATAGACCAGCAATTTTGCAGTGGATTCTATGTCAGGACATTTCGTGCTCTGTAAAGGGTGGCCATAGTTCCCATCATGCACTGTGACTAACACTGCTGACAACCTGTTATCATATAATTAAGTTATAATTAGGAAGATTACGCTAATAATCAAACGTTATTGTTCAACAAACCATCACAGGGATGGCACGGTGGCCAGTGGTTAGCCCTGCTGTCTGAAGTGCCAGGGATCCAGATTCCATTCTGTGTGGAGTTTGCATGTTCTCCCAGTGTCAGCTGGGTTTCCTCTAGGTACTCTGGTTTCCTCCCACAGTCAAAGAATGTACAGGTTAGGTGGATTGGCCATGCTAAATTGTTCATAGCTTCCAGGGAAGTGCAGGCCAGGTGGATTACCCACAGGAAATGCAGGGCTATTGGTAGGGACGTGGGTCTGGGTGGTTACTTGTCCAAGGGTCAGTGTGGGCTCAATGGGCTGAATGTCAGGCAGCATCCAAAGAGCAGGAGAATTTTCGTTTCGGGCATGAGCCCTTCTTCAGGAATTCTGAAGAAGGGCTCATGCCCGAAACGTCGATTCTCCTGCTCTTTGGATGCTGCCTGACTTGCTGCCCTTTTCCAGCAACACATTTTCAGCTTTGATCTCCAACATCCGCAGTCCTCACTTTCTCCTCAATGGGCTGAATGGCCTGCTTCCACACTGTAGGGATTCTATGATTCCATGAAATCCCAAAAAAACCAAGATGATTAACTTGCCTGACTCAATGCTACTCAGGCCAAAAACAATTCATACCAGGATTCATGATGCCATTTACTAACAAGAACAGTGGGAAGAATAGATTCCTAATCTACTGCTACATGACTTAAACTATACCCTTCAAAACCCTTTACATATTTAACACACACAACTACAGTAAGACAAACAAAAGGCAAATGCCTTAGTACATCTATTTTGGGTAGAATAACATAGACAGAATAAACAAAATTCAGAAGATCAGAAGTCTCTGCTACAAGGTGGAAACATATTTCCTCACAGTCCTTCTGATTTTAGCAGTGTTGACATGCTATTGTCTGTACGGAGATGACCATTCTCCAGTTTGATGATAGTTAGGTGGACCCTTTATTTTTATGTATCAGCACCATTAGATTCAAATACACAGATGGGATTTTCTTTCATTGGCCCACCTAAAGCTGGCACCTACATGTTAACAGAGCATGGTAATAATATTCTATAACTGAGGATGAATCTTGTGAAATCTGGACTTGGTCAATGTGAGTTGATTAGTCATTGTAATTTTAAAAAATATAGATAACCCCGTATAATGTGAGCAATATAAAGAATGAACCTGGGCCAGTTAAAAAGAATTGATTACTAGAAATTTGAATTTCAGATAATGAATGGTATACTCACAAAACTTTTAATGCGCTAAGTTCAATGAACAGTCCAAGAGGAAGGGTTGAAAAAATGTTCCCCGACAAATTCCTGCAAAAAAAACCCATCAATTTTACATTGGCATCAGGATACAAGGCAAATTGGTTGTGGTGGCGGAGATAGTTGGGGAATCAGGAATGAGGGTGAGGTCAAAGCAGGGGAATTGTTGCAAATTTGCATAATATTATCATTGAATACAAACACTTAAATTTACTGTTCATCACTAGGAGTGAGACATTAATGGAATGAAAAGGTGAAGTTCAGTTCTTTAAGCCCATTACTTCTGGAGGGCAGACAGAATCTATTCAAATACATACATCATCCAATTCAAGAAGACTTCTTGAAGTTTGTGTCCACCAGTAACTTGATTGTACCTTAAGTTTCCATCTAGTAATGGATTATTGAGTTAATTATAAGTCAAAGAAAATTTTAATATTAACACTGTCGGTAACTCAATTGGAATAAACCACAATTGTCATTTGTTTAACTTTCAAATACTCTAAATACTTTGATCAACATTCTATAGAAAACCTGTCATTTACAAAATATCTTTTCACTAATTGCAATAAATTGATGTTTTTGATATAACATACATAGATATAATACACAAAGGTGTACATATATAAGAATTAGAACTTGCTAATAATTCACTGGAATTATTGAGCTACAATGGGGACAATGCACATTACTGGGCCCTAGGATTATGACATGCAATTACCCCACAGACAATTGAAGTGATGCAGGTATTTCACTCTGCTGTACAGCTGCAAGTTTGGTTCAAAGAAAAAGCAGTGCTCAATGAGCACCCCTCAATGAGGTATAGCCAAAGTAGACCCTACTCCTGCCCAAGGTGGAGGCAGAAGTGTTCCTTAACGACCCAATAAGAACTCTGATGAGAGCTCTCTTTCCCTGTTCAATCAGGTTTCCCCCACCATCTCTGCTCCACCTCTAAGTCATGCTGCAGCCTAAGAGGAACTGAATGAGTGGGTCAAGGTGTTCTGCTTGATGCCTTTCAGACCCACACCATTTCAAAAAATCCCTTCTGAACACATATTCAAATGTACTTGTTTAAAAGAGGGGTTCAACCCAATCCGAATGGCACAAAATGGCAGGTTGGCCATAGAATCAACATTTGCCTCTAATTGATGCCACAGTCTGTCCAACCTGCAAGATTCCAGTACCTCTGCTCTTCCTGACATGGTGACTAGGGCAGGTTATGCTGTACCTTTTTTTCATCTCTCGAACCAAATTCTGTGGCCATTTCCTACAAATCTGCAGCATCGCATCTATTAAATCTTCATTGTCATCATCAAAACATCAGTGATACACATAGCATCCATGTACCTTCATCCTTAAGTATTTTTTTAATAGCATAGTTATTTCTGACTCATTATAATGAACTAATCTAACCTTAAAGTGTTGGCCTAAGTGATTTTTAACCATTTCTAATTCTGTGGCATTCTCATTACTTTTATGAGCAAAATTGCTTAAAATTAAGCTTGCCCTTAAATTCTCAGCAGATTGAAGACACAGATTAAAAACAATTGAAGAGAACCTTCATTAAGTGACTAAAAATAATTAAAAGCTATGTACTTACAGCTTAGTCAAACTGGTGAGGCCTGTAAATATCTCAGGACTCAGACATCCTATCCTGTTGTTTGACAGATCTCTGCAAACAGAATACAAAATAATTTATTTGTGAAATACAACTATATGCTGAAACATGGCAGTGATAGAATAAGTAATGTGGAACAGAGTGTTAGAAAGCAGGAAACTGCAGAGATAACATTTATGGTCTAAATGCTCCCAAGTTAGATTTCAGACAGTTTGTACTGAAGGTACAATAACTTGATTCTCTGTCCCTGGCAAGATGAAGGGCAAAGTCTGCCTGGTAACATATCCCTCATTATTTTTTCAGTGGCCAGTGCATATCACATTGATTAGCAACAGGGATAGCTGAGTCAATCCTGACTACAGGCAGCTGGTAGCAACATGTCAATCTGTTGATCAGGAAGCTAGAGGTGTTTGTATGGCATGAGGCTGAATGGTCAGCTGCCACCATGATGGGAATCAAAATTAAACAGTACCAAAGAAAGAGGACAAGTAATAAAAGAGGAAAGTAGGTCTAGGAAGTGGTAACATGAAAAAATTACAGAATGATATACAAATATACAAATATTTAAAAAAAAAACTTTGAACCAACTCAGATTGCAACTTGTGTTGTACAGATACAAAATGCAAAAAAGCACATGCACTAAATTATAGGGTCTGACTCTCTCATACAATGATAAGTAAGGATTTATTTACATTATCCAGAACCTAGTGATCTGGGCCAATCAGATATTGGAAGTACCTTGAATGACATGGATCAGGATCTCTCAAAAGTCCCAAGGTGCTGAGCCTAATCAAATTGCCTGTAACTTTTAGGCACCTGATGGACAATTACCCTACATTCAGCACCCTCAGAAAATATGTCCAATTCTGAACCAAAGTCAGAGGCTTTGGACAATTCAAACCAACCTACCTTGATCATGATCCAGGAAACATTAGAAGTTCCAATGGCTGAGTAACATTACGACTGATCATCAAATCCTCACTGGAGCATCCTCCCAAATCCAGAACTATTCCTTCAATTCCCCTTTAACTCCCCAGTAGGCCCAGGAACTGACCACAACCTAGACAGCAGTCTCCCTCCACAGCCACCAATCTGTCCCTGAGAACCCTTGGTAGGAAACACACTCCTGTCCCTCCAACCCCATCCTTTAACCAACTCAATTACCCACCCAAAACCATGACTCAGCCTCTCTGCCAACTGAACTTATTGTTTAACCTGGCTTGATTATCTCCCAGCCTGCCTATTTCATCAGACTAACCTCCTCCAAGTCATACCTAACCCACCAGCAATCACCCAACTTTACACTGGTACAACCAATCTAACCCCGTCATCCCATGACTCAGCTCCTCCCTGATTCCCCAATACCCAGATTGCCACTGTTATGAGATGTCACTCCTTTTGACCTGACCCAACATATCAACACATACATTCTGTTTCTTCAACCACCCATATGTAAACCTATCATCTTGTTTCAAACGTGTCTGGCTTAACAGAATTAGCAACAGAAACATCAGGTTGAGCTGAAAGCAATACTGAAGAAATTGACAGACCAGAAAAAGAAAGGGGGAGATGCACAGTGCACACATCAAGGAGCGGGAAATCACCCATGAGACAATCGGTTCAGATATAAATACCGAGCAGTGCTGCTCCTCTGAAAAAACTGAAGCAGAACATATAGTAAGCCAAACAACTATTGAAGCAGCAAGTGGAAGAGGTCCAGGCTTCAACAAAAACAAAAATAAAAAAATGTTGAAGAGTCTAAACAATGATTCTATCAGGTTATGAAGGAGAAAATATATTGAACCATCAGAAGGCTAAAACTTTAGAAGAATACAGTTTATAACATCATTGGTTCAAAATGAACCAGAAGATCTTAAGGAACAAAACAGCAATTGCTAAGAAGGTGTGCATTATTCCCATTAAGACGACTCACAGGCTCACTTAGTACTTTTAAGGAGTTAGGAGGGGAATGTTGCATGTCTACTTTACCTTTGAGAGAGTTTGCGTTTAAGGATTCCATCTACTGTATGTATTCAATGTTGTATGAGGAAGGAGGTGAATGTGCTGTAGACAAATTTGCAGACAGCACAAAAATAAATGGAAAGCAATGTTGCAAGAGTGGTCCAGACAGTTTACAGAGAGATAGTGACAAGGTTAAGTCAGTGGGCAGAAAGTTGGCAAATGAAGGGTAAAATTGGAAAATGTGAAGCTGTCCTTTCGGGTGCAAGAATAAAAGAACAGAATATTATTTAAATGGAGTAAAATTGCAAAAAGCTGAAACACAAAGGGGATACTTGTGCATAAAACACAAAGTTAACACAGAGATGCAGCATATAATTAGGAAGGCTCGTGAAATGTTTAGCCATCCAATATTAAGGCCTCCCTCTTATTTCAAGGAGATTGGAGTATAAGAGTAGGGAAATCTTACTGTAACTATACAAGGTGCTGGTGGTACCATATCTGTGAGCAGGTTTGGTCCCCTTGTTTAAGAAAATATATTACTTCATTGGAGGCAGTTCAGAGAAGGTTCACAAGGATGATCCATGGTATGGAGGCATTTGAACAAAGGTTAAATGGATTGGGACTCTACTCACTGGAATTTAGATAAACTAGGGGTGTGCTGATTGAAACACAGAATTTTTAAGGTGCTATACAGGGTAAATGCTCAGAGGATGTTTCCCCTCATGGAGGGTCTAGGATCAGAGGCATAGTCTCAGAATAAAAGGGCACCAATTTAAGACTGGGATGAGGAGGAATTTCTTTTCTGAGGATTGAGAGTCTTAGTAACTCCTTCACACAGAGAGCTGTGGGGGCAGAGTCCTTGTGCATATTTAAGGCTGAGAGACATAGATGCCTTATCTGCAGGGGAATCAAGGGTTATGGGGAAAGAGCAGGAAAGTGAGTGTGGGGAATGTCGGATCAGCCGTGATCCTATTGAATGGTGAAGCAGGCTAGGGGTGGGGGAGGTGCTGAACAGATATCATAGCACTCAGCATTGCGGCATTAATAATTTACAATCTGTATTAATAATTTTGGATGACGGGACAGTGTGTGTTGTATTGTCAAAACATGTGGCACTGGAAAAGCAGTGCAGGCAGCATCCGAGGAGCAGGAGACTCTACGTTTCAGGTATAAGACCTTCATCAGGATGAAGGGCTTATGCTGGAAACATTGACTCTCCTGCTCCTTGAATGCTGTCTGACTTGCTGTGCTTTTCCAGCGCCACATTTTTTGACACTGATTCTCCAGGATCTGTAATCCTCACTTTCTCCTAGTGTGCGTTGCAGTCCAAATTGCTGACAATATGTATGAAAGCAAGTTGTGAGGAGAATGTAAAATATTGGATATTGGCCACAGAGGTGGAACAGAAACCAGGTAGGTTATCGTGTTAAAAGCTGCCTCTGGTCGTTGAAGTTCAGATTTTCACAGGACAGCACCTCAGAGAGAGATTTCCTGTCCAGGTAAAGCCAATGAGAGTTGATATCTGTGAAAAGATAATTTCAGACAACTATGATTTGGAGATGCCGATGTTGGACTGGGGTGTACAAAGTTAAATATCACACAACACCAGGTTATAGTCCAACAGGTTTAATTGGAAGCACACTAGCTTTCAGAGCGACACAATCACCTGATGAAGGAGCGTCGCTCCGAAAGCTAGTGTGCTTCCAATTAAACCTGTTGGACTATAACCTGGTGTTGTGTGACTTTTAACTTCAGACAACTAAGATAACCGCTGCTGAGGCTACTGGTTACCTTGAGGGACGGAGTTTATATCAAAACCTTTCATCACACCACATGGAGGCATGATATCACAGGGGACCAAAAGGGAGAACATGAAGGCTCTCGCAGCAGCAGACCACATTGTCATACAGATGGATCCCTCTCTGTTTCGCATCATCTCGTCCTGTCTCCAATTCCTCCTGCTCCTCCTCCAGTGAGATGTTCCATTCTATCTTCAAGGTACACATCTCTTAGAATACGACCACAAAGAGCAAGACCCGCACAGCATAACGACTGATAATGGTCTGCCGCAACTTTACCTTCAGACCGATAAGATTAAATTATAAAAAACACAAACACTTACCTTTGTGAACTTTTCTAGGTGTCCTAGTACAAGAATCTCAATGATGTAGCATGCAAATATAACTAATAATTAGGATGGCAAATGGAACCAGTCTGTATTGCAAGGGGAATGAATCAGAAAAGTCACAAAATCTTGCTACGCCTGTGCTGAGTACTATTGAGACCACATTTACAGTACTGTATGCAGTTTTAATCTTCTTATTTGAGGAGAGATATATACTGCCAATGAAGATAGTTCAGAAAAGGTTTCCTGGCTTAATTACTGGGATGAAGGATCTGTCTTTTATGAAAAGATTGAGCAAATGAAGCTTGTACTCTGTGGAGTTGCAAAGAGTAAGAGGTGATCTTTTTGAGAGAAATAACATTGTGTGACAGCTTGTCCGTGTAGATAATGGATGAGTATTTCCTTGTGGGGGAGTTCTAGAACAGTAAGGGGCTGCAGTTTCAGAATAAATCTTCCTTTAAAAGGTGGAAATGAGGAACACTTTCTTCCTCAAAGGGTTCTGTGGAATTCTGGACTTCAAGGTAGTGGGGATTGAAGCATTGAATATATTCAAGGCTGAATTGGATGGATAGTTGATGTACAAGGAAGTCTCATGTTACAGGGGCTTGGGGGTGGGTAAACTGAAAAATGGAGTTGAAGCCACAATCAAATCAGTCAGGATTTCTTGAAGTTTTGGAGCTGCCTTGAGGGCCTACAACTGTTTCTATTTCTAGGATGGGATGTATATTGCATTGGATGCTTGAGATGTGCCATGGACTGCTCTACAGATTGTATTAATGGCTCGCCCTGACTGACTGGCCCACTGGGAATGTTAGTTGAACAATGCAGAATGGAATCCACTCCCAGGCAGCTTTTCTTCATTTCTGCAAACTAAAATGATGAATTGTGCAAACTGGACCCCAGGGCAAATTCTGATGCAAATGCCACTCAAACTCAACGGTGCACAATGCAGGAATTTATACCAATTCTCCTGTTACTAGTCATTATTGCCAAGTTGTTAATCGTACAACCCCCACACTGCAATGTTCTGTTCCTTGTAACTACAAGTAGTCCATGGGGATGTACTGATTTGTTTTTAACCCTGAAATGCTGCGCAATAGGAATACAATTATGTTTCAGACTAAAGATAGACAGCTGTGTAGAGATTTGTGTGGAATAACCTTTACAAAAGACATGAAGAAAATATTCACTCCATTTCAACTTTTGCATGATTAACATAGCATTAAAAAGAGTTGCTGACAGAAAAGAGTTCTGTCCATTTGTGCATGCTTCCATCAGGTTTTTGTTTGACAGCATTGTCATGGTCAGACCCACTTTGAGATACTACCAAAAGTTCTTAAGAAATTAATTTTCAAGCTGATAAGGCTCTGGAAGGTTTTATTCTGGAAGTACAAATAATACATATAAAAACATTTCACACATTGAGGAGTGTGAACACATTCCCCACAGTCAACTTTCATATCAACTCTCAATCCTTTCTCCAAAGAATTTACGACAGAGTAAATAGGTGTCAATGTACAGGACCACAATTTGCTTGCATAACCTTTGCAGCATTGGAAAAATCTCTAAAATATAAGAACTGTTTTGAAAAGAGTACACATCAGAAGAAAGTAACTCAAAATTTCAAACAATTCAAAGCTTTTTTTCTTTTGTTCTTCCTCAATCCACATCGTTATCAGGAACTCTTCATGAAACCTAACTAACTCTTGAAACAAGTCAAACCTACAAAAATGCTTCTCACATTGAAGCCCAAATCCCTCAAATGAAATTCATTTTAAGAGACAGGAAAAGAAAACTGATTTCTAAACAGGTGCTAAAGCCTTTAAAATAAAGAAAAAGACTTTAATCTCTTAAACCGTGAAACTGAAGATAGCTTAAACCCTTTTACCCATGGGGTTGCTGCGAGAGGAATGTGAATTTTTGCAGACTGCACATGAATGCATCTTCCCCGACATCACAGCAAACTTTATAACCAATAAACGAAAACATTTCATTGCTCTGAAAAATTTACAATATATGGTATCAGCGCCACAAAATATATTATTTCAGATTTGATCAAGAAACACTGCCAATTTTTAAAAAAATGCTTTCATTTTGCTTGGTGCAGTGTAAACAGGCCACTAAAAAAAACATTGATCATCTGCTTATGCAGTGAAGTGTATCTAAATACATCAATTATGCCAAGAGTAAAACTGCAATGTTTCTCATCAGAAAGTTGGCTCAGGCTTTACCCTAAGTTCCCTCACAGGACTTTATCTAACATGACAGGATCTAGGCAATTCAAATAGAATGAATACTTACAGCCGCTTCAATTCTGGAAGCCCATAGAGAGCCCCAGGCTCAATGTTGCTAATCAAGTTATTCTTCAAATCCCTAGAGAGACCAAAGGAGAATGAAAAATTAATTATAGGTTGATGAGCTGTTTTCTTAACGTAATGAGTGAAATATGGTCATTTAAATTAAATGCTGTATGTTTGTTTTCACAACAACAAGGAAGAATGCACTTTGTGGCTTCCTTATGAGTTCACAGAGATATGTAAAAAAGTTTGTTTTCTTTTAAAATTAAAAAAAACTTCTATGCTTTTCTATACTATAACATTTACAGCACAGCAGCCAATTTGACACTAAGGATAAGCATTTGAGCTCAGGATCTAGACTTCAAAGGCAAAGGATAAAGGCCAAAGGCAATGTCATAAAACCACAGCCACAACAATACCAATACTCAACCATCTAATGTAGGATATCAGTGTCGGGCCAGTAAATGAGTGTTCACATCCAGACTGTCACATCCAGTTGAGCAGTTTGAATGGATTGATGTAACCTGGTGCAGCTATCAACAGTTAAGGAACTATTTAATATAAGTTGTTGTTGTTATCAGGCAACATTGTTGGGTGTCATTTAAGGTAATCATTCTGAGATTTAATATTAACTTGTATTGAGCTTCTCGCAACCTGAAGATGGCGCACAGTCTTTCCGTAGGAAGTAGCTAGTCTTTAACATTGTCCCAATAGAGCCAGATGTGATATTCCTGACTCCTGAAATTGTAATTATGTCTAACAGGTTATTGTTAATTCGTCTATGCTGCATGCAATAAAGTATACGCCAACTACATAAGACAAGTTCCTCTTGTTGTTAAGTTTCTATAGTGGTCTAGCCTTTACCACTGATAATTATACTGCCCCTTACATTCAATTTGAAAAGGATAACTTGTTTAAGTTTGATAAATTTCTACTTTTTGTTACAATACCCCTGAGAAGCTGTCAGATCTAAATCAGGTTGACTTGCTACCTAATTAATAAAAATTGTACGAACAAATGTGTGTAGTAGCAAAGTAGGCTAGCTACAAGTCACCAATGGATGAGGAACCAGCAATACGACCTGGCAGTTATGAATGAGACTGATACTCCTCACTGACAGAAGCGAATCACATCAGCCACTAGATACCCAGAGATAAGCCCTTCAATATGCTGCTTCTCACAGCATCATTAAACAATCCAAGTTACATAGCATTAAACTTTGCCAACTAGAAAGATAAACCCCGCAAGTCTCCCTCTCCAAAGAAACATTTTTGTTATGCTTATTTGTTTTCGGGATTTGGGCATTTTTGGCTGGGCCTGCATATGTTGCTGATCTCTAATTCTCCAGAGGTCAGCTACTAGACTAGTAATCCAGGACCCCAGACTAACGTTCTGGATGCATGGATTTGAATCCAACTGTGGTCAATAGTGAAATTCAAATTCAATAATAATCTGGAATAAAAAAATTAGTTTAATGAAAACCACTGTCAATTATTGTGAAAATCTGTTGGCTTCAAAAGATCTGGCATACGTGTGATTTCAGATGCTGAGTATCGTGATTGGCTCATAACTGCCCTCTGGGCAATTTGGGATGAGCAAAAGATATAAGCCTAGCCAGCTATGCTCAAATCCCATGAATAAATGTAAAACAAGAATGTGCAGAGAGAGAATAAATCACTTGTTTACAGAACAGCTAAACATCATCTTTTGCTTTCATTTCACCATGGTACAAGGATTCTGCATTCTTTTAACAGTAATGAAAAATTTGTAAATCTAGAGTCATAAAGTCTACAGCACGGAAACAGATCTTTCAGTTTAACTTGTCCATGCCAACCATAATCCATAACTATACTTGTCCCATCTGCCTGAACTAGGCCCATATCCTTCCAAACATTTCTTATTCATGTACTTATCCAAATAATTTTTTTAAACATTATAACTCTACCCGCATTCACCATTTCCTCTGGAGGTTCATTCCACACATGAACCATATTCTGTGTAAAAACGTTGCCCCTCGTGTTTTTTTTTAATCCTTCTCCTCTCACCTTAAAAAAAAGCCCCTTAGTCTTGAACCCTAGGGAAAAGACATCTGCTATTCACCCTATCTCTATGCCTCACAATTTTATAAATCTCTATAAGGTCACCCCTCAACGTCCAGTGAAAAAGGTCACAGCCTGTCCTGCCTCTCTGTACAAGTCAAACCTTCCATTCCCAGCAGCATTCTGAGAGATCTTTTCTGAACCTTTATAACTTAATAACATTGTTCCTCTGACAGGGCAACCAGAACTGCACACAGTACTCCAGAAGAGGCCTCACCAACGTCCTGTACATCAACATGACATCCCAACTGCTGTACTCAAAAGGTCTGAGCAATTAAGGTAAATGTGCTAAACGTCTTCTTAACCACCATGTCTACATGTGACACAAACTCCAAAGAATTATGTACAAAAATCACTAGATTCTCTGTTCTACAACACCCAAGACCCTATTTTTAATTAAATATGTCTTGTCCTTGTTTTACCAAAGTGCAAAATCTCAATTTGTCCAAATTAAACTCCATCTGCCACTCCTCAGCCTATTGGTCCCATTGATCAAGAACTTTTTCGTAATCTTAGATAACCTTCCCTATACTACCAATCTGGTGTCGTCCACAAGTTTTTTAACCATGTCTTCTATATTCATATCTAAATCACATACATAAAATGACAAACAGAAATGAACCCAAAGGGATCAGTGCTGGAACATGCTGGTAACAGGCCTCCAGTCTGAGAAACAACCTTCCACCACCACTTGATCTCCTGTTGTTAAGCCAATTTTGTATCCAACTGGCAAGCTCACTGACTCACAAATCTACTGATGATGCAGTTACATTTCATGTTTATAAACCAGACATATGTTTAACATTTTACAAGAGTAATAGGACACCTTTCAAACTGATGTATAATTTATTCCACTCATGGAAATCGCTTTGAGTGCACTCTTGCTTTGAACCAATCATCAACAATGAAGGTTTACACACACACTCAGAAACCTCCCTCCACATTGCCCCAATATATGCTGTTTATTAGATGTGACCTTGATTGGATTTCCACATAAACATAATATGTAAGAGTTTAACTTGATTCATATAATTCCTACAATAATTGAAGAACTCAATAGACATGAAATTATGTAAATGCATAACTAATACGTTCAACTTAAATTGCTCTCCTGCTATAATACAATACAACACAGAAACAGGCTCTTTGGCCCACCTAGCCTGTAGTGATTCCCAACCTTTGTTTAGACTCGCTACTTACTGCCCATACACTGTTTCCATCCCTCTGTTCACATCCTGTTTATTTGTCTATCAACTTTAAACACTCCAAATAGCCACCGCCCCCTGTGTATAAATATTTCCCTACACCTCTCCCCTCAATGTTCTCCCTCTCACCTTGAAACTGTACCCTCTTGTAGTCAACCTTTCTACTCTGTGAAAAAGCCTCTGACTCTCCACCCTATCAATGTCTCTCATAATTCTGTAGACCTTCATGGAGGTCACCCCTCAGCCTCCATCTTTTCAATGAAAACAATCTGAGTTTTAGAGTGTGGTAACAAGGCAATCAGTGCCATGCATGGGTTGGGTATTGAACCCAAACATGGCAGGCAGGAATTCTTCCACTGAACCACTAATGTAACTACCACAAAATGTTGTAACCTCAGTGGGAAATTGAAAATGGGGAACATGATATGTGGCTATTGCACCTTGCGGTGCAGCACTGAAGTGCAGAAGCATCCTGTAGATGGATTAGAGATGTGTCAAGGGGGTTCTGGGGAGTCTGGCATATGTTCAAATGCCTATGTCTGTGAACCTGAGTTGCACATGGCTGTTGCTGAAGCAGTATACCTGGAGATATTGGTGTCTGGTATCCAACATGGAGATCCTTTGGAGCAAGCAGCTGAATTTGTTAGACAGCCATTCTGACATCCATGTCAAGAATTCTTGGCATCCAGTTTATTACAATTGGTGGTAAGACAGGAAGCAGCATATTAATGAGGGAAGATGTGCAGTTTACAAGGTCATTAACAAACAATAATACCCCTTAATGGACAATTCATCAGTAAGGATCTCACCTTGATGCCCAGACTTTAGTTAGAAATACAATGAGTTGTCCCTGACATTGAAATAGGCCTCTCTGAATCTCTTGTACGATTATGCTATGTTCCTCATTATAGCCTGCATTGTTCAGGTCTGTACAAAATTCTGCCCATTGTTCCAAGTCAGGATGATGTGTAGCCCGAAGGACAAGTTGCAGTTGGGAACATTTTCATGAATCTGTTGCCCTTGTCCTTTCGGATCCTAGAGGTGGTGGGATTGAAAGGTGCTGATGATGAACAGTCCTTGATGCATTGCATCTTGTAGACAGTATACTTTGTTGGCAGTGGGAATAACGATACGGGAAGTGGATATCAAAGGTATTGGATGGAGTACCAATCAAGCAGATTCCTTCAATCTGAATGTTGGCAAAAGTCTCAAGTGCTGTTGCAGCTGATCCCATCCAGATAAATGGACAGTATTCCATCATACTCCATACTGTTGCCTTGTTGATGGTGGACAGGCTTTGAGCAATCAGAAGGTGAATTAATCACTGCACAATTCTCACATTCTGACCTGACTGTGCAGCTGCACTATTTATATGGCTGATTCAGTTCAGTTTCTGCTCAAAGATAGCCATCATGATGTTAAGAGTGGCAAATTCAGTAATGGCGATGCTTCTGAATGTCTGATGGTTGGATTCTGTCTTGTTGCACATGTGTCACTTGTGTGTTGCATGAAAGTTACTCTTCATTTGACAGCACAAGTCCGAATGTTCCCCAAGTCTTGGCACATTTAGCCAGGGTAAGGTTCTGTATCTGAGGAATCAAAACTGGTGCTGAACATTGTATAACTATTAGTAAGTAACCCCGTCCCAACTTTATGATGGAGGTAAAGTCATTGATGAAGTAGTTGAAGACGGTTGGGCTGAGGAACTCCTGCAGAGATGTCCTGGAGCAAAAGTGATTCTCCATGACATAAGCAATAGTGACCTCAAATAGAACAACTTCAAATGGGGACATCTGCTAATATCAGCATAGAGAAATTATTAATGTAATGCCTGACATAATACTCCTTGAAATTGAATTTATTTGAAAGGGGGGGGGGGGCTAGATTCACATCAACCCTTTTAGACCAGTCTACCCTAAAGCTTATGTTAAAATTTTAAAATTCCATTTATACAGTTCAATTTCACTCAAAGTTTTACTGTGGAATTCACAGGTTCATAGGTTTTTTCTAAGTATTGCTTTAACCAATGAATAGAGGAAAGTGGTTCTTGTGTCATCAAAGCCATTTATCTCCCAACTCCTCAGTGAATTTCCAATCTGCAAAACAAGAACTGAGAGTCTGTGGACCACAGAAATGACGCATATTTATTTATCAGCACAGAACGACATTTTGTAGCGTTAAATGAAATACTTATTTGAAGGCCACACAACACCAAAAGCATACAGTGGATCATTGCTTTAAAAAATAGTTTTAGCTATTTGACCGAGAGCTATTCATCTGGCATACAAATCATAATGAATAACTATCTGTTTGAAAAAGCAACTTGCCTGCACTTTGAAAACTAGAAAGCGCTATTTTCCTTTACTAATTGCACAATCACGTACTTTATCCTTTCCTGATCATGTACCCACTGCCTCAGTCACTAGTATTCCATCTCCTCTGTCAGTTTAGCAGTGTAACTCTAATGGTGTGAGGTGTCAATTACATTCTGTTTTAACATAAAATCTTGTTAGTAATTATGTTAACTAGAAAGAACTGGAGATTCAGACGAAGGCTTTAATATTATGCTGGAGTTGTGCTAAAATTCACGACCCTTGGGAGTTGTACTCCTGTAGCTTATTATGTTTGTGGATCTCAGTCAGTGGAATTGCATCCTTAAAAAGCCATTCACAGAATAAATTATTCTGTAACATGCAGACAGAGTAAATACTCAAGTGGTTTTGCTGCTACATTTATTAAGGTGCTCTATTTTGTTTTTGTAAACTGATCTAAAATACCATTTCACATGGTTGTAAAACTGAGTGAAATTATGTGCAAAATATGTGAAATATCTAACAAGCTCCATCTGTCTTCAAATGTGTATATCACAATGAATATTTAATTCTCAATAAATGTTTATACTTCATTATGGGAAGTACACACATTTCTTAAATACATTTGTAATGAAGTCTGTCCATGGGAATATCTTGGTAATGCATATCCAATGGTGTAGTTTTGTACCTGCATTATTACCTTAAAAATAATTAGGAACACAATCTGGTCTGAAATACCTGAAATGAAGTACACTTCCTTATGGTTTTGTGTTGGTAATATGAACTGCTACTCAGAAGCTAGAATGTTCACAATGAAAGCGATAAGAGCAATCCAGTTCAAATTAAATTTGAATTGTGGAATTAGCCTCTGTTTACCTATAACTGTGGACTCTATTTACCTTTAAAAGACTTGATCCTTTACTGATTAGTACTATTTCAGTCAAAGGGGAGCCATAGCATCAACACACATTTTCTTTATGATATTTAGAAATTAAATTATGTTCAATTTTAAAATTTGCCCTTGCAAATTCTTTGAGCTTTAGGCAATGTGTAGTGTTTAGTAAGCATTTGAAACCTGCTAAATGTTTCTGTGAATTAATTCTGTAAGTGGCAGAACCATAACGATCAGGGGGTCAGGTTCAACCCACAATGGGAAGTGATTTACTTTATCTTGGAGTGATGTTGTCAGTGCTGTAACTGGCCAAAGAGCAGTAGATCATGATTCTGACATTTGTTTCTTGAATGGAAATGCACAGATATCGATTTTGGTTGGATGTAAGATTAGGTTTGGTTTTGATGATATTAACCTGTAATAGGGTTGCAGCTACACCTATAAAAAATATATACGTTACTGAAGCAAGGTGATTCCACTGGTGGCTCTAAGACCAGGGTGTCAAGACACAAGTTGGTATGTTGGGATAACAGATTTACAAGGATGTTGCCAGGGTTGGAGGATTTGAGCTATAGGGAGAGGTTGAATAGACTAGAGCTGTTTTTCCTGGAGTGTCAGTGGCTGAGGGGTCACCATGAGGGCATGGATAGGGTAAATAGACAAGGTCTTCTCCCTGGCCGGAGAGTCCAGAACTAGAAGGCATAGGTTTAGGGTGAGAGCGGAAAGAGACCTGAGGGGCAACTTTTTCACACAGAGGGTGGTGCATGTGTGGAATGGCTGCCAGAAGAAATAGGGTTTATGAATAGGAAGGGTTTGGAGGGATATGGGTCATTGCTGGCAGGTGGGACTAGATTAGGTTGGGATATCTGGTCGGCATGGACGAGTTGGACCAAAGGGTCTGTTTCCGTGCTGTAGATCTCTATGACTCTATGACTAAAACAAGGAAGAAATTCTGCTGTAACCACATTGCTACGGTATATGAGTGTGAAAAAAATCTGTAAGAGTTAATATTTGATTGACATAAGCAACATCCACTATGATCATATCACAGGAACCTAGTCTGAATAAAGAAGGAGTTTGCAGAAACAGACCTAGGGCAAATGTGCTCTTAACAATTTCTATAGTAATGCACGTTGCCCTTGTGTAATCTTTAACTAGTTACCACAATTTAATAAACCCTTGTTGCTTGCTTCAAAAGACTGTTCCAGTTAGATCAGGAAGGTGTACACCCTAATCCTACTAAATGATTGTAGGCTTGAAGGAACCTACACTCTCAACAGAAGCAACACAAATGTCTTCGATACAATGACAAAAAGTGGCGGGGATGGAAATTTAAAATTGTAAGGAACCAAACAAAATTAAACATATTGAAGAACAGGAAAGAGTCAATGAGTCAAATGATAACCACCACCAACCTCTCCTCCCCACCACAATGTTGGTGAACTGGTAGGTGCCTCTGATCACTTCCATGGGAGGTGAAGAGTAAGTCCTATTGATTTTGATGCCCTTAGGCTCTTTACTGGCCAGCATTATGCCTTCCCTGCTGCCAGTCCTCCACTGGGAAAGAAATTCAAACTCCAAGGGATGTTTGGCATGTGGCTATCCACCCCCAGCTGTGAAAGTGGAAGTGGTGACTGCTGTTGGCAATGCTTCAATGCCCACTCTGAGTATCATCTGTGGTGAATCTGTGGATACAGATGGGTGAGACAGAAGTGGAATTATGGGGAGCAGGCAGCAGAAAGTCAGGATCAAAGGGAACAGGGGAATATCTTTCAGGGGCCTGCACCCTTCCCAATGACAGGCCCCGCAAGAGGAAGATGAATCATTCTCCCATTGACTAATCAGATCGTACCCGCTACCTGTCTTCACCTATCTCCACTTCACCACCCTACCCCTGCCACCCTTTTATCTGGAGCTCCCCTCCATCCACCTCCAGTCATGAAGAAGGGTTATACCTGCAACGTCAATTTCTGCACCTCCTGATGCTGCCGAGATTGTTGTGTTCTTCCAGCCTCCTGTCTGCCTACTTTGGATTCCAGCACCTGCAGTTTTTTTTTCCCTGTAACCAAACTTGATTGGGGGCAGTTTTCCCAATATCAGGAATCCAATGCAGTTAATCCCTCTTAATTGACCCTCTCATCATGCTCCAGGGGCTCAATTAAGTTCCATCCATTGTGAATTCTTTGGAATTTGAATATTTTGAAACTTAAGATCTCCAAGAAACCAATAAGTTCAAAAGCAATGAATCCCCTCAAACAGATACACTAATACCACAAGGATCTCATAGAAATTCGAAAACTGCTGACTGACACACACACACATACACACACACACACACACACACACAAATTGGGCAAATGCAGTTCTCCTGTTCAGTGACAGCAATAATACGATGTAACAGTGCCTGTATGAAGATATCCCAATAAGAGACTGCTTGCATAGCTCTGCTAAATGAAAATCTCACTTTGACTCATTTCTCACACACAATTCTACAGTAAATGAATTCACAAAATAACAGTGAAAAACATATGACATTGTATTCTTTGACTTTTAAAAGATCGTTAATAAGGGTACAGAAGAAACTGCATTATTACCATTACACTTCATGAGGACAAATTTCAAGCAATGGACATTGACTAATAATTGGGGAAACTAAAAGAAGAAAGAAATGGTTTTCAGAAGGGTCTGGTGGTTGTATGGTGGGGAATAGTGAGTATGAATGAGGTATGGAGTGCTCAAATTCTTGCTGTTATGAACACGATACTTGCGGTGGAATCTTCACGAGGGATCAGAGGTTTCACCAAGTGGTGAGAGACTGTGCTACCTCTTTCTGGGAAACTTTACTAAGCCAGAAGCTAATCAGGTAATGAAGAGGATATCACTGGGCCATTGTAAGTAATGAGGAAGAGGGAGTGTTGGAATGAATGGGATGGGGGTTGCAGGGAGAAGGGAGGTTGGTAGCAAGATAGCTCTTAGTAGCTCCCCTCCGCTCATAATATCCAGTCCCTTGATAAAACATGGCGTGTCTTTTACCAAAGGGTCAAACCTCCAGGAGGTGACAAGCTGCTTCCAGGCTGGGGGCTGCTACATGGTTGTTGCCCAGCTACTGACAAGGCCTCACCAAATTGTCCAATTCTGCCACAAGTTCATAGGAGATATCATTTTTCCAGCCATGTCTTCCTCGTATGATTATTTATTCTTCTTACTTTTAAGCTTTTACATTCTGCAATATCCCACTGCTACTTTAATCTCATCACCCTAAAACTCTTACTTCTGGCATTTCCATTCATTTATTTTCCTGAAACTGTGTAGTATAGAAATGCTTATTTTTCCCCTCTTTTGAACTTTTTAATTGTGTTAAATAATAAAGTATCTGTAATACTTACTGCGGTTTTTTCATGTTTTACTGTCAAAATGGAGACATCCCATCTTACACAATGAAATTGAGCTTTTCTGCTTTCTGTGACCATATGCACAATGTAATTCTGTTTTCACAACTTCAACAACTAAAGCCTTGTGCTCGTGGCCTTAACAAAATCTTCCCGCCAGAACTACAGTTTAAATTATGGATCTTTAAGTCTTATCACAACCTCAGAAGTCCTCTAAATATTTTGTTGTTAGATTCTATTTACGTTAGCAATTATGTGGCCCTGTTTTTTCTCCTTAATTGAGCTTCGCAACATTCCTAATGTTGTGAATGCAGCATAATATACTTCAGTGGCCCTTGATCTCCTTACTGGAGCTGTGCCTTGTGGTGTCTGCTTGCTATGGTGATGACATTCATTGTGAACTACAAGTGCTCCTTTTTAATACTTCTGGTGTTCTCAGCCTCTGTATGTGCATCGTTAATTTAAAGTTTCTTCCCTTACCCAAAAGTGTTGCTTTTAAACTTTATTTGTGCAGTACATCTACTTGATACATCTGTTTCCTAGTTGAATCTCTATCTGTAACTGCTGGGAGGGACTAGTCTTTAAAGGTCCTTCTAGCTCACAGTAATGTGTGACTTCCTCTCCGGGTCTGTACTAAAAGGCTTCAGTTTCTCCCCTGTTGGTCTTTCCACAAGTTCCTGCTGACTGCTGGTTTCTTCAGACATATGTAACTGCTGACTGTACAAATAGTCCTTAAAGCAGCAAAGTCTGTCACCTCACTTAGTTTTCTGGAAATTTCTTCTCCAAGGTCCAATGGAACTTTTCACTAATGTATCCTAAGCAACACATCCCACCCGTAATCACCATGTGGTATACATGAATCGAGGGCTAAATGTTCCTCTTTCCTTGACACTGGTTCTAATGGTGTATTTGATGCAGTGGTAAAGGATCAACCCCTATTGAATATTTGCAAGAAGAGGTTTACGCCTTAACAAGAAGGAGGGGGAAATCTTAACAGGCTTTGAGTGATGTGGGCCACAGCAAGATGATCAGCAGCACTCGTCTTGATGCCGAGATCATTTTTCCTGTATCTAAAACATTTACCTCAAGTGGTGTGAGGAGGTTCTCGCTAGAGAGTGGCAAGATCCTACCTGTTGAACACCTTGCTCACAGCCCAACTCCGTATGCGTTGTGATCTGATCAAACGTGCCATGCAAACTAAAGTCAGGAAAACTTAGCATGTTAACCCAAGCAGGTATTTGATGGATTCAACTCTCCAAAGACTTTGATACTGGAAATCAGGCCCCAACATCTCAGGCACACTTGTGGTCACTATCCACGTGTCCCCCGCATCCAATGACATTGGAATCTGACTCTTGCCGGTCTCTATGGCAAGATCGCCAACCACTAACAGGATGCTTCTGCACTTCAGTCCTGCACTGGCAATGATTTTTGTAATGCTGCAGCAAGGACACTGCGCACTCAGTGCATGGTCTTGACCAAGCTGCATCTCTGGGTTCTTCACTCACTGTCACGGTGTTCACCCACTCTGAGCCTACCTGGATGCTCACAAGATCCCTCCCTGGCTTTTTTTGCACATGGTCCCCTCAGCCAAAGACACCTGGCTGTATTACCCTGCCATTTAGCACAGGCACAAAGCCAAGAAGCATATCTCAGTTTGTCAACAGATCTCAGTCCAGCATTTGTACTGTCAATATTAACTGCTGTCTTATAGTTCAAAATTTACAAAGAAATCCTGCTCCACCATAGGCTGGAGGTTTTCAGGTCTCGAGAGCTGGTGGAGAGTTCCGGGTTGTCTTTTTTAACCGAATCAAAGCCTAAGCAAGTGCCAACCTGGACGACAAGGGGCATTTCTAGGAATCAAAGATCCGAGGGGCAGGTACCCCACCTGCCAAGAGCTGCCAGAAAATCAGAGGCCAGCAGCTCTATTGAATGGCAGTACCGGTGGAAGACAGTGACATCTGAGCCTTCCTATTGTTAACGATGCCAGGCTACCATGAATGATGCGCAGTGCGGCAGGGTGGGGGTCACTGGGTGGGGAATGGGGGTGTTGGCTGTCAGGGAAAGGTTCTCAATGGGCCTCCCTCTCCTGATTCTGAGTCCTGCACAATCTTGCTGCAGGATACATAAAATAAAGCTGTAGAGCTGTGCTTGTTAATACATTTATTCTTCTACTCTGCTATGTTACGACAGTTTCACTCCAAAAATTTAGAGATTGCCTTAGCTTTTGTGACAGTGTTACTCTACCATTTAATGAATAGTGCATTTCATTGTGTTTCTGATTATACCTCATTAACTGATACTGAATCAAGTTACTGTCATCAGAAAACAAGTATGCAATAGGACGTTTTTAAATCTTGCGACAGTCTATTGCTTTTCCTTCTTACAGTGTATTTTGAGTAACACAGCACAAGTATTTTAACGTTTATAGATACTAAACATCTGTTTTACAAACAAGCCAAGTTTCTGTCAAACAGATATCTCAAAGCTATTGACAAGACCACAGTGAAGTAAAACACCAAAATGCACTGTGGAATGGAGAAGCACTGGTGGTCCCTAGTGGTGAGAATATGTAGTGTTAGAACATTCATTTGTTGCCTGAAGAGGAGCTTGTGATATAATTGGGGACAGTACTTGCAAAATTTCTCTAATTTAAGAAAGTCTGTACCAATAAAAGCAGGAATTGTTCCTGTTTCCATTCAGCACTCATCACTGAGTTGCTTGCACAGCTGGTCTGTATATTAATAGTTGTTTGCAATATTCTACTAAGGCACAACAAAGATCATGCGAAAAAATGCTTAATTATTGCAATTAGCAGATTTTGTTGTGCATTTTAAGCATCTCATTTTTAAACTTTAATCCTGAAAACAATAAATCGTCTTATGTCAGGCATTCATTGTTGTTCAGAGCTATATAACATGATAAGCACTTCACTGCTAACATGTCAAAATTAATTAGCATGTTAAGCATCTCATTTTGCCTCTCTCACACTTCAATCCAAGAAATCTTTTACAGAAGCACCTGACTCAGTCAATCATGCAATTGCAATTCTGTTATAAAATTGAGTTAGAATAGGATCAACAGCTATGAGTCCTATTTGCCTTTTTTATAGATATTTTTATTGAAAATTTAACATGTTTTTTACATGTTTACAAAAGAAAACTAAAAAAAAGTATAAACATTGATATACAGTTAAATCTTAAATAAATAATAACCAAAATCTATCAAACAAAAAAAATACCGAGAGAAAAAAAACAAAACTCAACTAACTACTCATTTAACCTACAACTAACCAGAGTGTATGATTACAACTCTTACATTATTCAAAAGAAAAAAAAACCAACGGATAACACAGAAATTGAGTAGTGATACACATGCTCGAAATGTGTTAACTTCCTATCACAACAAAACCCGTATTCGTGTGGGATTCCTCTCCTAAGGGGCCCCGGACCAGCTAGGTTCACCCTCTCAATTAAATAAAGGCCCTTGTTAGGATGACCGATATATCTGTATTTGTGTAATTCAAGAAAGGCTGCCATATTTTATGGAGTAATTCATTTTTTTTCCTGGTGTAAGGATGTCAGGGGGAGTATACTCCATAATTATTCTGTGCCAATTCGAAAGTCCATGAGGGCACTCAGCCACCCAGTTTACCAAAAGGTTTTCCCTTGCACAGAAAGAGAGAATGGAAAATAAATAAAAAAACTCTTCCCTGTCATAATTTCAGGTGTTCTTTATCGAATAAATGCGTCTCCTATAGGAGAGCTATATCGATCCTTTCTTTCTTGAGGTTTGATAACATTTTCTTCCTTTTGATTGATGAATTACTCCCCGTGCCATTTCAGGTGCACCATTTAATCGACCAATCACCCATAATCACCGGGCAAGTCAGAGACCCCCCGGGAGAAGAAACCTATCCAAAACATCCCGAGCATAAAGCATATAAAATTCACAAAAATAAAGGCTCTTTAATACATTCAGATCAACATAATAAAAAAAACTATTTCTAAATAAAAAAATATAAAATATATTTAAATGGAGATCTTGCCCCTTATTCCCAGGGGGCATCACTTCCTTTCCAAAAACCGATTATAACCTCTCTCAACCAGTGCCCCACCCTTGATCCAGGCATCCGATGATAGGATTTTAAAAAATTCAAATATTTCAAATTAACAATGAGTACTCTACCCCCCCACCCACGCCAACATCTGGATATATTTGGTAATATTAATACCATATCTGAACATATATGACTATAAAATTACAGTCTCAGCAAATAATAGTGAAATATAGTCATACAGAATAACAAGGGAAAACAACCCCGCATCTAAGAACAAAGATAAAACAGGATAAGGTAACCACCTTCCCCCCATCTACATTAACTAGACTCCCTGGCCTATATATATAAAAGAAAAAGGGGAAGAAAATCGCTAAGTAAAGAATAAATAAATAAACCCCTCTTCCCACCCACCAGAGATAATATTAAACAGTAATGTAATGAAAGGAAAAAAAAGGGGTAAACCGAGGGCAAAGCAACATCAACTAACTCTTATAATTTATCTAAGAGAGTCCAAAAGTTCCCTGGCCTTCTCCGGTGATCTGAAGTTATACACGGACCCTTCATGGCTGAAGCGTAGTGTAGCTAGGTAGTGCAAGGAGTACTGAATGTTTAAGTCCCTTAAACGCTTCTTCGCTTCGTCAAACGCCTTCCTCTTTCGGACCAAAGCTGGGGAAATGTCCTGAAATAACATAATCTTGGATCCTTTATAAATCATAGCTTGGGGATCTTTCCCAAGATTTCTGGAAGCTTCCAAGAGCATCTGCCTCTCCTTGTAGCTCTGCAGCTGGAACAGGACCAGGCGGGGGCGCTGGTTCGAGCCGGGCCCATGCACCGCAACCCAGTAGGCCCATTCCACCCTTACCTGGCCTGATCCAGCCCCCAGATTTAACAGTTGTGAAAGCCACTGCTCGAGGAACACTGTAAGCTGGCCTTCTTCTTCCCTCGAGGTCGTCAATGTGGTTCTCTAAGGTCCGGACTCGCTGTTCGAGAGTCTGGACCCGATCCGCAGCCGATTCTGCTATGGTCTCGGAGGTTGCGGCCTTTAGCTCCGCCCCTCCAACTCGGTGCTCAACTTCTTCAATGTCTCGGCCGTGGTTTTGAAGCGCGGCCGAGAGCGAATTCCATCAGCTTCGGGACTCTTCTATGAAGGCGTCGATCTTCGCATCGAGTTTGGAGATTATTTCCACGAGGCTCGCCACTGTAGGTAAGTCCCCCGGGGTGGCTGTGGACGCCTCTGCTGCAGCTGAGGAGGGTGGGAGAGGGGCTCCTGCCTGCTGAGAACTGTGGGCTCCTTTCCCCCTAGTCATTTTTACAGGGGACTAGACTGTTTAAATTTAGTACTGAGCCATTAATTACATTAAGTAAAAACTATTTTAAATGGTTTTGTGAGTGTGGTGTAGGCGGGTGGCCCACTTTGCCCAGGTCTGGGGAGGAGCACTATAGACTCAGACTGGCTGGGTTGCCGCCATTTTGAATTCCCCCCCTCACCCTATTTGCCTTTAATCACATCATTGAAGCATTCAGAGTAAAATTACACTACCTCAAACAGTTATCATATTTATATGGTCAACTATTTGTCAAAGCTTTGATCTAAATATCTACTTTTGTTACCAATTATAAAGCTGGTGATAGTGATCTATGCAACAGTGAATTCTAACATTTAGTTATGTAAATCAAAACAATGTATCTTCCGTACAAGATAAATTTAGGACGTAATTCTTTGTGCATATCGTCCATAATTCAACTAGTTACTTATTAAACTATAACTTTAACCTACATGAAAAATTATGATAGTTGTGGCATTTTCACCTGCACTGTAATACTAAAGTATGAATTTGGAGTGTTATGAAGGTTGTTGAATGTGATTGCCTACACAATTAACTCTTCTCAATAAATACATTAGCAAATATTGTCCATCTTGTGAAATATTTAATATCAGTGGTGTAACAAGAAAGGAGATACATTTTATATTAAAAACGTATTAGTTCACTGCTCATTTGTTACAAATATGTTAGGAAATATTTAAGGTGCATCATACAATGGCAATTAAAATAAAAATTACGTCATACAAAGGAAGAAACTACAAGGTCAGCTGACCCAAAGTCTAGTTGAAGAGATAGGAGTATCTTGAACAAAGAATCAGAGGTATGGAAGGAAATCCAGAGCGTCGAGTCACTGTAGCTGAAGGCACTATATAAAATATACTGAAGCCATGAAAATTAGCAAAGTTTAAAAGGCCAGAATTGGAGGGGTAGATCATTCAAATGTTGCAGCACTGGAGGAGGTTACAGAGATCAGAAGGGGCAAGATTGGATGGAGATTTGAAAACATGAACAGGATTTTTAAATCTGAACCATATTCGACTACAAACCAGTGGTGGTCCATGAATGCAGGGTTGATACGGGTACAGGACATGGGTGTGTTGAGACATGAGCAACAGAGGCTTGGAGGAGCTCTATTTATGGAAGATAGGAGGCTAGCCATGAGTGCACTGGAATTACTGCCTCTAAGACGTGAATGAGGGTTTCAAATTAGATACGTTCAGGCAGAGATGGATTCAGATGATATACTGCAAATGGTAGTCTTAGTACTAAAGTAGACATGTGGTCAGAAGATCATCTTAAGTTCAGGTATGACACCACGTTTGGCTACAAACAATTGCCGGGGAGAAGGACAGACCTGGCAATTTAAGGAGGGAGTGTGAGGAGCAGAATATCTTCCAAATATTTGGTTGAAGGAATGATTTGCTCATCTAGTACTAGACGTCAGAAAAGCCAACTGAGATTTTAGAGGCATTTGTCTTCTGAATAGAAGGAAGCAGGTTTGATTCTCAGAGCTTCATGACATCTGAGCCAAGGAATGACAATGAAAGGAGATAGATCAGCTCTGGGAGCACTGGGTGAGGGGATGCAACCTTTTTAGGGGAAAGGAAAAAGGTGATAACTCAGTGTAATTGAAGGCATGTGTTTCCTCTTTTATATAATATATATTTATGTACAAGCAGCACTGACAAAAGCCTGTGTCCAGACTGTGCCTTCTTCCTGATTAAAGGATGTTGAGTGGTGATAAGTAGCCCATGAGGAAATCACAGGATTATCAGATAATAACAAACGCATTCATTTTAGCTCAGCCAATGGGAGGACTGCTCAGATTCTCCCACACTCCCAGTCCACCATCACCCCCCTCAACAAATTGCAACTATACAGGTGCTTTTCGTATTTCAAAGCCAATGAAGTTCTTGTGAACTGCAGCCCTCATACAATGCAGGAGACTTGGCAGCTAATAAAAAGGACAGCAGGCTCCCACAAACAGCAATGTGACTCTCACTTTTGCTTTTGTGGTGCTGTCTGAGGGATAAATATTGACTAAGATAAGAGAGAGAGCACACCTGCTCTTTGAAATAGTGCCCTGGGATTGTTCACATCAGCCATGCGGGCAGATAGGGTTTCGGTTTATACCTCCACCAATGGGCAGCACTCCCTCAGCACAACACTGGAGTGTGGGCATTGGTTATTGTGCTAAAACCCTGAAGTGGGACTTGGACTGAGGGTAGATTCTACACTGAGCATCCACTTGTTTGAGAAATTATTTGGTAGTTCTGACTTCTACTACTCTTTCTTGAACTCTATTCCATGTATTAAGAATAATCATAAGTCCAAAATTTTACTTCTATTTACTTGGTTCAATGCCTTCTGCTCCATGATAAGACCATAAGACATAGGAGTGGAAGTAAGGCCATTAGGCCCATCGAGTCCACTCCGCTATTCAATCATGGCTGATGGGCATTTCAACTCCACTTACCAGCGTTCTCCCCGCAGCCCTTAATTCCTCGAGACAACAAGAATCTATCAATCTCGGCCTTGAAGACACTTAGCGTCCCGGCCTCCACTGCACTCTGTGGCAATGAATTCCATAGGCCCACCACCCTCTGGCTGAAGAAATGTCTCCGCATTTCTGTTCTGAATTTACCCCCTCTAATTCTAAGGCTTTGTCCACGGGTCCTAGTCTCCTCGCCTAATGGAAACAATTTCCTAGCGTCCACCCTTTCCAAGCCATGTATTATCTTGTACGTCTCTATTAAGTCTCCCCTTAATCTTCTAAACTCCAATGAATATAATCCCAGGATCCTCAGCCGTTCCTCATATGTTAGACCTGCCATTCCAGGGATCATCTGTGTGAATCTCCGCTGGACACGTTCCAGTGCCAGTATGTCCTTCCTGAGGTGTGGGGACCAAAACTGGACACAGTACTCCAAATGGGGCCTAACCAGAACTTTATAAAGTCTCAGTAGCACATCTCTGCTTTTATATTCCAACCCTCTTGAGATAAGAGACAACATTGCATTCGCTTTCTTAATCACGGAGTCAACCTGCATGTTTACCTTTAGAGAATCCTTGACTAGCACTCCCAGATCCCTTTGTACTTTGGCTTTACTAATTTTCTCACAATTTAGAAAGTAGTCTATGCTTTTATTCTTTTTGCCAAAGTGCAAGATCTCGCACTTGCTCAAGTTAAATTCCATCAGCCATGTCCTGGACCACTCTCCCAACCTGTCTAGAGCCTTCTGTAGCCGCCCCACTTCCTCAGTATTACCTGCCTGTCCACCTAACTTCGTATCATCGGCAAACTTCGCTAGAATGCCCCCAGTCCCCTCATCCAAATCATTAATATATAATGCGAATAGCTGTGGCCCCAACATTGAACCCTGCAGGACACCGCTCGTCACCGGCTGCCATTCTGAAAAAGAACCTTTTATCCCAACTCTCTGCCTTCTGTTAGACAGCCAATCCTCAATCCATCCCAGCAGCTCACCTCGAACACCATGGGCCCTCACCTTGCTCAGCAGCCTCCCGTGTGGCACCTTATCAAAGGCCTTTTGAAAGTCTAGATAGACCACATCCACTGGGTTTCCCTGGTCTAACCTACTTGTCAACTCTTTAAAGAATTCCAACAGGTTTGTCAGGCATGACCTCCCCTTACTAAATCCATGTTGACTTGTTCTAATCAGACTCTGCTCTTCCAAGAATTTAGAAACCTCATCCTTAATGATGGATTCTAGAATTTTACCAACAACTGAGGTTAAGCTAATTGGCCTATAATTTTCCATCTTTTGTCTTGATCCTTTCTTGAACAAGGGGGTTACAACAGCCATCTTCCAATCATCCGGGACCTTTCCTGACTCCAGTGACTCTTGAAAGATCTCAACCAATGCCTCTGCTATTTCCTCAGCCACCTCTCTCAGAACTCTAGGGTGTATCCCATCGGGGCCAGGAGATTTATCAATTTTAAGACTTTTTAGTTTTTCCAGCACTATCTCTTTCGTAACGGCAACCATACTCAACTCAGCCCCCTGACTCCCTTTAATTGTTGGGATATTACTCATGTCTTCCACTGTGAAAACTGACGCAAAGTACTTGTTAAGTTCTCCTGCTATTTCCTTATCTCCCATCACTAGGCTTCCTGCATCAGTTTGAAGTGGCCCAATGTCTACTTTTGCCTGTCATTTATTTCTTATGTACTGAAAGAAACTTTTACTATCATTTCTAATATTACTGGCTTGCCTACTTCATATTTTATCCTCTCATTTCTTATTACACTCTTTGTTATCCTCTGTTTGTTTTTGTATCCTTCCCAATCTTCTGATTTCCCACTGTTCTTAGCCACTTTATAGGATCTCTCTTTTTCTTTAATACATTTCCTGACTTCCTTTGTCAGCCATGGCTGTCTAATCCCTCCCCAGATAATCTTTCTTTTCTTGGGGATGAACCTCTGTACAGTGTCCTCAATTATACCCACAAACTCCTGCCATTTTTGCTCTACTGTCTTCCCGGTTAGCCTCTGCTTCCAGTCTGTTTTTGTCAGTTCCCCTCTCATGCCCTCATAATTACCTTTATTTAACTGTAACACCATTACATCCGATTTTGCCTTCTCTCTTTCAAACTCCAGACTGAACTCTACCATATTATGATCGCTACTTCCTAAGGGTTCCCTTACTTTAAGATCTTTTATAGAGTCTGGTTCATTGCAAAGCACTAGATCACATTTTAGTTCTAACGGGGTGTTCCAGATGAATCTTTTCCATTGTGTTTCTGACGTTACAAGCCTCCCAAAGATCAACTGTATAAACCACCCCCTTTAGTAAAGTGAAAAAGCCAATTCCTTCACTCTTTTCCTCAAAAGTCAGACTTTTGCTTCCAAGGGTCAGTTCCATGTCTTTCCCCTTGTACAGCTCCTAATTCTGAACCGTCACTGTGATGGCTCAGTGGCTGGAGTTGTTTGATCACCAAATCAAAAGCAAAATGCTATTGGTGCTGAAAATCAACAATAAAAACATACGGGCTGGAAATATCAATAGGTCAGGCATCATCTGTGGAGGGAAAGATCAGAGGTTTTGCCCTCCACAGATGCTGCCTGACCTGCTGAATGTTTCCACCACTTTCTGGTTTTAGTTTGATCACTACTTCCTCTGATGTGTATTGCTTTGTGCACACAGTTCAACATTCTATTAGCACTGTTAATGTGCCCAATCAATACAGAACAGCAATTTAGTCCACAAAGGCGGAATATAACCTTCAGAATGATTTCACAGTTGAAAATGGGTTGGGCCAAATGGAATTTCCATCTGTTATCCTGAACCCACCATGACCTCAACCTGGTTTCCCGAGCTTCAGTTCATTATAAATCTAGGCAGGCTTCTGATGAAATTGTGTCTGTGCAAAATAGCCCATTGGTTCCAGTACTGGAAACAGAAGATTTTGGAGCAGATTTAAAGGAGCAGAAGCATATAAAAATTCAAGAGACTATCTCTCACTGAGCTATGGCCCCCTCAAAACTAAATAATGGATCAGGAGAGACAGCATGGCCACAAATAGCTTCCCCCACCTCCTCCCCCACCCCATATCCAACAGTCTTTGCAGACTTCCTGCTGCTGTTCTATAGTATACTGACATCCCTCCTCCCTATGTGGATGAGATTAGTGACATTTCTTGCATTCCTCCCCAGCCTCGCCTATCATATGTATAACTTGGAGGGCAGCACCGAGTCAGGATCTGGTTATGGTGAGTCACTGAGTACGAATGGGCTGCAGCTAGGCCCCAAGGTTTAGTACGAGGGTTAGCTATATAGAGGACAAGGTTGCAGACAAACTGCACAGCTGAGGCTCAGCTAATAACTTTGAGTCAGATAAGACTGCATGCAGGAGAGGGTTGATGAGAATGAACACCAAAATAATTGGTGCATTGGCAAGCCTCCCAAACATCCTGTCTGCATCATTGATGACCCTGCCAGAACACATCCCTGACTTGATGTAGAAAATTGTGCAAAGTTGGGAGCCCATCCTTTCCATTAAGGGAGTAGTGCTTATTCTATGACAGAACACTTATGGGTCCAGCCCGAATACAGCATTCAGTTACCAAAATCTTATTTTCCAATGCAGAACAGGTAAGGGAGGGTGCGAGATTCATGCTTGGTGCTGTGCTGCCTCAGACAGCTACCAATTTGTTTGCAGATCACAGTTTTCAAAGTGTTGGAAGCCTTCATAGTGAGCAGGTAATCTGCCCTTGCGACTGATCGTACAGATTGTCTGAGGCATTTCAGAGTGGAGGCTAACAGCGACTCCACGCTGCAGAAGTCTGTTGTCCTCGATTGGAGCACAGCATTTATCATCCTCATATTAGCATTCTGACAGTGCCCTTGCTGTTTGGCTGTCAGCCAGCCAGCTGAGGTGTTGAGGTGCAGAACCAGGCACTCAACATGCAGAGCTGTGCAAAGGCATCCCACAAGGTCATCTGAGTCTTCCCTTGCAACTACTGGAGTTATACTGTAGAGGTGCACAAGAGGAATCAGACTAGTATGTCTCATCCAAACTGGCTTTACCTATTGGGGTATTACACCATAATCAATGCTTTAAACATACTTTGCCATGAACTCATTTTAAGATACCCTGTGACCAGGAAAAATGCCACGCAAAAGACAAGATGTTTTGTTTTGTTTTTCTTTTTGTATACAAAGGAGAGAGTAATGAAGCTAAATATAATCTCCTGGAGCAAGAGATTTGAGAGGTCAGTCTCTCAATGTGCGAGGATATATCATCTAAACCCTCTCTGGAGACAGAGAGGAATCTGACAGATAAAGGTTGAAACAGTCAACAGAGCATCCAAGTCATAGAATAATAGAATCCCCACTGCGTGAAAGCAGGCCATTCAGCCCATCAAGTCCACGCTGACCCTTCGAAGAGCGTCTCACCCAGACCCACTCCTCTACTTTATCCCCGTAACCCTATATTTTTTATAGCTAATCCACCTAGCCTGCTCACCCCTGGACATTATGGATAATTTATCATGACCAATCCACCTAACCTGCACACCTTTGGAATAGGGAAGGAAACCCATGCAGACACAGGGAGGATTCCACACAGTTGACAGAGGCTGGAATTGAACCCTGGATCCCTGGTGCTGTGAGGCTGCAGTGCTAATCACTGAACCACTGTGCCACCCCAAAATCTGTTTTACAGGACCTCAATGAGTGTGCTGGAGGTCAAGAGGAGCAAAGGACTCTGGTGAAAGGGCATGGGCAACAATCTACCTGTCACATTCCCAACACTGCTGGCATTTTGGCAATGGTGGCTGAGCCCTGTTCTGTGTATGTGACTTCTTAGTAAACCCTATAAGCTCTCTGCAGTCTCCAGGGGTTGGGGGGTGGGAGTCTCGACTGGGCACTGTGGCCTAGTGTCCCCGCCCAATGGCAATGGCAGAAACCATCCCACTCCCTAATCAATCACCATTTACCCATCACCCTGCCCATATCACACACAGGTCACACCAACCTTGGCATGAAGCCAGTGGTCATGCTGCTTCTCAGTACACAGCGGTCTTAGTAGTAACTATCGTTTCCAGTAACACTGCTAGAACGGAAGCTGCTCACCATCCAATATCCAGGACCATATTGTGGTGTCAACCCATCCCTTAAATGGTAGTTGCCTGATGGATATAAAAAACAGGGTCATCACTGAATTTCTTGTCTGTGGAAGGGGCCATTACCACTTCTAAGGATTGTGGCCAAGGACACATAGAGAATATCAAATACTTCCGTTGTCTCCTATGTTAAAGCCATATCCTGGAGCCTAGGGCCAAGTCAAACAATGGCACCTACTAAATCTCCCGAATAACCCGTCAGGACGTGTAATGGCCATCTAATGGTCACACCTTGGGTAAATATTATTGATTGAGTTTGCCAACCTAACTTAGACCTATGGCTGCTTCGCAAATCACTGTGTGATCATCCATTTGATGACAAAGAGTCAAATGGCTCTGCTTTAAAATATAGGATCTGCTTAAACTGGAGTCAGGGACTGGAGTCTATGCATCAGCTCCAAGTATATGTGGTTATTCTTGTAGGTCATAAAAGTTTGACGTTGTTTTCTTTTTGTGTGTGGAGTCATTCATGATTTTTAACAAGCAGAAAGGGGCCCAGGAGTGGGAAATAGCAAACCTTTCCCGTCAAGGTTCAATCAAGAATGGAATGACTATTGCAGACGGTGTGAAATGCAAAACAATCTCGCACATCTTTACAGAAATCGTAAAAAATCATTGCTGTTTAAACAGTGTTCAGCAAATTTATTTGAAGTAATTTTCTATTTACTTCCTGGTGGCATGCAAAAATGGAAGTGAAGGAAATCAATCAGACACTATTGTTTTAAAAGGTCTAGCTGCAACATCCTACTGATTCTAAGTGAATATTGCAATGAAGGTGGTGCATGAAATAAGACTTTATGCAGGCTCACCACTATCCCTCTGCAATGCACATTTACTATCAGCTGTCAGGACAAGCTTTCAAAGTTTGTCATTAAAGGAGAGCAGTAGCTAAAGCTATTTCTTTCTGATGGGTGACAGTCTACAATATTATTGAATTTGGAAGAGAATCTATGCAGCATCTGGATAACTCTGCATGTCCTTAGACCTTGAAGCATCCCTGTATTCTGCTGGCTTAATGTGTGTAAATGGAGTTAGAATCAGAGTCATACAACACTGAAAAAGACTCTTCGGTCCAACTTGCCAACCAGATATCCTAAATTAATCTGCCACCATTTGAACCTTATCCCTCCAAACCTTTCCTATTGATATACCCATCCAGATGCCTTTTAAATGTTGTCATTGTACCAGCCTCCACCACTTCTGGCAGTTCATTCCATACAGTTACCACCCTCTGCGTGAAAATGTTACCCCTCAGGTCCCTTTTACATCTTTCCCCTCGCACCTTAAACCTATGCCCTCTAGTTTTGGACTCCACTACCCCAGGGAAAAGACCTTGTCTGCTCACCTTATCGCATGCCTCTCATGATTTTATGAACTTGTTTAAGATCACCCCTCAGCCACCAATGCTCTAGGGCAAACAGCCCCAGCCTATTCAGCCTCTCACTCTAGCTCAAAACCTCCAACCTTGGAAACATGCTTGTAAATTTTTTTCTGAACCCTTTCATGTTTCACAACATCTTTCCTAGAGCAGGGAGACCAGAATGCAGTATTCCACGAGTGGCCTAAACACTGTCCTGTACAGCTTCAACATGACCTCCCAACTCCTATGCTCAATGCACTGACCAATAAAGGCATGTGTACCAAATGGCCCCTTCCAAACCAAAGGAGTAGCCATGGGCACCCGCATGGGCCCCAGTTATGCCTGCCTCTTTGTAGGATATGTGGAACAGTCCATCTTCCACAACTACACTGGCACCACCCCCCACCTTTTCTTCCATTACATCGATGGCTGTATCAACGCTGCCTCTTGCTCCCACGAGGAGGTTGAACAGTTCATCCACTTTACCAACACCTTCCACCCCGACCTCAAATTTACCTGGACCGTCTCAGACTCCTCCCTCCCCTTCCTAGACTTCTCCATTTCTATCTCGGGCGACCGAATCAACACGGACATTTACTAAACCGACCGACTCCCACAGCTACCTCGACTACACTTCCTCCCACTCTGCCCCCAGGCAGCATCTGGATAACTTTACATGTCCTTAGGCCTTGAAGCATCCCTGTATTCTGCTGGCTCAAAGTGTGTAAATGGAGTTAGAGTCAGAGTCATACAACACTGAAAAAGACCCTTCGGTCCAACTTGCCAACCAGATATCCGAAATTAATCTGGCGCCATTTGAACCTCATCCCTCTAAACCTTTCCTATTGATATACAAATCCAGATGCCTTTTAAATGTTGTCATTGTACCAGCCTCCCATATTCCCAATTCCTTCGTCTCCGCCGCATCTGCTCCCAGGAGGACCAGTTCCAATACCGAACAACCCAGATGGCCTCCTTCTTCAAAGACCACAATTTCCCCTCAGACGTGATCGATGATGCTCTCCACTGCATCTCCTCCACTTCCTGCTCCTCCACCTTTGAGCCCCGCCCCTCCAATTGCCACCAGAACAGAACCCCAGTGGTCCTCACCTACCACCCACCAACCTCCATACACATCGTATCATCTGTCGTCATTTCCGCCACCTCCAAACGGACCCCCACTCTGGCCTATCACCTTCACCTTAACCTCTTTCCACCTATCGCGTTTCCAACGCTCCTCCCCCAAGTCCCTCCTCCCTATCTTTTATCTTAGCCTGTTGTGGTTCTGTTCGCCGAGCTGGAAGTTTTTGTTGCAAACGTTTCGTCCCCTGGCTAGGCAACATCATCAGTGCTCTGGAGCCTCCTGCAGAGCGCTTCTTTGATGTTTCTTCCGGTATTTATATTGGTCTGTCCTTGCCGCTTCTGGGTGTCAGTTTCAGCTGTCCGCTGTAGTGGTTGGTATATTGGGTCCAGGTCGACGTGTTTGTTGATGGAGTTTGTGGATGAATGCCACGCCTCTAGGAATTCCCTGGCTCTTCTCTGTCTGGCTTGCCCTATGATAGTAGTGTTTTCCCAGTCGAATTCATGTTGCTTGTTGTCTGCGTGTGTGGCTACTAGGGATAGCTGGTCGTGTCGTTTCGTGGCTAGCTGATGTTCATGTATGCGGATTGTTAGCTGTCTTCCTGTTTGTCCTATATAGTGTTTTGTGCAGTCCTTGCATGGTATTTTGTAAACTACATTAGTTTTGCTCATGTTGGGTATCGGGTCCTTTGTTCTAGTGAGTTGTTGTCTGAGCGTGGCTGTTGGTTTGTGTGCTGTTATGAGTCCTAAGGGTCGCAGTAGTCTGGCTGTCAGTTCTGAAACGCTCCTGATGTATGGTAGTGTGGCTAGTCCTTTTGGTTGTGGCATGTCCTCGTTCTGTGGTCTGTCTCTTAGGCAACTGTTGATAAAGTTGCATGGGTATCCGTTTTTGGCGAATACCTTGTATAGGTGTTCCTCTTCCTCTTTTTGCAGTTCTGGTGCAAAATCTTCGCACAAACCTTTATCTTAGCCTGCTTGGCACACCTTCCTCATTCCTGAAGAAGGGCTCATCCACGAAACGTTGATTCTCCTGTTCCTTGGATGCTGCCTGACCTGCTGCGCTTTTCCAGCAACACATTTTCAGCATGTGTACCAAATGCCTTCTTCACTACTCTATCTTGTTATGTTGTTAATATTTCATGATGTGCTATGAGGATTTGAAAATTAAGTGATATCTTTCTTCCAGTTCTGTTTTCTAGTTATCTACAGCACTTGAATGTTGAATTTCTAGTGATTTAAACTTCTGATCTCACCTTCCACATTTTCGGATCATATTGAAGAAGAGGATGACAGTGGATTTAGTCGTCCTTCTCAGCCCAGTGAGAGTTACTATTTTTTTCTCAGTCTGAAAATGAGTTCCTCTTTTAAAGACTAAGCTATGTTTCTGGATAAGGATGAATCAGCTGTATCAATGTAAACTTAACTTTCTTTAATGTAAATGTTTATAAACAACAAAGGGACCAGACTACTCTGTTACTTTAAAATATGTTTCATTTCTTGTGCACCTCTTCAAATGTTATCTGTTTCTTTGGACTCCTATAATAAGGCATATTTTAATTCATGTCTTTCTGATAATTCAGGTGAGTCGGAGAACCTTTAACACACCTGGTATCTGGGCATCTTTTCAGTTTTATACTGTATCAGCTCAGGCTGCCTTTTACATTTATTATGATGGCAGAACACACTTTTCATGGAGACTGTGGCTGGTTCACTTGCACTCAAACTGATTGAAAAATTCCATTGCCACAGACATGCGCCCTTTCACTTTCCAGAAATTTCTGTCAGCATTTCAAACTGCTTCACGTAATATACTGCAGAACAAATCAAGTATACAAAATGTTCCTGCTAAGTCATCATTCTTTTGAAAATTGCCTATTGATTCTTCACACACACAAAATACTTAATGATCACTTCTACTTTAAGATCTTATTGGAAGGTTTCTTTCACTCATTGAATTATTTGCAAAATATTTTGTTGAGCTCTAAACAAAAGCTGAGTCCAAAATTTAATTCAAGCAACAAAAAACTATTTTTATTATTTATTTTTACAAAACTTTGTGGCTGTGAAACAAAATTTCCACAAAACGTGGACAAAAAGAGTAACCCATTTGTAAGTACGCGAGTTCACATGAATCCAGATTTTTATGAATTTCCTAACAGGATGCAATCAGTTAAAAGCCAAAAATAATCTGGAAGTTCTCAAGGAATGGCAATTTGTTTATGGGAGAGAATATTTGTCTCCTGATTTCCTGATTACAATTACTTTGTTTCTGCATGTAGGCAAAACAAACCCAAAATATAAATCAGTTTCTCATCTCGTTTGGTAGCAAAAGCTCATAGCCCAAGGGCAGTGAGACGACAGCTGGACAAACTCTAAGCACTAGGGATCATAAAATGGTTCTCCACCCCCAAGTCTTATTACAGCAGACTCTGCATTTCAGTGACATGACCGGAGCTGAATTTAGAACTCAGGGCGCATTTGGCTGTGAGTCATTCAGTTTTGAGGTGTGCACAGATCCAAGTTGATGACCGTGGTGCATCATGGTTCAATCAAGTGTCGGACATTCATATCCCAATGTTAAATATAGCATTCACAATTTCCCTTTTAAACTGTGCAAACAAGATCCTTTGTGAGAATTAATGGCAACTGGCCCAAAATAAACAAATGCATTCAATGACATCATTTTTTTTAAAAAAAAAGACAATTTGTAAGCAGATATCTTAATTGGAATATTGCCAGAGTCTTGGCCATTGCAAAGTTTTAATGGAAAACAGAGCCATGAACTCCTGTCAAACCAATAGCCTGTCTGAAGTACATTTCAACGTTTCCCAAGTCACACATGCATGAAATCACATGAAGCCAATCATAAGCAGGATACAAGTTCCATGTGCATATAAACTCAACTATGTGTCAAAGATTCTGGATAGCTGCTGTTCAAAACTGCTTACATTAAGAAATGCCAGATATCTTAATGCTATACATGAAGATAAACATGTAAGCTTAAAGCATAGATTTGCAGCCTCTTAAACTCAAAAACAATTGAGAAAAAATTATAAAGAGTGAGAATTTGATCCTAATCATGCTACAGCTGCATGGTATAAATTATTGCTATATGCACCCGGGGTACCTTTCCAGTTTGGATCATTGTCTAAAATTGGGTCTGTAAATGAACACACATTTGAGCTATTTCATTAGCAATTCAAGAAGACGTGTTCAGGCAGATTCAGATTCAGTGTCCAGATTCATTCATGACTGGGATTTTGGTTCCAGGGGAGGGGTTAAGATGGTGGATGTCAACTGGAGCCAGATATCAGCCATTGCCAGAAAGAGATCAGAGATAGCCACAGGGGCAGCTGGGTATGGTAATGACCATTGTGAAAGATCAGCCTTGGTTCTCCAGAATTCATCCCAGTTATAACATAAGTATACATTTTTAAAAACAGGCTTCTACCACTCAAATTCCCTCGCCATTCATATTCTTCCTATACCCCATCCATGCTAATTTATGCTACTTCATTCACTCCACCTGTCACTCCAATGTGACTTTATGCCAACCAATACCCCTGCACCCACCCTCCCGTTGCCTTTTAAAGCCCCAATGTCAACTTTGTGCCAACTCATTTCAATCCATGATCCTCAAACACGTCCTTCTTCAATTTATCCAGTGTGTAGTTGGGCAGACCTCAGCATCCATGCCAAGAGGGAGTAAATAAAGTTTTAAGTGTCTAATGATTATTTCAGTTATATAAAAAAAACTGTTCATTGCATTAAATTTCTGTAGTGATTTAATTCCTTATTAAAACAGGAATTTGTATTCACAGCCACATAAAGATTTTACAATAGCTTAGAGCTGTCAATTAAGCTGTAAATAAATAAGCAGCTTGGTGTTCAATGATAGGTTGCATAACTGATTGCACAAGCTATTTCCTACAATGATATTATGTCAACAAGCAGAATGATTTTGCAAACACTCTTTTTGGTCTAAATTAAAGGTCATGGGGTTTAAATGCATCTGTAGATTGACAGTTCCAAGATAACTTGGGGTGGCACGGTGGTCAGTGGTTAGCACTGCTGCCTCACAGCACCAGGGTCCCTGGTTCAATTCCAGCCTCAGGCGACTGTCTGTGGGTTACTCTTCAGAGCGTCGGTGTGAACTTGTTGGGCTGAGGGTCTGTTTCCACACTGCAGGTAATCTAATCTAATAACTGAAATGCTTTGGCAACTTAACAATTTCAATGTGTTTATCTACTTTTTATGCACATTCATGGTGTCTTTTAACAATCTCAAAAGGCACTTAACCTCTCCCAAAGGGCACCTTACTTGTCCCAAAAGGATCCATAACCTTTGAGGAAATTTGGCCTTCTCATGAAAGAAAGTGTAAAGCCTACAAGTTGTGTTTTGAACCTTCTTCTAACAAGAAGGTTGATTTGATTGGAGGTTGTTGCAGTTTCACATTTGTAGCTGCCTCCATGAATCATGTCTGAACCACCACCTTTCCCTCCTTGATGAAAATGGTGGATGCTAGGTGCAGGGACAGGACATCTGCAAAATAGGGTTCCAGAATCATTTTGGCTAAACAATTGCAAAAAGGTTAGGCTTTTTTTAAAAACCACTCAGATAGGATGGAGCAGAAATGCAAAATATTTAACCTGAGGCTCAGACTAACCCTAGGAAAAACTTTGTGATAGTCTCCAAGTGCAAAAGGTTTTAGTCTAAGTCAAGTTCCCTTGCTACTTTGACCTGGTTAATGTTAGCAGATGTGGCCCAACCAACCGAATACTAGCAAGTTAAAAAAATTACTTCATTCTACTTGGGAAGCTTGTTAGTTTTTTATGAAGTGTGGGTTCATTTGATTTTAATTTGCAGTGAAGGAAAATTCTTTTAATAATGAAAACGGTAAAGCATTTCCTGTTTAAATGCCAAATATATCATGCAACAATATACTTTCAGTCCTGTTGGGATTTTGAGATTATTTATGGAATCTAACTCAGCATTGAATCATAAAAAAAAGGAACTGCAAGTGTTGCAAATGTAAAATAAAACATTAAAAGGACATTCATCTACAAGCAGAAAAATGATTATTATTTTGGTTTGAGATCGTCAGATATCTGAATCCAATGAAAGGCTGAATATTTCCGACTGTGCATTTTTACTGCAGGTTTTATTTGGAATTCATGAACATGGATCAGAGTCTTAAACTGAAATTCTGTGGAGTTTTCCTTGATATTTTAGTAATCAGTGAGAAATCTCATCCTTTTACTGGGATTTTTACGCATCAGTAATATCCAAGTGAAATTAACTAAAGGAACTCCTACATTATTGTAATATAGTCCGTGCTGTACATCTCTATGACTCTATACGAAGGACTACAGGAAAGTCTAGGATTAATGAACTTGGCATCTTTTTCTAAATCTATACAGTCGTACGTTCTTCTTTGCACATGATTTTACCTTAAGGAGTCATTTTGGACAACAGGAGAGCCATAAACAAAAACAAAAGTTGTTGGAAAAGCTCAGCAAGTCTGGCAGCATCTGTGAAGAGAAATAAATGTTAATGTTTTGGGTCCAGTGACCTTTCCACAGGACTGATGGTAGCTAGGAAAATATCAGTTTATGTGCAGAAGATAAAGTTTGGGGAGGGGGGTGGTTCATGATGTACAAGTTCATGATGTGGGCGGCACGGTGGCACAGTGGTTAGCACTGCTGTCTCACAGCGCCTGAGACCCGGGTTCAATTCCCGACTCAGGCGACTGACTGTGTGGAGTTTGCACGTTCTCCCCGTGTCTGCGTGGGTTTCCTCCGGGTGCTCCAGTTTCCTCCCACAGTCCAAAGATGTGCGGGTCAGGTGAATTGGCCATGCTAAATTTCCCATAGTGTTATGTAAGGGGTAAATGTAGGGGTATAGGTGGGTTGCGCTTCGGCGGGTCGGTGTGGACTTGTTGGGCCGAAGGGCCTGTTTCCACACTGTAAGTAATCTAATATAATCTAAAAAAAAGTAGAACCATGATGAATTTAGCAGAGAACACTTCACAATTTTCACTTGTGTTTTTTGTTTAATTCAACATCTCTGCTTACTCAGGGTGATTTATTATGCAGACTCTGTGGAGTCTGTATGGCAATCATTCAGCAAGTGCAACAGTCTCCAAACTTCAAGTTTTTTTTCCTCCACTATTGCAGAAACAAATACTGAAGCATCTTCAGCCAATAGTGCTGAACGGATAACCTATCTTAAACTCCTCCTTCGCTGATTCACCCTTTAGCAACACGGTGGGCGGCACAGTGGCACAGTGGTTAGCACTGCTGCCACACAGCGCCAGAGACCTGGGTACAACTCCTGCCTCAGGTGACTGACTGTGTGGAGTTTGCATGTTCTCCCCGTGTCTGCGTGGGTGTCCTCCGAGTGCTCCGGTTTCCTCCCACAGTCCAAAGATGTGCAGGTCAGGTGAATTGGCCACGCTAAATTGCTCGTAGAGTTAGGTAAGGGGCAAATGTAGAGGTAGGGGTATGGGTGGGTTTCGCTTCGGCGGGTCGGTGTGGACTTGTTGGGCCAAAGGGCCTGTTTCCACACTATAAGTAATCTAATCTAATCAAGGATTGTCCAAAGGCCCTGGATACACTGCAAAGATCATTGGCCTTGAAAATATTCTAGCTGTAGTACTAAAGATTCCATGCAAATCCCCCCCTCACCCCAACATCCTCAGCCAAGCTTTTGCAGCTATGACATTGGCAGAATGGAAAATTGAGTAAAAAATTAGGTCTGCAGATGCTGGAGATCACAGCTGAAAATGTGTTGCTGGTCAAAGCACAGCAGGCCAGGCAGCATCTCAGGAATAGGGAATTCGATGTTTCGAGCATAAGCCCTTCGTCAGGAATGAGAGAGAGTAGCCAAGCAGGCTAAGATAAAAGGTAGGGAGGAGGGACTTGGGGGAGGGGCGATGGAGGTGGGATAGGTGGAAGGAGGTCAAGGTGAGGGTGATAGGCTGGAGTGGGGTGGGGGCGGAGAGGTCAGGAAGGAGATTGCAGGTTAGGAGGGCGGTGCTGAGTTGAGGGAACTGACTGAGACAAGGTGGGGGGAGGGGAAATGAGGAAACTGGAGAAATCTGAATTCATACCTTGTGGTTGGAGGGTTCCCAGGCGGAAGATGAGGCGCTCCTCCTCCAGCCGTCGTGTTGTTATGTTCTGCCGGTGGAGGAGTCCAAGGACCTGCATGTCCTCGGTGGAGTGGGAGGGAGAGTTAAAGTGTTGAGCCACGGGGTGGTTGGGTTGGTTGGTCCGGGCGGCCCAGAGGTGTTCCCTGAAGCGTTCCGCAAGTAAGCGGCCTGTCTCCCCAATATAGAGGAGGCCACATCGGGTGCAGCGGATGCAATAGATGATGTGTGTGGAGGTACAGGTGAACTTGTGGCGGATATGGAAGGATCCCTTGGGGCCTTGGACGGAAGTGAGTGTGGAGGTGTGGGCGCAAGTTTTACATTTCCTGCGGTTGCAGGGGAAGGTGCCGGGGGTGGAGGTTGGGTTGGTGGGGGGTGTGGATCTGACGAGGGAGTCACGAAGGGAGTGGTCCTTGCGGAACGCTGATAGGGGAGGGGAGGGAAATATATCCTTGGTGGTGGGGTCCGTTTGGAGGTGGCGGAAATGACGGCGGATGATAAGTTGTATTCGGAGGTTGGTGGGGTGGTAGGTGAGAACCAGTGGGGTTCTGTCTTGGTGGCGGTTGGAGGAGCGGGGCTCAAGGGCGGAGGAGCGGGAAGTGGAGGAGATGCGGTGGAGGGCATCGTCGATCACGTCTGGGGGGAATCTGCGGTCCTTGAAGAAGGAGGCCATCTGGGCTGTGCGGTGTTGGAACTGGTCCTCCTGGGAGCAGATGCGGCGGAGACGAAGGAATTGGGAATATGGGATGGAGTTTTTGCAGGGGGCAGGGTGGGAGGAGGTGTAGTCCAGGTAGCTGTGGGAGTCAGTCGGTTTATAGTAGATGTCTGTGTTGAGTCAGTCGCCCGAGATCGAGATGGAAAGGTCTAGGAAGGGGAGGGAGGAGTCTGAGACAGTCCAGGTGAATTTAAGGTCGGGATGGAAGGTGTTAGTAAAGTTGATGAACTGTTCAACCTCCTCGTGGGAGCACGAGGCAGCACCGATACAGTTTAGTAAAGTTGATGTTTCCCTCCCCTCCCCTATCAGCGTTCCGCAAGGACCACTCCCTTCGTGACTCCCTCGTCAGATCCACACCCCCCACCAACCCAACCTCCACCCCCGGCACCTTCCCCTGCAACCGCAGGAAATGTAAAACTTGCGCCCACACCTCCACACTCACTTCCGTCCAAGGCCCCAAGGGATCCTTCCATATCCGCCACAAGTTCACCTGTACCTCCACACACATCATCTATTGCATCCGCTGCACCCGATGTGGCCTCCTCTATATTGGGGAGACAGGCCGCTTACTTGCGGAATGCTTCAGAGAACACCTCTGGGCCGCTCGGACCAACCAACCCAACCACCCCGTGGCTCAACACTTTAACTCTCCCTCCCACTCCACCGAGGACATGCAGGTCCTTGGACTCCTCCACCGGCAGAACATAACAACACGACGGCTGGAGGAGGAGCACCTCATCTTCCGCCTGGGAACCCTCCAACCACAAGGTATGAATTCAGATTTCTCCAGTTTCCTCATTTCCCCTCCCCCCACCTTGTCTCAGTCGGTTCCCTCAACTCAGCACCGCCCTCCTAACCTGCAATCTCCTTCCTGACCTCTCCGCCCCCACCCCACTCCGGCCTATCACCCTCACCTTGACCTCCTTCCACCTATCCCACCTCCATCGCCCCTCCCCCAAGTCCCTCCTCCCTACCTTTTATCTTAGCCTGCTTGGCTACTCTCTCTCATTCCTGATGAAGGGCTTATGCTCGAAACGTCGAATTCCCTATTCCTGAGATGCTGCCTGGCCTGCTGTGCTTTGACCAGCAACACATTTTCAGCTCAGAATGGAAAATTGACCAGGAATGCCTCATTCACAAAAAGACTGCAGATGGTAGAATCCAAAGTAGACAGATAGGAAGCTGGAAGAACACAGCAAGCCAGGCCGCATCAGGAGTTGAAGATATGTCATACCCAAAATGTTGACTTCTCCACCTCCTGATGCGGCCTGGCTTGCTGTGTACTTCCAGCCTCCTATTTGTCTACCCTCATTCTCAAAAAAGCAGGATGATTCCACCCAGCCAATCAGCACCTTACCACTCTCATCTCAATCATCAGAAAAGTGATGAAAAGGGCTGTCAATAGTGCTGTCAAGCAGCACTTTCTCAAAAATAACCTGATTATTATCAAAGCAAGGGAAGAGAACCCCAAAGCAAAAACAGAAATTGTTGGAAAAGCTCAGCACTTCTGGCAGCATTTGTGGAAAGAAATCAGAGTTAACGTTTTGGGTCCAGTGATCCTTATTCAGAACTGAAGTGTGAAGGCAAGAATCACCAAGGTGGTTATTTGGCACAGTTAGAAAGTGGAAACTGGAAATCAGCTTTGGAAAATAGTGAAGTTCAGCCTCATGTCAAGTTTTATTGCCTTTTCAAAGATGATCAGAACAACATTCCAACGTTCAACATTAACAGGAACAGGTAGAATGGTTGTTTACTTCTGTCTTTGGGTTCTTATTAAGGGCCAATCAGCATATTGCAGTGGCTGCAGTTCAGACTATAATGCTGTAAGATGCTTCCATTGATAAGCTATAGAAGTACAAGTTTGTTTTCTGAACTTTCTTGGGTCTCAGTTGCCTGGTAGGTCTGCTCAGGTGCACTGTCCACTGGAGAGGCAGTCAATGACTGACCAATTTGCTCAGTGTGTGTCAATGCCAATCTGCTACAAGGAAAAGCAAGGGGACAGCCCAGGATTTATTAGCATGCTCAGAAAGTACCACGTTTTAATTTTTAAACCTCATCCATGAAGGTGCTGAGAAACAGTAAATTTTCCAGATTGCGATTACATTCTTTGTAATTTTCATGAATAAATGTTAAGGATGGAGGACAAGCAGAGTAGTGTTCCCAGGATTGCGACTGGTGCCACGGGCTTGGGAGACTAGGAACAGGGAGTAAGTGCAGATGAACACGTGGCTGCAGGGCTGGTGTAGGAAGGAGGGTTTCAGATTTGTGGTTCATTGGGATGCCTTCTAGGGAAAGTAGGACCTGTACAAGAAGGACGGATTGCACCTGAACTGGAGGGGCACCAGTATCTTGAGGTGGAGGTTTGCTAGAGCTGTTTAAGACAGTTTAAACTAGTTTGGCAGAGGGTTGGGAACCTGAGCTACAGGTGTGAGGATGGAGTAGCTAGTGAACTGCTGGATACAGCACGCAGAGAGTCTGTGAGGGGTGACAGTTGATTCGGCAAAGTTGCAGTCAGTGTGATGGGTTGAGGTATGTCTAATTTAATGCAAGATGTATCAGGAGTAAGGGTGGTGAACTTAGTGTATGGATCAGTACTTGGAACTATGATATTGTGGCCATTTCAGAGATTTGGATATCACAAGGGCAGGAATGGTTGTTGGATGTTCCAGGGTTTAGATGTTTCAAAAGGAATGGGGGTGGGGGGGGGGGTCGCGCAGGTAAAAGAGGTGGGGAAGGGCATTGCTAATCAGGGATAATATCACACTACAGAAAGGGAGATCAATGAGAAGGGTTTGTCTACAGAGTCAGTATGGGTGGATGTCAGAAACAGGAAAGGAACAGTCACTTTATTTTCTACAGACTCCCCAATATCATCAGAGATACAGAGGAGCAGATTGGGAGGCAGATTTTGGAAAGTTGTAGAAGCAACAGGGTTGTTGTCATGGGTGACTTTATCTTCCCAAATATTGATTGGAACCTCCTTAGTTCAAATAGTTTAGATGGAGCAGTTTTTGTCAGGTGTGTCAAGGAAGGATTCCTGATTCAATATGCAGATGGCCCCACTAGAGGTGAGGCCATATTGAATTTAGTGCTTGGCAATGAACCAGGCCAAATGAGAAATCTCTCAGTGGGAGAGCACTTCCATGATAATGATTGCAACTCCCTGACCTTTACTATAGTCACAGAGCAGAACAGAAACAGACGCAGACAGTATGGGAAAGTATTTAATTGGGGGTGGGGGAAATACAATGCTATTAGGCTGAAACTGGGGATCCTAAATTGGGAACAGATGTTCTCAGGGAAATGCACGACAGAAATGTAGCGATTGTTTAGGGAGCATTTGCCGATAGTGCTGGTTAGGTTTGTCCCACTGAGGCACGGAAGGGATGGTAGGGTGAAGGAATTTTAAGTGACAAGGGATGTGGAACATCTAGTCAAGAGGAAGATGGAAGCTTACTTAAGGTTGAGGAGGCAAGACCAGGCAGTTTTCTACAACATTACAAGGTAACCAGGAAGGAATGAAGGACTTAGGGGAGCAAGAAGGTGGCATGAAAAAGCTTTATCAGGTAGGATTAAAGAAACCCTAAGGCATTCTGCACCTATGAGAGGAACAAGAGGATGGGCAGAGTGAAGGTAGGGCCATCCTCTTGGTCCTCACATAGGGATAGTGGAGGGAACATGTACCTGGAGTCAGAGGAGGTAGGCAAGGTCCTTAATGAATACTTTGTTTCTGTATTCACTATGGAGAGGGACCTTGATGTTTCTGAGAATTATGTGAAATATGGTTGATGCTAAGAAGGAGAATGTGCTGAAAATTTTGAAAAACATAAAGATAGATACCTGAGCCATACAGGATATATCTAGGTTACTACAGAAAGCGAGGGAAGAGTTTGCTGCGCCTTTGGTGATGATTTTTGTGTCCTCACTGTCCACTGGAATCCTGACAGATGATTGGAGGGTGGCAAATGTTATAAAGGGAGCAGGGAGAACCCTATGAATTACAGACAAGTCAGTCTGACATCTATATAGGGCAAATTATTGGAGAGGATACTGAGAGGCAGGATTTATGATTACTTGGAAAACCATAGCTTGATTAGAGATAGTCAGTATGGCTTTGAGAGAGGCAGGCCATGCCTCACAAGGTTTACTGAATTCTTTGAGGATGTGACAAAACATGTTGATGAAGGTAGAGCAGTGGATGTGGTGCACATGGATTTCAGCAAGGTGTTTAATAAGATTCCCCATGATAGGCTCATTCAGAAAGTAAGGAGGCAAGGGGTACAGGGAAATTTGGCTGTCTGGATACACAATTGGCTGGCGCATTGAAGACAGAGGGTAGTAGTAGATGGAAGGTATTCAGCCTAGAGCTCGGTGACCAGTGATGTTCTGAAGGGATCTGTTCTGGGACCTCTGCTCTTTGTGATTTTTAGAAATGATATTGGTGAGGAAATAGAAGGGTGGGTTAGTAAGTTTGCTGATGACATGAAGGTTGGTGGAGTTAAGGATAATGTGGAGGGCTGTCGTAGGTTGCAACAGGACATTGACATAATGCAGAACTGGACTGAAAAGTGGACCTGGAAAAGTGTGAAGTGATTCACTTTGTAAGGTCGAGTTTTAATGTAAAATATAGGGTTAAAGGCAGGATTCTTGGGAGTGTGGAGGAACAGGGTCTATGTCCATAGATCCCTCAAAGTTGCCACCTAAGTTTGAGCCATAGGGAGAGGCTGAATAGGCTGGTGCTGTTTTCCCCGGAGTGTCAGAGGCTGAGGGGTGACCTTATAGAGCTTTATAAAACCATGAAGGATATGGATAGAGTAAATAGACAAAGTCTTTTCCTTGGGGTGGGGGAGTCCAAAACTAGAGGGCATAGGTTTAGGGTGAGAGGTGAAAGATATAAAAGAGACCTAAGGAGGAAGCTTTTCACGCAGAGGGTGATGCATGTATGGAATGAAGTACCAGAGGAAGGGTTTAAAGAGATATGGGCCAAGTGCTGGCAAATAGGACTAGATTAGGTTGGATACCTTGTCAGCATGGACAAGTTGGACCGAAAGGTCTGTTTCTGTGCTGTACATCTCCATGACTCTATGTGCAGGTTTGGTGGATTGACCATGCTAAATTGCCCATAGTGTTCAGGGATGTGTTAGGTGCATTCATCAGAGGTAAATGTAGGATAATAGGGTAGGGGAATGTGTTTGGGTGGGTTACTCTTCAGAGGGTCAGTGTAGACCTGTTGAGTTGAAGGGCTGTTTCCACACTGTAGGGATTCTACAAGTCTAAGTTGATAGGGTTGTTAAGAAGTCATATGGTGTGTTGACTTTCATTAGCAGGGGGATTGAGTTTAAGAGTAGCGAGGCTATACTACAGCTCTATAAAGCCCTATAGATATATAGATGCATGGATATTGTTTGGCCATACAATGGTGAAGAGAGATTCCACATCGTTTCTACTGGGATAACAATATTTCTATCCTCTGCACCGACATGAAGTAATTCACCACCTCAACTTCAGTTTATTATTTTCCAGCACACATTCTGCAATCGTGCTGTCTGAGGTTTGGTTTAATTCCATTTGTCAAATGGATAAATAGTACATTCAAAGGACAGTGATTCTCATCATGGGTACCAATAAAAACTACTGGTTTTCTCTTTGAAGGAAAGGTTACCAAATTTGAAGGAATGTTTACTAAATGAGGTGGTAAATGGTGACATCATGCGGCTTTCAAGGTTGAAAGCAGTTTTTATTGATTAGGTCTCCTCTTTCATGTGTTTGGCTCAGTTGCTAAGCAAATGTTAGGTCTGCGTGATTTGCAGTGATGTGGGGAAAATGAAGGAAACAGCTGCTTCTTGGTTCAAAAACTGATGTCTTCTTTGATGTCTTAAAAATAATGAAAATAGTTCTGCAGAAATCACTGGTGATAGCTTTATCTCATGGGTTGATCAATACAGCCCACTATATAAAGAAAGCTTGAAATACTAGATGTGCTACAAATGTGGGCGGGTCTTTCCATAAATTGAAGTGATTATACCTAGTTGAATCTTGATAAGTACAACACAGGCTTGCCAAGAAATGTTATGCTTGGATCAAGAATGCTATAAACTGAATTAAAAAAAGCTAATTTAATCATTGTTGTACCACAGCACATCTAATGATTCAGTCAGCAATTTAACTTGCACAAAAGAACAGAAATGCAAATTTGATTACACCTTGGCAATGCTTGGACTGACTTTCAAGTGTGCTGACCATTAATATCCAGGAACTGAGGATCATTTTGTGCCTGGATCAGGAATTTCTACTCAAGTGTTATGTTTCGATCAAAGGTTTCACAAAACAAAGATGTGAGATCTACAATAAAAATTGGATGTGAACCGTATTGAGGGGCCAATGTATCTTGTGATTAGTTCATTGTTTTCAAAACTCATTAAAAAATAAGTTAAAAAGAATAAAACTTTAAACTATACCAGACTTGACAGTATTTTTGATAATGTGGCAATTCCTGTTCTTTTGTGGTTGGCAGGGTTAAGAATTTGGAGGAAAACAGATGACTACAGTTTGGGACCAATGGATCTCTTTGAACGATAAACAACTTTTTCCAATCAGTAAAACATTGTATACATTACTTATTCCAGTTATCTACGTTACCAGGTACAGCTAAGTAATATTGTGCCACATTAATAATCATGCCTGTTTTAAGTGCAGACATTAGACCAAAGCTCTGCAGATGGAGCCATATTGGAGGATTGACTCAACAGCTTTCAATTCTTGCAGCAGCAAGTTTTTGGAAACTTAATTAAATACTTGCCATGTTGGCAACTGCAGAGATATCGTTTGGTCTGTTTAGTTAATTAACTACATGTTGTTTGAGGTAGAAGTAATTGATGGTGCTATGAAATAATATTGATTAAATCAAAACCCTCTGCATAGATTAACTTTAAAATACTTTAAATAGATTTGTGTTGTCAGTGGGAAGGGAAGGGACCCTTTGAAAATGGCACCACTGCAATGTAAGATACTGTGGTGTAGTGTGGTCTTAAGTGGGGGGTGAGGGGAACATTGTGGATAGAACGTAATATTATGGCTGACAAGTTGATTCCTCCTAACTGCCAGGATGGGACTGTCCTATGTCTGAAAGCTGTGTTTTGTAATTTGCAAAGGGAACTCTGTGAACTTTACGTGATTGGCTTTTGGTATCTGGATATGTAACTCCATGTTTTTGAGTCATTCTCCCTCTGCTTCACCATTGTGATTAGATTAGATTACTTACAGTGTGGAAACAGGCCCTTCGGCCCAACGAGTCCACACCGACCTGCCGTAGTGTAATCCACCCAGACCCGTTCCCCTACACCTAACACTATGGTAATTCAGCATGGTCAACTCACCTAACCTGCACGTTTTTGGATTGTGGAAGGAAGAACATGTATACATTTTAATTACTCAATAACAATAAAACATAGATGATAATTAGAATACTCATTGATAACAAGATAGTTCAAGCTGGTTGAGCAACATAGTGAAAATGATACTCATGGACACTGAGATTTATTTGGTGAAAATATGTGCAACTAACTTTTTTTTAAGAAATGACAAAGAACATATGACCTCTCTCCCTCATCCTCTTACTCACACACAGCTTAAAAGCAATTAAATGCATGGACTCTAGAGAAATGTATACCTATCAGATATTAGCAGCAGCACTTGCAACAGAAGCTACTTGACACTTTGGAAATTATTCCATCAAATTGGATATATTTCATACGCTTGGTCTGCTAAGTCAATTTAGCTCCAGACTGATATATATATCAAGTCTAAGACCAAATTATTTGTCAGAGGCTGAGACTTTCAAGTTAAAAACAAAACATGAATGGGAGTATTATAAAATGCAAAAGATTATTCACTGAATGAATACAATATTGGTTACCTTCAGGCATGCAACTTTTTCTTTGTGTTTTGTCCAAATCCTGATTTTAAACAAACTTCACTTGTTGGGAGGGAACAGCAGCAAATGAAATATTGTGGAATAAGTCCTCAGCTATCTTTTGTGAGAAAGATTATATAGAGCAATCCACCAGTGTTATGATCCCAGATGATGGTATTATAGGACAAGTCAGATTCCAGAATTAAACTTGGCTTGATAGATCATATGTTTAATTTGTGCATTTGGTTATGATGGTGGTGATTCAGTGAAACATATTCATTCAAGGTTTTAGGTATTCTTTAACAACAGGATTTAAGTTCATTTTTTATACAAACAAAAAAAAAGAAACAAAGACACTTAGATAGTTAGAAAAAAGAAACAAAAAAGTCATTATATATTTTAGATAGAAAAATCTTAATGCAAACAGCAAAACAACCTGTTTCCAACACTACCTTTTTATTGATATTCAATTGCAGAGGAAATTCACTTCTAACTCAAGGTCTGCTAAAATAACCTCACCCAGTTTCTTTTCCTTGGAATGCAGAGATAATTTTATAATAGTTCCACCTTGATCATCCAGCATGAATATTACACAATTCTAATGGGCTTAACTTTTCCATTTCTAACAACTGGAAGGTCTTACCCTAACGCTCCTGGCTTGGAAGTTGAACAAAATGAAAACACTTCTGTTATAGAGACTGATTGCTCTGAACTAAAGGCTTGATTCTCCTTTAATTTTTCTCAACTTCTGAATCAAACTCGTGATTCTCCTGAACTGAGACCTTGAGTCTTCCATTCTGAAGTCAAAACTAAACTAATGGCTTTTTGGTCTGTTGTAATCAAGAGTATATACTTCCACCTGTTATAACATAGATTTAACCAGGTATTTGATTGCAGTTGTTTGCTTTTTTTGGAAATGATGCACTTATTTCACTGTTTCAAATGCCTTTCTGATCAGTTTAGAAAAGAGTTATTTTATCTTTATTTTGAAGTTCCAGGCCCAAAATATAGCATAAATTTTATATATAGAATGTAGAACAGTATAGCTCAGTACAAGCCCTTTGGCCCACAGTGTTGTGCCAAACATTTATCTTAAACCAAGATCAACCTAACCTCTACACCCCTCAATTGACTGCTGGCCACGTGCTTGTCCAACAGTCGCTTAAATATCCCTAATGTCTCTGACTCTACTATCACCACTTGCAATACATTCCACTCACCCATCATATCTTTAATAACAATAGCTGAATTGTACTATTAGAAGGTTGGCAAAATGAAAACTTTCCATTTAATTGTGAAATATAAATTTTAAATGAAAGTAAACATATAGTACATGCACACAATTACATCATATTCATGATATATAATTACCTGACCTAAAATCATGCGAATTGTATAACTTCGATACATCTGATTATTTTTATCAGGAATTAGTTTAGTGATTTTGTTTGGCACTACACATTAAACAAAATGCTAAGTCTGGTCGACATTTTCTGTAAAATACTGCTACGTCCATGGTCTGAAACAGTTTCCTGGCCTCCTATCTGTTTGCCCAAATGATTACAAAATTGGTAGTCAGGTTTCATCCTGGTAATAGTACCCTATCATTTGTTTTCCAGAGATATCTTCTCATTTTCATTTTTAACAAGACTTACTGTTATTGTACAGTGGTGAGGAAGTGTATATATGAAACTTTATGGCTGCTGAATCACCACTATGCCAGATATATAATTACTTGTGAATTCAGAAGCATCAGCATAGAAGCAAAACATAAAAATAAGGAATCTTATGTACATGTAACTTTAACTTTAAAATTGTATTTCTTATTGGCTACAGCTCACTTTTGTAATTAGCTGCAGTCAAACCTGCTGATAGGTATGAAAACATAACAATAATCAAGATGACATTTTTTCACCATTCTCTTTAAATTACGTTGCAAATTATAGATTCAAAGAGTCATACAGCACTGAAACAGACCCTTCAATCCACCTCAACCATGCAAACCAGACATCCAAATCTGTCCTAGTCCCATTTGCCAGCATTTAGCTCATATCCCTCTAAATCCTCCCTATTCATGTACTCATTCAGATGCCTTTTACATTTTGTAATTGTATCAGTCTCCACTACTTCCTCTAGCAGCTCATTCCATGCATGCACCAACCTCACTGTGAACCTTTCACTGTCAGCTCAAACCTATGCCCTCTACATTTGGAGTCCTCTACTCAGGGAAAAAGACCTTAGCTGTTGTGGTTCTGTTCACCGAGCTGGAAATATGTGTTGCAGACATTTTGTCTCCTGTCTAGGTGACATCCTCAGTGCTTGGGAGCCTCCTGTGAAGCGCTTCTGTGATGTTTCCTCCAGCATTTATAGTGATTTGTACCTGCCACTTCCAGTTGTCAGTTCCAGCTGTCTGCTGCAGTGGCCGGTATATTGGGTCCAGGTCGATGTGCTTATTGATTGAATCTGTGGATGAATGCCATGCCTATAGGAATTGCCTGGCTGTTCTCTGTTTGGCTTGTCCTATAATAGTAGTGTTGTCCCAGTCAAACTCATGTTGCTTGTCATCTGAGTGTGTGGCTACTAAGGACAGCAGGTCGTGTCATTTCGTGGCTAGTTGGTGTTCATGGATGCGGATCACTGTGGACGGCACAGTGGCACAGTGGTTAGCACTGCTGCCTCACAGTGCCAGAGACCCAGATTCAATTCCCACCTCAGGTGACTGACTGTGTGGAGTTTGCACATTCTCCCCGTGTCTGCGTGGGTTTCCTCCGGGTGCTCCGGTTTCCTCCCACAGTCCAAAGATGTACGGGTAAGGAAAATTGGCCATGCTAAATTGCCTGTAGTGTTAGGTAAGGGGTAAATGTAGGGGTATGGGTGGGTTGCGCTTCGGCGGGTCAGTGTGGACTTGTTGGGCCGAAGGGCCTGTTTCCACACTAAGTAATCTAATTCCTAATGTATGGTAGTGTGGCTAGTCCTTTGGGTTGCGGCATGTCCTCGATCCATTGTCTTTCCCTTAGGCATCTGTTGATGAAATTGCGCGGGTATCCATTTTTGGTGAATACATTGTAGAGGTGTTCTTGTTCTGGTGTGGTTCCAGTTCTGGTTCCAGTTCTGGTGTGCTGCAATGTGTTGTGGCCCTTTTGAATATTGTCTTGATGCAACTTCTTATGTGTGTGTTGGGGTGGTTGCTTTCGTTGTTCAGGACTTGGTCTGTGTGTGTGGCTTTCCTGTATAACTTTGTGATGAATTCTCCGTTCAGTGCTCTCTGTACCATCACATCTAGGAATGGGAGTTGGTTGTCCTTTTCTTCCTCTCGAGTGAATCGGATTCCTGTGAGTGTGGCATTTATGATCCAGTGTGTGTGCTCTATTTCTGTGTTTTTAATGATTACAAAGGTGTCATCCACATATCTGACCCAAAGTTTGGGTTGAATTTGCAGTAAGACTGTTTGTTCTAATCTTTGCATTACCGCTTCTGCAATGAGTCCAGAGATGGGTGAGCCCATGGGTGTGCCGTTGATTTGTTCATATATTTGGTTGTTGAATGTGAAGTGTGTTGTGAGGCACAGGTCCAGTAGTTTGAGTATCCGTCTTTGTCATTAGGTTCAACTTCTGTTGTCTGTTCCGTATGTCTAGCAGGTTGTCTATTGTTTCTCTATGTAGGGTTCTGTCGATAGAGATGAACAGTGCCGTTACATTGTTACACACTACCATACATCAAGAGCATTTCCGAACTGACAGCCAGACTACTACGACCATTAGGATCATAACAGCACACAAATCAACAGCCACTCTCAGACAACTTACCAGGACGAAGGACCCAATACCCAGCATGAGCAAAACCAATGTAGTGTACAAAATCCCATGCAAGGTCTACACAAAACACTACATAGGACAAACAGGAAGACAGCTAACGATCCGCATCCATGAACACCAACTAGCCACAAAACAACATGACCAGCTCTCCTTAGTAGCCACACACTCAGATGACAAGCAACATGAGTTCGACTGGGACAATACTACTATTATAGGACAAGCCAAACAGAGAACAGCCAGGGAATTCCTAGAGGCATGGCATTCATCCACAGATTCAATCAATAAGCATATCGACCTGGACCTAATATACCGGCCACTGCAGTGGACAGCTGGAACTGACAGCCGGAAGTGGCAGGTACAAATCACTATAAATGCTGGAGGAAACAACACAGAAGCGCTTCACAAGAGGCTCCCAAGCACTGAGGATGTCACCTAGACAGGAGACGAAACGTCTGCAACACAAATTCCCACCTCGGCGAACAGAACCACAACAATGAGCACCCGAGCTACAAATCTTCACACAAATTTTAAAGACCTTAGCTATTCACCCATCCACACCCTTCATGATTTTACAAACCTCTTCAAGGTCACCTCTCAGCCTATGATAGTCCAGGGGATAAAATCCCCAGCCTATTCAGCCTCTCCCTATAGCTCAAATCCTTCAGTCCTGGCAACATTCTGCACGCTGTCATGTTTAACAATATCCTTCTGATAGAAGGGTGACCAGAATTGTATGCAGCATTCCAAATGTGGCGTCACCAGTGTCCTGTATAACCACAACATGACATCCCAACTCCTATACACAATGTTGGCCCCAATGAAGGCAAGCTGCCAAACACCTTCTTCACCACCCTGTCTACTTGCAACATTTTGTCCAACTGATTTTGGAATTTTTGAGGTATTCATTCAATTTCCATTCCCTTCTTGGGTTGGTACTGTCCACAATTTTGATGAATCTGCACGAGGAATCCATGTCCTTCGTTACTTTCTTACTCTCAGTAATACCAGAGTCGGCTGTATTTCCTTTCAAGTAATTACAAACTATTACCTTGCATTGTAAAAGAAATGTAATTTGTCAATCCTTGTGTCTATCCAATATTATATAATTCGACTTGATCAGCAGAATGGGAGAAAATCTCATTTTCTGACAGTGAAAAGTACACAGCGTCTTTTTGAGTTAAAGACTGAAAATAAGTAGGAGCTTCTAATTTATTTTGTTGTCCTTAAGGTAATAGTTTACACTGGTACAAACATCTGAGGTCATTCTTCACTACTGAACAGGCCTTTGATTATGGAGAGCATCACATGGATCATCCTCATTTAAAAACCACAAGAACATAGTAGACCTGGGGTCACCAGTTAGAAGCAGAAGCTCTACCATATTTTCAGTCTTTAACTCAAAAAGACGTGTCCTATTCACTGTCAGAAAATGAGATAATTTTTTCCTCAGTATGCTAATCAAGACTAATTATATAACATTGGATGCACACTCATGACTAACAAGTTATGTTTCATTTTTAGTACAAGGTGTTATCTTTTAAGAAACGCTACTAAAATTATTGTTCTGCTATTACTGGCACCGAACACATAATTGCAAATTCATTGAAACTGTAGACAACACCAAAACAGGAAGACAGTGAAAATTGAATAAATATCTCAGAAATTCCAAAATTAATAGATTAAAGTATGTAAGCAAAATTACAGCAAAAAAGCATAAAATATTGCTCCAGAATGGAATTCAACTAACCCAGGAATAATGCATTCACGGCATCTTGGTTTACTCAAATTCTGTATATAAATGCAGGGAAGGTGGTAAATTAGTGGTAACGTTATTGGTTAATGTTCTGGGAGCATGGGACCAAATCTCACCAAGGCAGCTAGAAGAATTGAAATTTGATTGATCAATGTGGAATTGAAAGGTAGCCTCATGGTCAGCAAATCATATTGTTGTGGATTGCTATGAAAACTTGTCTCGATTAGATTAGATTCTCTACAGTGTGGAAACAGGCCCTTTGGCCCAACCAGTCCACACCGACCCTCCGAAGAGTAACCCACCCAGACCCATTCCCCTCTGACTAATGCGCCTAACACTGAGCAATTTAGCATGACCAATTCACCTGATCTGCACACCTTTGGACTGTGAGAGGAAACTGGAGCACCCTGAGGAAACCCACGCAGATACAGGGAGAATGTGCAGACTCCACACAGACAGATAGTCGCCAGAGGCTGGAATTGAACCTGGGACCCTGGTGCTGTGAGGCAGCAGTGCTAACCATTGAGCCACTGGGGCCTTACTTGGTGGCTCCAGACTCTCAGGACTGTGCTTTCCTTTTAACTATCCTCTGAAATGACCAAGTAAGCCACTCAGTTGCATCAAACTGCTACAGAGCTTAACATAAGAAAAGAAATTCAACAATCCATCCAGAACTGTCCTCGACATCAAATCAATAACGGCAAACTCAGCTGTGTGTGGTCCTGTAAGGTTCTCTTTTGGACGAAGTGAGAGAGTGGTCACATGGACTGATAGGCATACTCAAAGAATCATATCTTACAGTCTCAAAGATATTTGTAATATCCCTTCACATGTCCAGATCCATAGATAGGCCAGATTTACCAGAGGTGGCAGCATTGTAATAATAGTCAAGACTGAGATGCGCTGGCAGTCTTCCCCATTGGCTCTGTAGCCTATGATATCTCCTGCATCAGCATCAAACATGGCAAGGAAACTTCCTGCTGATTACCACACTGCACCCCCTCAGCTGATGAATCAGCATTCCATGTACAACTCGGATGAAACATTATGGCAAGGAAACAGAATTCACTCAGGACTGGGGGCTTCAGTGTCCATCATGAAGAATCGCTGAGTTTCATTAGTTTTAACCAAGCTGGTCATGTCCTGTAGTAGTGAGAGAAGTGGCCAATTTATACTCCTTATGAAGACGAAGTCCCATCCTCACATGGAGGATATTCTCCATCATGTTGTGTGACACTAAGCACCTTCGAAAATGGCTGTTGCCACTTTAAATTGTGCAATCATGAGATGCATTCATGGCATATTGGTTTACTCAAAATCTGAATATAAATAGAGGGAAGGTGGTAAATTAGTGGTAATCTTATTGGTTAATGTTCTGGGGGCATGGGACCAAATCCCACCAAGGCAGCTAGAAGAATTGCCTACACAGTGGGCCATTGCCAACACAGTACTATATTTAATGTCTCGATGTAATTTCTGTTCTGCACTTCTCCCACTCTACCATTACCACCATGTCGGAGGATCAACCCTGGTTCAGTAAAATATGCAGGAGGGGATGTCAGGACCAGCACCAGGCACACCTAAAAGTAAGGTATCAATCTGACCCACTGACACAACAGGTTTACTTGCATGGCAAACAGCAGATGCAGTAAGTAATAGACAGAGCTAGATAATCCCACAATCAATGGCTCAGATCTAAGCTCTACAAACTTGTCACATTCATCTGTGGATAATGGTAGACAATTAAATTATAAGCAGAGGGGAGAAGCTCCAACTGTATCCCCATCTTCAAATGATAGGCAAACGCAGAGCATTCTCCACCATTGTGCAACAGACAAGGCTGAAGCATTTACAACCATTTCCACCAAGAAGCACCAAGTGGACAAAACATCTCTGCTGCCTTTTGAGATCCTCAGCATCACAGGAGCCAGTCTTCAATTCATTCCATGACACTGGATATTGTAAAGGCTATGGAATTTCCAACAGCAATACGGAAGATGTGCTCCAGGATTAGCCATGCCCTAGCAAAGTTGTTCCACTACTGCTATAACAATGGCTTCTACCTGAAAATGTAGAAAACTGCCCAGGCATGTCCTGACTATAAAAAGACAATCCCAACCCACAACCTCTGCATCCAAAAAGAGAAAAGTACCAGATACCGGAGAACACTACTCCCTACAAGCTTCCTTCCAAGCCACACACCATCTCGATTATATCAATGAATTATATCACCATTGCTTCAACATTGCTAAGTCAAAATTCTGGAACTTACCTCCTAACAGCACCTGGATGTACTGACCATTTGAGACTTACAGTGGTTCAAGAAGGTAGCTCAGCAACCCCTTCACCAGCATCTTTAATACTCATCTTTTAGGGATGAGTATTAAATGCCTGCTTCTCATGAAGGAATAAAGGGACTAGAGCAGCAATCAACAGAATATTAAATGTCATATCATGATACAAATTCATAATCAAACTCTAGGATGCTGTCTGCCTTTTTTTAGTAACTAAAGTACCAAAGAGATACTCAAGCCAAGAAAACAATGATGGGCAAAGCCATGTGGATGTCCTCAGTGTCAATAGAGTCATAGAGAATGGAAACAGACCCTTCGGCCAACTAGTCCATGCTGACCACATTTCCAAGCTAAACTAGCCCCAACTGCCTGCACTTGACACACATGCCTCCAAACTTTTTCTATTTATGAACTTATCTAAATGTCTAAATATTGTAACTGTTTCTGCATTCATCACTTTATCTGGCAATTTGCTCCAAAAACAAACCATTCTGTGGAAAATAATTGCCCCTCCTTTCCTTTCTAAATCTTTCTCCTCTCACCTTAAAAAAAATTGCGTCCTAGTTTTGAACTCCCCCACCCTAGGGAAAAGACCCTTGTCATTCACCTTCTCTATACCCCTCATGTTTTATAACCCTTAATAAAAGGTCACTTCTCAACCTCCTACACTGCAGTGAAACAGTTCCCAGCCTATCCAATCTATTTTTATATCTCAAATCCTCCATTCCTGACAACATCATGGTAAATCTTTTCCAAACCCTCTCTAGTTTAATAACATCATTCATATAATAGGGCAACCAGAATTGTACGCAGTACTCCACAATGTCATGTACAACCTCAACATGACATCCTAACTCCTACTCAAAGACCTGAACAAGGAAGGAAAGTGTGCTGAAAACCTTCTTAACCACTCTGATTCCCTGTGATGCAAATTTTAAAAAAATAGATACTTGAACCACGAGATCTCTCTGTTCCATAGCATTACCCAGTCCCCACCATTAATTGTGTAAGTCCTGCTCTTGTTTGTTTTACTAAAATGCAATAATTCACATTTATCCAATGCCTCAGAAAAAGGCATTGACAGGAATTCTTATGGCAGTACTTACACAAGTAAGTGGTGAGGAAAAATAAAAGTTCTCAAAATTAACTTGCATTGGGTGTGACAAGAAGTTGTACAGTCATGTTAATAAAATGAGGACTGATATTATGAAGTTGCACTTGACAAAACATGATTAATACACAAGACATTTCCAATCAGAGTAGGAGAGGCAACCATCCTACTACATTCAATTAAGAAATAATTGGATAGCTTTCAGAATGCATGCACTAAAACTGGCCAAGTGCCCTCCTTAACCCATAAATATTGTTATCTGAATTGTTCCACTATTTGCTAGAACTGCTCATTATGGCAAAGCTGGTAACAAGTAAAGAAACAACTGAACCACACAGTCGCTGTGTGTGGAATTCAGTGACCACACAGTCGCTGTGTGTGGAATTCAGTGACCACACAGTCGCTGTGTGTGGAATTCAGTGACCACACAGTCGCTGTGTGTGGAATTCAGCGACCACACAGTCGCTGTGTGTGGAATTCAGCGACCACACAGTCGCTGTGTGTGGAATTCAGCGACCACACAGTCGCTGTGTGTGGAATTCAGTGACCACACAGTCGCTGTGTGTGGAATTCAGTGACCACACAGTCGCTGTGTGTGGAATTCAGTGACCACACAGTCGCTGTGTGTGGAATTCAGTGACCACACAGTCGCTGTGTGTGGAATTCAGTGACCACACAGTCGCTGTGTGTGGAATTCAGTGACCACACAGTCGCTGTGTGTGGAATTCAGTGACCACACAGTCGCTGTGTGTGGAATTCAGTGACCACACAGTCGCTGTGTGTGGAATTCAGTGACCACACAGTCGCTGTGTGTGGAATTCAGTGACCACACAGTCGCTGTGTGTGGAATTCAGTGACCACACAGTCGCTGTGTGTGGAATTCAGCGACCACACAGTCGCTGTGTGTGGAATTCAGCGACCACACAGTCGCTGTGTGTGGAATTCAGCGACCACACAGTCGCTGTGTGTGGAATTCAGCGACCACACAGTCGCTGTGTGTGGAATTCAGCGACCACACAGTCGCTGTGTGTGGAATTCAGTGACCACACAGTCGCTGTGTGTGGAATTCAGTGACCACACAGTCGCTGTGTGTGGAATTCAGCGACCACACAGTCGCTGTGTGTGGAATTCAGCGACCACACAGTCGCTGTGTGTGGAATTCAGTGACCACACAGTCGCTGTGTGTGGAATTCAGTGACCACACAGTCGCTGTGTGTGGAATTCAGTGACCACACAGTCGCTGTGTGTGGAATTCAGTGACCACACAGTCGCTGTGTGTGGAATTCAGCGACCACACAGTTGCTGTGTGTGGAATTCAGCGACCACACAGTCGCTGTGTGTGGAATTCAGCGACCACACAGTCGCTGTGTGTGGAATTCAGCGACCACACAGTCGCTGTGTGTGGAATTCAGCGACCACACAGTCGCTGTGTGTGGAATTCAGTGACCACACAGTCGCTGTGTGTGGAATTCAGTGACCACACAGTCGCTGTGTGTGGAATTCAGTGACCACACAGTCGCTGTGTGTGGAATTCAGTGACCACACAGTCGCTGTGTGTGGAATTCAGTGACCACACAGTCGCTGTGTGTGGAATTCAGTGACCACACAGTCGCTGTGTGTGGAATTCAGTGACCACACAGTCGCTGTGTGTGGAATTCAGTGACCACACAGTCGCTGTGTGTGGAATTCAGTGACCACACAGTCGCTGTGTGTGGAATTCAGTGACCACACAGTCGCTGTGTGTGGAATTCAGTGACCACACAGTCGCTGTGTGTGGAATTCAGTGACCACACAGTCGCTGTGTGTGGAATTCAGTGACCACACAGTCGCTGTGTGTGGAATTCAGTGACCACACAGTCGCTGTGTGTGGAATTCAGTGACCACACAGTCGCTGTGTGTGGAATTCAGTGACCACACAGTCGCTGTGTGTGGAATTCAGTGACCACACAGTCGCTGTGTGTGGAATTCAGTGACCACACAGTCGCTGTGTGTGGAATTCAGTGACCACACAGTCGCTGTGTGTGGAATTCAGTGACCACACAGTCGCTGTGTGTGGAATTCAGTGACCACACAGTCGCTGTGTGTGGAATTCAGTGACCACACAGTCGCTGTGTGTGGAATTCAGTGACCACACAGTCGCTGTGTGTGGAATTCAGCGACCACACAGTCGCTGTGTGTGGAATTCAGTGACCACACAGTCGCTGTGTGTGGAATTCAGTGACCACACAGTCGCTGTGTGTGGAATTCAGTGACCACACAGTCGCTGTGTGTGGAATTCAGTGACCACACAGTCGCTGTGTGTGGAATTCAGTGACCACACAGTCGCTGTGTGTGGAATTCAGTGACCACACAGTCGCTGTGTGTGGAATTCAGTGACCACACAGTCGCTGTGTGTGGAATTCAGTGACCACACAGTCGCTGTGTGTGGAATTCAGTGACCACACAGTCGCTGTGTGTGGAATTCAGTGACCACACAGTCGCTGTGTGTGGAATTCAGTGACCACACAGTCGCTGTGTGTGGAATTCAGTGACCACACAGTCGCTGTGTGTGGAATTCAGTGACCACAATGGTAACTGTGGCTGTGGCAGCACACAATGCCAAAAGGTGTAAAGTGTTCTTGTCACTGCCTCACTGGTTGGGTGGTATAATCCTAAACCAAAAACACATGCTACCACTGGTTCAACTACAGAGGGAACTCAGCCACCCAGTGAATTCTCAGCTTGGTTTAACATATACAGACTAAAGGGAAATACAAAACAAAATGAAATCAATACAGCTGTATATTTTGCTAACTCCAATTGACCTATGTAAACAATAATGGACATGCAAGGGTGAGTAAGTTTTAAGCAAAGAATTACAACATATTACCATAAGATATAACATACAGGAGCAGATTTAGGCCATTCACCCCATTGAGACTGCTCCACTCATTTACATTCCATAAAAGAATAATCAGTTGATGTTTATTTTAAAACAGGCAATGTGAGCTCCTGAGAAATTGTCACAATTTTTGTAATTCCGAGCAGGCAGTCTAAACTTATTTGCATTTTTCTTTCGCTGATTTCCAATTAACCTTTCAAAACATGATCAATAATGTCCATTAAAAAACACATATACTGTTGGAATATGTGAAAAGAAAGGGTACTAAACAACTGTTCCATTTAGCAAAGCTTTTAACTCAAAATAAATACTTTATAGGGAACTTTTAAAACATTTGCTTAATAACAAGCTTTGGAGAAAGCAACACTGCCCATGATGCTGTAAATCTCTCTCTCTCACACACACACACACACACACACACACACACACACAATGATACAAAAAAGGTAGCACAAAGCAGGCTTAGGGTATGACAAGATGGAAGCTCAAATGTTACAATCTTGATGATTCCATTTGGATTCACCGAAAAATAAGACAACTGAATTCAGTCATTTACGACTTGTACAGAGAGGCCTGAATAGAGTGGACGTGGAGAAGATATTTCCAATAGCAGGATAAATTAGGATCCCTGGGCACAGTCTCAGAGTGAAGGGATGACTCTTTAGAACGAGGTGAGGAAGCATTTCTTCAGCCAGAGGGTGATTGAATCTGCAGAGCTCTTTGCTGCAGAGGGCTGTGGAGGTCTAGTCATCAATTGCTTTTAAGATAAAGATAGATAGGTTCATGATTAGATTAGATTAGATTCCCCACAGTGTGGAAACAGGCCCTTCGGCCCAACCAGTCCGAAGAGTAACCCATCCAGACCTATTTCCCTCTGACTAATGCACCTAACACTATGGGCAATTTAGCATGGCCAATTTACCTGACCTGCACATCTTTGGACTGTGGGAAGAAACCAGAGCACCCGGAGGAAACCCACGCAGACACAGGGAGAACGTGCAAATTCCACTTAAACAGTCGCCTGAGGCTGGAAACAAACCTGGGACCCTGGTGCTGTGAGTCACCATACCGCCCATAGGAAAGGGAATAAGTGTTATGGAGAGAAGACAGGAGAATGGAATTAAGAAACATATCAGCCATGTTTGAATGGCAGACAGACTTGGGCCAAATGGCTGAATTCTGCTCTTCTACCTTATGGTAACAGCAGATTTCTTGTCATGATCAGACAACTAGGATAGCTTCCAGCCTTGGGCAATTTAATGTATATTGGCAGGCAAGAAGTCAGAAGCTGACACTTTTGATTCCATCTCATTAAAGTACAGAATGTCCATTCTCCCTGTTGCAAAAAAAGGTCCAGATATTCTGATGGTTTGATAGCCTGCAGATGGAAACGGCACATGGAGACCCTGTAGAATCCCCATTGTGGCAAACACCAGGAAACTGATGATCTGCTGGGTAATTCCTTTATCAATAGAACCTCCAAAATATCCCAAGGTAACAGAGACAGTAGACAAAGATAATGGAATTGATGAATAGATGTAGCCTATCCAGAGCTTCAAAAACAATTTATGAAGTTACATAATAATATCTGACAGTATTCATAAGTATATGTAGTCAAGAAGCAGGATGGATTGCTAGCAGACTGCTGACAGCAAGCAAAGATTAGTCTGTTCAGCATGGATATTCAGTGACAGGATGTGTGGTCTCACAAGGATCAATGCTAGGATTAGTATTCATAAAGTTACATTGATTATTTTGACTTTGCACCTTTGAAATGTGCAGATTATATGAAAGTAGTATTGGGGTGGCACATAAGAACATAAGAAATAGGAGCAGGAGTAGGCTATTCAGCCTGCTTTGTCATTCCATAAGATCATGACTGCTCTTTTCATGGACACAGCTCCACTTACCTGCCCGCTCACATCCTAACCCTTAATTCCTCTACTTTTCAAAATTCTATCTATCTTTTATTTCATGTTCTACCTATCTTTGCATAATGGTCAACTCAGAGCAGAGCTCAGGGGATCATAGAAGGAAGCAACACGCCACACTGTCTTGGAGTCTCTCTCTCTCTCAGATCCATGCTGCTAATATACAAGAGTTCTCTTTCCATTGCACACCCTTCCTTCAACGCAACTCACGCCTGCCTCCACTCCAGTGTGGGCCTGCTGCATAAAAGGGATTGATAATTTTAAACTTTTTTAAAAACAGCCAACAAGAGGACAGCTCCATTTGGAGGCATCCTCTCAGTCATTTGTCTTCCCAGTGGCTGTTCCCAGGCTGGAAGGCCACAGAGTGTTCCTCCAACTTCAACAAAACACCTTAAATTGGATGGTGAGGCTGCCATGTGTTCTTCAAACTGGCCACCCTGTAGATAAACAGCTGCTTTCCACACATCAAGGCTTCTCACACCCATTTGAGTCTTAATGGCAGAGTTCAGACATCCTCAGGGAGAATCTTGTGTATTATCTTAGAACATGAGACGAAAGCCGGATAGCACACTTTCTGTTTGCCAATGTTTTTATTTTGCAAAATCCATCCTCAACAGTCCTGGCTATGTATCAGAGGAAATAGGGATCAACATGATATCCAAAAATAAGTATTTTAATTAAAACTGACTTGCACAAGTTTTCTTATCTCTTAAAGAGAGCACAGTTGACTAAAAACAGGCACAGGCTATAAACAAATGCTGGAACAGTAGACAGAAATGAGAGAGGTGAGTCAATCTTTTGTGAGACATCTTTGAGGGTGCATTTTGTTCAGTGTTTAACATATTTATTTAAAAGTTCCATTGATATGAAATGTAAACAAAAGTAATAGAAAGTGGTAGACCTCTTCAACATGTTTTGGAGTTGCATAAACTAGTTGCACGCACAGATCTAGCCATTACATTTTTCTTCAATGGTAGCCCTTCTTTATAAGGGCTCATCACTTATCTAACCGATATGTTGTTCAAACAATATAGTGTCACAATTACTATAGAAACAACGAACAGTCATTTTTGAACAGAGATTTGATAGATTTGGGCATTTTCTTACAACAGTTTTGCACATGTGTTCCTCTCAACTTGAAGAACTGGTGCACGATGATGACATGTTGAATAAATCCTAAATGTAAATGAAAGCTACGCTCTCTGCTATGGCCGGTCCAACATAAAGAGCACAGTGTGTTAAACAGCCAGGTCTCTGAAGAGCTCGAACATCAAGCCATGAAAGAACAAAAATGTTCTCTGTCAAGTGAGCAGCAATTGGCCATGCTCTTCACAGTACTTTATAAATCAACCAAATAAAAGACATAAACTCAAATCAGTAATTCATGACATCATAATAAAAAGAACAAAATCAGCACTCACTTCATTAACTGCCAATCTTAATTGAATGCCACATTCATATCAACAAGGACCTTTGTCCTGCGACTTGCTTGGGGCATGACTGAAGGAACATTTACTGGGAGTTTGCAATTCACTGGAGTAGTCTCATTAAAGCATTCTCAGTGCTGTCCAGCAAGGACAGTGGCACGTGGTACGCTTCACAGGTGGTTGAAGCTCAAACTATACTGTCACAATGGAAAAGCACAGTCCACAATGATGTGATAACAAGTGCTCCTTTATGTGCACAGCTCAAAGTCCCACGGCTGTTCATTAGAATCAAAAAAAAGTCCAAATTATTCAACCATTTATGTGGTGATGACTGGGAAAGTGAAGAACCTTTATTGCACCGTAACAAGAACAAAATGCACATTTACGTTCCAGTAAATGTAATGAACTTGAGAGGGGAAGAACGTATACTTCACATTAACAATGTATGTCTGATAAACAGAAATGCATACAACTTTATTAGTGTTTGGTATAAAAATGAAATGCCACAAATGGGTAGTTGAAGATGTACAAATAACTCTGGTCATTTTTTTGTCTGATGTTTGAGAGGAAATAGAGTCATACAGTCAGAGATGTACAGCATGGAAACAGACCCTTCAGTCCAACTTGTCCATGCTGACCAGACATCCCAACCTAATCTCGTTCCATTTGCCAGCACTTGGCCCAGATCCCTCTAAACCCTTCTTATTCATATACTCATCCAGATGCCTTTTAAATGTTGTAATTGTACCAGTCTCCACCACTCCCTCTGGGGACTCATTCCATTCATGCACCACTCTCTGTGTGAAAAAATTTCCCCTTGGGTCCCTTATATATTTTTCCCCTCTCACCCTAGATCTATGCTCTCTAGTTCTGGACTCCCTGACCCCAGGGAAAAGACCTTGTTTATTTATCCTGTCCACGCCCCTCATGATTTTGTAAACCTCTATAAGGTCACCCCTCAGCCTCCAACACTCCAGGGAAAACAGCCGCAGCCTTTTTCAGCCTCTCCCTATAGCTGAAATCCTACAACTCTGACAACATCTTTGTAAATCTTTTCTGAACCCTTTCAATTTTCATAACATCCTTCCGATAGGAAGGAGACCAGAATTGCACGCAATTTTTGAAAAGAGGCCTAATCAATGTCCTGTACAGTCACAACATGACCTCCCAACTCCTGTATTCAATACTCTGACCAATAAAGCATACCAAACACCTTCTTCACTATCCTATCTACCTGCAATTCCACTTTCAAGGAACTATGAATCTGCACTCCAAGGTCTCTTTGTTCTTAAAACCTCAATTCTTTCCATTTCTGAATTGTGCTTAGTCCTTAAAAACAAAGGGCATTTGCATTCAATTTACTCCACAGCCTCCACCAAAACTGCTCCAAAGCAACAGTTATAATGCACATTTTGAAGAACCAGCAGTACTTTTGAAACTAAATCCTTTCCTCCCTTCATGGTGCAGCAGGACATTCTTAAGCAAAGAAAGTCTTGTTAGTTCATGGAGATCAATATAAATCCTTGTCAGTCACTGACACTGTACAGTGCTGAAAAGCTGTGTCAAAAGCTAGCACTTAGGCAAGTTATAAAGATTCAAACAGCATTCACTGCACTTTTCTTGCAATTCGAGTGAGAGCATTTTTGTTTTCCTTTTTCGGTGAACCAGATTTTGATGCGCCTATCACCATGAGCAAAACTATCCAAACCAAATTTTGTTGAAGTCAACACTAGCAAAAAACTTCTATTTCCCCAATATTAAGAACAAAATGGACTAGATTTTCCCATAGGTTTCAGGACTATCAATAGTGCAGGTCCAATCTGAGAATTGGTAGCTCTGGTACCCTGGCAGCCTTCCCAGGAGAGACGCGTGCTGCAAGGTCGTGAGGATTTCAACATGGAAGTGCCCTCAGGTATGTCCAGGAGTTTCTAGAGCATTGAGAGAGCAGCCCAGCAGACCTCATGTATGAAGGAGAAATTCCTGCTTTGTAGTTGTTTAGGCTATACATGTTCCCTTTTTGGCCAGGCCTTCTCTATGGGATTTCTGGAGTCTCCTTCATAATGGATACACAGCTTTCCCTTTTGTACTGAGCTTAACCGAACTGAGAGTCTGCACACACAGCTAGAACAGCTTGAATGTGACTATAATATCAGTGTCAATATCAGTTAATCACCTTAACTCTGTTCAAATGTGTAGCCAATCTGGTTTCCTGCTAACAATCCCCTTGCTTGAATGATTGTAGCTCCAATACAATAAAACCATGACACCATCCAAGACAAGCAGTGCCTCTGATTGGCACAAAATCCACCATGCACGGTGCTAGTGGTATATGCCATGAGATAGGTGCACTGTGGGACCCTTCAACACCATCCTCTGAGCCTGTGATTACCACCATCTTGAAGGGTAAGGGCTGCAGATGCATGGGAGCACCACCATATTCAATTTCTCCTCCAAGCCACACAACACCAGACTTGGACCATTATCTTTCGCTATCACTGAGTCAAACTCCCCTCTTGAAGAACCATGGGTTTTCTAAAACCCCAAAGACTGCTGTCATTCAAAAGGCTGCTCACCAACACCTTCTCAAGTGTATTTAGATATCGTCAGTGAATACTAGCCTAGTCAACAATGCCTACATCACAACACAACCCATTCCCGTGCCACTAACCAATTTCCATGGGGCTGGGAAAACCTAGTCTATAATCTGGAAGCAAAACATACTTCACAGTCAAATCCAGAGAGCTTAGTTTTACTAAGGAGTATAAATATGCATTGAGGTAATGCTGGAATTCAATGATGAAAACCATACAGCTTCTGCACAGAGCATCAGTAAACAGCTTAGTCACTGAACTGTCAGGACTAAAGTATCATTTTGGACTAATTGTCAAAGTTATTTGAAGTCCAGCAGAAGAATGTCACGTCCAATGATGGGTCTATTTCTCCACATCCAAATATCAAATCAGTTTAGCTCGTTAATCATCAGCACTGGTAGACTATTGAACACTTACCTGAAACATGTATCAAGTAATTGATGGTATCATACAGAATTGATCAGATTCAAATTTTCCAGAGCTAAATTTAACTCTATTTAACACTAATCCACCCACAATCAATAAGAGTTGTCATGATTTGGTTCATGATCCTGAATGCAGGTTTCAGTTCTCAACGTGCATCTAGTAAGTAAGCAATACCAATTACTGAAGCTATGAAAGTTTATTGCTCTTAACATTTTCAACGAATGGTCCCAGGAACGTGAAATTTTAAAAATCATTTTTCTGCAGTCCAATCATTAGTAAGACTGCTGGATACATTCTATGACCAAACTGAAGGAAACCTTCTTAAAATTTATCAAAATGCTCATCAGTTTATGGTAGCTGCCCATTTTCAACCTCCTGCATTGACCTATATTGGGATGCACGGACATTTAATATCCAATTTTTCACACCAGATTTGATCACCAACTACATAAATCAGATTCTAATGCTGGAGGCTTTGGTACAAATGAGTCTACTGTGAGGTTCAATCCTTCAAGTTTGCTTTGTACCTGTAGTCCTGTTTAACTTTTGCTTCTCACCTCAGAGTGTCAAAAGAAGTTTCCTGCTGCATACCTAACCATTCTAAAGCATGACGGAGGACAGTTTGGGCATGACTTAGATGCAACAAGCCTAACCTAAATTGTTGTTGAAAAGACCAAAGATCAAACTATTTTGCTTCTTCACAGCATATTGTATTTAGTCTTAAACTGACATTTACCTGCGCCTCGAGACAATCATGTGAATTGACAGCTGCTCTTGCATCTTTCAACCAACACTTCTAAAATGAACTTCAGCTGCATTTCAGTACAGCTCATAGCAGCACCACCACGACACTTCATTAGTTATAGCTGTTCTTCTTAACAATTGGTAAGGATTGGTAAAATGGATCCTCAGGCAAGCCATGAAAAAGCAGCACTACAATTCTTACAATTCTTTTTCGATATATTTGAATGGAGAAACATCATGCAGAAAATTGCAGCAGAAGTAATGAAAAATACCCATGATCCAATATTATTGCATTAGATACCCTAAGTAAAAATATTAATAGAATTATCTTCATTCAAAATGGTTTTGAAATGAAAATCTGACAAGTTTAGAAGCTCCTGCACCAAGCATATTGATGGAACTGTTATAAATCTTTCAACATTTATCAGCATGTTTTAAAAAAAATGATTGTGATAAAACAATACTCAAACGGGTTTCATTACATTTGAAACACTGATGTTGCTGTTTCAGTTGGAGGTGTACTGATCTAAACTAAAATTATTGAACAAAAAAAAATCATAAATTTGCAACATGTTTACATAATTCCACCTTAGCAAATTGTGCACAATTCACATTTGTTTTCAATGAAAGAAAATGCTTCTGCTGTACTTCTCTCATACCATGTTGGATGCAATCTAGCAGAAACGCAAGCGGTGAAGAAATTTCTGAAAAGTGTTCTAGTCAGTGTTAATTAAATAATTATACCAGAATACCCCATTTCATGAAATAGAAAATTTGGATTGTTTTACACTAAATTCTGTTAACAAAAAAATGACAGCTTTCAATACCAACAAAATAGAACCCAATTATCTGAAATAACATGTTTAACAACGACTGCATCTGAATGGCAGACATTGGTGAGTTTACTTATTACAGGTCACTTATTGGAGTCACACGAAGTTAACCATTCAGGATTTAAATCTGTTCCATGACATGTATAATCCCACCCCAAAGCCACTGGGGCAATTCTTGTCGTGTGCATTTTGGAATCCAACTACTACATGATAATTAGAAGCCTTAATAGAAAGTGGAAGTGGCAATCTCGACAATTCAACAACAAAAACTACCCCATGCTGATCACACTCAAAATGTTTCTTTCAAAACTTGTGGAGCAGTCGTGTTCCTTTAGGCTAAACGAGAAAAGTTTAGGTCACTCCTATCTATGAATTACTACCAGCAGGATTTAAATTAAACCTGGAGCTAACATTTTTGCAACAGCAGCTAAATTCAAACTCATCCACTGCTCACCTATTAAAAACTGGCCTGCAGTTAAAATTGGGGCCCTTATGGTAACAATTCTTCTTCTTTATTTTCATCTCAATGTGTCAATTTTTGTGTGTCTTGGAATTTTGCCATCTTTTAATAGATAGGCATATGATCATAAACTTGTTCAAAATTTACATCACTCTTACATTAACAGACCTTAACCCTTATCAATTAAGCTTAATAAAGGGATAGCTCCCTTAAAGCCTTTAGGAGCCTTTATTTTTGCTTTAGTTTCAGGCCTCAGTGTTCTCTAGCTGCCCAGTGTGTGTGTTGTACAGATTCCTCCCAACCCCTCCTCTGCTGATAAGTGGTGGGAAAGGGCAGCCCAGAAACAATGTCCTTCCAAGGCTGGCTCCAACTCCACACACACTAGCACCATTCTCCTTGTTCTCATCAGAGCTCCTAAAATGTAGCTCATTAAATGCAGTTTCAGGAGGAGAACAGAGCGATGTGGAAAACCTTTTACCAACTTAAACACTGTATCTACTGTTGTTAGTAACTGTAAGCCCGAGGCACAGAAGTAGGCCATACGGGAGTGATCATCTTGCTGTTAGTGACATTCTATTTTAAAAGGCATATTCTAAAAATGTGTTTCTTGTTAAATAGAAAGAGATACTGAGTTAACTTTATTTTAGTAACAAAAGCTAATCACATACTAAATTTCAGATCGCACGCTTTGAGCTTCAGACTGTTGTCATAAAGTTTTAAAACTGTAAAATAATGGAGCAAGATTAACCAAATCTGATTCACATGGTTATATTTGCAAATAAATGTTCAAGCTATTATATGCTGTTAAATATAAACATATCACTTTATTGGAGCCATGAAAGTATTGGGCATCTTAGTCCTATCACCCTAATTAGACAATAAAGTAGTGTAGAACTTACTTTAACATGTTTGCGTAGGCGTCTCAATACAACGTCTGTCTTTAAACTAATTTCACAGAGGCTGTTGCATGTAGTTCTCATTTTGGAGCTTCTAACCATGTCTGTTACACAAGAATGCTCAACTGATACCATCTGGTTATAAACCTCTGCTGAGTCTGACACACTTAAGAAAAGATGAAAATTCAAATATGGTAAAAATAAGCTTTGTTGTGACCCCCTTATTCAGTTTATGCACACCATTTTAATTAAGAAAATTAATAGCTTGTTTTTGTTCAACAGGATGGTCCGGCTATTTGCTCAAATGAATACCAAAATCAGAAAAAGGGAGGAAGACAATAATACTAAATGAGTAGACAGCAACGAGCTGTTAAAAGCTGACTAACTAAACATTATCATGCTTCTTATTACTCCTCCAAAGTTTCCAGTTAATATATCAGTGTTCACTGAATGAAAATGTAAGCACTTACTAATATGCTTTCTAGTCATTCCACCTCCATTTTTGAATTATTCTCAATTTACACTAAAAGCAGAGTATCTTCACTGCTTCTGTATCTACATTAATTCCCAAAAGCAGCCCCAAAACATCAAACAGGAATCTTCTGCAATAATTTGTTGAGTCACTCTCCAAAAGATTTGTTTCTGTCTTTGGAGATCAGCAGAAATATCCAACATGAGTTCTTCGTGGTTGTAACTAACAAATTTACTCAACAGAATATGAACAAAATACAGAGTAACATAATAGATTTACTCGGTGGTGGTCTGACACACTCAGAGTGAGAGTCGTTGTGGCGATACGGATAATGATATACTTCCAAAATTCTTTCCATCACGTCTGCAACCAGGAATCTCCCTGGTTCTCACCATCTACTTGGAAGGATTTTGCAGACTAATAATCAGCAGTATTCTTGGCAATCAAATCTTGGGGTGGGACTCAAACTCAGAGCTTCTGCCTCAAAGGTTGGGATGCTACCCACTATAGCACACCTCCATATACACATAACGCTTACTCTAGATACATTAACAAACTATTCAAACATAAACTAACAAAAGACACAGCACAACTTTTGCAGTTTGGCTTAACTGCAAACATTAAACCCAATTCAACTTTTGAAGTTTTCAATGATCACAGTTTATAGCCCTACCTGTTATGTCAGATTGTAGAGTGAAACTGGTTTGAATAGAACATAAGATTTATTTTTGCAATTCGCTTACCATCACTGAATGAGGCTGTCAATTTACTAGTAACAAAAACACACAAATTTACTTTTTACAACAAGTGCATAAAACTTTATTTATGTTCCACCACCAGGAAGAAAGGAGACACCCGAGTGGTCAGTGACAAACCAGTGTCATTCTCAACAAAGGGCAATGCTGCGTGATCAAAAAACGTGAAAAGGGGGTGTGTAGGGATTAAATCAAAATCAAACAGGAGGGGGAAATAAAACACTCCACTCCCTGTGGTGCCTACCTCTCCCTGAACAACTCAAGGGTGTTGGTGGACACCGCGTGTTACTTCTCCAGGGACACCTCAGCCCAAATGTAACCACAGAAGAGGGGCAGGCAATCGGCTATAACGACCCCCTTCATGGCCCGCTACCTGGACCTGTTTATGGCCAGCTTGGCCAGGCCCAGGAGCAGACCCATGAGGAGGTATCTGACCTACCTTGCCCCCTCCGCACTGGATACCCAAAGATCAGAAGCGTGAAGATGAAGTACAACCATAAACACAAAAGAAGATCCTTAAGAAAACCAAAAAGGGAGTGCAAGTGCACACACCCCATATACACAGCGTCCATGGACTCCACAGCACCACAGAACAAGCAGTTGGGCTGGGAGTCTGTGAGTCTAGATTAGAGTGGTGCTGAAAAAGCACAGCAAGTCAGGCAGCATCCGAGGAGCAGGAAAATCGACATTTCGGTTAAAAGCCCTTCATCAGGAATAAAGGCAGGGTGCCTGCAGAGTGGAGAGATAAATGAGAGAGGGGTGGGGGTGGGGAGAAATAGCATAGAATACAATAGGTAAATGGGGGTAGGGATGGAGGTGATAGGTTAGAGAGGAGGGTGGGGGAAGGTAGCAAAGAGTACAATTGGTGAATGGGGGTGGGGATAAAGGTGATGGGTCAGAGAGGAGGGTGGAGTGGATAGGTGGAAAGTAAGATAGGCAGGTAGGACAAGTCATGGGGACAGTGCTGAGCTGGAAGTTTGCAGCTGGGGTGAGCGGGGGGAAGGGGAAATGAGGAAACCGGTGAAGTCCACATTGATGCCCTGAGGTTGAAGTGTTCCAAGGCGGAAAATGAGGCATTCGAATCTGTTTCAGTACATGGTTGAAGAGCTTCAGGGCAGAGAAGATGACCTGGGGGTTGCAGTGAGAGAGAGAGACTCACTGAGATTCTTGTAGAGAGAGGAGAAAAACTTTTTCAAGGCAGGCACTCTTGAAAGAGGATTCGCAGTAGGGTTAAAATGAACCATTGCAATCTGCAGTTGCAAAGACTGCTGCGTGCAGAACCCTCCACCCCAGATACCTGACAGAAAGGGGGAGGACTCCCACTTAGAGACCCTCCATTGGGGATCCCCACCGCTAATGTGCATGCTAGGGCGTGTCTGGGTGGTGGGTAAGGAAGAAGAGGTGGACAGTGTGCAGCAGCAGTCGATAAATGGCCCACCGTTTTACATCCCTAAACGGGACAACATAAAAACCACTGAGGCAGCTCAAGTTGTGGGGCACAGGAGGTATGGGACCTTGGGGCCATTGTGGAATTCTGTCCCTGCAGGGTTATGCGCAGTTACGATTCCACCGCATACTTGAGAATCCTTCAACTGGTGCACTAGGTCAGGTCCCTGCACCACCGTTTTAAGGCATTGAATGGCAGTGGCCTCAAACCGGACGTCTACTGCTGCCCTGATCGCTATGCCCTATGGCAACATCCAGCCCAGACCCCCGCTATCCAGCACGTCCCCGAACCTGATCACCCTCACCACCACAGCCCTCCCCTCTGAATCTGCAAGTATGGAGGTACGGATTCTTGAACAATGGCTCCCTGACGACAGCCATTACTCCTCCCAAAGGGTAGGCACGACTGAGTCGACCATGTTTCATACAGTGATCAGGTCCTAGTAAAAGACAAGCAGCATCCTGAGGGTGACCTCCAAACAATCCTGGTTTATAAACAGAAGCTGCATGTCGTGGTTGAGGTTACACGCCTGGCGGGAAAAATACGTCACCAGGGCGCACCACCTAAGAAGAGGCTCAATGTAAAGGCATCACTACAAGGTCTGAAGATGGAAAATCACCACCTGGGTGCGAATGCACACCAGCGACTGACTACCCTTCTCAATAGGGAGACTCAGAACATGTGCCACGACTCAGTCCATCATTTTGTCCCAGAAGAAGTGAACCAATGTTCTCTGGATGTCAGCAACAAGCCCAAGAGGAGGGACCAGCCAGTACCACAGCATGGCAGCTGGCTCCTGTGAGACAGTATTGAACAGTCCCGTCCAGTGGCCTAGGCGAGCCGATCCTTTGGCCTCCAGGTCGTACTAATTCGCCAGCCAGTATTCTTCAGCAGGGCTGAGGTAGACCCCCAGATAGAGAAGATGGGTGGTACTCCAGCTGAAAGAACACAAGCCTATTGCCCAAAAGAAAATAGAAAAACCAAAAAAAACTTTGTGACAATTTGCAAAAATCTTATCATAAACAGCAAAAAGAATAATTCAACTCTTTTCCCCAGCAATGACCTTTATAGACACTCAACCCCAGTGAAGTCTCTCTCAGATTTGCTTTAAATTGTTTTTTTTGACAGAACTGACAAAATCACTAGCCATTCCAATCAGCGACATTCTGTACATTGCCAAGGTAAGATTCTCTGTACGTATCCCTGAGACACAGACCGGCTAACTTACTGATGTTTCCTCACTCAAGGCGAAGAAATTCTAAAAGCTTTTTTCCGGGCATGTCTGCTTGGACAGTTTCGGACTTCTTTCTAGCCTAGAGGCTGCCAAAATGAAAGTGTCTGCCGTTGGTATGGAGCTTGTCTTCTGAATGCCACCTGTTTGTAGGTCCTGACCATCTTGCTGCAGCTCATCAAAATCCAAGTCAACAATAAGCAGCAGTCATTTTGCCAGGTACCTTGTACTATTTAGCTGAAGTCACGTGACTATCTTGTCTTTTGCAAATGCTGCTTTGATTTCACTGTTCAAAAAAATGGCTTTCTGACATTTATGAAAATAAGTTTCCATTAAAGCACTGAAAACTAAAAACTTATTTTTTCCCTTTATAGAATTCAAGTTGCTAAATAATCTTGTATACAGATTTAGATTTTACTGTCACGTGTACTCAAGTACTGGAATACAGTGAAAAGTGTACAAAGTTGGCATTCTCCAGTGCCACCTTAGTATACAAAACAAAGGATTAAAACAGAAGCAGAAATAAAAGTAACAGCTGAAAGGAAAATGTTCGGATCACTCCCTCGCCTCTTCTACGTGTCCTCGCCACTGGTAAAACAAAGCCACAAAGCCTATCCCTCAGACTGCGAACATTCAGGTGCCCAGAGTTCCTGCACTCTACTACAGACAGAATGCCACCACCTCCACTGTCAGGCACCTGGGCCCAGCCAGGTCCTGGAGGGACCACGAGGGCAGAGTCACCATTCTTCCGCGTCACCTTGTGTCATTGCTGCCATGAGTCTGAGGTGGGCCGACCTTAGTAATGCAGCCACCACTGAAGCTGCCAGCAGCCGGACTGGAGTCCAACCTGACGCTGGGCTCACCACACTGAAGCAGCCGGTGCCTCATTTTGACTTACATTGCTGCCGTCTCCTAGGGCCACTATTTCAGCAAAGGAACCCTCCCCACTGCCAACACTCCAGGAAGGGGACCACTCCCGCTCCTCACTACAACTTCTTAAGCACATTAAATAAAGCTGTAAACATTGTGAGCGATTCCTGGATGTGAATACGTGTCAGATGCATCCAAAAGTAATTACCAGCCATCCACACAACTGCAACTAATGAAAAATGCAGCTTGGTTCCTCCCTTCAAAAATGTAATTAGTAAACTAGTACTTTTCTTATAATATTTGTGTGAAGTTTAAGGTGGATCGTTTTTTAAAAATATAATTTGGAATCTATAATTTAACTGGAAAGAAAGCTACAGTGCTAGTCTGCATACTTAAATCGAGCTGAACATAAATGTTCCTTACATGAACTAAAGCACACAAGGTCAAATGGTTCTGATGAAACTTGACATGTTAACTCAGCGTTCTTCGTACAGATGCTGCCAGATATATTGAGTTTCTCCAGCAATTTCTGTTTTTGTTTCAGATCTCCAGAATCCACAATTCTTGGTTTTTAAATCAAATAGTAGTTCAAATTAGTGTAAATATATTGAGTATGCAATGGCAACGTTCAATGATAGTGGAGCATGCTGGAACAAGTGAGCACAGGACCATCAATGCACCTGCGTTCTTGATTAACAAGGCTGGTCTCCTGGTGTCCAAGACCAGGAAGAAAACTTCGCTAGTATCAGTATTTCACAATCAGCAATATATTGCTCAAATTTTCCAGATTTTCCCTGACATTAGCTGAAAGAGAAGACACAAAGGTTGTTTGTTTAAAGAAGTCAACAATAAGACAGCAACTATAATTTGTTGCTGATACTGTTTTTAAAGCTGAGCATGCGTTGATTGAGACAGCTTGCAAAACCCAAATTCATGAAAATGCAAATTTCAACTGACATTACTTCCTACATCATCATTAAAACATTGGTTGGGTTGGTGGGGGGTGTGGACCAAGGATATTTTTCCCTCCCTCCCCTATCAGCGTTCCAGAAAGACCACTCCCTCCGCGACTCCCTCGTCAGGTCCTCACCCCCCACCAACCCAACCTCCACTCCCGGTACCTTCCCCTGCAACCGCAAGAAATGCAAAACTTGCGCCCACACCTCCCCCCTCACTTCCCTCCAAGGCCCCAAGGGATCCTTCCATATCTGTCACAAATTCACCTGCACCTCCACACACATCATTTACTGCAACCGCTGCACCCGATGTGGCCTCCTCTACATTGGGGACGCAGGCTGCCTACTTACAGAACGTTTCAGAGAACACCTCTGGGACACCCACACCAACCAACCCAACCGCCCCGTAGCTGAACACTTTAACTCTCCCTCCCATTCCACCAAGGACATGCAGGTACTTGGCCTCCTTCATCGCCAGACCATGGCAACACAACGCCTGGAGGAAGACCGCCTCATCTTCCACCTAGGAACCCTCCAATCACAAGGAATGAATGCCGATTTATCCAGCTTCCTCATTTCCCCACCCCCTACCTTATCTCAGTCCCAACCCTTGGACTCAGCACCGCCTTCTTGACCTGCAATCGTCTTCCTGACCTCTCTGCCCCCACCCCCTCTCCAGCCTATCACCCTCACCTTAACCTCCTTCCACCTATTGCAACGCCCCTCCCCCAAGTCCCTCCTCCCTACCTTTTATCTTAGCCTGCTTGGCACACCTTCCTCATTCCTGAAGAAGGGCTTATGCCCGAAATGTCGATTCTCCTGCTAATTGGATGCTGCCTGACCTGCTGCGCTTTTCCAGCAACACATTTTTAAGTCCTTATGGTACCTACCAATTGGACACTCACCATACAACTGCTCACCAAAAAAATAGTCTTCCAGCTCTACTTTTACTGCTCCAGTCCTGTTACCTGCTTCAGGCAGTGTCCCTGTGGTTTCCTACCCAGTTTCCTACCCATCTCCTCCACTTTCTCAGACCTCACAGTTCAAACTCCAGCCACCAACTCCACACGCAGCACTGTGGCTTTGGCTTTACCATTCCGGTCCCTCTTTCCTCCTTCCAGGTTGTAACTTTTCTTACCAGTCATTTTTGCACCCGTCCTGAAGTCATAGGGTTAAACTCTCTTTTAGGTTTGGTTGACTTTCTGCAATGATCAGCAGACAATCTTAATCTACGCTAATTCCTGCTGTCCCCAAAGTGCGGTTCCCCAGCGGCAGGCAGAGAGCTGGACTGAATCGGGAACCTTACACAGAATCTCATCTTCTGATAACTTGTTGCAAAAATTAACATGACAAGTTAGCTATGCAAGTTAGAAAGAAAAGATAAACTGTTATAACACCAAAAACTCACCTTAAATGGCTTTCCTTCCTGTTCGATATTGCTAAATCAAGTGCCCTTAACGTACTCTCACATGCACAGAGTTCTTACACCTACGGTTTTTTTTAGCTTCGATTACTTACAGCGTGGAAACAGGCCCTTCGGCCCAACAAGTCCACACCGACCCACAACCCTTCACCTAACACTATGGGCAATTTAGCATGGTCAATTCACCTAACCTACACATCTTCAGACCGTGGGAGAAAACCGAAGCACCCGGAGGAAACCCATGCAGACATGGGGAGAATGTGCAAACTCCACACAGGTAGTCGCCTGAGGTGGGAATTGAACCCGGGTCTCTGGTGCTATGAGGCAGCAGTGCTAACCACTGTGCCGCCCTTTGAAGGGTGGATCAATTCCTTTTTGGTCCCAACTACTCCGCTGGTCACAATAAATTGTAAACTTAACCACAGAGTGATGAAATGGCCAATTATATAGGCTCTGGACTGAACTGGTTTAGTCAGAACCAAACCAGCTCGACTTGTTTAATAAAGAATAATGTGTTTATCACAAGTCAAACTTGTTGAATCAAACATAGAAAGATTATTGCTAAAAATACTTCGATTGTGCAAAGGTAGATCTGACTTTTTTCTAACATCACAAACTGAGCAAGAGACAAATGTGAGTAACAGAAAAACAACAGTTAAATGCTCCACAGAACACATGACATGGTGAATACAAATACAGATCCCATGGAATTTACCCTAATCACCACATTCTCCAAGTTGTTACTGACACCATGAAATACCATATCTCACTCAAGCTTCACAAGAGGTTACAATTCTTCACTTTTCATTACCGACTGTTGAAACTCCTTCAGGAACCATTCCATCATTGGGTTGACTTAATGACTGTGCGTGCTCTCGAGGCCTGTCTTCCCTTTGTGGAACTACCTCCCACTGGATGCTTGGAAACAGCACTTCAGCGCTTACAGTTCCAACTCCAGTTTCTAACTAACAGCGAGCTTCACCAAGCCAGTACTGCCCCTGGGTTTGTTTTCTTAACCCTAATCAGGCTTGGTTACACAAAGTAAATACTGCTCATGAGTTTCCTTCACCTTCGCTCACAGCTGCACTGAACTATTAGTGACTGACAGCTTCTCTGAGCTTCCACGGCTGCTGGGACCCGACCAAAGCCCTCAATCCAAAATATGACTGCATATACACTCCTAGAATTTCTTCCTGAGTTCTAACAACATAGAGCCATTCAAATGTTCTTGATATCTCACACATATGGTGCATTTTCAGCACTACATCATATTGGTTCTTTTCTGCATGGAAATTTCTCTACCTCTGTTTGTTTCCTTCTCCAACTAACTGTGACCTAAGAGCTACTCTTTAGTAACCCTGAATTGCTTTGTGTGACCGAAAATCTTGCAACAAGCCACATTATTTTTTTTCAGGCAGGATTGATGGTAACTTATATTTTTTAAATATGCAAAAGTAACGAATCAGCAATGGGATTTGAACGTAAAAGCCCCTTGAAGTAAGTGTCTTCTGAATGTTACAATATTCACCAATTGCTGACTCCAGCAGCACAAAAACGCTTACAAAAAAAATTCATCATAATGCCCTTCATTCACGTAATTCGTATTTTCAGTCTGTTTACACACATATATGGATGGCGCACAGCATGACCTTACTGCGACCTCTCTTGGCTCCTATACTAGCTTTAATTTGTCAGAGAGCTTGTCCAAATGCAGCACTTGTTGAGCAGAAACTTTCTCCAACCAAATACTGGGAAGAGTGATGCCATTACCATTAGACTTTTCCATAATCTCCATTCCCCAGTTAACTACTCTGTCTCTCTCTTCCCCCTGGCGACTGTTTAAGACAGAGCTTTAATGTTCATAATCTTCCGGCTAGATTTTCATTCCCGAGAAAGATAACTTGAGCATAGAAATCTCCTGACTCAGCAGACCTGCCTCTTGTATACTCTTGGTACAATTTTTGCCACAGGACCAGGTCATAGCCCCACTGGGAAGAAACCAGATTGTGTTTTGGGTCTGATATGCCCCAGAACACCATTCCTGCTGTAAGGGAGGTAACTCATGAAACTTACAGGTTCTTGAGCGGAGATGTTTATCAGGTTAAATTTGTTGGTCTACTGGTTCCTTACTCTGGTAGCAATGGCAATACTGGTCTTTCCCATATCAAACTATAGATTTTAATGCTGCCTCTTGATCTAGTTTAATGATCGCGTTAGTAAGAGCCATGCAGATAGCTGCATCTTGGCAACTTCAGTTGGTCTCGACAGTTTGCATGAATTTAAATTAGCATAATGCTCCAGGGACGAACATTTACAGTCTGCATGGAGAGTCTTTACCAGCCACCTACCTTCCCATTTCCCATCCACCCAGGTGTCCACACCCAAATGTTTCTTGTCCATTAACCTCACAGCAACACAGAGCAGTGTGACTCAGAGGGAGCAGGTCAACAATGTGCTCACCCAACCATCACTCCATTTATTCCAAGGGGTGTCATTCCATGCTGTCACTCTCCAGCCCAGACCTCAGGGCTGTGCTTGGCTTCTGAGGGATGGTGTTTACCTGTTAAAGAGAGAGCTGCTGATTTGATGAAGAATGTGAAAACGGAGCCCCCAGTGTTGGTATAACAAAAGCATGTAAACAACAGAAGGCTGTGCATCCAGAATTCACTTACCCCCATCCTTCCCCACCCAAAACACCCTGTAACAGTGGTCTATGCTGAACCAGATGTTCAACATTCTGTGGATGAATAGACATAACCTGTGATTTGAGCCGCACATAGCAAGAAACCTTAAGTAGCCACATACTTCCTTCAGAACAGCAACAGAAGGTCTAGAAAGGACAGCTCTCCAGTTCTGTGGTCAGGATCTCGCACTCCTGGTCCATGAGAAGAAATACTGGAGGGAAATATTTTATTCAAGAGATAAGAGAAACAACCCAAGTATCACCAAGTGAACATGGCAGGAGAGAACATGGTGAGTGCAGCAGGGAAGTACCATCAATCCTGAATCCAGTGCCACAAGCAATTTCATGGGATGAATTGTTTGGCAGAAGGACACAGATGTCCCTATGATGATATATGAACAATACAGCAACTGGGGTGCACCGGGTACATATCTTATCTATAGCATAGACAAATCAATGATCAAGGTAAGCAGTTATAGAGTGACATATAAATGCTCATGTGGACTCACTGCCATATTGATGGCCTCTCTTCTGGATACAGGGCAGAACATGATCTTACATCTCTCTGCATTTTACACTTGCAAAGAAATGGTTCAAGCCTGGAATTAAAACAAAATAACTCTGGAGAAATGCATCAGGTCTGGCAGCTTTTGTGGCGAGAGAAACAGAGTTAACGCTTCAAATTCAGGGCTGTTCCTTGGATGCTGCCTGACCTGCTGTGCTTTAACCAGCAACACATTTTCAGCTCTGATCTCCAGCATCTGCAGACTTCACTTTTTACTCCATCCCTACCTATCCACTTACCCCTTTACTCCCCATCATCAACATAAATGCCACACTTTCCTCATTATTGATCTGAAAAAGGATCACTGGACTCAGAATGCTAGCTGTGTTTTCCTGTCCACAGACACTGCCAGACCTGCTGAGTTTCTCAAGCAATGCTGGTTTTCTTTGTTTCAGATCTCCAGCATCCTCAGTTCTTCGCTTTATTTTAATCAATGTAACTGTATTGTCCTGTACAGTGTTAAGTTCTGCATTTTTCTTGGTGCTGAATTCATGTCTTCAATTGTTCTGAGTCTTGCCTCCCACTGCCCAAGTGCAGCACCATGGTGAACAGCCTTTGGGTAAGCACAAGATGAAGTTTTCTCTGGTTAATCACGAGCATTAATGGCAAATTGCAGGCCTGAATTTGCAGGGGCATCTGATGGGCAAATCATAGACAGTGGTGAATCAAAGGGTAGAGGTGATGCTGGATTCAACCATGTTGATAGCATCATGTGTCATGGGCTGACTTGGCATTTTCTTTTGTTGTGAATGGGCATCTTCTGGAAGGTAGTGAGGACTGCAGATGCTGGAGATCAGAGTCGTGAGTGTGGTACTGCAAAAGCACTGCAGGTCAGGCAGTATCCGAGGAGCAGGAGAATCGATGTTTCAGGCAAAAGCCTTTCATCATTCAGACTCATTCCTGAGGAAGGGCTTTTACCCAAAACGTTGATTCTCCTGCGCCTTGGATGATGCCTGACCTGCTATGCTTTTCCAGCACCACACTCTCAACATCTTCTGGAAGATGTGTGGCATCAATTTTATTCAACATTTATATGACAACAGCATGCCAACAGAATGCGCAGTGAGATTCTCAAGGCTGATTAGATGAATGGTCTCTATATCAAGAGGTCCTTGCATCATATTGTATCCCATACAGCTCCAGTCAAAAATAAGTAGGCTCTTCAAGTTGCCTTCTATGGCGACCATCCTCATTGGTTGCTTCTCCATCAGAGTTAACAAAGTCTTCTTTGTCCTCTTCAAAATACTCCTTGTTCTTCTCTAATTAAATAGTTTTTTTACTAGCTTCTGTCCCCTCAATGTGTATGTTTCTCGACTGAGCTATTCAAACGAACCATGAACCACATAGTAATCGATCATTAATTTCAACACTCTTGCAGCATGCTCCTTCCAAGCGGTCAACGCAGCTGAACTGCACTTTTAATAGGTTATAGCCCAACTGAAGATGGTCATCATCTGCAAGTGGATTTTGTTGAAACAACATTGGGTCCCCATCTTCACTTTCTTCAATCAAATCAGCAGCTCACTCTTCAAAGGTAAGCATCACCCCTTAGAAGTCAATCCCAGACCCAAGTTCAGGGCTGCAGATTGGGCAGGCCATGACACCCCTTAGAATAAATGAGTCAGAGAGGCAGGCAGGCAAGGTTACATGAGAGCAGGAAGGCTTTATTGTGGTCTCACACAGCCCACAGAATGGATGGAATTATTTTCTGTTCATAAGTATCTTGGACTGCTGCTTTGGTGCTTACAACTAATCACTCCTCAAGTTTGTGGGAAAGTGATTTGGAATCCAAATTCCATTGTCTTCTCCATCTATGATGCTACATCCATCTACTATTCATCGACCATGTCTGTGTTCAATGACCTTCGTTCAGTCCTAATTAAGCTGTGCCTTAATTTTGAGTGTGGTTTTCAAATCCCTCCATGATATCTCCGAAGCCCTTTCAATTCCTGTAAGATCCTCCAATCATTCAAAGTGCTGAGCTATATGTGCTTCTCCAGTTCTGTGTATTTGAGCATCCCTGATTTTAATTGTTCCAACACTGGCAGCTAAGCCTTCAGATCCTTAAAATTAATATATTTGCCTTAATATCCCCTCATGGCTCAATGTCAAACTTTGTTTGACAATGCCCCTCTGAATAACCTTAGGCAATTTTATTACATAATGTTTTTAAAAATATAGGTTGTTGTTTAAAAGTGCCTCTCAGTTGGTGTTATTATTTTGTCCCTTTAATATGTTCCTTTAAATTTTGAAAAAGCAAAGCATTATCAAATTCTCTTTATAAAATTGCTGGGCTGTCTTTCTGAAGGGGTCTTCTCCACTTTAAATCTTCAGTGTGCGTGTAAAAGTTAAATCTTTCCATCCCTGCTTTGTCTGTTCTGATAATGTCAAATGCAGCACAAATAGATATTACCTTTTTTTCCCCAAACATATTAATATTACCTTATCCCTTATTCTGTACACTTATACCAAATAATTCTCTGACTATACAGCAGTCAATCATTGCTGTAGAATCCAATAAAAGGTTCCCCCTTGGTCTACAAAGGTGAAACCTTCCATTCCTGTTATCACTTTAATGATTTTTTTCTGTCCACTCTCTGTGGTCTAACTGAAGCAGCCAAACATGGGGACAGTATTCTAAATGCGGTCTGATCAAACAAATTCAATACGTTTCTTTTTGTTTTGCATCACATGATCCAACACATAAAACGCAAATCCCTTAAGTGTTACATTTGTTCCCCTTTTGTTAAAGATGTGTACTTGCTTTCAATCCTAACCACAGCCATTATCACTTCCTTTGCTTTTCACTCTCCATGAATCTTTGTCAATAAATCTCTCCTGTCTTCCGTCCTGTCCCAGATCTTTCCTTTGCTCCTGTCCCCTTCATTTCAACAGCCTAAAACCCATCACACCATTAGTCCTTTCTTAGTCACTAAGAGCCTTACGCAACCTGAAATGCTAACCTTGTTTATCGCTCCACAGATGCTGCCTGACCTGCTGAGTATTTCCTGCACTTCTTGCCAGTATCTAGATTTCAGAGAGAATATACAAAATACAATATAGCCTAGCACAGTCAATGACATTCGCCTGATCGTGACAAGACAGGCCGTAGGCTCATGTGTTACTGTTGTCAGGGAGGTGCGGCAGAGACCGGGGTCCTGGTGAGAGATGGTGAAGTGCAAAGTGGGAGGAGGGGATGGGACAGCCTCTGTCCACTCCAGCTGCCTCCATCTCAAAGTCCACTCCATTCTTCATTCCTTCACAATAATTATCTATTTTGTATCTCCTATAATATCAGGTCATGACAGAGTGCATGTGCATGCTATGCCACTTAGTGGTGTATTGAAAATAAACTCAACCTGCAGCCAGAGTATTTCACTTTAACTTTGCTGAATGACAGGGGTTCATCTTAACATTTCATTGTAGGAATATGTGTCTCTGACTATACAGCAGTCAATCATTGCTGTAGAATGTAGCAGTGTAGGTCATGAAGCAAATCCTGAGATGATATCCACAATGACACATTGAGGAAGTCTTTAGTACTCAATCAAGCAGCTTTATGATTTCTGGCAATCATTTTACAGCATGACAGAATTGTTTTTGTAGCAGGCCTAAGAAGTTATCAACTCTTGTTTTTAATTAGATCAAGTGAATTGTCAAAGTTGCCGCCATGAATAGTTTGAAGAGAGTAGATAAAACAAAGTACAAACCTAACTGCTATCATTAGAGTAACAACTACCATAATGACATTTACAGATACTCAAACTCATTTTCCAATGAACTCTTTCCTGTGCCCTTTTAATTTCTGCATATCTTTCAAGTGTTCCTTTCCCCACCATCTCTCTTTCCCATGCATTCAGTAAATAGCAACCATTTGAAAAAAACTTGAATACAGATGTGCAATGACTAAATCTGGATGTATAATCAGCAGAATAACTTCAATGTCACCACAAATTAGTCACAGAACCAACCATAACATATTTTAAGTGAAATTAGATAGTCTACTGCACACACATATACTTTCAAGTGACACCCCCATATTTAGTGAACCATAAAATCTGCCGCACTTTTGAGGGAACTTGAATATAGTCTGCCTAGCTGGAAAATAAAGTCAACGGAAGTAACATTAAGCTGGGTATAAAACTTTGTTCAACCCAATCCTATCACTGACATGGCAGGAGGTTACTTTAAAATTACTCTCATTTGGTTTTTGACACCAAGATCCATATCAGAGTCCAATTGCCACAGAAGCACATCATAAAAACAATGACATGCATTTATACAGCATCTTTAACACAGGTAAACATTCAAAGGTGCTTTACAAGAGCATCATCAACAGAAATAACAGCTGACACTGATCCACAGAAGGAAACGTCAGAACACAGTTGAAAAAAGCATCTTGAAAGGAAAAGAGCAGAAAAAAATTAGGGAGGAAACTTCGGATGACACAATGTAGCTGAAAACTGCATTGTGATAAAGGATGCAATGATTACAATTGAGGGATGCCACAACATGCTAGAATTGGAGATGCATCAAAATTTCAAAGGCCTGTAAGATTACAGAGAGGAATTGTGTTGCAACACTATGCTATATAGAGGGATTTGTAAAAGAAAAACCATGTTTTTAAAATTGAGTGGCTAACTAGTGGACAGGAGCAAATGTCACAGCAAGCTTGGGATGATGGGTAAACAAGATTTCAAAGGATTTAACTTATGGGCAACAAAGTGTTGAAAATCGGCATTCTGGGTGACAGAGTGGATGCGTGGTCAAAAACCCATCTTGGGGTTGAACACAATGCCAAGACTGCCAATAGTCTGATTCACCTTCCAAAGTGTAGTCATTCTTATCTTGCACCAGGTAGCTCCTGTTGTCTCCAGTGGCATAGCATGCACATGCACTCTGTCATGACCTGATATTATAGGTTGCCAACATACCCTGCAAGAGAGGGAGATCTCTCAGCAAATATGCTGCAATGTAACTGGATGATGTAATGGCCATGGATGAATAGCTGACAGTATATGCAAGTTGAGAGATTTGTGTGCAAAGCTTACAGCAGTCCAAAGGGAACGTGAATCAGCTGAAGTTACGATGGGCAAGTGTGTTATAAAAGTATACGAGGAGAAGTTAAGGTTGTCCTCCTTTACAGTTCCTTCTCAGTCAGGCACAATAAAAAAGCTTATTTTAATAATTTTCCTTTTTATCATGCACCTAACATGCTTCAATTAATTTAAATGGCCAGATTTAAACAATGGAGCACTATGTCCGAAATTTGAGTGAAAGGAAATGGAATTTTACTGTCTGAAAGAACAATAAAACCCAACAAAAATAACTTTCTAAAATACAAGTTTTCAAAGGAGGATGGAGGAGGGGTTAACTAGTGCAGACAGGAAGGCAAGGCCAAAAGTTTCTCAAAGTCATACAGTATGGAAACAGACCCTTCGGTCCGACCAGTCCTTGCTAAATATAATAGGAGAAAGTGAGGACTGCAGATGCTGGAGACCAGAGTTGAAAAGTGTGGTGCTGGAAAAACACAGCAGGCCAGGCAGCATCCAAGGAGCAGGAGAATCGATGTTTCGGGCATAAGCCATTCCTGAAGAAGGGCTTATGCCCGAAAAGTCGATTCTCTTGCTCCTCGGATGCTGCCTGGCCTGTTGTGTTTTTCCAGCACCACACTTTTCAACCATGCTAAATATAATGCCAACTAAACTCGTCCCATCTGCCCATCCCTCGCCCATATCCCTCCAAACCTTTCATTTCATGCACTTATCCAAATGTTTTTTAAATGTTGTAATTTTGCCTACATCCACCACTTCCTCAGAATGTTCATTCCACAAGTGAACTACCCTCTGTTTAAAAGATTTGCCCCTTATGTCTTCCTCTCACATTAAAAATGGGCCCCCTAGTCTTGAAAACCCCATTTTGTGAATTGAAAGAGCGAAACCTGAGTCCCAACTGCTTGGCTGCTGACCACTTTCTTCAGGAGTCACAAAAGGTTTCACATACCTTTGGTGTCTCAGTCAGAAGTTTTCCCATGGTCTTTTGTTTTAAACCACTCCAGGTTTGCTAAGATAGTGGCTCAGAGGAGGGAGCTCTTGGTATCCTTGATATGTTCAGTCCATGTTGCTTTGTCTTTGCTCAAAGCTAGCTACTGAAATACGGTTCATTTATGTGTTACAAGACTAGTTCTATCGCTTTAGCCAAAGTGAACTCTCTAAAGTTAACTTTTCATCTTCAATACATACAAGGTTATCTTAAAAGTGTGAGCAAAAGATGAAACTCAAAAGTTTTTGAGACCTCACCGGGTTTCGCTGCTTCATGATCAAAATTATAATTGAGGCTGATGTTTATTGTATATTTAATGTGGGTTATTTCAGCTTGTCAGGTCATCACAAGGGCCATTTTATGATTAGCAGTATTCTTTATAAACTATGTTAAGTCCACAAAACTCCCAAATCAAATGATGAAAATGTAATTCTCATCATCAATTTTTATTATGATCATAACCAGTATGAGTGCTGCACATTGGAGATTGTTGGGAGGCGAGTGAAGAACATGTTGTGAATTGAGCAGATGTGAATGAGGCAATAGATTCATTTGTGTGCATATGACATTCACTGACCTCTTTCCTTCGCGTGAGGACATCTTGCACCCAGGTCCTCACAGCTAAACTGCTGGCCTTGATAGGGTGATAGATATTTGTCCCCATTGCATTTTTTGCAGTTACCTAGCTAGAAGTGGCATGTGGCTCAGTGGTTTAGCATTACTGCCTCACAGTGCTAGGGACCTTGGTTCAATTCCAGCCTCAGGTGATTGTCTGTGTGGAGTTTGCACATTCTCCCTGTGTCTGCATGGATTTCCTCCCACAGTCCAGAAATGTGCAGGTCAGGTGTAGTGGCCATGCTAAATTGTCCATAGTGTTCAGGGATGTGTAGGTTTGGTGCATGCACTAGAGGAATGGGTCTGGGTGGGATACTCTTCAAAGGGACAGTGTGAACTTGTTGGGCCAAAGGGCCTGTTTCCACACTGTACGGACTCTAATTCTAGAGAGCCTCCTGGTCTGCTTTGGGTCACAGACCCTTCTCCTATTATCTCCAGGGTCTCTATCGCTACATCCGAAAAACTTGTGTGATGGTACTGCTCCTGTAACAAGATTATGTTGTCCTTGGATTTTTTTCAGAGAAATTGTAAAAGACACAGACTCCAAAAAGTCTGAGTTGAAGAGTGTTAGGGCCAGTTTGGTTATAGCTAACAGATACAGCCTGAGGCAAAAAGCTTTCAAGTTTAAAAAAATCACTTGTACAATGAAAGGGGAGTGGCCAGTTTGCCCAGCTTATCTTTTCTCTAGTTTGGTTTGGTTTTAGCACAGTAGTGTTCTGAATCCGCTGGACCCAAAGAAGCAGGTCTCTCTGTCTCTGACATCTCTTCAGTAAGACCCTGGGTTTAATTTTACCTTTTGTACCAAGAGGCGTTTATGGGGATTGTTGCAAGTATTTGGAATGGCATCATTAAGTTGGGATGATCTGTTGGATTTTCTGAGAGATGAAGTTATTCACTATTCTGTTCTCTTTTGTTTGATTTTCTTTCAGTAATCTTGTAAATAAACTATTTTGTTGAAAACTACGTGGTTTGACCAACTGCATCCCTCCTGGAAAATCCATGTTACACCTACTTAAAACAACTAGCAATGTTAGGGTCTGGGCTACTTTCTTTAAATGTTTTGAGGGGGTCTGGCCTGGTCCATAACGTTTGAAGCTTGCCCTCTCCAGCTTTGTGCTATATTCTCTTTCCCCAGCAAATTCACTTTTTGTGACTCCAGTCACAAGCACACCTCCCCTTTCAGAGATGCAAGCTGTTATTTGTATAACCATAGTCAAAAGCGTGGTGCTGGAAAAGCACAGCCAGTCAGGCAGCATCCAAGGAGCAAGAGAATGTTTCAATTCCTGATGAAGGGCTTATGCCTGAAACATTGATTCTCCTGCTCCTCGGATGCTGCCTGATCTGCTGTGCTTTTCCAGCACCACACTCTCGACTCTGATCTCCACCATCTGCTATCCTCATTTTTATTTTCCTATTTGTATTACTATAATTTGTTCTCGGGCTGTAAGAATTACAGCAAGGCCTACATTGATTTATCTAAGTGCTCCTGAACTGAATGGCTTGCTAGGGCATTTCGGAGGGCAGCTATGAGTCAACCACAATGCTATGGGTCTGCAGTAGGTCAGTCCAAGTAAGGGTGCAGACCTCCTCCCCAAAAATGGCAGTCGCAAACCAAATACATTCTTATCAAAATCTGGTAGCTTCATGATTATTAATAAGACTAGCATTAGTTTCCCAACTTATTAATTAATTGAATTGAAATTCTCCTAGCCGTGGAAAACCCTGCAGTGGAAATTGAACTCTTATCTCTGGAACATGAGAAGTAATCCAGAAGTCTGGACTACTTCTCAAGTGACAATACCATCAGGTTACCATTCCTGTGCGGATTGTGCACACGGGTCATTGTCCAATTCAATCTTGTCGTGCAATATTTTGCATTGCCTGCATCACAATGGAAAGGTTAATAGAACATAGAACATAGAACAATACAGCGCAGAACAGGCCCTTCGGTTCTCTATGTTGCGCTGACCTCTGAACTATTCTCAGCTCGTCCCCCTACACTATCCCAAAATCATCCATGTGCTTATCTAAGGATTGCTTAAATCTCCATAATGTGGCTGAGTTGACTACATTAGCAGGTAGGACATTCCATGCCCTTACCACTCTGAGTAAAGAACCTGCCTCTGACATCTGTCTTAAATCTATTACCCCTCAATTTGTAGTTATGCCCTCTCATACAAGCTGACATCATCATCTTAGGAAAAAGTCTTTCACTGTCTACCCTATCTAATCCTCTGATCATCTTGTATGTCTCTATCAAATCCCCCCTTAGCCTTCTTCTTTCCAATGAGAAAAGACCCAAGTCTCTCAGCCTTTTCTCATAAGACCTTCCCTCCAGACCAGGCAACATCCTGGTAAATCTCCTCTACACCTTTTCCAATGTTTCCACATCCTTTCTGTAATGGGACGACCAGAACTGTACACAATATTCCAAGTGTGGCCTCACCAGCGTTCTGCATAGTTGCAGCATGATATTGCGGTTCCGGAACTCAAACCCTCTACCAATGAAACCTAATACACCATATGCCTTCTTAACAGCACTATCCACCTGGGTGGCAACTTTCAGGGATCTATGCACATGGACTCCAAGATCCCTCTGCACATCCACACTACCAAGAATCTTTCCATTGACCAAGTACTCTGCCATCCTGTTATTCTTCCCAAAGTGCATCACCTCACATTTAGCTGCATTGAACTCCATTTGTCACCTCTGAGCACAATTCTGCAGTTTATCCAAATCTTTCTGCAATCTGGAACATTCTTCCAAACTGTCCACTACTCCACCGACTTTAGTGTTGCCTGCAAATTTACTAATCCATCCACCTATGCCTGCGTCTAAGTCATTTATAAAAATGACAAACAGCAATGGTGCCAAAACAGATCCTTGTGGAACACCACTAGTAACTGGACTCCAGACTGAATATTTTCCATCAACCACCACTCACTGTCTTCTTCCAGAAAGCCAGTTTCTAATCCAAACTGCTCAATCACCCTCAATTCCATGCCTCTGCATTTTCTCGATCAGCCTAACATGCGAAACCTTATCAAAGGGTTTACTGAAGTCAAAGTATACCATGTCAACTGCCCTACCCTCATCTACATGCTTGGTCACCTTCTCAAAAAACTCCATTAGGTTTGTGAGACATGACCTGCCCTTGATAAAACCATTTTGACTATCTGAAATCAAATTGTTGCTTGCTAGATTATTATAAATCTTATCTCTTATAATCCTTTCCAAAACCTTTCCTACAACAGAAGTAAGGCTCACTGGTCTATAAAACACTTATTTTCAGCAGCTAGCCAGTTTTATACCCTATCTCCAAAAAGTGCCAGCACTATAAAATCATTGTTAGTAATATTAATAATGGAGTTCAATTCCAAAATATCTTTGAACTCAAAATTTACCTCTATTTCCCTTTCCACAGCTGTTACCCAACCAGCTGATTTTCTTCAGAATTTCTGTTTTCATTTTAGATTGCCAGCATCCATAACATTTTGCATTTATTTGACTATAATATTATTACTTAGACATACTATACAAAATATTACAACTTATGATATCATTGACTGGGCATATAGTGAACTTATCGTAAAAACACTTCAAAAAACTGAACACACTGGCTACAACAACAAAAATGTTGCATTTGAGAAGGAACAAACTAAATGAAAACTCTTAGTTTGCAATACTTCGATGTCTCAGTTTTTGGAAGGGATAAATGATATTGGGCTTGAATACTGAGTCAGAGAGGTAAAAAGTCTGAACAACAACCTTTGCCCTCTCTCACATTCTTTTTTCTGAAACCTCTCTCTGTCAGATATATATCCATTGGAAAACAGTGATGCCACAGATGAAAGGTTCCTAAAGAAAAATCTGAAATCTACATTACAGTTTCTAGAAAAAGAAAATCATTATTGGCCAACTGTAACCGGTCCAAGAAGACACTATAGAGTCAACTGATTGGATGAAAAGTGACATCAGCTACAGACTAACATCTGGACAATCTGTGAATAATTTTCTTTTTCAATGTTGAACCAAAGTTTGGCCAAGAACTTTTAAAATAACAGTCGACAGAGTTCTTGATATTTTTATCAGACTTGGAGCTTGAGTGTGGGCATGTTATTTTTCAAGTAGAGTAGTTATAGTTATTTGAACAGTTGAAACTTTTTGTTAGTAATCATTGCATCTTTCCTCAACTAAGTTTTCTCTGAAATAAGCTAGCTATTTAGGTGAGGAATCTGGCTGACTTGTTTCTAATGCTGAACTATAGAATTGTCAATATCAACTCCCTTTTTAATTTCAAACTTTATTGAAATCTGCACAGCAGTGAGACTGAAAAGGAATCAGTTCATTCCTCCTAACTTGACTACAAGAAGCCTTAGAACCTTTGGACACATTGACACTTAACTGTTAATAACCATTTTAAATTCTTATGCTCTATAAAATTGATTGAAATGGTACTGTCACAAAATATTTGCTAGCCAAGTTCATGTTTAAAATAACTGCACCGAAAGTTTTTCCTACTGCAGTTCAATTAATGTGCAAACATTTCCCAAACAAATGCAAACATTTCCATTATCATCTTCCTTGGTCATTAAACTAGGAACCTTTCTACATGAAATACCAATCTCAAACTATTGCACAGGTCTTTTTGAGAAAGATACAAGAAAACCTTACTTCAAATATGGGCGATTAACTGAAAACAAAATCATTGGTATGTATTAATGTCACGACATTTGGGAAATTTGTCTAGACAGTTTAGTCCTAACCCTCAAAAGATTCCAAAGGATGCCAATAAATCAGTTTTATGACTAACCCATTTTCTCTATTTTGTTAACAATGCATATAAGAACTATTCTAAAGATGATGTACTACCAAAAAATAAATCACTCATTACACAACATCAAAACTTCATTCGTATGAAATTCTCAGTAAAACTGGTACTGGCTCCAGCTAAGTATTATAAGAGTTGGAAACCAACACATTTGTTGAACTATTACTGTGAAAAGCTAAATCATTTCCTTTACACATTCATTTTTCTTATTAAAAAGAACCTTAAAATGTATATTGAGGGAATTTCAAATTCGTTTCTCCATTGAGATTTATACATCAGGTTCAATTTTCTGCATTCTTAACACTGCTGAAATCTGACATCTGACCCATGTTATTTTGGTAATCACAATGTTTTGTTTATTAGGGCATACTGGGTTTTAACCCTGTCTACCCATATGGCTGCATTAGCCTGACTAATAGAATCATGCTTCTGGAACCGATGTGTTGGCTGCACGATAGTGTATCTTTGAAGAGTGCGGTTCAAATTAAGGGGCTGGGTTCTTGCAGGAACTACAAGCCAGGGTGGTGGTCAGGAGGAGGGCAAGTACAAGATTTGGCACCTGCAATCTATGCCTTTCAACAGCTGCAAATAGTTGAAACAGCATGACAAATTACTACTCCGTGTTGTGTTCAAAGCAGGGTGTGTTGAAAATGGCAAAGAATCTTTGAAAAATAAGAGCATAGACAGGACACAGCAACCCACTGTTACGCATTAGCAACAGCATGAAGATCCATTTGTTACAGTGTACATCCCAGTGCATGATATAAACTGTGCTTAATAAATCATATATTTTTCTAAGTGACAAGAATAGTCCAATCCTCATTTTTCAAGTGAAAATCCATATTGTAACTCTTATATTCTTTTTCCTGAGGCTGTTTTCATCCCCCTTAAGGAGAGCTGTTCTTCTCATGTATTACTGACAGGCAATCTCTTCATCCAGTTATCTATAAAATGCAATTTTCCTGAACTGAAACCTGAAACAGAAGCCTTTCTACAGTCCACAATCACAATTACAAACACATCAGCAATTCAGACAGGCAGTCTTCCAAACTTACACTAAAAGCAACACATTTTGCCAAATACAAGCACAACTGATAAAAAAAAAGACAATGCCTTTGAATCAGAATTTCCACGTGGAAAAGAAAAACCAATCCAGTTGGTGTAAGACAAACCTTCAGCAACTGATACTGTTCAAACTATCAAGGTAAAGAGCTGTGATTTGTTGTTGCAGACATTTTATCGCACATTGTCCAGGGTCACTTGAGTACTTAAATTCTAAAACTACTATTCATTATGAGGGTGGGTCACCAATTAAAAGGAGCAAGGAAACCAGCACTATTTTTCCAAAATAGCTTGTCTATTGCCTACAGGCCTTCTCAGTTGATTGTTCCCTCATGGTAAAAGAGTCTTTTGTTATCAGGGTTTGTGCTGCTACTACTGTAAAAAAATTACGATGAGCAGCTTGAAATGGAAAATTCCATTATATTATTGCCTACTTATTGATTCAAAAATACATTTTTAAAAATGTCTGCACACTAAACCAATTATTTTCAAAAAATTGTTGCAATTATTACATTTCCTTGACTTGAAAGAATCTACTTTCAATATACCAACAATAGAGTTCAGAAGCATATAGTTTGTAAACTTCTCAATAATTTCAACACTGATTTTTATTGACATATAGCTCACTGTTATCACATTAGCCATTGGAGATGAATCATTGCACTGTTTTGTAAAAAGGCTGTTGGCCAATGCTGGAAACCCATGAGGGCCATCACTGACATTCATTGGGATATCTTTTAATGGTAACTGTCCTCATGATTACAGAAGGCAACACATATTGGGCTTGAATTGTCAACTCTTTTTGCCTCCACACAGAAGCTGCCAGACCTGCCAAGTTTCTCCAGCATTTTGTTTTATTACCCATCTCCAGAACCTCATTCCTTTGCTTTTGTAACTTCATGATTAACTGACTTTTCATTTGAGTTAGTAGGCATGAACAAATAAGTTAGTTCAGGATTTAAGAAACCTAACATTCTGCCTTTTATGAAACTGAGGTCACACACCACTAATAATACAGCACTTTCTGCCATGGTTCTATAAGAATTGGAAACAGATTAAGGAATGATACCATATACTTTAGACAAGACCAGAAATAATAATTTTGTTTACAACTGTGAATAAGAGTGTAGTATATATCTTGTTCTGAAACTCGAGCCAAAGTTTCCATCAATTAGCCTCCATGACAATGAGAAACACTTGAAGGAAACTCAAATGTTGGCAAAAGTATAGACACATTACTTTATTAAAAGGAAAAGCACATTTCAATTAATATAGTCTGAATTAGATCAGCAGTGCGTTTCCAAAGATCTTATAATTCAAGTAACTGCAGAAAATAAATTCAACAAAATCTGAAAAGATGCACAATTACCCTGTGTTCTTTGCGTGGTGCAGATAGAATAGCAGCTTTGTCTGCTCACTTCAAGAATTTTAGTTTCAAGGCAATGTAACAAAGTTGTTGGTTGACTGAGTGAATCAGATGAGGACAATATTATGAATATCTAATGCCACTTAAAGCTAGCCCTTCTTAAAAGTGAAGTATATTGTAATTACAAAGTGATGGCATTATGGGAATATGACTGGACTAGTAATCTAGAGGTCCAGGCAAATGTTGTTATCCCATCGTGGCAGCTGAAATAGGATGGCAATAGAGACCATGAAACTAATAATTGATTGTTGTAAAAAAACGTCTGGTTTACTCATGTCCTTCAGGGAAGGAAATCTGCCAACCTTACCTGTTCTGGTCTACATATAACTCCACACTCATAACAACGTGACTGACTCTTAACTGCTCTTTGAAATGACTTAGCAAGGATGTTTAGGGATGGGCAACCAGTGCTGAGCTTGCTAATGATATTCACTTCTACGAAAGAAATAATAAAAGCTGCTGACAGTTATTCTGGAATTGAATCTAACCTGGGAAACATTGAACAATAAGAACATGGCACTGGAGCCTTAGATGTTGACAGCTCTTCCTATGTTTGACATGGGGCCAGGAAGTCTTCAGGCACACCTTCTGAAGGCAATGGGAGCAGATAACGATGGAGAGCAATGCCACGGGTCTAGCTTAAAGGATCGTGTGGGCGGCACGGTGGCTCAGTGGTTAGCACTGCTGCCTCACAGCGCCAGAGACCCGGGTTCAATTCCCGCCTCGGGCGACTGACTGTGTGGAGTTTGCACGTTCTCCCCGTGTCTGCGTGGGTTTCCTCCAGGTGCTCCGGTTTCCTCCCACAGTCCAAAGATGTGCAGGTCAGGTGAATTGGCCATGCTAAATTGCCTGTAGTGTTAGGTAAGGGGTAAATATACGGGTATGGGTGGTTTGCCGCTTCAGCGGGTCGATGTGGACTTGTTGGGCCAAAGGGCCTGTTTCCACACTGTAAGTAATCTAAGTAAGTAATCTAATGATCTGGGTATAGCACCACGAGTGGTCAAAGTCAGTGAATATATCTTCAAATGTCACGTCCTATCAAATGTATTACTGGTCTCAAAATACTCATTGGGCAGCCACCAGTAGAACACTGTTTGGGTGTACAAACCAAACTGCTTGGTGAACTGGGATACCTGCCCTGGTGGAGACAAGCACCAACTAGGTACAAGGATTCAACACCAAGCACAATGGTCAACTCCATGCAAGTGGAGCTCAACCATGAGACTGTTGATTGCTCCAAAACAGCACAAGCAGCAGCACCCCCAATACCCCAGAAGCTTGTCACAGAAACTGTGGATTATGCTGTGCATGCCATGTGCTGGACGTCACAGCAGTCCAGCAATCTGCCCTCGAGGAGTCACTCGGTTTGTTCAGGTGCTGCCTTTAGGGAGTAGGAGTGGTGCTGTGGAGGACAAAGTGGCTCCACTTTCTTGGGGCTGGGTGTGGGGGGGGAAAACATTTGTCCTTTGACCCCTGTGCAGATTGCTACTGCCTGTACCTTGGCTCAAAGCTGGGCCTTCTAGACCCAGAGCTGTTCAATGTCATCCTGAAAGTTGTCGGCAGTCTACTCCACTGGAAGGTGCAGATTTCCATCAGTCATGCTACAGCCATTGACACTGCACACGAGAAGGCGAACAAGGACAAGCAAGGCACACAGACATTTAAAGTGGGTTTATTAATTTTTGTTTGCATTGTGGCATGGTTTGTTTTGGAATGTTTATTTTGTGGTGGCTTTAAATTGCAGCCAAGCAGAAGCTATGATTGTCAGTGACATTGGGAAGTTAAGCTGTGGGATTGCTGGTGAATGGAGAATTATTGTGGTTCCTGGCATCACACCCATTGCGTTCTTCACAGACAGATTAACTAGAAATAGGCCAAAGTTGCTTCCCCTGCCTCCTAATCTTCTCATCACTTATACTGTAAAGGCAACCCCCTCATGATAGTGAGGTCATGCAGTGTGCAACAGACCACAAGCAATTTTAAAGTCTGTTCAGCCCAGTACTGCAGGGATCCCCTGCAGCAGGCCAGGCATCTGAACCTGTCAAATAGCATGCCCGTTTCTGTGTGGTTACATTGTGTGTTGCAGCACTGCTTTCATCATGTGCACTCCACACAGAAGTATGGGTCGTATACAGAGGGCACTCATTGCCAACTTTTGTTTGTTGTGGCGGTTAAAATATAGCCAGCATGGCAGTGTGTCACAGAATGGTAGAATCAGAAGATCATATTGGATTCTGCCAGTTTCACTGCCTATGACCTCGAAACAGCTGGACAGTGACAGAATGGAACCCCTCTCAGTTGCCCCGACGTAGGGCAGTGTTGCAAAGTACACAACGCAACGTGCTCGCACCACGACACCTTGTATCACAGAGACACCAGCAATCTCAGCAAGGCCACTCTGTCTGCTGTTCTCTATTGAGACAGAATGACATGTTGTTAGCTTTCATTGACTGGAAAGCCTCAGTTACCTCTCTTGCTCAAATGGGAGGATGGAAACTGCTCCAGCCTGCAAAATAACCCTTTTATGAAAGGTTCATTCCCATGGTCACCTTCACAGCCACTGACAATGCTGTCCATTTCCTGCTGTCAGGTTGCAGTTCTGACTGAAGCAACTAGTCTATCTTAATAAAGACATTTTTATTGAAGCACCAAATCTTGCACACCATTGAGGTTCAAGTAGCAGAACTGCTCTCTGGGCACCCAGTACAAATACAGCCTCCCACTGAGCACCATTCCCTCCATCCTTCTCCTCCCACTTCAGCAATGCTGCATATCCACTTTCATTCTCCCAGTGACATAGCCCATAATGAAGGACAGGGAGGTGAATCAGAGAGCTAGCTGCATGGAGCATGGCATGTGAGAACGATGAGTTTGTTAGAGGTAAGGAAGGGGAAGATGAGGGAGATGAGTAGACAGGCAGGACGAGAGCAGGGGGAAAACATGCAGTGCAAGAACAGGGTGGGGGGGGGGCTACAGAGGAAGATGGGCAGGGTGAGAGTGCAGAGTCAGAGTGGGGAGGTGGCGGCAATGTGAGTTGGGAGGTGGGAGAAGATCGTATTAAAATGAGGGTGATTGGTGATGGAGGAGTAGGATTGGAAAAGGAGAGAGGCACTTAGCATTGGATGGAGATAGGAGTGAGTCTGAGTAATGGAGCAGAAGGGAAGGAAATGAACAGTTTGGGCAGAAGGCAGAGAAAGGGTGTTACAGCAGGGAGGAGTTCAGTTTGATTGGTGATGGCTGGAGTTTGAAGGAGTGTTTCTGGGGTGAATGGGGACAACCTGCTGAATGAGAGAGGGCAAATATCAGACAGGAGAAGGTGAGGTGAGACTGAGGGAGGAGGATGGAAACTGAAAGGAGATAATAGAAGGAGGGGCTCAAGAATACAGAGGAAGGAGTAAGAGACAAGTCAGTGGGAAGAAAAGGAATGGATAGGTGTGATAAAAGGGATGATGACAGTATGGTCTGTGCTAGGTGGTGGAGGAGAGGGAGGAGGAAAGGAATAAAGGTTTTGGGAGGTTGTTGGTAGAAGAATGGAGGGACACGAAGATGTGGCTTCAAGTACATCTTCCTGCTGTCCTTGAATGCTTGTCAAACTCACTGCCTGGTCTTCAATCAGGTTTGAAAATCCCCACAGACAAACCAAAACTATGCCAAAGCAGGCTGTGCATCTCGCCACCATTTTGGATTCTTACTCCCTGACGGAAATCCAGTTTCTGCTGCATTCCACCAGGAATAGTTACTGCTGGAGTTATGCCATATAGTAATTGGTTTGTGTAGAAGCCTCAAAGTCAGTAAGAATACAGACTTCAATGTCAGTCACATTATCCTATTAGGCTTTGCAACTTTAAAAAACAATACGAGTCCCAAGACCTGTACAAAAACAATAATAATAAGAAAACAGAACAGCCACTAACCTTAAGAGTAGTTGTTAATGCCTTCAGAAGCTCAGGTAGAGGTCTTTGTAGCTGCTGAACGTATCTGCTGTTGCTGCAGTGGGAGGTTATGAAACCCTCTCAGCTGGAGCTCTGAGCTTCTAAATGGTGCTGCTGGTGTCAAATCAGTGTTTAACATTGGTGATTTGCCTTGCCTATGTACTGACATAGCTGTTTACTGTGCACAGGCCTCTCCTGTATGGCATCCAGTACTTTTCACAAAAGTGCAAATGTACAGTACATTATCAATAGAGAGCAAGCAACAAACAGCTGTAATGACTTCCAATTTCCCAACTTATGAATTACTGATCCAGTTGTGAAACCTATCGGTTCAATAAGACTGCCACAACTTTGACTGGGAGATCTGAAACAAATGCCTTCAAAATCTGGACCTGGTTCAAGCAAGGCTATGTGATAGCTCCCATTCAACTTACAATCAAATAGTGCCTATTCAACTCAAAGATCAACTGTACTCTGGTTTCAGCATAAAATGCAATTGAGTTGGAAAACTCCTGAACCTCATTTGCCTCCCTGCCAAAACTAACCTGACCACCACAGATACACATGGATCTACAGTACATGGATGAGTGCACTGCTTTTGCCCACTCTGTATCAGATTTGCAAATTACTCCTGATCTCCTCAGTTCTGCTTACAAACAAAACTCAGCCCACCTCCAGGTAATACTGCATCAAAACTCATAAACCCAGACTTAGAACATAGAACAATACAGCACAGAACAGGCCGTTTGGCCCTCGATGTTATGCCGACCTGTGAACTATTCTCAGCTTGTCCCACTACACTATCCCATCATCATCCATGTGCTTATCCAAGGATTGTTTAAATCTCCCTAATGACACTGAGTTAGCTGAGTTGTAGGTATTCCATGCCCTTACCACTCTGAGTAAAGAAACTGCCTCTGACATCTGTCTTCAATCTATCTCCCCTCAATTTGTAGTTATGCCCCCTCATAAAAGCTGATGTCATCATCCTAGGAAAAAGACTTTCACTGTTTGCCCTACCTAATCCTCTGATCATTTTGTATGTCTCTATCAAATCCCCTCTTAGCCTTCTTCTTTCCAATGAGAACAGATTTGGTCAGTTAAATATTCCATATTCTATTCATGTTGAAGGAGAGACTTAAGGAATATATAAGCACTTCCCATGCTTCAACTGCAACATCTTGCAAAAGGCCACATTGATTAGGACATCCAACGCTACATCCACTATTCTGGCTCAGTCTTCTTTAATCAACAGCAGCGAATACAAAACAACAAAGATGACCGGAGATCAACAAAACGCCTGGCTTATAGCAATTTTTATCAGCACAATCCCATCCTTAAATATGATGTGTCAGTCACACATTAACAGCACCACAGGAATTCCATCCTGAATCACTGGGAGCACAGTCAAACAAACAAACACTTGGGTATTTCTTGAAAACAGCTCTCTAAGTATTCATGCCTTTCAGACAGAAATGACATGGAACTCCTAATGGTTCACCAACTGTAGACGGAAATCCCATCACACAAACTGAACTCTGCTGCTGATCATTCCACATTTTTACTGAATAAGGTTCACAACTGCAGATTATTTCAACAGACTTATTGGATTGAATATTTGGATTGCAGGCTACTATTGGTGTCTGAAAATACTGGCCAGTCAAACAACTTTCCAATTCCATTCTCAGCATTGTGCATTTTGCCGAGGCAGGTTCAGGACGGTAAAGCTATCTGTCCCCACTATTATTGTTAACCCCAATGAAAAGGCGGCCAACTGGCAGTTTCTAATTAGCCTCATTCCCAATCCAATGGGGACAGTCAAACTGCCTACAGACGATCACCCAGAGCAGGCTAGAGTTCAGCATTCCAGGCAGGCTGAGAGGTCGTAGTGATTGTCACAACGTCAGCCACATGGACTTTATAGAATAGGAGTTCCCTGAGGCTATTAAATCGGGTCCAATCAGGGAGCCCTGGCTGACAGATTAGAACAGAAGTGTGTGCACACACAAACATGGGGGGAAAGAAAGCACTACCGCAGTTAGACAGCAGTGAGGGTAATGGAAAACAAAACAAAAAGAAGAAAAAGAGAAAAAAGGACAAAGAATACAGGAGTGTCAGACATTCTGTCAATCTGAGAGCTGGCTCTGAGGGAGCTGGACCAGAGTCAAGGACTCCCCATGCAAAAAAAAACAGAAATGTCAGGCATCCTCTTCATGCAAAGCTGGCTCTTAGGAATGGGATCGATGCCAAGGACCCTCTACGTGTCAATAAAGGGTAACTTGGCGATGGTAGACTGGCCTCTGAGAAGTTATTTCAGTGATGATGAGAGAAAAGCACACTCTTGAAGAAATCCACTCGCAACAGTTGTCTTTGAGTTGTGGTAACCGTTTCTAGCATCATTCTACTATTTGGGAAGCTTGACTTATTTGATCCTGCTGTCAAAGACTGGGCCCAGTATGTGGAAAAAATCAAAATAACTGTTTGGTTAAATGGTCACCTGGTTCTAATGGAGGACAATACCGGTGTAGCTCTATCAGTGATTGTGGAACCAGTCTTTAACAAATCTCACTCTGGACTCCAACCCTTAAGTTTGCTCAAGATGTCAGCCAAGCTGAGGACCTACACCAGGGATTCTCTACAGACTAAAGGTACAACTTCAGTTCCAGTCTCTTCTGAGAAGCAGCTGATTCAGTTACCACTGATTACCAGGCCTGAGCTTGGTGGGGTGAATTGATTGCGAAATATTCACCTAGACTGGCTCAACATGTTTTGGTTAGGAAATGGCTGCCAAGTGAAGTCCTAATGAAAATCGCCAGGTATTTACAGGAAAGACTACAAACTAAGGCCACCTTGCATGTTGACTAGGAAGCAATCCCATGATTTTGCATGGCCTGCCCAGTGCCATTTGCCTTATGGGCAAACGTAGGGGCAGAAACCAGAAAACTGGGGAGCAAGGGAATCATCAAACTCCTCTAGTTGGCCAGAAATACGCTACAATTAAAACCCATAAGAGTTTGTACCAATATACAAGACGACCATTTGTGATATTATCAGCCTGTGCAATTTTTCAGTGGACTATGGAGAACATTTTACAAAGGTCTACCCCAGGTCACCACTTATCCAGATGGCATGTTAATAACAGGGAAGACCAATAAGGAGCACTTAGCGAACTTGGACATAATACTTATACATTTCTCCCAGGTGGACTTATGTCTTGGAAAGTAAAAATTTGTTTCACACACCACAAGTGACGGTCTACAATGTTGATATGACCAGGTTTCACTCATTGGAAGATAAAGTGAGGACAATCAAAGGTGCCCCAAATCAGTACCAGAGCTCGTGACTATCTTGGAAAGTTCATGAATAACCTGGCTTCCACCTTGGCACCTTTGCATCAACTTTTTTTTAAAACGGTCAGCCTTGGAAATGGTTATATAGCCAAGCCTTTAGTGAAACAAAGAAACAGCTATCATCCTCTAAAGGTGTTGGCACACTATGATCCCAAGTGAGATCTGGTCTTGACTTGTGATGCCTCCCTGTATGGCATCGGTGGAGGTGGGGGATTAGCTTATAGGTGGCCCAATGGAGGAATACCCATTAGCACAAGCATCCAGGACTTTGGCTAATGCCAGAGCATAAATAAGCCCAGATAGAGAAGGAGGGTTTGGCGGTCATATTTGGAGTCAGGAAGTTCCTCAAATACCTTTACAGATATAAATTTGCAATAATAATTGCCACAAGTCCCTGCTAGGGCTACTTAAAGAGGACAAGGCAGTGTCATCCATTGCTTCAGGTCAAATTCAGCTGTGAGCTCTAATACTAAGTGTGTTTAATACAAGATGGAACACTGTCCAAGAGGCGAAGAGGCAAATGCGGATGCATCCAGCTGCCTCCGGATGGCAGATACATCACTGGTAGTACTGTCATTGGAAGAGTCCATAATAGTTTTAAATTTTCTGGACATATTTTCAGTCACAGCCGACAATATCAGACTTTAGACACAGAAAGATCCAGTCCTGGCAAAACTGAAACAGCTAATGGCGATGGGGGAAATCAAATGGTCACCCCTACCAGAATTGAAACCTTTTTGGACCCAGAGAGACCAGATCACAGTACAGGATGGAATGTTATTATGGGGAGCAAGAGTGATTATCCCAAGCAAAGTTCACTGCCAGACACTGGCTGAACTCCACCAGAGTCATCCAGGAGTTTCCAAAATGACTTTACTGGCAAGAAGTTATGTCTGGTGGCCAGAACTGGATGCAGACATAGCCGTGTTGGTAGGGTAGTGCCCAGACTGCCCACAAGGACAAACATTACCACCAGAAGGCCCCCCACCCCCACCATTCATGAGAATGGCCGGGCAAATTATTGACTCAGTTACATATCGACCATTCTTGGGTCCTTTCTTGGGTTCAATGGTCTTAGACATTGTGGATGCCCACTCAAAGTGGCTGGATGAGTAGAGTGTTCAAACACGGGGACAATGATAGAAAAACTGCGCGTACTTCTTGTAACATACAGGCTCCCCAAAGTGTTGGTTAAAGACAAAGGGCCATCATTTACCAGCAGGGAATTTGTGTATTCCCTTAAGTCAAAAGGTATTCATCATACAAGGACAGCTCCATACCATCCATCATCCAATGGTCTGGCAGAAAGAGCAATTCAAATTTTGAAGGCGGGTGTCAAGAGATAGCCTCCAGCTTTTTTTCACTTGTGATGGGAAATGGCCTGATTGGAATGAGGTCTGCCAGGTAGATGTCATAGAATATGAGTTCCCTGATTTGACCAGGCAGCAGCCCCAATCAGGGAACCCTGGCTGACAGATATAAACATGAGTGTCAAAGGCTCTGTTCAATCCAAGTTGGCTCTGAGGGAGCTAGATCAGTGTCAATGACTCTCCACCTGTAAGTAAAGGGTGGCTTGGTGATGGGATACCGGCCTCTGTGGGGTTATTTCAAAGCCCTCCTTGTAAACCTGGGTGTGGTTGCAGCCAGGAGATGGCCTAGGGAAGGATCTCTTCCTTACAGCACCACATCCAACGTAGTGCCAATACCAAGTTTTCTACTTTCTACTTAAAGTTTAAAAAGCTTTGGTGAAAGAGCACCTCTATATTTAGATTCTCTTAACCTTTACTGACACCTACTTCTCCTCAGTTGGAAGATCTCTGGTTGGCCCCGTTAGTATCTATGGCCTGCCTACCTGTCACCCTTTGTTATACAGCCAACCTGTCAGTCCATGCCAGCAAAGGTCCATCCATTTCAAAGTCTCAAATCATTGACAGCTTCCTGCTGGGAGTGCTTTTGGGACCTGGAAATAATCTCTACAATCTCTGGTTTCTCATCTCTAATAAGATCAATTTCATCAGCACTCCTATTCTCTCATAAGTGAACTTAACAAACGTAATGAGTAGACATTGTTAATAGCTTCTGCCACCCTCACAGGAAAGGGCTGGTCAACAGCAGTGAACGCTGACAATAACAATTCAGCCTTACATCCTGAAACTCCAGTGCAACTGAACCTTCCATGATAAAAAGACCAAACGCCTATCAAAGACACGTATTTATATCACATCCATTACAACCTCAGCATTTCAGACTTTACAATATGCACAGCAGGGATTCAAAGAGCAATGGAATATTGTTCCAATCATTTGCTGAATGACAGTTGAGTTTGTTCAACTGGTGTTATGAAATCTTTTAAATGCAGATGGAGCCTTATGATAACAGCTCACCCAGAACAAGGAAAACAATTTGAGTTAACTTTTAAATGCTATTTCAGAGCAAATCAACATTTGAATCTTTGTAATGTAATTAATGAATGTGGAAGTCTAAAGGTCCTCTCTAGTGAAGAGTTTTAACAGCATTCTAATGCATCATATGTCTGTACAAACTGTTCTACCACTTCGGAAAAACTTAGACAGATCCAACTCTATCATGCACCAAAACAAATAATGTTAAAAGTCTTTTTAATCCATCCATGGCTGTAGTCTGACCACTGAAATAAAAAGTCACATCATAACTAACTAAAATGTTACCAGCCCAGGAATTAAAGTTACTCTGCATGAAAAACAGATTTCTCAAACAACATTCTTGCTTTTCCCTAAATACCATCTCAATGATGGCACCAATACTATAGTTAATTAATGCCAAACTTCATCCAAAAAAGACTCTGTGTAAAAAGACATCGAAATTCTCTGTGAAGTACTTTAGAATGAGGAAAACCAACTAGTTAAATAAATTAGTTCTTTCTTTTTTCACCTATATAAAATCAAAGGAAGATCAATGAAAGAAATTACAATGAAATAAGATGGACTATCAGTTGATACATTCCTTCATTAGCTTTTATTATGGGGCAATGGGAGATTAAAAGGTGTCTAATGGTGTAAGTGGCTGGTAAAAAGGAGACAAAGTTACCCTGGAAGTCTATAGTGCACCAAACTAAAAATGTAAAAAATCTCTAACTTTGACACACGGCAGAGAATGAATTTGCTCTCAGACAGTGAGGAGATTGAATTTTTATTCTACTTGGAGTGCATGTTTGGTGCAATGATGAGCCTCAAATTCAATCACTACATGCTGTGTATTAACTGCTTGTCCAATATTTGAAGAATAATGATACTCATGGTTCTTCTTCATACAGCACCAGTCTTCAATGAGGTTAGGATCAGCTGTTTGTCTCTCTGAAATATTATGCACATTTTGATGACATTTTGAACACTCATGAATACAAAGGGCAAAATCACAAGCCTGCTGCTAGCAGTATACAAATTACTTCATGTGTGGGGACTGAAGCAGAGACTCAGCAATAAAATCTCAGAGAATGGCAAATGATACAAGAGCACAAAAGTTGAAAAAAAAACATCCTTTCATCCCATCTTCCTCATTCGGCTGTTGTGTACCATATTCAGTGCCACACAAGCCACTGAACTGTGATACGGACAGTAGGTGGCGATTTTTTGAGGTGAAGGGAATAATGACTTTCCTACCTTGCTATGTGGGCAGTAAATTAGTAAAATATGCAATGCCAAAACAGTTTAAGTAAATGACAGATAGCTAAGAGATCCCACAACCAACAGATCAGACCTATACTCTGCAGTCTCGCAACATCCAGTCGTGAATGGTGGTGGACAATTACCTCACTGGAGGAGGCGGCTCCACAAATATCCCCATCCTCAATGTTGGAAGAGCCCAGCACATCAGTGCAAAAGGTAAGGCTGAAGCATTTGCAGCAATCTTCAACCAGAAGTGCCAAGTGGATGATCCATCTCGGCCTCTTCCAGTGGTCCCTAGCATTACAGGTACCAGTCTTCAGCCAGTTCTGGCACAGAGTCTGTCCCTTTTGCTCAGAAGGGAAGTGAGAGAGGAGTACAGCATTAGTCAATGGGGACTCCATAGTTAGGGGGACAGATAGGAGATTCTGTGGCAACGAGAGAGACTTGCGGTTGGTGTGTTGCCTCTCAGGTGCCAGGGTCTGTGATGTCTTGGATTGTGTTTTCAGGATCCTTAAGGGGGAGGGGGAGCAGCCCCAAGTCGTGGTCCATGTAGGCACCAAGAACACAGGTAGGAAAAGGGATGGGGATTTAAGATAGAAATTCAGGGAGCTAGGGTGGAAGCTTAAAGCGAGAACAAACAGAGTATTTACCTCTGGTTTATTACCTATGCCACTTGCTAGCAAGCTGAGGAAAAGGGTGAGAGAGGAGTTGAACACATGGCTACAGGGATGGTGCAGGAGGGAGGGATTCAGATACTTGGATAATTGGGGCTCATTCTGGGGTAGGTAGACCCTCTACAAATGGGATGGTCTACATCTGAACCAGAATTATCCTGGGGGCAAATTTGTGAATGCACTTTGGATGAGTTTAAACTAACTCAGCAGGGGGATGGGAACCTGAGTTGTACCTCCAGTATACATGAGGTTGAGAGTTGTGAGGTCTTAAATAAGGTTTCAAGGTCGCAAGAGTGTACTGGCAGGCAGGAAGATGGTTTGAAATGTGTCTACTTCAACTCCAGGAGCATCCGGAATAGGGTGCATAAACTTGCAGCATGGATTGGTACTTTGATGTTGTGGCCATTTCAGAAACATGGATAGAGCAGGGACAGGAATGGTTATTGCAGGCTTCAGGGTTTAGATTTTCAGTAAGAACAGAAATAGTGGTAAAAGAGGGGGAGGTGTGGCGTTTGTAGCAGTTTCAGGGCAATTCCCAGTTTTAAAAGGAAAGACTGAAAGAAAATGGCCTTTTGTGAAAAACTAGTCAACCTGGCATCTGTGCAGGCAGAATTTCCCAGCAGGCCTGACAGAATAAAGGCACACCTTCTTCTGGGAATGGAGATCCTCAGAGATATGAGACAACTCGACCAACAAAACACCACCCGCCAGACATCATATTAAGGGACAGGCATAGAAATGGTAATGAACACCAAAACTGTGAACTATGGAGTCTATCTAGTTCGTAAGATAATGATTTACTTTAATCTGAAAACAGTTTGGGAGGCTTCATGAAGTCATCAAAACTTTAGTTAAGTGAATTTGGGATGGTATCGACCCTTTTGTTTCCACGAATGGTGAGATTAAACCGGCCCCAGCAATGACCAGAGATGCTTCGTGAGATGGAGTTACCTGAGGGGTAGAGCCAGCTGGTCCTTTGGAATCACAAGAGTAAAGGGGGCAGCAGGCCCAGCTATTGGGGCTCTTTTCCTTTTCACTCTCCTCACTCTGAGCTGACTGCATCTCTGCACACAAAGCCTTCGGGGCTGAAGACATCGGCCCTGTCTGCAACCTCAGACTTCAGAAGTTTGCAACAACACCCAAGGCAGAGAGGGGGCCCACCAGACAAGCAACAAGTCCCTCTGTGACTGAAAGAACCCTTTTCAGGCCTGGGACACTCATACTCTGGAGTAGCTGGTTAGGTATGGAGGGAAGGTGGTTGAGTAATTCTTAAAGTATGAGTACCCTGTAAACTGTGTAACGTTAAAGATTTTTGTTGTGTCTGCTTCAGTTTTCCGAGATTTTATATCATAGTGTAGAGTAAAAGTTTCATCAAAGTATTGTATGAATTGGGCAAGTTGAATTCTTTCTGCAATAAAGTTCACTGGTAATTTTGAGCTCATATTTGAGTCCGTCTGTGGTCCTTCGGGGTACACCAATTCTGGCTGAGCTCACAACAGTTCCCAGACTATAATTCCAGTGTCAAGGACCAATGGGTAATCTGGATGATTCGAACTACCCACTCAAGGGGCATTGCTGGCCAGGATAAGTAGTTTGATTTCTCTTTTTCTCTCTACGGATTACTATCCGAGTAAATACCAGGTGGACATTGTCCCACCAACAAGAGAGGGAATTGCCCAGGCATTGGTGGCGGTCGTGATTACTGTGTGGAGATAAGTTCTGACTCGCTGGTCAGGCTTTAAACAAGGAGTTCAGTTCAGCGCGCTCTCTCCAGCGAAGTTGTCCTAGTGCAGCATTCTGGGTCTTTGAGTTTTCACAGCCTGCTGGAGAGAGACCACCACAGTAATTGCTGAACCCCAAACATTGGCCTGAATGCAGAGTAAAGAAAAGAGGCCCTTCCACATTTTGTTAATCAAGGACAGTATTACGGTGACAGAAAGGATGTTTAATGAGGACTTGTCTACTGAGGTAGTATGGCTTGAGGTTAGAAGCAGGAGAGCAGAGGTCACCTTCTTGGGAGCTTTCTGTGGGCATCTGAAAAGTTCCAGAGATGTAGAGGATAGGATTGCAAAGATGATTTGGATAGGAGCGAAAGTGACAGGGTAGTTATTATGCTTTCCAAATATTGACTGGAAACACTATAGTTCGAGTACTTTAGATGGGTCAGCTTTTGTCCAATGTGCAAAGGGGAGTTTCCTAACCCAGTATGTAGATAGGCCAACATGAGGTGAGGCCACACTTGGATTTGGTACTGGGTAATGAACCAGGCTAAGTGTTAGATTTGGAGGTATGTGAGCATTTTGGTGATCGTGACCACAATTTGGTTATGTTTACTTTATCAGTGAAAAGGGATAGGTATTTTTTTTTTAGATTAGATTAGACTTACAGTGTGGAAACAGGCCCTTCGGCCCAACAAGTCCACACCGACCCGCCGAAGCGCAACCCACCCCTTACCTAACGCTACGGGCAATTTAGCTTGGCCAATTCACCTGACCCGCACATCTTTGTGACTGTGGGAGGAAACCGGAGCACCCGGAGGAAACCCACGCAGACACGGGGAGAACGTGCAAACTCCACACAGTCAGTCGCCTGAGTCGGGAATTGAACCCGGATCTACAGGCGCTGTGAGGCAGCAGTGCTAACCACTGTGCCACAGTGCCGCCCATGCCACAGGGCAAGAGTTATAGGTGGCGGGGAAGTCAATTATGATGCAATTAGGCAAGACTTAGGATGCATATGATGGGGAAGGAAATTCAAGGGATGGGCACAACTGAAATGTGGAGCTTGTTCAAGGAACAGTTACTGCGTGTCCTTGACAAGTGTGTACCTGTCAAGCAGGGAGAAAGTGGTCGAGTGAGGGAACCATGGTTTACTAAAGAAGTTAAATCTCTTGTCAAGAGGAAGAAGGAAGCTTATCTAAAGATGAGATGTGAAGGCTCAGTTAGGGTGCTTGAGAGTTATAGGTTACTGAGAGAACTAAGAAGAGCCAGGAGGGGACGTGAGAAGTCTTTGGCAGGTAGGATCAAGGAAAACCTTAAAGCTTTCTATAGGTATGTTAGGAATGAAAGAATGATGAGAGTAAGTTTAGGACAGTAGTGGGAAGTTGTGCATGGAGTCTGAGGAGATAGGAGAGGCACAAAATGAATATATTCCTCAGTATTCACAAAGGAAAAAGACAATGTTGTCGAAGAGTACACTGAGACACAGATTATCAGACTAGATGGGATTGAGGTTCATAAGGAGGAGGTGATAGTAATTCTGGAAAGCGTGAAAATAGGTAAGTTTTCTGGAATGGATGGGATTTATCCTCGGATTCTCTGGGAAGTTAAGGAGGAGATTATGGAGCCTTTGGCTTTGATCTTTATGTTGTCATTGTCTACAGGAATAGTGCCAGAAGACGAGAATAGCAAACACTGTCCCCTTGTTCAAGAGGGGGAATAAAGACAACCCTGGAAGTTAAAGACCAGTGAACCTTACTTCAGTTGTGGGTTAAGTATTGGAAATTGATTTAAGAGATAGGATTTATAATCATCTAGAAAGGAATAATTTGATTAGGGGTAGTCAATACAGTTTTGTGAAGGGTAGGTCGTGCTTCACAAACCTTATTGAGTATTTTGAGAAGGTGACCAAATAAGTGGATGAGGGTAAAGCAGTTGATGTGGTATATATGGATTTTGGTAAGGCGTTTGATAAGTTCCCCACGGTAGGTTAGTGCACAAAATATACAGGTATGGGATTGAGGGTGAGTTAGTGGTTTGGATCAGAAATTGGCTAGTTGTAAGAAGACAGAGGGTGGTGGTTGATGGGAAATGTTCATCCTGGAGTTCAGTTACGAGTGGTGTACTGCAAGGATCTGTTTTGAGGCCACTACTGTTTGTCACTTTTATCAATGACCTGGATGAGGACATAGAAGGATGGGTTAGCAAAGTTTCAGATGACACCAAGATCAGTGGAGTTGTGGACAGTGCGGAAGGATGGTGCAGGCTACAGAGGGACATAGATAAGCTGCAGAGTACTGCTGAGAGGTGGCAAATGGAGATTAATGCAGAAAAGTATGAGGTGATTCATTTTGGAAGGAGTACCAGAAATCCAGAATACTGAGCTAAAGATAAAATTCTTGGTACTGCAAATGAACAGAGAGATCTTGGTGTCCATGTACATGGATCCCTGGAAGCTGCCACCCAGGTTGATCAGGTGGTTAAGAGGCGGTACTATGTGTTAACTTTTATTGGTAGAGGGATTGAGTTTCAGAGCTATGAGGTCGTGCTGCAGTTATATAAAATTCTGGTACGGCTGCACATGGAGCATTTGCACACAGTTCTGGTCGCTGCATTATTGGAAGGATATGGAAGCAATTGGAAAGAGTGCTGAGGAGATTTGCCAGGATGTTGCCTGGTATTGAAGGATGGTCTTATGAGGAAAGGCTGAAGGACTTGATGCAGTTTCCGTTAGAGAGAAGAAGGGTGAGAGGTGATTAATTGAGACATACAAGATAATCAGAGGGTTAGCTAGGGTGGACAGTGAGAGCCTTTTTTCTCAGATGGTGCTGGCTAGCACAAGGGGACATAGCTTTAAATTGAGGGTTCATAAATATCGAGCTGAAAAATGTGTTGCTGGAAAAGCGCAGCAGGTCAGGCAGCATCCAAGGAGCAGAAGAATCAACGTTTCGGGCATAAGCCCTTCTTCAGGAATGAGGAAGATGTGCCAAGCAGGCTAAGATAAAAGGTAGGGAGGAGGAACATTGGGAATGCGATAGGTGGAAGGAGATTAAGGTGAGGGTGATAGGCTGGAGAGGGGGTGGGGGCGGAGAGGTCAGGAAGAAGATTGTAGGTCAAGAAGGCAGTGCTGAGTCCAAGGGTTGGGACTGAGAAAAGGTGGGGGGAGGGGAAATGAGGAAGCTGGAGAAATTTGCATTTACCCCTTGTGGTTGGAGGGTTCCTATGCAAAACATGAGGCGCTCTTCCTCCAGGCGTCGTGTTGCCATGGTCTGGCGATGGAGGAGGCCAAGGACCTGCATGTCCTTGGTGGAGTGGGAGGAGGAGTTAAAGTGTTCAGCCACGGGGCAGTTGGGTTGGTTGGTGCGGGTGTCCCAGAGGTGTTCTCTGAAACCCACCCTGCACCCTGTAAAAACACCATCCCATATTCCCAATTCCTTCGCCTCCGCCTCCGCCGCATGTGCTCCCAGGAGGACGAGTTCCAATACCAAACAACCCAGATGGCCCCCTTCTTCAAAGACTGCAATTCCCCTTCAGACGTGGTTGACAATGCTCTCCACCGCATTTCCTCAACTTCCTGCTCCTCCACCCTTGAACCCCACCTCTCCAATCACCACCAGGACAGAACCTCACTGGTCCTCACCTACCACCCCACCAACCTCCAGAAACATCCTTCGTATTTCCGCCATCTCCAAACAGACCCCACCACCAAGGATATACTTCCCTCCCCTTCCCTATCAGCATTCCGGAAAGACCACTCCCTCCGCGACTCCCTCGTCAGGTCCACACCCCCCACCAACCCAACTTCCACTCCCGGCACCTTCTCCTGCAACCGCAAGAAATGCAAAACTTGCGCCCACACCTCCCCCCTCATTTCCCTCCAAGGCCCCAAGGGATCCTTCCATATCCACCACAAATTCACCTGCACCTCCACACACATCATTTACTGCATCCGCTGCACCCGATGTGGCCTCCTCCATATTGGGGAGACAGGCTGCCTACTTGAGGAACGTTTCAGAGAACATCTCTGGGACACCCCCACCAACCGACCCAACCGCCTCGTGGCTGAACACTTTAACACCCCCCCCTCCCACTCCGTCAAGGACATGCAGGTCCTTGGCCTTCTCTGTCACCAGACCATGGCAACACGACGCCTGGAGGAAGAGTGCCTCATCTTCTGCCTAGGAACCCTCCAACAACAAGGGATGAATGCAGATTTCTCTAGCTTCCTCATTTCCCCTCCCCTCACCTTAACCTTCTTCCACCAACACATTCCCAACGCCCCTCCCCCAAGCCCCTCCTCCCTACTTTTATCTTAGCCTGCTTGGCACACCTTCCTCATTCCTGAAGAAGGGCTTATGCCCAAAACGTCGATTCTCCTGCTCCTTGGATGCTGCCTGACCTGCTGCCCTTTTCCAGCAACACATATTTCAGCTCTGATCTCCAGCATCTGCAGTCCTCACTTTCTCCTGGTTCATAAATATAGGACAGATGTCAGAGCTAGGTTCATTACTCAGAAAGTAGTAAGAGCATGGAACGCCCTGCCTGCAACAGTTGTAGAGTCGCCAACTTTAAACACATTTAAATGGTCATTGGATAAAATATGGATGAAAATGGAATAGTGTAGATTGGATGGGCTGATTTCACAGGTTGGCGCAACATCGAGGACCGAAGGACTTGTACCGCACTGTAATGTTCTATGTTCTAATTCAAATCACTCCACATAATATCAAGAAATGGTTGGAGGCTATGGATACTGCAAAGGCTATGGACCCTGACAGCATTCTGACAACAGTCCTGAAGATTTGTGCTCCAAAACTTGCCATTCCCCAAGCCAAGCTGTTCCAGTATAATTGCAACATTGGCATCTTGGAAAACTGCCCAGTTATGTCCTATATCTAAAATGCAGGACAAAGCCCACCTGGCAAATTACTGCCCTATTAATCTCCTCTCTAACGTCAGTAAGGTGATGGAAGGTGCCATCAACAATGCTATCAAGTAGCACCAGCTCAGCAATAACCCGCTCAGTGATGACCAGTTTGGATTCCGCCATGACCACCCAGCTCCTAACTTCATTACAGTCTTGGTTCAAACATGGACAAAAGCGCTGAATTCTAGAGGTGAGGTGAGAGTGACAGCCCTTGTCATCAAGGCTGCATTCGACCAAACATAGCATCAAGGAACCCTAGCAAAACTGAAATCAGTGGGTATTGGGGGGCAAATTCTCTGGTGGTTCAAGCCATATCTGGCATGTGGGAAGATGATCGTGGTTATTGGGGGTCAGTCATCTCAGTTCCAGGACATCTCTGCAGGTGTTTCTCAGGATAGTGTCCTAGGTCCAACAATCGTCGGCTATTTCATCAATAACCTTCCCTCCATCATAAGGTCAGAACTGGGGATGTTCACCAGGTGATGACTGCACAATGCTGAGCACTACTCTTCAGATACTGAAGCAGTTCATTTTCACATGCAACAAGCACTGCACAATATAACTTGGGCTGGCTAACATTCATGCCATGCAAGTGCCATGAAATGGCCATTTCCAATAACAGAAAATAAAACTCCTTGACGTTCAATGGTGTTACCATCACTGAATTCCCTCACTAGCAACATCCCTGGGGTTACTACTGACCAGAAACTACAACTGGACTCATCATATAAACACAGGGGCTTCAAAAGCAGGACAGGAGCTAGAAATACTGCAGAAAATAACTCACCACCTCACTCCCAAAGCCTTTTCATCATCTACTTGCCTGGATGGGTGCAGTACAAATAACACTCAACATGCTTGACACTATCCAAGACAAAGCAAACTCTTCGATTGACATTACATTCACAAGCATCTACTCTCTCTAGCACTGATGCTCAGTTGTAGCCGTGTGCACTATCTAGAGAGATGGACTGCAGAAATTTACCAAAGGTCCACTTTCCAAACCCACAACCATTTCCATCCAGAAGGACAAGGACAGCAGACACATGGGAATACCACTACCTGCAAGTTCCCCTCCAAAGCCACTCACCACCCTGACTTGGAAATATAGTATCATTCCTTCAATGTTGCTCAGTCAAATTCCTGGAATTCCCTCCCTAATGGCATTGTGGGTCAACCCACAGTAGGTGGACTGTAGTAGTTCAAGATGGCAGCTCACCACCACCTTCTCAAGAGCAGTCAGGAACTTACAATAAATGATGGTCCAGCCAGCGACAGCTACATATCATGAATTAATAACACAAAACACTTTCCATTTCAAATTTAATATCTGAGTTAGAGTATATGTTAGATGTCATATTTTTGTTATTTTGTTTCCTCAGAATTAGTCGGTGATAAAATTACATTCACTCAAGAAAATCTTGGAAACCGACTCTTCCATTTTCAAGTGAATTACATTTTGGTTGCAGTGTAATAGCTGAATGCTGAAAAGAAATTAAAATACTTGTTGCAGCTGAGCAGTCGATTTACCCTCCTCACCTGATTGAACAGAATCAGCCTGTTACAGTTTCTGAGCAATACAAACCTGTAGAATGTTGAGAGTGGGGTATTCAGTTAGACTAATGCCAGTGAATGCCAAGAGGATGAAAATAGATGGGCCCAGAATTTCGAGTTGATCCAGCGTGCCAGTACTATCCCACCTCCAAGCTATTTTTCGGCAAGGCGACATCGGGGCAGAATCTGTCCACAATGGGTATTAAAACTGGTAGGGTCTATTCTTTATACATAAAGAATTGTTGGTGCCAAGGGCTCCAACTGCTAAGCTATAAAAAGCTTTCTTATACGCCTAAGAAGAATGTCCTGTCGTAATGATTAAAAGAGAAAACAAGACAGCCTCCCAATAGCTAGAGAGTCTGCATTTCATCTCGCTAAAGGACCCCCTTACCAGCATCATCCATCAGGCCAAACTGGGCCTGCTCCACCATGATCACAGCAAAGGAGCTGCAACCTTTTCTTTAAAAGTAGTGTAAACATTATATCCATCCTGAGGCATGCTCTCTCTGGGCAGGAACCAGCAGCTCTTACTTGAACTAGTGTCCCTCTGGTCACAGGAACCTGCCTGCCATCTTTGAGTTGACAACAAGCATGTCTTCCAACCACTAATTGGGCAATCGCTGCTAAGTGACTATTCCCAGCAGAATGTGGTGCCGAGACACACATTTGGTTTAATCATTCGGGCCCAGACCCCACTGGAAAATTCAGCTGATTGTGGCCTGTCAAGCTAAAGTGATCAACAACCACAGTAAAACACATGGAAGCCAATTAGGCCCTTATTCAGAACAACCTCATTTCAAGCTAAGATTGAAAATTATATTCAGCTGGTATTTTAAATAAAAACACTTGAGTTTTTAAACTCTACCCAATATTTCATACAATTCTGATGATTTCTTTGCAAATATTATCTGGCTGCACAGTGGGTCAGCCAGATTAAAAATCTCATTTTCTCCATCGCTGTATGACCATAGATTTAATATAATTTTTTAAAAATGTGGTCAAAATGCATTATGCATCAAGTGTTTTAGCAGAGAATTTTCTTTTCCTGTTATAAAATTAACTCCAGCCAACCATTGCTCGAAAGGAAATTTGTGCACTTAACAAGGATGAAAGTAGAGCAACATGTACAATTTTGCTAATTGCTCTAAATAGAACTTTTGTATTTAGGTTTGTAATTGTCACTGCTTGTTTGTTCCATTTATACTGACATAGTTCATTAGCATTGCTAGACAACTGAATAAACAGACAGGGGTAAAGAATGGTTCACTTAATCCAAAATTGGAAGCAAAGCCCTTGAATATTTTAACCCTGTTGTCTTAGCTATGACCTTGTATGGCCATGAAAATTATTTTACTAAATTCTCTGGATATTGTTAGTTTTATTTGATGCCCTGGCCAAATCAAAATCCCAGTGACAGAGTGGAAAATTTATGGCTGTCACGAGCATTAACAAAACAAATTTGAGTTAAGACCAAGTAAGCTTCCAATTTTGCATAGAAATAGTAAGATGAAAAACATTTTTGCTTTATAAGTTAATAAAGCAAGTTCATGTATTCAGCTATCTTAAATCCAGTTCACTGAACTGTAGAAAAATGTTGACAACAAAAAATATTCAGAAACAATGTGCAACTTTCTAAAGACAATGCCAAAAAGGCATAGTAACCCAATAGAAGCTGATAGCTTTAGATAAAAGATTGTTGGTGCCAGGGTCTGCAACTGCCTCACTATAAAAAGTTTATGTATACTCCTAAGGCGGCTTTACTGCCATAATTATTAAACAAAATGAGGATTGAATACTGTTGAATATTCACATATTTATTAGAGCAAAATCTAAGTATGAGGACTATTGTTTGCATATAGATCAAGTATCTAAAGGCAAAACAAATACATAGTATGTTTGAACAATTGAGCAGCATTGTTATGAAACAAAATTGGCTTTTGAGGATTCATACTTTTGGATCAATTATTGGAGTTACCAAATTTGTTTTGTGAATCATTAGAGGGGAGCTTGTTTCAGAAGGAATCTATGACTTGCACTTTTCCCATTTTCACTGCAGACCCTGGGGTTTTCTATCAGCAACCTTTACATGACAACAGCTTCTCAAGGAAAGTCTCCTTCCGGACCCGAAATAAATTAATATTTTGGCTCAAATGGCTTTGCTTGGGTCAAGTTACATTGACAGTAATGAACGATCATTGGCTCTTTTTCAAGTGAATACTTGGACGAATTTAGTTTAAATGCATTTAAGGGGGAATCTACTTAGGTACATGAAGAGAAAAAGCAATAGAGAGAGTATGCTTGATAAAGTAGCATAAGGGAGAAGTACCTTACGGAGCTTAAACACTGGCACAGACCAACTGTGAAATAACCTACTTAAGCAATGCTATAAACACCATTGCACAAGAGTATTAGTTTCTGGGTAAAAATCCAACAAAATTTTATGTCAATTTTAATCCATTGAAGCTGGATGCAATATTGGACTGGTTTCTCTCAAAAACAAATTATTCAAATAGCAGACAGTGAAGTATTACTGTGGTTGATGTTTTCAGCCATGTTAAAAACAATTAAATGGAGCCGATTTTTTTTGCAATTTAGACTACCAGGTGTCTATTAAATAGTCTATGTTGTTTTACGCTTGGTTGTTGCAGTCAAAGCCTTGAATCAAAAAGACTTGCACACAGCTATTGACTCAGTCACTAGAAATTCAATTGTTTTAAAAATGTTATCAGTCAAGTGTGGATTATAACATTGGGAAGGAACCTTTGAGAAAGTGGTCCCATGTTCTTGCTATCTTCGTCCTTGGTAGATGTGAACTAAACAGCTTCATAAAACAATGTATTGATAATGTGCACCAAGATGCCATATAATTTCAAAAAAAAATGAATTTCTTTTCTTCTGAAGTAGGACTTGGAAATGATTTGCTATTCTGATTAAACCGTAAATTCAGTGCACTGTTCTGTTTCATTATGGTAACAGATTTAAACATTGGACATTTTAAATATGACATTCATCACAAAAAAATGAATAGCCAGAGTTTGTCAGTAAATCACAATATGTAAACATGAACTGTCTAAGCTAAATATTTGTACCAGATGTCTGCAATTCCCAATAAGAGTGAAAAAATTTCAGAGAAAATAAAAAACTCCTTTCATTTCAGTGCCAAATATCAGTGCAAAGTTCATAAAATTAATAAATTATGGTTAATCTGGCTGTTCAAGGAAGGCTTGGCGCAGGCATGAACAACAATAATTCTATAGTTAATCATTTATTTAAAGAACATCATATGCTCTGATTTTGCTAAAGAGTGTTCAAAATGTAAGACATGGATCTAGTCCAGCAAAACATGAAGGAGTGTGGCAACTTGTAAAATCTGTAGAATAAAAGAGAAAAAGTAGCAAAGGAATCAGATGATGTTCATTAAAAATCATAATGATACTGTGCAGCATTTCTTCACAGCCCTGTGATGGTCATCAACATCTCGAAGGACGTCTAAGGGGATTAGTGACAACAAGAGTAGACAACATTGTGGCATTGTAGATGAAATCCTATGTCAAACGTGTATGGTTTCATTGATTTATTACAATAATGCTTTCAGCTGCATTGAATGCTAACAAATTGTAGGTGTGAGTACCTTTCAACACTCTAATTGAAAGCACATGTGGTTTATATGACACTTTTTACAACCAGTGGATATCTCAAAATAACTATTAGGTATATTCGATGTGTAGTCACTGTCATAATGTTGGAAACCTTGCAGCCAATTTGCACTTAGCAAGCTCCCACAAACAACTATGCCAAAATGACCAGATCATCTTTTTTATGTTATCGTTTGAGGGATAGATATTAACCAATCCATCATGTGTATCTCACTCACATTTCGAAGCATCTCTTGATTGCCATTTAATAACACCTAAATGAGAATTTTGTTTCCTTTTTACTTTCCATAACTTTGTAATGTACTTGATAAACAACCTGATTTGTGCAAAGTCATGGAGGTACCACAGAGACTCCCCAAAGTCATTCGTGGGACCTGGATGCCAGTCCCGGTTGTGGCAGACCGTGGTTTCAATGGTAGGGGGAAAGGTAAGGGATTGATTCATACAATGGAAACCCAACACAGCAGAGTCAACTGAACTCAGTGCCAAACCCACCTTGATTCAACATGGACCTGATCTCTCACTTGGGGTAGTCATGAAATTTTATAAGTGTCACAAATGGCAGATAATGTCTATAGAACTGACATGGTACAAAGTCCTTTACATTTTCAGTCTTTAATTCAGTTCAAATAATAAGCTTCCTGTGTCAATTAAAATAGTTTGTTCCAGCATAACAGTTACAGTCTGATGATATTCCCCCAAAAGGTTACTATGTGGTCATATTAATACTCGGCTGCTTTCCACAACCTAAACATTACATCAGTCGAGACTGTCATCAGTGTGTAATTATGGTACTACGTTTTGCAAAGATGGCTAATCTGCATTGAAAATGTACATAGACTACTACAAAATGGCTTGCATTGGTCACATCACTACCCTGTTGGTTCAGTTAGTATTGGTACTATGCTGTGATAATCACAGGACAAAATTTTCTGAAAATCAATGAACATTTCCAAGGCTAAAAAGAAACTCCCTGACAAAGGTTCCCATGGGTGTGTGAACAGCTCATGAAAGCTCACTACAACCTAAAGGGAAATCATCCAAACTAAGGCTCAAACTGTTTGGATTACCTAATTTGGAGGCATGATGGAACAGATTTGGGATTAGCAACTGCCTAAAGGTTTGAGGTGCATAAGACAGGCCATCCAGCCTTTTTAGACTTCCAACAGGGATGCTCAGACAAAGAGGAAGGAAGGAATATTGTGATCTCTTACAACTGGTCAAGTCAGAGCCTAGAATAAAATGCCCAGTGGATCATAATTTGTTTTATTTTAACATGGCGATCTTTCACAAAAATATAAGCACAGAAGACTGCAAATTTGTTTATACATTAAAACAGAAGCTTCTTACAAAATGGAAACAAAATAAAACAAGCTATCTAAACATCACAATTGGAAAATTTGAAGCCACACAGCAAAACAAAATCCCACCTAGTCTCCAACACTGTCATTTTACAGTCATTTGCAAAAGAGACATGTCCCTTCCCTATTCAATCTTTACATCCCAACCGTTTCTTCTCAGTTCCAGTCCTTCAAGCTGCAAAGCCTTTTCATCGACTTTCATGGAAGTTCTGATCTTGTGAACTGCAATTTTTTTTTCTTTGGCTCACACAACTGAAATATACAACTTTGAATAACGATTGCAGATTACAAACCAAACATTCCTGGTCTGGAATTGACATATAACTGAATTACGCTCAGACCAAGGACCAATAAGACGGAGGAGCAGAATTAGGCCAGTCAGCCCATCAAGTCTGCTCCACCTTTCGAGTGTGGCTGATATGTTTCTCAACCCCATCCCCTGCCTTCCCCCTGTGATCCTTGATCCCCTTACTAATTTAAGAATTTATCCATCTTGGTCTCAAATAAAAATCAATGTCTTGGTCTCCATAGATTCACCACTCTCTGGCTTAAGAAATTCCTTCTCATCTTAGTTCTGAAGGACTGTCCTTTCACTCTGAGGTTGTGCCCTCAGGTCCTAGTCTCTCCTACTCATGGAAATATCGCACTCTATCCAGGTCTCTCAGTGTTCTGTAAATTTCAAAGAGAGCCCCCCTCAATCTTCTCAACAAATGCAGACTGAGAATCCTCAACCGCTCCTCTTACGACAATTTCTACATCCACAGGATTATATTTGTGACATTCCTCTGGATGCCAACCAATGACAGCACATCTTTCCTTAGGCACAGGGTCCAAAACTGCTCACAATATTCTAAATGTGGTCTGACCAGAGACTTATAAGTCCTCAGGAATACATCACTAGCTCTGTTGAACCGAATGCTAACATTGAATTCACCTTCCTATCTGCCAGCTAAACCGGTATGATAGCCTTAAGAGAATCGTGATGTTGGACTCGCAAGTCCCTCTGTGCTTCAGATTTCTGAAGCCTTTCCGCACATATAAAATAGTCTACACCTCAAATCTTTTGATAAAAGTGCATAACCTCACACTTTCCCCATTTGTATTCCATCTGCTACTGCTCTGCCCGCTCTCTAAGCCAATCCAAGTCCTTCTGCAGCTTCCATGCTTCATCAACACTTTCTGTCCCTCCATCTTTGTGTCATCTGCAAATTTAGCAACAATTCCCTCAGTTTCGTGGTCTAGGTCATTAAGGTATAATGTGAATAGTTGTCATCCGAATACTGGCACCTGTGGAGTTCCACTAGTCACCAGCTGCCATCCTGGAAAAGACCCCTTTATCTCTGCCATCAGCTAAACCTTTATCCGTGCCAGCATTTGCTTCCAGAACCATAGGCTCTTATCTGATTTAGGCAATCTGTGTGGAATCTTGTCAAGGGCCTTCTGGAAATCCAAATAGATCACATTGACTAACTCTCCTTTGTCTAACCTGCTCATTACCTCCTCAAATAATTCCAACAGATTTGTCAGGCATGATTTCCCCTTGATGATGAAGCTATGCTACGCCATCCTATTTTACTGTGTACTTCCAAATACTCCACAATCTCATCCTTAATAATGGACTCGAAAATTTTACCAATAATCGAGCTCAGGTTAATGGCCTATAGTTTCATGCTTTCTGCCTACCTCCCTTCTTACTTAGGCTATGACATTAGCCATTTTCAAAGCCTTTGGGACCCTCTCTGACTCCAGTAATTCCTGAAAGATCATACCAATGCCTACATAATCTCCTTCAGAACCCTGAGGTGTAGTTCATCTTGTCTGGGTGATGTTTCCACCTTCAGACCTTTCAGCTTCCCCAGCACATTCTCCTACGTGATGGTCACTACACTAACTGCTGTCCCCTGACAATCGTGAAATCCTGGAATGCTGCTGGTGTCTTCCACTGTGAAAATGATGCAAAGTCCCGATTCCACCAGTCATCATTGCTTTATTCCCCATTACTACTTCTCCAGCCTCCTTTTCTCGCAGTCCAATGTCCATTCTTGCATCTCTCTTACCTTTTAGATATCTAAAGAAATCTCTAGCAATCTTCTTCTATATTACTAGCTAGCTTACTCTCATAATTCATCTTCTCATTCTGCTTTCTTAGTTATGCTCTGCTGGTTTTGAAAAGGCCTCCCAATCCTCTGGCTATCTACATATCTTCACCACATTATTTTTCTTTCCCTTCTGCTTTTATGCTGTCCCTGACTTCCCTCATCAGTGATGGTTGCCTTACCCTCCCCTTAGCATGCTTCTTCATCCTTACGATGAATTGCTGCTGTCCAATCGCCACCAGAAATTCCTGCCATTGTGGTCTATGTCGATGGATTTGAACTCCTTTCTCCCACAGACTTTGAGTTACCAGTTTACCTATAATCTTGTTAATCCTGTGTCAATTTACTCGTGGCTCAAAGAATATTAGCTTTTTGGTTCTGCTTTTTACTCTAGCCCCTCGCTGCTCATATTCCCTTGCACACAACCTTTTTATCGTTGGTACCTGTGTGGACCACAACAACTGGAACTTTCATCTTCCACTCCAACTTCCTCACAACCTAGATGAGATATCCTGAACCAAACACCAAGTAGACAACATAGCCTTTGGGACTCTCAATCCTGGCCACAGAGAACAGTGACTATACTATCCTTGATTATAACTACATTTCTCTTTTCTGTCCACCCTCTTGAATGGATCCCTGCACCATGTTCCAACTATCAGTTTGTTCATCCTCCCTACACTGCCCCACTCTCATCCGCACAGGGAGCAAGAATCTTAAACCTGCTAGACAAGCCCAAGGGCTGAGGCTTCTTCAGCACTACCTCCTGGATTCCTTTACCTGGCTTGCTCACAGTCACACCCTCATGAATAGCAGAACACATCTTATACAAAACTATTGAATAATTTCAACAGCATGGATCTTGCAGCTGCTCCTGAGGCTGCAGGTTTAAAGAATTATTATTGTTTTATTACAGTTATTATATTTCATTATATGAATGGGAAAGTTTTGGAGGGATCTGGGCCAGGAGCAGACAGGTGGAACTAGTTTAGTTTGGGATTATGTTCGGCATGGACCGGTGGGATCTAAGGGTCTGTTTCTGAGATTGGCAAGTCTCAATATCCCTGACCGAATTCGAGGCAGATAATTGAAGAGACATGACTGCCTCCTGAATGCAGAGTCCAAGTAACTCTCCCGCTCCCTGATATGTTACAGTGCTTGAAGCTCAGACTCCAGCTCCTCAATTCAGACAGAAATAGAGATTGCCAGAAAAGTTCCAGAATATTGGCTCAGCAAGAGATAACAAATGGTACTCTCGTTACAAGGTGATGCTGCTGAAGACTTACAGGGGAACTTGCCTAGAGATGGTGTTCCCATGCATCATCCTTCCAGTTGATGGAGGTCATGAGTTTGGAAAGTGTTGATTAAGGAGCTTCCATCATAGTTATTTAGTGATGAATAGGAAATCAGACATCAGGAGGAAGTTCAAAATGAACAACATGGATAGGATTTTCAGTTTGGGCTTCAGAAACACAGTGTTAGGGCCAAATAGGACCATAAGTTTGCACTTTGGGGTAAAACAGACAATTGGCTGCCATTTTTCCCAAATTGCCAATTGGTGACCAAATGGCAAGTTCACCGTCCAACTGAGGATAAACAGCACATCCTGAAAACCTAAAAAAGAAGTTCATCCTGAGCTTAAACTGGGACTCAAACAAAGACATTTAATTCCATATGTATGTTATTATTTCTACATCATTTACACTCAGCAAAAAAGTGATTTGGGAACCACTATGTCTACTTTACTCATGATTAATAATAAATTGTAGTTAATGTTGTGAATTCATGCTTAGATTTCCAATCAAGCAAGTAATCATCAAAAGAAACTACTGTAGAAATAACAGAATGTATTTAAACAAAGGAATCCAGGAAATTATCTTTCAAAGGATTAAGTAATTGTACAATTAAAGGAAAAATTGAAGCAATTTCTTCCTTCCCAATACGTGAGCATAAACCCGGTGTGCACTATTTAATAAACACAAACACATTATACAACTACTCACAATTATTAACATAATATTTTGATTCAGAATTTTAAGAATTGGCATTTTGACAAGCTATCAACAATTTATTTGGCACAGTATCAGTCACTTTCTACTGGCATGCTTGTGTTGTGGAAATCAGAAAGAAGCAGATAAAGAGGTGGTTCTTCAGCAAGAATAGTTAACATATTGTGTGTTTAGGACATAGGTCAACCTTGTAGCATTTGCTACTTTCATTTGAAACCACATTACCATTGCTGAAGGCACTGAGAAATGTAAAGTGCATAATTCACATTATTACTGATCACTGGTATACGAACCATATGTACCATAACTCATGGTGTTGTACAATCTTCCTGTGTTATTGCTCACTATCTAATAATTTTCTGGCTTCCATTCTCTTTCAGGACCTGATTGGTGTGGAAGAGGAAACCACTTGCTTGTCTGACAAGTAGCTCTTATCTTTGACATCTGATTGCATGATAGCAATTACAAGGCGAAATGAGGACTGCAGATGCTGGAAATTAGAGTCGAGAGTGTGGTGCTGGAAAAGCACAGCAGGTCAGGCAGCATCCGAAGAGCAGGAGAATCGACATTTCAGGCAAAAGCTCTTCATCAGGAATGAAGATAGCAACTACATTCAAGTTACACTGATGTAATGGACTTTATTACAGGGACCATCAATGAGGAAAGTCCAGATGGTGAGTCTCACTCCTTCAAAATCCCAAGTTATTCCATCTCCAGGTGTACATAATACCATCATAGTGGTGGAAATTAAAGCACCCAGCATTAACTCATTCAGATCGTTATCTAACAAGTTTATTTGCAGAAAATTTTCCTGTTGAGGCTGAGCTCTGGAAAAAAGCCATCAGTACAATATTCCTCAACTGGCACACTCTCTACCATTTTGTGCAGTCTAAATTGGCAGTTCAGTGATGTAGTGACATCTACAAACTGAATGGAATTATGCAGCACACTGAACTGTCAAAAGACCGATGTCAGGAGTGTGATACATTCTTGGCAAAAACAATGTCAATTTGTATTGCAGTGCAAGCTTTACCATGTATCCTACACAGTTGTTTGAGCTTCATCTACACAGCATGCAATAGGTATTTTAGTGTCCTTGAAGTATATGGTTCTGTTATAAAGTTGTGAAGTTTAAATTTAGAAACTAGGGACTGCTTCCTCCCTCCATCTTTTTACTTTGGATTAAACCTACACTTGTGAAAATAGCTCAGTGGAAAACCCTACAAATGAGGTTTGAGCTCTCGACAATTTTCCATTCTACTGATCTTCTCATTTCCAGTTACTTGAGTGTGTTTCACATTGCTTCTTTCCATCTGGCTTTTCCAACTGAGTGATGGTGGTTTTATTTTTAACAAGCATCATGTGTGATTTTCAACAATATAGATATAAAGGCAGAGATTTATAAAATGAAACTTTCTACAATCTTTAGAAGATGTTTTTTGAAAGACTATCATCAATCATGAATCCATAGGTAACTGCAGATAGAAGTGGACTGTGACTATCATGTGTGCACTGCAATGCATTTTCTCGATTTATATGTTTATGTAACCATACATATGGTTACAATTATGAAACAGGGAATGACCTTGAAAAATGCATGCAGCTTATGTCACAATATATTTCCACATAATGATTCTCTAGGAGTTCTCGTAGATGATTATACATGATATAAAAACGCATTCCACCTTCAATTTCTGACAGCTGATTTAAGGGTAGGCAAACGTTTTCAATTACAATTCCCTCAGCAGCTATCCAAATTAAACAAAGTGACCAATTCCTTTAATTCAGTTTTTACTTATCAATACTTCAAATATCTTCAATCCATTTTTTAAACGGGGTAAAATCATTTGAATATAACTTTCAAATTGCCAAATAAACTTACCATGACAGTCTACTGTTTGTTTCACACTGGGCTGGCTTCATTTGTATCAGGGTATGCCTGAAGGATCTTTGGGTGACCCTGTACATAAAAGCATTTTTTAATCCTCACTCCATCCAATGCTCCTAGTTTAGACTCTGGATTGAGTCGTGCTGAACGGACATCTGTCTAGTCAGATGCATTGCTCCAGACACGTGAGGGGAACCTTCCATCTAACTAATCTGAGATGAAAATGTGTTGCTGGAAAAGCGCAGCAGGTCAGGCAGCATCCAAGGAGCAGGAGAATCGATGTTTCGGGCATAAGCCCTTCTTCAGGAATGAGGAAAGTCTGCCAAGCAGGCTAAGATAAAAGGTAGGGAGGAAATAACTTGGCGGGGGGGGGTGATGGAAATGTGATAGGTGGAAGGAGGTCAAGGTGAGGGTGATAGGCCCGAGTGGGGTTGGGGACAGAGAGGTCAGGAAGAAGATTGCAGGTTAGGAAGATGGTGCTGAGTTCGAGGTTTGGGAATTAGACAAGGTGGGGGGAGGGGAAATGAGGAAACTGGAGAAATCTGAGTTCATCCCTTGTGGTTGGAGGGTTCCTAGGCAGAAGATGAGGCGCTCTTCCTCCAGCCGTCGTGTTGCTATGGTTTGGCGATGGATGAGTCCAAGGACCTGCATGTCCTTTGTGGAGTGGGAGGGGGAGTTGAAGTGTTGAGCCACGGGGTGGTTGGGTTGGTTGGTCCAGGTGTCCCAGAGGTGTTCTCTGAAACGTTCCGCAAGTAGGTAGCCTGTCTCCCCAATATAGAGGAGGCCACATCGAGTGCAGCGGATGCAGTAAATGATGTGTGTGGAGGTGCAGGTGCAGGTGCAGGTGAATTTGTGGCAGATATGGAAGGATCCCTTGGGGCCTTGGAGGGAAGTAAGGGGGGATTGTAGAACATTTCAGAGAATACCTCTGTGACACCCGGACCAACTAACCCAACCACCCCGTGGCTCAACACTTCAACTCCCCCTCCCACTCCACAAGGACATGCAGGTCCTTGGACTCCTCCATCGTCAGACCATAGCAACATGACGGCTGGAGGAAGAGTGTCTCATCTTCCGCCTAGGAACCCTCCAACCACAAGGGATGAACTCAGATTTCTCCAGTTTCCTCATTTCCCCTCCCCCCACCTTGTCTCAGTCCCATCCCTCGAACTCAGCACCACCTTCCTAACCTGCAATCTTCTTCCTAACCTCTCCGCCCCATCACCCTCACCTTTACTCCTTCCTCCTATTGCATCTCCAACGCCCTCCCCCAAGTCCCTCCTCCCTACCTTTTATCTTAGCCCGCTTGGCACACCTTCCTCATTCCTGAAGAAGGACTCATGCCCGAAACGTCGATTCTCTTGCTCCTTGGATGCTGCCTGACCTGCTGCACTTTTCCAGCAACACATTTTCAGCTCTGAGCTCTAGCATCTGCAGTCCTCACTTTCTCCTAACTAATCTGAGAGCCTGGATGATACATTTGAGATCTCTCAAAACACAGCACTAACAAAATCCTGAAATGTATCTGTTCCAGATTCATTTTTAAAAGTTTGGTGCTTTTGAGATGATTGCACACGCAATTTTCTCTCCACAAATTGCTACTTTCCATTTGGCTGGCCAGGTATGCCTTTTTAAAAATAAATGTTTTGCTCATTATGGGGCTCCATAAATAAAACTGCAGAGCAATTTATTTTTCCTCTGTTACTTTCAGCATATCACAGTCCCTCTTTTGCTTGAGATAGCATATTTTGTTTTCCTTCCTTTAATCAATCTATTTATTTATTTATGTGGGTTAATTTTCCCCCATGCATTATCACGGACTCAAGCTTGTGAATCTTATCTGTGTTGTTTTCTCTCTCCCCCTCGTTAATTCACAACGAAAGAGCTCTAAAGAAAATTTCCACATTATTTTGTCTCTGTTGTCACCAACGTACGTAAAATCTCACTCATTAACTCAAGGTCAAATGGTTAATTTCCTGTTGTTAAACTGTTTCACTTACATAATACTCCACTAGCAACAAATTACACTGTGATTCGCTACCTCGTACTGATACACATAAAAACGTCTTAACGAGGCTTTTGGCCCTATCCGACAGCAAACTTGCACCAATTCTGCATCCCAACAAAATATTTTATTGGATAAAATCCCAGATCTCTATATCCAACTATTTGCCTCAGGCTAGTTATTCGTTGGCTGAAGCTTTCGCCAGACACTCCTGGGAGTACACTGGGAAGCACAACCCTAATGAGTGGACACCAGATGAGTCTACCCATGAGACTTTACAACCCGGCCTCTGACTGTCCCATAGGTTTACTCAAAACAAAATTCTCATGACATAACAGCACCCCAATTTATTTCGCAAAGGCCATTCTAATAGTACACTTGCTATTAGCAACGAACTGCACACATTTCAAAAAGAAAACAGTAATAACTTAGGGATAAAGCCAAAAAAACTCAGTCCAGTCACAGTCACGAGAGAATACAAGATATAAACAGAAGCAGAGAACTGGCAGGATGCCAAGAAATTCAGTGTACTAAAATAATAAACATGACCAGATGACATTTAACACTACTCCCCATTTTTAGTCAACGTTATACCAGCCGTAACTTTTCCCATCTAAAAGGGAACTGCAGCCTGTTTAAAATGATTTCAAATTTGCAATGCAAATCTTCGCAAAGCAAAGACAAAATAATGCAGATGCTAGAAATCTGAAATAAAAACAGTAAATGTTGGAAATTCGCAGAAGGTCTGGCAGCATACACAAAGAGAAAAACGAGTGTTAATGGACAGAATTCTACCCTACTTGGTATGACTTGCACAATGGTGAAAGCCCTAAGAAAACACATTGAAAATGAAAAAGATCAGAATGCTAGTGTTGAGAAAAACATTCTTGTTTCCCTTTAAGCTTGAAATAGTGGCTTCAGAAATTCATTATTGACTGGCAACCCCGTTATTTCTATTCACGTGTGTCTCATCACTAGCTCAACTCACCTTATTTCCACTTCTAATTCCGCCCTTCTCTGAGGAACTAGTCCATGCAAATTCTTAATTCGTAAGGCAGAGTGATTACCTGGTGGCTGCAGTTCATTGATCGCTTGGCCTGGACTTTTGTGACTATTTATCCTCAACACTATCCCCTCATAGCAGTGGACTGATAGCTCGGAGAGTAGGGTTCTTCGCAAATCCTGGTGACTTGCGAGTGCATTGGAGAATGTATGGCAATTTGGAGTGCTGTTATGTCATGAGAATTTTTTTTTGAGTAAACCTATGGGACAGTCAAAGGCCGGGTTGTCCTCTGGGGGGTAAAGTGGGGGAAAGGGGCATAACCTGGAGTTCACTCGCATGAATACATGGGACCTTGGCATGTTGGATGGAAACTCAACTGCACAAAAAGTGAACAAAACAACAGGCACTGTATGCAGAGTGGGGTCTTGTTTTCTTCTTCCAGACAGAGTAAAAAGTTTTGGATTTGAATTCCTGCGAGGGGCAATTGCAATTATAATCATTACAATGATTCAGCAATGCCACCCATCTGACTTCAATTTGCATTTAATTGACAGGAATGCACATTAAGAATTGTGGCCTCAAAACAATTCTGGTCTTCGCATCATGCACACTAATTGTCCCTTTGTTATGTCATTTAACCAAATGTGATCTGACGAATAAAAGTGTCACCAAACTTGACCCAGCAGAAACACATTGAAAAGTTAGGACTGAAAGACAATGTTTCTCAGCTGCCATATTCCCAAACTGAACTGCAACTAAGCAAGGCTGCTTTATCTTTGTGGGTGTGAGTGCAATCGTGATTGCTTATTGGGAGAGTTCTACACCCTGGTGTAGCAAAAAAACTTTGGTTGTGCAACATACATTTAGATAAGGCTGCACATATCAGGGCTGTTTATGGAGGCAAGGCATTTGCCTCGATGTAATAATGTGAAGGCATAATATGAAACTTTACTGTAATAAATGTGAGCACTCGAGTTCGTTTGATAAAAATGCATTTTCTTTCAGGCCTTCCCCACAAATGATCTACTCAAGCATCAGATATGAACATCACGGTGACCAGAATTCTTGTGGCCTTGGTTCAAATGTGAAGACAGCACAGGAAACAACAATTACAATGTCAACAACAACATTAACAATCCCAGCAAGAAAAGTAACCTCCAAGGATTGCCACACAATCTCCAGATGAAGAAACGTAAGTGAAGATCCACCATGAAGGTGGAATAGATGGAGGAATTGATTGATAAATTCTTGATGTCACAAGGAATTAAGGGCTACGGGGAGAATGCTGGTAAGTGGAATTGAAATGCCCATCAGCCATGATTGAATAGCAGAGTGGACTCGATGGGCCAAATGGCCTTTCTTCCACTCCTATGTCTTATGGTCTTATGGAATCATTTTCTGGATCATTTTCTTTAACTCTCTGAAAGACAAGTGCAACTGACAACCAAACATGTCTGAGGCCATTATCATCCTTTGGGACAGAATGTGCACTCAGAGGGACTGTTGGTCATCCTACTTCAATGACCATCAAGGTCATTGCAGTGACCTGTTTCAAGGAACAACTGGGAACTCAGTGTACCCAAGCCTTAACTCATTACCACATGTGGATGTCAATTATAGTCGTTCTTCCAGATCACAACTGTTCATACCCTTGTCCCATGATGAAAGGAGTTAAGCAGCTTAGACAGTGAGATTCTCCAAGATCACTTGCCTCCCTCAGATGCAGGGCATTGTCAATTGTACCAGAGTTGCTTTGAGATTGCCCCATCACCAAACTGCAGTTATCAACAGAAAAGACTTTCATTCCATCTGTGTTCAAATTATATGTCTCCAGGGAGCTTCCATTGCTCTTGCATACTTTAGAACATATAGATTTCTGCATCTGCCCAAGGTCCTCAGGCAATACACTGAAAATTTGCAGCAAATCTCAGTCCGCTATTTTTCATCAACCCACCTGATGCTATCATTTCTTCCTCCAGTACATTCTGGCCACAATTTACTAGTTTTTCATAACTTTCCAGAGAACACTGCAAAACAAGCTTTTGCTTAATAAACAATTACATCCTTCTGAATGTACAAGTCAACTAATAAAATTGGTGTTATCTGGAAACATCTTACATTCAATTTTCACCTGTGTAGCTGTTTATTTTTGAAAAGGCTTTCAACATCACCAAACTCCCAATTTCAGCCATACAACGTGACAGTAACCCTGAGAGAGAACAGACCAGGACTCGTGGGCATGCTTCCTTGTAACCAACTGAGAAAAGTATCGAGAAAGACCTAGGACCAAGTCTGCTGTCTGTTCCATTAGCCAGTGCCAGGCGATACTCAACAGCTAGTTCATAGATGACATTATACCACAAATACAGAACAATCACAAGTACCTGTCCAGTGCAATGCCTTATGTAAATACCAGTCTGTTAAGTTTAGAAGCATCAACTCTCCACTATTGTAAAAAAAAATCTAATAACCGCCTGCAGAACTTTAAAAAAATTTGGGTTCACATTAAGCTAAACTATCTTGCATCTCCTTTATGTTGCAAGCATTGGACTAAGGTTTCTTGGCTTCATATATCTGACACAAGATTTATCTGTTTTAGTGATTAAGAATAACTACGAAAAGCAAAGATAGGGATAAAAATGAATGGAATGCACTGTCAAGAAAGACAAAAAGAACATCTAAACATTAAATTAAATCAGAACATGATCTGCAAAATTAAGATTATCATAGAAACATAATCTGTTTTATCAAACATTCTATGCAGGTTGTCTGAAACTCTTAAAAAGATCTGTCAACATGACTTGCTGCATCAGCAGAGGGTGTATTTAACATGCTCAATAATGTCTTTGCACGCTCAGTCCCACATTTGTTCAACATCAACCCCATTTCAACTCAAGTTATTCTGGCAAAAGCTGCTTGTTAAACAAACAAAAAGTTCAAGGATTCTAACAAGGCCATAAAAGAAACAAAATTAGTTGCTAAATAATGGGAGTGAATCCAAAGGGTGTCTTTAGACACGAGTTGATTTCTGGCGCTAAACATTTCAAAATCTTGACAGAAACTTTACTGTTTCCAACACCCCCACAACAGGTTTGAAAATAAGATCAAAATGTACTGCCAGGGAGGCTACCGTGCAAAAGAACGACAGCCAAATCTTCCTGTCTATAGAATGCAATATTTAAAACCTACACTGTTACTAATGTGCAAATCAGTCAGGAAATTCAAAGAAGCAAAGGTTATGATGTAAATTGTGAATCATCAGCACTTGTCAATTTGTATTGTTCTGCCCTTTGCTTCACTCTAACAACATATCAACATAACTTAGCCTCCCTGTTCTTTTTAATAACTTGCCATATTTGTGCATTAATTTTACATGAAACCAAGTGCAGGAATTTAAAGCTCACAATTAACAGTGAGATTTCAATTTCACCAACACGATCATTGTTATTGCAATGCCCAGAATCAGAACAAATTAAATTATTGGCTCTCATCCCTTTTTGAACAGATAATATACACAGCACAGAAACAGGCCATTCAACCTAATCTGTACTGGTGTTTATACTCCACTTCAGACCCATCTGATTCTAACCTTCTCATCCCAGGCACCTCTTCCTATTCCCCTTTTTTCTTACAGACTCATCTAAGTTTCTCTTGGAAGTATCTAAGCTATTTATCGTAACCATTTCCTGTAATAACTGCTCTCTGAATGAAGTTCTCTATTTTCCTATTGGATGTATAAGCAGCTTTATACATTATATCCCTTTCCCCTTGTTGGAGAATTCAAAATTTTCTTTCCACATCTATCCTGATGACTGGTGCAGGAAGCAAGGATTTAAATTCTTGGATCACTGGGGTATGTTTTGTGGTAAGCATAAATTATACAAGAGAGACGGTTTGCACCTTAATAGGTTAGGGACCAGCATTCTGGCAGGCAGGTTTGCTACTGCAACACAGCAACGTTTAAACTAAGTAGCGGGGGGAGGGGACAAACTGGATGTTTAAGAAGGAAATTGAAGGGAATGTTAGAACAAGGGAAGTCAAGAAAGACAACTGCATCAAGAAGCAGAAAACTCAAAAAGGAATCATGCCGTAAGGTTGAGTGAAATAGGAGTTGATGGGAAGGGCGAGGGCAGTAACAAATTAAAAATACGATATATGATTGCACGAAGCATTAGAAATAAGATGGATGAGCTTGAGGCTCTTTTGGAAATTGGCAGATACGATATTGTGGGGATAACTGAGACGTGGCTTCAAGTGGATAGGGCCTGGAAAATGAATATTCAAGGCTACATGTGCTATCCTAAGGACAGACTGAAGGGCAGAGGGGGTGGGGTGGCCATATTGGTAAGGGAGGATATTCAGTCCCTTGCGTGGGGGGAACATTGAATCAGGGGATGTAGAGTCAGTGTGGATAGAGCTGAGAAATACTAAAGGTAAAAAGACCCTCTTGGGAGTTATCTACAGACCCCCAAACAGTAGTCTGGTTTCGGATGTAAGTTAAATCAGGAGCTGAAATTGACCTGTCGCAAAGATGTTACTACAGTTGTTATGGGGGATTTCAACATGCAGGTAGACTGGGAGAATCAGGATGGTATTGGACCTCAAGAAAGAGACTTTGAGGAGTGCCTCAGACATGGATTCTTAGAACAGCTGGTGCTGGAGCCGACCAGGGAGAAGGCAATTCTGTACCTGGTATTGTGCAACGAACCAGAATTGGTCAGGGACCTCTAAGTGAAGAAGCCATTGGGAAGTAGTGACCATAATACAATAAGCTTCAATCTGCAATTTGAGAGGGACAGGGTACAATCGGAAGTGACAATTTTTGAGTTGAATAAAGGGAACTATGGAGGGAAGCTTTTAAAGAACAACAGAGGATTAGTAAGAAGGAAATACGCAGAGAAAAAATGAGGTACGAAGGTAAACTGGCCAAAAATATAAAGGAGGATAGTAAAACCTTTTTTAGGTATGTGAAAGGCAAAAAAATGGTTAAGACTAAAATTGGGCCCTTGAGGACAGAAACAGGGGAATATATTATGGGGAACAAAGAAATGGCAGAAGAATTGAATTGGTACTTCAGATCGGTGTTCACTGGGGAAGACACAAGCAATCTCCCTGAGGTTGAAGGACCTGAACTTAAGGGAATTTATATTTGCCAGGTCTGAAGGTTGATAAGTCTCTGGGGCCTGATGGTCTACATCCCAGGGTACTGAAGGAGGTGGCTCGAGAAATCTTGGATGCGTGGTGATTATTTTCCAGAGTTTGATAGATTCGGGATCAGTTCCTGCGGATTGGAGGGTGGCTAATTTTGTACTACTTTTTAAGAAAGGTGGGAGAGAGAAAGCAGGAAATTATAGACCAGTTAGTCTGACCTCAGTGGTGGGAAAGATGCTGGAGTCTATTGTAAAGGATGAAATTACAACACATCTGGATAGTAGTAACAGGATAGGTCAGAGTCAGCATGGATTTATGAAGGGAAAATCATGCCTGACTAATCTTCTGGAATTTTTTGAGGATGTAACTCTGAAGATGGATGAGGGAGATCCAGTAGATATAGTGTACCTGGACTTTCAGAAAGCTTTTGATTAAGTCCCACATAGGAGGTTAGTGAGCAAAATTAGGGTGCATAGTATTGGGGGCAAAGTACTACCTTGGATTGAAAGTTGGTTGGCTGGTAGGAAACAAAGAGTAATGATAAACGGCTCCATTTCGAAATGGCAGGCAGTGACCAGTGTGGTACTGCAGGGATCAGTACTGGGACCGCAGCTTTTTATAATATATGTTAATGAGATAGATGATGGCATTAGTAATAACATTAGCAAATTTGCTGATGATACTAAGCTGGGTGGCAGGGTGAAATGTGATGAGAATGTTAGGAAATTACAGGGTGACCTGGACAGGTTAGGTGAGTGGGAAGATACATGGCAGATGCAGTTTAATGTGGATAAATGTATGGTTATCCACATTGGTGGCAAGAACAGGAAGGCAGATTACTACCTAAATGGAATCAATTTAGGTAACGGGGCAGTACAAAGAGATCTGGGTGTTCTTGTACACCAGTCAATGAAGGTAAGCATGCAGGTACAGCAGGTAGTGAAGGCGGCTAATAGCATGCTGGCCTTCATAACAAGAGGGATTGAGTATAGAAGCAAGGAGGTTCTTCTGCAGCTGTACAGGGCCCTGGTGAGACCACACCTGTAGTATTGTATGCAGTTCTGGTCTCCAAATTTGAGGAAAGACATTCTGGCTATTGAGGGAGTGCAGCAGAGGTTCACGAGGTCAATTCCTGGAATGGTGGGACTACCTTACGCTGAAAGACTGGAGCGACTGGGCTTGTATACCCTTGAGTTTAGAAGACTGAGAGTGGATCTGATTGAGACCTATAAGATTATTAAAGGATTGGACAGTCTGGAGGCAGGAAACATGTTTCCACTGATGGGTGAGTGCCGAACCAGAGGACACAGCTTAAAAATATGGGGTAGACCATTTAGGACAGAGATGAGGAGAAACGTCTTCACCCAGAGAGTGGTGGCTGTGTGGAATGCTCTGCCCCAGAGGGCAGTGGAGGCCCAGTCTCTGGATTCATTTAAGAAAGAGTTGGATAGAGCTCTCAAGGATAGTGGAATCAAGGGTTATGGAGATAAGGCAGGAACAGGATACTGATTAAGGATAATCAGTCATGATCATATTGAATTGTGATGCAGGCTCGAAGGGCAAATGGCCTACTCCTGCACCTATTGTCTATTGACAGCATGCATCATTTGAAAAACTTTCATCTGATCATCGCCAACTTTTCTCATTTTAAAGAAGAATGTTTAAAAAATTAAGAATCTTTTCAATAGCTTCGATCTCTATGATTTGGAGATGCCGGTGTTGGACAGGGGTGTACAAAGTTAAAAATCACACAACACCAGGTTATAGTCCAACAGGATTAATTGGAAGCACTAGCTTTTGGAGCGACGCTCCTTCATCAGGTCGTCAACCACCTGATGAAGGAGCAGTGCTCTGAAAGCTAGTGCTTCCAATTAAACCTGTTGGACTATAACCTGGTTTTGGATTAGTGGTGCTGGAAGAGCACAGCAGTTCAGGGTGCTTGCTGCTCCTCGGATGCTGCCTGAACTGCTGTGCTCTTCCAGCACCACTAATCCAAAATCTGGTTTCCAGCATCTGCGGTCATTGTTTTTACCCGGACTATAACCTGGTGTTGTGTGATTTTTAACTCCGATCTCTACGTTCTGGTACCATGCTTTACATCTTCTTTTACATCTATTCGCTGTTGATATGCACTTTTTCTAGAATGGAGGCTAGGACAGCTGACCAGTATACTAGTTAGGTGTCAGCTCTGGTTCAGTTCACAGCACTCGTGTAGGAATCAGAAAGTTGTGAGTTCAAGTTCCATCACCCAACTAGCTGTGATTCCCTTGAAGGTAGCCATCATGAATATGATAAACCAGATGGCATCCTTCTGTGCTGTAACCACTGTACAATTACAACAGTGCCTACAGTTCATCAGCCATAAGGCACTGTGGAACACCCAGTGATCATGAAAGAGACTTTATACATGCAGATCCTTCTCATCTGTACAAGTTTAACATAATTTCACAAATTCCTATGCTTTGTTAGTGTTTTCATCATTTTGCTAAATCAGAATATTGTTTTTAATGATTTTCTCACTTTGGTCTTCTGTCTCATTCAGTGTCTTTACTATAAAGTGAAAGTAACATTTCTCTTGTTGCTACTAAAATGCATCATCTTGCACTTACCAATTAATTTTCCATTCAACTGTCCAGTCATCAAATTTTGTTCATGTAATGCATTACGCTGCCTTCTTCCTTAGTCAGTTCTATCCCCAGATAGATATCATCTCTCTAAATTTGAATAGTAAGTTACTTATTTCTAATTCTGAACCAAGAATAAAAATTACTATAATATGGTTAGCCCCAGAACAGATCCTCATGAAATAATGCTTTCTCTCTTCCTCCAATCTGAATAACTTACTTTTACCTGTGTTGTCTGCTTCTGGTTTTTAGCCAATTTGTCATCCATTCAGCTACATGTCTCCTCATTCATGTGCCTGAATATTTGGCATACCATGTAGTATCTTATTAAAGATGTTAAAAATCTATAACTAGCATTTATTGCATTTTGTTTGTTTACTTTTACCATTTTCTTCCCTCTTCTCTGAAACTATGTGAATGCATACCATCAGACCTGAGACCTTTTCACTTTCTTTTATTAGTTTGTAAATTCTTTCTTCCAATCCTATTCCACTTGTATTGGTAACTGTTAACCTTATGTTCTAGTATCATGTCCATATTCTTATCTTCTAATTAAAGCTGTAGGCTTCATAGGATAAAGCAGTGCTGAAATTCACCATTTAGCCCATTGTGCATAGATCAGCTCCAGTTATCGAAATCTACTGCTCTTTCTCCATAGCCTTGTGTTTTTTTTAAGTGATTATGCAATTTCTTTTGAATGTTCGATTGGATCTGCTTCCATCCATTCAGGAATTTCAGTTCACAATAACTAAATCTGAAAAACAAGTTTCCTTTGTCAATTCTGGTTCTTTTGTCAATCATCTTAAACTTGGGTCACTTGGATACAGAATTTTCTATTCCTGTAAATGCTTCACATACTATCAAATTTCAACATGATTTGAATCCTTCTATCCAAATTTCCCTTAACCCTAAAACACCAAAGTTTCTCTGATCTGTCCATTCTAATAAATCCCTTCCATCATCACTCCACAGGTTTGACATCTTTCCCAAATGCAGTTTCCAGAATAGAACACAGATTAGGGATAACCATTGTTTTATCCAGGTTGAGGGTAACGTAATTGCTTTTGTATTTGGTCCTTCTACTAATAAAGCTAAGATGCCATACGCATTTTCAATGATGTCTTCAACTTGCTCTCCTGTGTAAAAACATTTGGCACACAGATCTTTGTTCCCGCACTCCCTTCAAAATTGCACCATTTAGTTCAAATTATTTTCATTCCTTCAACCAAAATATACCATTGATGCCTACTTTGCCATACTGTCCATATGTTCTTGATGTTTGTGATATAGTTGAGTTTAGTATCATTGGTAACCTTTGGAATTATCCCCTCTGTATACATGTCCAGGTTAATATGCATCAAAAAGAGTAGCGGTCCCAAACATTCACCCTGGGGAACGCCATTGCATATTGCCCTATCCCAAACAACAGTTGATGAGTACTACAAATGTTTTACCCCATAGCCAGTTCTGCATCCATGCTGTCACTGTCCTTTTAGTCACATGGACTTTCACTTTAAAACAAATAGAGATGGTAGGTTTTCAATATGTCATATTTTGGAACAAATGGGGGTAGAACACTTACTTGGGATCATTCCAATGAAAATCTACAACAGTATTATTTTCAAAGCCTGCTGGCAACTTTTGGAAGTTCTGCGGTCGACCTTTTTTCAAAACATCTGTCTGAAATTACGCAAATTTTTCAAATGTACCTTGCATTCACTACCTGCATGGAGCTCATACGGTATCACGAAGATACAATTACCTGTAGTTTATCACTTCCTAACTTTGAAGAAGATATTTTACATCTTTGCACCATGCGTTGTTAAATGATTGAAAATGCAGACAGATCATACTGATTGTTAGGGCTCTACTAACTGGTACACAGTAGTTAACTGGGTAGGCCATCCCTCCATACTCAAAGGGAAATGGCTGATCCATGATCCAATTTAATATCTCGGGTACAGAAACGGTTAAAGTCTACATGGACCTAAAAATCGTTGCAAGCCTGCAGTCAAGACAAATAAATTGAAATCTACCTGTATTGCAGACTGATGCACTCTATACTTTCCCTTGAAGATGACAAAAATCAATATTTTACATTTGGCTTGACCAAACAAATGTTGTGCAGCCAATATAACCTTATCCTTAATGCGATTTCAACTATGTTCAGAATACCACAAGGTGCATAATTTCTCCAGAAATAAACAAAAAATGTTTTCTCAAATGGTTCTTTTTCTGGGCTTTTTTGATACCAGAATGTTTAAGGTGATAACAAATCTGGGAAAAATATTTATGGTAAATAATATCAGTCGCACACTTCCCTCCGGGACAGAGATGAGGGGAATTTTGTTTACTCAGGGTTGCGCAACATTTGCACACTCTGCCTCAGAAGGCAGTGGAGGTAGGGTCATTAAATATTTTTAAGGCACAAGTAAATAAATTTTTGTTAAGCAGGGGAATCATAGGTTATCAGGAGTGGTGGGAATGTGGAATTCAAAGCACAAACTGACCAGCCATGATCTTATTGACTGGCAAAGCAGACTCAAGGGGCAAATATCTACTTTTGCTTCAGTTTGTATGATCTGTTGAAACAGAATTCAGATATTGCAAAAGTTAAAAAGTCATTTGACAATGACTCAATTCCCCTGTATAATTGTTGTCCAAGGAAAGTAGTCAATTTTCAGTGAATATTACAGCTTTTACAATACAAAATATCAATTTTACTTTCCTTCATTTTACATTGATTGAAAATACAAGCTAGCAATTATTGAGGAAAGGCAATGATTGAGTTAGCAATTTTATGTATGGTGTTTAGCTTAACAGGGCTTGGTAATAGGTGACTAGTTCAAGTTAGCCTATATGTTTAAGTAATTAGTATTGCATTTTTGAACTTGAATTGTTAAACTCAATTTACATTCAAAAGTTGAGAAAAAATAACTATGGGGGCTACACTCATTTGCCTATAGTTGAATATATGCATGAAAGGATATTTTAAAAACACATCAGTTTAATTGAATGTAGATTTTTCAAACCAATGCAATATAAAAAAAAGGAAGCTCAAAAAACTTGATTGACTGATTGTCCATAGCACCATACAAGTGAAATGACTCATGAACAGCACATCTACATCACAGAAAGAAGAATGTCTGTTCCAAAACAAAATGAAACACTGCAGTTAATCAATTTCTGCAAAACAAATGTACGTGTGACGGATACTATGACAACTTCTCAAGTTTTGTGCTGAAAAGGGTTAATGTTTTTAACTTGGTTTCAACTGAAGAAAGTCTGTTCGGAATTATAAGCTCATGGCACACAAATCACAAGCAGAATTTTGTTTTTCAAAGGAAATTATGAACTCCCTTTGCAGTCAGTACTTTGAGTGTTCTCACATAGCAGTCAGCAGCATATCCAATTTTGGCAATATGCCTAGATTGGAGTAAATAAAAAGTCTTTTCTCTTACTTCAACTGTAAAATAATTGGCCCTGAATTTGCTGAAGGCTTGCACCATATAAGTGGTGCTTCCACAGCATTTGCCATTCTTACTGTGCAAGAAACACCAGGAAAATTGTGCATCAATGACTTACGCCATGTTGCAGTTTCATGGGACTTTTCATGCTGCTCCTCAAAGCTCTCAGTGAAAATGTTGAACAGCTAATCAACATAGCTCCTCTCTCCATCGAAATATGGTGATGGAATTTACCAAATTATACTGCGGCATCGCAGTCATTTAGAAATTACAGGTTGGTACTGAGGGGCTTCGAAGCAGCATAGTATTCAATTATTCAACAGATTGCCCAATAATATTTACAGTGACTTGTTCCAAGAGTTTCATTTAAATCTTGTACTGTAATTAAATAGCAAAATCATGTTTTGACAGGTAGCCATGTCCTGATTTCAACCAGCTGTTATTTGTTATATTCATGTTAAATGTGCTTATGCATTAAACCTGCACTATAATTCAAAATGAAGTATGGTTAGGGATAGCATACAGTTCAGGGAATGGCTCCATGGGGGACACCAGATTTTCCTTAATGTCTATTCATATATTTAAATGCTGGTGTCTGTACAAATTCAACAGTCAAATTAAATCAGTGCTGCACATTCTGCCTATATTTTCCCATATTATCACATTGGAGCTATTGCTGTTGAATGGTGTCCTATTAATTAACTTATTGTTCTGTTCTGTTTCTCAAAACATTACTCCAGCAGCATTCATTTGAGCGAGACAGTGTTTGACTTGTTCCATTCCTATCTATCTCTCCAGAAACATCTAAGGTGACTTGTCTTTCTGCTGCATGACAATTACCGATACTATTTACTGTCTCTACTGACACCAAGGAGCTATCCTCCTATTTCTCATCTGCAGGCAAAATTACTGCAAAACAAAGCCTATTTTCATACTTAGGAGATGACAACCAGCTCTACCTCATCATCACATCTCTGCACCCTTGAGTTGTCAGATTGGTTATTAGGACATCCAATATTGGCTGAGTAAAAATATTCTCCAACTGTAATATTGGGAAAACCTAAGACATTTTCTTTCCTTCCCATTCCCATCTAAGCACCAACTCCACCTTTTTCTCTGCAACTTAAACAGATTGTTCATAACCTTGACAATGTCATTGACTTTAAAGTGAGCTTCCAGTTAGATAACTGTGCCATGACTAAGATGACTTATCACCATCCAAGTAACATTACCCAACTGTTTCCTTGGCTTAACTCATTTGATGTTGAAATCCGGTCCCAGTAATTGTTACCTCTTGACATGACTGACAGTCCTGATCATCCATCCCCTGTCAATTTGAGGTAATCTAAAACTCAGTTACCCATAGTTCTAACTTGCATTAAGTTCATTTCATCCATTATGTTGGTGCACATTGATCAACATTGACTTCCAGTTAAGCAATCCTTTGATTTAAAAATTTTTGTTCTTGGTGTGGATCCTTCCTTATCTTTCTGAGGTCATCCAGCTCAACAAACAGCATGGGTTTGACAAAGGCTCAGTGGTTAGGACTGCTCTCTGACAGTACGGTTCTTGGGTTCGATTCCAGCTTTGGATGATGGCTTGTGTGGAGTTTGCACATTCTTCTTGTATCTGTATTGATTTCCTCTGGTTTTGTCCCACAGACAAAGATGTGAACGTTAGGTGGATTGGCCATGCTAAATTGCCCCTAGTGTCCAGGAATGTGAAGGCTTAATGGGTTAGCCATGGGAGAGGCAGGGTTACAGGGATAGGGTGATGGGGGGGTGAATGGGAACTGGGTGGGATGCTCTTCGGAGGGTATGAGCCCTTTTCCAATTGTAACGGTTCCATTTTTGGCAGCCTTCAACACAGGTTGAAGGGATTCATTCTCAAATATTCTCTGCTTCTCTACCTTTTTTTTTCTTGTGTGTAAACTCTCCATAAAATTTTCTTTCTATCTCTATATGTAGCTTGCAAGAAATGCTGTTTGACATTTTTATGAAGTACCTTGGAATGTTTGTTGTATAAAAGGCATGATATGAATACTACTTGCTGTTGTGCCCCAGTGTTTTGGATATGTATCAAACTTTGGTTTCATTGCTCCTGATTTTTCACGACACATGTTGCATCACATTGTTTATTTATTCAGTAAATATGGTGTCAATTAGCACTTTGAGAATAGTCTCACTTAAGGCAGCTACCGCCAACAATGCATAAGTGCAAATCTAGACCATCCTAACAAACAAAAGGAATATAAAATTTGAAATGATTTCTGTTCCTACTTCTATCCTGCAACCAAAGTTTTGTAGCCTTTGAAAAGACAAAATGATTAGTGCGAAACTATCTCTTTTCATTTTACCTTTTTTAAAATTGTGGACTAAACTGGGTAAAGGACTGTTTTAAAGCAATGGTCTGAAAAAGAAAATACTGTACTTTTAAAAAACAAGTCAATGTAGCTCAATGTGTGTTATATTTATCCTGTTGTTCAAACACTGGGGAAAGACGGCTGTAGAAAGGCTAGCTCTGGGCATTCATAAACAAAATAACGTTCAGCCTGCAGTAGATTACTGATTGGATTCTGGAGTTGTGAGCAAATGTGGACACCAACAGCAATCAGCTTGACAGCAACAATCGGAATGGCTGCTGTGTAGCTGCACAGCTTGTGGGAGTGAATGATACTGGCAGAAGCTTTCGGACTGTCGCTAGGGCAGCCAAACGGTGTCTGTCTGTCTCCCTCTCCACAAAAATACTTAAGGCCTGATGAAAGCCAGTTTATTTTATCCCAACAGTTCTCTAAGCTATTCCTTTTAACCAATAAGTGAGAGACTTTATAATCTACAAACCAGTTGCTCAGAGTTTGCTGTAAGGTAGTGAAGGGACCCGAAGGAAAATATCAGAGAGGCCCCAAACTTGGGAAACCAAAAGATGGGCCCCTGGAATCCTAAGGACTCGCACCTTTGAACTGCTTTTCTAGTTATATTTTCTATTCATAACCCCAATTTTCTTTTTGTCTGTCGGTATATGTGTGGGTACTGAGGATTTTAGAAAAGACAGTCAGTAAAATTATATGTCAACAGTTCATAATTATTTGCCTGTGGTTGGAATCTTTTTAATTGTAATAAATAGCAGTCCTTGCAAAGTACAAAAATGTGGTCTGTGTTTTCTGTTAACCTGGGACCATCTGATAGTTAGGCTGAGTCTTTGCATTCCTTCACAAATTTTTTTAACTTCTTTGACAACTGTTGGAATAGTTGGGCTAGTACACTACCTACCCCAGTAAGGCATAACAAATATAATAACAATTACATCATATTTCAAGACAAAAATCAAATAGATAACGTTTACATTTTACAACTGGGTCTCTCAGCTTTTACCAATTATAAATATCTGCATTATGAAACAGTTACATGTAAAATTCATAAGCTTTTTGTGAATATTTAACACTGCAGGTTTTCCTGTGGTTTGCCCCCAGTTACAGAGTTGAGTTTTCACTTTGGGTGGAATCAGTGAGCCACACACATCTTGTTTTTTTGAATTTCTTTTGTTTAAATTTCTGCTCAAATTTATTTGTATGTCACAGAGTATACTGCAAGTATACTCAGGCTGCATTTTAAAATATAATTGTTTATTTAAAAAATAAAAATATCTAAAAAATATTCCTTGATACTCAAGAGCAATTTATACCACTGAAAATGGGCCTATTACAATAATGTCCTTAATTAGTTTTTGGTTAGCTTGTTGTGATCAGCCCACTTTTAGATAATTGACAATGCCATTCAACGCCAACACATATCATTTACTAGTTTCATTGTGCAGAGTACTCAGTTTCTCAGAAAGTTGATTTTATTTTTATTTTTGAAAAGAGCCTTCCAGAGGCCTTGCACCAAGAAAAGCATAATTTAAGAGACTTCTTGAAAGCTCACAAAGTGATATAATGGTTGTAGTGATTGGAATGCGGTTCCAGCCAGGTGGACCTTATAGAATATGAATTCTCTGACTGGGACTTTTAAGCCTGGTGCAAGCAGGGACCCCTATCTGGCATATATAAACAAGCATGTCAGGCGTGCTGCTCACTCTAAGGAAATAGCTGGGTGCTAGCTGGGTCAGTGTCATGTACTATGCACGTGTAAATAAAAAGGTGAATTGATAATGGGATGCTGGCCTTTGTGGAGTTATTTCAAGGGTGATTTATTAATCAGGGTTTAGTCAGTTGGGCAGGGTGGAGGCATATCCGATTGATGGGTTTGGGTTCCAAATTGATGTTTCTTAAACTAGTATGGAAGTTTTCAAAAACTCGATATTCGTGTCTTTTATCACTTTAAGTTCCTCAATATATTTGCACTGACTTGGCTTGTTATGAACAGATTGCAGCAGAAGAACTTGCAGAAGTTCTGTTCCATCATTCTGAATGAAAAAAATATATCCACACACAAAATGGAATTGCAGAACAAGGTATTATCAGATTACTTACAGTGTGGAAACAGGCCCTTCGGCCCAACAAGTCCACAACGACCCGTTCCCCTACATTTATCCCTTCACCTACCACTACAGGCAATTTAGCAAGGCCAATTCACCTAACCTACACATATTTGGACAGTGGGAAGAAACCAGAGCACCCGGAGGAAACCCACGCAGACACGGGGAGAATGTGTAAACTCCACACTGACAGTTGCCTGAGGCAGGAATTGAACCCGGATCTCTGGCACTGTGAGGCAGCAGTGCTAACCACTGTGTCACCATGCCTCCCACAGATTTGAAGACAGCTAAATCCTAAATTGGGATCAAATTGTTATGATTCGATTATAACTTTTATATAAAGAACAGATAGATTTGAATTCAATGCCTGAATCAAAGTTTATATCAAGTCTATACTCTTAGTCTCCTCCATATTGTGTAATTCTACAAGTTATAATTTGGAAGCAAATACATTAAGTAGCATACAACTTTAGTGGAGAGGTGACAGACAAACATTAAAAGGGTCTGCACAGCAACAGTTGCATAATTCAATGTGGCTGTATCTGCCACTGTTTGCCACTATCTCAGTTTGATGGCTGGATTAACTTGTCTGCCAACAGCTCCAGCTGGTATAGTACATTATAATGCGATGTCACACTGATCATTACCACAGTCAGAGGATGCACACATGCAAAGCCTGTTCCAGTTAACCCGATTTTCCAGATCAAATCTACAGGCCATTTCCCTCCATGAAATTCTAACATTGATCGGTAAATAATATACTCCTAATGTGATACAACTGGAAAATGTTATTTATGTTCATTCCCATTTTAAGAAAGAAATTTGCAGAAATATTTAAGAAAATTGTCTGGTATACACTATGACTAGGGTAAGATTTTTTTTAAAAATTCAGCTCCAGCACATGAATAAACAGTTGGAGGAGAAGTCTGTAATAAGAGACAAACAGAAAGGATGTTGCAAAATGTCAAAATATAAAAATGTTTATTCATCGCAGGGTAACCACTCAGGCAACTGGTTACAAAAATAAATATCTGAAAGAAACACATTCAAAGGGAAGTGAATTCTGCCACATATTGCCTCTGCTGGTCTAAATTCTTTTCAGGAGTGACTAATGAGTTTTTTTTAAATATTGTTTTCTTTTAAATTGTCTGTTTCAATTTAAGGTTTTAAAGAATAAAGATGAGGTATCTGATCTTCTACTCATTCTGCTCAACAAGCTTGACTTGATCACCAAGGAGACTACGAGCCAATATCGACCCTTGTTGACAACATAGGCAGGAGCAGCTAGGCTAAATTAGGGCAGACTTTCTGTTTCAAACTTCTGGAAAGAAAGAGAGTAAGAGAAGTCTCTCAGAGACAAAATTTGCAACTGGTATAGTCAGCAGAGAGAAGTTGCCAGTCTTCTGTGAGTTATTAAGTAAAATGTCCAAGGGAGGATAGTCTCTAGAGAAGGAATTGCCTGATGATCTAAAGACTCTGGAACATTTGCCCTGATCAAGTTGGAAGAAAACATTATTTACAGTCTGCCTTCTTGCTCAAAGTTAGTATCGGTTTTCTCAGACAACTGATGGTCAGGTTGTTCGACAGTCACTGGCCAATACAATCAGGGATACATGAACCCTTCATTACAAGTTCACATTATTTTTTTAGATTACTTACAGTGTGGAAACAGGCCCTTCGGCCCAACAAGTCCACACCGACCCGCCGAAGCGCAACCCACCCATACCCCTACATATACCCCTTACCTAACACTACGGGCAATTTAGCATGGCCAATTCACCTGACCCACACATCTTTGTGACTGTGGGAGGAAACCGGAGCACCCGGAGGAAACCCACGCAGACACGGGGAGAACGTGCAAACTCCACGCAGTCAGTCACCTGAGGCGAGAATTGAACCCAGGTCCCTGGCGCTGTGAGACAGCAGTGCTAACCACTGTGCCACCGTGCCGCCCCTTTGGAAATGGAGAATATTCTTGGGCTGCATCCTCTAAAGACTGCTATTCTGCTGCAAGAGTGATTTAATGCATCAGTGTAGCATGGGTTCTTGATCATAACGCATTAGGGTTAACTTTTTAGTAGTTTCGATGTTTATTGCCTATTAATGGAATGATTAGTCTCACATGTAATTCAGGCAGCACAGACAAGACCCAAGGTTTTAGCTGTAGCAGAGAAAGAGAGAGAGGCAACTTCCACAGCCAACTTCAAAACCCCAACAACGACTGAAAGCTAAACTGAAATCCTGATTCTATGGGAGTCAGACTCACCCATTCATACTGCTTATATTATTCCAATTTTTTTAAACCCCAAGGCTTCACAACCGGTTTACTTGATTGGCTTGGAGGAGACAGCTGGCTCCTATAGCTCAAGGCTTCTCTTAAAAAAAAGCCAGGACCAAATACTTCCATTAAAGCCATAGTTTCATCATATTAATCAATATTGCTTTTTGTTTGTTTGTTACAGTAGAAGTCTTACAACTTGAAATCTTGTCAAGGCATTCCTTTGAGGCTTTTACTGGGAATTCAAATACCTTTTGCAAATTTATTGGATCCTATGTGAGTCATAAAAGCAAGTATAGTGAACAAAGAAAATTGACTATGTGACAAGACGACCAAAGCAGGTTGGGAGAGTGTAAGTGAAGTGACATTACCATGCCATTGTCTTTTGCTAGTAAAAAGTGAGGTCTGCAGATGCTGGAGATCAGAGCTGAAAATGTGTTGCTGGTTAAAGCGCAGCAGGTCAGGCAGCATCCAAGGAACAGGAAATTCAACATTTTGGGCATAAGCCCTTCATCAGAATGAGTGTTTTTTTTTGTTTTGAACATCAACGCAGCGGGGATCGAAGCAGCATTTTAACAATGCTGCGGCGGTGGAGTTGATCAAGGCTTATGCCTGAAACGTCGAATTTCCTGTTCCTTGGATGCTGCCTGACCTGCTGCGCTTTAACCAGCAACACATTTTCAGCATTGTCTTTTACTAAATGTTACCTGAAATTCTCTGTGCCCTTTAAAAAGAAAAGAAGCCCCAAATTAGCCAGTCCCTGGCTACAGAAGCAATGAAATCCAAAAACTTTGCAAATAATGCTTTTCCTTTAAAACTGAAAATATTCTGAGAGATTTAAATCTGGCAGAGTCCAAGCTGTTTAATTAGTACCTGGGGCACAGCCTTGAAATGAGCCTCCTTATGTTGTTTTGTACAGAATTCTACTTGTTAAAAAATATTTTTTGGAATAAATATTTCATTGGCCACAGAAACACACTCAAGCGAAACATTCATACTGCTGCATTGGCCACACGTTTCTCAACCCATTACCTCAGTGAAAAGGTTTGCCAAATATTTTGAGAGACTCAAATGCTCCTTTTAAGTTTTTCCAAACATATGGAAAGCACTTTCTGCTCACCTAACTAGATCTTGTTTTCTCACTAAACCTGAAACACTAATCCCAAGAAAAAGTAAAACATGTCTTTGGTATGGATTGGTAAACTGAGCTTGGGATGGGACAATGAAAGGAAGAATGTTGGTAACCAGACTACAAAAGACCAGAATACCAGCTAACAGAGGTAGTAACATAAAAGGATTGGAAAAGCAAATTTCTGCAAATGTTGGAAATCTGAAATGAAAAATTAAAATGCTGGGAAGACTCAGAAAATTATGCTCCATCGGTGGAGAGACAAACAGTCAGAATGTTATCACTCCTTCAGTGACAAGAACAGAGGCGAGAAGGTTCAATGTAGGTAACATTGAAAGACGACGTATTTCCTGATGAAGGACTCCTGCCCAAAATGTCAATTTTCCTCCTCCTCAGATGCTGCCTGACCTGCTGTGCTAATCTTCCCTGTAATCTCCAGCATCTGCAGTCCTCACTTTTGCCTAAATTGTAAGGACTCCCCATCGCTGTCCTGCTGATATACAATGTTTCTCAACACAGGGAGATTGGTATCCTAGAGGTACCCTCCCGGCAGCGCCTCTGAAGGGCCACTGGGACCAAAGGATTCCTGGCCTAAAGAGGAGACTATGGTCAACAGAGGCACCCCCATGACCTCACAGAATCCCACAGAGCTTTGCTCCATTGGTTGTTAAATTTTAATGTTTACATGGTGCATTTGAATATTGGATATGCAGATGGAAACTTGTTGTACTTTCTCGCAGCAAATAAAAAGAAAAAAATATACTCCATAATAAAGGAAAATTAAAGTCTCTGAGAATTGACTGAATTGTGAGATTCTTCAAGTTATCCTGTGTCCCTCTGTAGTTGTCGAACAACAAAGAGGGTGCCTGCAGTAAAAGTTCTGAGTCAATCATAGTCTTGCAAAGTGCTGGCCCGAAACCTATAGTAAAGATCAGGCCAACTTCTCAGGTCAATGACTTCTCATCGGAACTTTCTGAACATTAACTCTCTTTCTCTCCCACAAATTGTGCAAGATCCTCCTGATATTTTCCAGTATTTTTCATGATTCGTGAATAGCAGAAAATGAAAGGAGCAACCATGGGAATCGGGTCAAAGAGTCATAGAGATGTACAACACGGAAACAGACCCTTCGGTCCAACCCGTCCATGTCGACCAGATATCCCAACCCAATTTAGTCCCATTTGCCAGCACCCGGTCCATATCCCTCCAAACCTTTCCTATTCATATACTCATCCAAATACCTTTTAAATGTTGCAATTGTACCAGCCTTCACCACTTCCTCTGGCAGCTCATTCCATACACGTACCACCCTCTGTGTGAAAAAGTTGCCCCTTAGGTCTGTTTTATATCTTTCCCTTCTCACCCTAAACCTATACCCTCTAGTTCTGGACTCCCCCACCTGAGGGAAAAGACTTTGTCTATTTATCCTATCCATGCCCCTCATGATTTTATAAACCTCTATAAGGTTACCCCTCAGCCTCCGATGCTCCAGGGAAAACAGCTCCATCCTATTCAGCCTCTCCCTATAGCTCAAACCCTCCAACCTTGGCAACATTCTTGTAAATCTTTTCTGAACCCTTTCAAGTTTGACAACATCATTCCGATAGGAAGGAGACCAGAATTACATGCAATATTCCAACAGCAGATATATTAAATGGAAAGCAAATTATTCCCCAATGAGTCAGCAAGTGAAGTTTACAATTTAGGATAAATCAGGCTTTTGCTCAGTTCTTCCTGCCTATACACTAGGATCTTTATTCCGTGGCAAAACTGGCAAAAATCTGAAATTGCTTAAGAAATTGAAATCATTTTTAACCTTTAATGTTAGCTACCATATGTTCACATTGTATTTTGGGCTCTCCTTTTCCCAGCCTAGAGATGGCCATAAAATCAAAATAGCATGGACTGAGAAATGCGAAGGGGTTTTGAAAAGCTGAAGAGTATTGTCACAATGGGGCTTGTGCTTACAGCTGCAAACTTCAAACAAACATTTAAAGCAGCCATCGATATGAATGACATTGTGACTGTTCTCCTTCAGGAAGACGAATCCATAATAAAGATACCAATCAGGTATTTCTTCAAAAAAGCTAAACAACCATCAGAGATGGACTTCACAGGAGAGAAAGGTATCTCAAACACTTGAGAGACCAAAATGGGTGCAGAGAGACCACAGTCTATACTGACAAGTCAGTTAACGTTTGTAGAAAGGTTAACACACAGAAGGGCTCATGCCCGAAACGTCGACTCTGCTGCTCCTTGGATGCTGCCTGACCTGCTGCGCTTTTCCAGCAACACATTTTCAGCTAACACACAGAATGCCAGGTTATTCCATTGGAGCTTGTTCCTTTAACCTGAATATCACTCACATTCACAGGAAATCAATTGCAATTGCCCTGACCCAGTTAGACCTGAAAAGCTGATGTTGACCAAGGCTTAGAGAGAGAGAGAGAAAGAGAGAGAGAGAGAGAGATAGGGTGTCTGTGTGTGTTTTTAGTAATTTTTCCATGTTATAATGAAATGAGAATGAACTTCATTTCATTCATCATGTGGGATCTAAGTCACGACCATGATTCAGAACCTCAAAGTACTGCAGCCATTAGTGATGTGGAATTCCAAATGTGCTTTTTAAAACTAGGCTGAAACAGCAAAACTGGCTGCAGTTGTAAATTAAGTAGCTGCCTCAAGAGAAGGCCACATTATACAGATGTGACAGGAACTTCAAACAGCAGCCCTTCAAAAGGACAAACAAGCAAGTCAAAATAGCCTAGATTGTGATCTCTTTTGATTACAAAAATAAAGACTGGCTGATGACCCCCAGTTCAACAGCTTACAGATTCTGTTCCAAATTGCAGGCTCATTTTGTGTTTTTCCCTTTGAAGTAGTGACAAGATCAAGGGTTAATCTTAACTTGTTTCAACTCCCCTGGAGTGTGCTAGTGGGACTGAACATTGTTGTGTGCCTCAGCCTGGGTTTGAGCTGATGGTCACGGCTGAAGAATTATCCCTAATTGACTTCTGTGTTACAGGTAAAGGAAGACACTCTCTCACTCAGAATCCTGGAAAAGAGACAAAAGATAAAGGACAACAAAACTGTTCCACGTCATCCTGAATGTTCAATCACAGTCAAAAGGAATCAGAACTACAGAATCTCAATTGGTTTACAAAACTAAGGGTGATGTAACTAATGGTACAATCAATGTCAAACTATCCGTAAACTTCAAAGCAATGGCCACAACATTCAACTATCTATTCTTCAAGAACAATTAAGAGACTGATCCGTATAAATTTTCTTTTAAAAAATATTTGGCCCATTTACAACTCAACTCTGCATATGTTGTATTGGTATTTCTTCTTATCTATTCTTACTAGTTTTGTTAATTCACCAAAGCATGGTTAACTTGGCTTCTTTTAACACACAGGTCTTGGAGAAAGGGAAGGGATCCTTTTAAAACTAACGTTGTTGCAACCCAAGGGGGATGTGTGAAAATAGGAGGGTCCCTCACCTTACAGCTTTCGTAAATTCCATCTGTAACCCTGATCATTGAATCCCTACAGTGTGGAAGCAGGAACTTGGCCCATCAAGTCCACACTGACCCTCCAAAGAGCATCCCACCCAGACACATCCTGCTCCCCAATCCGACTGCATTTCCCATTGCTAACCCATCTAGCCTGCACATCCATGGACACTATGGGGAATTTAGCACGGCCAAGCCACCCAACCTGCACATCTTTGAACTGTGGGAGGAAACTGGAGCACCTGGAAGAAACCCACACAGATACGGGGAGAATGTGCAAACTCCACACAGACAGTTGCCTGAGGTTGAAATTGAACCCAGACCGCTGACATGGTAATGATTTGGGGAACCTTACTTGTGGTCTGGTCATCAATTTCTTTCAATATTTTGTAATAAAAACAAGGTGGTGCTGGAATTATAGTTGTACAGACAAACAGATCACATAATTGGTCTATGTTACTTATGGATAATATTAAATTTAAATGCAGAAAGGCAGTGTAATTAGTCCAAAAATCAAACATGTTTGACGAATCTTTATGCATGGAAGCAAATACGAAACAAAAACTTTGAGGGGATCCTTAGGTTTCCAAGGTGCCTTTCCCTTGAATATGTATGCACAATTGCAGAACATCACTTGTCGACGTTAATTGAACGAATAATCAAAGCAGTAGTTGTGTCTTGCCTGTGAGAATGACTTTGATCCTAAACTATACTGCAGGATGGTTTCTCTAATTGCTTAGCAGTCATGATGCATAAAGCTATCTGCATTCAACAGCTAACTCACAACGACAGCAGTAGCACAGAAATTATGGCTCTCTCTGTCAAGCTCTAAGCATTAGCATAGTTTATGGACTCATTCCTACACAGGCCTGAGTATCACTGAGAATGCAGTGAAGGATATCAGAAGTGCATGCTAAGATTAGGCACCTGAATTCAGAGTGAAGACTGCATTAGTTAAACTGAAAAAGGGATAGGTCAGGAATGACCTTTTTAAAATTAGCCAAGCCTAGAAGGTATGGAAATTATAAATGTTGCAATTAGCATAATCACAGATTGCATAAGGGGCATAACGTTAAATTTAAAACAGATACAATGCAAAGACAGTTGAGATTGAACTAATGTTATTGACGATATCAAATGGATTGCCAAAGGATGTACTAAGAGCTGATTAGATCAGCAAATTCATCTGAGAACTGAATAATTGTTTGCAGAAAAACCTGAGACAGTGACATGACAAAAATCGTGGGACATGATACTTATTGAACTCTGATGTGCTGCAATGATTCTTTTTCTATTGCTGTGCCCTTGCTAGTGATCCTCCACATTAATTTTGAGCCTCAGCAAAGAATGGCCCTCCATTTTGACTTTGGCCTTAATAAACAAATCACATACAATAGAGATTGAGATTCTTGTGTACAAGTAATTTAGATTAGATTACTTACAGTGTGGAAACAGGCCCTTCGGCCCAACAAGTCCACACCGACCCGCGAAGCGAAACCCACCCATACATTTACCCCTTACCTAACACTATGGGCAATTTAGCATGGCCAATTCACCTGACCTGCACATCTTTGGACTGTGGGAGGAAACCCACGCAGATACGGGGAGAATGTGCAAACTCCACACAGTCAGTCGCCTGAGGCGGGAATTGAACCCAGGTCTCTGGCGCTGTGAGGCAGCAGTGCTAACCACTGTGCCACCGTGCCGCCCACTAATGTATGCTCCAGACTTCTTCCACCTACCGTTCCAACAGAACAAAACTGTTTACTTTAATTCTTTAATGTAGACATTTTTAAAAATTTTACTAAGATTTAGGTGACAGAGAGTTCAGTTTTAACCTCATGGTATGAAGCTCACAAAGAGGTTGGAATAGTTTTCCTCAAATGGCGGTTGATGCAAATTAAATGGTTAAATTTAAATCTGAAATAGACAAATTTTTATTAATCAAGGGTATCAAGAGACATGGGCCCAGGGTAGGTATATGGAGTTAGGCCACAGATCAGCCATGATCTTTTTGAATGGTGAAGCAGATTTGAGGGGCCAAATGGCCTACTCCTGCTCCTATGTTCCTATGAAGCACTGTCTGAGAATTGCAACTTGCATCTAGCATCTTGATACAGTGATAAGAAGGAGTTGAAGTGTTGAAAGCTCTGTAGTAAGATTCAACCTACTTATTAAGATTACTCCACGTTGCTCGCACAGGAGAAAATACGAACATTTTTCACGCCTGTTTCAATTTAAGCTGGATTTGAAACAGCATTTGTTTAAATGTGATTTATAACCTAAGCTTTGAATTCATTCGTTTTTAAAATTCAGACTTAGTCAGCCATGACTGCCACCTTACCAAACTCCTCTAACATCCTTCCATCTCTCATCCTTCCTGAAAATTCCTGAATCCTTCCAATTCAGCTGCTGCCCTTACAAGGGCACAGAAAAGGCTCTTGATTAAAGTCATGCATGGTATCCAATGTAACCATCACAAAAGAAAGTGATCCCTCCTCATTCCTCTTGACCTGCCTGTTACCTTGAACACAGTTGATCACTCTAACCTTCACCATCCTCCAGCCTGGATGATCCTGCCCTTATCTGGTTCAAGTCTTAACTATCAAATTACAGTCACTGGATCGCATGAAATGGTTTTTCTTGTAACACATCAACAATTACGCCTGGTTTTCCCAAAAATCTAACCTTGACCCCTTCCTGTTTCTTATCCAAACATTGCTCCTTTGTGAAATCTCCTCTTGCATACAGGTACTCCACCATCATCTCTCTTTACTCCTTTACTGTCTCTAAATAATTAGACAACTTGTCTAATATCCAGCATTGCAGAAACAGCAGTTTTGCACCACTTAAATGGTGAGAAGACTGGACCTATTGTCTTTGGTTCTCATCACATACTCAGCCCCTTAGCCATTGGATTCATCCCTCCTCTTCTAGACTGAGCCAGACTGTTTGCAACTTTGGTGTTGCTTTTGGACTTGAGGTAAGCTTCCAACAGCATACGCATATTATCTCTAAAACTGCATGATTTCACTTTCCCAACATCATCTGTCTGCACCCTTGCTTAAAGATTAGACGTTGCTGAAACATGCATCAATGCTTTTGTTATCGAGACTTAAAAATTCTTTTACACATCTGGGCTTTGTGAACTTATAGTTGTCCAGACCCTCAGCTGCCCATGTCCAAGCACACACTAAATGTCATTCACCTATCACCCCTCTCCTCACTGATTAACGGCTGGCATTTGTCGAGCAATGTCTTGATTTTGAAAATTCTCATTCTTGTTTCCAAATCCCTTCATGGTCTCACCTATCCTTGTCTATGTCATCTCATTCACTTACCATCACCTCTCAAGATAACAAACTGCTTCACAGCATCCCCAATCTCTGCACTGTTGATTGTCCTTTGTGTTACTTGGAACATTGAAGATCTCAATGTTCCCAGCTCTCTCCAATTCCCTCATCCAACTTTCCGTGTCTACAAAACTCACTAAAAACAGAAATCTTCGATCAAATATTTGGTCATCTTCCCTAATATTTCTTCATGTTGTTCATGACCTGCTTGGTCTAAAGATGTCCTCCAGACTGCAATGGGACATTTTAGCAAATACAAGAAATGAGCCACATCAATACAGTTGTGTTGTAATAAAGGCATGGTTTTAAGACATAATGCACAACTTCAGTGAAAAGTCTTAAGGCAAAACAGGAATTTCTAAATATTTACACAAACTTAAATAAAGATCCATGTTTTATTTTCAAAGTAGCTACTCAGAAATTTTTAAAGTGCCATGCAAAATGTATTGCATTTCTTTCAAACCTTGAACCAAGCAAAACGTTCGCATTTTAAAATTAAAATCACATTTTGGTACATGTGCTGGAATGAACTGGTTGAAGTTGGAAAGCATGCAATTTTTCCAACAATTTCTTGCCCTCCTGACACAGTCTGATTCACTGCAATCCCAGAGCAGGATACATAGCATAATCCACTTGAGTAAACAATTGCCTGAGCATGCATTTAAAACACTTCATATGATCCCTGGAGAAAAGAAACGTAAGATTTCAAGATACAGTACTGCATTAAAAACTCAATAAATAAATATACTGGTACAGTAAAACCATTCTGTCTCTGTGACAGACAAAATCCATCCACATAGTTTTTTGACTAATAATGTGACAAATGCAGCAGTGGCCTACCATAGTTCTAACTGTGCACACCAGTTTTTTTTTAAACAAATAAAACTCCTCACCTTTCATTAAATTTAATATAAATTCTACAAATACTACACAATGTTTAAATGCAGGGTCATGCAAACTAATTATTCATTCAGAGTACCCTTTGCGTTTATATTGGTTTTCCTTCCCTATGGTTCTTTTTAAAACATTGATACATTCCTCCCTTCTAGGGCTCTACTGAGCTAATGCTTTCACCAATGGCAACCAGATTTTGTAAGTACTGAATGAAGAAAATCAATTATCTAATACAGTTTGAGAATTTCTTCAGACATTTCTGACATTGGGATAGATTTTAAAACAACACCATCTTATTTATGAAGGAGAGGCATTTTAATGTAATCGTGCTGAAAATCAATAATTGTACAAAATGAATGAAATAAAAACAAAAACCTTTAGCTTGACAGAGCTTCTGTGAAACCCTCTGATAAAACATCCCTAGAGGATTTAAATATGAAAAGCAGCAATATTCTAATAAATTTTAATTCTCAACACAATCACAGGCAGAGGATATTTAATGATGAAAAATGTGACCAACTTGCTCTTTTCCTCCATAATTAGGCACTTGCATTTCTCTAAATCTGTAAGTAATTAGTTCTGTGAATGATCAACTAAACAGTGAACTCAGATCTCTGCAGTGAAAGGGAGAATGGATTGTTACTTGTCGAGTACTATTCTCTTCAGGTTCTAGCCAACTGCCAGATGTTATTGAGCTCCATTTACTGTTACGCTCTTCATAAATCTCGGTGAGAAAATACAGTTTAATTTAATCTTTTGGTTTTAAAATTTAAGTATTAGACCAAATGAAATAGGAGTAGGGGTTGGCTATTTCCTTTCTTGAACTTGTTCTGCCATTCAGTGAGACTATACACGATCTGATTGTTTCCCTTTCCATTTTTTGCTTAACCTTCAGTCCCTTTGACTCCTTAGAAAATCAAAAATATGTCCATCTCAGCCTTGAATATATTCAATGAACCAACACTGACTTCTCTCTAGGGAAAAGAATCCCAATGGTCAATGCTCTGTCTTTGTACAGTAGGTAAAAACAAGGACTGCAGATGCTGGAAACCAGAGTCTAGATCTGATGAAGGGCTTTTGCCTGAAACATCGATTTTCCTGCTCCTCGGATGCAGCCTGACCTGCTGTGCTTTTCCAGCACCACTCCAATCTAGACACTGTCTTTGTACAGTGCCTGCAAGCTCTAAAACCTCTCACAAGGAAATCATTCTTTCAGTATCTACTCCATCAACAAAGGTCAGACTATTAAGTTGCAATGGGATTGCCTCTCATTCTTGAAAGCTTTTCCTCATGAGGTGAGATGTTGATCCCCGAAAACAGGCTTGGAAACCTTCTTTGAATAGCATCCAATGCAAGTATTCTCTTCCGAAAGTGAGGAGACCAAAACTGGACAAGGCATTTCAGATATGCTCGCACCAATCCCTTGCACAGTTGTAGCAAAACTTCCTGACAGATATACTCCATTAATGTAAGTCTATTTGCTGTACTGCACCAGGATGTTACATTTTTGTGATTCATATACAGCAACACCTGGATCCCTCTGTATTTCAGCATTCTGCTCTCTCTCTCTCTCTCTCGCTCATATATATATATATATATATATATATATATATAGAATATATATATTTCAGAAATATCCTACGTTTTAATTCTTCCCACCTCACAATTTTCCACATTATACTTAATCTTCCAAATTTTTGCCCTTACTTTTAATTCTTCTGAGAAGATTCTTATATATTCTCCTCAGAATTTAGTTTATTGTTATAACTCCACTGAGGCCCGCATTCTGTGACCTAGTCACCCTTTGTTTACAAGTGGAGAGTCCTTGATATTGATCCAGCCCCCTCAAGTCAGGCAGCATCCAAGGAGCAGGAGAGTGGACGTTTCGGGCATGAGCCCTTCTTCAGGAATGGATTCCTGAAGAAGGGCTCATGCCCGAAACGTCCACTCTCCTGCTCCTTGGATGCTGCCTGACCTGCTGCGCTTTTCCAGCAACACATTTTCAGCTCTGATCTCCAGCATCTGCAGTCCTCACTTGCTCCCAGCCCCCTCAGGGCCAGGTCTCAGCATAAACAGAACCTCTGACACTCCTGTTTATATCTGTCAGCCAGGGCTCCCAGACTGGCCCAAGTTATCCAGCCCAATCAGGTAACTCACATTCTATAAGGTACACCTGCTGATCTCATTGCAAGCACTTCATTTACTACTTATCTTTTTATTGTGAGGAAAAAAATTGTCTGATACAACCAGGGAGAATAGGACCCAGTGCGGATCCCTATGTACTCCAGGTGTTGCAGTTTACAAATCGGGAATCACCCATTCACCTAAACTCTGTTTCATGTGAGCTCATCCTCTAACTTGTCCAATCAATCTGTTCAGAGGTGTTGTTACACACTTCTGGAGTAGGTAAGACTTGAATCAGGGCCACCCAGTCCCAGGGTAAAGACAGCACTACTGTGCCACAAGAAGGCCCTTAAAGATTTTTTTTTACAATCATTCTGTTCAGAGTTGCTTTAAGGCACCTCGGGCTCAGATGGGACTTGAACCCAGGCCTCCTGGTCTAGGGGTAAAAATGTTGCTCAGATTCTTAGTCCAGCAATATTACCACTATGCCATCACATTGGATATCCACATTAATATATCTTTCCAATCATCATGTCTTGTTAGTTCCATTTTTATAAAATTTCCTTTGGAAATCCAAATAGACAGTATATACTGGTTCTCATTTATCCACATCACTTGTTACATTCTCAAAAGGCTCTAATGAATTTATCAAACACAGGTTCCTTTTCATGAAACCATGTGTACACTGCCTGATTGCATTATGATTTCCCATACATCCTGATATTACCTCCTTAATAATGCAGTCTAGTCTTTTCCAAATGGGAAATGTTAGGCTAACTGGCCTGTAGGTTCCTGCTTTCTGTGTCTATCCTTTCTTGAATAGAAATGTTACACCTGCAGTTTCCAGGTACACTGAGAATTTTCCAAATTTAAAAGAATTTCAGGTGATTAGGGAGAGGTATATCACTACACACGCAGAGAACAAATTAGCTATTGGTTCAATGAATTCAAATATATAGTTTTAGGTATGCACTCACCAATTTCACGAGCAGTAAATTACCAAAAAGCACACTCAAGCTCAATTATTCCTGCGAGGAGAGAATTTTTGCTTTCTCATTTAGGTTTAGTATTTTTCTGCTTAAGAGCCATAGGTAAATATTGTTATTAATCCTCACATAGAACAACTATGAAATCATCCCCCATTTAGAAATGGTGCAAGATGATGCATTTATACATTCATATGCAGTTGAATTTAAACTTTATTTTATGCAATGGAATAGGTGGGACAACTTGGATTAAGAAGGGTCACTGTACCCAAAATGTTAACATTGCTTTCTCTTCACAGATGTTGCCAGATCTACTGAGTTTTTGCAGCAATTTCTGTTTTAGTTTCTGATCCACAGTTCTTTATTTCCAGATGTTGTTTTCCTGTTTTTCTGCAAAAATGGGAACTAAATCAACTTGGCAGCACAACGTTCCACATTTGAATGCCTCATGTATTATGCACAAAGCTGCCTTTGAATTCCCTTACAGTTACCTGAATATATGGCACATTAAAATATGGCTAACAATTGCCTGGTATCCAAATTATGAACACTTTATGAGATTGGCATTCAACAGTTTCTAAGCCTCCACAAAACTACGTTAAACATTGGGAAAATAATCATTCCACAAATGTCTTATTCTCGGATTAGAGATTCTGGGATGCTGACGTTGTTTTCTGCATCCTGATTGGTACTTGACTTTATATTGGTTCCAGGAATTTCTGCAGTCTTTTCCAGCATTGGCAACAACATAGTGATATAAAATGAACTATTTCAATTACCTTTGAGACTACCATGTGAGATGGACAGCAGCAAGCAAGGAAGGCAGCACAAAGCTGGGGGTGGTGCATACAGGGGAAGGCATGGTGGGGGAGACTCGTGTTTGAACATGGGAGAGAAATTATATGGCTGCGCTTCACACTGAACCAGTTACTGAGCTGTAGCACATGTTGCAGCCAAGACTGAAAGCTAGTACTAAGCCCTGTAATGGTGAAAGTAATTACAGCCCCATTTCCTGCGCACACTCCAATTTGAATGGCGATCAGGGCTATATTTCATCACCTTCTCCACGAAGACTAGCTAGCAACTGAAAATTGATTTAGGGTTTTCTGGAATTCTTTGATTTCCTCAGTGATTGGTTGCACCTAAAAGACCCTGCATTCTTTTTCTAATGAACCTGGAATTTTCTATAACATTCAATTTTTCAATTCTCCAGCTGCAGTCATCAAAGACAGAAAATAATGAAGCTATGTTTTCAGTTGCTGAATAGACTTGATGATTCCATACTGCACCAGTCCTCAACACTGCCTTTCTTTTCCCCAGACTGTCAGGACGTAGGCTGTGCACTTGAGGCAAAGGATATTCACTCAATAACACCTCATAATTCCTGTCAGGAACTTGGGCACAGATATGTTGCAGTTTTGCCATGACAGCCACGCAAAAACTATAATCCTGAAAGAGGAGACAATAAGGATCTTAAAATAAAAGCTCTGAGTGTATTGTTCAACATTCTTTGTTGTTGTCTGTTGCTTGATGTACATTTTTACAGGAGAAAGTGAGGTCTGCAGATGCTGGAGATCAGAGCTGTAAATGTGTTGCTGGAAAAGCGCAGCAGGTCAGACACCATCCAAGGAACAGGAGAATCAACGTTTTGTGGATGAGCCCTTCTTCAGGATTGAGAAAGGTGTGTCCAGCAGGCTAGCCTGGGAACCCTCCAACCACAAGGGATGAACTCAGATTTCTCCAGTTTCCTCATTTCCCCTCCCCCCACCTTGTCTCAGTCGAATCCCTCAAACTCAGCACCGCCTTCCTAACCTGCAATCTTCTTCCTGACCTCTCCGCTCCCACCCCACTCCGGCCTATCACACTCACCTTGACCTCCTTCCACCTATCGCATCTCCATCGCCCCTCCCCCAAGTCCCTCCTCCATACCTTTTATCTTAGCCTGCTGGACACACTTTCCTCATTCCTGAAGAAGGGCTTATGCCCGAAACGTCGAATTTCCTGTTCCTTGGATGCTGCCTGACCTGCTGCGCTTTTCCAGCAACACATTTTCAGCTCTGTACATTTTTACACTACAGTAGGAGAAGCCCAAAGCCACATAGAGCATGGAACACAAGCAAGGGATAAAGTGGAAGCGGCTCCCAAGGAAGAGGAAGGCCCAACAGTAGAGTTAGAGCTCTGAGCTGGCAAATTACTGAAAATAACCTTTTTTGAAGAATCCCTCCCAATGCACAAGTCACTGCCCATTGATCTAACTCAGTCCTAATATGGCTTCAGTTTACAACTTTATGGATAGGCTCTAACATCACTAAAAATACTAAGACTAACCATGATTCCAAAAAAAGTTTCACTGATCCACCATGCTCAAGCACCTTTCATTTTATCAAATAACTAAAAAGAATGGAGGGACTAAATATCACAACTGTGAAAAGCCTCTCTTCTATGCTTGATTATTTGTCACAATGCTGCTATGACAGGGTCCTTAAAGGCTACTGCTTGGGAAATGGGAGGCTGTTGAATTTCTGCTGACACTACTCAAGGTGACCCTAATGGTCAATCTCAAGGAGTTCTAGATTTTGAGAGAGCCAGCTGGCGACAACTGGGACTCAGCTTTAGCTGTGATCCAGGAAGCATGGGGAATGGGAAAGTGTACAGGAAAGCACTAGCATAGAGTAGCAAATGGTGACCGAGTGACAGGTTAAGGTTTCAGTGCAAGCTGGGCTGAGGGAAGGCTGAATCAGGAAATTTTACAAAAGTGAAAGTAACTGATCATCATCTTGGAAAAAAATAAGATCAGACATTTAGCTCAGAGTCAAATATAGTAGCAAGACAATAAATAATCTGGAACATGGTAGCTGCAAAGATCAATAGAGAGTTTAGCAAGAGTATGATATGTGTGTGGGAGCCAAAGGCTAAGGCTTTCATCCTCTCCATGTTTTGTTGAAGGTAACAGCTGAAGATAGCTCATTCAAGAGCGAATGTGGAATAGCAGTCTGACAGCAAAGAGAAAACTGAAAGAGCAAGTTAGGTGGTAGTAAGATTACGTTGTGATTCATCAGCCCTGATGTACTCAATATGTCTAAAATTTCCAAAGGACATCATGTAGATTAGGAAATTAAGGACTTTAAGAAGAGATCCTGAGAGTCTATCAAATTTGGCATTTGGTCTATCAAATTTGGAAGTGAGAATTCATGGAAAGAAATGCGGAGATTGGGAACAATCTCATTGAGTGGATAAACCCAACAAGAGGAAACAGAGGAGAGTTATTGATGGGAAAGTTGTGTTTGATCACTGATGGCAACTTTGAAAGGAATGACATTGCAGCGTGGTCAAAATCACACAGGATGCTGTTCCTGACTTTATGATTATACAAACAAAAACAGGGAAAGATCACTTTGATCCTTCTTCCAGTCACACACTATTGTGACATAATACTTGTTCTCTCCACACTCCCCAAAAATATGTTATCTTTGATCAGGGTCTCTGAAATGCTTTCAGAGAGATAGAAACTAATCTGAGGAATTGAGACATCACTTGCTGAACATCTCGAAGAAAGTATGCCAAGGGTCACCTTGTGCTACAGGTAAGAAGGAAAAATAAGAGGTGTATACTTGCAGTTTGCAAATCAGAAGACATTGTGGGATGAATGGGAAATGGAATTTGAAAAGTACAGTTAGGTGTGAAGCTGCATAATTTCAATTAATTTTAGCATCTATTTTGATCACGGTTTCAACAAAAATCATTTCAATAACAGCCAACACTATCTCCTCCGTGGGAGACAGAACGTTCAGGCATACCTCCAAGACGAGCTGCTCCCACTACATTTGGAGCATGTCTGGAGGCCTTTTAAAAATTACTATGGACACTAAACATCCCTTTTTACTTTCTACATTTCCTTCTCCAAGGCCTTCAGTGCAGCATCCATGAACCTCGCAGTCCAATCTGGTCTATGTTATGCCATTCATTTATCTTTCCTGCGTCAGAATCAATTACACAAGGATTTTCAGCATCTATCTCAACAGTAACACATTTGCCCTATTACAGGCACAGGCTGGTTTTGCCGGGCTAGTTTAAGCTGGTGGCAGCTCACCACACCCACTATAATGTTGGGCCCCTTGCTGATACAACAGCATGGATAGTGTTGCTTGCACACTGCAAACATGTTATATCACAACGTTAACATACTGCCTTCATCACATTGAATAGGCATGGATTAATTATGCATTATGATCCCCATTCACATTTTCAGGGGCTATTGAATTTCACCCCACTTGCATTTTAACACCACAACACTGCCTTTGGCAATGGCATTGAGAACAAACATTAGTCCCTGAAGAGTTAAAATACAAATAGAATTCACTTTGAAAGAAAAACAGTGAAGTGCATGACAGCTATTCACCTCATGAATTAGAGTTTATTTTGCTTAAAATTACTAGCAATTTCCTGCATATTTTTCTTGAAGTCTACATCCACCAATCACCTACCATACCATTTGCTGGCCAGTTGCCAGTCATACTCCCTTGCACACAAAGAAAAACAATTTCCAAAATGGCCTCATTTTGATTGCCTATCAGTCATTACAGTTAAAAAAAATGTTGCACCCATTATGCATACCAGAAAAAGGAATACTGATCAGTTACTCACAGTCTCTCTAGAGAGCGTAAGCCAAAGAAAGAGCCATTCTTCAGCAATGAGATCTTGTTGTTACTCAGGATCCTGCAAAATGTCAGAGAATAAAGTTAATGGAGAACGGTAAAGGAGTTGCTGTGTAATGCATTTCTTTTTGTGTCAGCATTAAATTACTAAATTGCAGATTAATAAAATGCAGGTTGAATGAAATGTAGACTCATTTTTACTTAATAGTACATAAAGCTTTTTACAGTTACATAGAAACTTCACGTTGCATTTTATTGCAACTTATAAAAATTGGATCAATTACATTTGCTTTCAGTTTGGTTCAACCAGGTGTAAGAGCAAGACCTAGGATTTTAATGTTCCGAGAATTATTGAAATATTTCAAAGAAGCAAATGCTCAAGCAAACCATCAAAACAAACTAACTGATCATTTGAATCATTTGCTAACTGTGCTGCCCTAATGTGATCAGGGAGAAGGTAGGGCCGATCAGGGATAGCAGAGGGAACTTATGCATGGAGTCTGAGCAGAAAGGGGAAGCCCTAAATAAGTTTTTTGCTTCAATTTTCACCATGGAAAGGGAACTTGTTGTAAATGAGAACTTAGAGGAGCTGGGATACAGTCTTGACCAGATCAAGATTAATGAAGTTGATGTGCTAGAAATTTTGGAAAACATTAAGATTGCTAAGTCCCCAGGGCCAGACTAGACTATCCTAGGCTGCTTTGGGAAGACGGAAAGGAAGTTGCTAAGCTTCTGGCGAGGATACTTGCCTCCTCACTCTCCACAGGAGTTGTACTGGAGGATTGGAAGGAGATGAATGTTGTTCCTCTTTTCAAGAAAGGTAATAGGGATATCCCTGGCAATTACAGACCAAAAGTTGCTCAAAGTTGCCACCCAAGTTGGTAGGGTTGTTAAGAAAGCATGTGGTGTTTTGGCTTTCATTAACAGGGATATCGTGTTTAAGAGCCGCGAGGTTTTGCTGCAGCTCTACAAGTCCCTGGTGAGGCCACACTTGGAATATTGTGTCCAGTTCTGGTCGCCCTACTATAGGAAAGATACAGAGGCTTTGGAAAGCTTGCAAAGATGGTTTACCAGGATGCTGCCTGGACTGGAGGGCTTGCCTTATGAAGAAAGGTTGAATAAGCTTGGACTTTTCTCTCTAGAGAGAAGGAGGAAGAGAGGAGATCTGATCAAGGTGTACAAAATAATGAGTGGAATAGATAGAGTCAACAGCCAGAGACCTTTCCCCAGGCCAGGATTGACTGGTGTGAGGAGTCATAGTTTGAAGATATTAGGAGAAAGGTATAAAGGAGATGTCAGAAGTAGGTTCTTTACGCAGAGAATTGTGAATGCATGGAATGCGTTGCCAGTGGTGGTGGTGGAAGCAGAGGCATTGGGAACATTTAAGCGACTGCCAGACATGCACATGGATAGCAGGAGTTGAGGGATGCGTAGGTTAAGTTATTATATTTTATATTAGGATTAAACCTCGGCACAACATCGTGGGCCAAAGGGACTGTTCTGTGCAGTACTTTTCTATGTTCTATATTCTAAATTACCTCCATAATAACAGTGACCTCCAAACTCCAGAAGTATTTAGTGAGTAGAAAGCCTAAAATATTTGCCCACTGGTACAATGGGGCTACAGTGTGCACCAACAGCCAGATGCATTGTGGCAATCACTCATTCATCTCCCAAACCTGCAACTTGCACAATCTGGAAGAACAACAGGGAGTTGGGAGTGCCACTAATCCCAGGTCTTCTTCACACATGGTTTGTCCTGCCTTGGAAACTGATTGTTTTTCACTTGTCAATACTGGATCAAATTCCTGAACCTTGATTCTCACTGATGGGTGGAAGTATCTTATCCCTACAGTGATTCAAGAAGGAGGCTCACCACCACCCAGGGACAATTCGAGAAGGACAATAAATGCTGGTGACTTTGTGAGCAACACCTGCAATCAATTACTGAAGAGGCAGTGGACCTCAAGTTCATTCCTGCTCTAAATTCACTCTAAAGTGTGAACTGCAAGTGCCTTCATTTTCCTGTCTCTTTCAAATGCCTCTTCAAACAACACCAAGCCACTTTCTTTGTGAGATCTTTACCTCTGTTTTGAGTATTCGCGTGTTTGTCATTGCAATTTTTTTTGGAGTAACAAAACTCCCCTGTTTTTCCCTCATGGAAATCTTGGAACTGATTCGCTTTTATTCAAAAGTACTACACCAATACAAGTCCTTTTTATTTCATACCCAATCAACCTGCTCCAAAGTAAACTGCCTGTCTTCTGATGCATTTTCCTCAGGTTTTCACTAGCTCTTTGCTTTATTGCACACAATACTTTGTAATAAATCAGCTTTTAAATTCTGGACAAGTGGTGACAAGGGGCTGTCTATGTAAAAAGGACTAATGTGATTTGTTTGTTTCATGGAGAAACAGAAATGTTCAGAGTTGTTGGAGGAAATCCTGAGGGACATGATGTACATGAATTTGGAAAGGCAAGGACTGATTCGGGATAGTCAACATGGCTTTGTACATGGGAAATCATGTCTCACAAACTTGATTGAGAGTTTTGATGAAGTAACAAAGAAGATTGATGAGGACAGAGCGGTAGATGTTATCTATATGGACTTCAGTAAGGCATTCGACAAGGTTCCCCATGGGAGACTGATTAGCAAGGTTAGATCTCATGGAATACAGGGAGAACTAGCCATTTGAATACAGAACTGGCTCAAAGGTAGAAGACAGAGGGCGGTGGTGGAGGGTTGTTTTTCAGACTGGAGGCCTGTGACCAGTGGAGTGCCACAAGGATCGGTGCTGGGTCCTCTACTTTTTGTCATTTACATAAATGATTTGGATGCGAGCATAAGAGGTACAGTTAGTAAGTTTGCAGATGACATCAAAATTGGAGGTGTAGTGGACAGCAAAGAGGGTTACCTCAGATTACAACAGGATCTGGATCAGATGGGCCAATGGTCTGAGAAGTGGCAGATGGAGTTTAATTCGGATAAATGCGAGGTGCTGCATTTTGGGAAAGCAAATCTTACCAGGACTTATACACTTAATGGTAAGGTCCTAGGGAGTGTTGCTGAACAAAGAGACCTTGGAGTGCAGGTTCATAGCTCCATGAAAGTGGAGTCGCAGGTAGATAGGATAGTGAAGAAGGCATTTGGTATGCTTTCCTTTATTGGTCAGGGTAATGAGTAGAGGAGCTGGGAGATCATGTTGCGACTTTACAGGACATTGGTTAGGCCACTGTTAGAATATAGCGTGCAATTCTGGTCTCCTTCCTATCGGAAAGATGTTGTGAAACTTGAATGGGTTCAGAAAAGATTTACAAGGATGTTGCCAGGGTTGGAGGATCTGAGCTATAGGGAGAGGCTGAACAGGCTGGGGCTGTTTTCCCTGGAGCATTGGAGGCTGAAGAGTGAACTTATAGAGGTTTACAAAATTATGAGGAGCATGGATAGGATAAATAGACAAAGTCTTTTCCCTGGGGTCAGGGAGTCCAGAACTAGAGGGCATAGGTTTGGGGTGAGAGGGGAAAGATATAAAAGAGACCTAAGGGGCAACGTTTTCCACACAGAGTGTGGTACGTGTATGGAATGAGCTGCCAGAGGATGTGGTGGTGGCTGGTACAATTGCAACATTTAAGTGGCATTTAGATGGGTATATGAATAGGAAGGGTTTGGAGGGTTATGGGCTGGGTGCTGGCAGTTGTGACTAGATTAGGTTAGGATATCTGGTCGGCATGGACGGGTTGGACCGAAGGGTCTGTTTCCATGCTGTACAGCTCTATGACTCTAATTGCAGAATCTATATTTGTAATTCTAAAGGGAATAAATGTACAGTACTATTTCATAATTATAACAATATTATATTAAACTATTTAGCATGAACAATCTAAGTTGAGCCAAATATCTCTATCTGTTGTGGTCAGTTTTACTGGCACATTCTAGCACTTTGAGTCATGGAATCATACAGCATGGAAATCGACCATTCGATCCAACCAGTCCATGCTGACCATAATCTCAAAGTAAACTAGTCCCACCTGCTTGCACTTGGCCCATACCCTACCAAACATTTCTCATTCATGCGCTTGTCTGAATGTCTTTTAAATGTTGCAGCTGGACCTGCATCCACCACTTCCTCGGGAAGTTCATTCCACATATTCTGTATGAAAAAAATTGTCGTCTGTGTCATTCTTAAATCTTTCTCATCTCATATGCACGAGAGAAGCCTGACTTCAATCTTATTGTGGGTACAGAGGAGCCTCGATTATCTGGTATTCGATTATCCAAATATCGGATTTTCCAGCAAGCTCCAATGTCCCGATGCTTGGCTAAACTATGTTATCCGGCATTCGATTATCTGGAATTTGATTAACCAAACAAAACACTCCCCGCCCATGTCCTTTGAATAATTGAAGTTCCTCTGTATTCTCATTTACAAAATAAATATGTAATTAAGTCCTTCAGTAACAAGCAAACCATATAATTTTGGGAATACTGGCAAAGGTGATTCAAGAGGTGGGTTTTTAAAAGATTTTTAAAGAATGGAAAAGCGGGAGTGTGGAGCAGAGGAATCATTATACTGACTCCAACAAGAATAGCTATTAAATAAGCACATTTGGAGCTAGGCTCTGGAGACAAGATCACAGGTGACAGGAGCCAGAGTCTGCAGGGTTCCTGAAGTAGCCTGCTTTTACAATCCCTCATATATACATGATTATGTTTAATAAAGCCGGCTAATTTTCACTTATAAAAGTGTTAAGTAAGTTAAGATCTACTACTAGCAAACCTGGAAAGACAGTATGCTGAAATACATCCCTGGGATAACTAGAAATGAGAACACCACAGGAATTAGAATAGCCTTTCTTAGAACATTTCAGTGGTCAGGGACGTTCAGCCTCAGATCTTTGGGTGACCATCCTCCAAGGCCGACTTCGGGATATGCAACAATGCAGAGTGGCCAGGCAGAAGCTGATAGCCAAATTCTGAACTCATGAGGATGGCTTCAGCTGGGATCTTGGGTTCATGTCACACTACAGGTGACCCCACTGCAACCTTCATTCTCTCTATCTCTCACACACACACACACACACACACACTTTACCGAGCTTTCACACACACAAACACACACTGTCTCATGTGCACTCACACACACGCACACACAGACACACACGCGCACACACAGACACACACACACACAAAAAAGCCTATGGGGTGAATTTGTATTTGCAGAATTATATTTGCAGATACATTCTATTTTGCTCAAAAGATGCACAAACTGCAGGCAGTTTATGCAGGTAGTCAATCGAAGTAATATTTTGTAAATTCCACTTTGGAAATAGAACCAGTCTGACTCAAGGTTGGGATACAGACAGACTCTGACCTCACACCTTTAATACATTGCCTGAGCTGAGATGCAACCTTTTGTTATAAAGCCTTAAGTTATCTCGAGAAGGTGACTTAAAAGAAGTTCTGGGATTTACATATTAATGAATCAAAACCTGCAGCCTATTATAAAAGATTAAAGACTTAATAATCCAGGTTTGTTCAATATATCACTTTAGTTTCATGACACTGTAATCTTTTGCTATAAATTCTGTGTCTGATGATCTTATTCTCCACAACCAACTGATGTAGGAGCAGCGCTCCGAAAGCTAGTGCTTTCAAATACAGAAGATTCTTGATTATCCAAAGGACACGAGCGGGGAATATTTCACTCAGTTCACTGAGTTCTGGATAATCGAATGCCGGATAGTTTAGCCAAGCATTGGGACCTTGCGATCTTGCCGGATAATCTGCTATTCGGATAATTGAATATCGGATAATCAAGGGTCCTCTGTAAACCTGTTGGACTGTAATCTGGTGTTGTGTGATTGAATTGAATTGAATTTATTGTCACGTGTTACCGAGGCACAGTGAAAAGCTTTGGCTTGTGAGCAATACAGGCAGATCGCAGAGTTAAGTAGCATAGATAATAATAGGTAAACAGCAGCAAAAACAAAAACACAGGTACAGCGAATGCTAAGAGTTTGTGAGTCCATTCAGTATTCTAACAACAGTAGGGTAGAAACTGTTTCGAAACCGGCGTGTTCAGGCTTCTGTACCTTCTCCCCATTGGTAAAGGGTATAGAAAAGCATTGCCAGGGTGAGATAGATCTTTGAGAATGCTGGCTGCCTTTCCTTGACAGCGGGCTTGATAGATGGACTCTATAGATGGGAGGTTGGCTTTTGTAATTGTCCAGGTCAAGTTCACGAGTCTCCTTAACCATCTCCGATCTTGAATGGTGTAGTTGCCATACCAGGTAGTGATACATCCAGACAGAATGCTCTCGATGGAGCACCTATAAAAGTTAGCCAGGGTATTCGCCATCATGCCATATTTCCTCAGCTGCCTGAGGAAGAAGAGACATTGTTGGGCTTTTGTAACCTGTGCATCCACATGAAGAGTCCAAGAAAGCTTGTTGTGGATGAACACTCCCAGGAGCTTGACAATCTCCACCCGTTCCACCTCTGTGCTGTTAATGTGTAGGGCGGGCATCAGTAACATCCCACCGAAAGTCAATGAGTTCCTTGGTTTTGCCAACATTGAGAGCTAGGTTGTTTTCAGTGCATCATTTTTCCAGGTCTTCCACCTCCGTCTGTAGTCTGTTTCATTGCCATCTGAGATTCGACCGACTATGGTGGTGTTATCAGTGAACTTGTAAATGGCATTAGTCTGGTATTTGACAATGCAGTCATGGGTTTACAGTAAGTACAGTTGGGGGTTGAGTACGCACCCCTGGGGGGCTCCAGTGTTGAGTGTTAGTGAGAATGAAATATTCTTCCCAATCTTCACTGATTGTGGCCTGTGGGCAGGAAACTGAGGGTCCAGTTGCAGAGAGTGGGGCTTAGTCCAAGATCACTAAGTTTAGTAATCAGTCTCGAGGGGATAATGGTGTTGAAGGCTGAATTGCAGTTAATGAATAGGATTCTTACGTAGTTGTTCTTGGTGTCAAGATGTTCTAGGGAGAAGTGAAGGACAAGTGATATGGCATCTGACATGGATCTGTTGGTCTGACAGGCAAATTGGAGTGGGTCAAGAGAAGTGGGGAGGTTGGAGTTGATTAATGCCATGACCAGCCACCGAAGTTAGTGCCACTGGGCGGTAGCCATTGAGACATGCTGCATGAGCCTTCATAGGCACAGGGATGATGTTAGCCCTCTTGAAACAGGCAGGGACAGCGGCCTGCTGCAAGGAGAGATTGAAGAGGTCTGAGAAGACCTCTGCCAGTTGATCTGCGCATGGTCTGAGTGCACGGCCTGGTTCTCCTTCTGTAAGCCTTAATTGTCATGTCCTCCCGAATGTGTGCAGTGAACATTCTGCATTGTCACCTCTCAGTGCCATCTTATGTATAGGGCACCTATGTACAGATACTTCAAGTGTTGTTACAGAGTTGAAATAGTAAAAGAAAAGAGTAGCTTGGAGTACAGAGTTTAAAAAGTCCAGAATTTTATTGTCCTTTTTCACTTAAGCCGCGCCTGTCGGGCTTCAGAACACAAGGCCTCGCTGACTCCACATGTCTCTGGCCTCTGTCCAGGACTCACATCCAGGACTCATCCACCCAGCCAGCCTAGACTCGCTCTGCTCCCGGCTCTGGGGTCTGGCCCACGACCCAACTCCCAGCTTGGCCTGGGCTCACTCTGCTCCCCACTGCAGGCTCTGGCCTGGGACCCAGCGCGGCCTGGGTTTGCAGTACTCCCACTCTGGACTCCGGCCGCGACTCACGTCCTGCACTGGCCTGAACTCCAACTTGATTCCCACACCAGGCTGGTCTTGACCTCCATACTCCACTCCCTCCAGGTAGGGTAGTTTAACAAGTTAAAACTTGGGGAGGGGTGGTGGGAGAAAAACTGCAGCAAAGACGGAAAGAAGAAAGAAAAAAGAAAAAGAATTGGTGAGCAGAGAAGCTCTGGCTGGAGTGTTTTACTCTGCCGCCACAACACTAATACACAAGGCACTACATAGGAGGGAAGATTAAAGAACAAAAATGTATTTGTGAATGGATCAAGAATGAAATGGCACAAATGTAATTAGTAAAGGAGACAAATGTGATAGGAGGAAAATGCAGTGAGCGACTACAGATTGGAATGCACTGTTTGAGAGTGTCGTGGAAGCAGGTTCAACTGAGACATTCAGAAGAGATTTAGATGCTTATTTGAAAGAGAACAATGTGCAAGATTACGTCGAGGAGCAAGAGAATGGTACTAGGTGAGGTGCTTATTCTGAGAGTGGGTGCAGACACAATGGGCCACATAGCCTCCTAGACTGCAATAATTCTGTGGTTTGTAACATTGACTTGCTTGATTCGATATCTACAATCACACACTAGCTAGTCTTAGAGAATGAATTTCCCTTCTGTTACAGTTTAAGGTGGAGGTGACATGTGACACTTGCAAAGCAAGATGTGTGAAATGAATGCTACCCTGCATTATAAGGAAAGCTGCTATGCTAGTAAAGCCATGTGCTCAATCGATGTTCTTTTCTCTGGCCAATTTGGAATGAAATTTATTTAGCTCTCAATGAAGAGAGAGCTTCAGTCACTTTAGCAGTGGACAGCAATCTGGGAATTTCTCCAATTCCAGGCTGGATGGAGCCGGAAGCATCAAGATCACTTACAAACCCTGGTAATGTGGTCAGCATGCTGTTCTGAGGTTGGAGTTAACTACAGAAAGTTGCAGATTTCAATGGGGACAGTGTTACTGGAATGCACATATCATGCACAATTTCCTTCACTGAGGTTCTGCTTGGAGAATTGCTCCTTGTTGAGCATGTTTTCCTATTCCCTTTCCCCATCTCTTCTTCTTGAAGCTTCTCCTGCTCTGCATTGCCTTTGTTCATTCATCAAGTCATGCTGTATTTAAATGGCTACTTCTGACTGTAAGCAAATGATTTGAGCAAAAGTCTTGAATTCAGAAAATACTCCCTGCATTCCTACTAGCGCTCCCTGAAGATTTTGCCAGCTTGAAACAATTATAAAACACTGACGACTTATACACATGAAGCAACAGTCAGAAGAAATTACCAGCAACTTTATGTTAGTAGTTGATGATCCTTTTAAGTAACAGAGTTGTGACATTCCTCCTGCAGCTCAAGGCTTAGTCACAAATGCAAGGTTTAAAAAAAGAGGGGGTTAGCTGGAGAGTTGAGCACCAAAACAACACTGCTGGCATCAACCCACATCCCACATTAATTGAAGTTATAATTTGGTTGTTTCCAATGGGTATTAACCAAATGTGTGCCAAAGTTTTCACCGATATGGCAATGATGCAACCCTGAACCCCGCCCCCCCCCCCAGAATGTGTGTGTACAGTACAGACTTTTAATAAAACAGCACACATGGTGCCCACATTTCACAATGTCTACTTTTTTACTTAAAGAACGGTATTAAATGAAGATGTTGGAACGCTCCAATGTGTTAAGAACATTCCTCCGAATTTCGGGTATTTAAATTAGGTCACTTGACCCTTTTTCATGAAGTGCTATATGTTTAGGCATGAGTCCCATGGTAAAAATATATCCACATTAGATCTGAATCAAGATAAATGGCAACATGTCCCAGTTATTTAACCTCTTACCACCCAACATAAACAAAAATGCAGCAATTCTGCAATATGTGAAATGAACGCTATCCTCACTCATGCAACCTCTTTCAAGTCAAATGTATATTTTTGTGTAATCTTGTTCAGTATTTTAAAATGTAGAATGTGCAGAAAAGACATTTTAGTTTACGGAATTTCAAACTGGAGAACAGAAAAATGCTAGATGGACAAACGCAATTTTTGAAGTAACAATGCGTTAAAACAGTAGAAAACATTCATAAAAGGAGGTTATTTAAATTGAATATATTAAAGCAACTCATCATCTTTCAGATACTCAGGACCAAAAAAGTAAAGTTGATATGCAAAGGGTTACTGTCTTTCCTAAAATTATTATGTGAAACCTTCAATGCACATCATATGCACGTCATTGGAGTTGTACAGTCAAAAGAAAGCATGTGATGCCATTTGTGACTAAAGTAACTGTACTTCTGGCTTCAACCCCTGTCTGAACAAGTTTCATGATCTTAACTAAATAGTTTTTCATTTACATTTCCAGGTAATTGTTCACATAAACCGGCAGCATAATAAAAGAGGCCTTTTTTTTACATCATGCAAATTTTCTACTGTGCAAGCAGACCATTATAGTCTTGTCATGGAATCTGTTTAAGATGGATTTCACTAAAAATGCAAGACATTTAATCATGGGAGATTTGTTGCCAATATGTAAGAAATTAGAGTTGCTCACTTATCTAATGCAACAGCTTGGACTAATATCTCTTATTGCTTGGTTCATTGTCCTGGTTCATTGTCCAGTCTGCACTCAGTTATCTAATTTCAGTTGTTAACAGTAGACACGATATAATTTGTGTCAGTGCTCCAAGAGTGGAAGAAACTATTGTCCTCATCCAGCAACTGCCGGTGATTCAGGTTTGTTTACAATGTTCTTCACTGTGTCACAGCATGTCAACATCCTCAGAACAAACAGGACAAGAAGGGAAGTAAATGATGGAGTGCTTCTAATTTGATTCAACTTGTTGAATAGTACTATGTGGTACAGAGAGTGCCCATTTCGCTCAAAGAGCTAACACCCATAACCTTTGCATTACGCATGGCAAAGATGAAGATTTCAAAATGGACTTTTCCGATGGTGCAAGCTCAATGCTTTAGATTTTCGTCTTGTGTTTCCATATAATTATTATCACAGATTTCTGTTAGACTTAATTTATGTTCCAGCTCCAAAGAAATGTTATGACTTGGCAATATTTAATTCAATGTGGTGCATTGTTAATTTCTCAAAAAGTCCTTCAAATGTCTCGTCCTCCATTTAAAATAGTCAATAAGAAACTTATTATAAAACTGTACATTGGCTGCTGATACAATGAGTATCCTGTTCACTTTCCCTGCACCATCTATTTTGGAACAGAAAAGCAGGATAATAAGTATTGCAGGGGCAGTAATGCCAATTTAGTAGTTGTTCTCATAACTAAAATAAGCTGAGGACATAATGCATTAGGTCCTGCAACACCTTTCAAGTGTGTGTATATGAGTGTGTGAGTGAGAGGGCGAGAAGAGAGAGTGAGGGGGACATGTGAACACTGACAAAGACCTTCCAATGCCAGCAATACAGAATTAATCTGTGTGGATATATTGAAATCAGCTGAAAGGTCTTCCTGGTCCACAATTATTTTCTCATCATTGATTTGATTATAGATGAGCATAGGAAGCAGTGTCAACTATTTGCATAATGCATGGCGCCTACTTGCCAAGATTCCTTCAATAGTGTTACGATTGTGTATGCTTCATAGAAATGTAAGCTGGGGAGGATGGAAGTTTGGATCATGCCACATTGCAGAGAATAGTCAGTTGCCCTTTTTCAATTTAAACATTAAAAGTGGAATATGTGGTGTTCACTTATTGGTTACACAAGATCATGTAACTTTTGGAAAAGCTAGGTTTGATAACTTTGTGAGTCAAGGTAGCAGCAAGTGTCTTCAGGTTGAAAATCTGCCCATCAACAGCTTTTTTAAGGTAGTTAAGCTGTAGTTTGCCACAGAACTGTGAAAGGAGAGTTGCACTCAGACTGCTAGAAAATCTGCTGGCCAAGACACACAGCTCTCTCTCTCTTCGTCTTCCCTCCCCCCTTTGAGACTAGAAGCATTCAAAAGATAGGAAAAAGAAGAACTTCCAACACAAGCAGAGAATTAGGTCTAACAGATTGGCTAAACAACTGAGAGCATCCTTTTCTTTTCTTATTTGTTGTTACATGTACTAATATACAGTGAAAAGTGTTGTTTTGTGTGCTTTACAGGCAAATCGTGCCAAACAAAATGCATCAGGGTAGCAGAAGACAGTGTGACAGCCACAGGGAAGGGAGAGATCAGAATTAATATTTGAGAGGTCCATTTAAAAGTCTGATAAGAGCGGGGAAAAAGCTATTCTTGAATATATTGTCACACGTATTCGAACTTTTATATCTTCTGCGGCTGACAACAGCATGATATCATTGCCAAAAATTAAGAAGAACTGTGAGGAAGACACCTCATTCCACTGATGTGGTTTGGATTCTTGATTCACAGAATTTATTCCTTTTTCTCCACCTTTTCTGCTTCTACAGAACTGTCTTGTCATGTTCATCCTATTTATGGATGAAGGTGTTTGTGTTGGGATTTAAATCGAATATAGTTTAAAGCTGTATATTAGTAATTAATTATTCATGTTGTCACCCTTAAAAGATAGCTGAAAATGTGTTGCTGGTCAAAGCACAGCAGGCCAGGCAGCATCTCAGGAATAGGGAATTCGACGTTTCGAGCATAAGCCCTTCATCAGGAATGAGAGAGAGTAGCCAAGCAGGCTAAGATAAAAGGTAGGGAGGAGGGACTTGGGGGAGGGGCGATGGAGGTGGGATAGGTGGAAGGAGGTCAAGGTGAGGGTGATAGGCCAGAGTGGGGTGGGGGCGGAGAGGTCAGGAAGGAGATTGCAGGTTAGGAGGGCGGTGCTGAGTTGAGGGAACCGACTGAGACAAGGTGGTGGGAGGGGAAATGAGGAGTCCATGTGGGATAAGTCGGTTCCGTAGGCAGGTGCTGAGGAAGGAGATGTGGCTGTGGTAACGGGTCTGTTTGAGAACGCGGCTAAAGAGTTTCTGTGCAGAGGAGATGACCTGGGAGGTGCAGTGAGAGAGAGACTCACTGAAATCCTTGTAGAGGGAGGAAGAGAGCTTCTTCAAGGAAGGCATCCTTGCAAGAGGATTCGCAGTAGGTTAAAATCTTCGAGTAAAAAATGAGGCGCAGTAGGTTAAAATCTTCGAGTAAAAGATGAGTAAAAGATAAGTTTGTTTATTATAAGTTTCGATTCCTTGCTTCTTGATTAAACCTATTGCGATTTCTTTTATTTTAGATATGCTCAAAGCCAGACAAATTTACAATCTTAGGGATTCACTTGGTTATTCATACATTTGCAATGGCTTGTGGAAAAATGGGGTTTGAGTACCAGCACACTTTGCACCAAGTCTGTGACAACAGCACCATGTAGAATAGGGCAGCGGACAGATTGGAACACAATCAAGTCCTTCACAAGCCACTCGCCAGCTGGGAATTATAATTTCCCTTACATCACCGTCAATGGGTCAAAAAAACCCTCCTAACAGCACAGTTGGGGGTACCCACAAAACATGGATTAAAACTGACCATCACCTTCTCAAGGGAGACTAGACACAGTCAACAAACAACCCATATACAGGAATAAATAAGTGAGTCAGAAATTCACCAACTAAAGAATTAATGTTGGTTAAAAAACAGATTGATGATTGGCAGAAAATAAATTGACAAAATATACAAAGTTACAAGAAATGGGTAATAGGTACTGCTTTGCTAATGTAGACTTCAGAAACTTGGTGAAGATAGCAAAAGATGAGTGACTATGACTGCTCCATTTGAGAGTTTAATTCATCACATACTACGATGGTATGACGGTGCTGTAGATGAGGCAATTCAACTTCCAATGGTCAAATTCTGTTTCTAGAGTTGAGTCACATCTGAAACTAATCCTGTCATATCTACAAGGACAAAATAATTTTGGATCTGAAGGCCAATTAGGCCATTTTAAATTGAACCATTTAGAGTAATCTTATCCACCTCCCGTTGCTGCATTTAATTGTTTCCTAAAATGTTCCAGGCTTTATGCTTCTACATTGCATTTGAAAGCTTATCAGGTGTTGATCACTCTCTTCTAACACTGATCCTAAATTTACCTCCACCTCGTTCCCTTATTCAGCCTAACTTGTCAGAATCCCCACTTCCAAGCTGAAAGGCCCAAATCTACCATCTTTTTGCATAGTCGAGAGTGTGTGCTGGAAAAGCACATCAGGTCAGGCAGCAGATGAGGAGCAGGAGAATCAATGTTTCAGGCATAAGCCCTTCATCGGGAATGAGGTTTGTGGGCTGGGGGGAGGCTGAGAGATAAATGGGAGGAGATTGGGATTTGGGGGAAGGTAGCTGGGAACGTGATAGGTAGATGAAGGTGGAGGTAAAGGTAATAGGTTGGAGAGGAGGGTGGAGCGGATGGGTGGGAAGAAAGATGGACAGGTCAAGAGGGCGTTGCAGAGTTGGAGGCTTGGGACTGGGAAAATGTAGGGGGAGGGGAAATGAGGAAACCGGTGAAATCCACATTAATCCCATGTGGTTGCAGTGTCCCAAGGTGGAAGATGAAGTGTTCTTCCTCCAGGCATCAGGTGGTTAGGGTTTGGCGATGGTGGAAGCCCAGGACCTGTATGTCCTTGGTGGAGTGGGAGTGGATTGGTTGGTGTGGGTGTCCCAGAGATGTTCTCTAAAATAATCCACAAGTTGGCATCCTGTCTCCTTGATGTAGACAAGACATTGGGTGCAACGGATACAATAGATGATATTTGTGGAGGTACAGGTAAATTGTCGGATGTGGAAGGATCCTTTGGGGCCTTGGATGGAGGTGAGGGGGGAGGTGTGGGCACAGGTTTTGCACTTCTTGCGTTGGCAAGGGAAGGTGCCAGGAGTGGGGTCTGGGCTGGTGGAGGGTGTAGATCCACCAAGGGAATCACAGGGGGAATGAACTCACCAAAACCCAGATAGGGATGGGAGGGACATATATACCTAGTCGTGGTGTCTATTTGTAGGTGGTGGAAGTGGCAGAGAATGATGTGATGTATCCAGAGGTTGGTGGGGTGGAAAGTGAGGACCAGGGGGATTTTGTCCTTGTTGTGATTGGAGCAATGGGGTTCTGGGATGGAGATGCGGGAAGTGGAGGAGATGCGCTGGAGGGCATCATTGACCATGTGAGAGGGGAAATTGCAATCTTTGAAGAAGGAGGCCATCTGGGCTGTTCTATGGCAGAACTGGTCCTCCTGGGAGCAGATACAGCGGAGGTGTAGGACTTGGGAATAGGGGATGGCATTTTACAGGAGACAGGATGGGAGGAGGTGTAGTCCAGATAGCTGTGGGAGTCGGTGGGTTTGAGGAGATGTTCATGGTTCATCGGTCACCGGAGATGGAGATGGATATGTCCAGGAAGGAGAGCTGTCCGAGATGGTCCAGGTGAATTTGTGGTTGGGTGGAAAGTGTTGGTGAAGTTGATGAACTGTTCAACCTCCTCGTGGGAGCAGAGGTATCACCGAAGCAGTTATCGATACAGCAGAGGAACAGGTGGGGAGTGGTGCTGGTATAGCTGTGGGAAATGGACTGTTCCTGATAATATAAAACAATATCATGGCTGTGTTCTGCACTGCCTCCATTAAGTGAATGACTCTCTTGTTTATCAGTGACCAGAGACACAGTGACCAGTATTCTGTACAGTTTGATCACTCAGTTCCTCTGGATTGCATTGCCTTTAGTTGTTTGCTGATCTGCACTGATTAGATATGTTGATCATCATAATGGAATGAACTGTAGAACCAAATAAAATTAGTTTTTCAATCATGCATGAACTGGGTGGTGGATATTCAACATGACAGGAAATAACATAAAATCATTCCAAGGAAAGACACAATATTTTATTTTGCATTTTCGTTTTCCAGCCTGTGTTTCTGCATTGCCTGATAACAAACTGCATTTCAAGCTTTTGCACTTCACTGAACATTCTCTTCCATCCTTACCTCTGCTGTATCTGCTCCCAGGAGGACCACTTCCATGCTTACATGCTCATCACGTCAGATATCTTTGATAATTTGGGGGAAAGACTAATTGACGGAAGTAGGTCTGGATTTACTTTCCACGGGCTGGTAGCAGGTGTCTGGAAAATCCATGGCTTCACGTACCTGCATGTGAAAAAGCTCCTGCAAAGACTCAATCCCTATTGCCAGGGGCTGCATCCGGGCCTGCTGACTCAGAGAAGGGGTTGGAGACAGCACAGGTGCTGAGGTGGGCTGTTCAAATGCCTGCTCTGGTGTGTGGAAAGTGAACCTAGCCCTTCCCCCTCACACACCCTGCCATGCTCCACCTATGGTGTTTCAGCTGTTTTAACAGAGGAATGGATATCTGGACTCTCAGCCAAGAATGTGTAATGAGGCTTGGCTAAAAGCACAGTAAACATTTGCGTGCTTAAATATATGCGCCACAGGGAACATTGCATAATTAACAGCTCCAGCTCTCTGATATTTGTTATCAATGACACAATATTTGTGTCCAAGAGGTTAAGAGTTTTCAAGTGCTTGTAGGTTCTGCTACTGATGTTTTAATGGGTTTGAATGATTGACATTCCATTGTTAAGTCCGAAATGAACATTTTTGAGCATTGTGAAATAGAATGAATGACTTACTGTTTTAAATTTTATTTTAAGACATCCTGTTGACACTATAAGGTTAAAGCATTCTATAGAATATAGTGGGTCACATGGCATCAGGCAGTACAACTTGGCATTGGGAATATGAACAACCATAGGAGCGGGTGGAGGGCAAAGCCTGGCATTGAGCATGATGGCAAATAGGACTGAGTGGAGGAACATAACCTGGCATGGGGGCATGAGGAGGACATTTTTATCTCATCTTTCAAAAATCTCCCTCATTCAGGCTGTGGTTCACAGCATCTGAGGTGCCATGAAACATGACTCTTTAAAAAGCTTTGGCAAACTCCATTAAATCTGCTGAGATATTGGATGCCTGTCCTACATTTTACAATGGCCAGACAGTCATTCATCCAATGTAGACAGGAGCTGCACATGGAGCACCTGTACAATCTCCATCAAAGCAAAACCTGATAGAATTGACAGAGAAATTGAAGATTTCACTGGACAATTCCTCTCCACCTGGATATGTCTCTATCCAAACATTTCCACTTAAATTGAAGAATTCAGAAGGTTCCAGTGAAATTTGTAAAATAGTTACTCAGCAAATGTTAGACTATTAACTGCAATGCCTAACTCCTTAATAATTATCCAACTGACCCCATTCTACCTGATTCCAGACCACTCAAATCTTCCCCCTGATAGTTCTATCAGAATGGAAGTAAAGCTCCTCATTTGTGAAACAGCCTTGATCAGAAATGTCTGTAATTTCAAAGTTGAAACAAGTTCCTCAGTTAATTTTTGTTGAACTAATTGACAATAATACAATAGAGTGAAAATGGAATAGAGGTGGTGGTGTTGTAAGAGGTTTCAAGTGGACCAAAAGAAGGGGGCTGGAAAAGGAGTGACTATTTCAGTGGTGCTCGGGTGAGTATAAACATGCAATGAATTAGAATGAAAAGCTAATGTCACCTGTCAAATGTAAAAGTCATAAAAGAACAAACGTATAAAAAATGTATAAAAGTTATCTTTTATTTTTTGATAATAGATTGATCGCAGTTCTCATTAAAAAGGATTTTTGCACAGTTTTAGCAAGTTATATTTTGTCATTTTTAATGTAATTGCAATGCATCAGGGCGTATGGTACAATAGAGTATTGAACAATTCAAATAATGAATAACAGGCAAGTGCTGTAAGCATTATAATCTGGGATCTCCAACAAACTTACAGAACCTGCACACACATTCACATGAGAAGCATTTTCCAAGTAATCAACTACAGAACCTGAGTAGTTTCTGAACATATTAATAATCTATTAACGCATAAAAGATTTCCTTCATAATTGCAGCATGTTCATTTGACAGAACATGATTCCTGGTGAAATCTTCAACACTTCTGATTTGGAGACGCTGGTGTTGGACTGGGGTGGACAAAGTTAAAAATCTCACAAGACCAGGTTATAGTCCAACAGGTTTAATTGGAAGCACTAGCTTTCGGAGCACTGCTCCTTCATCAGGTGGTTGTGGAATATAAGACTGGTAAGATACAGAATTTATAGCAAAATTTACAGTGTGCTGTAACTGAAATTATATATTGGAAAAGATCTCTCGTCTTTTAGAATGACCATGTTGGTTTCAATTTTTTTTATATGTAAATCATGAAACTGATTTTTTTAAAGTTACATTCTCAAGTGAACTTTAACAATTGGTACAATAGAGTATTGTTAAAGTTCACTTGAGAATGTAACTTTAAAAAAACGTTTCGTGATTTACATATAAAAGAATTGAAACCAACATGGTCATTCTAAAAGATGAGAGATCTTTTCCAAGATATAACTTCAGTTACAGCACACTGTAAACTTTTGCCATAAATTCTGTATATTACAATCTTATTCTCCACAACCACCTGATGAAGGATCAGCGCTCCGAAAGCTAGTGCTTCCAATTAAACCTGTTGGACTATATCCTGGTCTTGTGTGATTTTTATCTTCAGCATTTCTGCAAGTTAACGTGGACATTTCATGCCTGATGTTAATGATCAAAATAGGAGAACTCTCATTTTTGCCTTTTATAGGTTTGGAACATCATTGCTGACAGGGCTGAAAAATGACCAAATCAACCACAGAATTTGGAAATGTTATTTGGATGCAGAAGTGCTGATATTCAATTCAGAAATTAATCAATGGTATTCAAGTCACAAGAACTTTCTGATTTGCACAATATACCAGCAGCTGAAATTAAACTGAGTTTTTCTCTCAGCATTTTATATACTTTTTTCTTGTTCTAGTCCCACATCATTATTTGCCATTTCTAGACTATACTGCTTTTGTACATTTTATGACGTTGCCATGGGGACTAATTTTCCAATACAACAATTCTTCTGTGTTGTGCAAAGGAAACATTACCAGCCAACATTAGTGAACTTAAAATTGTTTACTATAATTGTTCCATTAGTATTCTAAGCATGTACTCTCCTTACACACTTTAAAACAGGAGATAATAAATCTTATGCATTGTTTTAGTTGCTCGAGGCAGAATATTTATGTATATAGGGTAACATAAAGCAAGCAAAGCAGCATTTAAATTAAATAGTTTGTATGTCATGAAGTGAAAGAGAGAAGCTCAAGTGGTCTCCGTATGTCAAAAAAACACCATAATTGAGTCATTGTCTAATAACCTATTTATAGCAGCAAATGGAAGCCAAATAAAGACATAATTTGGCTTCTGTTCACAACTATAAGTCTGACAATTTGTAAAATCTCAGCTGTTTAAAAACCTCTCGAGCTTCTGAAAGCTGAAATTGCCACAAGTGCCATCTGGCCCAAATCATATCACTCATCTGGTACTGTTGCTTCAGTTGTTCTTGTAGAAAACTTGGTATATTATTATGCTATGCCATAGCACTTGGAAAGTGCACTGCAAAATTAACTGGGACCTATGCAATTTGTTTTCATGACAATATTAACATCTATGTGATTTTAGGCCCTTATCCACAAATGCGCACACTATTACCATCAAACCCAAAATGCGAACTGTTTCCACGAGCATTAAATAGCATCAAAACTTCGAGCTGTAAAATGGGTTTGTCAACTTTTCTTAAAAAAATGCTTGTAATGTTTTTATTTGAGAAGTTTCTTTGCTTTTTTTAAAATCAAAACACTAACCCACTTAAAACACTGCCTCAATTAAAACAGAGGAAACAAGAATTATACAAAAACAAATTAAACATAGACAATATCCAGAGATCCAGAGTCTAATTTCAGGCATTATGTATCTTCCAAACACCTTAAATTATGCTGCTAATTTGGAATAGCATAATGAAATGTAAAATATATTATCATCAGGTATAGTCATCAGTTATAAATTACCACTTCCATCACTTTCTAAACATACTTATGTATAGAATTAATTCATTTTGCACACAGGAAAACAAATAAGCTGGTGCCCTTCAAAGTATCTAACGTGAGGTAACCTGTTGGTACCTTATTAATTTGTAAATCATTGCTGCCTTCTGCAGCCTACTATAACCCAGCTCTGTAGGGATAAGAGTAAATCCATCAACTAAGCAGAAAATGCAACAAGAAACAAAGAACTTCCAACTGAACTAAAGATATGACCTATTAATATGACCTATTCTAGGTTACAGAATGACACATACCAACCACTTTCAGACAGTCCAGGTCAAGCTGAACAGAATATTAATGCAACTTGTCAGTTTGAGAGCTGCAACGCAGCATTTCCCGATACTTTAAATTCAGTTTTTCTGCTGTCCTGCCAGCAAAGCTTCATTCAGAGAATGCCAGAGCTGACAGTGTTTACTTATGAGGACAGATTAGCTAAACTGGGGTCATTTTTTGTTAGAGTGGGCTAAGAAGAGATCTGATAGAAATGTTCAAAACTATCACGGGCTTTACTGAGGTAAAAAGGGGACACTGACAGACAGCCATGCGAGGGCATGAGTTCTTCACACAGATAACAAAAGGAATGTTTCATGAATTTCATTTTGAAACAGATATACCAGAAACGGCAAGATAAATTAAAGCAATGATGATTCTGAACAGCAGACAAAGATAAATTTTAAAGAGATATGTACAAAGGACTAGCCTGGTACTGAGATCCTTTATAGCTGGCGGTGGTGGTGGTTGTTGCGGGGGATAGGGGTGGTTGTGGTGGTGATGGTGGTGGTGGCAGTGGTGGTGAATTGACCAATGAGCACCATCTTTTTTTCTGACCGTCTATGGTCAAACATCAGTAATTACTCACAGCCATTTCAAATTACTACCAGAATAAATAATTGAGTTATCTTAAAGCATCAGTAACAGAATCCCCAACTGCCCCAAACAATTTACAGTACAGCTCTTTATTGTAACAGAGTTACAATATATGCTTGACTTTGGGCAGAATCATCCCAGCCTTTAGTGGCATGGGCAATGGTGAGGTACTTGGGAGAATGCAGCAAGAATGAAAAACTTAGTTTCTCCACCTTAAGAAAAAAATTCTCATTTTGCCTTTAGGTTTTGAATGCTCGTTAAGAATCTCATTAGTAAGTGGTGAGGATCCTATTTGTATGTATAATCTTTTTTTAACTCATTCACGAGATGCGGGCATCACTGGCTGGGTGAGCATTTATTACTCAACTCTAATTACCCAGAGGCAGATAGGACTCAACCACTTTGCTGAGCGTGTGGAGTCACGTGTAGGTCAGACAGAGTGGGGTTCACCAATTTCCTTGGCCAATGGCCAAAGAAAATGAATAAACTAGATGGGTTTTAGGACAATTAACAGTAGTGGTATGGTCACCACTGGGGCAGCCTTTTATTCCAGATTTTTATTGAATTCCAATTCCACCATCCACAGTGATGGGATATAAAACCATGCCCCCAATATGGCCTGGGTTATGAATTGAGTTGATCACAAAACTACTGGTACCACTTGGAGATAATACAAACCAAGACCAGCCCAAGGGAGAGTATTGTGATGCTCCACCAAGTGGAGGCTACTGTGGCTCCCCAACCAGGGGGAGGATATTATGGCTCCACACCCAGTCCAACACAGCAGCAAATGATTTTGTGACCCAACATAGGCCAATGCTAAATAATGTTTATTTCCTATAGAGCCATAAGAGCAGGACCTCTCCACGCACAACAATGTGTTTTTGGACCTCCCCTCCTCTCATCCATCCTCAACTGCAAAATGTTCCTGAGAACACCCTCCAAACCCCATCATCATCCCTATGCCCCCCAAAATATTTGCTCCCACCCCATCCCCACATGAATCACATATCTTAATTGTTAGTGGCTGCTTAGTTGGGCTCAGATGATTGGGCATCTGACAGGAGACTGGACATTAAAATATCAGGTCTAATGTGGAGGAGGGTTGATATTTAGTTGCCAACATTAAAAAGTCACTGTACTCCCTCTGGACCATAAGGGTGATCCTTTATTAGGCAGATACAACCAGTGGTGCTTTAATCTGAGGGTCATTATGCCTCAGGCAAGAGGAGAGGTTAAGAAGGAGAGTCCTTCATGGTAATCTCAGCCAGTGTGGAATTGAGTCCAGGCTGTTGGCATCACTCTGCAGTAAGACATCAACAGAAGAATCCAAGGCATTGATCTTTTCAACCAGGGACTGATAAATGACTTGTGAAAAGGATAGAAATAAATAAGGAAAAAGATCTTGCAGGAATGAATAAGGAAGACTTCAGGAATCCTCATCTCAAACATTTCTACCTAAATTTGAAAGAGAGGCAGGTACATTTCAAGCCTGTAAGAATTTTCAGCAGATTGTTTAAGATGGTTGCTGCCAATGGGTACATCACTTAAAGTCTTACATCTAATGATCTACATAGAGCTCGTTGAGTTGAAGCATTTGTATTTGCCCTCTGTTAGGTATCTGACAAGCGCATCTTAATTTTTCCTGAAAAACTATATCATTGCACGTCATGTAATTTTGACTGGGGTTATTTCCTGCATTATCTGCAAGAAATTGGTACGAGAAATGCTTGTAATTCAACACTTTCCTGGATTCACTATTCTGTTAGCATTTTCGATGAATCATACTGAGTCAACCAAACACAACAAATGCACATAATAAAGGAAGATAGATTTTAAGATCAACTCTTATGTGCAGATCATATTCTTGGCAATGAGTTTAATACTGTAGCTTATGACCCGCTTATGGTTCATGGACAGCTTAGAAGATCATCAATATGCTTTGATTGAATTACTGCGTCCTGTTTGCTGCCAACCCCTTATTACTTTCTGACACACAATCAATAAAAGGAATCATAATATAATGTTTACTTTTATAATAAAAACAGATTAATAGTAAGAAAAACGTAATCAAGAATTAAAGGTTCTGTGGGACAATTAAACGTATTTGATGTTCCTTTCTGAGTCTTATTATTAAGGAGGTAAATTGTTCAGAAAAAAAAATCAAAAGTTTTCATCATTTGAAAATGGCACTAATAAAATCTTCAGGATTAGCTTGCCAGATCAACATAAGATATGAACAAAGTTTAAACGATCACTTCGTCATTAAATTTTAGATGGCTGAGAGAACTTCTTCAACTGACACCAAGAGATCAAAATTCTACAGGTGCTGCTGCAAAGCAAAATGTAAGGGGAGGAGTTTGTGTGATGATATTGCTGCTGGCCATGTAACCAGAGACCCAGGTAATGTGCTGGGGACCCAAGTTTGAACCGCATCATGGCAAATGATGGAATTTGAATTCAATTAAGTTTGGAATTAAAGGTCTAATTTTGACTGTAAAACCTAGGGTGAAGGTGATGGTGCCATGGTAGTGGCACTGGGGTAGTGATCCTGAATCCCAGGCTAATATGCCAGGCCATGAGGTTGCAGATTGTTTTGGAGTACAGTTCATCTGCTTCTGATGGTCCACTGCATCTCATGGGTGCCCAGGCTTGCATTGCTCAATCTTTTGAAGTCTAACCCATTTATCATGGTGGTAGTGCCACACAACACGAAGGAAAGTTTTCTCAGGCAATGATTAGCTCCAATAAGAGAGAATGCTCCTACCACAACCTGATATTCGATAAGATTATCATCACTGAATCCCTCACTATCAACATCTTGGAATTACCACTGATCAGAAACTGAACTGGACTAACCCACAGTAATACTGTGACTACCAAAAACGATCAGGGGCAGTGTGTAACTCACCTCCTCACTCTCAAAGCTTACCCACTATCTACAAGGCACAATTCAGAAGTGTAATGAAATATTCCCCGCTTGCCTGGATGACTGCAGCTCCAATAACCTTCAAAAGGATTGAGACCACCCAGGACAAAGCAACCTCCTTAATTTGCACTACATTCACAACCTCTCCCCCATCCCCACTACCAACAACACTATGGTTGCAGAGGTGTGAACCGTCTACTAGATGCACTGCTAAAATTCACCAACACTCCTTAGACAGCAGCTTCCAAACCCACAGGCATTACCATACAGAAGGACAATGATTGCAAACATAGTGGATTGCCTTTACCTGCAAATTTCCCTATAAGCCACTCTCCATCCTGACTTGGAAATATATTGCCAAAACTTCAGTGCTGCTGGGTCAAAATCTTGGAACTCCCTCCTAACGGCTTTATGGGTGTAGAAACACCAAATGGAATGCAACAGATCAAGAAGGCAGCTCAACACTACCAAGGACAACTGAAGAAAGTGTTTGGGGGGGGGGGGGGGGGGGGGGAAAGAGAGCAATAAATGCTAGCGCAGCCAACGATGCTCATATTCTATGAACAATTGTTTGAAAAATGCACTATTTTACTGGCAACATTCCTGAAGAAAATCCATTCAAAATGTAAAAATTCTCTTAAGGTCGAAGTTAAGGTGCAATATCCACTTAGCAAGAGTAGAATCTATGGGCTGAAGTTTCCTAGCTCCTGAACAATACGAGAAATGGATTGTTTGTTGGAGAAAAATGGCAAGATTGGAAAAATAAGATTCTCAACATCATGAAAAGAAAGCCCAATTTTTCACCAAGGTTTGAACATAGAGATGAGAATCTCTCCTAAATGTAGCAAGATGCCAATGCACATGTATTAATTTACCATATTACTTAGTCTCATCTCATTGATGTGCAGTTGGATATTCTCCCATATGTGAGAGAGAAGCTAGATGGTGACAACTCTTGACATGAATGTCAGAGTCAGTACCCAGCAGACCCAGCTCACTACTGCTCCCCCAGAACTCCATCTTGTCCAGCCGTCCCCAATATCCCAGAGTATGATCCCCTGTCCTTAAAGGTTACCATTGGATATGCACCAATGTCACCGTCTCTTCATGGCGCATCTCCAGCTCACTTATAATAGTTTTCAGTTTAACGTTGCACTGTAGATGCTTTGTGTTGCTGCTGTCAGGCATCTATCTCAATCAACAAGAGGAGACACATCTTTGGGTTCTTTGCTTGCTTTGAGTGTTCACTCAGTCTACACTGACTTGGATGCTCTCAGCATCTCTTTCTTGCCTTGCCATGCCTTTTTGCAGATTGCTGAATTGTTCAGAATCTACAGAATAACAGTATTTCCTGTTCTTAGCACAGGAGCAAAGCCAGGCTGAATGTCATGTTTGCCAGCAGTGGTCAGTAAGGGTTTGTGGCACCATGCCATATCAATACCACATCTACACCATGTGCTAGCAGCTTACATGGCAAATATATTGCATATGCTTCAGCCAGATGGCCACGCCTGAAAGTCTAAGGGGAGTAGTCTTCAGTCAAGACAAGGGAGTCTATCGTCAGTCCAAAGCGATTGGCACAGTAAATCAAAGGCATTGTCCAATAGTAGCCTAGGCACTTTAACATGCTTCAACAAATCAGGGTTAAGTGTTCTTACAATATGGGGAGTGAACCAAGGCAGTACTGCACTGTGGAAAGATGTCATGTTACATTATATATTAGGGATAGTGCAGCAGTCTTTAGACAAATTTAAAATGGCACAAGGACAAGTAGCCTGTGCAGTTTGATTCTTGTAGCTGCAGTTACTATGATAGCTGGTCAGGCAGTGAGGGTGTAAAGAGGCAATTGGTCTACGAACATGAGCTTCTATTTCCAGTAATGTATTATTTGTGTCACCTATATCCCCTCAGAAGCATTGTTTCTCATTTCCTTCCCACTGTGTGTGTTCGATTAAAAGTTGTTCATGGTTACCAATGACTGACCTGGTGCACAGCTGGGTTTTCAAACTGGCACTGGCAGCAGAAATCTCAGAAGGAACTAGCATTGGCAAGCATTTCAACTGCTGGGGAGTGCAAAATAGCAGGAGAGCAGCAATAAAGAGTCATGGTACACATATAATGAAGTGAGCTGCAGAGAACTGCATGAAATAACTTGCTAGAGCTCACTGAGAGAAACCTCTATAAAACTCTTGAAACTGGACATTTAATTATTTTTTTGTAGAACTCAGCCTTATGAGAATGATTCACTTTACATATGATGTAACAAAACAAATGGAGGCCCATTTGTAAAATGCATAGTTATGATTCTACTGTAAACCTTGCACGAATCAAATCTCACTCTCAGGCTTTATATGATTTCTTCCATTTTAACTTTAACATCCTACAAAGTCAAGACACTATCCTCCCATTCAAAATAGGATGCAGGACAGAAACAGCAAGAAAGCAATTAATTAAGTGGAAGATCAAGATTAATAATTATTTTTCTGTACTTCCCACAAGTTGGTTGCAGGGTTAGGCCACCACTAATGTAATTCAGATGCCAAGAGGACCACAGGAGTGCCAAATAATGATTTTTCTTCAGCACACTTGCAAAGGCAGCACAAGTGAAATCAGCAACTTCCCGTGAATGCAAACCCACATTCTTATCACTGCAGGGCACCCCATTAAAGTGTTCGGTCACTGGGTGATTTTGGTATATTCTATCGAGTAATTTATATTGCATGAGAAACTGGGACATATGCTTTGGATTTTTTTAAAGTAAAAAAGAAGTAAAGTGAAAATTGTCCTTGAACCTCACATTATTTATGTTGTGTACATTATTGCTCGTCAGTAGCATTCATGTTGCAAAGCCACTGTTCCTGCGAGTTATTCCATATTCTATGAAGTGTGTCAAGGAACCAATTAGTGTTAAACCATTTCTACAAAACAGCTAATGAATAACATTACAAAAAGATCAAATGCAGTGAATGCTGTAAATCTGAAATAAAAGCAGAAAATGCTGGAAATCATTCTTCAGCCTTAAAAAAGTACCTGGATGAGCACTTGAAGTGTCATAACATTCATGCCTATGGACCTAGTGCTGGAAAGTGGGATTAGTGTTAATTTAGAGCATTTTTTTTGGCAGTAGACTCAATGGGATCAAAGCTGCAAATGTGTTGCTGGTCAAAGCACAGCAGGCCAGGCAGCATCTCAGGAATAGAGAATTCGACGTTTCGAGCATAAGCCCTTCATCAGGAATGATCAAAGATCTCTTCTGTGCTATATGATCCCACATTTCATTCAAACCCTCACAACATGAAGAAGTATTTAGATGCACACTTATGATGCCTCAGACTAAGGGCTAAATGCTGGAAAGTGATGAGAATGGTTAGATTCATGTTTTTGACATGACAAGCCACAAGGTACTTTTCTGTGCTGCAAACCTCAAAGATTCTTTGACTCTGTGAAATTCTTAGAGGTCTGGCAGCTTCTGTGATGAGAGAAACAGCATAAATGTTTTAGGTCAATGACCCTTTGTTAGGACTTTGTTTTGCCATCAGATATTGTTCTGCATGATGAGCTCAGGATGGTCACACACCAGTTGTAGAATCAGAATCAAATCCTTTTGGAACATCTTCGAAAAGGTATTTGGTGCCAAAAGAACCGCATGTGCTGTAATTTCCAGCCTGCACCATTGGGAATCACATTATCCGTGTGAACCTGTGTGTTCATTCCAAAACATTCCCCTCTCTGGATATTCAATGCATCAGGAGTCTCCATTGCACACAACAGTGGAAGGTGAATTGCAGGATATTGAGGCTGTATCGTAGTCCAGACTGGTAGGAGACCAACACAAAGGCATTTATGGTTATAGTCATCTTTTACAACCACTAGCAGTGCATCCTTACTCTGCTCTAAGGCTATAGCTCAGCCTGGATGAGGTGGTGGATTTCAGTCAGCACCTGTCAGCATCAGTTCTGTGGAGGCATTATACATACAGTTCCATGCTCAGTTACATTATGAGTTACATCAGTGGCGGCCAAACCCTGCAACCAATTTGTGGGAAATTTGAGCTAAGAGAAGCACCTCGATGATAAGGCTTTCTGTTAAAAATCCTTCTCTTCTTCCTCTAAGTTTCCTTTGCATATTCTCCCTATGATGTTGCAGGTCAAGAGGGTTAGAGAGTATAGCACCAAGTTTTAAGTAGAAACTGAAGACAGAACAAAGTCTTCAGCATACATTAACTCCACTCCCTGTAGATTTCACAAGCTTAAACAGTATAGACCACCAAATCCTTTCTCAGCAACAGCCAGTTTAAGTAAATTAACAGCCACTTATGGTTGTTGATCCCTTTAAATAAAGCTAGTGAGGGGGTCTTCCTGCAGTTGAACACATGTTCAACCGTGCAAAATCAGAAGAGGGAATTAGTTCAAGCACTGAGATTAAAAATTACATTGTTTTGGTCAAATTTGGATTACATACTAACCACATTAAGATCAGTGTATTCTGTGTAATTCTGGCATATATTCAACATAACCAAGAGTGTGTCCAGCGCAGTGATGATATTACATTGAATTTGAAACACAACTTGTTCTGCCAAAAATATGGGTGTACTTTGTGTCCTGTGTGTCTCAGAGAGGATTCTTTACAGCATCATAGAATTATTACAGCACAGAAAGACAAATCCACTGTGCCCAATCTGCTGTCTTTTGTCCTACATCCCATAACACCATTTCTATCCAAGTGATCATCAAATGCCTTCTGAGTGCCTTAACCAAACCTGCCTCCATCCTATTTTTAGGCAGTGTCTCCCACATATTAACTATTTGCTGTGTCAAAAAGTTTTTTTTCCCTCACATCACCCTTATTTCATTTGCACATCATCACTTTAGGAAGACAATGGCTTAGAGGTATTGGCAGATGGTGGAATTTGGATTCAATTCAAAATCGGGAATTAAGAGCCTAATGATGACTATGAAGCTGGTGTTGACTGTCAGAAAAAGCTAAAAAGGTTCACGAATGTCCTTCAGGAAAGAAAATCTGCCATCCTTATCTGGTCTGTCCTCCATGTGACTCCAGACCCAGAGCCATGTGCTTCACTCTTAACTGCCCTCTGGGTAATTGGGAGCGGGAAATAAACGCTAGCCTGCCAGCGGCACCCCCATCCTGTGAATGAAGTAACAAAATAAATCTGTAGATGGGAACAACTTCTCCCTATTTACTTCCCAGTCCACTTATGATTTTGAAAATCTCCTATTAAGTTTCCTCTCAGATCTTCTCTTCGAGGAGACCAGTCCCAACTTCCTCAATACATCCTCAAAACTGAAGTTTTTCATTCATGGAATGACATTTGTAAATCACTTCTCCACTCTTTCCAATTTTTCCTACAATGTGGCACCCACAACATATTCCAGCTGAAGTCTGACAAGTGTCTTATTCAAATTTATTGTCGCCTCCTTGTTCCTGAGCTTATGCCTCTATTAATAAAGCCAAATCGGTTATGAATTTGGCAGGAGGCTCATGCCCCACTACTCCACAAGCCATACCAAGTGTAAATATCTGACTCAATCATCAAAAATGGTAAAATTGTTTCTCTTAATTACGGTTGACTAGAACAGAAGAAACTTCCACCAGTATTTTTCAATAAACTCAAAAACAGTATGTTTATTACAGGCAAAGGATTCTCCAAACAAAGGGCAAAGTGATTATCAACTTAGTTATTACAAAAATTAAACAATATCTCCATTAATCCAAAACATACACACATTCATAAGGAGCTAGGACGAGATTCATACACAGTTCTGCACAGCAATGGTGATTGAAAGGACAATGAAAATCTGATGGACCAAGAGTCTAAACTAAAAGGGTACAATCAGATGATATTCTCATAGCTTTTCTGGTCTCATATCATTTTACTGTCAGTCACAGAATGGTGAGAAATCTTCAAACCAGATTTCAGATATGGAAACTCTAGATATTTGACACTTTATCTATGAGGTACCCTTCCACTGATGCCCTCATTTGCCTGGCTGAACTGGTCCTCACCCTTAACAACTTCTCCTTCCAATCGTCCCACTTCCTCTCAACCAAAGGGGTAGCCATGGGCACCTGCATGGGCCCCAGCTATGCCTGCCTCTTTGTCGTGTACGTGGAATAGTCCATCTTCTGAAGTTACACCGGCACTTGCCCCCAACTGTTCCTGCGCTACATCGATGACTGTATTAGTGCTACCTCATGCTCCCACGAGGAGGTCAAACAGTTTCATCAACTTCACCACCACCTTTCATCCCGACCTCAAATTCACCTGGACCTCCCTCCCTTTCCTGGTTCTTTCCATCTCCATCTCCAACAACCGACTAACCACTGACTCCCACAGCCAGCTAGATGACACCTCCTCCCACCTTACCTCCCGTAAAAACACCATCCCTTATTTCCAATTATTCCACCTCCACCTCTGCCACATCTGTTCCCAGGATGACCAATTGTACCTCAGAAAATCCCAGATGACCTCCTTCTTCCAAGATCGCAATTTCCCTTCACATGCGGTCAACAATGCCCTCCAGCACATCTCCTCCACTTCCCGCACCACTGCCCTTGAACCCCAGCCCTCCCAACACAACAAGGACAGAACTCCCCGCCTGGTCCTCACATTCCACCCCAACAACCTCCACATACATGGCATCATCCTCCGCCACTCCTGCCACCTACAAACAGAGCCCACCACCAGAGATATATTTCCCTCCCCACCCCTATCAGTGTTCCAGAGAGACCATTCCCTCCATGATTCCCTTGTCAGATCCATGCCCCCAGCCAACCAGCACCCCACTCCCGGCACCTTCCCTTGCCACTGCAGGAAGTGCGAAACCTATGCCCACACCACTCCCCTCACCTCTATCCAAGGCCCCAAAGGATCCTTCCACATCTGACAGAAATTTCCCTGTACCTCCACCAATGTCATCTACTGTATCTGTTGCACCCGATGTGGTCTCCTCTACATCAGGGAGGCAGGACGCCTCCTTGAGGATCATTTCAGAGAACATCTCTGGGACACCTGCACCAAACAACCCCGCTGCTAGTGGTTGAACACTTCAACTCCCACTCCCACTCCACCAAGGACATGCAGGTCCTGGGCATCCTCCATCGCCAAACCCTCACCACCTGATGCCTGAAGGAAGAACACCTCATATTCTGCCTTGGGACTCTGTAACCACAGGGGATCAATGTGGATTTCAATAGTTTCCTCATTTCCCTTCCCCTCACATTATCCTAGTCCCAAGCCTCCAATTTGGCACCACCCTTCGGACCTGTCCATCACCTTTCCCATCTATCCGCTCTATCCTCCTCTTCAACCTATCACCTTCTCCCTCATCTTCATCTACCTATCGCATCCTCAGCTAACTTTCCTCAAGCCCCACCCCCTCCCATTTATCTCTCAGCCCGCAGCCCACAAACCTCATTCCTGATGACGGGCTTATGCCTGAAATGTTGATTTTCTTGGATGATCTGCTGTGCTTTTCCAGCACCACCCTCTTGGGTTTATCTATGAGCACCCAGTACAAAAAGTAGTGCAATGTTGGTCTGAGGCAATGGAAGGTCTACAGAACAGCTCAGAGTCGGTGGATTGGTCCCATAGTAAACCCATAGAAGACTGCATGCTGAAAAAGTGAATCCAAATGCTCACCAATCAGAAACCATGGATGAACTGAGAGATCCATGCCTTATCCGATTAGAATCACAGAACACTGCAGTGTGCAAGTGGGCCATTTGGCCCATCAAATCCACGGAAAATAATCCCACCAGACCCAACATCCACCCTAACCCTGTAACCCTGAATTTCCCATGACTAATCCACTGCACATCTCTGGACACTGTGGACAATTTAGCATGGCCAATCCACCTAACGTGCACATCTTCGGACCTTGGGAGGAAACCTGTGCAGACACTGGGAAAATGTGCAAATGCCACACTGACAGCTGCCCGTCAGTGAAATGATGTCACCTATCCCAACAGCCTCGGATGCACCTGTATCCACGATCATCCCCGCAGACATCAGATCGGCCTTCTTGAGATTGAACCCAGAGCAAGTGACTGGCCTGGGTGGTGTCCCAGCAGTGCGCTCAGATCCTGTGTGAACCAGCTGGCAGGAGTATACGCAGACATCTTTAACCTTTCCTTACTATAATCTGAAATTCTTACCTGTTCCAACAAGACACTCATCATCCCAAAGCCAAAGAAAAATCATGCAGCATGCCTCAATGACTACTGCCCGTTGGCTCTGACTTCCATAATTATGAAGTGCTTTGAGAGGTTAGTCATGGCTCACATCAACTCCAGCCTACCAAACTGTCTTGAAAACAACAAACGCTGGAGATCACAGCATGTCAGACAGCATCTATTTGCAGAGAACAAGCTACCATTTTGAGTCTGGATTCTCTTTCCAAATTGCCTTGGTTCTTTGCAATTTGCCTGCCAACGCAACAGGTACACAGAAGATGCTCATCCCTGGAACATCTGGACAACAAAGATACCTTTGTCAGGCACCTACTTATTGACTACAGTTCCACCTTCAACACCACAATTGCAAACAAACACATCTCTAAACTCTGAGAGCATCTTAAAAGGACTTATACACTTAGTGGTAAGGTCCTAGGCAGTGTTGCTGAACAAAGAGTGCAGGTTCATAGCTCCTTGAAAGTGGAGTCACAGGTAGATGGGATAGTGAGGAAGGCGTTTGGTATGCTTTCCTTTATTGGTCAGAGTATTGAGTATAGGAGTTGGGAGGTCATGTTGCAGCTGGTTAGGCCACTGTTGGAATATTGCTTGCAATTCTGGTCTCCTTCCTATCAGAAAGATGTTGTGAAACTTGAATGGGTTCAGAAAAGATTTACAAGGATGTTGCCACGGTTGGAGAATTTGAGCTATAGGAGAGGTTGAATGGGCTAGGGCTGTTTTCCCTGGAGTGTTGGAAGCTGAGGGGTGACCTTACAGAGGTTTATAAAATCATGAGGGGCATGGATAGGATACATAGACAAAGTCTTTTCCCTGGGTTGGGGGGAGTCCAGAACAAGAGGGCATAGGTTTAGGGTCAAAGGGCAAAGATATAAAAGAGACCTATGGGACAACATTTTCACACAGAGGGTGGTACGTGTATGGAATGAGCTGCCAGAGGATGTGGTGGAGGCTGGTACAATTGCAACATTTAAGTGGCATTTAGATTGGTATATGAATAGGAAGGAGTTTGTGGGATATGGGCCAGGTGTTGGCAGGTTGGACTAGATTGGGTTAGGATATCTGGTTGGAGGAGCAAGCGTGCTGTACATCTTTATGACTCTATGACTCGGACTCTGCTCCCTGCTTTGTATCTGAATCCTTGACTTTCTGACCCATAGGCTGCAATCTGTAAGAATAGGCAACAAAACCTCCTCCACCATAATCCTCAACACCGGTGCCCCACAAAGGTGTGAACTCAACCCCCTACTGTAATCCGTATACACTCTGTCGCCTTTTGACTGTGTGGCCAAATTCTGACCCAACTCCATTTACCAGTTTACTGATGTCACCACCATTGTAGGTCACATCTCAAACAACGACCAGACAGAATACAGGAAAGAGATTGAGTGCTTAGCGGCATGGTGTAAAGACAAAATCTCTCTATCAACATCAGCAAAATTAAGGTGCTGGTCATTGACTTCAGGAAGTGGAGTGGAGGACACGCCGCTGTCTGTATCAATGGTGCTAAGGTGGAGACAATTGAGAGCAGCAAGCTCTTGGGAGTGATGATCACCAAAAATCTGTCCTGGTTCACCCATGTCAACATGACAGTCAAGAAATCACAACAACATCTCTACTTTCTCAGAAGGCTAAGGAATTCGGCATGTCCACAAGAACCTTTAATAATTTTTATAGATGCACCATAAAAAAATCATCCTATCCGGACACATCACAATGCGATTTGGCTTATTCTTCCCAAGACTGTAAGAAACTACAGAGTCGTGAACACAGCCCAGTCCATCACGCAAACCAACCTTTCATCCACTGACTCCACCTTTACTTCCTGCTGCCTCAGGAAAGCAACCAACATATTCAAAGACTCCTCCAACCCCAGCTATACTCTCTTCCACCCTTGTCAGTTTGCCAGAAGATATAAAAGTTTGAATACAGATACAAATAGATTCAAGAACAGTTTCTCCCCCGCTGTTATCAGGCTTTTGAACAAACCTCTCAAATGTTAATTCTGCTCTCTCTCTCTCTCTCTCTGCACCTTCTCTGCAGCTATAACACTGTATTCTTCACTCTGTTCTGCTACCCTGATGCACTCTGTATGGTATGATCTTCTTGTACAGCATGCAAAACAACACTTTTCACTGTACCACAGTACATGTGACAACAATAAATCATTCAAACTCAATCAAAAACGTTATCAGCGTTCTTCAAACTAACTGCTTCACTGAGAGAGATGTAGACCAGTGAGGCTTTCATCTCCAAGCTTTGACTCTTACAAGCACTCCTTGTCCTTAAAAGCTTCAAGCAATTGACCAAGTTTCTACTATTGAAAAAACACCCATTAACTCAGTCTGGAAGTTGTTACTAGGTGACAACAGCAGAAATGCATTATGGTTTTTCGGGTTTGTTTGCTCAACAATTAAAGCAATAAAACTCCACCCTTATCTGTCTCTAAAACTTTGCTGGACACTATTTTTCAAGATAACTTTTTGTTTGTAGACAACAAAGAGACCACAATTTCCTTTTGACTTTGCACTTCAAAGCAATCACATGATAAATCCTTTGTAACCCGATAATCTCCAAATGTCCACATCTAGTTCCCATAGCCCACAAATATATGCATACCCAATGGATCCGACTGATTGAAAAGACAAGCTGTACTTGTCCAGCTCACACATGCAATGGCCTCTATCAAGGGTCTACACCAGGAAGGATCTCCAATCGCCATTAAATGCAGGTCAAAAGCATGGGAAATGTCTCTGGGCAGCATGAAATGGAAAGAATGGAGATAGCTGTTCTTTCACTGTTGACCACAAAATCATGGCACTTGTTAAGGTGACAACTCAATGAAATTCCCTTGTCATCACAGTAATAAAGATGGTGGAACTTAGACCAACACAAATGTAACCTTGTTGAGCACTAATAAAGTTAGCTTCTTGCTTTCAAATGTGTCTTTCATGTCTGATTTTCCTTTTCTTTCTCTTGAAGGTAAAGGTCTATTCTGAGAGGTGGTTGCTTAATGTTAGCAGCCAACGTAACTGTGAAATCATTCCAGTCAAATTGAATACAACCTCATTCAGGACCGGAACTTGAGGCAGGAATTGCCTCTTCTAGTCCAGTGACATTACGAGTGGTATTTTCAGCAACATTTTGATTGAAATTAACAAATTCAGCATTAACGTTATCATCCATATGACTCAACATCATAATATACAGCAGTTTTGATAGTGACAACATCACCAAAATCTGGTACTTTTGGATGCAAATCAATCCTTTCCAATATGGTTATACACAAAACTAATATCACTGCACGTTAAATTCAAGCTCCTATAGTAGACACATGCAGTTCAACACCAACAGCTATCAAGCCCTGTTTCACATCACACTGCAGAGCTGTGTTACAATGAAGTATTCAGCGTAGTGCAGAGCACATTCACACTCATATGGAGAATAAAACAAAGTATTTCACTCTAATCAGAGCTTGAGTTTCAAATTCATGCTTGCCTCAGGCCACCAAAAAGCAATTATATTGTCTACTGATAATGCAGGACATGGATATGACTGCGCTTTATGTTTAGAATGACTATACGGCATAATGGCTGAGCCTCTGCCCCGAATAGAATATTTGCTACTGACTTCACAGTTTAAAGTCTAAGTATTTATGTAAACTGAGTGACCTTATTTTTGTTCCAAGAGCCCTGATTCTGATCCTTTGAATGGAGAGCAAACTCAAACAAATTGGAGTTCTTTATACTTAGTATAAACTAAATCCAAAACATTTCCTGTGAAAGTTCTGTGAAATTAAACAATGCTGTTTGCCATGTCAAAGCTAACATAAAACATTAATATTGTCATTTGAGTGCATTTAGATTTGAAATATTAATAGAAATAACTGTGTTAATATGTTTTTATCACGTTTCAATATTGTTTAGCTGACGAAATCTTTTGCTTACTGAGCTAAAAGTAAAACATGATATCTGCAATTAGCTGTTAAGCCAAATAAACTTTGTCCTTAGACTTTGTCAAGCTGAGAAATATTTGAAATGGTAGTAAACTTAAATGTCAGTTCAAACGCAATTGCTGGTGTAGCCACGTTAAAAATTTGGTGGTTTTGAAACCATTCCCAACTCGAAAAACGGATGCAAACTGAGTAAACGGCTGCACAGTTCAGGCATCTGTTATAATTTGATACACATTCATACATTGTGGTAAGAAATGTCTCTCTTGTGTACTCATTATGACAAATTATGTAGTCATCATTATCCAGAACATTCGGAATCAAATAAGGATTTTAACTGTAAGACAAATTCATTGCTTTAAACATGATCATTTGATTTGTCCTTTTCATTTTGCTTATGCTGTTCTGATTTAGTATGCATTTACTGAATCCTCTTGCAGAGTTGGTGCAACCAATTGAAAAATTGACCTGCTGGAAGTAGTGCAAACAGAGGTAGAAAGGAATCCTCCTCTCCATCACAGCAACATTTCTTACTAAGACAGTGGCTTTCAGCTAAAATGGAAAGCAGGCAATTAGTTGTGTATCTAGAGTGTTATCTTTTGTTCTTTGCTGAAACTGAGAGTCCTGGCTCAATATACACCAAGAATTAAAGTCAAGCACTAAAACCAACTAATATATTGTTATTTATTTCACACACACACTTACAGACATAGAGGTTTTGTTTTGCTCCACAATCGATTCACTAATACCAACAATCAAATAATAGTGAAAAGACTTGTGTTTGTCCACAAAGGAAGTGTTCTTGTGGAGTGGTATAGAGCATGCAGCTCTGTCCTTTTACCACAACTTGAAAGTCTCTCTGAGGGTTGCAAAGCTTTTAAGTGAAATGAGTTAAAGCCGCCTTGATTCACTGCCAGGTAAGCATTTGTCCCAGGCACATATTGCCAACCATTCAGCACTCAGTTGGTATAATTTATGGATAATTGCTACAAGCAAATGTGGAAGTATTATTTCGAAGCTGGACTTAAGAGTCAATGCGCAAGCTTCTTATTGTCATATTAAATTTATGACCTGATCTGAGTTGGTTGTGCATTTGGTTCACAAAATGGAGAAAAGTGCCTTCCCATAAAACTATTCCCTCTCATTTTCGTGAGAACAAAAATTTATTCCACGTTTATAAATAAGGATCTGGATACTTGAATACAAGTTTTCTCTGAACTGAAAATATCTTAAGGTAAGTAAGAACTTCTTCCTAAAGGAGCCATATTGCAACTTTGGTATTGCTTCATGAAAAGTTTCATTACTTCAAAAACTTTCTTAGACTCAACAAAGTGACTCATAATTTGTTCGCATCATAAAAAGGTATGAGCGACAATCAAAAAGGATAGATTTAATACCTTCATTTTCCAATCAAGTTTTCTACCTTTGAATTTCCAATATAGTGCATTAGCAGGTATTTTACCCTGCTAAAGCCAAAATAGATTAAACAAGTTCTGTTCCATTTTTAATCATGATTTAATTAAATTCTTTCAGTAAAGCTGAAAGAGACACAATTTACCAAAGCTATATTTATCTTGCCCTCATCAGGACATTTCATAAGAATACAAATCCAAGGTAAAAACCGACATTTATGCTGCATGAGAAGACAGTACTGATTGGTAAGCAAAAGGATTTTGATTGATAGAGGTACTGCCGTGGAGAATGCACTCCTTAAAGCTGATTGACAGTGAACAGCTGATGTCAATGATTCATCAACATCTGTAAATTCCCCTCCAAGTCACCCACCATCCTGAACTGGAACTATATCACTGTTCCTTCACTGTCAATGGGTATAACTCACTGAACTTCCTCTCTAATGGCATTGTGGCTGGACCTACACTGAATATTTTCCCAGGTTGCCCCCACTCCCTCTTCTAATAGGAATGTAATAGGTTTCCTTCTGAAATGTTGTTTAAGTTATTTGTATTTGTTGTCCAGTGTTTTGTTTGTCAATTTTCACCTCTAATTTATTTCTGTGATTTTGCTTTTTAATCTGAGAAAATGCCATTGGATCTGAAATATTAGCCAAACCAGCCTCTCACCATGAATAATACTCTCACTCTATAAATTCAAAATAAATCCAACCAGCAAGATGGAGGCTAAGATTACAGTGTACAATTGATGAACCCGCTGTTGAATGCAGCCCTGAATTTGGCACTGCAGCCCAATTCACCACACTCTTGAGATGGCATTGACCAGTGCAGCATCATCCAACCGTCTCTGATGGTTGTCTGGGAGGAGAATACCTCTTAATTCCACAACCTCAGCGGCAAGGACTTGCACATCCCTGTCAGAGAAACGTACTGCCAACCTTCTCTTCTCACCATCTCTCTTCTGTTTCCAAAAAAAATCAGCAGGGCAGCTGTGAAATGGCAGCACTCCTCTGGGTGTACTGCAGGCCTTCCTAATGATGCAGACCCAAGGGACACTGACCTTAGGGCAGACATTCACTGGTTGGCAAGTTCCTCCACATAGTAAGATGAAAATTGGACATAAAAGACACCACAGGGGTAGGGTTGGCACTTTTTGCATGTTTGGTGAGATGCAAAAAGAAAACTCACTGGGTGTCATTGGGAAATTCCACTCAAAAAACTCAAAACCATAAGGTTCAGCCCATGCTACAGTTCCAGAGTCCAACACTTCCATTGTGAAAGAAATAGTGCATAGATATCAGAGATTTAGCAAGCATAAGTATTAACAATTTTGGAATGAATTCTTGTGAATCGGAAGAAATAAAAGCCCAATTACTGTTTAAAATTTGCAATGTGTGAATAGCATAAGTTTGATCAAGCATTGTGATCCTTTTGAACAATTAATTATGGTTAGCCTCACTGAAATTGCTTGCTGCAAATCAAGCCCCTCTATTCCCAGAATCATCACAAAAGTTAACCATTTTAAAAAGTACCCAGAATTCCCCCATTTATTTGTCTTTTTGATGCAGGTTGACAGAACACATGGAGAATGTTTCTATATTTAACAAAAATTATCATTTAATACAAAATATGGATTCTAACTACAGATAAACAAAAATGAACCATCAGCATTTAACTCTGACTAGTTAAAGTTTAACCCACCTCTAAATTCCCCTTCCACACACACATATAGACAGATACACAAAAAGATAGTGGTTGTAAGCAGAGGGAAAGATTGAGAAGGCAATGCAGTGATCCCTTACTGAGATGAATCTCTTGCTGATCTGAATGCTGCTTCTTGATCTTCCTTTACCAGGTGCTTTCACTTATTTGCAAGAGGCACAGGATGGCTGGTTCACACTTATGAAAGACTCTACATATTAAAAATCACTGACTACAACAACTGATGAAGGGAAACAATTTTCAGACTTGTGATGCCTTTTTCATTGAAGATTTGAAACACAGCTCATTCCCTTCCAGAGATCCAATGGCTTTTGCTGAAACATTCACATGTCCAAGCTTTTTGGTTACCTAGGAGGTAATCATATGGTTGTTGGTCAGCAAGGGGCCTTTGTAATGGATAACTGGTCACCAGTCTGCAGGGCAATCAGCTACTTGTTGTCAGCCAAATCTTTGACTGTAAACAGCTCCCTGGCTCTAACTAAACCCCACTGCTTGAACCAACTGCCATATAAATAGCATTTACAATGAGTGTTGGGTAACTTGTTTTTAAAAAAGTGCAAGTCCATCAATAATCCTGGGCTTTTATACCAGTCATTTTTCCCATTTCAGTACACAATTAGTAATGCAGAAAATTAAGATGATACTGTCTTCTGAATCACATCACTCCAATATTTTCCTTTAAGGCCGAACGATATTATCATGTCACAATAAACATTGGTTTCAATGGCTGAAGTCGTCACATTGGATCAGTTCTGTATTTTATTGGCTGGTTCTGAGAGTTTAAAATACCATATACTACATTCATCACGAAATGTCCAAATGTGCCTACATTGCGATTGCCAAATACTGCATAGTTTCAAATGACAGATATGAGCTTGAAGTAAGGTACGACAACAATATTACATAAAGAATTATCTTATTTTACTACGATGACAAAGTGCCAAGTAAAATTACAGTCTGACAGTCACGAATCATTGAAAAATAGCACATTTGTCTGTTTGAAGTTGCAAGGTGTTCCTGAACTATAAATTGTAATGTTGACTGCCCTGATCAGAATTATTTAGCCCTTCAAAATTATTTAGTACCTTCTGTACTCCATTCTTAGTTATTTGTAGCATTCATTGCAGAAACCAACACTAAAGACAACCTCAAGATTCTAAACAAAATAAATCATCTATAGTTGTTGTGGTTCTGTTCATCTATAGGTTATGACACTTTTTGAATCCTTTCAGGGCTCCAGGCTTTGTAAATAAACACTGCGCTCAGAATTACATTCTACACTAAATTAGAGCACTCCTTCAGGACATTTCCACTGTGCATATCTTTTCATTCATGTTCACCAAATAACATTTGATCTTCTGAACAATTCTATCCCTCCTTAGATATAAATAAAGTACCAGATGGCCTTGAATGAAAGGCTGGTTAATGGACTGTGGATTCTGTTTTATTCCAATTATTGTTTCCTAGCCTACAGCTAAAATACATGAACCATGCTACCATGCACATATCTCCCCATGTGGGCTTAAGTAGTATTTGACACAATATAAAGTATAGAGACTGAATTAATTAATTTTGCAATGTATGTATGTGTAGATGGTCAATTATTAACTTTAGCTATCTATTCAATTAGTAATTTATAATCTCGATCTGATTCGAGTTGGTCTTTGACACTTTTTATCCAAACTGAAACTGACGTTAAATGACCTAAATGCAACATGAAATTTATTGACATGGTTCCAAATTTGTTACATAGCATTAAAATGGATATACACTACAGAAACAGGCCATTCGTCCCTCTAGTTCATAATGGTTCTGTGAGCCTTTTCACATCTTCCCTTATCTAAATCTGTCAGTGTAACCCTCTAGTCTTGGTTTTATCATGTCATTGTCTAACGTCCCTTTCAATGTGCGTATACCTTTTCACTTCATTTATTCCCCATCATTCTCACCACTCTTTGAGAAAATACATTTGTTCTGAATTTGCTATTGAAGTTTTTGGTATCCATGTTATAATGATTGCTTGTTCTCCTCAACAGTAGAAACAATTTCTCCATATTCGCTCTATCAAAATATTTCACAAAATCATAACTGTTCCACACAAAAAGCTATTCAGCCCAATATATCTTTGCTGATTCTCTATAACAGCAGAACAACTAATTCCACTATCCCAGAGTTATCAAGGTGACAAGATAGGTATAGTTGGGGCCCGCAGTAATTAATTCAACCAGAGAGAGCCAAAGGAATCTCTTTCAGCATTCAGTTTTCCCTAAAAGGTGATGAGATTTTGCCACTGTTATTCTCCCAGAAAATCTACATAAAAAATTATGACAGCAAAGTAAAGATGAATTTCCTATAATCGATCTTAATTTTTCTTTAATTACAAGTTTTCTTTGTAATTTCTCACTAGTTAACTTAAACTATTACTCCTTTCTTCCCTTCATTAATTAACTTACATCTTTTTGAATGTTTTGAATGAACTGAAAGTTATGACAAATGGGAGACTGGTCAGCGGAGTAAAAAAGCTATTGAGGACTTGAATGATAAACAGAGTATGGGTGGAAATGGAAGCAGGTAATGTTACAGAGTTCACAGCTTCATAACAGCACAGAAGGAAGTCATCCACCCCACTGAGTCCATGTTAGTCTAATCTATTCAGTCACCCTCATACTCCCACTTTTTCCCAATGCCAGGGCAAATTCATTTTCCTCAAATGTTCATCGAATTATCTGCATTGATCATCATTACTTCCACCACCAAGGTAGGCAATGTCTTTCACTCACTGCGAAAAAATATTCAATCTTCTAAGCATCCACTGAACTCTTGCTTAAATCCTTAAATCTGTGCCCTTTATATCTTGTATTATCTGCTAATGGAAACAGCTTTTCTTTGTCTGTTGTAATCGGTTAAATCTCCCATCACTATCCTTTGTTACAAGGAGAACAACACTGGTCCCTAATCTAACCATCTTTAAAATACCCCATCACTGCAGCCATTGTGATAATTCCCCCTCACACCTTCACATTTTATGGTGACCAGAAACAAACTCAAAACTCTGATTGTGGTCTCACCAGAGCTTTATAAAGGATCAACATGACTTTGCTGTCTTTGTACTCAATACCTCTATTTATGAATCTCAGCTGCTTTGGTACTCACTTTTTCAATATGTGCTCGCACTTCAAAAATCCGCTGACATGAACCTCCAAGTCTCTCGGTTCCTACAGTTATTTTTTTAGAATTGAATCATCTCTTAAGCTATTGCCAAAATGGATTACCTCAGTGAAAAGTATCACTATTCTTAATCATTCCACCCATTCTGCCAATCACACCCACCCCTCACTTCACTTCCACACCAGGGCCTGCCTGATTAGCTCCAATGAGCACACCCCCTTGTTTCCTTCTCTGGTCTCCATTGTTGGGATTGGCCTCCACAAGCCTGCATATATTTTTTTTCTCACAGATTTTGTGTATTCTGCAAATTTTTAAATTATGTCCTCCACCCAAGTGTAGATCATAATGGAAATTAGGTAAAGCAGGTGTCACTGTCCTCATTCCTGGGGAACCCACGGCGTACCTTCCACCAATCTGAAAAGCACCAATTCAATACACTGCTTCCTGCCATTCAGCTGTTGCAAGGATTCTAAAATGGTGAATGCAGAAAACTGCATTAAGCTCACCCAAACGATGTCACAAGAACTTGAATGTGGAAAGGCAGAACATCTCTGGATCTTGAAAGGAACAGATCGAGCATATAGGTCTCACTCATAAACTCTGTAACAATGTCCAGCATGCATGACTTTTACTCGATTGCTATCATGCAATAAACTACATCCTGTTTAAGACAAGAACCTTTTCTCATTCAATTACCAAGTAGTTTTCTCTCCCACACTTAATAAAGCAGGCCCTGTTGATTACAACATAAAAGAAAGATGATAAAGTCAATTCTACCTCATGGGGGCCAAGAATCCAGTCAGTTCAGGCTTTATGATGCCAAGAATGGTCATTTGGAGATGTAATTTAGCTGAACCGTTACAACACCATATCCATGCTGCCACTGCCCCTTATTATTTAATAGGCTTCAACTTTGTTGGTGCAAATTAGATTATTTGTACTTCATGATAATTTATTTGCATTTCTTATTCGCAAGAATGATACTTTTTAAATGATAAATTATGATTATTCTCCTAACTAATCCTTTAGACCTTTCTTGTAATTGTATCCGGTACACTTTCCTTAATTGCCACACCAGGCAGTACCTGATAGTCCTTATTTTGCCAATCTTATTAATTAAAGTATTATGAACTTGTGCTTTTATCTACATCATTATAATATTCATAAAGCAGCAGTGAATACCTTTTAAATTTAATGCATTTGTTTCCTCAAATTTGTGAATGTAAGAATACATTCAGATTTGCTCACTTAACAGTGGCCCTGCACAAAAATTGCAACTAATGTCCCTTTTTTTTTCATTTAAACATATTCCCAATTATTGCAAAAAGCAGAATCACCATAAGAAATTGCTGTTGTATGCTCAATGTGAAAGATTTAAAGCGAATTTGGAATCTGTCATGAATTGTAAGAAAGCAATATGTGGAGAAATTAAAATACAAACAAGCACCAACTTGTTAATTTTTAGTGGTGAACAATATTACACAAAACAGACAGTTTTGAAACTAAGCAACACGAGATTCACATTTCGATGGTTCTGAAGATACAATGACCATATTTCCTGAGAAAGTATCTAAAATTCAGTTTGCAGGAAACAACGGTTCCTGAAACTACGGAAGTACATGGAAGGAAAAATGTAAAGATAACAAAATGTGCAGCATCCCTCAGAATTATTAGAAAACAAAAACAATTTTAGGGTGAAAGTGCTCTTCCAATAACCATTCCAAAATAATTAGTTATCGAATTCAAGTGTAAATGATTGCAGCCCTTATCCATTATTGTTCTACCGATTTGTTGACAATGTGGGAATTGATTTTCCGAGCATCAATGTGCCTTAGGTGCTTTTGAAATAAATTCACAAACTATTCTGCAGTTTTAACAGAACAACAACTATTTTATCATCAACAATCTCTAGGTTTGAGTCAAAGAGGTGTTCAGCACAGAAATAGACCCCTCTGTCCAACTCATCCATGCCAATCAGCTATCCTAACCTAATCTAGTCCCATTTGCCAGTATTTGGCCCATATCTCTCAAAACCCCTCCTATTCGTATACCCATCCAGATGTCTTTCAAATGCTGTAATTGTACTAGCCTCCACCACTTCCTCTGGCAGCTCAACCCATACATGCACCACCCTCGGCATGAAAAAGTTGTCCCTTAGGTCCCTTTTAAATCTTTCCCCTCTCATCTTAAACCTATGCTCTCTAGGTTCAGATTCACCCACGGCAAGGAAAAGACCTTCTCTGCTTACCCTATCCATGCCCCTCATGATTTTATAAAGTTAAGGTCAACCCTTAGGCTCCAACGGTCCAGGGAAAACAGCCACAGCCTATTCAGCTTCTCCCTATAGCTCAAATCCTCCAACCCTGGCAACATCCTTGTAAATCTTTTCAGAACCTACAGAAGGGAAACCAGAATTGCACATAGTATTCCAATAATGGCCTAACCAATGTTCTGTACAGCCACAACATGACCTCTCACCTCCTATGCTCAATGCTCTGACCAATAAAAGCAAGAATTCCAAACACCTTCTTCACTGTCTTATCTACCTGTGACTCCATTTTGAAGGAACTATGAACCACTTATCCTTCCTTCTCTCTCTTGGGGCACCACCTCCAAGTACTCTATTCACACCCTCCCTCACCCATTCTACCCAGGCAAAAGCATAAATACTACCCCTTCCCAGCGAGTTTCAGTTTTGAAAAAGAGTTATTGGACTCAAAACATTAACTTTATTTTTCTCTCTGTAAATGCTGCCAGACCCGCTGAATGTCTCCACCACTTTGTCTTTGTTTCTGTGTTTTTTTTTTCATTTTTATATTAGGCAACTATATTGTGTTGCCAGATTAATCATGCAAATAAATCAACTGGAAAGATGGCTTCTAAGTAACTCAGGTTATATATTATTAATATATAAGCTATGGGTTTAATAAAATTAAAGACCTGACATGGATGATGAAAAATGACAGAACTGAGAACAGTAAAAGGTCTTTACTGCAGAACACAAATAAGCAAAGATGAAGTATTTTCTTCAGCAATATCTTTAAAACAACATACATTAAATTATAGATATTTATTAAGATTACAAGGAAATACTAGGTAGATATGTTTTAGAGAGATGTTTGGAACTGCAAGTAAAAGAATGAGAAATAGTCATTAGTTACAAACTAAAATGGTGAGCAGATTGATTGAAGAGGTAATATATCCCACTTGTTGGACCAAAACAATAGTTTAATAATATAAATGTCAGTCGTTATAAAGATATGACAATAGCATTGACACTTTCCATGGCTCAACTAAATGCCTGCAGCTCACCACTGCAAGTTGGTCAGGAAAATATCTATCTTCTGTGGTTGACTGGATTGTTGTTGCAAACTTTCTGACTTATAAAATGGTGTAACGGAAAGGCGGTAGGTGAGGTCTTCCTTCTGCTCTGAAGCACAATGTGATCTCTTCCTACTGGGGGAATAATTGCTTTATGCTGTTAAGTTCAGTATCCTGCATTCAACACCTCATAATCTGTAAATAATCTTCTCATTTTAAGACACAGCAAAACAATAGTTACTTTCAGTATTTTTTTAAACAAACAACGGGCTGAAGTTCACCAGAAAGTGGCTAAATGTTTAAGAGTTTTACAGACAATTTACCCTCATGAACATACCTCATTAGCTATAACTCCCCTCAATACAGCTCCACTCATCCTGTCTTCCCTCTCACCAGAGACGGAAATTCTTGTTATTGCCAAGACCTCCTAGGAAATCTGGTAGGTGCCAATTTTAAAACCCAGTTATATGCCAGGTCAAACTCTGCCAGCCAGGAGTAGCCCTTCACACTGCATGTAGTGTGAGGAAAACCAAAAAAGAAAGGATTCGCAGGGTACATGAGTGGCACAGCTGACACTTCATTACAAATACAAGTGCACATTCATAAATGTACTGCTCGTTAAGTTGCAAACTGCAGAGATTACCTGCCCTTAGGATCACACCACCCTTAGTACCCTGTCTAAGGAGTGCTACTCTTTCTGCAATGCACAATGTAACCTTGAGCCTAACATGCCAATCATCAAATTTTACTGTCATGTTGATGTCAGAGTAGTTGTGACCATTAATGACCTCCCTCCCTCAGTAACCTATGTCTGTCCAGTGAACTATTGTCTCCACCTTTACAATTTGAGCTTCTATCCCCTTCACAATTGTCTCTTTTGCATCTCAACGTGCTGTCTCTAATCTCCACAAATGACCTCCCCAGCTTCCTTACGACAGCAGTGGCCTCTGATAACTCCCCATGACTTTCATTGAGCGTACCACCAAGATTGACCATGGCCTATCTCCCTGATCGACCTGGAATTGCAGTCCTGCCTAATAAGTGACCGGAACCCTGATTGATTTGGATGCACTGTTCCCATGGATTTATTAGGAATCCCCGGACTGGCTGCACTGGACCTGCAGCTTTGATCATGGCTCACTTCCTAGACTGTAAAAGTACTGGCCCATGACCCTTACTGTCTTAAGTGGCTTATTAACTATATCCAAACTCCTGGTCTGATTACGGACACTGCACTTAACTTACTGCGCCTTAACGTCTTGACTGAAGGTTGTTTTCCTTCGCTTGACAGATAACTATTTTTCCTAGTCTTTGAGACATGACCCTTTGGATGAAACACGTACAATTTCTCAGCAATGTAGAGTGCTGACACACGGTAAAGCTTGGTGCCACACAGTAGTATGTCTACCCCCTTGATGGATTACTGCTGACAACTGTGACAGACTGCCTGCCTTTGTGATTGCATGGGAAGCAATTCAAGGCAGAGGTACTGTGTGCCTTTCACTCTGGCTGAGGGGGAAAGGTGCAGAAAGTCAAAACAAGGCAGAGATACTATAAGCATTTAAATAGATGCAGAGTTAGTGAGTGTGAAAAGAGCAAGCAAGCAGTGCTGAGATGCATCCTGGTCCAATCTAAAACGGCTGCTTGATCCTGACGGCCAAGTAGCCTGGCAGCAGCTTTACAATGGTGCTGGTGTGCTTCAAAGCACAGTATTGAAATATAGAATGGTATTGTAAGTGGATCAGAAAGAGTGTGGCGAGGCATATCCAATGCTAATGTAGCTGGATGGGGTGTACGGGCATTCGCTGACAATGGAGAATGGCCTGAGGTTTTCAGGGCTTCTGTCCAAAATGGAGGCCCAGAGGAGCAAGCAGCGAGTTGAGGTTGCCAAGCACCCACTCTGACTTTCATCCTGAGAGCTACTGTTTGTTTCTATCCAGCAGGTGGGAGAATAAGTAAATGCATATTACTATTGCATGCAAGTGGATGCAAATAGACCTTGTCACTCACTAGTGAGATTCTCAGCTCACCATTTAGAACTTGGTTGATCGATTGATGCTGAGAATCTTATTTTGGACATTCTCACCCTCATTTCCAAAATGACTTGCCAATGTCTGCATCATTCAGGGGCTTTGGAAGGTTCCACACAATAAATCCATTCATATTTTAAGTTTTAAATAACAATAAATGAAAGAAGATTAACACGTCATTCCTCCCTTTAATGCCATGGGACTAAATGGGCACAATCTCACTATTGCATTTGTTGAGTAAACAGTAACAATGAGCAGAATTTTCAACTGTCTTGCTCACTGCAAGATAAAAGTGTTGAGACACCCATGTTGTCTCTGAGGAGGAAGGTGTGTTCTATTTTCTGCCTGTCGGATGCTTAAGAGGAGAGCAGTGGGACATTGTCTGGAATCAGGGCTCGAGGTGCTAAAGTCCTTCCCAACCGAAGATTCTGACTGACCAGAAATCCCAAGTACTGTGCTCAGCAGTGCCACGTGAAAAACATGGAATGCTATCCCGGAGACTATGGTGCAAGCTGAAGGCTAAATTGTGGGCGATGGAGGACATTTCTTGGTTCGGTGTTCATTGGAAGAGAGGGATTCAGAAAGAAGGATAGGGGTGACTCTCAGCAGCTACCCCCTTGCCTAAAGTACAAGCCCTTCATTAAGTCCTGTGAACATTTATTCCCAGCTGGGCTAATCCCAGCAGCAAGGTTAACCATGGGCCTTCCCATCCAGAACTTAATTTGGATGGAGTCAAGGGGATGTCATCTTCATCTGCTTTGCTTCCCCTAGGACCAGAAAATATTTCCCATTATTTTAGAGATCTTTACTAGATAATTAAGTGTTCTGAAGTTTCCTTATCATGCAGAAAAATACTTGAATGCAAATTCATTGTTTTTTTTAAAGGGTAGAAAATAAATGCCTAACACATGATTCATAGTCATTCTAAAATCTATACATTTGAGTCTAATTATTGCAAGAGGGATCCTTAAGATATATCCAATGACAACAATTCTCAGATATTTCTGAATCATTCATATTCATATTTGAATCCTACGTAATTATGTCCATGTAACATGATCAGGTCTGATCCCCTTAATAGAGCGCGTCAATAATTAGAGGACCATAGAGTTAAGGGAAGTGGCAGGTAGTTTAGAGGGGATTTAGGAAACAAACCTTCACCTAGAGGATAGGGATTTCTGGAAATTGCTGCCTGAAAGGACAGTAAGGGCAGGAGCCCCCACAGTGTTTAAGAGGACTTAGATGAACACTTGAAATGCAATGGCAGAGGAGGCACAGGCCAATGCCAGTAAATAGGATTAGATAAATACTGATGACTGGACTGGACACAAAGGACCTCATTTTGTGCTGTAGAACTTTATGATGCTATATTTACATTTATGAGATACCCATGCCACAACGTGCTCTTATCTTTCTTCTTGCTTTCCCTCTCACTTTGTCTAAGTTCAATCCCAACATCTGCAGTTGGTATGAAGGGGTCCTGCTCTATGGTTGATTCTATTGGTCTGGAAGACCTAGACGGTCGTCCCTCAAAGGCATTTGGTGGGCCTAGAGGGTCCAGACCTGTTGACAGTGTCCTGCCCAGCAGCAGGTTGTCCCCGACTGGAACTCCTGCAGGGGTTTACATCAGATAAACAGTAGGAAGGTGAAGGGGCCAGGCACTTCTGACGTATCCTGAATGGAAGCTTCTGAAGTTCTATTTGTGGCCTCTTCCTGTTCTGGGTGTCTGCTGGCATCACCAATTTTCCCGAGAGGAAGGAACACCTAGAGTGAGATCAAGTTCCCTTGTCCATGCATCTATTCAGAGAGAATGAGCATGCTGGACCCAGATCTCCATGCTGGCTGCTAATCTTTCCATGGACACAGTCAGCTAGATGCCAGAGCCAACAATATGGTACTGACAATGTCAGTGGACATCTCTGGCCTTCTATCCAGTTTACCAACTGCCTCTGACAAACCTGCTTCTTGTACCTCTGCTTTTTCATGGTATTACCAATGGCCAGGACCATGGAATGATCTTCATACAGGCGCAGTGCAGGTGTCTGGTCTCTGATAGTCCTGTGAGTTGTCAAACTCTTCTCCAGCCAGTTCCAGTACTTCTTTTCCACCCTCATTTAGTGTGAAGAGCCTCATATCTGTCAACCCTCGCCAACTGAGTGGATATGATGCATTCAATAATGATCATTGTAATCCGTGAACTTTGGTAAGATGTGTATGCAGAGGAAAAGATAGAGTGAGTGCTGTCCCTCTTAGTGTGAGGTAGTAGAGAGATTACAGTAGTACTTACCCCTGCAGAGTGCAGAAGATCATTGACCTTTTTTTCTGCACATCTGGGCATTGCTTTTTATGCCCTCGACATGGCACAGACCCGAGCTATTGTTTCCGTCCGGGCAGGCTAGCTCTGGTCAGCAGGGCAAAGCACTGCCCTCCCAAAATGCCATGCCATCCACCACCACCTCCAGGTCGCTGTCAATGAAGGAAAGAGCAAACATTCCTAAGTGTAGTGGCTTGAACACAAAATTGTGAAAGTAAGTTCCTGGCTTGCCACATGGGAAGTAGTGTGCAGCTGGGTGCCAATGAACTGAGCAAGGTCCAGGTAGCAGCAAGCACTCCTGCCTCTCTGCTGAGCAATTCCACAGGAGGGGTGGTGGAAGGCCCTGATACATAATTAGTGAGGAAAAGAGCAGGGGATTGTCTGAAAATAGTTGCCGTGTGCCATGGTGGGCTGGGCGCCATGCATCCCATTCAATAAATGACTGTCAGAAGTCACACGACACTATGTTATAGTCCAACGGGTTTATTTGAAATCAAAAGCTTTCATAGCTCACTTAATGAAGGTGCAGTGCTCTGAAAGCTTGTGATTTCAAATAAACCTGTTGGTTGATAACCTGGAATCATGTGACTTCTGAGCTTGCCCACTCCAATCCAACACTGGCATCTCCACATCACAATTGACTTTAACAGCTGAACTCTTAACTCTTTTACTCCTCTACTATGAACAGAATGAAGACCAACTCTCAGACACTGTCTTATAACGTCCCTTGGACTATGACCCCATCACTGAACATTGAACTCTTGTTTCCAGGACTGTTACTGACCTCATTTCCTCTAGAGATCTATGCTGCACAGCTCCTCACTTCATTGTCTCTCAGCAGAGCATTACCTGCTTCTGTCTACTTCATATCTCCAGCATCTGCAGTACATTGCTTGCATAGTCCCTTTAGGACCCCTTCCATTCCACTTTGTCTCAAAGCTGATAGACAAAAGTTCATATCCCAGGTATTCAGGCAACTCTACTTAGATTAAACATTACTACAGATGCATTGAAATTAAGCTTGCGTGTCCGTTTCTGGCTTGAATACTTACCGGGCCAGCCCCACCAATATGCAGGTAGCCTGTGATAATTAGCATAACATTGAATAACTCAAAACCCACTTCCTGGCATCAATTATGATGCCTCAATTTTATGATATTCTTCTCTTGCTGAGTTAGTTAAAGGAGAAGTCACAGTACAGGGTACTGTTAGAATTTAAACATGTTCCAGATGCTTATTTTCACGCCAAATTCAAAAGGTCTGCTTCCACAGGCAAGTTGTCACTTGCTATGAACTGAAACATCAGCCTATATACAAAGTAATCTGGTACAGTAAGTCACAGGGTGAACAAAGAACTCTTTTTACCAAAAGAGGTACTACACACTGTACAAGGTACCATAGTGGGCTCTTGATTTCCATGCCTGATGGACAAATAACTTTGTAATTTATAATAGGATATACAATCATTACGATCTTACTACAAGTCAAGTTTCTTAAAAGTAAAGCTGAACATGAGCAGAGCAAACCCAACATACCTGCTGGATCACAGCCTTCACTTGTATACCTTCATAGTTGCAAAATAATCAATGTCTCTCTGCAGTAAAAAGGGCATGGGACTGAAATCTTCATGCCAGCTGCTGATCAAGCTGCACATCGCAATAATACTACCTGGCACTGCCGGGACAAATAAAGAATCAAACAGTTATTTTAAAGTCTCACTAAGTTCTGAACATAGGTTCCAAAAACAGAAATAACTTTTCATAGAGTTCTACATTTCTAGCAAGTAAAGCTTGAGCCACTGACTCATGCAGGACAGTTTCAATCTGCACTGAGGCAGTCAAGGTTCTGCAAGACGGCCGTGACAATTGGTCTGAACGTTCCAGGTCTAAAGATGCCAAAAGAGGTCAAGCAGAGCTCCTGATCATGATCCAGTGACGCCTACTGGGAACTGTATGCTTTTGGCCAACAGTTGAGAACAGGATTAAAACTTCCTGTGATGCCTTACACAGAAGAAAGGCACATTGACAATCATTCTCTGTGCCCACACGTGCAGAAAAGGAAATCTCTGCAAGAGTTGCCAGAGCCACATAATTGTACTCACAGGAATTAACCCACTTCTGGGAAAAACTAAGTAAAGATAATTAAATTTAGAAAACAAAAATAATGATTTCTGAAATAGTTTTAGGAACTCTGGCAGGTGCTGAATAGCATACTTAGAGTCATAGAGATGTACAGCACAGAAACAGACCTTTCGGTCCATCTCGTCCATGCTGACCAGATAACCTAAATTAATCTAGTCCCATTTGCCAGCATTTGGCCCATATCTCCCTAAGCCTTCCTATTCATATACCCATTCAGATGCCTTTTAAATATTGTAATTGTAACAGCCTCCATCACTTCCTTTGGCAGCTCATTCCATAAACACAGCATCCCCTGCATGAAAAAGATACCCTTTAGGGCTCTTATATTTCTTTCCCCTCTCACCCTAAACCTATGCCCTTTAGTTCTGAACTCCCCCACCCCAGGGAAAAGACCTTGTCTATTTACCTGATCCATGCCCTCATGATTTTATGAACATCTGTGATGCCACCCCTCAGTCTCCGATGCTCCAGGGAGAATATTCTGCAATTTGCTTTTCCTTTACATGTTAAATCATTCAATAAAGATCAACAAAAGACAAATTTAAACATAGGATTCAACTTGTGGTGGTAATGCGCCCTTGCTATTTGAAGAAAAGTATGTTTTGTTTATTTTATTTATAAGGTGCAAAATATATTCTGTAAAATTATTGATGAATGTTTTAATTTCGATGCAATCGCACATGACTAGTAAAAAAAAACCTGAATTACTTTATTTATCAAATTAATGTTTGGAAATATACTGTAGTCATGAATAAACTCATATTTCATATGGAGAAATAATCTTCTGTGCATCTGGTATAAAGCAGTAGTTCGATCATACTACTACTTTTTTCACCTTGCATTTTAATGAGTCTGAAGCATCCTATGCCAATCTTATATCTTGTCACAACAGCTTTACCATGACTATTATGTTCCTAAACACAACTCTTTTCGAAGTGCCTGTTGCTGTCTTGCTGCCCTTGCAGCAGCCATTCCTTCTGTATCTTTTCTCTGAGTCAGCTCGCAAATATTAGTCCTCTGATCCAAATCTCTTTCTGTTCTAACAGCCCAGTTCATAACATTTGTGAAGAAACACAATGATCTATTTACACCCATATTTGGATTTTGATTACCTTGACTAGGCAAACAGTGGAACAGACCTGAGAAGCCTTCGATGATTCTAATTTGTCTGTTGCACTACTACAAATAGATAATGAATGTAGAAAGAATGGTACTCCATTATCCTTCAACTATATGATTACAATATACTTTGCATTTGCTGAACATATTGCTTGCCAACAGGGGAGGATATTATTCCACCAGAAAAAAAACAAGCTTTTTGCCTCAGAAGCAGCCAATAGTATGGGAAGAACAGAATATGATAACCTGTCAAATTCTCCCATGCTTAATTTACTGACTACACTCTAATTCCTAAATGAATCTCAATCTGCCAAAGAAAAACAGAATATGGTGTGCAGAGCAAACACAGTTTACATAAAGGACAATCAAGGACCACATTTGAAACAAAAACAGCAAGTGCTGAAGAAACGCAGTACACTTGGCAACATCAGTAGAGAAAAATAAACAATGTTAACATTTTAAGTCAAGTGATCCTTTGTCAAAAAGACAGGACCACGTTCTATGTTTTTTTTTGCTAAGATGCTTTTTTTAAACTAAAGCAACTACCTTTGCTTAACACATTCTTTTGAACAGCAAACATGTATTGCGTAATTTTGAAGAATATAATTCGTAGTGAAACAAAGCAGCCAACCACAATGAAGTTGTAATAATAGGCCCCAGTCACTCAAACAGCTAACAAGCCACTTAAACATGGGAGAAAGTTGGTGATGGATGTAGGAGGAGAAATAAATGTAGTCAACAATACTGTAGTTAAGTGTCTACTTTTCTGGCAAGTTCATAAAGTGTTTTTACTGACAAAAGCTGCAGATCTTTGTGAGCTATGTAACTGAGAAAACATTTTCGCTTCACATACAGACTGGCAAAGAAATGTATTTTACTTGGTTTTTCCAGTAAGTTCTCCAATTTACCACAATTATCTAGGACACTTTTAAGGGGAATTTCAGTGCCACAGAATGGACTAGACAATGTCATAGGGTCATAGAGTGGTACAGCATGAAAACAGACCCTTTGGTCGTGCTCGTCCATGCTGACTAGATTCGTCCATCCTTAATTAATCTGGTCCCATTTGCTAGCATTTGCCAATTTCCCTCTAAATCCTTCTTATACATGTAGCCATCAAAATGCCTTTTACATGTTACAATTTACCAGCCTCCGACACTCCCTCTGGCAGCTCATTGCATTCACTCACCATCCTCTGCATGAAAAAATTGCCTGTTATGTTTTTTTTTATCTTTCCCCTCTCAGCTTAAACCTATGCCCTCTAGTTTTGGACTCCTCTACTCTGGGGAAAAGACCATGTCTGTTTCCCTTATCTATGCCCCTCGATTTTATAAATATCTGCAACGTCACCCCCTCAGCCTCAAATGCTCCAGGGAAAACAGCCCAGTCTATTCAGCCTCTCCCTATAGCTCAAGCCCTCCAACCCTGGCAACATTCTTGTAAATCTTTTCTGAACCTTTCAAGTTTAACAACATTTTCCTTTAGCAGGAAGATCAGAACTGAATGCAGTATTCCAAAAGTGGCCTAGATTTGATTGCAAATTCAATTTAGACAATTGGTTGAAACTATTCTGAGAAACAGGTTTCACTCATAACCTTGTCCCTCAACTTAAAACTATCCTTAATAGGTGAAGTCACTCAGGTAGATCAAGAAATGGTAAATATGAGAAATACCATGCTACTACAGTTGAGGACACTCTGCTAATGATGAACTGTAGAGTGTAATTGGGATAAGAAAGAGGGCACTTTGTTGTTTGTCCAATGTGCAACCTTGTCCTACATACATGATGCTGATACTGGCAAGTCAACTGCTCTACTCTCCATCAAAAAACAATGTACAATATTTTAGTGCAGTGAAAGGCCTTCATGTAGTAAACTGTAGGTGATTAGGAAATTAAATTTGGCAAGAAACCACAAGAAAATATTGGGGTAAATTATCAAAAGCTTGATCAAAGAGAAAGCCTTTGAGAAGCATCAGATAGAAGGATAGAAAAGTAGAAAGGTTGAAGGAAGGAATTCCAGAAACAGATGAAGACATGGCAACTAGTGGTGAAACAATTAAATTTAAGGATGCGCAAGACACCAGTTTTACAGGAATGCAGATATCCCAGATATTTAAAGGATTGGAGAAGATTTCAAAGATTGGGAGAGGTGAGGCTCCGTAAAGATTCAAAACTAAGATGGTAATATTAAAATTGTAACACTGCTCAAATAAGATTCAATGTACATTATTGAGTATAGGGGTAGGAGGTGGTGAACCGGACTTGGACCAGGTTTCAACATGGATAGCAGAGTAATGGATGAATAAGGTTAAGGGCAGGTGGAAGATTGAAGACAAGCAGGGATGCAGTGGAATAGTCACATCTGGAACTAACAAAGGCTGAGAGAAGGAATGGTGCACCAGATGAGCTTGAGACAGGAGATGGGTCAAGTGGTATTATAAAGATTGAGACTGACCTGAATGATAAAGCAGACATCTGGTCAAAAGTCCAAGGATGACACTATGGTTGCAAAGAATCTGATATAACCTCAGGTGGTTGTTATGGCCAGTCCAAACCCCCGCAAAATCTAATTAAGAAGATAGTCTAGACCCTAATTTGTTTCTTACTTTAAAGGGAAGGTGTTGCATTCAATTGGTCAACCTACTCAATGTTAAGCAATATACTCATTAGTTTCACATTTTAGTTCAAATAAAGACAAAATAAAAATAAAAGAATTGGCTTAACTGTAACTCTATCAAATTGCTTAACAAAATAATATTTATATATTAACTATTAATAATTAACTGTCCAAATATAGTGACAGCCCATAAACACACCCTTGGCAAGGCAAATTCAGCAAAAAAGATTGTCTCACATGCAATTCTAACAGTAGAAAGAGAACTCCAGCTTTTAGCTATAATAGAGAGAGGAATAAGAGCTTTCCATATTCATTTTCAAGACCCTATCAACTGTTACTCAAGGCTAAAACTAAAAAGAAAACCTTGATTCTGTGGGAGCTGGATTCCACCCATTCATTCTGCTTCTATTGTTACTTTATTGGCTTCGGAGCAGAATACCCGCCACCTTGGTATGAACTTTTTTTTCACAAAACAAAGGACAAAATACATCTCTCAAAGCCATAGTATCATCACATAGTTGCCATGGAGAAGTATTGAGTTGATAGGTAGAGTAACTGTGGCAAGGGCCGAAAATGACGGCTTCAGTCTTCCTAATATTGAGTAACTGATTATTTCTGCTCAGCTCATACTGCATATTGGATATGCAATGCAAAAAATTAGAGATAGTTAAGACATCAACGAACTGGTACTGAGCTAGAACTGGGTGTCATAAGCATTCATACAGAATCCAAGAGCACTGCTTTCTCTTAAATTCATAAACACAAAAATGAAAGGAAAAGGGAGGCATATTTACATTTGGACAATTGCTAGATATATTAACTGATCAGTGTCATGAACTACATATGTCTGGTTTGTAATTCTCTTCATTAAGAGATACTGCAACATCCATACCAGAACTGTCTTGTAGTTCAGCTGCTACTTTTCATTTTTACACCTTCCTACCACTGTATAATTCTAAGAAAGTTTCTCCTGATTGACTTTCATGTGTAAAATAGACATTTTTCTCTTAGCTTATTTTTCTAAAACCTGTTAGGGAGGGACTCTTTCTAGCATATAATAAGTAATAATTACTTCATGATGAATGCACATCTACGTTTCTGATGTGTTATTACACAGATCTCAACAAGGCACTACAACTTTAAGTCAGCTGGATGGCATCACAATATGTATGATATGTAGATATGTTTCCAACTTATTCTTTATACAATAGGTCAGTCAGTTAGTCAGCCAGACAATAATGTACATAATGTAATAGTTACATGAGTCAGCATTCAACCTGGATTGTGCGTAAGTCGGATATGTCATATTCATGTACATAGTTAGTTGTTAATAAACTTCGATATAACTGTCTCAAGAAGAACCCGTCGATATTTTACATGTGCTAACATTTAGATAACCATGTGGAATTGGCACACAAGGATTTTTTTTTTAAATACAATATTTTTAAACAAATAAATCCATGGAATGTTAATTCAAAATAGTTCATTATTGCAAAATACATAAGGATCATTACAACTTTTCCATGGTGCTGCATTTCCAAACAGATTCAAAAGTTTGTATTCCTGGGAGTTTTTGTTTTCTCAGTACTTCTGAAATTCTTTTTCTAAACCGAGTTGATCAAAGAGCAAATGACCAAATGGTCATTAGATGCCATATTTTATATAAACAGAGAAAGAAGAGACCGCAACAGCATGTTGGGCAAAAACACTGAAGCTGAAAACATCCTGGACAATTTAATAAGAGAAACATATCATTGCAGTGTGTCAAAAGAGACATAAAAGCTGAGTAATAAGGACAAAGTGCTACTCCTGGAATTGAACAGGAAACCAGAAACCACTGAAAAACCAGTGACACTACCAGTGACTCATGGCACACACACAAATAATTAATCATGCAAGCATAATTAGACCTTTCAAATGCTTTAATTAAGTGAAATGTTTACACTTTCCTCTCTTATAGACACACCACCCATTATACCCACTCTGAAGAATAGTTGATGCTTTGGCATGAATTCCAAGACAAGGTGCAGCCAATAGTTCAGCTAATCACAAACAATGAAATCAGTGTATAATCATGAGAAGACTGACTCAGAATTACAGCTGATATTCATCACAAGTAATGGCTAGTGTTTACATAGCCTAAATATAATTTTCTATATGTTAAATATACTTTTATACTTATTCAAATTTTCTTTATTTTTCTTTAATCTTTCATAGTGTGTGGGATCCATTGCTAAGGTCAGTATTTCTTGCCTATTTTTAAATACCCTTGAATCTAATGGCATGTCAGGGTAATTTAGTGGGAACCACATTGCTGGTGAATGAGCATCTTACTTAAGGCTGGAAGGGATTTCAGAGGAAGGAATAATTTCAGTAGTTTTTACTGTTTGTTCACGTATTTAGGAAATTAATAATTTAGAAGTAGATACAAATTGTTCAAAAATATTTATTAATGACTATACAATTTCTTTTGCAAATGAACATTTTAATGAAGATAGATATAAGAGACATTTTAATCAGAATGCAGGAATCGCTGGCTGGGCCACTATCTATTGCCCATTCCTAATTGCCCCTGAGAAGGGGATGGTGACCTCCTTTCTTGAATCACTGCAGCCCATGTGCTACAGGTATACCCACTGAACTGTTAGGGAGAGAGTTGCAGGATTTTGGCCCTGCCACAGCGAATGAATAGCAGTAGATTTGCAAGTCACGATGGTACATGGCTTAACAGAAACTTGCAGGTGGTGAGTTCCTATATATCTGCTGCCCTTGTCCGTCTAAATGGTAGTGATCGTTGCATGGAAGATGATGTCTAAGGAGCCTTAGTGTCTTGTTACAGTGCATCTTGTAGTTGATACACACTGCTACCATCAATGATGGAGAGAGTGAATGTTAAAAATGCTAGATGGAGTGCCAAACAAGAGGGCTACTGTGCCCTGGATGTTGTTAAGAGTGCTGTTTGTGCTGTTGTTTGCCTCATCCAGGCAAGTGAAGAGTATTCCATCAGACTCTTGATGCACGTCTTTTAGATGGTGGGTAGGCTTGGACATATCAGGAGGTAAGTTATTCCCCACAAAATTCTGAGCCTCTGACTTGCTCTTATAGCTACAGTATTTAGATGTCTCATCAGTTTCTGGTCAATGGCAATCTCCAGGACACTGATAATTTTTATTTATTCATTCAGTTTATGTTTGTGTCACATGCTGAGCCAGCATTTATTGCCTATCCCCTGGTTGCCCTTGAGAGGGTGATGATGAGCTGTCTTCTTGAACCACTGAAATCCACATGCTGTAGGTTGACTCATAATTCCATTATGGAGGGAATTACCAAATTTTGATCTAGTGACACCGTTATATTAGGTAAATTAAAGTTCACAAATGTAAGAAATTTATTCCAACATATACCAATAAGGAGTATAAAAGGAGAGATCATATTCCAAAGTAATGATGGTACTCCTACTTGGAACACGAACACACATCATGGAATGCTAGAATACAAGCAATCACCACAAGATGAATACCTGATAACTGTGTTCCTTCGATAAGTACTATTTGCTTTCATGTAGCAAGAGCAAAAAAGATCAAAGTGCTAGGAACCTTGGATCACAAACATATCTTCCAGTGGCTAATGACTAACACAGGCAGATACACAGCATTCAAGCATTGCCCATCCTCGCAGTGTCTTTACTCAGGGATGAAGAGAAACAAAAAGAATGATTGTATTAAATGAGAGAAATTGTAAAATTTAAATATAATGTGCAAAGCACTTGTGTATTTGAATGTAATAGATCCAATTGATGCTATAGGATGGTTAATTTGTAATGCTTTATTCCTTGTTTAATTGCTGCATAGTACTTGTAAATATCTTTTGTATAGTTCTTGTAATTGTTCACAACTTTTAGTATCCTGTTCTTGTGGATACAAGTTCTAGCATCACGATTCAACTTCAAGCAAGATAATCTTAACTATTTGCTTTTATTTATAAACCATGCTCTATGTTGATCGGTTGTTATTCAAGAGAGAATTCTTGCTTCTGTTCCTTTCGTGAGGCAGAGTCATTTCATATGATTGCAACATGAATTTAACACCATAAAGCATCCCAAGCACTTTCATGGAAGGGCTACTCAGTCAAGTTGAAAGACTCAAGGGGAAATTAGGAAAACAAAATCACCCAAGTAGTGGTCAGGGTCTCAGCAGACAATACAGGCACATTCTCCCAAATCATTTAAACATTTTCTAATCAATCTGTTCAGAGATGTTATTACAGAACTCTGGATTATATGGGACACTTACCTGGGTGTACTGAAAGTAACAAGTGCTGGAGATCACAGTGGGTCAGGAAGCATCCATGGAGAGAGAGCAAGCTAACATTTCAAGTCTAAATGACTATGATGAAGAATCATCTAGACTCAAAACATTAGCTTGCTCTTTTTCCATGGATGCTGCCTGACCTGCTGTGATCTCCAGCACTTGTTGCTTTCAGTGCAGATTCCAACAACTGCAGTAATTTGTTCCGACTTACCTAGGTGTTTTGGCTTAAGAGGTAGGGGCACTACCAATGTGCCACAATAGCCCATCCCATAACAAAAGGTGGCTGGTCATGCACCTCACCACACATAGAATCCGTACAGTGTGAAAACAGGACCTTCAGTCCAACAAGTCCACACCGACCCTTGATAGAGTAACCCACCCAGACCCATTCCCCTACATTACTTCAGAGTAATGCACCTAATGTACACATCCCTGAACACTATGAGCAATTTAGCTTGGCCAACTCACATGTACATCTTTGGATTGCGGGAGGAAACCAGAGCATCCAGAGGAAACGTGCGTAGACACAGGGAGAATATGCAAACTCTACACAATCACCCAAGGCAGGATTCAAACCCAGGTCCCTGGTGCCGTGAGGCAACAGTGCTAACCACTGAGCCACCGTGCTGCCCGGTAACACGTCCTGAAGGGTAACAGACTAAATTCTAGGAAGTGTGGATCGCTGGGGTCGGCTTGTTTTTCACCTGGTGCAACGAGCCATGCCGCTGCTTTTTGTGCCACAAACTTTTGATATTTCTCAGACCCATTCCTGAAGGAGAACTCTCACCAATTTCTAGAGAATAAATGTCAATTCCAGCCATCTACATTTTTAGAGTGCCCGTGCAGTTGAATCTTCCTTTTATGCCAGCTGAGTGGGTAATAATCCTTCTGCCACAACTCTGCAACAGTTACACACAGCCATTCCCTGTGTCAGTTATAACTTTTGTCTGCCAATTGTACTGTATACTCTACAGGTACTATTCATAAAAATATGAACAAAGCAAGAAAGACAAAAAAAAGCTCCAAATATCAAAAATATTAAAGAATGATGTTAGTTCTTAAATTATGCAGTTATTTTTTCTCTTGAAATTGGTACTCCAGTAATAGCTTAAAACAGGATCATAAAATGTTACACTATAGAGGAAGGTCATTCGACCCATCCTGCCTGTACCTGCTCCCGGAAGAGTTACCCAACCAATCTCATTCTCTAACCCTCTCTATTCATCATTTTCCAATATGCAGCCTGCTCTCTTTCGAAATCTCATGACCAACATTTTCGCAATGTATTTCTCATCAGAGACTGCGACGGTGTAGTTTGAAGCCAGCCCTAACACTCAGACACCTTGAGCACTGATAGAGCGGCGCGGCCACTGTCTCCTGGGCTGACAGTCACAGGTACCCGTCCCAGTGGAGAGATTCCCACACTGGAGCGTTCAGGGAGCTGGTGATCGGATGACATAAAACGGCATCCCCGTGGATGCTGCGCTCAGGCAGTATCGCAGTGCAGTACTTACAATGTGACGGTTTGGTTCGGCAGGAGGCTGGACTGCAAAGTTTCCAACAACTCGCCATGACTGCACGCCACTTTGATCCGGATGATCTGTCTGCCCGGTCCCTTCGAGCGCTCACTGGTACAGCTGCAGCTATCGATGATCAAGTCAGGGCAGCTCCTGTTGCCGGCGGTGACCCCATACAACCCGGCGATTAAATGCACCCAGAGCAAGAGTTTCATCGTGAACCCGATCTTGGGAGCGATTTCTGCAGTGCCGGTCTCTCGTTGTCTGAACTGCTCATTTCACCAGTAAATCGGGCGGACTGTGACAAGTCTCTCTGCAAACTTCTCTCTGCGAGTGTCCAATCTCACCTAGTGACTGGGCATCACCAGCATGGTGTTCCTTGCCAACTGTTGATGCAGAATCCTTGGCAATAGTCTCGGGAGGTACCATTCGGCTGGCATTGGTTTCTCTTGTTGGGGCTCTGTCACTGGGTTTGGGTAGATCACAGGGTCTATCTCTCTCACACACACACACAGGGGAAGGTGCTGACAGTCCCCAGCAGTTGACCAGTTGCAGCCTCGACCCCTTGGAGGCACCGCACTTTTCACATTTTTTTTCCCAGCCACGGGCGGCCTGAGATCTCAGGCACGGCCGGAGTTCGGCTTCCCGCTGCTGAGTTGACTCCACCGGCTCAAGGAAAACAAGAGCCAAAAGAAATAAAGTTCTTTTTTCTCCCCTCCCACCGTGCGTTCAACTCTAAACTCAACAGGTCCCGAGGTGCAGCGGCCGCGGCTCCAGTGCGCTCAGCTCTCCCCCCGGAGTGGAGCTGTCAGTGGGCAGGCAAACTGAGGGCAAGTGGCTGTCAGTCCGCCCCGAGTTAGCCCAGCCTCCAATCAGGCAGCCTTCATACCTTCCAGCGCTGATTCCTGCTTTGGTTTCGGGGAGGGTGGGGAGGAGGGAGACAACTTGGCTGCACTCTGTAATGGTTCACTGACATGACCACGTTCCCTTCGGCATTGTTTAGATTTGACTTCCACAATGTTCCCCCGGCACAGTTCATCAAGGGGAGCAGGAAAACGCCGAATTGTACAAAAGAAAACTTTGTTGTGTGTGCTGGAGAAACGCTGTGATTCACGTGACTAGAGGGGGACACGAGACAAGGCAAATGACTGACCTGTTATCTGTACCGTTACTTTCCTACTCATCTGTCAATGATAATACACCGGGACTGACGCTCACTCATTCCTGTTTTAAAAATACATCCAAATCACAGCGCCTCATGGTTAAACAGGCTTGGAAACTCTCTCTCTCTTTGGATATAGTATTTCTAACAACATATGTTTCCTTATTCAATTGCAAGTACTGTTGGTATATGCCTATCCTTTTCATAAACTACAAGGAGTGATGTACTCTGAAACCTCAAGCAAGCAGATGGGACAGACAGCTCTCCTTACAGACAACAGCTTTCACATGAATAGATTATTGTGCTTGTGAAAATACATTGCTTTCTTAAAACAATACTTAGTTTTGCTCATTTGCAAAGGACTCACTAAACTCCAATTTTAAGATAATCTGTGGGATTTTATTTCAGTGCACATGAATTTTGCAGGTATTATCTCATTTTCTGGGTTTAAAATTTTATCAATCCTGCTGAATAGTTTAGATACAAGGGCAGGGAACAGAAATTTATCTCAAGGAGTGTTGCTGCCAGTTTATTTGACTCAAGTGACCATCTAATTCCCTTTTGAAATCATTGATGGTCTGCCATCCTAGTTAGCCCTGTGTTCCACTTTGTTAGCATTCAGTGTTTTTAAAAAAGGCTTTCCTCACATTAGGCTATAATCCTTGGCCAAAAACCTGTCCTGGAGTCCCTGTACCATCAGTTAATGGGAACAGGTTGTCCTTGTTGAGGCTGGTTAGATCTCAGCTGGAGCATTGTGCACAGTTCTGGCTGCCTACACTTCAGGAAGGAAGGGAATATTTTCGAAGGAGTTCAGAAGTGCTTTATGAGAATGGTTCAAGGGATGAGAAACTTCAGTTTTGAAGAAAGATTGGAGAAGTTTGGGCTGTTTTTCTTGGAGAGGAGATTTGATTGAAGTACTCGAAATCAAGAGCGGCCTGAACACAGCAGATGGCGAGAAACTTTTCCCACTCATAAATGGATCAAGAACACAGGGCACAAATTTAAAGGCTGTGCAAAAGAAGTAAATATGATCTGAAAGAAAAAATGTTTTCACACAGCGAGTTGTTCCCGTCTGGAATGCACTGCCTGTAAGTGTGGTCGAAGCAGGTGCAATTGAAGCATTCGAGAGGGCATTAAATGATTATTTAAATAGAAGCAATATGCAGGGTTATGGGGGAACGACAGGAGTGAGGAATTATTCATGGTGCTCATTTGGACTGAATGACCTGCAGCTGTAGCAATTCTATGATAAACCTTCCATAATCTTAGATACCTCCATCAAATCTCCATTCAACATCCTTTGCTCCATGGAGAACAACCCCAGCTTCTGTAACATTATCTTGCAGCTAATCCCTTCCCCTCAAACTCTGCAACCATTCTGATAATCCTGCCATCTCATAAGAACCTTCTGTAAGTGTGGAGAAAAGAACTGAATGGAATACTCCAAGTGTGGCCTAACTAAAGCTTTTATACAAGTTTACCATCATATTTCTGCTTTTGCACTCAATAACTCTGTCTATGAAGCCTAAGATTCTGAATGCATTACTAACTATAGTACATAACTGTGTACAAGTTATAATTCTAAGGTAAATGTTTGGTTAAAAGGAAGGGATCAGTTTTCACATGAGCAACATTTTGGAAGCATTTAAATCCCATCGTCTCACAAAGTTGCTAAACAGAGACTGCTCCTGCCAACTCTGTTCCCAAAAAGAGCCTAAAATGATTTTTATTGAGTTTTTGCTTAAAATTATTGTATATGAAATCAAGGTCTGTTGAAGTACAAGATTGTTTCTTTTTTAAATCTGGTACATCATCCAGGACTGACTTTGAAATCTGCATTGCTTTATAATCTTGTTCATGTCAGGGCAAGAATTTGAATTGATATGTGAGAAACTGAAAATCTATTGTGATTGCTTTCATTGACAAGCTTTATAACTTAAATTTTCAACGGCAGTCACATGTTAAGTCTACCTTCACAATTTATTCTTATGTATCTGCTTAAGCTGTGTAGAATGCCTCATACAATCTCTAAAGTTCTTCTCTAATGTTGTGGTCACCTTGATATCACATGTTGATGCACTCAGACATGAGGCACTGAACAGCTGTCTTCAAATATGTGCCATTCCACGATCCTTTCAAGCAGATTGGCTCTTGGGTGAGTTTGAATTCTACAGCAAATGGATAGTGAATGCAAATAATTTGAATTTTTTGGCTAAAATTCAGGGGTCAACCTACATATAAGCTTTGTGAAAAATGAATAACTTTATTTGGCTTTAATTGCAGGTCAACCTTTACATGATATCAACTTCATTTATGCAAATGCAGTACTTTATTTCAAATTGTATGGTGACGGACTGGCTATCGCCTTTCCTACTTTTCAGGTGACGTTTACAAGAAAATCCATTGGCAGTAAAGCAGAATGAAACATATTGAAGTTGTGAAAGATGCCATTTCAATGTGTGCATTTCCTTTCAGAATAAAAGTGCATATCTTAAATTCCTTAAAAACCTGTCTGAATCTGGACTGCAATAACACAAATACACCATATTCAGATGCTGGAAGTCACAAATAAAAATGGAAGTGATGGAAATACTCAGTATATCTGACAGGACCGATGGAGAGTAAAACAGAGCTAACAACTCAGGCCTTTGGCTGCTCATCAGAATTTGATTTAGATCGACCTGAACTGTTAATTTTGTTTCTGACTCCACAGATGCTGTCAGATCTGCTGTGTATTTGCAGAATTCTAGGCTTCAACTTGAATCCAGTGTTGAGGAGATTCTGCATTGCTAAATGTTCTGATAAAAATATTTAATAAAGAGCCTATGCAAAATCTGTACATAAATTCCTATCAACAGAACAATTTCCCTGCTCAGGTCAGTGCATACTGACAATTGAAAACTTGGGATTGGATGCCTCCACATTCACCATTCAATTAGAGCTAATGGTTGGGTTCCGGAAGAGAGAGACCCAACAGGTGATAATGAGCGCTGGAAATCTAGCATTCCCATTGGCAGAGTTAGACAACTACAAGACCGTCTTAAAATGGCTGAGGCTTTTGATTTGACACAATGTTGGCACATTCATGGGGTCAGTGCCTTACCTATCACTTCCAAATTATCTTGTTGCCAGTCTAATGCTAGGAAGTTCACAGTGGAGTCAGCAACCAACCTTTAATTGGTCCTTTAATTAATCTAAGTGATTACTTACCACTGTTGTGTGGGTAGTCCCTGTGATATGTACTCCACTTCTGCCAAGATCACTCAGATGCAGGCATGCATTAGGGCAATCTTTCCTGTTCCCACCTCTAAACCTGCCTCTGTGGATCCAGGAAGACTGCCCTGTTTCACAGCAAATTTTGAAGAATAACAAAGAGTTCACCATGTATTCTGGACAACTTTTCCCTCAACCAACAATAGCCACCCTGAGCCAATATTCCTCTGCAGCCAATATCACAAAAAGTCAGATTAATTGGTTGCTCATTTTATCATTGCCTGCCATGCACAAAATATCTGACAAGTTTTCCAACATAACAGTAGTTACTGCACTTCAATTAATCGCATGTGGTGTGTCTTCAAAATGTTTTGCAATTTGATGTGGTCCCCTAGAAATGAAAATAATTTCAGAATATTTTATCAAAAGCAAATCAAAAACACTATTGTAGGATTCTCTGTGCAGTTTAATCGAACCTGTCTGTCTTTGATTATAAGGTAATGCATGTGAATTAATACTCATTTGTATTTGTTGCAATGATTTTTTTTGAGAAAACAACAATCCATATAACTTACAACAAATATTAAAAGTCAGTTGTCCAGAGTGAAATTCTAGAAAACAGACATGAACATAAAAAAAATTGTGGGATTATCTTGAGTCAGGTATCAAAGGATGCGGACTAATTCATGTGTGAAACTAGAAGATCGGATTTTTAATATTTTTTCATGGGTCATGAACCTCTTTTGAGAAGGTGGTTGTGAACTACCTTCTTTAAAAACTAAAGTCTATATGGTGTATTTATATTGCTGTTAGGCAAGGAGTTCGTGAATTTTGACCAAACTTCAGTGAAGAAACAATGAGATAGTGTGGCTTGACAGGATCTTGCAGGTGATTGTATTCCCATGTGTCCCCAGACCTTCTAGGTGATCCAAATTGTGGGTTTGCAAGATACCTTAAAGAAGGCTTGGTAAGTGATTGCAGTTCATCTCGTGTTCTACTGTACACAGCAGTAGTGATAGGTGGTGGAGGGAGTGGATCTTTAGATTTGAGAATGTGATGTCAATCAATTGGACTGTTTTGTCCTGGATGGTATCGAGCTTCTTGAGAGTTATTGGAGCTGCACCCATTGAAGCAAGTGGAGAGTGTTCTATCACACTCCTGAGTTGTGCTTTATAAATGGCAGATAAGATTTGATTATTTGTCACAGAGTTTACCAACTCCCACCTGCTCTTACAGCCATAGTAATTTTTATGGCTTGTCTGGTTCAGTTTCTAGTCAATTGTAACCCCCAAGATGTTGATCATGAGAAATTCAATTTGGTAATGCCATTTTTTTATCAATAGAAGGTGGTTAGATTTATAGAGTCATAGAAATGTACAGCATGGAAACAGACCCTTCTGTCCAACCCGTCCATGCCGACCAGATATCCCAACCCAATCTAGTCCCACCTGCGAGTACCCAGCCCATATTATTGGAGATGGTCATTTCACAACATGAATATTATTCAGCATTATCAACCTAAACTTTTACCACAGATGTCATAGAATTCCTACAATGTGGAAGCAGGCTATTTGGCCTATCAAGTCCCCAAACACCATCCCACCGACACCTCCTACCCTGTCCCTGCATTCCCCATGGTTAACCCACCTAGCTTATACTTCCCTGGACACTATGGGCAATTTACCACGGCCAATCCACCTAACCTACACATCTTAGGACTGTGGGAGGAAACTACAAATGAAGAGGAATACAATGGGCCTCACGACAATGTCTTATTTTAAGTGAGCTGTCCATAAAACCACTTCATTATTCTTCCCAAATGTTAGTGTTTTCTGCACTTCTTTATCAATACTGATTAGATTAACCACTTGATGGGATAACAGATGATATTTGACAGAATTTTAAAAAGTAAAAATAAGAATAAAATAAAGTAAAGCATGTCCTTATTAACTTTTTACTGATACTGCATCCAGTTCCAAAGTAACAGTATTGTATTGCAAATGGTTTCAAAAGCCTAGATTATGGATTAATAGTAATGATCTTAATTGCATGTTGTTTCAAAAGAAACAATATTATCTGTTTTATATGCAATATATTGGTGCATTTGCCAGGTCACAGTTTTATTTTTTTAATCTAAGTCATAAGAATTACTCAGTGATATTAAATAATGGTAAAATATAAAATGTTGGCATCTTAACGGAATACACAATTGCCTATTCAGTTTTGTTCTTTTCCAGTTCTCTACTTGAAGACCGGTCCTTTAGGATTATTCACCAAAACACATCAAACTACTGACATGCCTTGCTGTGAGTGTGAAGGCAGACCCCTAATCTGCCCCAGTGGGATAAGGGATCAAACCCCATGCTGTTAGCATCAGTCTGATCGATATAGCCATTCAGCCAACTGAACTAACAAGGCATCCCCCACCATATTGTCTATCTTTCCATAAAAAACATGAGTTTTTCAAAACTTCTGTTTTCTCCACAGCCCTGCTTGATGGAATACCTTCTGAAGCAAATATCTTCTTCCTTCAGTGTGTAGACCAACACAGTGCACTCCATGTGTGGTTCTACTAATGAATTGGAGGTGTCAGTATTTGACTGGGATGGTCAAAGTTAAAAAATCACACAACAGCAGGTTATAGTCCAACAGGTTTATTTGGAAGTACTAAATTTCAGAGTGCAACTTGATGAAGGAGCAGCACTCTGAAAGGTAGTACTTTCAAATAAACCTGTTGTTGTGTGATTTTTAATCTGGTTCTGCTAAGACCAATCCATTTGCTGGTACTTTGTACTCCAATGCTTATACATTAAACTCTTGGTAACAAAGACGGACTTCCTATTTTTCATCCTAATTGAGTGCTACAATTGCGTGCAACTTTTCTGTGATTTGTGTACAAGGATTTACCAATTCCTCTGAAGATACCACATTGCACATTCACACGCCATTTAAACATATCCTGCATTTCTTTTTAACATTTTCTTTATATTTTTACTTGCCAAAATGGAAGATTTCACACTTCCCCAGATTATATTGATAAGGATAGAACATTGACATTTATAGGAGGTCATTCCACCCATCGTGTTTGTTCCAGCTCCTGAAAGAATTGCCCAGCTAGTCCCATTCTCCAGCATTATCTCTGTATTGAATTGAATTGAATTTATTGTCACGGCACAGTGAAAACCTGTGTCTTGTGAGCAATACAGGCAGGTCACATAGTTAAGTACCATAGATAATAAATAATAGGCAAACAGCAGCAAAAACAAAAACACAGGTACAAGCGAATGTTAAGAGTTTGTCAGTCCATTCAGTAATCTAACAACAGTAGGGTGGAAACTGTTTTGAAACTGGCTGGTGCATGTGTTCAGGCTTCTGTATCTTCTCCCCAATGGTAGAGGTTGTAGAAAAACATTGCCAGGGTAGGATGGATCTTTAAGAATGTTGGCAGCCCTTCCTTGACAGCTGGCCTGGTAGATGGATACTATAGATGGGAGGTTGGCCTTTGTGATTGTCTGGGCCGAGTTCACCAGTTTCTGTTACCATCTCCAATCTTGAATGGTACAGTTGCCAGACCAGGTAGTGATACATCCAGACAGAATGCTCTCGATGGCACATTTATAAAAGTTGGTAAGGGTATTCGCCGTCATGCCAAATTTCCTCAGCTGCCTGAGGAAGAAGAGACATTGTTGAGCCTTTGTAACCAGTGTGTCCACATGAAGAGTCCAAGAAAGCTTGTTGTGGATGACTACTCCCAGGAGCTGGACACTTTCCACTCATTCCACCTCTGTGCTGTTAATGTGTAGGGAGGTATGAGTAACATCCCACCAAAAGTCAATAATGAGTTCCTTGGTTTTGTTGGCATTGAGAGCTAGATTGTTCTCAGTGCACCATTTTTCCAGTAGTTCTCTAAATTCCTAACTTTCAAATGTATATCCAGGTGTCTTTTTATCCCCTCTCCTAGCAGCGCATTCCAAATTCAAACAAATCTCTGAGTAAAGACATTTCTCGTCATCTCATTCCAAACGCTCTTGCTGACAACCTTGAAATTATGACCCAGTTACTGACATACCAACTAATGGAAACAGAATTTCCTTATAGCAAAGATTAGATTACTTACAGTGTGGAAACAGACCCTTCAGCCCAACAAGTCCACACCGACCCACCGCAGCGCAACCCACCCAGACCCATTCCCCTACATTTATCCCATCATCTAACACTAAGGGCAATTTACCATGGCCAATTCACCTGACCTGCACATTTTTGGACTGTGGAAGGAAACCGGAGCACCCGGAGGAAGCCCACGCAGACACAGAGAGAATGTGCAAACTCCACACAGAGAGTCGCCTGAGGCAGGAATTGAGCCCAGATCTCTGGCGCTGTGACACAGCAGTGCTAACCACTGTGCCACCGTGCCACCCACTGGAAAAATGGTGTACTGAGAACAAATTAGCTCTCAATGCCAGCAAAACCAAGGAACTCTTTACCCTTTCAAAATTGTTCATAATAAAAGTTGTCTATATGCTCTTGCCTCTTTGTTTCCTTCTCAGAGCATATTTTTCCATCTCATGTTGCATTATCAGTGAACTTTAATATGTTAAACTAAGTCCCTATATCTAGATCATTGGTGTAGATTATGAATAGTTGAGGCCACCCTCGCTACTTACACTACCTCGCTATTTACAGCATGTCAGAAATGCCCCATTTCAACTCTTGTCCCTGTCCTTTAATTCCACGTCAAATATATTCAGCTTATAACAACTTTCACTAAAATTATTCTGCAGATATTTTTACTAAAGCTATATCACTTGCATTATCATAATCTACTTTCTGTCTAAAATACATCTCAGTTCTCCAAATGACATACATGATAAGTCTAATGATTTACATGATGCCAAGTCTAGTATCAAGTATGATCGCTGAGATTTGAGCAAGCTATTTGCAGTTCGGGCAAGTGTGGAAGATTACAACAGGTCTCCTTGCCATGAGACTAAAAGGAATAATACCAGCAAGGGTTTCTGCTCCTACTCTTTCATCAAGTTTTTATTGAGTTCAGTTTTTATCCTTGGCAGATATTCCAATTAAATTCTACATTCAGTACATTGCTGCAGTTCTGTTTTATTAGCTGTTATGTGGAGAGATTTGCTGAAAAATATGACATTCTGATTACTTTTTATTGTCAGCTATTTGCATTAAATAATGTAGAACAATCTTTTTTTTCTTTTTATGGAATATATGGATTCTTGTATTTTGTGGACTCACTTTAGTCAAGTCATTCACCATGGTTATTTGTGCAATTCATCACCACAACAGATAAGTGTATTATCGCCACCTGGTGTTCAACAACTTGGGGAACATGAGACGCAAAATCACTTTTCTCTGTAAAAGTCAAGTTATACGGGTGCTGGCAAGTGACTGCAGACTGGAATAAAACTTCATAAATACTAACAGTTAAACCAGTTTCCAACACTCACCTACTCTGTACAATGTAGTCCAGAATAGTGAAATTAAAGCAGGAGAACAAAAGCAAGATATAAAATGCTCAAAATTTTCAGTTAGGTCTGGAAGCAGATGTGGAGACAGAAGCAAAGTTAATGGGCTGACCTTTCCCATTTTTTTTGATAAAGTGTTACTTTTCAGGGATTTTCATGGAAGATAGGACCTCACAACCCACATCAATTTTTCTCACTAGGAAAAGAAGCAGAAATCTGAAACAAAAACAGAGGATGCTGAAGAAACTCAGCAGGTCTGGCAACTTTAAAGTCATAGTGTCAGAGAGTTGTACAGCACAGACACCGACCCTTTGGTCCAATTCATCCATGCCAATTAGGTATCCTAAATTAATTGAATCCAATTTACCAGCACCTGGCCCATATCCCTCTAATCCCTTTCTATTCATGTACCCATCCAGATGTCTTTTAAATGTTGTAATTGTACCAGCCTTCATCACCTCTTCTGGCAGCTCAGTCCATGCACACACCAATCTCTGTGTGAAAAGTTGCCCCTTAGGTTCTTTGTAAATTTTTCCCTTTCACCTTAAACCTATGCCCTCTAATTTTGGTTTCCCCCTACCCTGAGAAAAAGACCTTGACTATTCACCATATCCATGCCCCTCATGAATTTATAAATCTCTACAATGTCACCTTTCGAACTCCGACAATCTCGGGAAAAAAACCCCATCCATTTCAGCGTCTCCTTATAGCTCAAAAACTCCAATCCTGGCAACACATTTGTAAATTGTTTCTGACTCTTTTCAAGTTTAACAACATCTTTCCTATAGCAAGGAGATCAGAACTGAATGCAGTATTTCACAAGTGGCCTAACCAATACTTGTACAGCCTTGACATGACTTCCCAGCTCCTATACTTAATGCACTGACCAATATTGGCAAACGTAACAAATGCTTTCTCCATTGTCCTGTCTACCTATGACTCTACTTTCAGGGAACTATGAACCTGCACTCCAAGGTCTTTCTGTTCAGCAACATTCCCCAGGACCTTACCATTAAGTGTGTAAGCCCCGCCCTGAATTGCTCTAACAAAATGTAGCACTTCACATTTATCTGAATCAAACTCTATCTATCACTCCTTGGCCCATCGGCCCATTTGATCAAGGCAACCCTCTTCACTGTCCACTACACCAACAGTTTGGTGTCATCTGCACATTTACTAACCATATCTCCTCTGTTCACATCTGAATCATTTGTAGAAATGACAAAAAGCAGTGTTCTGTGGAGAGAGAAGCAAATATAAATGTTTTGAGTATTCTTCAGAAATGAAAAGTGTTGGAAATTTAATGGAAAGGACCAATTTTCAACCTTTCACATCTTACTTACACCCTTTTATCATTTTTTTTCTTTCTTCACTATTAACAACCCTTTTGACTTTTGGGTTTCCATACCATTTGTGCTCTTGCTCCGCCTCTGTTTCTGTCAAAAGTGTATTCAGAATCCATTTCCTAATACCTTTCAATTCTGAAGAGTCATACTGGACTTAGAGAGTTATCTTCTTTCCACATATGTTGCCAGGTCGATTGAGTTTCTCCAGCATTTTTTGTGTTGGTTTTAAATTTTCTCATGCTCCTCAGCTCATTAAGGATGTAATAAGCCTCTACAATACCCAGTGCATGCAGACATATGTATAAGTAGCTGAAGCTCCCATTGCTGCTGGGACAATTTGTCTCATATGCAAAATATTGGTGCATTTGCCAAGTAATGATCCCAGTGCACATTCATACTTTGGTCAGTGTGTTGTCATGGGTTCAAAGAAATGGCCAACAGTGCTAAAAGAATGCTGATGACCTTCTGAGTTCCACAACAGGAAGTGGCATCGTTTTCTCTCTGCTACCTTATACTCACAAGGCCACCAAAACTCTGTCACTGCACACAGCTCCCAAAAAGGATTGAAACTCTCACAATTACATGTAGTATGTCCAATCAACAGTTCCCTCATTCTCCTGCAGTACAAAGTCTTTTTGCCGTCTGTACTTCCTACTCACTCACTGGAGATTCCTCATTACCTCTCCTGTATCATCTGCTTCCACCATACTCAATCCATCCCTTTGCCTCTTTTCAGTTCATGGAAGCTGTACAATGGAAGGAAGCAAAGGGAGCTGTTCAATGGGAAGTTCACACCTCCACATGCCCACATAGTTAAGTGGCCTGCTAAGAAATGGAGCTCAAAATGCTGCATCTCTCAGGTTAAATGGTGTTCTACGAGACATACAAGAACTTCTGTATGATCTGCACAAACCCCAGATTGTTGAAGGCCAACAAGTGATGGAACGTTGTAAAGGAAATGCCTCTCAATTGTCCCCAGGCTGCTGCCTATCTTGAGGGACTGCCATTATAACACTCAGATTCCATATACTGCTGAAGCCTTAAAAGCTATCTAACCTTAACACCTTGTAATGTTACTGCCCTATCTCACTGACTGCAGCGTCTTCCAAACAGTAAAGAGGATGTATAAAGTTCAGATTCTTTAAGAATCTTTATGACTTCTATAGGTATATCAGGAATAAAAGAATGACTTCTATAGGTATAGCAGGAATACAAGAAAAAGATTAGGGCCAATCAAGGATAGTAGTGGGAAGTTGTGCATGGAGTCCAAGGAGATAGGGGAAGCGCAAAATGAATACTTTTCCTCAGTATTCACACTGCAAAAAGACAAAGTTGTTGAAGGGAATACTGAGACACAGGCTACTAGACTAGACAAGATTGAGGTTCACAAGGAGGTTAGCAATTCTGGAGAGTGTGAAAATAGCTAAGTCCCCTAGGCTGGATGGGATATATCCTAGGACTCTCTGGGAAGGCAGGGAGGAGATTGCAGAGCCTTTGGCTTTGATCTTTATGTCGTCATTGTCTACAGGAATAGTGCTAGAAGACTGGAGGATAGTAAATATTGTCCCCTTGTTTAAGAAAGGGAGTAGAGAAAGCCCTGGTAATTATAGGCCAGTGAGCCTTCAGTTCTTGGTAAAGTGTTGGAAATGGTTATGAGCGATAGGATTTATTACAATCTAGAGAGAAATAAGTTGATTAGGGATAGTCAATATGGTTTTGTGAAGGGTAGGTCGTGTCTCACCAAACCTTATTGAGCTCTTTGAGATGGTGACCAAACAGGTGTTGAGGGTAAAGCAGTTGATGTGGTTTGTATGAATTTCAGTAAAGCATTTAATAGCGTTCCCCACAATAAGCTATTGCACAAAATACGGAGCCATGGGATTGAGGGTGATTTAGTGGTTTGGATCAGAAATTGGCTAGGGTAGTGGTTGATGGGAAATGTTCATCCTGGAGTACAGTTACTAATGGTGTACCACAAGGATCTGTTTTGGGTCCACTGCTGTTTGTCATTTTTATTAATATCCTGGACAAGGGCATAGAAGGATAGGTCAATAAATTTGACACGAGGGTCAGTGGAATTGTGGATCGTGCTCAAAGATGTTGTAGGTTACAGAGGGACATAGATAAGCTGCAGAGCTGGGCTGAGAAATGGCAAATGGAGTTTAATGCAGAAAAGTGTGAAGTGATTCACTTTGGAAAGAATAACAGAAATGCAGAGAACTGGGCTAATGGTAAGATTCTTTGTAGTGTAGAACAGCAGAGAGATCTTGGTGTCCATGTGCATGGATCCCTGGAGGTTGGTAAAGGTTGTTAAGAAGGTAGATGGTGTGTTAGCTTTTGTTGGTCAAGGAATTGGTTTTTGGAGCCAAGAGGTCATGCTGCAGCTGTACAAAACTTTGGTGCGGCTGCACTTGGAATATTGCTTACAATTATGGTCATCACATTATCACATTATATATTTCCCTCCCCTCCCCTATCAGCGTTCCGCAAAGACCACTCCCTTCGTGACTCCCTCGTCAGGTCCACACCCCCCACCAACCCAACCTCCACTCCCGGCACCTTCCCCTGCAACCACAGGAAATGTAAAACTTGCGCCCACACCTCCTCCCTCACTTCCCTCCAAGGCCCCAAGGGATCCTTCCATATCCGCCACAAGTTCACCTGTACCTCCACACACATCATCTATTGCATCCGTTGCACCCGATGTGGCCTCCTCTATATTGGGGAGACGGGCCGCTTACTTGCGGAACGCTTCAGAGAACACCTCTGGGACGCCCGGACCAACCAACCCAACCACCCCGTGGCTCAACACTTTAACTCTCCCTCCCACTCCACCGAGGACATGCAGGTCCTTGGACTCCTCCACCGGCAGAACATAGCAACACGACGGCTGGAGGAGGAGCGCCTCATCTTCCGCCTAGGAACCCTCCAACCACAAGGAATGAACTCAGATTTCTCCAGTTTCCTCATTTCCCCTCCCCCCACCTTGTCTCAGTCGGTTCCCTCAACTCAGCATCACCCTCCTAACCTGCAATCTTCTTCCTGACCTCTCCGCCCCCACCCCACTCTGGCCTATCACCCTCACCTTGACCTCCTTCCACCTATCACATCTCCATCGCCCCTCCCCCAAGTCCCTCCTCCCTACCTTTTATCTTAGCCTGCTTGGCACACTCTCCTCATTCCTGATGAAGGGCTTATGCTCGAAACGTCGAATTTCCTATTCCTTGGATGCTGCCTAACCTGCTGTCCTTTAACCAGCAACACATTTTCAGCTCATCACATTATAGGAAGGATGTGGAGGCTTTGGCGAGAGTTCAGAGGAGATTTACTAGGATGTTGCCTGGTGTAGACTGAAGGTCTTGTAAGCAAAGGCTGAGGGACTTGAGGCTGTTTTTATTAGAGAGAAGGTTGAGAGGTGACTTAATAGAAACAAATAAGATAATCAGAGGGCTAGATAGGGTGGATAGTGAGATTCTTTTTCTCAGATGGTACTGGCTGGCATGAGGGGACATAGGTATAAATTGACGAGTGATAGATATAGGACAGATGTCAGAGATAGTTTCTTTACTCAGAGAGTAGTATGGGCATGGAACACCCTTCCTGTGACAGTAGTGGATTCATCACATTTAGAGGCATTTAAGTGGTCATTAGATAAACATATCGATAATAATGGAATAATGTAGGATAGAGAGGCTTCAGATTGGTCACATAGGTTGATGCAACATTGAGGCTGAACATCTGTACTGTACTGTGCTCTAATGTTCTATGTTTTAAGATGGGATCAGCTGAAGATTCCACTTATATAGTCAAATGGTTAACAAAACATTTATTCATGAACAGAAAAATTCAAGGAATGCAGAAATAAACAGCATGCTTAAAAGTCTCATCTGACATTTTTACATCAGTTTTCATACCTTAAACTGCAACATAATGCTTCAGAGCTGCCACATTCACATATTTGACTGTAAGTACATGATAACACGGCCTGTGGTGTTTAAAGGTGCCTGTTTTTCTTGGGGGAGAAATCACATTGGAAAAAGGTCTGTATTCATTTATCCTAATTTAGCCTTTGCACTTTGGTAATGTAAGATAAATGCATACGCTCAAGGAGCTCAGAGTTCCTTATCTAAGCGTGACTCTGGATTCTACGCAAAGACAAAGACTCCATGCCACACTGTGTGAGGCTATAACATGTCATTTATTGTGATTGAAATAAGGGATCAGGAATACTATTATCAATATACTGTTCTGTTTCTGACTTTCCCCACAGATTATCTGCTCACTCATGTGAATAAAACCAGAGCTCAGAGGATTCCTTATGCCATTGTAGAGGCTCTGACTAACATATTCGGGAATTGGCACATTCTAACTTTGCAGGGAAAGGGGGCCAAATTGGGAGCTGGAAAGAAGTTAGAGACTAAGCATTAGTAAAATACAAATATATGGAAATAATGTAGTTACCACTTTTCAGCGAGATTCAAAACACACAGCCATACAGTCTAAGGGGCAAGTCAGAATTTTTTCTCCACATGAGGAAAATCATATTTTTCAACCTTCCTTTACTCCCCCCAACTTTCTTGCATCCCACCTGAAGTTTCAGGTTGATTACCCAATGTTACTCCCAATGCAGACTATTTAATCTGATTCCACATCCATCGATGCTGTAAGAGCAAAGCAATGTTGAACAAGAAATGAAACACACTTCGGAAGCCTTGAATCAAATTTAAATATTTGAGCAAGTTTTATGCCAAAGAACCTTTCATTCAATTTATTCAATTTTTAATGTCACTATTTTGAGAAAAGAACTGTCTGGCTTATTGGATTATAAATTGCTTCTCAAAATGAAAAACACGAATAGTTTTTGGTTAATTCAAAGCACTTCAAAGCCCAGTGCAAAGCATTTTTCATCACCAGGGATGATTCTCTGTTTGAGTCACAGCAAACAAAGATTATATACAGCTGCAACTGCTGAATATTTTAATCATAACTTGGACAAATCTGTGATTCGGGTGAAAAACCTGAGACTTATTTAATAAATTAAATTTAAATTTCAAGCCAGAGGTTTTGCTAGCATTAATGTCAATCCCCCTTCATATAACTGCTCATATCCCTTCATTTTGTACAACTTTACTATTTAGTTTTGATAAATGGAAGGAAAAGAACACAGTCTGGAACTAACAATAAATAACTCTTATTGACTCAGAGAATGGAAATGGGTGCAAGACTATGCAGATTCCTGAAAGAGTAATAGCAGCTAACTGCAGCTGTAGTTAATAATTCTAATGCTTGAAGAAGAACAAGAGATATGATAAGGAATAAACGCATGCCAGTGACAGAAGAAAAACCAGAACAGCTGCAGATAGATGGGGTACATTAGTTCAATGGAACTATAGTGCTGCATCTTTATTTTTAACTGTTAGTTAATATGTGCAGCAATGTTTCTATACTAGGGTAAAATATGGGGACAGTTTCATTCGTTTGTTTGTTCACAGATTGCTGCTGAAATAACTCCGCAGAGGCTGGTATCCTGTCACCAAGTCACCCTTTATTTACAGGTGGAAAGTCCTTAACTCTGACCCTTAAAACCAGCTCTCAGAGTGAACAGGATGTCTGACACTCCCATTTTGTTTTTAAACGTTTCCCCTCCCTAACACTCCTGTTCTTTTTTTTTTCTAAAATAACTTCACAGACACCAGTATCCTGTCTCTAAGTCACCCTTTAATTATGTGAGGAGAGTCCATATACTGATCCAGCTCCCTCAGAGCCAGCTCTCAGAGTGAACAGGATGCCTGATACTCATGTTTTTTTTTATTTACACGTGGAGGATCCCTGACACTGATCCAACTCCCTCAGGGCCAGCTCTCAGAGTGAATAGAACCTCTGACACTCCTATTTATTTTAAAAAAATTTTGTTATGTGTGTGCGGGTGTGAGACACAGTGAAAGACACAAGGTGCACAAATCTTTATTCAATTTCCACCACCAGGAAGAAAGGAAACACCCGAGTGGCCAGTGACAAGCAGTGCCCTTAACATCAAAGGGCAATGCTGCGTGATCAAACAGTGAAAGGCAGGGCAAACACTCCTGTTCTTATCTGTCAGCCAGGACTCCATGATTGGATCAGATTAACAGCCTCAATCAGGGAACTCATGCTCTACTATAGTCCACCTGGCTAACCTCGTTACGATCACAACATTCCCCCCCACCACCCCGAGGCTAAGGACATAGGTTGATTAATTTGCTTGTAGCTCTTTCTGGGGTGTTTCAGCACCGGGTCAGGTTCTTCCAACTCTGCCTTGGATAAGGGCAAAACCTGTGGCTTGAAATGTAACAACTAGATGGAGATTGCAAAATTCCAACTTGGAGATTCCTAACTCATTGTTTGCTTTTAATTTGTTCGACTATCCTGAGTTTAATATGGATAGGCTCCTTGCAGTAACTGGCATTAGACTTTTGGACAGTAGCTCACCTCTTGCACCTGGAGAATCTCAACAAAAGATTCACTCTCTCCTTCAGTTGGCAAAGATTGCGACAGCCACTATTTCCATCTCAGATTCCGATGTCTCTCTGGAGAGGGAGAACCCATGGCTTCCAACAGCCTTTCTAACTGTTCTGAGGAGCCAGGCACATTTTTCTCTTGCCCCATTATCCACTTTCCACTTTCATATGGTCCATTCTCTTATTCAGGACATACCTGAACTTTATATGTCTTTGGACCTGACCTTGTGTTCACCATACCTCTTATGTTGACCCATGCAGGGCCATTCCCATGGTTCCGACACCAAACTTCATCCCTGAATAAACCTGTCCCTCTTGCTTAGCAGGGTCTTCTGTCCGGCATTGGCATTTCTGATGCCATTTCACCCTCCCCCCCCCCAGATCCAGGAAGATCAGATTTAACCTGATGTGGAATTTTCTCCCGATTAGCAACACCAAGGACAGTAGACTCTTGTCTTTTCAACACTCCTATATCCCCAAGCCCATCCTTTAAGCTTCCCTGGATTCCTCTTTCCCTCCTTCACGCGTCTGTCTCTGACAACTGCAGTATTGTGAAAGGGTTAACTCAAGGTAATAAAGTCACTGAATTAATATAGAGAATGAACGTGGAGGACTTGGTGTGGAATGAGCTATATGACTGAATAATTAATCAACTTTACCGTAAAGGAAAAGATGTCTTCAGTTCTATTTCACCATTAGACTTAAATTCCGAATTGATATTTTTATCAGACTCTGGTGCCCAAAAGCTAAGATTGGAAACTGAGATTATTTAGTTACATAAGTTACCTATGGCAGGAATAGCTGTAACCATATGCAAAATCTCAAGATATAAGTTGCTATTGATGTTTCTATAAAGCTGAACCTGATGATCAATGGAAAAATGAAGTGGAGATGTGGACACGGGATATGCCTTTACCAAGAAAAAAAACAAGTTTTACCCTTGGCACTGATGTTTCCTTTTAGAAGCAAAATTAGGTTGTAAAGTATTCTCAGAACGAAAGACTCAACAATTGAATGCTGAGGAAGGTTTGGAAATTCAATGAAAATTAATGAACAAAGTTGATACAAAAGGTAACCTACTAACTGTATATGAGGCATGGTCAGACTTTGATAAATTTAGAAAGCAAAACAGATATCCTATTGAAAACTAAAAGATGAAATTTAACAACTATATGGAGGTTGCAAAATTCTAACTTGGAGATTCCTAACACATTGTTTGCTTTTAGTTTGTTGGACTATGCTAAGGTTAGTATGGATAGGCTCCTTGCACTAACTGGCATTAGAATTTCGGAAAAGGAACACGCTTTTGGAATGGATGTAAGAAGTCTTAAGAAGAATTCCTGGGAAAATATTAACTCCCTGTGATCTTCATGTTCAAATGGAGCATTAAGAAACACAAAAATAACAGCATTGCAAGACTGCCCAGATAGAAGTCGTAAACATCTATACAAAAGAAGTATCATCATAAAAATGACCGAGGATTGCATTTATAATAGACGATAGGAACCGGGGAACTCCTAACAAAAGAATGAATCTTAGCAGTACCTTGGGAATGTCAGCGAGTATTTTATATGATTTGGAGATGCCGGTGTTGGATAACCACCTGGTGAAAGAACGACGCTCCAAAAGCTAGGGCTTCCAATTAAACCTGTTGGACTATAACCTGGTGTTATGTGATTTTTAACTTGATACTTTATATATGATTCAATAACATTATGCAATGAATTGTCCAAAACGGAATAATAATGTTGGTGAAATGATACAGAACACAGAATGTTTGAGATGAGAAGATGGCGATAATGATCAGGCAGAGGGAATTTTACTAGCAACAAAGAGTTTCAGCTCAGTAATGAATGTTTTAGTCATGGACTTTGGATGCACAGCACAAAATGAGGAATGTATTGGTTAAAACATTATCACAGTTATTTAAATAATAAGAATCGAACTAAGGTAAAGTTATCTGAGAGTTTATTTCAGCTGAAGTCACTCAGAAGATGACAACAAGCTGAAGACTGGTGATTCCCAGTAAAAATATTCAGGTAAGCCATTTTATCAGCACAGAGGTAGCGTCAGGTGAAGTAAACTTACTGTTGAGCAGACCATCTATGAAAAACACTCAAATGAGACGAGGCATGGAACAAAATACGGATCAAAAAGTGTGGCGCTGGAAAAGCACAGCCAGTCAGGCAGCATCCAAAGAGCAGGGGAGTCAATGTTTCAAGCCGAAGTTCTTCATCAAGTATGTTTGAAGAGCTTATGCTCGAAACATCGACTCTCTTGCTCCTCAGATGCTGTTTGACTGGCTGTGATTTTACATTGCCACACTTTTTGACTCTGATCCCCAGCATCTGCAGTGCTCATGTTCTTGTATGGACAGTAACAAGGCAACTTCTTTTAGAAAATTAATGGATATACAGCTTGCACAATCCAGACAGTATTCTGTTCCTTTCACAAGAGTTAACTTCTGTAAACAATATATTAAGCAGCTGTCTTTGTCATCAGGAAATACGAGCTTAAAGGAAAAAAGGCAAGTGGACAGCATTGCGGCTCAGTGGTTAGCACTGCTGCCTCACAGTGCCAGGGACCTGGGTTCAATTCCCGCCTTGGGCAACTGTCTGTGTGAAGTTTGCACAATCTCCCCGTGTCTTCATGGGTTTCTTCCGGGTGCTCCAGTTTCCTTCCACAGTCCAAAGATGTGCAGGTTAGGTGCACTGGCCATGCTAAATTGCCCATAGTGTTATGTTCATTAGTCAGGGGTAAACGTGGTCTGGGTGGATTGCTCTTCGGAGGGTCGGTGTGGACTTGTTGGGCCGAAGGGCCTGTTTCCACACCGTAGGGAATCTAATCTAATCTTTAAACTGCATAGGCAGTTTTCCCAAAATGATCAGGCATAGTGACTCCATAGTTAGCACTGCTGCCTAACAGCACTTGGGACCCATGTCTACATGAGTTTCCTCCGGGTGCTCTGGTTCCCTCCCACAGTCCAAAGATGTGCAGGTTAGGTGGATTGGCCATAGAAAATGCAGAGTTACAGGGACAGGTTTAGATGGGATGTTCTTCAGAGGGTTATTGTGAACTCAAATGGGCTTCCTCACTGTAGGTCCAGGTTAGGTGAACTGGCCATGCTAAATTGCCCATAATATTAGGTGAAGGGGTAAATGTAGGGGAATGGGTCTGGGTGGGTTGCGCTTTGGCGGGTCGGTGTGGACTTGTTGGGCCGAAGCGCCTGTTTCCACACTGTAAGTAATCTAAATAAGATTCTATCCTGAGCTCACAAATTAAACATCCTGCTACAAGATTGAGATGAAAGAATGATGTATATGATGAATGATGAGCTAACACAAGAAATCAGAGATAAATGCAATGTCTGTCAAAAAATATAGAAGCCCTGCACCATGAACAATGGAAAGTGCTTCATTAACTAAAGATTTTAATGAGGTTGTAGCAATGGACTTGACAGTGTGGTACAAAGAGAAAACGTTTTCATCTTGAAATAAAAAGAGAACAGTAATTGTGAAAAAGGTCATGGAGAAATGGATGGGGATCAGACTGGAAGCAGCTGCTAAATTCCGAACTGACAATGGAGGGGAATTTGTCAATGATAAATTTAGGGACATGTGTGAAAATATGAACGTTGTGTTAATGAGCACTGAGGCAGAAAGTCCCTTTTGTAAGGAAGTGTGTGAATGAAATCATGCAGTAATAGTTGAGATGCTTCATAAAATTTTAGTGGACAAATCGAGTTATAAATTGATATCTGCCCTGACATGAGCAGTTCAAATGAAAAGCATACAGTAAATGATTGGGGAGCTTCTGTCAATATCAATTGGTTTTCAGGAAAAATCTAAAAGTTCTTTTGGTAATGAGTGATCATCCCTGATGAGGGAATTATGAATTAGTTCTACATTTCCTGAATATCTCAATGCCCTACATGCAAGGAGAAGGGCATTCTTATAAGCTGAAGTTTCAACAGAAATTCAGACAACTTGTTGCAAATATCATGTAAGACCATCAGAAATAAATTTGAATCCAAGCATATGGTCTCTTTCAAAAGCAGAATGCAAAATGTCAATGTTATAAATGAAAAATTCTGTGTAAATTATAGAGTGTGATGGAACAGCAGTAAGTTTACAGCGTAGCAGCCAATTAGGGTGCATTTCTTGAGGATATTTGGAATTGATTACACTCTTACAGAATCAGAATAAGTCATAGAAAGTGATGAAGCACTATGCGCTTTGCATACTCAGACTTCAGACTATTGCGAGGACCAGGTTATGGCAGGTGAATGGCTGTCTGAAGATGGACAAAGTGGTCTAGAAACATAGGACAAGGCTATTTGTCCTGGAAGACAACAACTGAAAGTTGGGATCCAAGTATCCTATATGCCAGAAAATACTAATAAGTGACAGAATGCCACCATTACAGGGAAAACTACCACCACAACAAACATTGGTTAAATGTTTTTTCTCATTTATTCACAAGATGAGGGCGTCACTGGCTGGGCCAGCATTTATTACCCATCCTTAACTGCTCAGAGGGTAGTTAAGCATCAACCACATTACTGTGGGTCTAGAATCACATGTAGGCCAGACCAGGTAAGTATGGCAGATTCCTTTCCTTTAAGGCCATTAGTGAACCAGATGGCTTTTTCCAACAATCAGTAATGGATTCATGGTCAACATTAAACTCTTACTTCCAGATTTTTACTGAATCTAAGCTACCACCTGCTGTGGAAGGATTTGAACCCGGGTTCGCAGATCACTACTTTTATCTCTGGATTAATAGCCAAATCAATAATACCACTAGGCCATTGCCTCCCCTAAAGAAATATGCATGATGAGAGCCAGGTGAAAGATCCATAGATTGGCAAAGTGAGATAAAAATGTGAAAGACCAGAAAATGTGGTACAGGTTCTGAAAGCGAACCTCAAAATGAACATGGCCCTACTTTATAAAAGGAATTCAGATCAAAGAAGGGGAGATCTCAGAGTTGTAGTCCAGAGATAGGAAGATGAGTAGAAGCTGTTAGTTGTCAAAGAACAAAGACTATGGAGTAAACTGGGAATATCATGAGAAGCAGAAATCATTAGAATCAAAATTTTAGTGCCTTTTATGTTCCCTTTAATTTGATTTCCTTCTCTATGGACCGTTGAGATCCATGCATGGACGTGACCTTCAAAACAGCAGAGGAGAATCTCCGAACAGATTCTTCAGTTCCCCGGTTATTCCTTCACAGTCTCCAGTATTGGGGATTGTGCGTGGTCCTGCAATCGTCATCTGTATTATCTGGGCATCAAAAAATCTGGGCCATTACCCCTTCAGCACATTTAAAACTTTCTTGACTGAAGAGATCAATATAAATGTCTTGAAACGTGTTTACATCTATTAATATGATTTAAAACTAAATAATTAGAGCATACATTACAACTCTATTGAAAATCTTACAACTGTCGTCAGGTCCTATTCACTTTACTCCTATATCTGTTTCATTTTTATATCATTAACTCCCATACCTCAACTTACCACTTAGTAAAAATTTAAAAATAGGAAACTCTCCCATTAACTCGTCAATGTTTCATTACTTCATTCTACCCATTGAATCATTCAAAATAGATTTTGAAAAACTTGCCACTTTTATCTCAGTAACTACAAATTAAACAATTTGAATTTAATGGGCTTCTGTACTTGGCTTACACCTGCAGCATACCTTGGCCTCATCAGTACTTTTGGATTTGTGTCATTAGCTTAGGCCCAATGCATTCCTAAGTAAATATATCCATTCACAGGATCAAACCTAATAGTTACAGAGGGTAGGGCAGGGCTGGCTGTATACAAGTGTGATGGTCAAGATTATTGATAACAAGTACATGTTAAGGGTTACGCCAGCAGATGGGCTGACTGGGGTGGTTTGAAGCTATGTAATGGAGGTGAAACTAGATGTTTGCTTTGATGATGAAGATATGTCATCAGAAGAGGAGGGTAGATTTATAGGTGAGTAAGAGTAAGGTGCTAAGTAAGTGGGTGAGGGGGGTAGGATGTATCATGAATGGGGTCAGGTTGAGCGGGGTGTCAGCTGGTGAGACCAGATCAGAGGCAGGGTGCCAGGTGATGTCAGGTCAGGGGTGGTGAGTCAGAAAGGTCAAGGTGAGGGGTGTCCAATCAACTGATGTAGGAAAGCACAAAGTGAGGGAAGTCGGGAGTCAGTGGACAATTGAGGGATTGACTTTGATAGGCATCAGGAATTTGAGCAGGTTTTAATTCCTTTATTATTTCCTAGGGAACAATTCAGATCAGTGAGTCAGAATAGTTGGATGAGTTGGAGACTTTATCAGTCGATTCTGGGGAAATTCCTGAAGGGTCAGCTACATCAAAACTTCTGAGGAATCAAATAGCTGGGTATGTTGCTACAATGGTCTCTTCCAATCGAAAGATCTGGCTCATGCCTTCAGTGATTCAAATGCATAGTTGGACGAAATGTCTACTTCTCCAGGACCTGATGTCAAGTAAGGCAACAAGTTTTCATTTTAGAGTGGTGTCATCATTTGTGTCAAAGGCTGAAGATATTTGGTAAGCACAGTGATAGTTTATCCCAGCCATAATCAGACAGAAGCCATTTATGAGTGCACATTATAACTTCATTAATGCAAATCCTATTACATTGTGCTTCTGGTTCTATCTTTGTACTAGCTTGATTGTTTTGTAAATTAAGCATATCACTCTAACTATTACCTCAGTGTGCCAATCATTAACTTTGTAGTTTAATGGTAGCCAAATAAAGTAAGATTCAATGAAGTGTCATTTTTTGAATAGTACAAACGAAAAAGGAAGATGGATCTTGTTTGTTGCCCCAGCTCTGTCTGGTTACATATGCTACAGGCAACTTCACATCACTGTAATATGAACTATTCCTTGCAGATTTTGTGAATATGTCTTATTAATACTGTTATCAACATCATTTGGCGGCACGGTGGCACAGTGGTTAGCATTGCTGCCTCACAGCGCCTGAGACCCGGGTTCAATTCCCGACTCAGGTGACAGACTGTGTGGAGTTTGCACGTTCTCCCCGTGTCCGCGTGGGTTTCCTCCGGGTGCTCCGGTTTCCTCCCACAGTCCAAAGATGTGCAGGTCAGGTGAATTGGCCATGCTAAATTGCCCGTAGTGTTAGGTAAGGGGTAAATGTAGGGGTATGGGTGGGTTGCGCTTCGGCGGGTCGGTGTGGACTTGTTGGGCCGAAGGGCCTGTTTCCACACTGTAAGTAATCTAATCTAATCTAATTTTGAAGATGATGCCTTCCAATATGTCTGTCACCAGCTGTGGGGATATCACAAACTGACATGGATAACATTATTATGAGGGCTACAGATGCATTTGTCGTTCAAACTGATTATTATGCCTCCTTCTCTATCACTCTCTGATCAGGGAGCAACCAAACAGATAGTTCTCTAAAGTAAGAAGACTTTCTGGGACAATTTTATATGTGTTAAAACTCCTTTATTAAATTTAAATTATTTAATTTAACAGAGAACTATTATATTCACTGAATTCATGGCGATCTATGCCATTATATGTGTATGTTTGCTCAAACCTTATTCCTAATTTATTCACTTTTAAAATTTTCTTCCTTATAAGTTATGTTGGTGTCATTGGAAATTACAGTGTGGAAACAGGCCTTTCGGCCCAACAAGTCCACACCAACCCGCCGAAGCACAACCCACCCATACCCCTACATTTACCCCTTACCTAACACTACGGGCCAGTTCACCTGACCTGCACATCTTTGTGACTGTGGGAGGAAACCGGAGCACCCAGAGAAAACCCACGCAGACACGGGGAGAACGTGCAAACTCCACACAGTCGCCTGAGGCAGGAATTGAACCCAGGTCTCTGGCGCTGTGAGGCAGCAGTGCTAACCACTGTGCCACCATGCCACCCACAAATACCCATACATTGGTATGGACAGATATTTAGTTTGTATTTACAAACAATTGCAGGGATTATATTCACTAACAATAATATTCTTGCAAACAAATTGATTAGTTCTAGATATGCTAAGGATACAATTGGGCAATCTACCTGAAAATGGAGAGTATTTGCAACCACAAAGACTTTTTCCCCAAGTTCTGTTTCCTGCATTATTGCACTTACATTCTCAAGTGTCAAGAAGTAATTTTTGAGACTAAAATAAAAAAAATTAAAGTGTTTTCTCAATCATGCCAGAGATACCTTATTTTGTCCCAGAAATCTTTGGACTTTTCCAATCCAGCTACAATCCACCTGACACTGGAAAAATTAACTAACCTATACTCTATGCTGTTACTGCCACAAAATATTTTGTTAAGTCACAGATTAATTGTACTTACACAGGTCAATATTTATTTTACCTTCAGAGACTTTCAACTATTTGAAATGAACCCAAATATTTATATTTCTACTTGGTGACATGAGTAGCCCGTGTCAATTATTTGAAGATAATGCAAACAAAAATATTCCTCTCAATTCATAGAAAGGCAGAGTAGAGTTGGACTTCAATCAGCAAACATTGTGACAACATTTGTAAAGCAACATCAAAATCAATTCAATTTCTACCTTCTGTGCACTATTTAGAAATATCTCAGAGAACTTCACGCTCCAACAATTTTTATTGTGTTTTCGGTGTTCCTGGGCTTTTACAAGTGAGTGAAGGCATGGAAGGTTGCGAGGATGGAAATTTTAGTCTTGAGCTTTTCTATTTATAGATATAGCTTGAATTTCTGCTGGACAATTTACGAGTAAATGTCATTCACTAAAGACTGGGGTGATAAATGAATAGAATTGGTGTGTGGTAGGCGGGGTTTAAAATAGGGTTCAATACCTATCGCACTCTCAGCAACCTTGTCCCCAGCCCCACCCCCTCCCATTTATCTCACCAACCCTCTCAGCTCACAGCCTCATTCCCGGTAAAGGGCTTTTGCCCGAAACGTCGATTCTCCTGCTCCTCGAATGTTGCCTGAGCTGCTGTGCTTTTCTAGCACCACACTCTCGACTTAATCTCCAGCATCTGCAGTCCTCACTAGGGTTTAAAATCAGCTGATTTGAAGGCAATGTGGAAGATTGAAGGCAAACTTGGACAACATTGGAATGCTCAGTGTCAAAGGGCTGGATGTTCTGATGTTTTGCCTAAGTGGTGACAAGTGTTTTGGGGGCTTGTGTTGAGAGATTAAGCAAACTGTCTTACTACATTTTGTCAAGTTAATTACCAACACTACTCCCATAGCTTCTCTCATATCTGATTTCTGCCTCATCTTACTACAAGACCAGCATTTTGACCAATGCTCTACATGTACAGCAAATGGGCAATAAAAATGTAAGTTAAATGTGGCTGGGCTTTACAAACAGTTGCTTGATGTGTTTATTGCTGCAATGTCATAGCATTCAGAATTTGAGTTTTTGCCCATCAAATTGACACTTATTCTGCCTATCTGGCTCCAGCGATTGTCTAGAATTATCTAGAGAATGGAATGGGATGGCAGGGAACACAGCTTGTATTGGAAACCATCACCATTGGGCCCTGCCTGGTCACCAGATATATCCCAAAGACGCTGTATTCTCTTGTACCTTGTACCATCCCTGTGGAGGCTCACCACACTGAACTCAGCTACAGCTGAGTTATAGAGATGTGCAGTGTGGAAACAAGCCCTTCAGTCCAACTTATCTGTACCAACCAGATATTTGAAATTAATCTAATCCCATTTGCCACCTTTTGGCCCATAATATTCTAAATCCTTCCTATTCATATACCCACCCAGATGCCTTTTAGGTACTGTAATTGTACCAGCCTCACCCACTTCCTCTGGCAGTTCATTCCATACATGCACCACCCTCTGTGTGAAAAAGTCACCCCTTAGGTTCCTTTTAAATCTTTCCCCTCTCACCTTAAACCTATGCCTTCTAGTTTTTGACTCTCCCGCCCCAGGGAAAAGACCTTGTTTATTTGCTCTATCCATACCCCTCATGATTTTGTAAACTACGATAAGGTCACCCTTCAGCCTCTGATGTTCCAGGAAAAACAGACCCAAACTATTCAGCCTCTCTCTGTAGCTCACCCCTCCAACACTGGCAACATTCTTGTAAATCTTTTCTGAATCCTTTCAAGTTTAACATATCAGGAAGACCAAAATTGAATGCAATATTCCAAAACTGACCTAACCAGTATCTTGTACCTCTGCAATGTGACCTCCCAACTCCAGTACTCAATGCACTGACCAATAAAGGCAAGCATTCCAAACACCTTCTTCACTATCATGCGACTCCACTTTCAAGGAATTATGAACCTGCACTCCAAGGTCTCTTCTTCAGTAATACTTTCCATAACTTACCACTAAGTGTATAAGTCCTGCCTTCCCACTGAGCCTGGCATTACTGTTTGGTGTTGCCCACCCTGCTCTTCTGCAGAGGTCATAATGGCAAACCCACCAATTATCTCTGCCTCCCATTGCATACTCTGTCCTCCGATGCTGTTCTCCAAACCAACAGACACCCTGAGATTTCCGTCATCACTGTCCTTGTCCCCAACTTTGCAAATGCCTCTCCTTCCAGCCCCCAGCCTTGATTCCCTCACCCCTTCTGTTATTGACACCCCTGTTGTCCCTTTGCACCTCCTTCTCTGAACCTAAAATCTCCTAAAAGACTGACAGGTGGACTCCCAAGACTCTATTTACTGCAGGTTTCTGATCGACATCGATGAACAGCCTCCAGACATTACTGGGCAGACCCTTGACTGCTCTGTATGCAACTCCCAGACTGATATGACATGATTCCCCTCACTACTGGTGCTGTTTCTACAGGGCTGATCACTTCCCTAACCAGACTGGGACAGTTTCCTAGACCCTGAGCGTCCCCAGTGGATGGCTGACTAAGATGGAGCCCCTGGATTGTGTACCGACTGTGCCCTGATGGAACTGGGAACTCTTGACCGACACCAACCCCCTGACCCCTTGACTTGACTGAGGACTATCCCCCATCAGCTTCTGACATGGTTATTTGGTTGAATGAATATGTAATGTAATAGCTGTCCAGGTTTGTGGCATATGCTGAAGGTGTTAGAATGGCATCTCCCAAAAGATTGCTCATGACAAACTGCATGCCTGTGTGTTTTCATGTAAAGAGCACCTCAAAATAGCAGGAGTGACAGCATTAGCAACACTTTAACAGGCATGGCTTAGCAAATCATGATGCTGTGAGCATTTAGGAGAGTGCTACGTGGGTGAATGCTGAGATATCAAGCGAGCAGACCTGAGATGCAGCTGCTCCACTCCATGAGCTGGGTGCCTATCTCTGTGTGCACAGGGTCCTTGCAGCAGCTTTTAAATGATAGTTACTGCTGCACCTGTCAAAGCAAGTCTGAGCTTCCTAATTAGCTTGCCAGTGTCTCAGAGAGGTGCCATGGTGGTTGTGAGGAGTTGGCAGATACAGAATGCCAATGTAGTTGATGCCCATAGGTCATGCCTGGGCTTCCTTATGGTGAGGAACAATATGGAAGTCATTTGGAGCCAGTAGCGAAATGAATCCACCTGCTAAATGAATCTAACTGCATTGGTTTCCATGTTGAAATTTCTCGACATCTAGCCTATTGGTGAACTTAGTGAGATAGGAATGTGAATACTAATGAGGTGAATTTGGCCATCACTAGTCACTGCCCAGTGAGAGATTTGTCAGGCTGCTTGAAAAAAGGCTCAAATTGCTCCTGACCTCACTAGATGTCTCATCTCACACATCTCACCAAAGTCCATGTTTCTCAGACACTTATAGAATTCTGCTCATAGATATTCATGAGCATTTTAGCAGTTAGACCAAGCTGAGGCAGAGACAACAAGGTAACAGGAGTGGAACTATCTCTCCAAAAGCATGCCTTGTGTTGCCTGGTAACATACATGTAACATACATGTTAGCTCAGAAATGCTAGCTCAGAGTCTGTCAACTTAAGTAATGTCTGAATCACAATGGACAAGATTTTACTTCAAACACCATACACTTATACAGAGTAAAATTGGACTTGTAATATGTCAGTAATATTGTATTGCATTTTGTTTTTGCAGTATTTCATTGCAATCTCCGCAAACAAAAACTCTTCCAGAACATTACTGCCAAACAAATGAACCATGTTCCTTGTATAGAATGAGCATAATTCTTGAGTTACTTGTTTCACTTTTTACCCAACGGTTGTGTCAGAATCTGACAAAACCACAACTATTGAGACATGGACATTTAACTCATGAAATAGTCTTCCTGCAATTTTTCTGAAGTTGAATCATAGAATCCATTCAGTGTGGGAACAGGCCATCTGGCCCAAAAGGTTCACACCAACTCTTCAAATAATATCCCATTCCCCTACCCTACATTTCCCCTAACTGATGCCTCTAGCCTCCACATCCCTGAACACTATGGGCAGTTTAGCACAGAGCACCCAGAGGGAACCCACACAGACATGGGGAGAGTGTAGAAACTCCACACAGCTAGTCACCTGAGACTGGAATTGAACCCAGGCTCCTGGCACTGTGAGGCAGCAGTGCTAACCACTGTACCACCCTATAATTCAATGTATGCATTTTCACAATTCATGCATTTACACTATTGCTAATATTCTCTGTGTCATCACAGTGTTTTCCATCTCTATACTTTGCAACTACAACTTTCCATATTTTACAAAGATCATTACATGTTCCTGTGTAATAGTAAGGTTCACCTTGCCTTTGTTGTGCCTGTTAGACTTTGCAGTGTCTTCTAGGCCTCCACATCTATCTATGAAGGATGGGGAAAAATGTTGAGCCCACCAGTGACTCGGGCTCCCGCTTTGACTGTTAGAGTTCTGTCCTCAAACAAAAATATGCTTTTGTCTTTCCATGATTGTGGTTGTCAATACTTGCAGAGCCTCCTGACAAAAACTGGCTTTGTATGGCTGTTATTCAGCTAATTTCTATTCTGAATTGCTATTCTGAATGCCATAGCTCATTTCTCACAGTTTTCACAATTTATAGTGGTCAAGTGGTTCTTTAGCTGCTTCAGGAACATAACAAAGCTGTTATTGTGGGTGCCTCTTTTAAGCCTGCTACATTTTTTTGTTAACACTTATGAATCTATATTCTGCACACTAGGCAGAGATGAGTAGGTTTTGCAGGAAATAATTCTGCAACACTTGCAGTTGAGTTCAGTTTCAATGATACTAAGTATTCTCAAATAGATGGTGTTGCCGTGGGATTTTCACTATGCCCAGCTTTTTCTTTTATATTTTTTGGGTTTCATAAGAATTGTGTGTTCAATGGAATGAGATAAAACCTTCTACCCTCTTGTATATTTCCAACACACTGATGGTACGTTAGCTATATTTGAACTTGAATTCACAGACATGTAGTCAGAACATTTGAGTATAAGATGAGATGACATGTTGTGGGCGTACAGGACATTGGTGATGCTACTTTTAGAGTGCTGTATTCAATTCTGATCACCCTTTTATAGAAAGGATTTTAGGAAACTTGAGAGCGTACAGAAAAGACATTCAAAGAAGTTGCTGGAAATGGAGGATTTGAGCTACAGGGAGAGGCTGGATAGACTGTGGCTTTTTCCCCTGGAGCTTCAGAGGCTGAGGGGCCACCTCTCAGAGGTTTATAAAATCATGAGGGGCATGGATAGGGTAAATAGACAAGGTCTTTGACCTGGGCGGGGATTGTCCAAACCTTAGAGGGTATAGGTTTAAGATGAGAGGGGAGAGATTGTGAAGGAACTGAGAGGTAACTTTTCATGCGAAGGGTGTTGCGTGTATGAAACCATACGCCAGAGGAAGTGGTAGAGGCTGATATAATTACAACGTTTAAAAGGCATCTGGATGGGTATGAATAGGAAAGGTTTCAAGGGATATGGCCAAATGCTGTAAAATAATATTAGATTAATTTATGATATCTGGTCAGCATGGATGAGTTGGACTGAAGGGTCTGTTTCTATGTTGTACATGTCTAATACTCAAATTTGCCAGACATGCTAAGTTTCTCCAGTGTTCTTTTCTAATCCTTCTCAAGTTTAACAACAACTTGCCAGGATTGAACACAGTATTCTAAAAGTGGCCTCACCAATGCACTGTACAGCCAGAACATGATATCCCAACTCCTGTACTCAGTCTTTTGACCAATGAAGGCAAACATGCCAAACACCTTCTTCATCACCCTGTCTACTTGTAACTCCACTTTCAAGGAACTATACACTCACACACCTAGGTCTCTTTGTTTGGCAACATTTTTTAAGGGTCTGCCATTAACTCTGTATGTCCTGCACTGATTTGCCTTATCAAAATGCAAAACCTCAGGTTTATCTAAATTAAACTCCATCTGCTGCTCCTCAACCTATTGGCCCATCTGATCAAGGCCCTGTTGTGCTCTGAGATAACCTTCTTCACATTACAGTACACACAACTATGTTGGTGTCATCTGCAAACTTACTAATTATACTCCCCTCCCACATTCACATTCAAATCATTTTTATAAATGAGTGGACCTAGCACCGATCCTTGTAAAACAGCACTTGTGACAGGCCTTCGAAAAACAACCCTTCATGACCACCCTCTGTCTCCTACCTTCAAGCCAATTTGGTATCCAGTTGGCTTGCTGTCCCTGGATTCCATGTGATCTAATCTTGCAAACCAGCCTACTATAGGGAACCTTGTCAAAAAGCTTGCTAAAGTCCATATGGACAACATCTGCTACACTGCCTTCATCAATCTTCTTTGTCACTTCTTCAAAAAAACTCAATCAAGCTATTATTATTCTTTGTTGCTTTCTATTCCTGATCCTTATTAAAGGAGACAAATTTTAAAAAAAGTTCATTCTCCAAGGTATAATTCTATATCATAAATACTGAAATGTGCATTTGATTGTGACAAGGAAAGGAAATATTTCAATTTCCAATCAAGGCATGAGGATAGTTTATAGACAGGATGGAAAGCAATCATTAAGTTAGAATCTCAGAGAAGTTATTCTTGTTCAATGATGCTCCTGCTTATGCTTTTCCACTGTAGGAATGAAAAATAAATTATTCAGAAAGCCTGTGCAATGCTCTGACAAATTAAGAGGACTGATTCCTTTGTACAGCAGAGTACTGATGGCAGAACATCTGACAATTTCATGCTTTTGTGAGCACATGCTGTCAGCACTTGCAGCACTTTTCAATCTGCCCCACTGCAATGTAGTTTCGCTGAAATTTGTAACATCACAAATGAAAAGTATGTTTATTTGAGAAGCATTTATGTAAATTTCAATTTTGATATCACATCATTTTTTTCTTGTTATTCTTAATTAGTACTCTTTGGAAATCAATTATCAGTTCAATATAATTCTATTTATTATTATATGTAGTCACATAAATGCTATTTTTACCATCAGTATCGGTCTATACAGCTGATAGATATTTTCTTTAAAAATCAAAGTATAATTGATCTTACAAGAATGAGGCAGTGTGTTTCAATATCCATGTGCTATCGGTTTATGGCAATTATTTTCGTAAGCTACATTATGAGTAAGCATAATGAACAAAAATGGGCCATTATGGTCATTGCACACCATTGATGAGTGTTACCAACACCATTCCCCATGATGTTCTGCTCATTGCAACGTGGGAAGTATACCTTTGGTTTTCAATATACATCCTGATGGGTGATGTTCCTTGGCAAGAGTTCACATTCATAAAATTAGCCCGATAATATGCACATTGATAACAAACCATTTCTAACTCTATTTGAATTTATCCCTTTGCATATAGTAGGGTTATTTCCTTCTGAAGAGAGAAAGAGAGGTGTGAAATTTGGGTCTGTACTTGGGTCTGCAGCTTGTGGTGCTGCAATAGTGGATTACCCTCCTGGGGGCTGAATTCCATGCTGCCAACTGTTTCTGGCATTGCCTGCAGTTGTGAAAGGGCCTTTCCAACCATTACTGGCATTTCACCAGCAGGGGATGTGTCTCTTCCAAACAGTGAGACTTCATTCTGAACCCTCATGGCCTCCCAGTTACATTGGAGGATTTTCCTAACCAGGCAATCTGCGGTTCACTGCCATGGCAAAAGCTATCCCTGTGGCAGCATCCCCCTGTCATCACCAATAATTTCCAACCTTAGCGGGCCAGTCCTCAACCCCACTTTGATTGGATACAGTCTTAGCTGTGACACTATTGTGACTGGCTGCCTGCAGCTTTTGGAGGCAGGTTCTTGAGCTTTAAAGAATGGGAACCCCATTGAAAGGTGCATCTGAAATCTAGTTGGTAGCCCTACAAACACGCCAGGGCAGATCGATCCCTGTAAAATCCAGCTGCAGTTCAAATATCTCATGAGACAGCAGCCCATTTCTCCTTCGTAGAACTGTGATGTGCTAGATGGCCGGAGAATGAAAACATTGTTCACTGTTTAGGTTCTGCACACAGGAAATAAAACCTTGTTTTTCTTTTTTATATCATTTTGTTTTCTTTTTTGATGCTTATTGAGGTAAGGGATGCTAATTCAGGAGGACTGGAACCACTTTTCTTTCATGCATCCAAAATCAACATCCTGTATTCCCAGAGTGGGTACAGTTCAGTTCAATCTAAAGCAAAGGATTTTTTGATTTTTTTTGCCTCAGCTCAGAGGCATCCCTCAACTGTGGCATGAAGCATTTATCCATTTCTTAAAACAAGCATCTGAATGACATTGCTGCAGGGCTGAAACAAAGAGTGTTGTGTTCTGGAAGGCGACGTTTATGCTATCCCAAATAGGATTTTCTGATCAGAGGTTTAACCTTTGAACTTTTATAATAATTAAGGCTTTAGATATGTTTTCTGCCTCTGATTTTTATGTTATTTTTGCATTAAATCTATTTTTGATCAACACTAAATATGGATGAACAGCTCCTTAGTGCTTTAACTTTATGCTACCAGTACTCAACAGGCATTAAGGCTACAATGTGAAAAATATGCCAATAGTTTACCTGTTTTAGACAGTTTCAGTTTTTTACTCCTAATATTCAGGTCTTCCTCAAGTCTCTGTAACAATGCCTATCAGGTTGAATGTAACTTATAACGAATTGCTAACATGCAATAAACTACAAGACCATAAGACATAGGAGTGGAAGTAAGGCCATCTGGCCCAATCGGGTCTACTCCGCCATTTAATCACGGATGATGGGCATTTCAATTCTACTTACCCGCACTCTCCCCATAGCCCTTAATTCCTTGCGAGATCAAGAATTTATCAATCTCTGCCTTGAAGACATTTAACATCCTGGCTCCACTGTGCTTTGTGGCAATAAATTCTATAGGCCCACCACTCTCTGGTTGAAGAAATGTCTCCTCATTTCCATTCTAAATTGACCCTCTCTAATTTGAAGGCTGTGCCCACGGCTCCTAGTCTCCCTGCCTAATGAACCAAATTCCCAGCATCCACCCTTTCTAAGCCATGCATTATCTTGTAAGTTTCTATTAGATCTCCCCATACCCTTCTAAACCCTCACAAATACAATTCCAGGATCTTCAACCTTTCATCGTTGGGCCTACCTTTTCAGGGATTATCTATGTGAATCTGCGCTGGACAAGCTCCAGTGCCAGTATGTCCTTCCTGAGGTGTGGGGCTCAAAACTGGACACAGTATTCTAAATGGGGCCTAATAGAGCTTTATAAAGTCTCAGAAGCACATCGCTGCTTTTATATTCCAACTCTCTTGAGATAAATGACAACATTACATTTGCTTTCTTAGTCATGGACTCAACCTGCAAGTTAACCTTTCGAGAACCCTGGACAAGATCCCTTGTTACTTTGGCTTAATGAATTTTCTCACGGTTTTGAAAATAGTCCATGTCTGTATTCTTTTTTCAAAAGTGCAAGACCTCGCATTTGCTCACATTGAGTTTCATCAGTCTTTTCCTGAACCACTCTCCTAAACTGTTTAATTCTTTCTGCAGCCTCCCCACCTCCTCAGTACTACCTGCCTGTCCACCTAACTTCATATCATCGGCAAACTTCCCCTGAATGCCCCCAGTCCCTTCATCCATATCATTAATATATAAAGTGAACAGCTGTGGCCCCAACACTGAACTCTACAGGACCCCACTTGTCACCAGCTTCCATTCAGAAAAAAAACCTTTTATCCTAACTCTCTGCCTTCTGTCAGACAACCAATCCTCAAGCCATGCCAGTAGGTCACCTTAACACTACGGACCCTCACCTCACTCAGTAACCTCCAATGAAACACCTTATGGAAGTCTAGATAGATAACATCCACTGGATTTGTCTGGTCTAACCTACTTGTTATCTCTTCAAAGAATTCTAACAGGTTTGTCAGGCCCGACCTTCTCTTATTAAATCCATGTTGACTTGTTCTAATCTGACTCTGCACTTCCAAGAATTTAGAAATCTCATCCTTAGTGATGGATTCTAGAATTTACCAACAAGCGAGGTTAGGCTAATCGGCCTATAATTTTCCATCTTTTATTTTGATTCTTCCTTGAACAAGAGGGTTATAACAGCAATTTTCCAATCATCTGGGACTTTCCCTGACTCCAGTGACTTTTGAAAGATCACAATCAATGCCTCCGCTAGTTCCTGAGCTACCTCCCTCACAACACTAAAATGTAGCCCATCAGGGCCAGGAGATTTACCAATTTGGTTAGACCTTTTAGCTTTTACATAGAACATAGAACATTACAGCGCAGTACAGACCCTTTGGCCCTCGATGTTGCGCTGCCCTGTCATACTAATCCAAAGCCCATTTAACTGACGCTATTCCATGTACATCCATATGCCTGTCCAATGACGACTTAAATGCACTTAAACTTGGCGAATCTACTATTGTTGCAGGCAAAGCATTCCATACCCTTACTACTCTCTGAGTAAAGAAACTACCTCTGACATCTGTCTTATACCTATCTCCCCTCACTTTAAAGTTGTGTCCCCTCGTGTTTGCCATCCCCATACTTGGAAAAAGGCTCTCCCTGTCCACCCTATCTAACCCTCTGATTATCTTGTATGTCTCTATTAAGTCACCTCTCAACCTTCTTCTGTCTAACGAGAACAGCCTCAAGGCCCTCAGCCTTTCCTTGTAAGACATTCCTTCCATGCCAGGCAACATCCTAGTAAATCTCTCCTCTGCATCCTTTCCAAAGCTTTCACATTCTTCTTATAATGCGTTGACCAGAACTGTACACAATACTCCAAGTGTGGCCGTACTAGAGCTTTGTACAGCTGCAGCATAACCTCCTGGTTCCGGAACTCAATCCCTCTACTAATAAGGCCAAAACACTATATGCCTTCTTAACAACCCTGTCAATCTGGGTGGCAACTTTCAAGGATCAATGTACATGGACACCGAGATCTCTCTGCTTATCTGCACTCCCAAAAATCTTACCATTATCCCAGTACTTTGCATTCCGATTACTCTGTCCAAAGTGTATCACCTCACACTTGTCCACATTAAACTCCATTTGCCACCTCTCAGCCCAGCTCTGCATCCTATCCATGTCTCTCTGCAACCTAGTACATCCTTCGTCACTATCCACAACTCCACCGGCCTTAGTGTCATCCGCAAATTCACTAACCCACCCTTCTAAGCCCTCATCTAGGTCGTTTATAAAAATGACGAACAGCAGTGGACCCAACACCGACCCTTGAGGTACACCACTGGTAGCTGAACACCAAGATGAACATGTTCCTTCAACTCCAACCCTCTGTTTTCTTTCAGCAAGCCAATTACTGATCCAAACTGCTATGTCTCACATTCCTCACCATTTTGTATAATAGCCTACTGATCGAACGCCTTGCTGAAATTCATATACACCACATCAACCAGTTTACTCTCATTTACCTGTTTGGTCACTTTGTCAAAAAACTCAATTAGATTCGTTAGGCATGACCTACCCTTCACAAAACCGTGCTGAGTGTCCCTGATCAGATTATTCTTTTATAGATGGTTATAAATCCTATCTCTTATAACCTTTTCCAACACTTTACCAACAACTGAAGTGAGACTCACTGCTCTGTAATTACCAGGGTTGTCTCTACTACCCTTTTTGAACAAGGGAACCACATTTGCTATCCTCCAGTCCTCCAGCACTATTCCTGTAGACAATGATGATTTGAAGATCAATGCCAAAGGCTCGGCAATCTCTTCCCTTGCTTCCCAAAGGATCCTAGGATAGATCCCATCTGGCCCAGGGGACTTGTCTATTTTCACACTCTGCAGTATTTCTCATACCTCTTCCTTGTGAACCTCAATCTTTTCTAGTCTATATGCAAGTATCTCTGTGTCTTCCTCACCAACATTTTCATTTTTTTATAGTGTACACTGTCGAAAAATATTTATTTAGTGCTTCCCCTATCTCCTCTGACTCCACACACAACTTCCCACTATTATCCTTGATTGGCCCTAATTTAACTCTCGTCATTCTTTTATTCCTGACATACCTATGGAAAGCCTTAGGGTTTACCCTGATCCTATCCGCCAACAACTTCTCATGTCCCATCCTGGCTCTTCTGAGCTCTCTTTTTAGGTCTTTCCTGACTTCGTTGTAACCCTCAAGTGCCCTAACTGAGTTTTCACATTTTGGCCTTCTTCTTCTTCTTCTTGACCAGGGATTCCACTTCCTTAGTAAACAGTGGCTCACACATTCTATATCTTCCTCCCTGCCTGACAGGTACGTACTTATCTAGGACACACAGCAGCTTTTCCTTGAATAAGCTCCACATTTTTAATGCACTTATCCCCTGCAGTTTCCTTCCCCATCCTATGCTTCCTAAATTTTTCCTAATTGCATCGTAATTTCACTTCCCCCAGCTGTAACTCTTGCTCGGTGGAGTACACCTATCCCTTTCCATCACTAAAGTAAACCTGACAGAATTGTGATCGCTGTCTCCAAAGTGCTCACCTACTTCCAAATCTAACACCTGGCCAGGCTCGTTACCCAGTCCTAAATCTAAAGTAGCTTCGCCCCTTGTAGGCCTGTCTACATACTGTGTCAGAAAACCCTCCTGCACACACTGGACAAAAACTGACCCATCTATAGTATTCGTACTGTAGTGATCCCAATCAATATTTGGATAGTTGAAGTCCTCCATGACAACTACCCTGCCTCTCTCATTCTTATCAAGAATCATCTTTGCTATCCTTTCCTTTACATCTCTGGGACTATTTGGAGGCCTATAGAAAACTCCCAGCATGGTGACTTCTCCTTTCCTGTATCTAACCTCAGCCCATACTAGTCAACGAATCCCCAAACATCCTTTCTACAACTGTAATATTGTCCCTGATCAACAATGCCACACCTCCTCCTCTTTTACCATCTTCTCTGTTCTTACTGAAACATCTGAATCCCGGAACCTGCAACAGCCATTCCTGTCCCTGCTCTATTCATGTCTCCGTAATGGCCACAACATTGAAGTCCCAGGTACCAACCCACGCTGCCAGTTCACCCACTTTATATCAGATGCTCCTCGCGTTGAAGTACACACAATTCAATCCAGGTTCTTGCCAGCGTCAGATACTTGATTTGGGAACTCCCTACTCTCATCCTCTTCTGTACCTATCCTACAATTTTGGTTCCCATCCCTCTGCTGTATTAGTTTAAATCCACCGTAATAGCTTTTGTGAATTTCCCAACCAGGATATTGGTATCCCTCTGGTTTAGATGAAGACCATCCTGCTTGTAGAGATTCCACCTACCCCAGAAAGAGCTCCAATTATCCAAAAACCCGAATCCCTCCCTCCTGCACCATCCCTGTGGCCACGTGTTCAACTCCTTTCTCTCCCTATTCCTCACCTCACTGGCACGTGGCACAGGCAGAAAACCAGAGGAAACAACTCTGTCCTAGCTCTAAGCTTCCATCCTAGCTCCCTGAATTTCTGCCTCAAGTCCCCATCTCTCTTCTGACCTGTGTCGTTGGTGCCAATGTGGACCATGACTTGGGGCTGCTCTCCCTCTCCCCGAAGGATCCCAAAAACATGATCAGTGACAACACGAACCCTGGCACCCGGGAGGCAACATACCAACCGTGAGTCTCTCACATCTCCACAGAACCTCCTATCTATCCCCCTAACTATCGAGTCCCCAATGACTACTGCTCTGCTCCTCTTCCCCCTTCCCTTCTGAGCAGCTGGTACCCCACTGCTTTGTCATCCCCCCCAACAGTATCCAAAACAGTATACTTATTGTTGAGGGGAATGGCCACAGGGGATCCCTGCACTGCCTGCCGGTTCCCTTTCTGCCCCCAACTGTCACTCATCTGTCTTTTTCTATATCTGGGGAGTGACTAACTCTCTGTAAGTCCTGTCAATAACCCCCTCTGCCTCCCAAATGATTCAAAGTTCATCCAACTCCAGCTCCAGTTCCCTGATGCGGCTTTCGAGGAGCTGGTGTTGGGTGCACTTTCCACAGATCTGGTCAGCAGGGACACTAGTGATGACTCTTACTTCCCACATTCTGCAGGAGGAACATTCCACTGCCCTAAACTCCATTTCTACTATTCTAACTCTCAAAGTGACTACTAAAAAAAAAGAATTAGGAAATAAACTAGTAACCTTACCTTGTTAGTCTGGCTCCCACAATGTTTTTTTTAGGTTAGAGGAGGAGGCTGGGTGGGAGACACTACCCGAGTAGTGTCTCGGGTAATGCAACCACGCAAATATAAACTGTTCTACTTACCCTTCCCAGAAGTCCTTTGCTCGCTCCTCCCTTGCTGGCCTGAAGGTAAGAAGTTTAAATATACTTACCGGCCTTCCCGACAATCACCTCGCACCAACGTCACCCCCTCCCGGCTCCCACCTCTCGCTGCTTATAGCACTTTCTCTTTCGTCATGGCTACCATACTCAACTCTGCCCCTGATTCTCCTGAAGTGTTGGGATATTACTCCTGATTTCTACTGTGAAGACTGACACACAGTACTTATTATTTCTTTATCTCCCAGCACTAGCCTTCTGCATCAATTTCGAGCAGCCCAATGTCTACTTTTGACTCTTGTTTGTTTCTTATGTATTGAAAGAAACTTTTATTATCATTTCTAATATTACTGGCTAGCTTACCTTCATTTTTGATCCTCTCCTTCCTTATTTCTCTTTTTGTTATCCTCTGTTTGTTTTTGTAGTCTTCCCAATCTTCTGATTTCCCAGTGCTCTTGGCTACTTTATCAGCTCTCTTTGATACATTTCCTGACATTTTCTTTGATACATTTCCTGACTTCCTTTGTCAGTCATGGCTGTCTAATTGCCTCCCCCCCCCCCCACCCCGGATAATCTTTGTTTTCTTTGGGATGAACCTCTGTACTGTGTCCTCAATTACACCCAGAAACTCCTGCCATTGTTGCTGTACTGGCTTCCCCACTAGGCTCTGCTTCCAGTCGATTTTGTTGGTTCCTTTCTCATGCCCTTGTAATTACATTTATTTAACTGCAACGCCATTACATCCGATTTTGCCTTCTCTCTTTCAAACTGCAGACTGAACTCTACAATATTATGATTGCTGCTTCCTCAGTGTTCTCTTACTTTACAACCTTTTATAAAGTCCAGCTCATTACATAGCACTAAGTCCAGAATAGCCTGCTCCATCACAAGATGCTCCAAAAATACACCCTGTAAGCATTCCATGAATTCCCTTTCTTTAGATCCACCAGCACCATTATTCACCCAGTCCACCTGCATATTGAAGTCCCCCATGATCACTGTGACTTTGCCTTTCTGACATGCCCTATCTATTTCCTGGTACATCTTGCGTCCCTGGTCCTAACCACTGCTGGGAGGTCTGTACGTAACTCCCATTATTTTTTTTTGCCCTTGTGGTTCCTCAACTCCACCTACACAGACTCCACATCATCTGACCCTATCTCATTCAGTGCCATAGATTTAATTTCATTCTTAGCTAACAAGGCAACCCCCGCCACCTCTGCCTGTCTCCCTTTCTTTTCGATAAGTTGTAAATCCTTTGATGTTTAACTGCCAGTTCGGAACTACTGCAACCATGTCTTGTGATGCCGAACCACTTCATAATCATTCATGATGATTTGTGCCTTAAATTCATCTTCTACTAGCATTCAGGTAAAGTGCCTTAACGCTAATTTTCTTATCTTCATGATTTCCAACATCTCTAGTAATATGTCCGAAGTTATCCTTCCTTTTTGCTTCATTCCTAGTCTGCCTTGAACTTAAACCCTGCACACATGCTAACCTGCCTCCATACCTGACTCCATACTCCCTGTGGCTTTCCCTTCCCCTTCTCCATGACTCACAAGTTCAAAGTCCTAGTGACCATCCTATTTATCCTTTTCTCTAGAACACTGGTTCCAGATCGGTTCAGATGGAGACCCTCCCATCGGAACAGATTCCCCCGGTTCCAAAACTGATGCCAATGCCCCATGAAATGGGGTCCCTCTTTCCCACACCAATCTCTTAGCCACATGTTGAAATCCCTAATTTTCTTATTGTTCACCGACTTATTGTTCAATACAGGCACCCCCTAGTTAAACTAGAAAGTTTTCTTTAACCTTTACAACACTGGACCAAACAGGCCCCATACTTAAAGTGGATGGTGGCAGAAAACTAAACATATGTTGAAATATATAATAGCTGAAAGAACTGCAGATGCTGTAAATCAGAAAACAAAATATATACTTGGTTTAACCACAGATACAAGATACAAAGGAACTGCAATAAAAGATATTTAATAAGCTTTTATCTGACATTTGTGCATCTTACTAAAGTTATATTTATTTTGTACTAAAGACAAAAAGAAAAATGTAGGAAACACAATTGTGCAAAGGAAATTCAAATTATAATTTGAATTATACATATGTCAGAATATTCTTAATTAATGACAGTCTTATTTCTGATAAAGTTTAGAAACTTTGGGAAAGTACAGAAGATGTGTTTACTTTATAAAATATAACCATTTCCAGATTCATGTAATGGCTGGAGCTTGTACCAGTAACAGAAAGTAGATATCAGCTAGCAGAGGATAGATATCACCTGAGTCTTCATTGACCTGTATCCACGGCATGATGAGAATTAGCTTCAGGGTGAAATTGTATGTAGTACATCGCATTTAATAAGCATGTTACCTGAGCATTAAAGAAATATATTGATCAAGGTTTATGTAAGGATTTGTAGCTCGGTGCGGGCTGCAGTTGTTATGGGTATGTTCACCGAGCTGGAAAGTTGGTTTGCAGACATTTTGTCCCCTTGCTGGGTGACATCCCCAGTGCTGTGGAGCCTCCTGTGAGCCGCTGCTGTACTGTGATGGTTGGAATTTATTTAGATTCTTTCCTGCTGCTTCTGGTTGCTGGTTCTGGTTGTTTATTGCTGTGGTTGGTAGATTGGGTCGAGGTCAATGCGTTGATTGATTGGGTCTGTGGATGAGTGCCAAGCTTCTAGGAATTTTCTGGCTGTCCTCTGTTTGGCTTGCCCTATGATTGGTTGTGTTATCCCTGTCAAATTTGTGGTCCTTGCCATCTGTGTATATAGATACTGAGGATAGCTGGTTGTGGTATTTAGTGGTTAGTTAATGTTCATGAATCTGGATGGCTGTTGGTCTGCCTGTTTGCCCTATGTAGTGTTTCATGCAGTCCCTGCATGGAATCTTGTATACTACATTTGTCTTGCACATAATGGGTGTTGGGTCTCAATCAGAGGACAGCCAGAGGGAGGCTGCTGAGTTATAAAAACAAACTACAGTGAAATCTGAAATTTAGAACTAAAACACTAAGCTATGGAAATGCTCAGGAGGTGTGGCAATATCTGTAAAGAATGAAAAATAAAATTAACACTTCTTGCTCCTGTTGCGCCTTTAGAAACATTGAGCAGAATATTGCTAGGCCCTGACAGACATGTACTATCATGAGAAATTTGGAAGAATCGCATGAGAATTGACCGACACCTTTTTCAATGTCAGGAGTGACAAGTTGCATTTGCCAACTAAGTTCTGGTTATGGAGTCAAGATTCTCATCAGTGAGCAGTGAGAGGCCTATTATCAAGGATTATTGTTCCACAACACCTTCAATTTTACTTAATACTGCCACATTACCATGCACTCTCTGACTCTATCACCAGCCCAGAAACTCGATGTTAAGAATCCCCACATGAAACTCTGAATGGTACCTCGCAACGCCAGCTCACTGCTTGCTTCATCTTGGACATTTGTCGCCAATGTCTGAAGGAAGGTTCCATGGGCAGCAGCTGCACACACCCCATGTCCACAGATGTTGGCATCCAACATGTGCCAGCTTCCCTGAATCATCATGGCACATTACTAATATACTTACAAGTATGTTTCTGTATTGTCATACTCAACCTTGGAGAACACCGACACCTATCATTGGAATGTTGAAGCAAGGACAGTGTGTGAGAAGGGACAGGTTTGCAGCTCACAGATTGAACTGGCGAACATTTCATAGCTGTTCACATTCTCCTCACACCTATCTGAATCACACACACACACACACACACACACACACACACACACACACACACACACACACACACACACACACACACACACACCCTTCAAACACTCTAAGAATGTCTATTGTGTTTTACAGTTTAGCACAGACACAAAGCCAGGCAGTTTGTAATGCTGATCAGGATAGATCAGTCAAAGTGGCGGATATGTTGCTATACTCAGTCATACTATGTCAATGTCACACTGCACCAGTCGTGTATGAGGCCAGCACACTGTGTGTGCTACAAGTAAACAGCCACGTCTCAAAGTCTATGGGGAGCAGTTTTCAGTCAGGTCTGGAGTGAGACCCTTCAGTCAAGGAGTCCTAGCACAGTAAGCCACGGGCAGCCTCTGATATTAGTCAAGCTGCTACAGCACAGTGAAAATGCTGGTAGCAGCTGTGTGACTGCAATGCAGCCAGTCCAGAGAATCATGGGAAGAAAGTCACACAGCTGTACAGATATCAGTCCAGGGCCTGGTCCCTCATCGTTCAGCGCTGTCTGGCTAAGTCACTCAAGGGAATTGGCCATCGTCAGTCCTGGGGGCTGTGTCCACTGAAAAGTCATTGTGGGGTTCAAATGGGTCACTGCTGCAGGAGGGAGGGTGGGAATCTCAGTCGTGGGGATTTGAGTCATTACGCTGAGATCCAGAAGGGATTATAATGAAGGAGGGTTCTTCAAATTTGAATGACGTGGACACTTCAAAAGGCAACACCATTACACAGACACTCATTCACTGAAGCTGAAACACATTTGTAAATGTATTATATTTTGTGATTCTTAGGCATTAGATTACTGTGCAATGTTCAAATTGGTGGCACAAGCTTTCTTGATCATATCATACAAGATAGTGAATAAATCACACTAATGCCTCTGATGCATGTCTGTCTACCTGGAAGGAGGGAGCCTAGCTGCCAAAGTAAAAGTCACCTGAATTTAACTCATGGCTGCACATGGTACAGGAGCAGCTCACTGCACATTTCACAGCATGGAAGACTGCATAGTGATATGGGTGGATGGGCTTTATATCTTCAGCATTACACTTATGGCTGCACAAAGACACACAAACACGGATGTTAGGGAAAAGAGGACATAAATCAACAAATATAATAATATACTTACAGTGACCTGTTTCGTGTACCATCTATATGCCACCCACTCACTTACTCACCACATGTTATTGCAGTCCAGGATTCTGCAGCTGGAATGGAGGGAACATCTTTCACAGTGGAGTCTCTTGGGCTTAGAGGTTTGGTTGACCCCTGCAGATGGTTTTGTCTAGAGGGCCCAGATATGCATCCTGTTCTTGGCAGGTACTCCCACAGGGGTGACAGTGCTAGGCAGGGTGGAGAGGGAGACCTGGCCACCTCTGGAGTGTTCTGAGAGGCGGCGTCTGGTGTCTGTATATGGTTCCTCCTTCCGCTGCATGCCAACTGACATTGCACTGTCTCCTTGTGAAGGGGCACCAAGGGTGATTGATTCTAAGCATCAAAGATGACAGCATTGCACTGCAGATCCCTGTGTATATCCAGCAGATTCCTAGACTCTGAGACAGCCTGATACTGTGTCAAGTTGTCCAATACTCCCGACAAACCTGCCTGCTGCTCCTTTGTCTGCCTGTGCATGTTGGTGAAATCCCTGTTTGCTGATGCCATGGGTCTGAGCAGGTGTCTGGTCTTCAGCAGTTCTCCAGGTGCCAGTAACCTTGGGGCATTTCTTTCATGGCCAGTTCCAGAGACTAGACAGTGAAGTTCTCATTGGCAAGTGTTCCTGACTCCAATCTAAAAAATATACCCACCGTGATTTCAATATTTGAGCTGGGAGGGTGGGGGTGGGGGTGGGGATGTGGGGTGGGGGGGGGAGGGTGGTGGTGGTGGGAAGTGGTGTGCAGGAGGCATCCTTCACACTGTTTCCCCTGAGGCATTTAGACCCTCTTCCTGAGAGGTGGAGGAAAAACTGTCTTGAGCTGGTCTTCTTGATGACAACCACTGTAGGCATCCAACTTGTGCCTGCAGGAGACAAAAGACAAAAATCATGACCAAAAGATAAATGTTGTGGCATCTTCATATTAATTATGCAGTGTGGACAATGGGAGAGTCGGACAACAATGAACAAGCTTCTTACTTGGTTTCTGGGACATGGAGGTTTCTGCATCGCGAAAGGAGTAGCCATGGTGTTTGCTGACCCCACACCAAAATCCTTTCCTCATAATGGGTGAGGAGATAAGCATTCACCACCACTTGTCCTTACTTTGTTATGGGTCATTTTTGCGTGGAATGAAAGAAAAAGAGGGACTGAGTGTGGTAAAAGTGGGTGGCACAGCTGTTACTGTTGAGTGCAGATGGGGAAAAGGTGGTGAGATGATCTGAGTAAGTGAGTGGGTGACATAGAGGGCATGAAGGATTATGAGGTAGTGGAAGTGCATATTTTAAGGTCGGCAAGATGAATCAGGGAAGACTTTGTATGTAATTGTAAGTGTGATTGATTATGAGTATTGATGGGAGGTTGAGGGTGTGGTACTGGAAAAGCACAGCAGGTCAGACAGCATCTGGGGAGCAGGAAATTCAATGTTTTGGGCCAAAGCCTTACATTAGGAATGGGGCTGAGAACCTTGGGGGTGGAGAGATAAATGGGAGCAGGTTGAGACTGGGGGAAGGTAACTGAGAGTCCAATAGGTGAATGGAGGTGGGGGTAATGGTGATAGGTCAGAGGGAAGGGTGGAGTGGATAGGTGGGAAGGAAGATGGACAGGTAGAACAGGTCATGAGTGTCAAGAGGAAAAGAAGTCAAGAAGACAGGTGGGAGGTGTGTCCAGCCACAGAAATAGACTGATTGTAAGCTAACAGGAGCACTTAACGGATTGAGCAGAAAAAGTCATTGACCTTCTTCTTGCGTTGCTGGGCATTCCTCCAGGCAGCTGAGACTGCACTGACCAGTGTGGTGATCTTGGACCAGGCTAGTAGGGTCTAGTGTCATGACCTCATCAATCAGTCCTGGGGGAAGAGGACAGCCTTCCTCTGCATTATCCCATCCACAAGATCCTCCAGATCTCTGGCTCTAGATCCAACTCCCCCCTTCTCAGCCAAAACACACAGGGCAGCTTCAGACATCCAGTGCTTGACCGGGTGTGCAATAGCCTTTTAATTATCATGCTGGAACCATGGATATTAGTCTATCCTGGGATATTCCAGTTGTGGTGAATGCCTCTGGCTACAGTGAGTTGGAGAATTTGACTAGTATTGGGTCTGACAAGTACGATGAGGTATAGAACCTAGTTAATGACACAAGATAGGACAATAGCATGAGAAAGCTTCCTGGGCCTCATGAAGGGAAACCCTCCACAAGATTTGATTTGAAAGACACTGTCAATAAATGGTGAGGTTCACCCCATTGTGATAAAAAGTCAATTGACTTAAAACTTTAACTCTGTTTCTCCACACACAACAGTTTCTTGATTTGCAGGAAATGTTTTTTTTCTCTATTAGTTAGTTGTGTTTCTCTCAGTTTCTGTTACTCCTCATGGTATCTCTGAGCATTTCATCAGCATTCAGACACTCCAGAGACACTGCAAAAAGGATTTCTTACTCAGAACTGCAATCGTAAAACTGGATGTGGTTGGTTAGATCCTTCGAGTAATGACTAATGCATTAATAAGTGCTTAATCTCCACAAGCTAACTAGAATGATACCAAAGTCCTCCTTGCCTGGATGATGGAACCACTGACCGATGTCCCATTTACTTCTCTTGACAGAGACATTGGTTAATCACCAATCCTGATTTATGCACTTTTTCAAATCCCTTCATCCTCACTCACTTCATCTTCAGTAAATTGAATCTCCACTAACAGAAATTAGCACATTTTACAAGAATAAAATTCATAGTCCTCAAATGCAATCGCAAAAATACTGAAGAATTGTTAGTATGAATGATAAAGTGTTTAGTGAGCTATAAGGAAATATTTTGTTCATTGGGCTCTTGCTAATTGCCAGAATTATAGCATCCAAAGTATTCTACTTTAATCTTGGTGAGCCATGAGTCATTGCTTTTCATAGAAAAGCTCTTCACTGCAGTTATGACATTTTGTGTGATGATTGTATGAAATGCATACACTTTGGGTTGAATCATAAAAACCTGTCATACTAACCTGTCATCTTTTTCTTGGTGTTGACTTCTTCTTGGAGTAAATGAAGTAATTATTTAAATTCAAATTAATACCAATTAGAAACATCAAAGATGGGAGCAGGAGTAGGTAATTTGTTCTTTCAAGTCTGTTTTGCCATTCAATGTGATCCTGGCTGATCTTACACTCAGAATTCACTTGCTGCTTTCTAGCTGAAGCCCATGCCCTTCCACTAATTACAAACCAGATGAAATCTACACTTATTAAAAAAATAGGAGTTACTAGTAAACCTGCTGACTTTTGATTGTTGTCTTCATTTAAATGCAGACTGAAAACTTACATAAATCAGTAGTTTTGTTCTTGGGCAACTGTGCAGCAACAATTTCTGAATCACATTAACCTGGGTCCCAACATGATAATTGCTATTGTGAAGAAAACAATGGGCTGTCAATCAATCCAACCATTGATGGCACAGCAAATGGAGAGCAAGTCAAGTCAAAAACTGTATGAAAAAGGGGGAGACCATGATGAATGAACATCTCCATTCATTTCAAGTTTGAAGGTCATCATGATATTGCTGAAGAGAGAACTTCTTAGTACATCTGAGGCAGACTTACAGAATGGTGCAGTTTGATCCATCAAATTTGCAGTAGCCCCATTATAGAACAATCCAGTTGGTCCTGCTCCTCTGCTCTTTCCTCAATTTTTTCCCTTCTGCAAGCATTTATAGAAATCTCTTCTGGAGGCAATTACTGAATCTCCGTATATGTCTCACACACTTGCTGTCAGTTCCAATCCAAATTCTAAACACTCATTGCATAAAACTGATTTTCCCCATGACACTGTTGTTTCTTTTTTCATTCGCTTTAAACCTGTGCCCTTTAGTTATCCATCATCCAATGGGGGGAGAAAACCTTCTCCTCATTTATCCCATGCAATCCATGCTTGCTTTTAAAAATCTTTATTGAATTTTCTCTTTCCCTTCTCTGTTTGAAGGAAATCTTTTCCCCCAGATTTTTCAACACAACCTTAATCCTTCTTCCCAAAAACTATCACCATAGTTTTGTGTACTCTCCAAAGACCTCATGTCCTTCTGAAACTATTATGCCAAACGTTCAACTGCAATTGTGATTCACCTAGCTCGTTTTCCAAGCTCTGAGTTCAAAAATCATTATTATTCATCACACTTAAGGGAAAAGGTTGAATGAATCATTGTTGTCTTGCCTGAAGGTCAGAATCCCTGACAATGCAGCATTTCTTCAGATTGCAATGAAGTGTCAGCTTCGATTATGATCTTCCATTGAATCCATGACCTTCTGACTCAGAGAGAGGATTAGGAACAATTCAGCAAAAAGTAAACATCAGTTATATTAAAGTAAGGTTAGTTACATTGCAACTTGCGTATTAAAACCAAAAATAAATGAAATACCTATAATTTACACAGAGGCATTGTTGTAACATTTTAACACTATTGTGAAGGAGCCTTCAGCAGCAAATGACGATATGAACATGGGAAAGAGGAGGTACAAGTTCACCTGTACCTCCACACACATCATCTATTGCATCCGCTGCACCCGATGTGGCCTCCTCTATATTGGTGAGACAGGCCGCTTACTTGCGGAACGCTTCAGAGAACACCTCTGGGCCGCCCGAACCAACCAACCCAATCACCCCGTGGCTCAACTCTTTAACTCCCCCTCCCACTCCACCGAGGACATGCAGGTCCTTGGACTCCTCCACCGGCAGAACACAACTACACGACGGCTGGAGGAGGAGCGCCTCATCTTCCGCCTGGGAACCCTCCAACCACAAGGTATGAATTCAGATTTCTCCAGCTTCCTCATTTCCCCTCCCCCCACCTTGTCTCAGTCGGTTCCCTCAACTCAGCACCGCCCTCCTAACCTGCAATCCTCTTCCTGACCTCTCCGCCCCCACCCCACTCCGGCCTATCACCCTCACCTTGACCTCCTTCCACCTATCCCACCTCCATCGCCCCTCCCCCTAGTCCCTCCTCCCTACCTTTTATCTCAGCCTGCTTGGCTCTCTCTCTTATTCCTGATGAAGGGCTTATGCTCGAAACGTCGAATTCTCTATTCCTGAGATGCTGCCTAACCTGCTGTGCTTTGACCAGCAACACATTTGCAGCTGTGATCTCCAGCATCTGCAGACCTCATTTTTTACTCAAAGAGGAGGGAAGCCCAGTACTACCTACAGACCCTCTCTAGAGAGAGGAGGGTCTTTATCCATCTAAAGCTTCATGGAGAGAGATAGATAAAGGATTCTTCAACAGAGATGTGACTTACAGGCTTAATTTAATGTAAACACTCTGTTTTTCTAGTATTAGCCCAACGTTCCCTTAATATTTGAGAAGACTTGGTTTGAGTAGAATAAAAAATCTTTAATTCATCCAGGCAAAGACCTCCCATGGGTATCCATTGATACTGTGGTGGAATGAGCTGCTATTCCTGGGTGACATTCCACTTGCCAATGAATAAGAAGACATACAGATTCGGGGAAGATTTGAAACACCTGATTATCTGGTGATTGAATATTGGATTGAGGACATACAACTGGCTATGGCATCCTGAGGTCTCAGCGTTTAGAAAGGAATTTCCCTTATGTGGGAAAGCCCACTGGGAAATCCCACTGGGAAATATCGGGGAGAGATGCAGATGGTCAAAGAAGTACGTGGTTAATCTTTGTCTTTTTGAAAACATTTGGGGGGACAGCAGTAACTTATCACAGCTATAACAGAGGTTTTATGAGTACAGTCAAACCAAAGCAGAGAACCTGGTCTATGTATCACTAAATTGTTCAATACCATTTTCCTCCCGGATCCCTCCTTCAAATCAACTGGCATAGACAGTTGAAGGATGACCTTGTTGAAATGATGAGGGATGGGAAAATTTGGATGGAGTTGAAGACATTTAAGAGTGACAGACCTCCGTTATCTTCCTTTGAAACTAGATCACATCTTGCAGATCATAAGGAAAGATTAGACACCTAAAACAAGGAAAGATGACACCATCAGGGAGGTGACTGTTAGTGCAGACAGGGATGTGGACATCAGATTAAAGAGGTAGGCATAACTGATCACTGCACAGCAAGCACAGATCCCAATCCTTTCTCTCCAATCTCTATGGTAAGTGTGAACCAAAACATTTAAACAGTAAACAACAATGCTAGAATTTGTCCACATGTTCTGTGACCTAGGATCCATAGGATGTCATACTGGGAGGATTTGAACTGAGGTTCCAATAATGGATACTGGTGGAGCAAGTACCTTTGCTTGTCATGAAGCTGTTTAGCAAGGACCATTCTCACTGTGAAAGGCAAATGTCTGCCATAGACTCATAGAGTCACCGCAGCCTGCAGGATAGAAAAGGCTAGTGAATCTACACTGATCAAAAACCAGGTTATTTTTGCAGGCAAAACATAGGTGTTCTGCAATGTGATTGCCCAGTCTGCCTTTCATCTCGTCAATGCTATCCATCTACTATCCTCTCTCTCCGGGCTCCATCTCACGAGATTGGACCTGAAAGTGATTTTTGTTTCTAAAGCTCCAAACCCAGCCTGTCTACAGGTCCGAGCTAGGTCCCTTCATCCTTTTGAAAAAAAAAGCTTCACTTTTGTATTTGGGCCTAGCAAAGTATTTTTCAAAAGGTTTGATGGACCTGAACACATCCAAGTGGATCTATAAGGGATGAGTGTATTTGAATATATCTTTTTATCTGTAAACTAGTTGGCCTGAGGTTTTTGGTTCAAGGCTTTCTGACCTGTATATCCCTATGGTATACCGGGCTACACAAAAGAAATATAGGGAGAGCAGACCTGGTTATCAGATTGGAATTTAAAGGAAGATTGCTGACAACTGAAATGGCCAATGGCTTCCAGGAACCATGGGTGTGTGAACTTTGATCTGACTCCATTTACACCCCTACGATTGCGTCTGCATACGAGTGGGTTTCCGTTTTAATAATGCTTATCCTTTTAACTGAATGAGCTTTTATTAAAATGAAAGATCAAACTGTTGAAAATTTGGCTGTCTATTTTTTGGCAAGTAGATATTGAATTGAAAACAAAACATCTTTTTTAAAAATTCAGACTCTTGTTTATCCCAACCTTCAAAATGAAAGAAAAGGCATTTCATTACCCCTCTGGACTTTATTGTGACAGAATCAGCAATATCAAAGACAAATCATTTAGTATATTGAACTCTATCCACTCCAGCCTGTCTTCCTTCCCCCTGGGTACCTTTATTTTGCCATGTTCCTTATAGCAGTAATATTGTGAAAGGGAGTTTTTGATTGATTACATCTTTTGTGCAAAAACAACTGCTGTATCTCTACGTTCACCAGAGAAAGTGCTGTTATTTTAGTCATTTCGTATTCCTTGTATGTTTCTTTGCAAATAAATGGCGCAAACATTTCAGATCAAATTTGCTGTATTCATAGAGACAAATATTTGAGTGCTGAGTCTTTTTCAACGTTTCCATTCTACTTTCACAGCATTGCACAATTATCTTACAAATATTTGGTACATCCAAATAACTGTCTGTTTGTTATGTTCAGTATGTTGAGACAAATTGGTTTCAAGTAAGGAAACTAAGCCACTTTATATATTACCAAAGCTATTATCACCACCTATTGTTAATTATTGCCTTTTGTTCTGCAATTGTGTTGGAGAAAAGTTCCGTGGTTCATTCTAGAATTTTCAAATTTTATACTTTGATTGTGAATTACAGTTCTAGACTTAGTGTAATTATGTAATTCTTGAAATGGGAGGGCAATGATGACCAATGGTACGATTTCTATAAGATGCAGATTTTTTTTATGTTCACTTGTGGCATGACATTGGGCTTGAAAGGGAGAATGGAAAGTCTCAAATTTGTCCTCAATTTAATGAAGCAAACTTTAGAAATGTAAATGAAACTATGTCCTCTGGTTCAATTTCTAGGAATGATTGCTGGATTGTTACTGGCTTTTGCTCTCTTCTCTAATCCTGAATTGCTAATACTGAGCTTGTTCCAGCTTTAATCAATCAATACAGTGTAAAGCAGAGACAGCAACCAAACCTAGTATGCAACTTATTTCTGTGATCAAATTGCACACTGTATAATATATTTACCCATTGACTCATCAGGAATAATGGCCAAATAATACTTCTTTTTATTTTTCCCCAAACAAAGCTGTTAACTCTTCTTCATCTCAATACTTCTGCGCCTTTTACATTCTTGTCTTGCCTTCACTGAAAATTAGCTAACCTTGCTGATTTGTATATTCTTAGTTTCATTTTATTTCCTCCCTTTACTCTTTTCCAAAATTGGTGTGATTTTCTGGTACCTCAAAAGATGAGAAAGACAGCAGGTGAATAAACCTAATCATTCAAGAAGCAAAAATCAGATTCTCCCCATCTTGATAAATCTCAACAATCAAGTTCTTTCCCCTCATGTGGTAAATTAACTTACTTGTCAGCAGGATTTGAGAAGATTTCCTGAATGGATTAGCATCTCATTAAAACCTCAACTCACTGCAATTGACTTTACCTTCCCAACTGTATTTTATCTACTTGAAAAACTCATTGCATCAGATAATGTGAAGGTGATGTTATAGTGGTAATATAACAAAAGTAATAATCTAGTATTCCCATGCTTATATTCTAGGGATGTTAGTTCCAATTCTACCAGAGCAAATGGCGAAACTTGAACTTAGCAAAGAGCTAACCAAATGATGACTGTAATTGCTGTCAATTGTTGTTAAAGCCCTACATGGTCCTTTAATTTATTTATGAAGACAAAATTGACCATCTTTACCTGGGCTGGCCTACATATCACTCCAGACCCACAACAACTCTTCAATGTCCTCTTGCTAATTTGGGCTAACAATAAATGCTGGCCTAGTCAGTGATGTCCACATGATCAAAGTCTAGCAATGGAAGGTGGGCATGTATCTCATGACTGGCACTTTTGTTTGTGTAATATGGTTTTAAAACATTATTTACAATTCCTGGTGCTGTAAATTCTTAAAGTACAGTCAGCCAAGCAGAAGAAGATCTGCTGTATCCCAGGACCATCTTAAAGCCCAACTGGCTCATGGCAAAGGGAGGAGCTTCTGGAAGAAGAGCAGCATATGGTGCAATTGCCAAATAGATTGGCAACAGCTGAAGTGTATCTAGAAAGCAATAAAGAAAGGGTGACTGTGGCTGATGGGCATAAAACTGGTAAAAGGGAGGGTCAGTGGGGTAATGATGTGACACTGTCAGTCTTGGGATCTTCGGATACAGTTGGTTTGGGGAAGTGGAGGGATGCTTGGGCTGTAGTCAATCCCTGGGTATTGTAGGCTTTGTTCAGAGCATTGTCGCTAGTCTCAGTGGTACATACCTGGGGATTAGTCTAGGGTATTATGCAGTGGAAAGAACAGGGTGGTTGGATGTTGTAGGCATAGACTTGGAAAGTTGGAAGTTGAGGGTCAGAAGATCATGGTCTCATTGCAGAGGGAAGTGGTCAAAGAATGTAAGAGTGTCTGTGTCTTCAGTCACTGAAGGTGAAGATCAGCATGGATGTTGGTACCCTGATGGTGAGCAGCTGTGCAAGCAAATGGGAGATTTCAGATATCAATAGGAACATAGGAGAATAAGAACAGGAGTACACCATTAAACCTGCTAAGACATTCACTATTATCATAGAGTCATAGAGATGTACAGCATGGAAACAGGTCCTTCGGTCCAACCCGTCCATGCCGACCAGATATCCCAACCCAATCTAGTCCCACCAGCCAGCACCCAGCCCATATCCCTCCAAACCCTTCCTATACATATACCCGTCCAAATGCCTCTTAAATGTTGCAATTGTACCAGCCACCACTACATCCTCTGGAAGCTCATTTCATACACGTACCACCCTCTGCGTGAAAATATTGCCCCTTTGGTCTCTTTTATATCTTTCCCCTCTCACTCTAAACTTTTGCCCTCTAGTTCTGGACTCCCCAACCCCAGGGAAAAGACTTTGTCTATTTATCCCATCCATGCCCCTCATGATTTTGTAAACCTCTATAAGGTCACCCCTCAGCCTCTGACGCTCCATGGAAAACAGCCCCAGCCTGTTCAGCCTCTCCCTGTAGCTCAGATCCTCCAACCCTGGCAACATCCTGGTAAATCTTTTCTGAACCCTTTCAAGTTTCACAACATCTTTCCGATAGGAAGGAGACCAGAATTGCACGCTATATTCCAACAATGGCCTAACCAATGTCCTGTACAGCCACAACATGACCTCCCAACTCCTGTACTCAATATTCTGACCAATAAAGGAAAGCATACCAAACACCTTCTTCACTATCCTACCTACCTGTGACTCCGCTTTTAAGGAGCTATGAACCTGCATTCCCTCCAACAACTTGCCCACCACCGAGGTCAGGCTATTTGTTTTAAAATATTGATGGAAAAGGATAGATCAGATCTAAAAGTTGAAGTTCTAAATTGGAGAAAGGCCATTTTTGACAGTATTAGGCAAGAACTTTCAAAAGCTGATTGGAGGCAGATGTTCGCAGGTAAAGGGATGGCTGGAAAATGGGAAGCCTTCAGAAATGAGATAGCAAAAATCCAGAGAAAGTATATTCCTGTCAGGGTGAAAGGGAAGGCTGGTAGCTATAGGGAATGCTGGATGACTAAAGAAATTGAGGGTTTGGTTAAGAAAAAGAAGGAAGCATATGTCAAATACAGACAGGATAGATCGAGTGAGAATAAAGAAAGTAAGAGTATACTTAAGAGGGAAATCAGGAGGGCAAAAAGAGGACATGAGATAGCTTTGGCAAATAGGATTAAGGAGAATCCAAAGGGGTTTTACAAATATATTAAGGACGAAAGGGTAACGAGGGAGAGAATAGGGCCCCTCAAAGATCGGCAAGGCAGCCTTTGTGTGGACCCACAGAAAATGGGGGAGATACTAAATGAATATTTTGCATCAGTATTTGCTGTACAAAAGGATATGGAAGATATGGAAGATATGGAATGTAGGGAAATAGATGGTCCTATCTTGCAAAATGTCCAGATTTTAGAGGAGGAAGTGCTGGATGTCTTGAAACAGTTAAAGATGGATAAATCCCCAGGACCTGATCAGGTGTAAATGAGAACTCTTTGGGAAGCTAGAGAAGTGATTGCTGGACCTCTTGCTGAGATATTTGTATCATCGATAGTCACAGGTGAGGTGCCGGAAGACTTTAGGTTGGCAAACGTGGTGCGACTGTTTAAGAAGGGCGATAAAGACAAGCTAGGGAACTATAGACCGGTGAGCCTGACCTCGGTGGAGGGTAAGCTGTTGGAGGGAATCCTGAGGGACAGGATGTAAATGTATTTGGAAAGGCACGGGCTGATTCGGGATAGTCAACATGGCTTCGTGCGTGGGAAATCATGTCTCACAAACTTGATTGATCAAAGCTGATTGAACACTTCAATGCTTTTTATTCGCTGATTCCTATAATCCTGCAAGCAACAGTAATCAGAAATCTATCAATCTCTACTAATCCATGTTCAGATTGAGGAGCTCGACAGACATGGGAGGATGGAGTATCATAGGGACAATAGGGATAGCAAATCTGTGAGGAACAAACAGAATGTAAGGAGAATAAAGAGTGATAAAGAGAGGTGGTATTAGAAAGGTTAGACACAGTTAATGAATCTCAGCATTTTTGCTTAAAGTGAACTGCACAATTCTCTTTGATTTTGATAGGGTTATACTCAAATTGGGAGGAGATTTCTTGCAGTGGGTGGAGTTGTACCTTGGATGTTCTGGCCAGCTGAAGGGGTACACATTACTCATGAGTTTGTTTTTTGCTTTTCTTTCTTATATTGAGAATGCTTTCATGCAGAGCTGACCATTTTCTTCCCAACGCCAAATCACCCATGTTACTTTTCTTTCCTCCTTTATCTTCCACCACTATATTATGCATGCTTCCAACTAAATTACCAGTTAACATGCAAAGCCCATCAGGGCCGTACAATGACAGCAAAAGTGAGTGAACAGTAAGGAGAGAAGGAAGGATTAAATCAAAATGAAGTTGGAGGGGGAAATAATGTATTCAACCCTTCAGTGCCCACCTCCCACTAAAAGAATTAATCATGAGTCTATTAGTTGCAGTATCTTTAATCAGCTTTTGATTTGCACATAACCAGCAAATTAGCAGTACTCATGTCCCAACAGGATCTCACTTAGTCATTCCATCACATACAATGCTATCTTGTGATGCCCCAGGTTTGTATTAAGCATACAGCAAGGGGGTACTTTCAATCCAAAGGCTTCTCCAGTGGTGTAGACCAATCATCACCAGGACTGCAAACTCTGCAACCTTGCTAAAAATCACAGCCACACATTTGGAGGATGGCAGGAGACTGGTAGGGAGTAGTAGCTTCCTCATAAGAAGGCAAGATTAAAACATTCTGCTGTAATGTTCTTGAAGGAAAACTGACTATCATGGTTGGAAAGCTGCAGTAGCTTCCAGTTGCAGAGGCAATGTGTACTACCACCCTACTTTCAGGGTGCTGTCCTTCAAAACTGCATAGGATGCCAATTTCAATCATACACATGATAGATGGGGTCATGAAAGTTCCCTGGATAATAGGCATGGACCTTCATTACTTGGCTGATGTGTCACAGATGATCTGCACATTCACGGAGCAGAATCCCTTTCATAGTCATGAACATTGCTGACAGCTGTCTGCATCTTTAATGACCTCAGTGCATAAAGAGAGAGAAAGAGAGAGAGAGAGAGAGAGGCTCAAAACCCCCTCAAGACCTGGTTGATGACACCTATCAGGAATTCTCAGACTGATAATGACACTGAAGCTTTTTACGCTTCCACAATGGCCATTGTCGAATGTCACAACACACTGGGGCAGGTACTGGAAATCAGGCCCCACTATTCCCAGCGTTATTACAAAGAGGAAAAGATTTATCCAAACAATTCAACATCCCTAATTTACTTCAGAATTCAGGTTAAAAGAAAATGCAGACCATGTTTCTGTACTTAACTGAGAAACAACTATTTATGATGAACAAATTGTAATTAACCTATAGCAATAAGGAAATATAAAGTGCTAATTTATAACTTGATTCTAATTTTAACTCTTTCCTTTTTAAATTTTCCCTTCCTGGTGAGGCAGACACACAAAGACAGACAAGATATAAGGGTCGTAAAGGAAATAAAATCAGGGAAACATTATTTGAGAGCACCAGTCTGGCCCGCAGGATTTGATGAATTGTTTTCATTTGGTTTCTTCCAATCCCTCTCTATTTTGTTCACGGGTTTAGAATTTATCCTTTCATTGTTTTTGAGGCTCTTGGTCCGCCTTCATCAAGGAATATGTACAGAAAGCTGAGTGGAAGGAAACTAATTGGAACCTCTTTGTAGGAAGGAGAAACAGGGAGATTTCTTGATGTTTTCCCTTTGCAGACTGGAGATTGCTCTGCTGCACTGGCCCCACACAAGCCATGGTCACCTGGACAGGAACCATTCAAAATGTTGTCAAGCAATTATCCCATAGATTGGAAAACATCAGTTTTTTTGTTCTCACTGTTCCAGGGGAAAGCAGCATTGTGTAGTACTTTCAAAATGCTCCAGTAAGTATGATTTTAAAATGGTTCTGTTCGCCGAGCTGGAAGTTCTTGTTGCAAACGTTTCGTCCCCTGGCTAGGCGACATCATCAGGGGGGACGAAACGTTTGCAACAAGAACTTCCATCTCGGCGAACAGAACCACAACAACGAGCACCCGAGCTACAAATCTTCGCACAAACCTTGAATGATTTTAAAACGTCAGCTATCTTTTTGCACAATCTCCTTGGTTTAGAACAGTATCTTCATTTTTTTTAGACCACTGACCAAAATTAAAGAGATAAAAAAATCTGGTCTTGACAAGCAATGTGATTATCTCTTATCACTGCTCTGAAATGGCTGAACAAGCCATTCAATTTTATCAACTGCTAAAAAGTTTAAAAAAATAATTAAACCAGATGGACTACTTGGCATTAACAAAGGCACAAGAAACAATATCAAACAGTTGTCTGTTGACCCTGTGAAGTCCTCCTTACTAACATCAGGGAGTGTGTCCTGACATTGACAGAGCTGTCTCATAGAATAGTTAAGCTACAACCTGACACAGTCATAATCACAAATTGTACCACACACCCAAAGACCTGGGCAATACCATCCCTGGGCATATCCTGTCCCACTAACTGTACAGAGGTAGCAGTACAGTGGTCTACAGCACAGGCAAAGTTGTCCTATGAGCATCAATATCAACAGAAGATCTCATAAGGTCTCATGGTATCAGGTCAAACATTGACAAGGACTACCTCCTGCTGATTACCATTTACCATACCCCCTCAGCTCCTATATATTAAACACCAATTGATGGAAGCACAGAGGTGGTAAGGGTGCAGAATGTACTCTGGGTTGGGGATTTCATTGTCCACCACCAAGAGTAGCTTGACAGCACCACAACTGACCAAGCTGGTCAGGTCCTCAAGGATATTTCTGCTCGACCAGGTTGACAGCAGTTGTTGAGGGAACCAACAAGAGAGAAAAAATGCTTGACCTTATCCTCACAAATCTGCTACAGATGCATCTGTTGATGACAATATTAGAAAACATGACTACCACATAGTCCATGTGGAGGTGAAGTCTTCACACTGAGAATCACCTGCATCATATTGTGCGACACCATCATAGTATTAAATGGAATAGACTTGAACAAATCTAGCAGCTCAAGACTAGGCATGCATAAGGTACTATGGGTTATCAGCAGTTAAGACCATGGTATTCCAGCACACTGTGCAACCTCATGACCTAGCATTTCCTTCACTCTACCATTACTATCAAGTAAGGGATCAACCCTGGTTCAATGACGAGTGCAGGAAGGCATGCCAGGAGCAGCCCCAGGTATATCTAAAAATGCCGTGTCAACCTGATGAAGCTGTAAAATTTGCATAAGCAGCAAGTGATCTAAGTGATTCCATAACCAAAGGATCAGATCTAAGCTCTGCAATCCTGCCACATCCAGTCATGACTGGTGCTGGTCAATTAAACAAGTCGCTGGAAAAGCAGACTCCACAGGTATCTCCATCCTCTTCAAAGGGGTTTCCCAGCTCTTTCGTGGAAAATGAAACAATCTTCAGCCAGAAGTGCTGAGTGGATGATCCATCTTGGCCTCTTCTGGAAGTCCCCAGCATCTCAGATGCCAGTCTCCAGCCAAATTGATTCATGTGACATCAAAAAATGGCCAACAGCAGTGGGCCCTGATAATATTCCAGTGATAGTATTGAAAACTGGTGCTCAGGAATTTGATGCACCCTTAGCTGAGTTATTGCAGTATAGCCTCAGCACTGTCATCTACCCAATGTGGAAAATTATTCAGCTATATCTTGATGCAAAAAGCAGCATAAAATTTATCCTGGCCAATTCCCACCCTATTAATCTACTCGCAATATCAGTAAAAAGATGGAAAATATCATTACAGTCCTCAGCCATGAGCTCTGCTGTTTGTTCCCAGTAAGGGGTGGAGGTGACTCCTCCCTGCCTGTCCGCACTGGCCCCTCTCCCAATGTTGAACCAAACCAAAAGGCTTGTACAAATGGAAAAGTGCAAATGCAGCAGACAGAGACAGCTTTGAAAAACAATAAAAGGATACAGGAAATGTATACCCCAAAATGGGAAACACTTGTGGGATATCAAAAGCAACAGTAAATGTTTTCATAAACATGTTAGGGCACAGAGAATAATAATAGGGAATATGGCCCAAGTAAAGACAGCATTTTTAGTAACAACAAAGAAATGATAAAATTCATACATCAGTATTACATATTCATGCTTAGAGTGAAACGAGGACATAATGCCAGTTGTAAAGGGAACTTTACAAAAAAATCAAGAGAAGAAACACAAGGAGAATAAAGCTCTGCTATGATACATTTACAAGGATTGGCCACACTTGAGTACTAAAATATATGGTTGAGGAAATTGCACAAGTGTCTATTAGCATTTTTGAAAGCTGTCTGGATTCAGAAATCATGCCTTTGAATTGGCAGGTTACAAATGTTACTTTATTATTTAAGAACAGGTGAAGTGAAAAACTACATAACTACAGACCCATCAGATTACCATCTGCTTGAGACTTCTACTTCACTATTGTTATAGGCAGAGTGACTGAAAACAAATAAAAAGTATGAGCAGATGAAAAAGAGTTAGGTGAATCTGCAAAAGGTAAGTCATCTATGACTATTCTGAGATGTCAATGGTTTGATGGATAGGGAATATTTTTGGATCTTGTCTAGAGTAAATTTTAGAAATAATTTAGTAAGGATTCCCAAGAGAAATCGTGAACAAAAATGAAAATACACAGAACTGTGAGCCACATTATGGTTTGTGCTGTTAATAATTGAGGGATGGGAGTTGGAGAATAGAAATAGGGAAATATACACTGGTTGGGGGGAATATGACTTGGTTCTTATTAGAAATGCAGTAAGGTCTCAGATTTTCACATATATACGTATAAATATTTCAATAAAGGAATTTCGAGAGTAGCATTGGCGTGTTTTGAGTTAACACTTAAAATTGGGAGACATAGTATAGACAGATGATGTGAGTAGGAAAAATGATGGTTTTCAATGTGAGTTTGAGAAAATAAATCACAATATTTTCTTAATGGTGAGATACAAGGAGTTCTGAAGGAACACTGCGATTTGTCCATGTACTCAGAAACAAAGGGTGAGAAATAGATTTGCGATGCACATCTATGAAATCTCCTTGAGGAAGCCAGTGCTAGTTCTATCTAGTTATCCTTAAAACAAAAATGTGGTTTCTGAGCCTGAAGTTAACCTTAACCCTAAAAGTACAAAGTTAAAAATCACACAACACCAGGTTATAGTCCAACAGGTTCAATTGGAAGCACACTAGCTTTTGGAGCGTCGCTCTGAAAGCTAGTACTTCCAATTAAACCTGTTGGACTATAACCTGGTGTTGTGTGATTTTTAACTTTGTCCACCCCAATCCAACACCGGCATCTTCAAATCATAAAAGTACATGTTGTGTGGAAAATGAGTTGTTTTGACAAGGTGCCATGGGATTTACTGCTTACTGAAACGTTTTACTTATGTTTTTGCCCTGATGAATCAACAAGTTTGAAAATGAAGTTGTGTGTGAGCATTTGTGTGGTTTGTTTTGTTTGTTGATATGTTGAGCCCCCTGTTTGCTGTCATTGTAGTCCAGTGAAAGCTGACAGTGATGCTGATACTGACCATGGTGTCAATTCCGTACTTCCTGGTCACGCTGAGCCGCCGTACGGCACCGCCGCGTCCCGTTGCTCAGCAACAGGAGTTTCCACAGCGACCGCGACCGGGAACACCCCGAGCCTCATCCCTGCTCCCACTGATCCCGGGAACCCTGGGCTTACGGGATGGACACGACCATCGCCCACCTCCTGGCAGGAGCGGCGGTCTGCGGCAGCGGTAAATCCAGGCGGAGCACAGACTCGGGGGAGGGGGAGAGATGGGGGAGGGATAGATGGGGTTTGGGAAGGAGGAAGGGAAGGGAAGAGTGGGGGGAGATGGTTTAGGGAGTGGGGAAGAAAGGAGGGGAGGACAGTAGGGAGAGGGATGGAGTGGGGAGGAGGGTGAGGGATGGAGTGGGGAAGGGGGAGAGGGATGGAGTGGGGAGGGGGGAGAGGGATGGAGTGGGGTGAGGGATGGAGTGGGGAGGGGGGAGAGGGATGGAGTGGGGAGGAGGGTGAGGGCTGGAGTGGGGAAGGGGGAGAGGGATGGAGTGGGGAGGGGGGAGAGGGATGGAGTGGGGAGGAGGGTGAGGGCTGGAGTGGGGAAGGGGGAGAGGGATGGAGTGGGGAGGGGGGAGAGGGATGGAGTGGGGAGGGGGGTGAGGGATGGAGTGGGGAGGGGGGAGAGGGATGAAGTGGGGAGGGAGGAGAGGGATGGAGTGGGGAGGGGGGTGAGGGATGGAGTGGGGAGGGGGGTGAGGGATGGAGTGGGGAGGGGGGAGAGGGGGATGGAGTGGGGAGGAGGGTGAGGGATGGAGTGGGGAAGGGGGAGAGGGATGGAGTGGGGAAGGGGGAGAGGGATGGAGTGGGGAGGGGGGAGAGGGATGGAGTGGGGAGGGGGGAGAGGGATGGAGTGGGGAGGAGGGTGAGGGATGGAGTGGGGAAGGGGGAGAGGGATGGAGTGGGGAGGGGGGGAGAGGGGGGGGGGGGAGGGGGGAGAGGGAGGGAGTGGGGAGGAGGGTGAGGGATGGAGTGGGGAGGGGGGTGAGGGATGGAGTGGGGGGGGGGAGAGGGATGGAGTGGGGAGGAGGGTGAGGGATGGAGTGGGGGGGGGGGTGAGGGATGGAGTGGGGAGGGGGGTGAGGGATGGAGTGGGGAGGGGGGGAGAGGGATGGAGTGGGGAGGGGGAGAGGGATGAAGTGGGGAGGGGGAGAGGGATGGAGTGGGGAGGGGGGTGAGGGATGGAGTGGGAGGGGGGGGGGGGATGGAGTGGGGGGGGGGGGGGGTGAGGGATGGAGTGGGGAGGGGGGGAGAGGGATGGAGTGGGGAGGGGGGAGAGGGATGGAGTGGGGAGGAGGGAGAGGGATGGAGTGGGGGGGGGGGGGAGAGGGATGGAGAGGGGTGAAGTGGGGACTTGGATTGAGGGATAGAATGGGGTGAGGGATGGAGTAGGGACTTGGGTTAAGGGATGGAGTGGGGAGTGCGGTGAGTGATGGAGTGGGGAGGGAGGAGAGGAAGTAGGGCGAGGGATAGAGTGGTGTGTGGGTGGAAGGAAGGGAGGGGGATTTGTGGGGGATGGTGTGGGAATGGAGGAAAGGGAGGAGTGGGGAGTGGGGGGAGGGATCTAGTTTGGAGTGAAGGGAAGGGATGGGGGAGTGGGGTGGGATGGCGTCGGGAGTGGCAGAGGAGATGGATGGGGGTGTGTGTGGGGGGAGTGGCAGAGGAAGGATTGGGGGAATGTGGGAGGAGGGATTGAGGGGGGATGGAGGAGGGTGTGAGGGGTAGGGTGAATGGGGAGGAGGGATTAAAGGAAAGTGGGGGAAGAGGGATAGGGGGAGTTGGGGGAATGGGGAGGAGTGATGAAGGGGGAGTTGGGGAGGAGGGCTGGAGTGGATGTGTTGGGAGGAGGGATGAAGGGTAGAGTGGGGGAAAGGATGGATGTATAGTGGGGATAGTAGGGATGGAAGGTGTGATGGAACAGGGTGCGTTAGAGGGGGAATGGGCAGAGAAGGAGGAAGAGGGTTGACTAAGGAGAAGAAGGATGGGGAGGTGGAATTGTGGAGAGGCGAAGTCGGAGAGCAGAGAGAAAGAAGGGAAGGGTCATGCTCTGTGATTGGAATGTTGGAAGGGAGTATTGAGGTTGGGTACAAAAAGGGGAGTGGATGTTGAGGAAGAGGCAAGGGTTTGAGGAGGACAATGTTGGGCACTGGGAGGGAGGGGAGGAGTGGGGAGAGGGGTTTTGAGGGACAGAATGCATTGTGTAAGATGTACAAAATGGGTTAATATTAAGGAGTGACTAAGGCACCATTCACTGTGATAATATATGAAGTTCCTGTGAGGACAGCTTAGGATCTGAAGGGAGTGAGATCTATATAGGGTTTTCACCATACAGGTCCTCCACATAATCTCAGGTACAATGGTCCAGGTATTCCAATAACCAGAGAGTTGTAGAGGAGTGCCAACTGGAGTTGTGCATTTGAACATGTGGAATTCCCAATGCACCTGACTCTGTGGAAGTTGTCGAGGAGATTATATTTTCTGGTGGGCAGTTTTCTTGTGCCTGGAGCCCTCTGAAATGGTCCATCAAAGTCAGAGAATTCGGAGGGTTGCAAGTGACTTAAATTTAAAAGTTACAACAGAAAAGCTAGAGGATGAAGGAAAGCAACTTGAACCATAGGATAATGAGTAAAGCGATCCCTCCAACCCCCAGTTCCATCCCTAGCCCTGATACCCTTAGAACCAATCCTCCTCCTGATCACTTACCTTACATGCTTACTACTCCCCAGTTGCTGTAAACTTCCATTTTAAAGAGGATTACCACTGGTTGAATCTGCTGCAAACTGATCAGAATATCTGGGCCAATGTTATCAGAGTTACTTGTAGTTAGTTGATAATATACTAATAAACAATCTTTTGTTTAAAGCAAGAACCTCTTCTCATCAGAGTAGGAAGTGTTTTTTCTCTGGTACGCCAGATCAAGTGGCCTTTGTAGTTACCAGCTTAAAAGAGGATGGTTGCTGCAAACTGACCCAAAGTGCAGACAGCGTCATGCAACATAGTGGCAAGTGGTACAGTTCAATCTCGCTGCCTTGTGTTGGCAGTGGTGGGCACTTGAAACTTTCTGCAGATGTAATTTTGAAAATCCTACTCTGGAGCAGGAAGAGCTGAGCATTCAAAACCCGAACAGAAAACAACTTTGAAATGAGTTTTCAACATGGTGTAAAGACCATGTTTTCTTATTTTCTTTTCCCTTTTTTTATTGTGAACTGAAATGGGGCAAGTAACTATTTTAAAAGTCAAGGATTGCTGAAGTATTGCTGCACTTTCTTTTAAAACCATGAACGTGACACTTTTTGTAAGCACTATTTATAGTTACAAGCAGCAGTTCAAATGTAGTTCAGAGGAACTGGAACTGACAGCATGTACAAATAGAGATTCACCCAGCAACAAGTATCTGATTGTTCTATGACAAATGACATGTAAATGACAACAAGGGCCTTCTGTCTGCCAACAACTTGGTGATTGGCTCTCAAGTAGCTCAGCAGATCTTGCTCTGAATACAATAATGAGAAGCTATCAGAACTGCATCAGTTCAAGAGCTCCCTCTGTTCACTGCAGTAAAAAATACTGTCAGCCGGTAGAAAATATGTTGCCTTCAGTTTTCTTAGCTGCTGAGTTTTATTAGTAAATCATAGACATTTTTATAAGTGTGAACCAGCTACCCTGAGCCTCTTGCAAACCAGTGAAAGCATCTGGAGAAGGAAGACTGAGGAGCAGCATTCTGATTAGCAAAAGGACCATCTCAGCAGACCTATGAACAGACTTCTGAACTGCTTTACCCATAAACCCCATGTATTTGTCTGTGTGTGTATGTATAAAACGGGCATAAGACATTAATGTTTGAACTTGTGTTATATTTCCATGGATCACAGTTGTTCTCGAGTCTAATTACTTGTAATAAATAGTCACAAATTATTTTTGTTAAGTACAGAAACCTAGTCCATGGTTTCTGTCAATAGAGCTGAAAATGTGTTGCTGGTTAAAGCACAGCAGGTTAGACAGCATCCAAGGAACAGGAAATTCGACGTTTTGGGCCAGAGCCCTTCATCAGGAATGAGGAGAGGGTGCCAGGCAGGCTAAGATAAAAGATAGGGAGGAGGGACTTGGGGGAGAGGCGATGGAGATGTGATAGGTGGAAGGAGGTCAAGGTGAGGGTGATAGGCCGGAGTGGGATGGGGGCGGAGAGGTCAGGAAGAGGATTGCAGGTTAGGAGGGCGGTGCTGAGTTCAAGGGAATCGACTGAGACAAGGTGGGGGGAGGAGAAATGAGGAAACTGGAGAAATCTGAGTTCATCCCTTGTGGCTGGAAGGTTCCCAGGCGGAAGATGAGGCGGTCTTCCTCCAACCGTCGTGTTGTTATGTTCTGGCGATGGAGGAGTCCAAGGACCTGCATGTCTTCGGTGGAGTGGGAGGGAGAGTTAAAGTGTTGAGCCACGGGGTCAACCTTTTTCCACCTTTTCCTCCGCTACATCGATGACTGTATCGGCGCTGCCTCGTGCTCCCACGAGGAGGTTGAACAGTTCATCAACTTTACCAACACCTTCCATCCCGACCTCAAATTCACCTGGACTGTCTCAGACTCCTCCCTCCCCTTCCTAGACCTTTCCATTTCTATCTCGGGCGACCGACTCAACACAGACATCTACTATAAACCGACTGACTCCCACAGCTACCTGGACTACACCTCCTCTCACCCTGCCCCCTGTAAAAACTCCATCCCATATTCCCAATTCCTTCGTCTCCGCCGCATCTGCTCCCAGGAGGACCAGTTCCAATACCGTACAGCCCAGATGGCCTCCTTCTTCAAGGACCGCAGATTCCCCCAGACGTGATCGACGATGCCCTCCACCGCATCTCCTCCACTTCCCGCTCCTCCGCCCTTGAGCCCCGCCCCTCCAACCGCCACCAAGACAGAACCCCACTGGTTCTCACCTACCACCCCACCAACCTCCTTATACAGCGTATCATCCGCCCTCATTTCCGCCAACTCCAAACGGACCCCACCACCAGGGATATATTTCCCTCCCCTCCCCTATCAGCGTTCCGCAAAGACCACTCCCTTCGTGACTCCCTCGTCAGGTCCACACCCCCCACCAACCCAACCTCCACCCCCGGCACCTTCCCCTGCAACCGCAGGAAATGCAAAACTTGTGCCCACACCTCCTCCCTTACTTCTCTCCAAGGCCCCAAGGGATCCTTCCATATCCGCCACAAATTCACCTGCACCTCCACACACATCATCTATTGCATCCGCTGCACCGGATGTGGCCTCCTCTATATTGGGGAGACAGGCCGCCTACTTGCGGAACGCTTCAGGGAACACCTCTGGGACGCTCGAACCAACCAACCCAACCACCCCGTGGCTCAACACTTTAACTCTTCCTCCCACTTCACCGAAGACATGCAGGTCCTTGGACTCCTCCATCGCCAGAACATAACAACACAACGGTTGGAGGAAGAGCACCTCATTTTCCGCCTGGGAACCCTCCAGCCACAAGGGATGAACTCAGATTTCTCCAGTTTCCTCATTTCCCCTCCCCCCACCTTGTCTCAGTCGATTCCCTTGAACTCAGCACCGCCCTCCTAACCTGCAATCCTCTTCCTGACCTCTCCGCCCCCATCCCACTCCGGCCTATCACCCTCACCTTGACCTCCTTCCACCTATCACATCTCCATCGCCCCTCCCCCAAGTCCCTCCTCCCTACCTTTTATCTTAGCCTGCCTGGCACCCTCTCCTCATTTCTGATGAAGGGCTCTGGCCCGAAACGTCCAATTTCCTGTTCCTTGGATGCTGCCTAACCTGCTGTGCTTTAACCAGCAACACATTTTCAGTTCTGATCTCCAGCATCTGCAGACCTCACTTTTTACTTTCTGTCAATGGGGTCTGATAGTCAGGAAGTCTGTATACTTTTGAAAATCTTTAACTTATGTAACAACTCCAGGAATAGAAGGTCTTAATTTCTAGTATGTTACCCCAGTGAGGTACAACAATGGCTGAATTTGATCGATGACAAGCAGTATGGTGGGAGAGTGAGGAACTCAGTGGAGCTGGAGTGTTGGTTATTCCAATGCAGTTACAGATTGTGTTGCTGATCCCATGTAGTGTTCACCCAGAGAGTGAACAACGATTCAGGAAAACTAAAATTCATGATGGATAGGAAAAGCTTTTAAAAATGGCCCAATGTTACAGGCTTGTTAAATAAACAAACCACAAACGTTTTTACAGCATAGAATGGAAATTGGTATTACAGGGAGTGGACATCATAAGAAAATTCTCTGGTGCTATAGCATAGTGTAGCTTTCATGCTATTCTTGGGAAATTAAAAGCCTTTTAAGCAAAGAAAATAAATAATTCTGTCAGAAAGTTATGGAATCAGAAATAGCATTACCAGGAAAATGTAATTTCAGAGATGGACCATATAGACCATGGTTTTATGTCTTGGAGAAAACAATTCTTAAGATATAGAATAGTTTCCAAAGTTGATATTGACCTAGGAGTGAAGGAGCTAATGCACTTTTACGTACAATTGTTGTCTGTGACTGATGACCGTATATCTTGTCAAAGTGTAAAAGACATAATGGTTGCTTTTGAAGAAGTAGTGAAATTCTTTGACAGTTACTTTAATCTCAACAAATAAATTTCATTAATCATCTCTACACATTAGTGGAAAAATGCAACTATAACTATTTAAAGTTCAAAGTCACAAGAGACAGAATTGTTGATGGAATTGCTGATGAGCTTTTGTCAAATTTGTCACAGTCAAAACTCTAGGGAGAGCTGCTGGGATGGTGAGTGAAGTTTAAATGCTTACCTTGACATCAGTCTTTTTTATATGCAGGAGTTAAATGAGTTAAAATCAAGAAATAACTGGTCATGGAAAAAACATCCTGGTACAGCAGGTGTAGGAACAATTGATTAAGAAACCGTGAGTCAAAATAAAATACAACCAGTGGAGGATTTTGTAAATCTCCCTAGATCCTTGGCAGAACCCAAACAAATGACAGAATGCACTGAGATTAACTATGTTGGCGTACAACATTTGTCTTGTGCTGCCTAAAAGAGATGGTGGCCAATATATCACAATTGGTTCAACCAAGTATGACAGGAGCAGGAAAAGAAACCGAAAATGTCTCACCATTCATTGGTGTTATGTCGAAGCTTTAAGCAGACCTAAGGCCCAAAGGGTTGATTATGAACGTATATTTTGAGCACCAAAAGCATTTGGCAGTTATGGTGTACAGTGGAAGCCTAGTTACATCTTCATTTTGGGAAGCTGACCTGGAAAGGGAACTCTCAAGATGTTTGCTGATTGTTGGATGCAGAGCCAGAGCTTGGTCGGTGGTGTTGTGATGTGCAATCTCCAAAAATATTGAAGCTACCATTACCCATTTGGAAGCACATGGTTGCCAGAAATGTTTTTCATTATTGCTAACACTGAAGAGAGTTCAGAAAGTTTATAAACAAACACTAGCAACTGGATAGTTAATGAGCAGCATACTCTTTTGTGCTCATTGAGGTAACTCAGTGTGCAACACAGCTTTGTGCACACATGCTTATGACCGATTTAAATCTGATGTTAGATGTGGAAGTGAGTTGTAAGGTGCAAGTTTAAACTGAGAGTTTAATTTCCTTTTCTTTCCAAGAAGAATCCTCAGTACCAGTCATAGAGATCACACCCACCAAATAAAATATCCTCAAATAGCAGAACAAATACTGTAATCGCTGAGGCTGAATGAAAGCATCTAAATTAATCAACAAATGATGAATCCACGGACTTCAGCACAGACTTATTGGTAGATTGAAAATAAATATCTGACACAGATTAATGAAATGGTAATGATAATCAATGTACATAGATCTAGAATACAACCAGGAAGAAATTGCCTAAGTTACTAACCCAAGTTACTGCAGAAGAGAAATGGCATGTGTGTAACAATACAGCTATCCTGAACTAAGGAAATACTTAAAGGCCCTGTATATATTGCAATAGAACAATTGCTTCTTTGAGCTGGAAAGATGTCCTCCACAAAGGAAATATTAGATGTTAAATGATCTCCATCCCAAAAGGGACTTCCTGCCTCTCACTGTCAGGAACAAAATCAAAATCGATGTACAGAGAGATCTGGGTTTTCAGGTCTATTGTTCCCTGAAGGTGGCCATGCAAGTCAGTAGAATGGTCAAGAAGGCATATGGCATGCTCTCATTCACTGGAAGGGGTATTGAGTAGAAGAGTTGACAGGTCATGTTACTGTTGTATAAGACTTTGGTTTGGGCACATTTAGAATACTGCGTACAGTTCTGGTCATCACATTACCAAATGGATATGGATGCTTTGGACAAGGTACAGAGGAAGTTCACCAGGATGTTGCCTGGTACGGAGGGTGCTAGCTATGAAAAGAGGTTGAGTAGAGAAGGATTATTTTCATTGAAAAGATGGAGGTTGAGGGGGGACCTGATTGAAGCCTACAAAATCATGAGAGGTATAAACAGGGTGGAAGCAAATAGCTTTTTCCCAGAGTGGGGGACTCAGTTACTAGGGGTTATGAATTCAAAGTAGGTGGGGGAAAGTTTAGAGGAGATATGCGTGGAAATTTCTTTACAGTACCTGGAACATGTTGCCAGCGGAGGTGGTAGAGGCAGTCACGAGAGTGTCATTTAAGATGAATCTAGACAGATACATGAATGGGTAGGGAGCAGAGGGATACAGCTGCTTAGAAAAAAGGTGACAGGTTTAGATAGAGGGTCTGGATCGGTGCGGTCTTGGAGGGTCAAAAGGCCTGTTCCTGTGCTGTAATTTTCTTTGTTCTTTGTTCCTTGTTTTGTAAAGCCAACAGTTTTCAACAAAGAGATCTATCAGTTTTCTGATCCTGAAGAGAATATGTTCTAAACTGTCTGAATTTTGAAGTCAGAGACTTCGGGAGGAATGTGGCAATGGTAATTACATGCAAAAATGTATAATAATAATTAGAAGCAAAGTTTAGGAAGGGCAAGTTAGATGTATTAGCCAGGGTGAATATGGAGATAGGGTAAGGAGACTTGGTCTGGGTGAGATGCTCTTTGAAGGTTGGTGTAGACTTGATGGGCCAAGTGGCTTCTGTCTGTACTTAGTGTCTCTCTCATCTTAATGAATGGTGGTGTGGTCTTGACAGACTGTAAAGTCTATTGCACCTTGTCTGTCTGTATACAACATGGTGGTCTGTTGCTCATCCAACAGAGGGTGTGGGGAGTGGATGTAGAAGCTCAGGGTGTGGGAGGGAGAGGAGGGCCTATTGGTTTGGTTGGGGGATGTCAGGTTGTTTGCTTATTAAAGCATCAGCCCCGATTCACTTTGTTTATTTAGTCCACAGCTTTAACAAGTCTGCCTTGTTGAAACTGCCTCAAAGTTGCAATAAGACTTGGGAGTATGAAAGTGCTGAACCAACTATTTCCTCTGCTGGTTATAGTGTCTCTACATTGACACTAACTGTATCTTTGATTCAATTTGAAGTAGCTTCACAAAGACTCTCAAAATTGTAGTGGAAATCATCTAAAGCACATACCACTATCTGAACAGGAGTTCTGCTCCCCCTACTGGCATCCATTTGTTCATTAGATTAAGAATTCAACAGCACAAGAAACTTTTACCTGAACCTCCTCTGGTTTGTACCATTGTGAATTACAAACGGTATGTGAGAGACTGCCTCCTGGTGGCAACTTACCATGTATTGTTTCAGCTTTGCTTGGTTGAGCTCCTCAATATTCCAGTCTTTATTTATATGAAATCAGATTGGACACAGGCTATGTGAGTTTGAGAAGATAACTCATTTTGTGATTACTAGCCTTTGAAGGACACTAAAGAGTTAACAAAGAAAGGATAAAAGCTTTTCTATTACTCAGATTTTGAGAGGTATAACATTTATTGAGGTATGGTTGTTTAGTACAGATACGAGTTGTCTTGTAAAGTGTGCATGGATGCTGAATGATTTGAGATAAAGATGCGGCAAAAGATTTGAATACTTACATGTGTCAGCTATTCAAGTGGGTACTTAAAATGTTAATAAAATTTAATGTGATGGTTGAAAAATGCATAACTAGCTATAAAATTAATGAGACTGAATGAGGATGAAACAAAGGTCACCTGCTTCCATATTATAAGTTAACCTGCGATGTACCTGAATATCTTGTAACATTGAAATCAGAATGGTATTTGCTGATGCCTATTAATATTTTATCCACTTAATTTTCACAGTATCTTGGACAGCAAGACCAAGTAAGGAAATGGGGGAGAAATTATCTCAAAATGCCAAGTAACTGGGTTGACAAGTAACTGTCACTGATAACATTTTTGTTATGACATTCTTTCTTACCTTATTTAAATACAGGTCAAAGTTTGTTTATTTTAAGGACCATGTTACCTGTGTTTTGAAGTGTTTCACCACTTCTGAATATATCACTTTTTTTTCCTTTTAATTTTGTTTTAGATTTCAGCACTTTGCAAAAAGCTTATGACTTAATAAAAGTAGCCACTGAAGAGAAACCAACACTGGCTGGAGTCCAAACTGTTAGCCCGGATTTATATGTGCTTTGTGCAGAAATTGCACTACAGGTAGTGAGACACCTGAACTCAATATAAAATGAAGTTGTTTTTCCCACTCTGAATATTGATATCTTTGTCTCTTTAAGACTGGAAATGTGCTGATGTTTATCATTCTACTGTATTATTAGCTGATTATAATGCATTTCTTTTATAATTACGTATTGTTAGCAAGATCAGCATTTGTTGCTAACTCTACTTGCCATTTAATAAGAGGTGGTGAGTCACATTTTTGAGCTGCTACTGTTCATGTGATGTCAGCATATCTACTGTGTGGTTGGAAGTGATTTGAGTTTTCGTCCCAGTGAAAGTGAGGAAATGGTAATTCAGTTGTAAGTGAAGATGCGGTGTGTGACTTACACAAGGACTTAAAAAAAAGGAGTAGGAATAGCTCATTCCTTCTTACAAGCCTACTCTGCCATTCAATCAGAATAAGATTGACCTTGACTTTTCTGCATTATCCCTGCCTCCTTTGATGTTTTTACTTTGTAGAAATCTATCAGTCCCAATCTTCAAAGTACTCAAGACTGAGCTGCTGTTGCCTTTTGTGCCAAAGAACTCCAAAAATTCACTATCTGCTGAGAGAATAAGTGTCTCATTTTAGTTCTGCAATTGTGTCTTCTGGTTCTAGATCGCTTAACTCAGGGGAAAACATCTACCCTGTTGCGCCCTGTTAAGAATTCTGTAGATTTGAAAGTGATCACCTCTCGTTCTCACAAACTCTTAACATTCGCCTGTACCTGTTTTTTGTTTTTACAACTGTTTGCCTATTATTTACTTATCTATGCTACTTAACTATGTGATCTGCCTATATTGCTCGCAAGACAAAGCTTTTCACTGTGTCTCGGTACACGTGACAATAAATTCAATTCAATTCAATTCAGTTCTTCTAAGTTCCAGATAATAAAGGTCCAGTCTCATCGGACAATCTCTTTAATCCCAAAAATTAGTTTGATGACATACATTTTCTTGGCAGATGAATTTTCCAGTGGGTAAGGAGATCAAAACTGCACACTATTCTAGGTATGCTTCACATAACTGCAGTCAGACACCTTTATTCCTCTATTCAACAAAGTATTTGCGTACTTAATTGCTGGTTGCATTTTAAATTTGTGACTAATGAACAAGGGCGCACAAGTACCTTTTGAAGTTCAGCACCTTCTAGCTTCTCACTATTTAAGGAAATTGTAGGAGAATTGAGCAGCATGGTGGCTCAGTGGTTAGCACTGCTGCCTCACAGCACCAGGGACCCATGTCTGCATGTGTTTCCTCCAGGTGCTCCAGTTTCCTCCCACAATCCAAAGATGTGCAGGTCATGCTAAATTGCCATAATGCTAGGTGCATTAGTCAGGGGTAAATATAGGGTATGGGAATGGGGCTGGGGGTGGGGGTTGCTCTTTGGAGGGTTGGTGTGGATGTGTTGGGCTGAAGGGCCTGTTTCCACACTGTAGGTAATCTAATCGAAATAAAATCTAAAAGAATTGTTGGGGAACTTGCAAGTGATGATGTTCCTTAAACCTACTTCCTTGACTTTCAAAGTTGTTGTGACAGGGAGACTCATAGCTGAATCAGATAAACCTTTCTACCTCTGTATTCATGGCATAGTAAAACTAAACTCTCAAAATTGACCACAATGGTTCATAAACAGATTTTCCAAATAATAAATCCCAGACTCTGTGAATAATTAATTTTAGATGCCAGGTTCGTAGCTTAAACAAAATAGTTAACAAATAATTAATGATACAGTTACTTTAGCAGCGCAAAATTAAACAATAAAGTAATCTAAGTGATGCCGATGATGCCCTTTTTTTCAGGCCTACAAACACAGTTCAGGGAAAGATAAAAGAAAACTGGCCAGATTGCTGAAGTGGTCTTAATAAAGCTTTATTCCACAGACAATATGTGATTGTTTCTTAGTTAATTTTCTGAGGATGACGATCAGGGAGACCTTTGCAGTTCACTCTGAGGAAGTCAGTCTTACAGTCGGTTCTGCTATAACATGCGTTTCTTGAAGCAAATTGGCTATAACATGACTGAAGAATTTAGACCATTATTTATAGAATGCCAACCTTCCTTACCTGTATTGGCTATAACACAATTCCGGTCCCATTGATTTAAATGGTGCTGTGATTACACTATTTTCATATAACATGGGATCGCATGGGAACAGAACTATCATGTTATATCAGAACAGACTGTAATTGTAACTATTGTATAGTTTCTATTATCTGAACTTCCAGTAGCTCAGAAACACAGTCCAAAAACCAGTTTGAAACTCAGCTCCCAGTCTCAGTTTGACCATAATCTTCCTTTCACACTTGCAGGCACCAGTTCCCAGGTACTGACTTTGTTAATGGGCAAACATCTGATATCTGGTTATACATACTGCCATTCCAGAGGTGAAATGTCTAAGGAATTCTTTCTCATACCTCACAAACTTGTTTGTTCTGTTTTCCTTAGCACAAGCTGCTGCTCACAGTTCATTTTCAGCTCACAGTGGTCAGTTCACAGCACCAAATCCAAAATTAATAAAAAACACACTGGCCTTCATTGCTCAGACCTTTGAATGTAGGAGTTGGGACAACATGTTGATGTTGTACAGGTAATTGGTGAGGCCTCTTCTAGAGTACTGTGTGCAATTCTGGTGCCTTTCTATGGGAAGGACATTATTAAATTGGAGAGGGTTCAGAGAAGATTTATCTAGATGTTGCTGAGAATAAAAGGTCTGAGTTATAAGGAGAGGCTGAATAGACTGGGACTTTTTTCTTTGGAGCTGAGGAGGTTAAGGAGTGAACTTATTGAGGTTTATAAAGTCATGAGGGGCATAGATAAGATGAATGACAAAGGTCTCTTCTGTAGGGTGGGGGAGTTCAAAACTACGGGTCATATTTTTAAAGTGAGAGGAAAAAGTTTTAAAAAGGACATGAGGAGCATTACAACATTTAAAAGACATTTGGATAAATACATGAATATGAAAAGTTTGGAGAGATGTGGGCCAAATGCAGGCAGATGGGACAGGTTTATTTTGGGAGCATGATTGATGTGGACCTGTTGGACTGTATGACTTTATGACTATGAATGAAATAAAAATAATAAAATAGAAGTGAGGGTTCCAACAAAGTAATTCAGATTGCAGATTTGGAAGGTGCTGTTGAAGAAGGTGTGTTAAATTGTTGAAGTGCATCTTGTAGATAGTATGTGGCATTCATTGTGCGCCAGTGATGAAGGGAGTGAATATTGAAGATACTGTTTTGTCTTGAATTGTATTGAGCATTTTGTTGAAGCAACATCATCCAGGCAAATGGCGAATATTCCATCACACTCCTGACTTGGATCTTTCAGATGGAAGTCAGGTTTTAGAGTGTTAGGACATAAATGTTTACTTCAGAGTTACCAGTTTCTGACCTTATTGCTATTGTGTTTATATGACTGGTCCAGTTAAATTTCTATTCAATGGTAAGCTTTGCTATGTTATTAGTTTGGGACCCAAGACAGTAATGGTGCTGAATGTTTGGGGAGAGAGATTGTTAAATTCTCTTTTGTTGAGGGTGGTATTGTTTGGCATTTGTATGGTATGAATGTTACTTGCTGGATATCAGTCCATATTGTCCCAGTCTTTCTGTATGTTAGTATCTGAGGAGTTATGATGGCATTGAACACTGTGCAGTCATTAGCAAACAGTTCCTCTTCTGTTCTTGAGATGGAGGGGAGATCATTGAGGGGGAGTGATGATGGCATATTCAATCATAATTCAATAGCAAATTGTATAATTATCTGAAGAGAGAAATTTCCAGAACAAAGGGGAGAAGTCAAGGAAATGGGACTGATTAAGTTGCATTTGCAGAGAACAGCCATGTTCCCGACTTGCTGAATGGCCTCCTATGCTGTAACCAGCGTATGATTCTATGAAGCAAAGAAAAGGGTTGGACTTAATTGATCCTCAGGCTGCATTGCAACAACTCACCAAGGCTCCTTTCAAACCAGTGACCTTTATCACCTTAAAGGAGCATTGTTACTTGCACATTTCCACTAGGCCACATACCATCCTGACTTGAAATTATATTGTTGTTCCTTCAGTGTTGCTGAGGACCTCCCTCCTATCAGCACTGTGGTGTACCTACACCAGCTGAACAGCAGGAGTTCAAGAAGGTTGCTCACCACCATCTTTTTGATGGCAGTAAATTCCGGACAAGCATTGCTTACTTCCCATGAACAAATCAAAAGAAATGACTGGCCTAAAACTATTTCCTTTGTGTTTGACTTCAAACAGTGAAATGTTTTTTGCCACCGTTTCCCATTGTCTTCAATGTTGCCAGGGTTTCTTGATGCTATCCTTCATCAAATGCTGCATTGATATCAAGGGTTGTCATTGCCTTTGTTGAGTTCACTTCTTTTGTCCATGTTAGGTCTAAGGCTATAAGAGGTTTGGATCCAAGATGCTGAATACCTTACTGCATATTTCCATCATTTGAAGTGCTGTTCTTTGTAAATGCGCCCAATGATATTTTAGATTTAGTACAGATCGTTCTGCTATAGCACGCGTTTTGTTAATGTGAGTATGCTAAAATGCAATGGACGAATCGGGGACACTGTTTCTAAAGCGTGTGTATTGGTTCTAATGTGATTTCAGCTCCATTAGTTTAAATGGTGCTGCTATTACACGATTTTCTTACAACACAGGATTGCATGAGAACGGAACTAACGCATTATAGCAGAACGTACTGTGTAGCTTGCAAATGTACACCATACATGTGTCAGAGTTCAAGTTTTCAAACATTTTATTTCCATAAAGTTGAAGAGACAAAATAATTGTGGTATTATGTTTCTTATTTGTGGCTGATATTTATTGTGTTTTGACATATTTAGTAACATTTACAAATTTCCCCTGTAATTGTGATTATCTAAATGTTGGAACTGTTTTTCTTTCAGTTTGAGCAACGCGACATTAGCCAGGATTGCTTAAGTATGTACTTCAAGGGAACACTCCCTCACAATCAGTTTTTGGGTAGAGCATATCTTTGCCAAGCTGAACTGTATGCCCCCAAGTCTTCTGCACATGTAGTAAGATTTGTTTTACTTACTTAAATACAATCAAAATTATATGAAACAATATCTTTCTTAAAAAATGACTGTTAACTGCCAAACAAAGTGACTTTTGGAACTGTATGAAAAGATTATTTGTAGTCATTCGTATTTGGATCCACTTGTAGATCTCCTGTGGCATTGCTGTTGACAATTCAGGTGATATTTGGTTATAATACAAGATTGCTTTTTCTAAAAGTTAAAGGGAATGATTTCTTCTCACCTGGAAAGTTGGTGGCTGGCGAATGAAAATTGGGTTGGGGGAAGGCAGGCACCATCACCATCCTAATGAATCAAGAGGGGTGTCTAAAAGAGGGGAGCATCTGGCCTGCTGAAAACAGATGAGAAGAAGAACAAATGTTCAACATGAACAGCAGAGTCCTGTGGTATTTGCAAGGCCACAATTGTAATTTTCAGATTTAAAAATAGGCAGGATGTCCCTTACCGATGATGGGTGCTTCTCCAATGGTTTCACATTGCTTGTTGATATCTTGCCAGATGATTGGTACAGATATTTTATAATCAACCTGTTCAGAGATGCTATACACACGTTTCCAGCCCCACCCCAGATCCTAGCTCCCATCCCACCTTGAACTCCAGCCCCACTAAAGAACTCTGATCTGCAGACCTCACTGTCTCCTGGGTAGGGCTTGAACCCAGGTATCCTGGTCCATCCTGAAGGTGTTTCAAGGAGTCTTGTTACCAGATAGGAGGTTGTTGCAAACTTCCAACTTAGACCAGATGAATGTTAAATAATTGGCACTATTTCCATGATTTTCATTCTTCTGGTACTTTGTAAATATGACATAGTTTTTACATTTTCATTTCCAAAATCCAAGACAGAATTTGAGCCCAAAATCTTACCTGGTACTTCAGTGTGGCTTTAAGGGAGTGCCATAAAGTTGGTATTATTCTCCAGATTAAATGTTAAATTGAACCACAAGTGTCTCTCCCCTCCGCTGCAAAATAAAATTGATTTGGTGCATGATGAATCCCTATGGCAGGGATTGGGGAACAGATAAATTTCCTGGTAGCCAACATTTTTCTTTCAGTCAATATTAAATAGAGGGTAAGCTAGCTATTGACTAACAATGTGAAGTTGGTTTTATTGGATCGATTGTTACACACTTGACTTTTATTAGTACCATACACTATGGGTGTGTGAACTTATTAACTTATCGATTGACTCACATAGAGTTGGAAGTTTTATTCTAACCCTGCAGCATAAAACAATTTTTATTAACTGGTACTGACGTTGTTGATCATGGAGGTCACCAGTTTAGCTACCGGGGTAATATTTGATCCTTTTGGAAAGTATACACTTTTGATGGCAATGGCTCTATTGTTCTTTAATGTCAATTAAATACCAAAAGAATTGATGTTTATAAAGATATCATACTAACAATAATTATCAAGGTAAATGAAACTGTCACTTCAATCTGCATCTGACTCAGAGATATCAATTTCTTTTTGTTAAAAGTCGGTAATAAGGACGGTATATTCTTTAAGGAAGGAAGAAGGTGAAGTATGGGGAGTATTTTCTGAAGGTTGTATTATTGCATCATTCAAAAAAGCGTTTTGCTTGCTCCTGAAGTTGGTTTAATTTGCATTCCCAGTTTTCTCCTTCCCTCCTTTTTAATCAGTGGGGTTACATTTACCACCTTTTCGCCTGCTGGGACTGTTCCAGGATATACAGAATTTTGGAGGATGATAACCAATGCATGCACAGATTTCATGGCCACCTGTTTTAATATATTTTAGCAAGTAGTTGATCATATCCTGTGATTTTAGCTTTCAGTCCCATTAATTTCTCTAGGTTTTGTTTGTACTAATACCGATAATTCCTCCTTGCTGGAAGGCCCTTGCTTCCTTCGCGCTTCCGGGAAGATATTTGTGTCTTCTTCTGTGAAGACAGAATAAAAGTAGTTGAATAATTGTGCTGCTATTTCTTTGGTTTTCTATTTATCAATTCTGCCATTGCAGAGTATTAGGGTTTGTTTGTTTTCACTATCCTTAGGATTTCTCTTACAGCTTACTTTTATGATCCTGCAAAGTTTACTCTTTTTTTATGTCCTCCTTTGGTCCTCCTTTGCTGTATTCTACACTGCTTCCAGTCTTGCTACTTTTTTTCTAAGCAACTTTCAATTACTTCTGTTTGGATTTGATATAATCCTTAATTTCTTTTGTTAAGCATAGTTGGGCCACTTTTGTCCAAAAGGAAGGTATTACTACCATATATGCTTTCATTCCTTAAATATTAAGCAATGTCTATCCACTGTTATGCCTTTCAGTTAAATTTCAAGAACACAACTAACTCAGTCCTCATACCTTTAGTTTCCGTTGTTAGTTTTAGGACCCTAGTTTTGCATTGGCCGATTTCACTTTCTATCCCAACTTAGATTTTTATCATGTTATATTTTTCAAAAGAACTACCCCCAACAATATTATTCATTAACCCCATCTCATTGCACAAAACCAAACCTAGAATAGCCTGCCCATGAATTGGTTTCTCAATGTAGTGGTCTGAAAAGAACATCTTACTCTGAAATCTTTCACCATAGTATTATTGCTCATGTGGTTTGCCCAGTTTGTATGTATATTAAAATGACCCATGATTACAATAGCACCCCTGTTGCATGCATATCTAATTTCTTGTTCGGCCACTCCCTACCTCGACACTGTTGTTTTGAGGCCTACAGACAACTCTACTTAATGTTTTCCACTCTGTCTTGCTTCTTAGCTCCATCCTGACTGATTTAATGTTTAGATTTTCTGTACCAATATCCTTTCTAGCTCTTGCACTGATTTCATCTTCACTCCTAATATCACACTATCTCCTTTTTCACATTGCCTGTCATTCCCAAAGATTGAGTACCTTTGGATGTTTCAACAATCACAATCATTTGTAATTGTTTGTGCCGTTAATATTTCTACCTTATTGCAAATGCTCCATGTATTTAGATATAGTATTTTTAGACTTCTCTGTTTGACATTTTTGAGCATCTTTTTGTATTCCAGCCCTGTTTGCTGCTTACCCTTGTTTCTCCTGTGTTCCACTTTCACTTTTTACTTTTCTGTTTTTCATTTCTGTCTTTGTTTCCCTCACATTTGCCTTCCATCTTAGGTTCTGTCCCCTTGTCACTCCAGATTAAACCCTTCTCTATCATACTAGTGAATGTTCCTGCGAGGACTTTGGTCCCAGCCCACAAGGTGCAACTCATCTAGCTTATGCAGATCTATCTTCTCCATAATCAGTCCCAATGCCTTAACAATGTAAATTCCCCCCATCATTTACCATTCTTCCAGCTGTCCTTTCATTTGGTCTATCTTTCTATCCTTCACCTTGCTAGCAAATGCCACTGGGAGTAATCATGAGATAAATATCCTTTGAAGTTAATTTATTTTGGAGCTCCCTATATTCTGCTGGCCGGATCTCATCCCTCTTTTAACTAAATAGTTGCCCTGTTATGGATCATGACCTCTGACTGTCGTCTGTTTGTCTCTCTCTCTCTCTCTCGCTCTTTCTCCTTCTGCAACTCCTCAGTCCCTCAAACATGGTTTCAGAATGCCTTAGTCACATCCTTGACTTTTGCATCAGGGAGGCAACGGACCATCTGATGTAAAGTCTGCGGCTGCAGAAAGTCCTGCAATCCTTTTGAAATGATCCCCTACTACAGATGGTCTCACCCTTCTGTTCCCCGTTCTGGCTCCAGATGCTACTTGATGAATCCGTGTTTTTTTTGGGATGTTATTCTTAAATGTTTTTGAATCTTAACCCTCTTGTGCAGTTTCTCAATTCATAACCTCCTTGAGGCTGTTTCTCAGTGGTGTATAGAGGGATGTTTGGTAAATGGAGCTTTGGACATTAAAATGTTAACATCTTGCCAGACCTGAACCCATCTTGTTTTCGGGGAGTAAAGTTCTGTCCAACTTTTAAAAATTCAGATAGTTCAATTTCAATATTTTTATGAAATGGGAATTGCGCTTAAATGACCGTGCAGTACTTTTTCAATAGAATTTGTAAACTTATCGATAATATCTCATATTTTAAATCTATCCAGTATAAGAAACAGACATGAATCATTCATTATTCTTATTCAAAAGATATTGAATACAATTTTATTAACACATCATAAAATATTTATGACATTCATGAATACTTGTTGAAAGTTTGGCCTATATTTATTTTTCAAAGCCTGACTTTCTTTGTGTAATTCCAATATTTTTGCTTTATTTCAATTGTAAAGCTTGATGCTATATTTAAATATTTTGATGGAGAATTGTTTAAGCATCCTCAATAGGAAAGTACCTCATTTCTAATTTTGCATTTCATTTATTGGAAAAAGTAATTAATGCTATCTGCCTAACTGCATGTTTTCTCTTCCAGTCTGATCTAAAAAAAGCTATACGCTGCATCCTCACGACTATATCATATGCAAAAGATGAAGCAAGGTATGATCATTTCAGTTAACCAATGCCATTTACAAGTACAAAATAGTTCGGATATTATTGAGAAAGCGCACGAGGAGTCATATGAAATTGAGAAAGAAAGATAAATTGGCTTTTTCCTAAAACCTTTCTTTATCTTTCAGTTGAAAACTGAAATTGCCCATGTAATCCATTTTCAGTTCTTTCACTGTTCACCTATGCATTTTTGTGCTGTTATTACATTTCTCCAAGGACAAGCAAGAAAAATAATGCAAACGTTTAAAGCATTTAAAAGTACATCAGCTTAAATTAAGGTCTTTTAAAATTAAGGTTTGGTATGATGCACGTTTCTTTTTATCCAGCCATGGGATCAGGATGTTGCTGGCTGGGCCAGCAGTTGTTGTCATGAATATTATTTGGCAGGTCAACACCAAATGTCCTCATCTTACTGCATATGGGCATAACCTGCTTCAGTATCTGAGGAACTGTCAATGGTGCTGAACGTTGTGTAATTATCAGGGAATATCCCCACTTCTGACCTTAAGATGGAGGAAAGTCATTGATGAGATAGCCGAAAATATTTGGGCCTTGGATGCTGCATTGAGAGTCTCTGCAGTGATGCCTTCAGTCTACGATGATCAATCACCAAGAACCACAGCCATCTTCATTTATGCTACGATTGACTCTAATCAATGGAAAGTTTTTATTGTGATTCCGTTGACATTGGTTTTGCCAGTGTTCCTTGAGGCCCCGAACCGATCAAATGCTGCATTGAGGTCTAAATTCACCACCTTCTTTGAGCTCAGCTGTTTTTGTCCAATCCAGGCAACATCCTTGTACATCTTTTCTAATCCCTCTCAAGTTTAACAACATCTTCCCTATATCAGGGAGGCCAGAAATGTACACTGTATTCTACAAGTGGCATCACCAATGTCCTGTGTGCTACAACATGACATCCCAACTCCTATACTCAATACTTCTATGACCAATGAAGACAAGTGTGCCAACTGCCGTCTTCACCATCCTATCTACCGGTGACTCCACTTAAAAGGAACTGTGCACCTGTGCCACTAGGTCTCTTTGTTCGGCAATATTCCCCAGGGTCCTACCATTAACTGTATGAGTCCTGCCCTGATTTGCCTTACCAAAATGCAATATCTCAGATTTAAATTAATCTCCATCTGCCAATCTGATCAAGGTACCTTCATTGTCCATTACATTACTAATTTTGGTGTCATCTGCAAACTTACTAGGCATGCCTTTTACATTGTTCCCTTGTTTAAGAAGGGTAGCAGGGATAATCTAGGTAATTATAGACCGGTAAGCCTGACGTGAGTGGTAAGGAAGCTGCTCGAGAAGATACTGAGGGATAGGATCTATTTACGTTTGGAAGATAATGGGCTTATCAGTGATAGGCAGCATGGTTTGGCGCAGGCAAGGTCATGCCTTACCAACTTAATAGAATTCTTTGAGGAAGTGACAAAGTTGATTGATGAGGAAAGGGCTTTAGATGTCATATACATGGACTTCTGTAAGGCATTTGATAAGGCTCCCCATGGTAGGCTGCTGGAGAAAGTAAGTTGAATGGGGTCCAGGGTGCACAAGCTAGATGGATAGCAAACTGCCTGTGCAACAGGAGACAGAGACTAGTGGTGGAAGGAAGTTTCTTAAAATGGAGAACTGTGACCAGTGGTGTTCCACAGGGACCCATGTCAGGACCATCGTTGTTTGTGATATACATAAATGATTTGGAGGAAGGTACAGGAGGTCTGATCAGCAAGTTTGCAGATGACACTAAGATTGATGGAATAGCAAATAGTGAAAGGGACTGTGAGAGAATGCAGGAGAATATAGATAGAGTGGAGAGTTGGGCAGAGAAATGCCGAGGGAGTTCAATCCGGGCAAATGCAAGGTGATGGATTTTGGAAGATCCAATTCAAGAGAGACCTATATGGTAAATGGAAAAGCCTTGGGGAAAAATGATGGACAGAGAGATCTGGCTGTTCAGGTCCATTGTACCCTGAAGGTAGCAATGCAGGTCGATAAAATAGTGAAGAAGACACACGACATGCTTTCCTTCATTGGATGAGGTATTGAGTACAAGAGTTGGCAGGTCATGTTACAGTTGTGTAGGACTTTGGCTCGAAAGTTGGAATATTACATAGGGTTCTGATTGCCACATAACCAAAATGATGTGGATGCTTTGGAGAGGGTGCAGAGGAGGTTCACCACGATGTTGCCTAGTAAGGAGGGCGCTAGCTATGAAGAGAGGTTGGGTAGATTAGGATTATTTTCGTTAGAAAGATGGAGGCTGAGGGGCTGATTGAGGTGTGCAAAATCTTGAGAGGTATAGACAGGGTGAATAACAAGAAGCTTTTTCCCAGGGTAGGGTACTCAGTTCCTCGGGGTCACGAGTTCAAGGCGAGAAGGGGAATGTTTAAGGTAGATGTGCATGGAAAGCTCTTTACGCAGAGGGTGGTGGGTGCCTGGAATGCTTTGCCAGCAGAGGTGGTAGAGGTGGGTATGATAGCATCATTTAAGATGTATCTAGACAGATAGGTGAATGGGCACGAAGCAGATGGATACAGAACCTTAGAAAATTGGTGGCAGGTTTAGATACAGGATCTGGATTGGCACAGACTTGGAGGGCCGAAGGACCTGTTTCTGTGCTGTAATTTTCTTTGTTCTGTGTTTTTTGATATCCAAATCATTTATATAAATGACAAAATGCAGTGGACCCAGCACTGATTCTTGCAGCACACTGCTAGTCACAGGCCTGTGGTCCAGAAAATAACCCTCCGCCGCCATCATTTGTCTACTACCTCCAAGTCAATTTTATATCTTAATGGCTAGCTCCCCCTGGATTCCATGTGATCTCACCTTGCTAATAGAATGCCTTACTGAAATCTATATCGAGAACATTCACCATTCTGCCTTCATCAATCTTCTTTATCACTTCTTCAGTAAAGTGCGACATGACTTCCTATGCACAAAGCTTCCGGAGCTCAAGTCTTCAATTCTGTGGTTGGGCCCACTTCCTTTGCAATAACCTGTTCCTTCAACTGTCTCAATATCACATGTAGTGAATTGTCTGAAGCCTGAAAGGGGGCAAAGATTCCTTACCATTCAGCCCTTCTGGTACTGGTCTACCTTAACTTAAATATCTCAAAGTGAGGGTCTAGTGAGTTCATTTCTAAGTATTACTTTTTTTAAAAGTAGTTTCCTTCGCCTTTGGGTGAGGATGATGATAGCAGTGTCTATGCCATTTTCTGTGTGGTTTGATTCTTTAAGTGTAACTATGGCACAACCTCCAAATTTATTAAGGAACTCGTAAGAAAACCTGATCACATTGCACTGTTATTCCGGTCTGTGTTACTTCAGGCCCACTTGAAGTGAATGGCATAAGCACAATCAATCCATGGGGTAATTTGGGATGCATCACTTCTGCCTGCATTGAGCAACACTGTTCACATACGAACTATTAGACATTTGCAGCTTTTTAAATTTGTGGTGTTTCAGGATCTTCCAAATGATTAGTTGCTTTCTTAAACACATATTTCTCACTTTAAGCACATTTGATCTTTAATATCTCAGCGAAATACAACTGGAATATGTAGTATTTGACTACCTAAATTTTAACATAGCATTGTTTAAGCTTGGAAACTCCCTGTCCTTGAGTGATTATCAATGCGACTTGAATTATTACCTAAAAATAAGCTTGCTACATGATACTAAATCACTATTTCCTTGTCCAATTGCTTATTTGTGTGACTGAATTTAAAAGAATAAATAGCAATACAAAGCTCGACAAAGCATGCAAAACTAACATGCTTCCATTTGGTAGATACTCGATCCTAAACAATGGGTCATGTCTTCAATGTGAGCCTTAAAATAATTAAAAATCTTACTTTGCAGATACCACTTCTTGGTTTATAACGCATCAGTTCTGTACTGGAGGATGGTAAGACCGTTTATAAAACCTGGTTTCTGTGGCCATGTGGTCGTAAGCCTCCATGAAGTTATAAAAGGATTGCAGGCTGTTAAAGATTTGGACTATGAATGGACGGCTGAATTAAGGATGTAAGCTAATTATTATTTTATTATTTAATTATTAAATCTTATATTTAACCCAGTATGCTGCTATCAATCAAAAATGTAGCATTATAGGAATTATAATTTTGTGGTCCAACATCAATATTTATAACACTACAAATAATATAAATGTATTATATTATTTAATATAAAGGAGTAATAGTATCTAGTACAAAATGCTTACTTTTTAGTGTTACTGAAGAAAACTTTCAAACAATTTTTTTGATTATTGAATGTTAATAAATAATTATGAAAGTCATTAAGAAATGTTATTTGATTGCAATATACAGTGTTGTTAAATATCCATTATCTGGGCAGAGATAGACTTTAGCTGCACTTGCGTTAGTTCTGCCCTTTGGCACAACTGGGGAATGACCTGTGTTTCACCCATATTGCAGGAGGGTTATAGGACATTATGGCTTATGCCCGTTTTGATTGAGCATCTGTGTTAGATTCATTATTACATTTTTGGCAGTACTCTCCAAGGTGAGGCAGTGTTTTTGTACGGTTGGTCTTAATTGAAAACTTTGGCTCACCGGTATCTGAAGGATAGGGATCTGCATAATATTGGTAGTATATGGCAGTACTGGCTTGTACAATTATGAGCAGAGCAGATTCACTGTAGTATTTGTCTGGCCTTAACCTCAAATATCTTTCAAGGTTCAATGTACAGAATTAGTTTTATTTAATCTTTATCTTACTACGACTTACAAACCAAAGCGCCACCCTGTGGTATTGAGTTGGAGGCAACCAAAGTCAGTTCCCATTCTGTGTGAGCTTCATTGATGTCAGCTTAAATGGAATTTACAGTATTTTTAAACCATAAAGTACTACAGTTTTGTTTTCAAAATTTTAAATCTCTAATTTTCTCAGTGCTCTCGTTGAATGTTATTTGGATGCTGGAATGATCAAGGATGCGACAATGTTTGCCTACAGTACAGCGGAATATATTCAAAATCATGTTCCACACATGTATAAGAAGATATTTTCTATACAGGTAACATATTTTACTAGACATTTTTTAAAAGTACACATTTTAGACTGTGATTCAGCTGAACAGCTCAGCAATAAAAATTACTCTAATAAAAATATCGGTAATTACAGAATAATTAGCTTCCCTATACCACCCCTCTCGCTCCCCCTCTTTCTCCATCACTTATCTTCTGGGATGGGAAATCCAGCTAAAGTAACTGAAGATTATATTTAGGTGTAACCAGGATTGTTTTACTTTACTTTATTGTCATGATAGTGGAGCAAATATATATGGTCCTTAATTGCAAAAAAAGGACAAACTGCTTGCATAGAACTGTATGTTTTTATTTAAATTGGGATGCCTCTCAAAATTCAGGGGAAAAATCATCATGAAATACCATTCTTTTATTTCTTTTTGATACAAATGATCATGTTAAATTTATAGTAAATTTATTAGGACAGAAGTATCATGCAGTGAATGTTGAATAAGTCTTTTCTGCTGATTAAGTTCGAGTTTAATTGTTTGCTGAGGAAACTGAACTTTGAGATCAGTTAAAGTTTACTCACTTTTGAGGCTAGTCAGAATATGGAATGGTGAATTGTCTTGCCCTATCAATTGGTTGCTTCTGAAAGCAATTTAAATAATCTTGGAGAGTAATTTCAGTTACTCTGATGAGTATTCAAATATTGGCTCTTTCCAGTAGTCAGATATTGTGTACAATAAAATTGTTGTAGGAGTCAAAATCTTTTACTTTATGTATGGGTTTGATGTGGACTAAAAGGTTTTAGTGAAATGAAGCAGTCACATATTTCCAAATGACTACAGACTGGTTTGTCATTAAAGTGAGATGAAGGCGGTGAATTTAACCTGAGGGTCACCATGCCTCAGGTGAGGGGTGAGGTTGAGAAGCTGGGCTCTTCATGATGACCTCAGCCAGTAAGGGAATTGAACCCCTATGCTGTTGGCATCACTCTGCATTGCAAACTGCATCGAGTCAGCCAACTGAGCAAACTGATCCCAACCAGACAATTGTGTTTCTGTTCAGGATCACACAAGAATGGCCAGAATATAAGCAGGACAGAGACAGTGATTCCAGGTTTCCAGGGATGCGACTTCTTCATTTAGTGTGAGAATGGTACAACTTTGAGGGGTGTACAGGAGCATAGGGACCTCGGCATTCACATGCATAATTCTCTGAAGGTGGCCAGCCGAGTTCAAACAATTGTTAAGAAAGCTTGTAGGATTCTTGGGTTTATAAATAGAGGCATAGAGAATAAAAACAAGTAGGTGATGCTGCCTCTCCACAAATAATGTAGAGTATTGTACTCAGTTCTGGACACTATATTTAAGGAAGGATGTTAAAGCCTGGGAGAGGCTACAAAGGAGGTTTACTAGAATGGTACCAGGAATGAGAGATTTTAGATACAAGGGAAACTTAGAGAAATTGGGTTTATTCTCCTTGGACCAGAGAAAATTGATGTGACTTTATGGAAGTATTCAAAATTACGAACAATTTCAACAGGGTAATGAAGGATATTCTGTTTTTCCACTATTGGTATGTTAGTAACTAGGGGGTCACAATTTTAAAATTGTAAGCAAGAGAGTTAGAAATGAGTTGAAGAAAATTTTTTTTTACACAGATTTGGAATATGCTGCCTGAGAGAGTGGTGGAGGTGGATTCCATAGAATGTTTCAAATGGGAGCTGGGTAGATATTTCAAAGTGGTGAATTTAGGGGGCTATGGAGGTAGAGCTGGAGAATGGGATGAGCTCGGTAGTTCTTTCGAAACCCAGTACAAACATGATGGGTTGAATGGCCTCTTTCTGAACCATAAAATTCTATGATTCTGGAAGACCTGGGCGAAATATTTTACTCTTTTATTCAATACTTTTGAGGATACATTTTAAGCATGGAATCAATGTCCTTCAGGTGTATCATAAGCTTGTGGATTATGTGAAAGTGTCTAAAGAGATCAAAGGCTCCACCAAATTGACAGCCATTTACAGAATTCAGAGATTGAAATCGTAAGTATCTGGCTTGGGTCAGTATTTTTCAATTGCAGTATAATGTCCCTCCCCATGTCGTCCAATCTTTCTCCATCCCTATACCCTTCTCCATTGCCTCCCAAACGATCATCCCAGGACTGGGACATCCTGCTCTGAGTATCATCATGTACTGGACTGACCAAAGTGAAGACATAAAGCTTTGAAATGACATATGACAAAAACACTTGCCTCGGTGGTTAGCACTGCTGCCTCACAGCGCCAGAGACCCATGTTCAATTCCTGCCTCAGGCAACTGTCTGTGTGGAGTTTGCACATTCTCCCGGTGTCTGTGTGGGTTTCCTCCGGGTGCTCTGGTTTCCTCCCACAATCCAAAAATGTGCAGGTTAGGTGAATTGGCCATGCTAAATTGCCCATTGTGTTAGGTGTAGGGAAATGGGTCTGGGTGGATGGCGGGTCGGTGTGGACTTGTTGGGCCGAAGGGCCTGTTTCCACACTGTAAGTAATCTAAATCTAAATAATAAATCCTAAAAGTTTGATTTTCATATTTGGTTCATGTTTACTAGTGGGCTGCAGCAAAGTATTAAGGTTTATGGGTCTTTTATACTCAAAACTGTGTGTTGGGGGGAGTGGAGGATGAGGCACATATCCTGCCGAAATTGTGGGTTCAAGCAGACCAGCCAGTGACCTGGAGAAATTACTGAGTTTTGGGGTGGACAGGAAGGGTTTGCTCCAAGAGATTATTGGTATTAGTGAAATTGGCAATATTTGGTTCGGGGTGGACATGGGCGTAGTGGTTCCTAGAGGGATTATTAAGTGGGAATCATACAACTATGGGGATCTGACTGTAGGGAGATTGACTTTCTCAGCTTCATGGATTTGGTGTCATGGGATGCACTCCTGTTCCTCCTAGCCCACAAGCAGAACTGAAAATATATATGCTAACTTGATTCAGTTAATACTGCTACGCTTTAGTTGTTGGGTTTCCTCAGACGTGGGAAACCTGCACTTCATGCAATCTAGTTTGCTACGTTTGGTGCTCACAATGTGGTCCAAAGCTAAGCCTTGTTATCACATAGTCTGCCTTTACACACTACCTATTGTTAGCCACTAACAGACCCCATTAGTAGCTATTCACTCTCTTAGCCAGATTGTTATTGATACCTTTATCAGTCCAACTGTTCTTCTCTCTTTCTTTGGGCTCTAACCCCACCAATCGTTTACTCCTTACCCCTCTGCCACCATATCTTCTGCATAAAACCAACATTTTCCTCACTACCATCACTTGACCTGAAACATTCACTCTGATTACTCTCCATTGTCATTGCCAGACCTGCTGAGCTTTTCCAGCAATTTCTGTTTTTGGTCCTGGGAAATCTGACCTGCTTGTGTTCTTCCTGAAATAAACATAAAAGTTAAAATAGGTAGCTTCAATGTTTGATTGAATATCTGCACCTGGAGAAGAGGTTAGTTGTCTGCTGTGACCTGACATTGTTAAAACTGGATGTCAGCATGTTGGGAGTAGATTTAGGTCAGACTTCCCAATCTATAACTTTGAACCCACTCAGCATAATCCCTGTCCATCTTACAGAGTTCAGGGAGTGGATGAGTTAATGTTAACCGCCTACCTCCTGCTGCCCTCTATGTTGTCACAAAATTTTAGGATGAAAGTCTGAAATCTATGCAGAGCAAGCACTTTGTGGATCCTACAATTCATTTGACATATTACGTTTGCTTGGTTTTCTCTGCACATCCAAAGATGTTGTCGCCTTAGAAGGTATGATGCACAGCTTACAGATTGCCCTGGGCAATTATAGGATTTGGAACATTTTCACAGTTCACAGAGACATAATAAGGAAAGACTTGCACATTTTGGAAGATACTACAATTCCATGCTTTAAAATTATCTAAGGCTGTAATTTTGACCTTTTCAGTCAACTTGAAGCCAAAGAAACTCCAAAAGACCTCTCAGCTCAGTTAAGTCATATCTATCAGCTTTTAGCCTCTCCTAAAACAACAAGTACATTGGCAAGTTCAGATCGGGCAACTGGACTAAAATCTCCCGCAAAATCTGCACAGCTGACCGAGAGTGAAAGGTATGTTCCGTAAATTTAAATTGAAATCCATTGTTTTATTCCACCTCATGAAAACATTCTTCCCTTTCCCTAATAATGCTGTATGTTTTTGTGTTAAAGTCTGTGCGAAACCTTATCAGAACCATATGGACAAAAAAAATGAATGGTTGCTTGCAATTAACCCCTTTCATTTGCAGAGCTGAAAATAAGAACAGTAGGAAACAATATTCAGCAACAGGGTATTGTATTGAAATTACAATACTGTTTGATAGTCTGTCTGGCATTGGAGGGGAGTTAGTTATATCACATTTTTTAGAGACAAATATAACCATTTTGTTTAAAAATATGTTAATACATAAGCATAGTAGTTATAATGTATTTATTATTTTTCTGATGCAAGAGGCCCATTAAATTCAACATGTTCTCTAAAACAAAAGTAATGTTCTAAGAATATTATGTATTTGTATTAGTATTCCTTAATATAATTAAATAAAACCAGAGCTGTTACTCATGGGATGTGTACTGAGTGTCAGAATATAATTTTGGTTCAAGACGGCGCTTGTGTGCAGTGGTAATGTCCCTAACTCAGGGCCAGAAGGTTCGAGTTGTAACTTGTCTTAATAGTTTGATTATGTAGTATCTACAATTTGGGTTCAGGCATTTAAATCAAGCAAAAAGATCCTTGGAAATTTTTTTTTAAGAAGTTCATTATTTGTTTACAACTGACTTTTAAGGAGCAGCAAAGCAGTTTTAGTGTTAGGACTTAGATTAGACTTACAGTGTGGAAACAGGCCCTTCGGCCCAACAAGTCCACACCGACCCGCCGAAGCGCAACCCACCCATACCCCTACATTTACCCCTTACCTAACACTACGGGCAATTTAGCTTGGCCAATTCACCTGACCCGCACATCTTTGGACTGTGGGAGGAAACCGGAGCACCCGGAGGAAACCCACGCAGACACGGGGAGAACGTGCAAACTCCACACAGTCAGTCGCCTGAGTCGGGAATTGAACCCGGGTCGACAGGCGCTGTGAGGCAGCAGTGCTAACCACTGTGCCACCGTGCCGCCCACGAACATTCTCCTTTGTTTTTATTTCTTTGCCAAACTTGCCAATGAAACACAAAATTATCTGTGTTCTGAAAGATCTGTGAGTTGCAGGCAGTGTCAACTGTGAAGGATCTGTCATAGCTCCCTAAATACACAGCCACTTTCTTTGTACCTCATTTGATCCTTGATTTGAAGCAGTTTGTTTTGCAGGCTGATCTCCATCTGTTTAATTAGGCAGCAAAAGATTCAGAGTTTTGCAAGGGATTTATGATAAACCTATAACACAAATGCCAGTATCCATCCTTCTCTTCTGGATGTTATTGCTGTGTGGAAGTTAAGCCCACACAATAGGGAAGAACCCAGCTCTTTTGAAGGAGAAAAGAAAGCACAAAACAAAAATCCCTACGTTACTCACATCCCAAAAAGCTCCAATGGTTGTGGATATTGTGAGCTCATTCTCCAAGGACACATGGTTGCAGGCAGTCGGGCCCAACCCTCCATGGCCCACTGCCTGGATTTCTTGATGTCTACTTAAGGTAAGCCCAGGAGCGGGCCCACAAAAAGATCCTCTGACCTGGCCATGCTGTCCCCATATCAGGTGCCCAAAGATCAGGTACATGGGCCTGAAATGCAACACAAAGAACAATCTCTCAAAAAGCAAACATGTACGGTGCACAGACTCCATTGCACCACAGAAGAGTCAGTTGGCCTAGAATCCTGCAGGACTCCTGTATGAAACACCCTTCATCTGCGATCCCTGATAGAAAATAGGAGGAATCCTTGCATAGAATGCCCTCTAGTGGCGCCTGCCTGGCAGGAGGAAGGATTGCTGAGGGTATGTTTGGGCGGCAGATGAAGGTGAAGAAACACAGGGTGTGCGGTAGCAACCCTGACAGGAATCTCCTCCATGCCACGTGGAAGGACACAGAGGGAATTTCCGTGAGTTGGCTTAGGTTGGCGAGAGGGGTAGTGCTGCTGCTTTATGGAGTAGGCCCTAGACCACAGGGTCAAGTATGCTCACACAGGACTAAGCTCTGACAGGAGGCTACTGCTGACTGGAGCCACCTCAAACTTGTGAATGACATCGTGGGCTGAGCACCCCCTTTTTCAGGCTTTGGTTGGCAAAGAAGCCATTCAGCCAATTTGTCAGCCCAGTACTGGGTTCTCATACTTAACATCAGTTGCTTGCCTTTTCCCCACATCCCTGCACACCATTTCTATCTAAACAGCCACCTGATTAATATGTTACGAGCACTGCCCATTAGTGGTAACAACAACAAAAGTCAAAAAGAGAAGAATCCAGTCCTTTTTTTAATTCCTGTAAAATCACCATCAAGTTGTGTCATCCATCAATTAACAAGCAACAAATTACAATGTGACAATGTAAAATAGGGAAAACAGGGAGGGAATGAAAATAACTCTTTTTTGAAAGGCTCCTCGATTATCAAATTTACAAATTGATCAAATCACAATTACCAAACCCTGTCCACCAGTGGCAGTGTCATAAAACAAGGAAACTGAAAGCTGGTGAGGATTCTGGGCTGTCAGCTCTCAGGTTTGGTTCTGTGAGGGTGACTGTGCCAGTCTGTTGTTGGTCAGGTTTGTGGGAAGCTTTTCCAATTTTAGTATGTTTCCAATTGTTAGTAAGGAGAGCTGCGCATGGTTGACAGGGTTTGTTTTTAGGTTGATGCTGGGTGATCTTTTCTAGTTTTATTCTTCATCAACTATCCTGTAGTTGTTACAACAGAGTGGCTTGCTAGGCAGGTTCGGAGGGCATTTATGAGGAAACCAACCTATTGCATGTATCAGACTTTGAAAGGAACTTAGGATCAGCAATAAATAGCATCCCATGAACAAATGAAAAAAACAACTTTACGCCAGATCAAGTAAAGAGAAGTGAATTCTTTCCTTAAAAGAAAGATGTTTTTTTACTATAACCCTAGTCGTTTCTTGTTCACCATTGCTGATTATAGGTACCAGATTTCTGCATAGTTACAACTACTTCAAAGGCCTTAGAAAGCAGTAGGTGGGACCCAAATGGAGAAATCCAATTGCTATTTCCAGCAGATCTCAAAGGTTATTGCCCAGACAATGTTCTAGCAAAACTTCTAACAACTTGTCCTCTCAAATGTAGTAATACCATTAGAAATACAAACAGGAGTAGGTTGTTGGCTCCTCGGACCAGTTCTGCCATTCTATAGGATCATGGCTGATCTGCGATTCCCCATGTCCATTTTCCTGCCCTTACCCTGGAATCTTTGATTCCTCTACTGATCAAGAATTTATTCGTCTTAGCCTTAAGTGCGTGCAAGGACTCTGTTCCAACAGCTGTCTGTGGGAAGGAGTTCCAAAGACTCGCAACCCTAGGAGAGAAGGAATTCCTCCTCATCTTAGTCCTAGATTGGCTCCCCTAGCTTAGCTGCTCCAGTACAGCATTTACCTGACAATGTGGAAAATTGCCCAGCTATGACCTTGTGTGAAAAATTGTCCAGGTATGTCCTTTGCACAAAAAAGCAGTACCAACTCCATCAGGCTAAATATTGCCCAGTTAGTATGTTCTTTATCAATGAAGTGATGGAAAAGATTGTCAGCAATGCAAACTCAGGATAACAGTTGAGAAGCTGCGAGCATCATTCACAATACATGGTCTCCCCGAAATATTGCTCACAAACAATGGGACATCATTCACTAGCAGGGAATTTGTGTATTTCCTAAAGTGGAATGACATTCAGCACGTAAGGACAGCTCCATACAATCCATCATCCAATGGTCTGATGGAAAGAGCAGTCCAAATATTGAAGGCAGGCATAAGGAAGTAGCCTCCAGCTTCACTCAATACCAAACTGTCCCGGTTCATGTTCAATTATAGCTCCACCCCACATGCATTAACAGGGATAGCTCCGGTGAGTTGCACATGGGGAGAAGACTCCTCACCAGATTAAACCTGGTATTCCCAGACCTTAGACGGCATGGTGAAACAACAGCAGGAACGTCAAAGCGGGTGACGTGCCACCTCTAAGCAAGAGAGACAATTTAATTCGGGGGATGAAGTTTGGTTCTGGAACTGTGGAAATGGCTTTGGATGGGCACGAGGTAAAGTTGGTGGAACGTCGGGTGCCGTGGCTTACAATGTTTAGGTCGGTGATACAGTCCTGAACAAATGTGTGAATCACCTGAAAACTGTTACCTTCCACACTGGGCAGAAGCAAAACATACCTGGCCCCTCAGGACAGTCAGAAGGCTTGTGAGAAATTGTACGTTCTCCCTCTCTGTGAGGTATCCAGGCAATGAGAGAGTCTGAGATGGATGCAGCCTCGATACCATTGCCTCTGGAAGAAGAGAAGGAAACACTACTGAGACACCCCGTACAAAGGGACGGGCTACAGTCTGGTACACGCTCGAATCAGAGTCCGAGTCAGTGGAACCGGACCTGGGCCAAAAACGTTACAGGAAAAGCTACAAGAGAAAGACCAGGCCTACATTCCCGGACTCGGGCATGGCGGGAGGGATGTAGTGATTGGAAGCAGGTGGACTTTGTTGACCATGAGATCCTTGTTTGGGGTTGTTAACCCGGGCCAATCAGGAAGCCCTGGCTGACCAAAATAAACGGGGGATCCCTGCAGGCATGTTCAAAGCCTGCAGAACTGTTTCTTTCACTGTGTCTCACACACATCATAAAAAAAGAAAAAATACATATAAACAAGGGAATTAGAATCTCCTCAGGCCAGGGGGTTGACTTTGAGCGGGCTGGCTACAGTCAGTATATTGTGTACAAGTAAATAAAGAGTGATTTGGTGACGGGATACTGGCCTCTGTGCAGTTATTTCACTCTGTTACGAGTTTTTACTTTTTTATCCCTACATAGCTCCTGATATTTACCTATAGTGGACACTGGGTAAGTGGCTTGTTCGTGTACAAGGAGGCACATAAGTGGTATGAGGGCTATAATGGGTGTTGTAGGAGTATGGGAGGATATGCAAATTTCATGGACCATAGGGGGCATATCATGAGGGTTGAGGGGTGAGGGGTGAAGGGCATAAGAGCCTTCTGTGTACATTGTGAAAAGATGGGCTTACTAATCCAGTGTCTGTGTTTAAGCATTTACAAGACATTTGCAAAGCATTAACCAGACAGGGTTTTTCAGTCTTATCAAAGTAAGAGGTCCAATTAATTGTTCTCGGCTTGGCTGCTAAACTTTAGGGATGAGGGAGTGATACAGAGAGCAGCTTTTCCTTATCCCTCCTGGTGCCTTCTACCAGTCCAAGTTAAAATACACAGACAACGTTTCACTTATATCACTTCTCTCTAATTATCTGCTTGAAGTACAAAAATCCACGGTCTACTCTAAAAAGACAGCTTGGATTAGCTCACATTGATAGTCACATTCCTCTGGCACATAATAATATTAGCAAGTAAAATACTGTTGTGCATTTTGAATCTTCATTTTTGGTAAGGGAGGAAGGAGGCTGTTTACACCTTTTCAAGAATGGATTGTCCCTGTTAGTCCTCATTGGTAGCCCATCTCCATGAAATAGCAAGTGTCTAAAATAATACAACTTGGCAGCAATTTTAATGCTCGTCAGTGTCCCTTTGTTTCAACGAAATGTCCTTTTCCAGTTGAAGCTGGGTTTTTTCTTTTAAACTCTGAAATGTGACTCCAGACGATGAAAATCAGAAATTAATATTTGATGCAACACATCCTAAACTATGGGGAATGAAATGCAACTTTTAAGACATTTCCTCCCAAAGTGACAAGAATGAAAACAAAATCCAGGCAAGCTCACATTCATAATTTGACTATTATTACAGCTGTGTTCTGTTTTTTCTAAAAGTTTTGGAACAAGATAAATCGAAACTCTTAGAATTTGTTGGTGCCTATTTTCGTGATAGGAATCAAACCATAACAATGGTTAAAGTATACATTGCATTCAGATTTGTTAGATGAAGTTAGTTTGCTATGCAGTGTAACATTTTGAATAGTCTGTTATGACTAACATTGCATTCGACTTACTGTCGTTGTGTCCAGGCTTTCTTTGCTATTGGATATAACCCACCTCGCCTTAGAGGCAAAGGATACTGAACTGGCATCAAACTGTGTTAATGATCTTCTGAAAGCGGAGCGAATTGTAAGTAGCAATGTCTATGTATGTGTATCAATCAAAGCTTGACATTAAAATTAATTTTAGACTATAAGTTATATGAATACAGAAATGTGACTAGTTTAGTGTTTCCACCATGATGAGAATTTAAAAAATTCATTCATGGCATGTTGACATTGATGGCAAAGTCAAAAGTTAAAACCCATCCCAAGTAGTCAATGAGGTCACCGGAAAGTGTTCCATGGCAAGGCTAGAAGAAGGAATCACTGAAGTGGAGCTAACTGCTGGATATCAGTTTGGAAACTTGAGTCTGCTGTGCCATTCATTGAGGTCATGGCTGATCTGATCATTAACTCCACTTACTTTTTTTTCCTTATAACTCTTGATTCCCTGACTGATTAAAAAATTTGTCTATCTCAGTCTTGAATGTATTTAGCTACTCAACCTCTAGAGCTCTCTGTTGTAAAGAATTGCAGAGATTCTATGACATTGAAATGGGAGGGGAGGCAATTATTGATCATGACGCAGAGTTTACAGAGGCATAGAGAGGTTAAGTAAGTGCGCAAAATCTTAGCAGCTTTCTGCAATCTTTTTCCATTCAGCTCTTCTACTTTTGTGTCAAAGTGAAAATCTCACATTTTCCCACATTATCTTCCATCTGCCAATTCTTGACCAACTTACTTAAACTGTCTATATTCTTTGTAGACTCTTGTGTCTTCTTCACTACATGTCTTCCCATCTATTTTTGTGCCGTCCGCAAACTTGACAGTAATACACTCCCTTCCTTCATCCACACCATTCATCTCCATTGTAACTAATTATAGCCCATGCTCATATTCCATTAGTAGTCCACTACCTGTAGCACATCCTTAAAATACCCCCATTATCAAAACTCTGTTCTTAGTATTCTATCTCCAACACCATAGGCTACTTACTAAGATAAGAGTCTATGTGCTGAACCTTAGGAAAGCCATTCAGAAATCCATCTACGGGTTGTCCTTTCTCTTGCTGCTGTTTCCGCAAAGAATTTGAACACATTTTTCAGGAATCGTTTCCACTTCATGAAGCCACACTAACTCTGTTTGATTATAGGTTTATGAATTTTAGGTTATTTCTAAATGTTCTGCTATTGCATCCTTTTCGTGTCAGTTTTCCAATCCTCTAGCACTCTTGCAGAATTTGAGTATTGTCGAAAGATTACTATCTATCCATCTGTTCTGTGTATAGTTATTTCTTTTAAAATCTTAGAATGCACCCATTTCCCTCGTACTTTTTTTCTAATGATAAAAATATCTCCATGCATTTTGACCATTTAATTATTTAGAATTTTTCGAATACTATTTGTGTCTTCTACGATGAAGACTGATGGAACATATTTATTCAACTCTTCTGCCATTTCCTGGTTTCCCATTATTTTTTCCCTGTCTCATTCTTTAAGAAACATGTATCATTTTGGCCTTTCTCTTTTTTTTCTATACTTAAAGAAGCTCTCATTGTTTGTTTTACATTACGTACAAGTTTACTATCAATGTTTATTTTGAATCTTTTTTTTGGTCAAATTGTTCCCAACCTTCTGACTTATCCAACATCTTTGCGTATGGTATATTTTTTCTTTCAATTTCATATTCTGTATATCTTTCTTATTTAACTATGGTTATTTCAACCACTTCCTCGATTCTTCCTTCATCGGGATATATTTTATTGTGTGTCTTCAACTATTTCCTCAAATGTCTGACATTTATCTGTCTTTTCTGGTAAACTCCTTTACAATCTAATCCTCTAGTTTGGTCCTCATTCCTTTGTATTTATCTTTCTGTTTTGCATAGTTGTTTCCATGCCAAGTGTCTCATTCTCAAACTGAATGCTAAATTCCTCAGGTATAGTTATTAGGTTTGCAGATGACTGGTACAATTACAAGATTTAAAAGCATCTGGATGGGTATATGAATAGGGAAGGTTTAGACGGATATGGGCCAAGTGCTGGAAAATGGGACTAGGTTAATTTAGGATATCTGGTCGGTATGAACATGTTGGGATGAAGGATCTGTCTCAGTTCCGTATATCTCTCAGACTCGATGAATCTATAATATGGTCACTGTTTCCCAGGAGATCTTTCACTCTGAGACTATTTGTTAAACCTACCCTATTATACATATTCAAACTCACCTGGTTGTATGCGCAGCATAATATTTGAGAAAACTCCTAAATACACACTATGAATTCTTCACTGTGGCTAATTTTGCTTTGTTGATTTTCAAAATCTCCTTGAAGTCACCTATGATTAATGTACATTCCCTGGGTTGCAAATGGGTGACTTTCTGGATTCCATCTGCAAGTCAATTTGTACACATCAGAAAACAATGCAGGACAATATAAAGAAGTCATTTGTTAGATCAGGAAATGTTTATATGTCGGATCTTTAATATTATTTTCCTGTATGAGATTGCGTTTGGATGCTCATAAATTGGAACCCCAGTATTGCTTTTTACGTGCCCTCCTCGTGCCCTGGTTTCTTTTTCTGTCTGACAATATAGCTACATTTATGGGCCTGTAGACTATTCCGACTGGGTCTTCTTCCCCTTGCTATTTATTATCTCCAACCGTATGGATTCTCTATCTTCTGATCCAAGATCATTTTTGCTTACATACTTATTCTATCTTGTACTAACAAAGCTACCCTACCACTCTTTCCACCCTTGTCTTTTCGACACACACCTGAATATTTAGTTTCCATCTTTGACCTCCTTGGAACCACAGGTGAAACCCTATAGGGGTCTAAACAACACATGCTATGATGAGATTAATATTCACCTTTCCATCTTACCGAAGTGGTCAAACAAGTTTAGTGTAGGGGAAATGTGACAAGGAAGCGAGAGCAAGCACCTGGCACATATAGCTTCCTGTGTCGAGAATGTGATGCTGGAAACGCTTGCATATAGCTTGCTGCTTGCTCTAAATGACCTTCATAGTCATACAGCATGGCTCAGAGTGAAAGGTCCTCAGGAAAACATTGACCATGACATTGAGTCAGAGATGTCGAGAACGGAAGCAGACCCTTGAGTCTAACCAGTCCATGCTGACCATCATCCCAAACTATGTTGTAAACCAGACACTAGCATCATGGGAACACTGTGGGCACCAGTCATGTGTGTACCATGGTCGGCAGCCACATGCATTCCATGTCCACGGGCATTGGCATCTAACAGCTTCTAACAGCCCTCATGGCACATCTCCAGTTCACTTCCAGCATGCTTTCGCATGCCAGTTCTGCACCTTGGGATGCACCTGCAGCTGTCAGTGCAATGCTGCTGCAAGAGCACTGCACCCAGCTTATGGACTGGACCAGGTTGTTTATCCAGGTGAGTGTGAGGTATTGGAGAGAAGATGGTGCAATGTACACTGACTGAGTTAAGAAGGACATTTACTTACTTCCTACATATATGGGGTGCCCCTGCAGATGGTTCAGATAGCTTTAACCCGAGCTGCAAGCCTGGACTAAGCTGGCATGGTCTGGTATTGTGGCCTCCACTGATGGTCCTAGGAAAGAGGAGATCCCCGATCAGCACAACCTCCAGGGCCCTCCTTTAAATGGGGCACCAATTTCTTCCTTATCGGAGGCAAATGTCAGGAACCATACAGGATGGCTTTGACTGATGGTGCTTGTCTGGGTGCACATTTGGGTTTTGAAGGTGACCTAGGTGCAAGTAATGCTGGTGAATTCTGGGATATCTGCTGAGTGGCAAATTATTCCAGGAGTGGTGCGTGGTAGGATGGGGATAAAATCAGACATAAGAGACCTCACGGGGGAGTGGTAGGCAATTAAAGATATCAGTTTAGTAAGACAGAGGAAAAGAATACAATAGATATCACAAGTGACATTCTCTGCAAAAAACTGCAAATAACTTGCACTTAGCAAAGAAAATGTAACGTGCAGCCCCATTCTCGGTATTGGCAATAAGGTCATATCCATTAACCTTATTTAGAGTCATAGAGATAATCAACATGGAAACAGACCCTTCTGACCATGCCAAAGAGATAGCCTAAATTAATCTAGTCCCATTTGCCAGCACTTGACCCATATTCCTCTAAACCTTTCCTATTCATAAACCCATCCAGATGCTTTTTAAATTTTGTAATTGTACCAGTCTCCATCACTTCCTCTGGCAGCTCATTCCATACATAACCTTTGCATGAAAGAGTTGCCCCTTAGGTCCCTATTAAATCTTTCCCCTCTCATCTTAAAGCTATGTCCTCTATTTTTGGACTCCTCCGCCCTAGGGAGAAGACTTTGTCTATTTACCCTATCCATGCCCGTCATGATTTATGAACCTCTTTAAGGTCACCCCCCCAGCGTCCGACACTCTAGGGAAAACACTCCTATTCAGCCTTTCTCTACAGCTCAAATCCTCCAACCCTGGCAACATCCTTGTATATCTTTTCTGAGCCGTTTCAAGTTTCGCAACATCCTTCCTATAGGATAGAGAGCAGAACTGCACACAATATTCCAAAACTGACCTAACCAATGTCCTGTACAGCCGCAACATGACCTCTCAACTCCTATACTCAATACTCTGACCAATAAAGGAAAGCGTACTAAACGCCATCTTCCCTATACTATCTACCTCCAAATCTTCTTTCAAGGAACTACAAACTGCACTCCAAGGTCTCCAACACTCCCAGGACCTTACCATTAAGTGTATAAGTCTTGCCCCGATTTGCCTTTCCGAAATGCAGCACCTCATATTTATCTAAATTAAGCTCCATCACCCACTCCTCGGCCCATTGGCCCATCTGATCAAGATCCCATTGGACTCTGAGGTAACCTTCTTCGCTCTCCACTGTACCTCCAATTTTATGCATCATTAATTAGTTTATTTTACTTCATATAATATATGCTGTTAAGTAAAGACTCACAAATGTTTTTCTTTACCTTTGACCCTATTTAGAATCATAGAATGATAGAGATGTACAGTCCAACTTGTTCATGTCGAGCAGATATCCTAATGTAATCCAGTCCCATTGTGAAATTTGAAGGGATTCAGAAATGATTCAGAAAAAAAAAGTTGCCCCTTAGGTCCCTTTTATATCTTTCCCCTCTCAGCCTAAACCTCTGTCCTCTTGTTCTGGACTCCCCCACCCAGGGAAAATACTTTCTTTATTCACTCTATCCATGCCCCTCATGATTTTATAAAGCTCTATAAGGTTACCCCTCAGCCTCTGGCGCTCCATGGAACAGCCCCACACTATTCAGCCTTTCCCTATAACTCAAATCCTCCAACCCTGGCAACATCTTTGTAAATCTTTTCTGAATCCCTTCAAATCTCACAACATCCTACTTGCTGATTTTAAATAATGTTTGTGTACTCCCTGCTTTTGGTTCTAGGTATCAATGCTTAAGTTTGTCCTGCACTGCTTCCATAATCTTTTGCTTTGTGAGTCTACCTATTCCCTTTCCACAACAGCTCCCTTCTCCCCCAGTACTTACGTCAATGCCAACTGAGATGCATTCCTCCCTCATCAATCTTTGTGTCGCAAATTTAACTTTTTATTTACCGCATGTAAAGTCTCCAGATAACATTTCTTTGCTCTCAACATCTGCATCTTGGATTTCAATTCCTCAACTCAGATCAGAAGTTCTTGAATTGCAAGTGCTTGTTACAGATTAGCAGCTTCATCATGGTGCAGCAGGAACACATCACTAGTCTTGCCATCACTGTCATATTTTATTTAATCAATTAATTAATTACTTTCCTCTCACTGTTATTTACATTTGAGGAATCTTCCATTTTTCCCAATTTATTGTAATTAATTGCTATTTCCAGAAAGCGTGCCGTAAAACCTAGAGGCATTATTGAGACATTAATGAGGGGTCTTTTGCAGTTTACTTTACAAACAATGAATATTCTTACCTTTAATTGATAATGCGAGAAACAGAACTCACTCACAAATCAATCAGCCTGAGACAAAGCCTTGGAAACAAGAACAATTTATTACAGTCTTGCAAGATCTGGACGCTTCTGTAATCAAGCAGAAATGCACGCGAAAATAACACATTAAAGAATTCTTATTCGGTTTACAAGTTGCAGAATCACGCCTCCCTTTTCCCATCCTGTCATAAGCCAATTACCTCACTTGTTAGTTGCTTTCTTACCTGGCCATCCTTCTGTCCTTGTCTGCATTCTTTGTTCCTTATTTGTTACAGCTTATTCTTTATTCCAGTTTCTCTTATCATACTATAAGCTTTATTGTGAAATGCCCTTGCTGCTTCTTTTTGTGGTCAGCTACAACCCTTTAAAGTTATTTCCTAGTTTAAAACTATTTTCTTTAAAAGACCCTCTATATTCATTAAAGTCTTAGCCTTAAGTATGCTACATGCTACAAGAATTCCACGACTGTTTGTATAATGTTCCCCTTCCCTTCCCCCCACTACAACCCCCTCACCCATCTGCAAAAACAACATTTCTAATCTCCCACAATAATAATTTTTCTTTTTGTCTAACTGTTGTTTTTGCACTTATCAAGTCTCCTTTAAGTCATTTTATTATGTTCTGCCCTTTTACGCTTTTTGGTGATGAGGTTCACAATCTTACATTTTACATTTGTGTTGTTCGTCCCTCGAACTCTAAAAACATTCTTTGACTTTCTCTTTGTTGCATAGCACCTGCTGATTGTAAAAGCATCTGATGATTTCTTTGGGTTCCTTCCCCAACGGATGACATCAGTCGGCTCATTACCCATTTTAGGACATTGAACCCTACCACCAGACCCACTAATATCGATAATCCATAGATAGCTCGATTGACTAACCACCTTCGCCAATTAGTGCACAGGTACCACCTTTCTCTGCCAGAATATAATCTAGAGCCATCCTGTTCTGAAGAGTCGTTAGCCTAGTGGCAATCATTTTGGTCGTTATGGCTGCTATTTGGGATTGAGTTTCAGCCAACGCATCAGCAGTATTGTTGGCCAACTCTTCCAGGGATGCCAACTTTTGTATTTCTACTCTTGCTCGAGCAGTCCCATATATAGGTATCAAAGTCCAGAGGAGGCGATCTCCTTCGGTTACTTTCCGGGTTACTCGCCTTCCTCCCTGTTTATTCCGAGGTATTTTTGGGGCTCTGTTGAACAGTTTCAAGTGGGGAATTATATAGGCAAGGTAGCAGCAGCTACTCCAGCCTTTCTGGTTTTGAAGTAGTGTTTCAATTGGATGGTCCCAGCACCCATTCCCGTTACATCCGCCACTTCAAACGTACTTCTCACTGGGAATAAATGGGTCAGCCTTTCAGCCACACACTCAGTATGTCCCAATCAATATTTGAGGAATGGTCGTGGCAGTGGCTTGGCTGGTGTAGACACAAGATGATTTTCCTAAAGGGTGCGTTGTCATTCTGATTACAGAAACAAGTGGTATTTACTGTTCCTTTCAGGGAGCAACTCTAAGGCCGTCAATAGCACCCAGAGTTTTCGGGGCTGGTCAAGGGAACCATACCGCAAAGTTATAATTATCCCTTTCAAATCTCCAAGTTGTATCATTTGAGCATGAGTCAAATTGTTGTACATCGTACACTTCTTCTTTGGTAAGTGGTATTACCGTGAGAGGAATTCCGGATTCCCCATGGTGTGGGATCTCCGCAGATACCCAACAGTCGGTATGCCCCTTTAGTTTAACATAATTCTGACATAAAGTGATAAATGATTTTTCCCACCCCCCCCTTGGCATCTGGCGCCAATATTATTGTGACAACATAAAGCTGACCATTCATTTCAGCTCACAACTCTATCTGTCTATTCCCTAACCCTTTAAATAGGAGGAATGAGTCCATGCACACTTATAATTGTTTTGGGATACAGTTTTTATTAACCAATACTTAATAGTCTCTTACCTCAGTCCATTCTTTTTGCTCAGCTTGATTTTCAGAGGGTTGTCTGTAGGATGAGCTTGCCACTCTGCCGGAGGTGAAGGAGCGTCCACCGGGCCCTTAACACGAGTGTGATGACTCCACCCTTTTTCAGCAGTTCGGACAGCTGTTTCAGTAGTCAGGAGGGTTAGGAACGGTCCCTCCCAGCTTGGGTGCAGTTTGGTATCTTTCCAGGTCTTTATAGGACCTAATCACCCCGTTGTATTCAAGGTACGGCGAACTCAAGTGGAGGTGTCTGGGTCAACAGATCCTTCTTCCTAAAGACAGACAAAGAAGAGCCGAGCGCCCCAATATAGTTCTTTAAAAACTTATCATTGAACTCTACAGTTGGTAATTCCCCTCTTCCACCCAAGAAAGGTAATCCAAACATCATCTCATAAGGAGAGAGGCCTATATCACGTCGAGACGCAGTCCTAATGCGTACCATCGCAATAGGTAAACATTTTGTCCATGGTAATCGAGTCTCTAGGACTAGCTTAGACAATTGCTTCTTTAAGGTTTGATTGATTCATTCGTTCCACCTGTCCAGAGGAAGGCGGGTGCCAAGGAGTGTGGAATTCCCAAGAGATCTCTAATCCCGCCATTACTTCTTGTAAAATCTTAGAGGTAAAATGGCTACCTTGGTCTGAATCAATACTTTCCACCACTCCATATTGAGGAATTATATGTTCTCAAAGAGTTTTAACTACTCCCTTCGAAGTAGCTGAGGACATTGGAAATGCCTTCACTGACCCAGTTAGGTGATCCATTAGGACTAATAAGTACTTTTGTTTCCCTACTAAAGTAATTCTGTGTAATTTACCTGTATTTTTATTGAAAAGGTCTTACCTCAGGGTTTCTTCCACGTCTTGCCCCTACCCTCCGCCCTCGTTACTTTCTTATTAATCTTTTGACAAGTCAGGCATCCTGCACATACCTGCTTGGCTAATGTGTATGTCCTTTTACATCCGTACTTCCTTAACACAATGTCACACATAGCTTGGGAGCCCCAGTGACTGCCTTGGTGCAAGGTGGTTTGGATGTTTCTCGTGACTGATTTACTTAATAACTCCCTTCCATCCGGGAGGATCCATCTTCCTTGGGTTGTCTTAGCCATCATTACAGTTACTGCACTATCCTCCACCCCAATTTTTAAACCCAGCAATATAATCAAATCCCTACCTAATAGATTACTTGCAATGTCAGGAATATATAGTCATTATCCTATCACTTCCTCATCATTTCTACTAATTAGGGTTGGTTCAAAAATAGGCACCAAGAATTCTTCACCTTTTACTCCGGAAACCTTAAGGTACGCTTTAGTCAATTTAACGCCGGTAGGTCTATAACTTAGGGATGACCGTGCTGTTCCCGTGTCCACCAAAAATACTGCCTCTTCCCCTTCAGGTCCCACCTCTAAATTTAACAAGGAGTGAGGAACCCTGACTCTTCTAATCTTCATTTAAGGTCATTAGGGAAATGGCTTTCCTTTCTCGTGCTTATTCCGGGCATTCCCGTTTAAAATGCCCCACTTTCCCGCAATGGTAACACCCTGCCTGTTGCCTCCTTTCCCGGATGTCCGATCTTTGTCTTTTGTGTCCTCCCCTACCCTTCCTGTTATCCCCTGATCCCACTCTCCCTTTTGTTATTTCTTTTGGCTTTCTGTTTTTGCTTCTCGTATTCCCTTTTCATATACACTTTCTGTGCCTCACATAACAGTTCTTCCATCTGTCTTTCACTCCATCCATCTAATTTCTGTAATTTCTTTTGTATGTCCGGCCATGATTTAGTTACAAACTGGACCCTTAAGAGTCCCTGTCGAATTATCAGGATCCATTCCTGAATATTTCCTTGTGGCCTCCTTGAGCCTTTTAAGAAATGCAGAAGGGGTTTCATCCTTCTTTTGTCGTACTTCAAAGGCCTTAACAAAGTTTTGTGATCTAGATGCCACCTCTTTAATTCCTAATATTACCATTTCTCGTAGATCCTGCATTGACTCCCTATCTTCTCTGTCATTATTTTCCCAATGAGGGTCAACATTTGGGAATTTCTGTTCTGCTGGGGCCCCTTCTTCCCCAACTCGGTGCTTTTTTACCCATTCCTGTAAAACCGCTCTCCTAATCATACTTCGTTCTTCCCCTGAAAATAACGTTCCTAAAATTGCCATCAGTTCTCCCCAGGTATATAAATTAGGCCCTAGGAATTGCTCTAATTGTTCGGCTAGTCCAACCGGATCCTCTATTACACTTTTCATTTCCTTTTTAAAAGACCCTAACTTCACTGCTAGTTAAGGGAGTGTTTACATATCCGATTGTACCTTCCCTAATCAGAACCTCTCGTAAAGGACATAATTTTACATTTTCCATTATCTCTGCCCCTCCTTTACGTGTGGTGGCTCGAGTGACTCTGGGCCCCCTAGGTTGTGTATCTTTTAGTTCAGAGTCCATCCCCCTTTCTGTGTCTGGACTCAGTTCTACTTCGGGAGCTGTAGGCTCGTTCTGGGGAGTAGTATATGGGGGTGTCAAACACGTTAAGGTATCCCATTGTGGCTTCCCTTGTTCATTCTTTTTCTGTGCTTTCCCTGATTCCTCCGTATTCATGGTACATAATTTTACTTCCGCGCTCCCTATCCAACAAGCCACATAATTGGACTCTTTTTGACTGTACAGTTCTTTTCGATTGACATGTATATTTAGATCTTAGCACAGCCAATCCTCAAGAGACCCATATTTGGGCCAAAAAAAATACCAGGTGCCTTAATACTTTCTCTAGTCCAAACGAAACAACAATAGTTTATCATTGTAGCCTTATTTTTCTCCCGCGTCCGGAGTTGTGTTCCCAATTACCCAACATTTTCCCAAAGGACTGTCAGGTGGAATATATTCCCCTTTAACCTTATTTACAGATCACTCGTTACACAGGCAACTCCCCGTGCCTCCCATTGTTGCTAATTTAATTAATCTTAATGAGGTCCGGTGTCACCTTCTTCCACACCCCCTTCAGGGTCCTGACTAGACACCTTACTCGCCTGATTAATCTGACCAATTATATGCTTTTTGAGACTTCAACTGTGCTCCATAAATCACTTTTATGTAAGGAAAAAGAGATTAGTTAGAAACTGATAGTAAGGCAGTCATGACCTGTAAAAAGAAGAGGAGTTAACATTTTATTTCATAATCTGTAAAATCCTCAACCTTAAAAGAAATCATGTTAAAATTTCCATAGTAGAAATCAGATTCAAAATAGTCCTGGATCTCAAGCTCCAGGGAACAAAGCACAAACATTCAATCAGGAGGAGAAAGTGAGGTCTGCAGATGCTGGAGATCAGAGCTGAAAATGTGTTGCTGGAAAAGCGCAGCAGGCCAGGCAGCATCCAAGGAACAGGAAATTCGACGTTTCGGGCATAAGCCCTTCATCAGGAATGAGGAAAGTGTGTCCAGCAGGCTCAGATAAAAGGTATATACTTTTTATCTTAGCCTGCTGGACACACTTTCCTCATTCCTGATGAAGGGCTTATGCCCGAAACGTCGAATTTCCTGTTCCTTGGATGCTGCCTGGCCTGCTGCGCTTTTCCAGCAACACATTTTCAGCTCACAAACATTCAATCACCAACAAACAAATGTGCATTCCCCGAATCACAAAGGATTAAACTTTCTACTTACTATACAGCTCTTTCCCTCTCTCTCTCTGTCTCTCACACACACACACAGACACACACACACACACACAGACACCATGTCTCACAGACACTTTGAGCTTCCCGCAACAACTCCTCTAGCTTTTGAATATTTTTCTGGATATTTGGCCATAAGTTAGTTCTGAAGTGCACCCTTAGTAGCCCTTCAGCTACTAGCCCTTCTGACATGGGCTATTTTCCGTTTAAACATGCTTATTTTTATAAATCGCTAATTCTCCGTACTTTCATACACCCAACCACCAAGGCAATACTTAAAGGTCTCTTTTCTTACCTTGATCTGTGCACAGAGTTACCTGGTCATTTCGATGTGCCCCGTCCCGTTGCAATTCCTGCAGCAAATACTGGTGCCCTCCCAGTCGCCCGGATATATCCTTTAAGACGTTTCCCTACCCAGGTCTTGTGCACAAGAGTTGCCCGTCTGAACCTGGCGCGTCTGCCCGCCTTGCTTCCAGGGTCTCCCAGTCCGGATCGTACTCGCCCAAACCGCGAACGACAAGCAAGGGAGTCGGAGATCACCGAAATCGGCGAGGTGCACCTCCCCCGTCGTCCCAAGAGTGTCAAGCGGTTGGAGTTTTGGATCCTGGACGGGTCCCAATTGCGAGAAACAGAACTCACTCACAAATCAATCAGCCTGAGACAAAGCCTTGGAAACAAAAACAATTTATTACAGTCTTGCAAGAACTGGACACTTCTGTAATCAAGCAGAAATGCAAGCGAAAATAACACATTAAAGCATTCTTATTCAGTTTACAAGTTGCAGAATCACGCCTCCCTTTTCCCATCCTATCATAAGCCAATTACCTCACTTGTTAGTTATTTTCTTATCTGGCCATCCTTCTGTCCTTGTCTGCATTCTTTGTTCCTTCTTTGTTACAGCTTATTCTTTATTTCAGTTTCTCTAATCATACTATAAGCTTTATTGTGAAATGCCCTTGCTGCTTCTTTTTGTGGTCAGCTACAACCCTTTAAAGTTATTTCCTAGTTTAAAACTATTTTTTTAAAAAGACCCTCTATATTCATTAAAGTCTTAGCCTTAAGTATGCTACACGCTACATGCTACAAGAATTCCACGACTGTTTGTATAATGTTCCCCTTCCCTTCCCCCCACTACACCCCCCTCACCCATCTGCAAAAACAACATTTCTAACCTTTCACAATAATGATTTTAATTTGTGTGCTGCATTAATAGTCTTAAAACTTCATACTTTTCTTTTAAGTCAGTTACTGCAAATTTAAATGATTTAGAAGTTAACACTTTCTGCGGGGCCATACTTAATCTGAGCTTTTCCTTCTGCCTGTTTGAAATATTAGTCAGAATTGCTGGAAAAAAACAAGTGCATGATAGCAACTCTATTCTCTATTAACATGCAAACTCGTCAGCAAGTTGAGGAAAACACCACACATGTTGTTTGTTATAAATTTCCAGAATTCATTGTTTGATTTCTGCTGCTTTCTGTTTGCTTTTTGCAAATAGTATCTTGAACTTGGGATACTTTTATTTTAACGAATTTAACACTATTCAACTCAGTGCTAAATGTGCTACTGTATTTTCCATTAGCAAAATCAAGTTTGTCCTCAGCTAACATCACTTAGCACTTGCCTGTACTACATAAATTCTGGATTAGTGGTGCTGGAAGAGCACAGCAGTTCAGGCAGCATCCGAGGAGCAGTAAAATCGACATTTCGGGCAAAAGCCCTTCATCAGGAATAAAGGCAGAGAACCTGAAGCATGGAGAGATAAGCTAGAGGAGGGTGGGGGTGGGGAGAAAGTAGCATAGAGTACAATAGGTGAGTGGGGGAGGGGATGAATGTGATTAGGTCAGGGGCGGCAGGAGGGTGGAGTGGATAGGTGGAAAAGAGGATAGGCAGGTAGGACAAGTCATGGGGACAGTGCTGAGCTGGAAGTTTGGAACTAGGGTAAGGTGGGGGAAGGGGAAATGAGGAAACTGTTGAAGTCCACATTGATGCCCTGGGGTTGAAGTGTTCCGAGGCGGAAGATGAGGCATTCTTCCTCCAGGCGTCTGGTGGTGAGGGAGCGGTGGTGAAGGAGGCCCAGGACCTCCATGTCCTCGGCAGAGTGGGAGGGGGAGTTGATATTTTGGGCCACAGGGCGGTGTGGTTGATTGGTGCGGATGTCCCAGAGATGTTGCCTAAAGCAATCTGCTAGGAGGTGTCCAGTCTCCCCAGTGTAGAGGAGACTGCATCAGGAGCAATGGATACAATAAATGATATTAGTGCATGTGCAGGTAAAACTCTGATGGATGTGGAAGGCTTCTTTAGGGCCTTGGATGGAGGTGAGGGAGGAGGTGTGGGCGCAGGTTTTGCAATTCCTGCGGTGCCAGGGGAAAATGCCAGGATGGGAGGGTGGGTTGTAGGGGGCCAGGTAGTCACAGAGGGAACGGTCTTTACGGAACGCAGAAAGGGGTGGGGAGGGAAATATATCCCTGGTGGTAGGGTCTTTTTGGAGGTGGCGGAAATGTCGGTGGATGATTTGGTTTATGCGAAGGTTGGTAGGATGTAAGGTGAGCACCAGGGGCGTTCTGTCCTTGTTACGGTTCGAGGGGTGGGGTCTGAAGGCTGAGGTGCAGGATGTGGATGAGATGCGTTGGAGGGCATCTTTAACCACGTGGGAAGGGAAATTGAGGTCTCTAAAGAAGGAGGCCATCTGGTATGTTGTGTGGTGGAACTGGTCCTCCTGGGAGCAGATACGGCAGAGGCGGAGGAATTGGGAATATGGGATGGCATTTTTGCAAGAGGTAGGGTGGGAAGAAGTGTAATCCAGGTAGCTGTGGGAGTCGGTGGGTTTGTAAAAATTAATGGAGATGGAGAGGTCCGGGAAGGAGAGGGAGATGTCAGAGATGATCCAGGTAAATTTAAGGTCAGGGTGGAATGTGTTGGTGAAGTTGATGAAATGCTCAACCTCCTCGCAGGAGCACAAGATGGCGCCAATGCAGTCATCAGTGTAGCGGAGGAAGAGGTGGGGAGTGGCGCTGGTGTAATTATGGAAGAGTGACTGTTCTACGTAGCCAACAAAGAGACAGGCATAGCTGGGGCCCATATGTGTGCCCATAGCTACTCCTTTGGTCTGGAAGAAGTGGGAGGATTCGAAGGAGAAATTGTTAAGGGTGAGGACCAGTTAGGGCAAACGAATGAGAGTGTCGGTGGAAGGGTACTGTTGGGGACGTCGGGAGAGGAAGAAACGGAACGCCCCTGGTGCTCACCTTCCACCCTGCCAACCTTCGTATAAACCAAATCATCCGCCGACATTTCTGCCACCTCCAAAAAGACCCCACCACTAGGAATGTATTTCCCTCCCCACCCCTTCCCGTCTTCCGCAAAGACCGTTCCCTCCGTGACTACCTTGTCAGGTCCACACCCCCCTACAACCCACCCTCCCATCCTGGCACCTTCCCTTGCCACCGTAGGAACTGCAAAACCTGCGCCCACACTTCCTCCCTCACCTCCATCTAAGGCCCCAAAGCAGCCTTCCACATCCATCAAGGTTTTACCTGCACATACACTAATATCATTTATTGTATTCGTTGCTCCCGATGCGGTCTCCTCTACATTGGGGAGACTGGGCACCTCCTAGCAGAACGCTTTAGGGAACATCCGCACCAATCAACCATACCGCCCTGTGGCCCAACATTTCAACTCCCCCTCCCACTCTGCCGAGGACATGGAGGTCCTGGGCCTCCTTCACCACCGCTCCCTCACCACCAGACGCCTGGAGGAAGAATGCCTCATCTTCCACCTCGGAACACTTCAACCCCAGGGCATCAATGTGGACGTCAACAGTTTCCTCATTTCCCCTTCCCCCACCTCACCCTAGTTCCAAACTTCCAGCTCAGCACTGTCCCCATGACTTGTCCTACCTGCCTATCCTCTTTTCCACCTATCCACTCCACCCTCCCGCCACCCCCGACCTATCACATTCATCCCCTCCCCCACTCACCTATTGTACTCTATGCTACTTTCTCCCCACCCCCACCCTCCTCTAGCTTATCTCTCCATACTTCAGGCTCTCTGCCTTTATTCCTGATGCAGGACTTTTTCCTGAAACATTGATTTTACTGCTCCTCGGATGCTGCCTGAACTGCTGTGCTCTTCCAGCACCACTACTCCAGAATCTGGTTTCCAGCATCTGCAGTCATTGTTTTTACCCTGTACTATATAAAGTCAGTTTGTGCTTAGTAAATCAAGGATACCCCAGAGTATGCAACATTGTTGTGGAGATGGGTGGAGTTTAAGGAAATCCTCCCGTTTTAATTTATCTGAGTGCTTAGTAAGAGCAGAGTTGCAACTTAGACTTGCAAATGCAATTTGCTAAAGTATAGCCAAATCATAGCCAAAGTCGACAAAAGTTATTTAGGCCTGGATTTTAAACAGAGAAAATGCTTATTTGATAAGCCTCACTCATATTCTACATGGAGACAGAAGCTCAATTTAATTTTGTGAGGGATAATATAATTGGAAGCTTATTATAGCTTGGACATAGTGGAAACATCCACAGAGTCTTGAAGAAAAAGAAAGCAAACAGGAGAGTTACTTGGAAGAATGGTGAAGGGAACTGGAAAAAATATCAAAACACAACTGCATTGGACTTAGCTCTGGCTGCATTGCCTAGAGGGGGATCATTAACTTCATCAATGTTCAGAACTAAATACTAGTTGAAAAGGAAGAATCACTCAGGGAATACTTTTATCTGGTCTTGTATAATTGCCAGGTGGTCACCTATTTCTGCTTTGCCTCCACATCCTTCAGCTAAGATTGTTTCTCCTTCAATAATGTGAGCAAGTCACCTCTTCTTTTGTCTTGTTTCTCTCTATTGAGAGTGGTTGATTTAATCTTTGGAAGGATTCCTTATATCAATAAGTAAAGTCATATTTAAATTTTCTAAGGGAATCTAACATTCAAAGTGAGTAACTTGTATATTAATGCAATTTTATTAAACTATTAATTGGTTTATAGTAGAAGATAAATATCTTGGTGAGGATAGGAGTCAAAAGAATTTAAAATAAACATGTTAACATCAGTGAGTTTTATGTAACGTAATTTCAGTTTTATAATGTGATGCATGACTGTTATTAATTTTGTTGTGCAGGATAAAGGAACAGCAATGGAAGTTGAATGTGTGGAATCGGAACTCTCAGTACTGAAACTTGGAGCTAAGTCAGAGAAATGCACCAAAGGCTTTGTAAAAGTATGGTTGTTTACTTAGTTTCTTTTGGCTCTAATTGTCCTGCAACATTCATTGTGAATGTGGATCATTGTATCCGTTACTTATTGTAGTTTTAGGATGATTTAATGATTAAAAGTGCTGTTTGTGAAATATGCTATTTTGTACAAAATAGAGTAAAAGCAATTACTTATCAGTTTTGAAAGAAAAAAATTTGAAGTCCAGGTGCTTTGAGGCGTGATATTAGAAACATTCCTAGATAGTTAATTATTGGTTGGACATTCACTGGTCTTTGGATATCAGCTATTTGTTGATTTAAGTGCATCTACAATCAGAATATTTGGTTTACAATTTTTTTGTATTTAATTTATCAAAGTGAATTTAATAACTTTATGTTCATATGGAAACATATATTAAAACTTTGGTAAGTGATTGAACACAGAACAGTGCATGCAGTCCTGGTCACCACTACCGGAAAGATGTGAATGCATTGGAGAGGTTACAGAAAAGGTTTACCAGCATGCTGCCTGGTATGGGAGATTTTGGCTGTGAAGAAAAGTTGGATAGACTGAGTTTGTTTTCGCTGGAATGCAGGAGGTTGAAAGGGTGACCTAATAAAAGTTTATAAGATTGTGAATGGCATGGATAGAGTAGAAACAATGAGGCTTTTTTTTTCCCCCAGGGTAGAAGGGTCAACTACTAGAGGACACAGGGAGGGGAAATTTAAAATAGGTGTGTGAGGCAGGTTTTTCACACAAAGGGTTGTTAATACCTGAAATGCATTGCCACAGGAAGTGGTGGAACGAATACAATTGCCGTATTCAAGGAGCACCTGGACAAATACAGGATAAGGAAGAGGATAGAGTGATACGGATCCTGTAAGTGAAGACAGTTTTAGTTTTAGTATGGAAGGGCACAATGTGTTGGCTTGGGTTGGAGGGTAAAGGACCTGTTCCTGTGCTGTATTGTTCTTTGTTCTTTGATTATATAATGGATTTTGCTGTTAATCTGTAATTTTGTAATTTTCTATTTCATAGCATTGCTTGAGAGTAATTCAACGAATAGATGAAGTTCTGCAGAATGCTGTACGTGCAAAGAACTGGAATCTAGTCCAGATGGTGTGTATAACACAGTGGAAACTTTGCCTACCGTTGCTTCAACCCAATTTGCGCAAAAATATTTCTAAACAACTGAACAATATGGCTTCAGTTCTCAGTGATCTTGACAGGTAACTACAATGTAAAATAGTTACTTTTAAAAAACAAAATATAAATATCAGTTGCTTCTGAATCAGGTCCGGTGGGGGTTCATTGCAATGTAACAATGCTGAGAGAGTTGTGCGGAAGTGAAGTAGATCAGGAATACAGGCTTAAAAATGTGCTGCTGGAAAAGCGCAGCAGGTCAGGCAGCATCAAAGGAACAGGAGAATCGACGTTTCAGGCATAAGCCCACAGGCTGCATATCATATAAATATTTGATAGATGGAGAAATTATACAGGATTCCTGCAGGATAATGGGAGGTATGTTGAAGATCGAGCAGAAAGTCAGCACTAGATTTCAGATTCTGCTGGGTGAATGCCTGACTGGGAAATAATAGCTGCACGCCATCAATAGAAAGATTTTCTCCCACCATTAACATCTTCTAAAACTTCTGTTGGCATGGGTGCAAAGGCCACTTTGCTTCCACCGCAATCCAACATAAACAAGAGAAGAAAACCCACCTTCATGTTTCTTTCCTCCACTAGGATGGAAGATTTAGAATATCATTGGTACAAGTTAGATTTTTCTGAATGAAAATTTGGAAAAGTCTTCAAGAAGCTGTGACAGAAATTCTGAAGTGATAAAATGCATGTAGGTTTTTCCATTTTGGACAAGATTTTGAAGATGTGATTTCCCACTCCCACATGGAAAGTGTTGGTGATGAGCAATAATTGTGTGAGTTTGTGACTTCTGCTCCTCATTTGGGAGGAATTCACTACCTCCTGCAACTGTTGGAGAAACAGCTTGGCTTGTAGTCCAATGCTCCCAGCAATACCAAAAGCCAGGACTGGAAGCTTTGGGCTGCAAATCAAGCTGACACTCCTTGACTAATTGTTTGAATTTCAGGTGATTAGGGAGATGAGGCCTTGAGGAATGTGCAGAGAATGGAGTAGCAATGGTGCTCTGGAGGATCTGATGGTAGCACCTGCAAGGACCAGACCTTGCTGGAGTGGGGGAATGATACTCAATCCTGAGTTCATGGAGGTCCCCACCATCTCCAAATGAGTGCTGAGCAGGGTCACGTTGCTGGCCTCATCCCTGCCCTGAGCTCCTCCTGCCAGTTTGAAAATTGGAGCAGGGGAGAATCTGGCCTTATATCATCTTTAGTTGTCCACGCAAGCTTCTCAACTGGGGCAATGCTGGGCTGGCCATGTCTCCCAGCACATATTCCTGCGTGGCCAGAGGACCTTGGAAGGATGGAGGAACCTGTGTTTTGCCCAATTTTTGTATATCATTGAAATTTCAGGATACATTGTGCATTCCTTCAAAATCTATTATCAATAGTCATAGATAAGCTGGACATTGTTTGAATGGAAACCTGTGTTTTTCACAAAATTTGCAGCTTGATAAAGTTGCAACTCTTTAGTGTAATTCATAACTCTTTGTTTAAACTCTAACGTGAGAACTGAAACGTTTTTTTCCATATTGAGATCTGGTTTTACCATTCTCAGTGTGTTTTCCTAATTTTCTTGCTATTGTCCACATTCTTGAAGGGAGTGGAAAATTCTGCTTCTACCTGCTGAGTGCCTTCAGCAGTTCCTGTTTTTATTTCAGAACTCCAGCATCTCAGTGGGAATGCTTTATCCCCATGGTTCGATTTTCTGGGAGATAGTTAGTAAAGTAATTCATTTTCAGGCTGTCTAGACTTATAATGGTGATATGCAAACAGACCAATAGATAAGGCATTAAAATTAAATTTTATTAGAAATATTTTCTGACTGAATTGTACAATTTTTACAATTTTTTGGGTTATGCCACCAAATTCTAAATGCATGACCATTGACATCAATGTCATAATACATTTTTCTGTTTTGTAATTTGGAAGAATAACATTTCCAACTTAAATATTTTATATATATAATATTAAGTTGCATTTCTTCAACTTGCACCTCTCTTTTAAATTGTGTAGTTCTTTGACCCAGCTCCGCTGTCAAGTTCATATAGAAATAGCTCAGATTGAAGAAGATGAGGAACGGATAGAGGTTGCCAAGGAGCATCTTAAAAAAGCTTATTCTCTCTGTAATCAAGGAACATATGAAAAATATATTACCAATGAACTGCACCATTTGCAAGTATATTCAGGAGTTTATGACTCTCCTAAAGGGCTAGAGGATCAAGTGATCAAGATGATTGAACAGGTAAAATGCAGAGATTTTAAGAAATGTACTGAAAACATACAGATTAAAAATTTTTCATTACAGATTGAGAGACCAACCCAATTGTGTTTCACTTCATGATATACCGTACCTCATTAGGTTTTCAATCGATAGACATAAGTAAATCTAAATAATACATGTAACTATGCAAATATGTAACTATGAGGTGGATGTAAATATAAGACAAGGCAGGAATAGAACCACAACATCCTGTTTTAAACTCCCTGCCTGGAGTCATATGGTCAGGGAATATTGTGTGTTAACTTTTAAATGGTAGAAAGTCGCTGTTAGATGTCAGAAGGGGCAGCCCCTGTAATTCAGTTAATATAGAACTTCAAAGGAAAGGGTTCTCCTGCTGTTAATTTTTAAAGAACACTAAAAATACAGTGCCTTTTTGTCCAGGGGCTCCTCTTTCAAATTTGTGATGTCTACAGTCTGCCATAACAATCCAGCAGATCAAGAAGTTAAGGCGCATAAAAATGCATAATTTTGGCTCATATATAAGATGTCTGACCTAAATTTATTGCTTCAGCTGAAAGGCTTTTATGTAAATAATGGGACCAATGTATTTTTACTGATGTTTGTGCTAGGGCAAGTAATTAGTTATACAGTTGGAGATGGGAGTGTAAGGCCTGGATTTTTACTCCTGAGTTGAGAAACGCTGTATTCAAGTCACTGATATCATACTTAAAGCCACGTACATTTCTGATATTGCAAGCCAGAAGCTGCCCCTCACACTGTGGCACTCGACCACAATCACTGAAGACATTGTCCGGAATAGAATGCTAGTGCCTGCTTCACAGACAGTGATTTGGCAGTGTTGAGGAGGTGGCAAGAAGAGCAGTGCTTATTCCTACTTACTGCTGCAGGCCACACCACCAAACACAGCTAACTCGAACCCAGATAGTAGCCCTGGACTGCCTTTGTCCCGGGGTAAGAGAAACTCCCTGCAGTGCAGAAAGAAATTCAGTGATCTCCTGTAAAAAAAAACAAAGAACTCTGGAGAAAGGTCACGGGACCCAAAATATAATGGTGCTTTCTCTCCAAGCATGGCTGCCAGACCTGCTGAGTTTTTTCCAGCAATTTCTGAAGTTGTCGGTGATCTGTGTATGTGTTACCATCACCACCGTTCTGCTTCACAATCACAGGCAAGACTCACTCTGACTTTCTCATTTCACGCACATCTCATTGTAGCTGATGGACCGCCACACTCACTATTACATGCATCATGTCCACACAGTAGCTCCCATGTACCTGATCCTCCCAAGTGTCCAACTCTTCCTGACCTCTGTACTTCCTGCACTGTCTTTGGATACACCTCATCACCTCTCGTGTCATAGAGCCATAGAGATGTACAAACATGAAAACAAACCCTTCGGTCCAACCTGTTTCCTTGCTTCGTTACTGAATGTTCTTCTAACCACTTTTATCATATTCTATCCCTCCCTCTATCTCACTGCAGGAAATATTGGCCCCAACTCCTGGACTGATGACCCAACAGCATTTCGAACTATAATCTCCAGGTTGGTTGCACTGGACTTGTAGGACTGACTATGGCTTAATTCCCAGATTGCAAGGGCACAGGTCCCCAGATTCTGGTAGAGCCGAATGCGTGAGTGACTGTGGCCAAGTCTGGAATTGTAGAAGGCCATTGACTGATTATGGTGGCACCCTGTGACTGACTATAGTCTCTCTTGTCTCACCAGGAATTACTCCCCTTTGACTTTTATATATGCCATTTGGTTGAAGCAGTTTCAGTGTGTTTGGATAGATCTGTGCAAAAGACATTCCTATCGTTTCCTTGCCCTTTCTCAAAGTGTACCCTACCTGTCAAAATCACTGCAGAAGCTTGAGAAAGATTTGAAGCCCGCTTTTAAAAATCGGATCTGATTGAGGTCAGCATGTGCGGTAACCTCAGTAACCTATGTGTCTGTAATTCAGGAACCACAAGTCATCCAAGAGACCGCTCCTGCCCCCAACACTTCCAGTAAAAATGGTGGATATAGGGTTTGGGTTCAGGACATCTGGAAATGGGGCAGTCACAGTATTTTAATTCTGGAAACCATTTCCAGGTTTAAGAAAATTCAAACCGAAAAATTTAAATGGAAGTTTCCGTGGTGCGGCATATTGTGAAGGTCGAACCCTTCTGTTCATTAAAACCAAATGCCCAGAAAATCTCATCTTGCTTATAATCTGATAAAATGTGAGGGAGTGACAGACAACTCTTAATTTCCACTATTTAAAGAAAAATAACAAGTTATTTTCCTAACTCTAATAGTGAACACTAAACAAAAACTGTTTACAAATCCAAGCCCCCTTTTTCTTAACTACTTACTATCTGACCCCAACTCTATAAAAATGCTGTTCCAATAACACACTTATTAAACATTACATCTCAAATCCACACAGTCTCTGCCTTCTCCGCTGTCTTCAGTCTTCCATTTGCTTCAGTCTTCCATCTCCCTGGATTTTCTCCTTTCTTTTTACTGCAAGTATGTTTAACATGAAAAGGTATCTTTTGATATAGAGTATCTTCTAATTTCTTTGAGAGCAAGATTTTAGATGGACAGTTAGCTCTCCGACTCGACAGCTATAAAAGGCAGCTTGAATCAGGTAGTCACACCTGAATAGATGCTGAATGTTACATACGTAACAGTTGTTAAGCCCAACAATTTGCTGACAATCTTTTGTTATGTGGGGAAAGAAGATATATCTAGCATAATCAATGAGCAAAAGTAGAAACCTTTATAAATACAGGAAAGAATAAATGAAAAAATGAAGTTATTATATTTTAATAACATGCTGTGAAGTTAAAATAGATGGTAAATAATAAAAGAAAGTGAGGGTTTTAAAACTTTATTCATAAGATGTGGGCATCACTGGCTAAAACCATGTTTAGTAGATGAAAGGGAGGACTGCAGATGCTGGAGATTAGAGTCAAACGTATCATGCTGGAAAAGCACAGCAGGTCAGGCAGCATCCGATGAACAGGAGAATCGACATTTTGGGTAAAAGCCCTTCATCAGGATGAAATTCCCAATCCCAAGTTGCCCTTCAGAAGGATATTGTGAGCTTCCTTATTGAACTGCTGCAAACCATTGGGAGTAGGTCCACAGTATTGTTAGTTAAGTTCCAGGATGCTTACCCAGAGATGTTGAAGGAATGGAGATATAGTTCCAAATCAGCATGGTATGTAGCTTAGAGAGCTTGCAAGTTGTGGTGTTCCCATGCTTGTGCTGCCCTTGTCCTTTGACTGACAAATTTCTGTTACAATCTTGCTAGGGCCAGGAGTTTTTTTTTTAAATGTAGACAGTGTGTGCAATTTGGGCATTTACTATAGTGGAGCCTCCTGAATCCATGGTTTTGATCAGAGAGCAATAAGCTTTATTAATCAAAGTTAGAGCTGTACTACAAACCACTCTGGATGTGTATACACAAACAGCTTATGGTCTATCATCCTAAAATTAATACAATGCACGTATAGGTAACAAACAAACTGTGCTTGAATATTGCACAGAATAGATCAAATAACAAATGTGGTTAAGGCAGATACAGTATATTTCACAGCAACCCCCAGATCTTAGTCACTGCAGGTCATAAAATCTCATTAAAACTTTATATTCTTCCATTTTTTTACAATCCAATTCTTCATATTTGATGACTTAGCTTTGGAACTCTGTCAGAAGCCACTCTGTCAGGGCTGCCTCAAAGACTGCTCATATTCTGGTAGTTCACCTTTGCAATCTGGACTGTACTGCTTTGGTTCTGAGAACTGCCCTCTTGTTGCTATACATAGGCATGATTTCCATTTGCCTACAGATGGCTAGCCTTGCCATGCTGGTACGTGTTTCTGAGTGCTGAAGTTTCGCAGCTGCATAAAGCAAATACTGTTTGTGGACTTCAATCACTCTCATTCTCGGCTGGACAGAACTATTACACATGGCTTCTTCAGCCACAAGGGCTTTTTTCTTTCCTGTGCCCAACGCTTAACTGCACCTTCCTGGCTTCCAGGTCTTCTCCTACGGCCTAACTGCTGGAAGCTTGCTATAGCATTACCTTTTATGAGATGGAGGCTCTTCCCCCTGATCTCTAAGTGCCTGGCTAACTTATAGCCTGAAGGTAACAACATTTTCCTTTGACTGCCTCCATCCAACTGCTTGAAATTGACTGTTCAGTAATCCTTGACCTGTTCTGGGTGACCTGCTGAAAGCATCAGAACAAGCACTGTTCTTATTGACAGGCAGGATTGAATTTATTGGTCTAACAGTCAAATGTAGCAACCCATTGGAGATATTTCTTTCTCGAATGTTCCAATTCCCAGATTGCTGGTCCTACACAGATCAAATGGGTACAACAAACAAAGAACTTACCACAGTTACAGGTGTTTTGTAAGCGCTGTTGAAAGAATCTCATTTAGTTGCTATTTATCAAGTTTGCAGATGACATGAAGATTGTTAAAAATCACACAACACCAGGTTATAGTCCAACAGGTTTAATTGGAAGCACACTAGAAGATTGATGGAATAGCAAATAGTGAAGGCTATTGTCAGAGAATGCAGCAGAATATAGACAGATTGGAAAGTTGGCAGAGAAATGGCAGATGGAGTTCATGTGATGCATTTTGAAAGATCCAATTTTAGAGCGAACTAGTGAAAAAACCGTGGGGAAAAGTGATGTACAGAGAGATCAAGGTGTTCAGATCCATTGTACCCTGAAGGTGGCAATGCAGGTTGATAGTGTGGTCAAGAAGGCATATGACATGCTTTCCTTCACTGGATGGGGTATTGAGTACAAGAGTTGGCAGGCCATGTCACAGTTGTATAGGATTTTGATTTGGCCACATTTGGAATACCATGTACTAGGATTACTAGTTCCCACATTACCAAAAGGATGTGGATGCTTTTGAGAGGATGCAGAGGATGTTCACCAGGATGTTGCCTAGTATGGAGGGCACTAGCTATGAGGAGAGATTGAGTAGAGTAGGATTATTTTCATTAGAAAGACGGAGATTGAGGGGGGACCTGATTGAGGTCTACAAAATCATGAGAGGCGTAGCCAGGGTGGATAGCAAGAAGCTTTTTCCCAGAATGGGTCACGAGTTCAGGGTGAGAGGGGAAAAGTTTAAGTGAAATATGCTTGGAAAGTTCTTTATGCAGAGGGTGGTGGTTGCCTGGAACGTGTTGCTAGTGGAGGTGTTAGAGATAGGCACGATAGCATCATTTAAGATGTACCTAGACAGTTACATGAATGGGCAGGGAGCAGAGGGATACAGATCTGTGGAATATGAGCGACAGGTTTAAATAGAGGATTTGGATCGGTGCAGACATGGAAAGTTGTTTCTGTGCTGTAATTTTCTTTGTTGTTTGTTTGCGGCAGTGCAGTGTGGTGATATGCACTGTCACTGTGCATCAGTGATGGAGGGATTGACTGTTGAAGGCAGGCAGTAGTGTGCTGGATGGTGCTGAGTTTCTTTAGTGCTGTTGGAGCGGGACTCCTTCAGACAAATGGATGGTATTACAAACAAAACAGCTTGTAAAATGGAAACTCCACAGTATAACAAATACTTTGTTTAATACATTTTGGTAGAAAGAAAACCTATCATTTGTGTTCCAGTTTGTTTAAGTAAATTTACTTCATTTACCCAGTCCTGGATTGCATGGGAGCAACACCAGAAAGGATCTCCACACTATTACCCCATTAGATTTTAGTTACTATATTTAACCTGTTCCTTTTTGGTGGTGATGGTGGTATGATATATCTAAGAAATGGGAATACAAAGTATCCTTTACTTGTTAGATGGCAACCTGTTGAAAACAAAACGTGCACAGTCTTGACACAATTGATAATGTTTTTGGTTCTAAGCAATTTCACAAATTGAGAAAAGACTGTTTTCCTCTGTGGAAGGTCCGAAGAAATAGCAACTTGCAACACAGTCGATCGTTACTGATTAAGGCTGGACTGGCTTTGGCTTCTGATGTTTTCCAACTGGTGCTAGATGGTGAAAACGAGGCTAAAGGTGAGACATTAAACTGCTCTGCTGCATGCAAATATAGAGAACTGGTTACCTTAAATGGCTAGCTCGAGGACCAGAATGATGCTAGTTCGATGCCTGCTCGAACTGGGGCAAAAATAGGACCAGTCTCCTCACCCAGTTCCTGAGAGTGGAAGGCAATGGCAAATTCTAATGACCAAATCAGCCAAGACAATGCCACAGGATGAAGCATCAATGGACAATAGGCCAAGGACTTGCCTTTGGGTAGAGCAGATGTGACATGCTAACTTTCATGATATAATTACTGTACATGAATCTAACACATGCATCTTGATATAATAATAGGAGTAGAATTTTGTTTCAGTTAGTTGGCTACGTTATCATGGAAGAGAAATTTAATTTTGTCAATGCCACAAAATAGGATAGCAGATGGAATGCCAGCGATATGGTCCACTCAATATTCCTTTTTATTGATTGCACCCTAATTTTGTCTCCTGTATCTCAACATTCCATCCCAGCCAGTAACCTTGATTAAATACTCTTGTTATTGTTTGACTTGCTGAGACTACATTAAGCAAGTATTTTCCCACATGCTCCAACTACTGTCAACCATGTTCTACAGAGTTTGTCAGGGGCAATTGTTGGCCATTTTGTGCAGATCAGACATGGGCATCCCTAACACTGCTATAGGAAAGATGCTGTTAAACTTGAAAGGGTTCAGAAAAGATATACAAGGATCTTGCCAGGTTTGAAGAGTTTGAGCTGTAAGGAGAGGCTGAAAAGGCTGGTCTATTTTCCCTGGAGCATTGGAGACTGAGGGGTGACCTTATAGAGTTTTATAAAATCATGAGGGGCATGGACAGAGGGAATAGCCAAGATTGTTTTCCCAGGGTAGATGAATCCAAAATTAGAGGGCATAGATTTAAGATGAGGGGAAAGATTTAAAAACGACCTAAGGGACACCATTTTCACACATAGGGTGGTGCGTATATGGAATGACCTGCCCGAGAAATTGGTTGAGGCTGGTACAATTACACCATTTTAAAAGGCATCTGGATGGGTACATGAAAAGGAAGGATTTAGACAGAAATGGGCCAAATGCTGGCAAATGGGACTAGGTTAATTTATGATATCTGGTGGGCAGGGACAAGTGGGACCGAAGGGTCTGATTACTGCTGTACATCTCTATGACTTTGTTTTACAAACTTTGATAAATTGAATTGTAATATTAGTATGAACAGAATTATTGGTTAGAATAGTATTACAAAAAAAACTTCATGTACTTATATTGTTTCAAAATATTTTAATTCTTTCAACTGTAGTTCTCTAAATACTGTGCTTAGTACATTTATATTAGAGCTCTAATGCTGGTGCTAAGTGGTTTCACTGCATTGATGCTACAGTAATAGTGCAAAATAGTGTAAAATACAGCATTCAACATGAGTAAATAGAATCTGACTTCCTCCAGGAGGTAGTATCCTCTGTTAATCAGCAGATGAATTTTAGCTATTGACATCTGACTCAAACACCTCAAGTTTAACATTGTTGCAAAGTTGAAACAGTATTGATGCAAAATTTGAAGTATGGCTGCATAACAAACCATTCTCATTTTTTTGTTTGTTCTATCCTTTTTTGCCTATTGCTAATTATCCAGAAGAAGGTGATGGTAGGCTGCCTTCTTGAACCATCTCATCCTTGAGGTATTGGAATACTTACAGTGCTACTGGAAAGGGATTTGCAGATTGTCGTGTTTCCATTCAGCTGCTGCCCTTGCCCTTCTAAGTGGTAGAAGTAATGAGTTTGGAAGGTGGTGTCAGTGGAAACATATTGAGTTACTGCAGCACATCCAGTGGATGGTGCAGTGTTGCCATTATATCTCAGTGATGAAGGAAGTGAATGTTGATGTTGGATTTGTGCCAGTTAAGAAGGTTGCTTTGCCCTGTAAGATACTAAACCTTTTGAATGTTGTTGGAGCTGTACCCGTCCAGACAGGTGAAGAGTATTCTATCACACACCTGACCTGTGCCTTATACATGGTGGATAGGTACTGGGGAGACAGGAAGTAAGTTATGCATTGCAGAATTCCTGGCCTCTGACCTTCTCTTTGAGTCAAAGGATTCATTTGGCTGGTCCAGTTCAGTTTATGATCAATGGTAACCTGCAGTATGTTGATAGAAGAGAATTCAGTAATGGTAATGTGACTGAATGTCAAAGAGCGATGCTTACAATTTCTCTTTTTGGAGATTGTCATTGCCTAGCGCTTCTATGGCACACAAATGTCACTTAACACTTATCAATCTAAACCTATATGTCGTCCTCGTATTTCTGCATATGGACACAGACTGTTTCAGTATCAGATGTGTCATGCATGGTGCTGAATGTTGTGTAATCATCAAAAAATTGAATGGATTTAAAACAGTGAGGCATTGTATGTTTGTTCATATTTAAAGGTGTGGGAATAAAGTAGGAAAATGGCACTTGGTCGTGGCACTCATTTGGAGAGCCAGAGCAAACTGGGCCGAATCACATCTTTCTATACTGCAACACCTCTGTAATTCTGGTCGGGGTGCCAGTCCTGGAGGTGTCAAGTTTCTTGAGTTTAGTTAGAGATGCCACCATCCAGGAAAGTGGGGAGTGTTATATCATAGTCCTGACTTGTGCCTTTTGGATCATGGACAAGAGTAGGTTATTCTTTTGTAAATTGATGAAACAGAAAAACACCAGTCTGTATTAAACACATTTGGTGCTGTTTTATACATTCCACAAAATCCCTAGCCTCTGATCTGGTCTTATTGCTGCAGTATTTTTGTAAATTGTACGATTCAGTCTCTGGTCAATCACAACCCAGAGGATGTTGATAGTAGAGGATTCAATTATGGGAATGTTATCGAGTGTGATTCAAAAGATGATGGTTAGATTTTTCCATTGGAGATGATTAATGCCTGGGGGGCAATACTTGCATGGCACCAATGTTATTTGCCATTTATCAATTGAAGCTTGGGTGTTGTCTTGGTTTTATGGGCATGGACTGCTTCAGGATCTGAGGAGTCAGTGAATGTCTCCACTTTCAACCTGGATAGTTGAGCGAGGGCCATTGGTAAAACAGTTGAAGATGGTTGGGGCTGGGACACTACCCAATGGAACTTCTGCAGTGACGTCCTGGAGCTGAAATGGTTGACTCCACCAACCACAACCATCTTCCTTTGAGTTAGTTATCTCTCCAACTGGCAGACAGTTTTCCCCTGACTCCCATTGACTCTAGTTTTGTAAGAGCTGTTTGATACTGTACTTGGTCAAATGCTGACTGGTAGTCAAAGGCAATCATTCTCCCCTTCCCTATGAAGTTCAGCTGCTTTGATCATGTTTGGACCAAGGCTGTAATTAAGTCAGGAGCCATGTGACCCTGATAGAATCCAAACTGAGCATCAGTGAGTAGGTTATTCTTTTGTTTCACTTGATAGCAACGTCAAAGGCCTGTTTCATCACTTCACTGATGATTGAAAGCAGTCTTACAGGACAGTAAATGTCCACTGTCCTGTTTTCTGTACAAAGGACATATCTTGGTCATTTTCTACTGTATCAGGTAGATGCTAGTGTTGTAATTGTCCTGGAATAACACTTGTTTAAGTGGCTAATTCTGGAGCACTCTTCTTCTTCAGTACTATTATAGGAATGTTGACAGCATCTTTACCCTTTGCAGTATCCCATGTCTTCAGCTATTCCTTGATACCTTGTGGAGTGAATCAAATTAGTTGAAGACTGGTATCTGTGATGCTGGGGACCTCAGGTGGAGGCTGAGCTGGATCAACTGCTCAGCAATGAAGATCGATGCAAATACCTTCGCCTTTTGTACCAATGTGCTGGACTCCCCCAGTGTTGAGGATGGAGTTACTTATGGAGCCGTCTCCCCCTCCTCCAGTGAGTTGTTTAATGATCCATTGCCATTTAGATCTAAATGTGGCAGTACTGCAAAGGCTAGACCTTATCTGATAGTCTTGCAATCGCTTAACTGTCTATTGCATGCTGCTTCCACTGTTTGGTGTGCAAGTAGCCTTATGTTGTAGCTTCACCACTTTGATACCTGACTTAGTGAGGATTAAATTGGATAACTGCTGATGTGCGATTCACTTGGATTAATTCAGTATAATGCACACAGGAAGCTGGCTTTTTGCTGAATGCTTATCATAGCTTCCATATACAGCAAACATGAACTGCACTGTGCCTTGACTCTGTGCATTAGCAGAGGTTTTGGAATCATTAGAAATTTGCACTCTTAAAGCTAATCTGCATCTCTTAAATGCAAGCTGTCTTGAAACAGGAGGAGATGGCTAGGTGAAGTTCTGCAACCAAATCCACCTTGGGAATAACTGAAGAATAGCTGACCAAGGGAGAATATTTTGGTGGTCTTGGTGGAGAAAGTGGGAAGTGGGCAAATTTTTTTTCATCCTCAGGAGAGCATGAGACTTTTCAGATAGATAATGGGGACATTTTTAAAAAATATATTTTTTTGCCTTTTCAATTGCGATTTGTGCAATGTTGAGGCATTCTGTCTGTTCATTTGTCATTGCACTCACTTCTAGTGATCTGGGCCTGAACTCATTACTGCCGAGTGTGTCTTTGTATACCCACTGGCAATTCATTTTTTCAGCTTTGGTTATATTCGCATTCTGTTTTCTGTATATCTTTTTAATGACATTTTAATCATCTGTAACTATGGATTACCTTGAACATGATCTTTGAACTTCTGCTGTTTCTAACCTTTCATTATTTGGTAAGTACCTTGTTCTACTTATCTTAGATGCAACATGGATGGCCTTACACCAGTCTGTATTAAACACATTTGGTGCTGTTTTATACATTCAACTAATCGATTAATATCTATTAATAATATTATGCTTCTATTTGCACTTATTACGATGCTATCTATGCTTGTGTGTTTTCAGTGAACTTGGATATTTAGTTCTCCATCAAACTACCTCAATTGTTAATAATATAGTGAATATTTTAAGGTTCCAGCATAGATTCCAGTCAAACATCGCCAGGCACAGTTTGTTAATTAGAGTACATACACTTGTCCATTATTCTGGTTCTCTTGTTTCTTGCAACTTTCCCAACTGATAATAATCTGTCTTCAAGTTCTTAATCTTCAATATTAACTAAAGATTTCTTACTAGAAGCATTATTGAAAGTTTTCAAAAGTCCTTATAAATGACAACCACAGATTTTCCCTGTTCAGTACTTTGTTACCCTTTAAAAAATTTCACATTGGTTGTCAGGCATGGCCTCTTTTTAAGCTGTTTCTCTTCAATGAGTTAAAATTTCAAGGTGTCCAGTTATTTTCTTCTTTAGTATAAAATCTAGTAATGTCCTGATAACACATTTTATACTAACTGGTGCATTTAACCAACTGGTTCCCTTCCCTTTCCTCTCTTAAGTAGCAGAGACACATAATTCCCCAACCTAATGGAAATGACCCTGAATTGAGAGAGTATTAGTAGATTAAAGTTTGGCTATCAATAATGTTTTCACCTCTTCCTTTAAAGACTGTGATAGAAGGCATTAGGTTTTGGGTTTTTGTCTTTAGTTATATTACTTGCTCTATTATAGTTTTTTTTAATCTGATTGGGGATTAATGAGACTTTGAGTGTGAAATTCATCTGTGGCAGTATTACCTTGCTTCCCGAAGCCGAGTGTAGCCTTTGCAGTTTTCATAATCCAAATGCGATTCAGTAATGAAGAAGCAAAGCGTGAAGTAGCAAAGAGGATAATCCGACATTAGAGTAATTTTAAGGGATTTCGGCGAAATCAATTTTGTGGAACTTTATTCGCTGTCTACACTGGAATGTTTTGCAAGTGTTAAGGTGCATCCTTGCATTTGTCTGAAACTTTGCTGTATCTCACAGGGATAGCAGAGGTATTGGTTAGATGTTCACATAGAGGCATAGGGGTAGCGATTGTTGTGCCTCTCGGTGTCACACTGAGAAGGAACAGAAGTGTACAGAGCAGATTGTGCCATGCCATGTCTCTGGTTGGTTGAAACCTGCTCAAAACATGCAATGAGAGGAAGCTATCTAGTAGATCAATGAATGAACCCATCATCTCAGATTGCATGTGACTCAGTGCTCCTCTGCATCCCATTCTGTCATTGTACATCAGTACTTGCCAGCCACTTTGCCCTCTGGTGAGTGAGCAAATTCTCTTTTCCCTTGCTTTGAAGCAAGTCACTAAAGCCTGATGACTTTCCATGTGCTGATCCTAGCTGTGTGATGTATGAGAGATGGACAGCATTGATGGGTATGTGAGGGTGAGGTGGAGTCCCTTGATGTCAAATGAGAGTTCTGACTACCAGAAAATGCTTTTGAGTGAGTGATGAAGATGGTGCGTTTTGATCAGAGCAAGCAGCTGGTGTTGTGGGTGGCTGAAGATGTGACAGGAAGATGCATTTACTGACGTTGATCGAAATTCTGAAGGCATTTAACCTTTTGTGGTTTCTGCTTGGTCCCTGATGCCTGCATTTGAGGACTTCACCTTTCTGACCTTTCCCAAAACTTTTGTTGTTATAAACAACTAAGGGAATTAAGGTTCATAGGACAACAGAAATTAAAGTAGAATTGAGACCATAACCCTATCAGGTTTGATCTTATCAAATGACAAAGCTGGCCTGAATTGCCAAATGACTAACTTCTTCTCTTAGCCCAATTTTCCCAATGTTCATTGGTCTGCGGGTCATCCTTCAGAATCTCCTGGGTGACGTTGGAGTAGGACACCATCCCTTCCATCCATCTGCACTCTAATGCTTGCAGTTTGCGTTCATCAGTCTAGATTCCTCTCTTTTCTCTGGCATCTAGTTTCCAAGAATGTACATTGCACCAACTTGTTTTCCTTCTACCCTTTAAGGCAAAGTAGGCTAACATTTGATCAGGTGAAGTTGTCAACTTTGTTGCGCAGTAGAGATCAGCACTGGAGACCCAGGAACTAGGATGACACTGATAATATTGGTGAACTACTGAGTTTCTTTCCTGCCTCAATCTCAATGAGCAAGGGCTACCATGAATTGTGGCTCATGTGTCAAGACGTTTAAGGTTGTGGTCTTTGTCTTTGATTCAGAAACATTCTTTAGAATGTCTGACATTCTGTTCTCTTCCTCTTTTGTCAGTACTAAAGCAAAGCAATTTGTCTTTATTCATTCAGGGGACATGGGCTTCACTGGCTAGACCAGCATTTATTGGCCATTCCTAAATGCCCAGAGAGTAGCTAAGAGTCAACAATATTGCTGTGGATCCAGAGTCACATGTAAGCCTGATGAGGAAAGGATGGCTGTTTCCCTCCCTAAAGGACATCAGTGAACCAGATAGGTTTTTCCAGCAATTGACAATAGTTTCGTGGTCATAATTGGATACCTCATTCCAGATTTTTGCTGAATTCAAATTCCACCAACTATAATGGCAGCATTTGAACTAGGTTCTCAGAACATTACCGGGTTCTCTGGATTAATAATTGAGTGATAACATCAGGGGGCCATCACCTCCCCAAATTAGTCAACATGCCATGTCATTTTCTTGCTTTCATTGAACAGTATCACCATTATCTGTTCTTAAGGGGCTCTCATTGTTCCTGATCGTAAAAACAAAATGCCAGATATCTGAAATAAAAATAAGAAATCCTGCAAAACCTCAGCAGATCTGCCAGCATCTTTGGGGACTGTGATGATTCTGTCACTTTAAAAAGGTTATTTTGTCCTGGATTTTCTTGAAGAGAGGTTGTAAAGGCAGAGGTGCCAAAATAGCTATGTGAAATTGCCCAAGTCAATCAGAGGAGGCCTTTAGGTTTTTTTTAAAACAGTTGTACAATGGAAGGGGAGTGGCCAGTTCTCCCAGTTGAGGCTTTGTAGTTTTTTTTAAGTTATCACAAGATGTTTTGAGTACCAGAAGGGTTGCAAGCTTCAGTGAATGATTCCTAACTGACTTTCTCTGAAATCTATCTGGATGTTGTTCCCTCCTGTCTATTAAAATCTGTGTTAAATTTATCTTTTTGCCAAGGGGTGTGTTTATGGGATGTGACTACATTGGATCAGTTAATTAGTCAACTTACTGAATCAAAGTACTGTATTCGGGTAAGCTTTCCAATAGTCAAGAGTAGCTTTGTTTGCCATTTCTACCGTATACAATGGATACAGTAAAAACCGAGACAGCGTTCCTCCAGGACAAAGGTGCTATGTGGACAACACAAACACACTTTGTCTGCTTGTTTGGGTTTGTTGCTAAGAAGCCTGCGGACTGTGTTCATTGGGTACCCATCCTTTTTTGAATACATTTGATTACATGTATTCAAAAAGAACGGGCACCCAATGAACAGATTTCTCAGCAGTAAACCCAAACAAGCAGACAAAACACGACCAGAAACCCTAGTCACTCTCCCCTGCACAAAGACATCTTGGAAATGACTGCCAGATTGTTTAGACTCCTTGGCATCACGGTAGCCCACAAACCCACCAACAGTAGCTAATGAACATGAAAGACGCTATACAGACAACAAGCAAAACTAATGTCATTTGCAAAATACCATGCAAAGACTGTAACAAACACTACATTGGACCATCAGGCAAAAGACTAGCCACCAGGATACATGAACATCAACTCACCACAAAACGACATGACCGTCTCTCAGTAGTATCCTTACATACAGATGAGGAAGGACACTACTTCGACTGGGACAACTCATCCATCCTTGGACAAGCCAAACAGAGACATGCATGAGAATTCCTGGAAACATGACATTCCAAACGGAACTCTATCAACAAACACATTGACTTGGATCCCACTTACCACACCTTGAGCAAAAGAACAAGAAATGACATCACCAACTCAAAGAAACCCAAACATATAAATAGAAAGCAGGAATCATTACCAATGCTTCGTCCGGAGGTTCACTGAAGATGTTACCTAGTATGGTGATGAAACGTCTGAAAATGAACCTTCCAGCTCAGTGAGCAAACCTATATCCAGAACCTCAACCTGAGCTACAAATCTTCTCAAAACTCGCTAAGATCCAGTGTGTTCACCCCTCTCGTCACAAAGTCCACATGCTGATGGAATTTAGGGAGCACAGATTTGAGATCTGCATGGTTGAAATCTCCAGCAACAATAAACAGTCCATTAGGGGTGCGTTCTGCAGTCCACTAATAGCCCCATACAGTTCACAGAGTGCCTCCTTAGAATTGACACTGGGAGGAACATACACCCCAACTATAAGGACAGCGGTGAATTCCCGTGGCAAATAAAATGGTCTGCACCTAACAGTCACAAACTCCACCAGTGATGAGCAGTAACTGGAGACTAGCACAGTGTCTTTGCACCATTTTGTGTTGCTGTAGACAAACAGAGCCCCCACCCTGAGTCTTACCGCACAGAGCTGCATTTCTGTTGGCAGGAAACAAGGTGGGCCTGTCTAATTAGAGAGCGGAATCTGAAACTCTGTCGCTGAGCCATATTGCCATGAAAACAAGGAAGCAGCAGTCTCTGAACTCATGCTGAGAAGCTTGTGCGGTCGGATGCAGTCCAGTTTGTTGTTCAGGGAGCAGACATTGGAGAGCAGAATGGATGGGAGAGGTGGCCAGCTAATGTTTGTTTTTAGCCTGGCATGAACTTCTCCATGCTTGCCGCATTTCTGCCTCCTCGCAAAACACTCCCAACGTCTCAACACCTGGCCACCCGCATCAAACGAGGCCAAGGACCGGAGCCCCAGTCTCCGCAGCAAGCCAAGATGGCATAACTCCTTCTGCAGCTCTCCAGTCAGGTTCGCTTTTGGCCAGTTCCTGAACTGTAACAACGTTTGCAGACTGTAACAATATCTGCAAGCACCGGGTTTCCTGTGCCTGAAATTAAGTAGGCCCTGAGAGAGAGGGAGAGGCCACTGCAAGTTGCTGCCATACCACCATCTTGAAGCCGTGGACAATCTGCCAAGAGTTAAGTTATTCTAAATTCTGCTTTCTGTTTTCGTATTTTAACTATAGTGTTTAAATAAATCGTATTTTGCTTAAAAATGATTGGTTTGATGAGTTGCATCATATCTGGAACACCTACTTCACACCTACCTCACACCTACCTTTAAAATAAGAAAGAAATTAGGGTCTAAGCTACCTTCTTAAAATATTTTGAGGCGATCTGGCCTGGTCCTTAACAGTAAAGAAACACAGTCAATGTTTTAAGTTCTTCAGAATTCTAGAGTCAGAAGACTCAACAGAAATGTCAAATTGGATTCAAAACATTAAATCTGTTTCTTTCCTCGTGGATACTGCCAGACCTGTTGAGTTTCGCCAGCACTTTGTGTATTTCTTCCTGATCATACTATTTTTTTCCCCCCAAGACATTTGTAACAAACAACAATACAATATAGGAACAGGCCCTTCGGCCCTCCAGGCCTGGGCTGCCACATTTTGCTCTTCCATGCTAAAACTGTCTTCAGTTACAGTTATTCCCTTCCTATTCAAGTATTCGTCGAGGTGTTTCTTAAATGCTCCTGTTGTGTCTGCCGCCACCACTTCCTCTGGCAATGCGTTCCAGGCACTCACCACATTAAAAATCTGCCTTGCACATCTCTTTTAATCTTCACCTCTCGCACCTTGAATCTGTGCCTCCTAGAAATTGACCCCTCCACACACTGGGGAAAAAAAAACTCATATTTTCCACGTTTTTTCTTTGGTTCTAATTCCCCTTGTGAATTTCTTTTCATATTCATACTTTATAGCTTATATTGTCCGTTCTATCCCCTTTTGTTGATGTGTATATATCTCCCACTTGCTAGGATCTGTGCACTTCTTTTCATTTTTGTATGGCTTCATGTTGACTCTTACTTAGTTCATCATTGGCTTTTTCTTTTGTCGCTTACGGGTATAAACTGATTTTGTTTCATGTTTCATTCTAATTCTAAATTTTCCTTGATAACAGGAACTGAAGTTATTGGCTTGTGTTTCTGAGTATTAAAAGATAGAGAATGTATTGTTGAGCCAGCTCATAGGATAACTTTTAAATCTAACAGGAATATGGTATAAGTATAATAATCTGTTTGTATTTGAGTGAGGAGAAAGGACAAAATTGCTGTTATACAGTACTGTAAAAGTACTTAGACTGAGGAGCAGAAGCCAGCTGGTACCTTCCATCTGTTTGGGGTCTGTTCTACTGTCTGCACCATTACCTTATAAATATACTGTCTTCTTTGTCAAATAAAAATTAAAAGTCTGGAAAGAATTCTGGAGTATTACATTATTTGTTAACTTCTATATTACTACTGACTATTTGAAGAATTGAATGACCAATTAGTTTGACACTCTAATCATTATTAAATGCATAGATTTCCTTTTATCATCAATTGCATCTTTAAAGTACTATTTCAACTTTAAATAAATTTCATTAGACTTTTCACTCTCATTTTTAAATGTCGGCTTCCATTGGTTGCAATATACAGAATGCTGCAACCTTGTAACTATAATGCAATTCACAAAATATTTAACTGCCAGGTATATAATTGTTTACATTAATATGGAATTACAATTACAATGTAATTGATTGCAGATTGAGAAAATAAATTTGGTGATTGCTTCAAGGTTCTTGGACCCGCTATTCTGAACCTACGTAAGAGAAGAATTAATTTATTTTGTGTTGGATTCATTTAAATGCTATCAACAAGTCAAAGAAAAATTCAAGTCCCTGAACGAGCGTGAGCAGTCAGAAGTCTGAGGCTCCCACAGATTCAAAACTGATATTATTGTGTTATGTTTCTCAGTATTTGTTGCCCAGGGTAACACAGGCTTCATTGGGCTACTCGCTGCCAAGGCTCAGAATTATTTAAACTCTGTGCAACAAACACATGGATATTTGGAACGACTTGAAAATGTAAATGATAAATTGAGGTAGGTAAAGTTCGAGCACAAATTATGGGTGATAAGGGCGTGTGAAGTAGTACAGTGTCTCTGTTGAGAGGGACAATTTTGCATGTTCCATTTCTTTGACCTAACTAATATTTCATAAATACTGTTATAGCTGAAAACAGGTCTAAAATGTATGATTAATGGCAAAATCTCCATTTGAATGCATTGACGCAATCAGCAAAACAATTCTAAAATGGTATAATAATTGAAGGCTTAAAAATACAAGCATATGTTTTCACTGTCAGACTGTCTTGCAGAAGGATGTGTTTCGAAATCATCTTTCTCAAACAGTGAAGACTCATACAATTAAGAATCAGAAAACATTATTTCTGTTCACAACAAGGAAATAAAGTGAATTTCTGAACCCTACAGATCCTCATGTTGCTATTCAGTTTTGTCATAACTGGTTCAACAGTACTGGGGAGTTTATTAAATCATGTGGGCATCCTGCCATCACCTCTGCTACATTGCAAGTACGCCAGCAACTTGACTGGTGCCAGACACCCCAGTCTCACCTCATTGGGCAAATTCAGGCATTCATCACCCCTGATAGCACTGGACCTTAACGAGTGGCAGAAGAGGCACCTGGCAAACACAGTCGGACAGATACTCTGTTTGGACTGGTGATGAGTGAACGTGACTTCGTTGACAGTATCCTTGAAGCCATCTGAGGGCCCTCACAAATTTTTATTGTACCCCTGCCCTGTGTTTTTCACAGAAAATGTGCACTTCAGCTTGGAAATGGCATGGGGTGGGGGAGTTGGGGGGATGGGGAGGATGAGGAGGATGATAGGAAGTGGATTGTGTCTGGCAGTTATTTTAAAGCAGCTATGGTACCTACAGCTGTACACCATGCTGTACCATAGCATTGGGGTTGGTTGTGGCAGGGAATCTGGTACCCTGAATAATTCAGCTTTACGTTGCCTGATTGTCATTAATTTTTGTAATATTCACCTTTGAAAATTGGGGAGTGTCCTCCTCTAATTGAGAGTCTCCAGAATGAGAGAGGTGTTTGAGCTTCAACATTAGGCTGTAGTCTTATTTGTGTTATTCCTTTAAATTCTGTTAGAGATAACAGTCTTATGATTTTGTGCACATTGTTCATCTGATGTGGCAGTATTGAGGAGACGGAATGATCGAAACATTTCACCAAGTAGATTCCAGTGTTTCTTTAGGAACCTTGCTGCAGTATTTATGGAAAGCCGCAAGCTAAGTTATGATACCTATGAGAATAATTGCATTTCAGATTCATTCCTAATGTAAATTCAGAAAAGTTCTGTTGGATTTCTAGGGTGAAAATTTGGGCTGATCTAGCTAAAGTTGCCCGAAAGCAAGAAGTTTGGGATGTCTGTCGTACAGCTTGTCACTTTTGCCTATTGTATGATGATGGACGATGGAAAATGGAAAGAATGTCTGTTGGTAAGGTTGGAAGAATGATTCTTTCCCACCAACAAACTGTTAACTCTATGTCCATGAGTGAGAAGATGTATTTTGTCTCTGTTTTTGGTTTATTTCAGAAGAACTTGTGAAACCAATGTCAAGTGTCTCAGACGGAATTGTTAATAAATTAGACGGAAGTTTTACCAGATCAGAGGGAAATCTTGATGAAAGTACATCTTTACCAATACAGTCCCCACACAAAGTAGGCCATTCTTCAACCGCTTTAATCAGAATCCTTGCTGAAGTATGTTTCATTAATGCAGAGGTAGGTACAGTTCAGTAATGAGTCTGCTTGAATTCCCAACTTGAGTTTTTAAGCATATATCAATATCAATAAAATAGTGTTTTGTGAAGATGTGGCATAATCTCTATTCATGACTAGTGCAAACATTTGACAGCAATGGAATTGAATCTCGGATGCTTTGTTTAATGGGTAGCTAATTCAAAATCAATGTTGGGTTACTGCCCGACTCAAATTTCTAAATTCCAAGGGTTAAATTATCAGGAGTGACTACACAGTCAAGTTCCTTTTTTTTTCAAGCTGTTCAGGGAAATGGATAGAAAGAATGAAACTATCTCAGCTTGTTGGAGAGTCTGGAGAGGCATAGTCTAACAATGGAAACCATGCCTTTGAAAAGCAGTGTTAAGAAGCCCTGTTACACACAAAGCGTGGTAGATGTTTGGAACCTGCCTGCACAAATTTCAATTCATGTCAGATCAGTTATTGGTTTTAAATCTATGACTGATGAAAATATTTGGAAATGAAAGTAATAAAAGTGTTATGCATTGATGACAGGTATATAAAATCATATATGATCTGATTGAATGGTGGAACAAACTTGAGGGATGAAATTGCTTCTCCATATTCCAAATTTTCTATGTTCATAAGGACATGCTGAATACTTTTTGTGTCTGTTTTCCCAAAACACAAAATTTCATCCGGTATGCTGAAAAAAAGAATATTAGTTTGAGGCCGTAATACTTTTACTCCTCTTTTGGGCTGTCTATTCAATTGTTCAACACTGACGCCATATTGCTAATTCTTACGGATTTATTCCTGCATAAATAAGAATCAATACATTATGGTTTTTTGGCAGTAATTACAAGGCACAATTGAGAGTTATATTACTCCTTGTCTGGTGTTTAGGAGTTGTGACTTTGTTTCATGGTCCTTCTGCACGCTGCAGTTCTGCACTGTGGGTGGTTTACCATGAGAAAAATATACCCTGGTTATACCCTGAGAAAAATATTAATGCAAGAAAGTTTTAATTTTCTGCTTTTCTCAATGCTTCCCCAATTCTTTCTAAACATAGGGTGAGCATGTCCAGGTCACGCACTATCTTATAATCCATTGTCACTCTTCTTAACCTCATTGCACGCAATCTTTATTTTTTTCTTCTTGGTGTAAATAAATTCATAAATAGCATACCCTTTCCTAATTCCAATATCAAACAAAGCTATATTCCGGCAGGCATAATATTAGGCAGCAATGTTTTCAAAATTGAATACTGAGAAAGAATTGAAAGAGGATAATGTTTGATTTTAGTTCAACAATTGACAGGTTCTGTAATGGGATTGATTATGTTTAGAGAGGGGTAAGAGACAATGCTTCATTCCTGACTGGTACTACTTCTCTCAGCTTGCAGTAAAGCCAACAGTCACTCTCCATCTGCAACCAATTGATTTGAAAGTCACATTCAGCTTATATTGAAGAATAATAGTTCGAAACAAGCCTTTAAATATTTAAGCTTTCAAGTCTTGACTCTCTAAAGCTACCTGACGAAATAGTCCAACAGGTTTATTTGGAAGCACTAGTTTTCAGAGCGCTGCTTCTTCATCAGGTGGTTGTGGAGTACCACCTGAATTCTCTTGTTGGTTAGAAAGCATTTTATATGCAGTTTTTCTTCTGGACAAACTTATTCTGAGTTAAAGTTTTGTTTGCACCTACAATCAGGCAAGTATTAACCATTAAGAGCATGAAATGATAAAAGCACTGTGACATTCTTGTTGAAAGGTATCAATGCCCTCATGAGTAGCTATTAGGGGCAGCATGGTGGCTCAGTGGTTAGCTCTGTTGCCTCATAGCACCAGGGACCTGGGTTCGATTCCAGCCTTAGGAAACTGTCTGTGTGGGTTTCCTCCGAGTGCTCTGGTTTCCTCACATAGTCCAAAGATGTGCATATTAGGTGAATTGGCCATGCTAAATTGCCCATAATGTTTAGGGATATGTAGGCTAGGTGCATTAGTCAGGGGTAATGTAGAGTAATAGATGTAGGGAATGGGACTGGGTGGGATACTGTTCAGAGGGTAAGTGTGGACTTGTTGGGCCAAATGGCCTGTTTGCACACTGTAGGGATTCTAATTCTAATTCATATACATTGTATCATGAATGTCAGTGAATCTACCAGCTTGAACCCAGTCTATACCAATGTTTGTAATAGCATTGTAACATATTTAGTTGCTTTGCAAATATATCTTCTAGTTTGTGTTCTCAATAACAATTGAAGCTCCATATTCATACTGTGGGAATTAACAAAATAGTGAAGAATAATAAACCCGACGATCATATCATTCTGCAAACGTAAAATGAAACCATTTTCACTTGGAGGTGACAACCTGGACGTTTTGCATATTAGACAATTACATATAGTGAGCAAAATCAAATTTAATGAATCGACTTTTCCTGGAGAAATAAGTACTAATGATTTAGAGAGCTGAGAGCTATCATTTTATGGTGATATTTATTTTAATATGAGGAACTTTAACATGATAAATTATATGTCCAGGCAACCATTCAGTTGTTAAAATCACAAGATGTTCAGTATAACAACCATGCGGTTTTCCCAGAAGGAAAACAGAAGGAACTTCAGGAATTTGGAATCAAAACTCTGGAGAGTGTTCCAGAATGGATAACCTACAGGTATTTTGAATATTTGAGATTTTATGTTTTTGTGATTTTATTTTGGGTTCTTTTCTTTAAAAAAAGAATGTCAAGGCTTTGGTGAATTTGCAAAGATTTTCTGGAATGATACCAGGAATTTGAGTGATGGAGGACTTCTTCTTCCAAGCAGAGAAGGTTCGGGGGCGATTCTGAAGGAGAAGTTGATTCTCTTGGCAGGAGAGTCAGTAATGCTAAAGGATCTTGATAGGGTAAATGTTGAGAGACACTTTCCTCTTCTGGGAGAATCTAGAACCAGGATCAATATTTACAATACTGGGTTGCTTTTTTAAAATAGAGCTGTGGTGAAAGTTCTGACATAGAGGGTTGAGAGTCTAAGAAGACAATGAAAGCAGGATCTTTAATTTTTGTTTGGGAAGAGGTGGATAGTTTTTTGTTAAGCTGGAACATGAGAGGTTGTTAGGGGTAGATAGGAATGTGGATTTGAGATTGCCATCCTATCAGTCATAATCTTATTAAATACTGGAGCAGGCTCGAAGGCTGATCGGCCCAATTCTGCTCTTGTATGATAAGTATATGCACAGATGTAGGATAATCAGCAACGCACCAGAAGGAGATTGGGAGAACTCTTTGTTGCACAGTGAATTGTTATGATCAGGATTTCAGTGCCTCCACATAATCGATTATTCACAACTCATCCTTTTCCTTCAAGGAGGGAGAACAGAGTGTAGAACTCCATGGAGATGTAGAGGATCAGGAGTGGGGAGATCTCTGTGATAGCTACCATTGGTAATCTGTGCTCTCCTGTACTAGCAAAGAGTTCTTATTTCAGGACATACCAGATGCCATCAACAACTTGCCACGAATTTTGAAACTTCATGAGGGGTTGGTGCAGATGGACATCAAGGGAACCAATTCACTGCCTGTGGAACCTATACCTCTTTTGAGCTGGAGCTTTATGTCCCTCTCCTCTGCTTTAAGGAGTGGCTAAGGAGATTTGCTTTTGGTGTTGTCTTTATGACTCCTCTTGCTCCTCTGCCAAGCAGTAAGATTGGGTAAAAGTTCTGTTAGCAATAACGTGTCACCTTGTCATGGTGTCAGCTACTTAATCGGACTGTTTGAAGGCTTTCAACCTTTGTTCTCTCGTAAAGGTGCACACCCTACTGTGTACTTGCCTTTTTGGCTATGAAGAATTGCCGAGAGCTCAAGAAACTGTTTTTTGACTATTGAAGCCAGAATTCGGGGTGAAATTTAAAGTTAATTACTTTTGCATCTTTAATGGTTTATCCCGCAGCTGCTTGGGCATTCACTGCTCATCCACAAACAAACAGCCATCAAATCCAGTATTATTACAGGATCATCTCAGTTCCTAGTCTGATGCCATGCTTCAGGGATTTGATTTCCATTGACACCTGAATCCACCTTCCCTTTGCCATTAAAATTGAACCCAGTGATTCATGCTAATGGTTCAGAACATCAACACTATTGTAAAATCTAGCTTCATGCTTTGCATTATTTATTTTCAGTAATTGGATAGATTCTCTGTCATCTTATGCAACCAAGAATTTTTTGCGAGCTGCAGAACTGGGCATACAGATAGGTGATGCATCCATTGTGTGCAATGCAGCTATCTATATATGGAACCATAACAACCACCTACTTGTTGCTGGAAGATATAAGGAGCTTGTTGAAACATTTCGAACACTACTTGATGCATTAAAGCAGACAGGACATTGTGGGTAAGTTTTACAGAACTGATGGCAAATCATGCGGAACCAGTTTTTCTTTCTCCCAGCACTGTTCTCGAGCAATGATGCTCACAGAAACTGAATATGTGAATTTGGCTTGGTCCTAATTTAAATAAAGGAAATGCCACATGGGTGCACTTTGTGTGCATTTTAAACCACAGTTGTTGAATTCGAGGTGAAATCTAAGTTCATTCTGAGTCTTATAGGCATCAGCATCATTAAATTTGTCAGCAAAATTAAATCTTGTGAGTGAGCCAGAAGAGTATTCTTCAGGTTAATGGGCAGGATTGTTACTTGAGCACCCAAAGATATGAAGTGTATGAATTAATGTGTGTATGGCAGAAACTCTGACTTGCATTCCTGTGGCCCTTACTTTCACTTAATGATGCTGTCCACTATTGGAGTACTGTGTGCAATTCTGGTTTCCTTGCTTTAGGAGGGACGTTGTGAAACTTGAAAGGGTTCTGAAAAGATTTACACAAATGTTGCCAGGGTTGGAGGGTTTGAGCTATAGGGAGGGGCTAAATAGGCTGGGGTTATTTTTCCCTGGAGCGTCGGTGGCTGAAGGGTGACCTTATAAAGGTTTACAAGTTCATGAGAGGCATGGATAGGGTAAATGGACAAGATCTTTTCCATGGGGCGGGGGTGTCCAGAAGTAGAGAGAATAGGTATAAAGTGAGAGGGGAAAGATTTAAAAGGGACTTAACGGCAATCTTTTCATGTAGAGGAAGCACTGGAGGCTGGTAAAAGGAATCTGGATGGGTATATGAATAGGAAGGGTTTAGAGGGATATGGGCGAAATGCTGACAAACGGGACTAGATTGATTTCGGGTATCTGGTCAGCATGGACGAGTTGGACCGAAGGGTCTTTTTCCATACTGTATATCTCTTGACCCTATAACTCGAAATGGTACTTCTGTGCCATGGATGGAATGGCACAGAAGCAATCTGTGCAATCTACAGTTGGCTTGGAGGGAGCTAGCAAAGTGTGGGATGGTGAAAGATTATGGGGTTTTGTGATGCTAAGCACCACCTGGAAGAATTGAGTGTAGTTACAAAAAAAAAATGGTATTTCCTCCAAGGATCCAATCACCAAAATAGCTATTTTTTTTTGTAGTGCAGGAATCCTTTACATTTTATTATATTGTATGCATACTTGGATACTTGTGTGCAGCTTGTCTGAGAACTTTTGAGTCCATGCAGTTTTCGGGGAATATTGTCCCCTATTCTCCTCCAGGTGCCCATCTACCCAAAGATACTGGCATTTTAGAGAAATGGCCAAATTGTTGATTTTATGTTGATGATACACTGGTAACACTGTCTCCTATTTTGAAAGCTAGTTTTAACATCTGACCTGATTCAGAACTGTATATATAATGATTGTTTGTAATTGTAATCCTGGAGTATTGCTATAGGAAAAATGCTAAGAATATTATGTTACAAAAACTATTCTTGCTGCACTGTAGGGAAACCATCTTTTTGGTCATGCTGTGTAACAGCTTATGTCAGGGCTTGATTCAACCTTGGATACCAAGTCCTATACCGACTGAAAAAAGAGAAGTTACAAAAAGTTCCATTGCTGCTAACATCAAAAAGTCATCATCAAAGAAAGCTGAAAAACCAAGTGTTTCACAGACTGTAACTGTTGATCCTGAAGGTATTCCTCAAATAACTGAGGCTCTCCAGGTATGAGAATACACTGAGTGGTTTGAAAGTTGTACCATTTAAAACTGTTACCTAAGTATATTATATAATATCTTCACAAAATGTATTCCTATTTTTAATATGAAATTTTACTTCGGAACTGCCACTGTCTTAATCTTTTGTTGACTATTTGTGATATATGTATTGAAAGAGTATTATAAAGGTATTAATCAAAAAGTCATTTCCAACAGCTGGTGCTGTCTGTTTTATATAAAATGCACCCTTTCCAAGATTCTAATTTTGTTGTGCTCTCTGTAAAAAAAAGGAAACCAACTTAACCAAAATTTAATTCTTTGTAACTAATGATCAAACCAAAGTTAACACAAATTAAAGATGGTTTGATTGGGAAATTCTATTCAACATAAACTGTAATGTACAGTTTAAGTACCAAATACAAGGAAGGTAGATCTTTCATACCTTTATCAGTTGCATGACGTGATGATTTTGTGCTATAAATTCAGTGCCACTAGCTACCCAAGGAAGGGGCAGTGCTCTGAAAGCTAGTACTTCTGAATAAATCTGATGTTGTGATTTTTAACTTTGTCCACCCCAGTCCAATACCAGGAACTCCTCCTCATGTTTACCAAGTATGCCTCTGTGCATTCAGTCACAAAGTCCTTCAGATCTCTGTTTTCTCTGGAAGATTTTCAGTTCCTATGTGCATGAATTGATTCCAATCATTCTTAGTCATATGGGTATAGCCTGTACCAAATATGCCAGTTCTGCCAAATCGGTCTCTTCAAAAGAATTCAAGCAGCAGTAGTGCATGTATTTGTCTTATCCTCACCGTCAAACCTACCCTCCAGATTTTCTTCTTTTAAGCTGTTTCACATACATCCTCTCCTTGGTCAGTTTGTGCTGCTCTGCTACTGAAATCTGATCTCTGTGGGCTCAATTGCTTTCCTTTTGGTTTCAATCTTCATCTGTGACCTAGCAACCTTAGATCACAGTCTTATTTTCCAGAAATTTAAATCACCTTCAGGACCTCAAAATCACAATCCCATTTCCCAGAACACTGAAGTTGCAGTGTTTCTGACTTTCAAAAATTGGAACCAAAGTCAGTGCATCCATCACACAACTGGGCAATTCATCACGTAAATAACATATTCATGAGTTACTCAAAGCCAACATTAGATGCAGCAAACAATTAAGAAGGAAAATGGAAATTGGTCTGAGTAGAGGAGGAAAGATTTTCTTGGAGAGGATTCTGAAAGGATTTACCAGGATGTTGTCGGAAATGGAATTTGAGATATAAAAATAGATCAGAAAGTCTGGGACAAATTTCCACAGGAACATAGGAGGTTGAGGGGTGATCTTATTGAGGTTTGTAAAATCATGAGGGGTATAGATAAGGTGAATGACAAGGGTCTTTTCCCTCAGGTGGAGGAGTTCAAAACTAAGGGGCATATTTTTAAGGTGAGAGGAAAAAGATTTGAGATCGACAACAGAGGCAATGATTTTACACAGAGTGGTTGGTGTGTAGAATGAACTGCCAGAGGAAGTGGTGGATGCAGATACAGTTACAATATTTAAAAGACATTTGGATGAGTTCATGAATATGAGGATTTGGAGAGATATGTGCCAAGCCTGGCAGATGTGACCAGTTTAGTTTGGGAACATTGTTGTTGTGGACTTGTTGGATCAAAGGGTCTGTTTCCATGCTGTATGAAAGAAAGATATAATTGCCATAGAGGGAGTGCAACAGAGGTTTTTCAAACTAATTCCTGGGATAGAGGAATTATCCAAGGAAGGATTAAATGGTTGAGCCTCTATTCCCTAAAAATTAGAAGAATGAGAGATGATCATTCAAATATACACCATTTTACAGGAGTGATAAGATGGATGTCGGAAGACAATTCCTCTGACTGAGAAAAGGAAATATCAACTCAGACTTCAGGATAGAGCACTGTGGACTGGCATGAGGAGAAACCTCTTTTTTCAGAACGTAGTGATTCTTTGGACTTGCCTAAAGGTCTGTAGAAGCTCAGTTGTTCAGTATGTTCAAGACTGAGATCAGTAGATTTCTACACCTTAAAAATGTCAAGGGATATCGGGATAATGCAGCAAAATGAAGTGGAAGATCAACCATAATCTCACTGAATAGTGGAGTGTGATCAAACAGCTGAATGGTTTGCTTCTGCTCTTATTTCTTATATCCTTATATTCCATAAATTGGCAAATACTCTCCATTGGTCCCGTAAACTGGATTTCATCACAGTATGCTCTGGAAGATGTAGGACTTCTTTTACTATAAAAGCAATACATTATTTTATTGATATATTCCATTTATTTCTCTTAGGTGATTCAATTCCTTCACACAACACTGGAGGGTGGGGTGGGATATCATATGAAATATAAGGCTAAGTTACCTTCAAATAAAAATGACCTGTGACAGTGACAATGTCCTAAGCTTCATGCATAGTGGGATTGGAAGAATACTGCACATGCAACATCTGATTATATTTTAAGAGTGTGTGCAGCATTAAGTTCTCCCATCTTCTTTTCCTGTGTATGCAGGTTTCACATAATTAGGAAATAAATTTAGGGAATTACCTATTTGGTATGCATCATTAAAGTGGTGCTGCGTTTGCTTGACTATTATGTCCCACCTGGGACAGTGATGATTCACATGCCCCACCACCACAAAAGTTAATTATTTAATCAAAGTAAGCTGAATCCTAATTTACCTGTTTGAAGAAATCAGGTTAACAGAAAACTCTGATCAGGTTCTGCACTAAACATGAACTGTTGTTTATTATGAACAGACAATATCTGGCCTCTAGTAAATAACACTTTAACAATCAACATATAACTCTAATGGTTGAAACTCTAACCACAGTTGTAAAACCCCTACACACGCACACAGATTGACTCACACAAAAAAAGGTGCTCTGGATGCAATAAAAATATTGGGAATCACAGTTCAAAAGCATCCATTCACTGGCTTTGATGAGATTTCCTTTTCTCTTGTCTTGACCTTCTGTTCTTTGTCTCCTTCCTTCTAGATTTTCAGTTATTTGCCAAGAACCAGGATATTTACATTACCTGTTCAGTTTCATAGCCACTGATTAGAGACAATGTCTTAACGCAAATGGTTAGGAGAGAATAACTGACTGCTACAGAGCTATTGAGGATAAAATGAGTACTGCAGATGCTGCAGAGTCAGTGCAGAACAGTGTGGTGCTGGAAAACCACAGCAGGTCAGGCAGCATCTGAAGAGCAGGAATTTGACATTTCGGGCATAAACCTATCCTGACCTGCTGTGCTTGTCCACCGCCACACTTTTCAACTCTGCAGAGTTATTGAGGTAGACCTTGCTTCTTGCAGCCTTGAGAAGTTTGTCCCTGTATCATTCACCCTCTCAAACTGGTTTGTAGGCAGCTAACAATCAGAAAGTTGTTGTCAGGCTGATGACCTGACAACTGCTCGCAATTGCACAAACCAATCAGCTGCCTGGAGCAGTCCAAATCTCACTGTGCCCACATCCCAGTGCCATACCATCTTAGAGTTTTAGAACCATGTAGCATAGAAACAGACCCTTCTCGCCAACTTGTCCATGTTAACCAGATATCCTAAATTAATCTACTCCCATTCGCCAGCATTTGGCCCATATCTCTCTAAACTCTTCCTATTCATATTCACATCCAGATGCCTTTTAAATGTTGTAATTGTGCCAGCCTCCACACCCCTTACATGCACAACCTCCTGTGTGAAAAAAGTTGCTCCTCAAGTCTTTTTTCAATCTTGCCCCTGTCACCTTAAACCTATGCCTTCTATTTTGGACTGCCCCAGCCCAGGGAAAAGACCATAACAATTCACTCTACCCATGCCCCTCAAGAGTTTATAAATCTCCATAAGGTTGCCTTCAGTCTCTGTGTTCCAGTGAAAAATAGCCCCAGCCTATTCAGCCTTTCCCTGTGCTCAAACCCTCCAATGCTGGTAACATCCTTGTAAATCTTTTCTTTGAAGTTTTGCAACATTCTTACTATAAGAGGGAGACCAGAATTGCATGCAGTATTCCAAAAGTGGCCTCAGCAATCTCCTGCAACATGACCTCCCAACTCCTAAACTCAATGTACTGACCAATAAAGGCAAGTGTATCAAATGCCTTCTTCACTATCCAATTTACCTGTGACTCAGCTTTCAAGGAACAATGAACCTGCACTCCAAGATCTCTTTGTTCAGCAACACTTCCCAGGATTCTACCATTAAGTGTATAAGTCCTGCCCTGATTTGCCTTTCCAAAATGCAGTTCATTTTATCTAAATTAAACTCCATCTCCCTCGACCCGTTGGCTTACCTAATCAAGGTTTTATCTCACCTTCCCTATTGCTTAAATGAAGCAGCAGTGTAACACAACTTACAATGTGTTCTAGCCACCTGAGGTTTAAACGTACAACAATTTGTTCCCTCGTCCTTGATTTTTAAAATGACACTTTTAACATTTTAATCCACAGTCAAAAATAAGGAAAAGAAAATCTGATCTTTACAGACATTCTTCTATTCTTGAGTTCAAACCAACCTAGCAGATTGATTAAGATTCATATTCAATAAAGAACAATTATTTGATGCTTATTTGCTCAGTGTATTTTAAGATTATTCAAAGTAGGAACTGAAGAATGTATTGTATCTCTGTTTGGACAATAGATCTGTGAATATGTGTTGAATGCTACAAATGGAAATGAACCCTCTGATGTTGTTCCCATTTCTGTGAGACATCAGATTGTTGTTACGTGGGTCAAGGTTAAACAGCTTCTTCAGCAACAGATCGGGCCAAGTCTGGTAACGGATGATGAGGTAAAGTATTAATGTAATGGTTTTGCCCTCTTTGAATAAGTTTGTGCAGCTGCACTAGAGCTGGGGTGACAAAGCCACTCCAGACTGCAGTATGGAAATCCAGTTTGCTTCAAGTTAACAAGGGGTTGGCACTTAAGTGCCCAAATAGTTGGAAAAACAACAGACAAATATAATTTGGATATGAAGAATGGTGATGTGGAATTAAAAACAAAGTGCTGGAAAATTTCAATAGGACTGGTAGCATCTGTGGAGAGAGAAACAGAGGGCTGAATCTTAGATTTTTGGCTTTCTGCAAGTCATATTATATTTTTTGGAGGGTTTCTTGTGACAAGGCCGAGCAAATTTCCTCACGGTATCATACCAAGCTCACCGCATCATATAGCCTGCTCGTATTGCATCCCTCATGTCTGATTCTGTGCCTATTGTACCATGTGCTGTTCCCAAACATTTTAACTTTCAGCATATATCTGTCAAAAGACCAGAATCCTTTGCATCTTTGCCACCTTTAAAGGTTGCAGTGTGACTGGATAATTGTTGGCAATCTGACATTTCCCCTCACCGATAATCTAATGGCAAAACATCCACAATTTACACTGCTCATGGCACATACTAATGGCTTACATTTGCTCATACATAAAACTCCCTAGTCTGTTTAATTACAACACCACACTATTTACCTGTTCTGAGCTGCATTCCACCAGACCCTCTCAAATCATCACTACTCTGTTCCCAATGTCAGTGGTCAACACAATTCAACATTGTCCAGTAGGGAAACACTGTCAGATCATTTGCCTTTATGTAATTCCAAATTTGGACTTCTATTTACATCTACCAAAGGTGAATACAAACAAAACCAATGGACTGTAACACCACGAGAAATAGGAACAAGAGTAGGCTGTTCAGCACCTCGAACCTTCTTCACTATTTAATATGATCATATCTGATCAATATTCCTCACATCCACTTTCCTGCTCTTTCCCCACAATTCTTCATTCCCTACTGATCACAAATCTATCTATCTCAGCCTTAATTTATGCCAGGACTCTGTCCCCACAGCTGTCTGTGGCACAGAGTTCCAAACACACTCAATCCTCTGAGAGAAGAAATTCCTGTCCATCTTAGTCTTAAATTAGTGCCTCGTTATTCTGAGACTGTGCCCTCTGGTCCTAGACACCCCCATAGTGAAAAGATCCTCTCAGCATTTACCCTGTCAAACACTTTAAGAATCCTGTATGTTGCCCCTGTCACTATCCCTATCAGTGCCTCTGCTTTCCACCCTGAAGCCTTGATATTCCCACTGTTTATTTGACAGTGATCCTGTTTCTTGCCCCTCTAGGACCCCCCTCAATGATTGGCAGACTGTGTTCATCCCAGACGTCTGACTGACTTTGACAAGTAGCTCCTCGATATTACAGAGTGGGCCCCTGATGATTGTTTTGGTTGCTCCACTATTGACAATGTAGGATCCCTCTGACTGTTGGTACTGGTTTTAAAGGGTGGACCATTGCTCAATCTCTGGACTCCTAAACTTGAATGGCCCAAGCAGATGACTGTGGCCAAGTTCCTAGATTATGCCTGTGACTGATGCTACTGGGATCCCCTGACTGACAGTGCACTGAAGGCTTCCCACTCAGTTTCCAATATGGCCATTTGATTGATTAAACCTGCAGTATATATACTATGCAAACAGCTTGCAAATGTTTAGGTATTTGATTAACATCTCAGTTGTGCTGCTGAGCAAGATATTTTCCAACTCCCCCCACCCCAGACAGAACACCCGATTGACAAGACTGAGAAGCATCCTGTTTGCATGTCTGTGCAAAAGAGGATGTCAGTACAACAGTGCTGATAGTCTAGCCCTGACTGCAGCTCCAGTACACTAACAGGCAATGCTAAGCCTGGATGCTGCAAGCATGCAGTAGGTACTAAGTGAGCAAGTGAGAAGAGAACAAGTGAGCAATCCTCAAATACAAACTTGAAAGAACTGTGGAGACCATAAATCAGAAACAAGAGCAGAACTTGCTGGGAAAGCTCAGCTATGGAGATTTCTGTTTTATTATTAACATCAAATCTGGAACCATGTGTGTTTATGTTTGAGTAAAAGACCATCACACTAAAACAAAATATAATTTATCGAGCTATATTTAATTCTGGGTTCCTACTTGTCCAGTGGTAACATCAACTAGAATTGTAACAAGGCATTTAAATCACTCTTTCCTTCCACCCGATCTCAGACCTTCCATTTTTAATTTCCTTATTTACCTCCTGTTTCTTGCTTTTGCTCTTACTCAAAATCTGTCATATCTGTAACGTATTTCAATCCTCCCAGCAGATCATGGACCTGAAACAATAACTGTTTCTCCCTGCACAAATGCTTCCTGATGCCCTACTGTTTCCAGCACTTTTTGTTTTTATTTCAGATTTCCAGGATTCTCTGCATTTGACAATTTCAGTAGTTATCTATAAATTACTTCTGTCTTTTATCGCTTTTTTATTCTCAGAACTTGTTGCTAACTAATGTAAATCCGTGCAAGAATCTGGTAGATTTGATTTACTATCACAGAAGTAAAATAAGAATGTGTTTCAGTTAAGGTATCAGACTTTTGGTTCTATTTGTTTTTTGTTCTGATGCTGTATATGTTTTAAACGATTAATTATCTTTTACAGCAGAGTAATGATAGCCAGGCTCCAATGATCCAGGCTCTTATTGCTCTGGAGATGTACTCTTGTAACAACAGCAACCTGATGAAATTTACTGTTCCCAGTCTTCCAGAGGTAAGCAATTGCAATTGTCCTTAGAATTATGAAGGGAAGTTTTTAAAATAAACAGATGATTTTGTTACCCCATATTTTCCACGTCATGAATGTTCATTCAGACTGTTCTTTCTGAAAACTAAGTGAACAATGCTGTGGATGGAAGACTTTGAAAGGGCTGGAATTTTTGTGTTTAGTAACTCACCTCCTGACCCATCCCAAATTTTAGAATCCATACAATGTGGAAACAGGCCCTTTGGCTCAACAAGTCCACATGACCCTCTGAAGCATAACACAACCAGACCCATTCCCTGAACCTATTATTCGATATTTACCCCTAACTAATGTACCGAACCTACACATCCCTGAACGTTATGGGCAATTTTTAGCATGATCAATTGACCTGACCTGCACATTTTGAGAGGAAACCGGAGCACCTGAAGGAAACCCACGCATACACTAGGAGAATGTGCAAACTCCACGCAGACAGTCGTCCGAGGCTGGAATCGAACCCGGAACCTGGTGCTGTGAGGCAACAATGCTAACCACTGAGCCACTATGCCACCCATAAGAAATGAAGACTTGCTGGGGATTTGAATCCAGAACCTCTTGCATATTTGCGTAGTATAGCAACCAAACCCAGAATTACACCCCTAGAACAACAAGTCACATGTTTGTTCACTATGTACAAGGCATAAATCATGAGTTAGGCAGATTACTTTCCATTTGCCTGGTTGAACGGAGTTTCAAATATACTCCGGAAGCTCAACACCATGCAGGACAAAGCAGCCCATTTGATTAACAACTTAGTAACCTCCTTAAAAATTCCCTCCACCACATGTATTTTTAAGATGGTTGCATTTTATTTTCTATATTTTTGATTGTGGACTGAAATGTGAAAAAATGAGGACTGTTTTAAAACCAAGGCAAGAATTGCTGCACTTTTAAGAACAAGTCACTGAAACTCTTTGTGTGCGGTGTTTACATTGCTGCTGTGTTCAACTAGTGGGGTTATATCTGCTTGTAGATGACCTGGAATCAGGGATGTATACATACTGAGATTTGGCTAGCAACAACTAGCTGATTGATTTGTGCAATGGTAGCCAGTTGTGGATGCCAAATGTCATCAGCCTGATGACAACTCTCTGATCGATTAGTTCTTGGGTAGCTGAACAGCTTGTGGATGTGAACAACCTCTGGAGGGACAGTGTCTCACTCACTGCAGGAAAAGTACCTGAAGCCAGAAGAAAGACAATTATACCCTTCCTCCCCACCAGCTTGCTGTAAGCTGTTGCCCTTAACTAGTAACTAAGAGACTTTGCAGTTAGTGTATCAATCACCATGTGCCTCCTGCAAATAAGTGATGGAACTTGAAGGAAAGATATTGAAGAACATAAAGTCCTGGCAAGCCAAAATGATCATCTCAATGAACCCTGTGGACTGGTGGTACCATGTTTCCATTTTTCTTTCCACCTGGAAAACCAATGTATTTTATTTATCTATCTCTGACCATGTATGTATCTGGGAGGTTTTAAAAAGTGAGTTAGACTTTAATTAGTAGAGCTACATATTAATAATTTATAGCTCTTTCTTTGTGACTAGAATTTGCTTATTCGTAATAAATAGTTCTTGTTAAGTACAGGGATCTGGCCACTGTTTGCTATTAACTTTAATTCGACAGACAGGTAAGACAGTGTTTTTATGTGGGTTGATTCATTCATTCAATTTTGTGGAAACCCTGGGAGTAATGGGGTTTGAGAATCAATCTATTTTCCAAAATGGGTCATTATAGTACATAGTGACAGAAACAATGCACTTCAGCAATTTGTTTAAACACCTTCAACAACACCTCCCAAACCTGCAACTTCCACAACCCAAGGGGCAAGTTTTGGGAGTACATACAGCTTCCTCTCCAAACTAGCTATCACTGTGATTTGCAAATATATCTCTTTTCCTTTACTGTCACTGTATGAAAACCTGTAACTAATCCCTCAGTGTGTGCAGCTTCTCATCAAACCAGTTATGTTTGGCTGGGTCACTGGCACATTTCAGCAACAGGCATGACCTGTCCAAAACTGCTGTGATCATTCCCAGAGCAGTTTTTAGATATCTTAATACCTGTGCTCACTTTTTCAGTTGGAGAAGCAAATCTTAGACTGTACCTGGTCTGATCAACTATTAGAGCTGGAAGTATGGATACGTTTGATGCAACTTGCTAACCAGAATAATGATGATTCATTACTAATGCGATGTGCCCAGAAAGCATTTGAATTGAATATAAACACCGCTTCAAGCATTGATTCCAAGATGCATGAAAAGTGAGTGTATCATTTAATGCAACTTAAAATCATTTCATTTCTGTCAAATAGGTAAATAATTTTGCTCATTATTATCTGGAATTGAAAAAGAAAATAATATAACTTTGAGTTTCAGAATAAATACAAGCTTTGTGCTTGAGCATTTTTTTGATTTTCATCTTTTTGAAAACTGCGCTGACACAAAATTCAGTGGGCCAAACCTTGTTGGAGCAGAGGACCCATGGCCCATGGCATACAGCGTTAGAAAATTTCTTGCACCATTCAGCATGGTGGAACAATTGTTAATTTAAGAGCTTAATGAACAAAAACACCAACAACTTGTATTTATGTCACTTTATAATGTGAAGTTCTGAGATACGTTACAAGAAGTAAAACAAAATTTGACACGGATATAGCAGATGATCAGAGTTTGGTCAAAGAAGTAGGTTCCATGGAATGTCTTAATGGATTAGAGAGAGGTGAAGAGGCTTAGGCAGGCAATTTTACAGCTTAGAGCTTTGACAGCTGAATGAATGCTCAAGCAGCCAAAGCTGATGGATATATGGAGGTTGATGAAGGAATTTACAGAGATAAGGAGGGTTGAGGCCACAAAGGGATTTGAAAACAGAAGAAATGCTTAAATTCTGGGACTTCCCTCAGTGGGAATCAATATATATCAGCATTCATTGGGATGTTGGATGAATGGGACATATTGTAAGCAAGGCCATAGGTATGGCTGTCACGTTTATAGAGAGTAGAATGTGGGATTTGAGTGGGTGTACACTGGAATAGTTGAGTATACGAGTAACATAAATATGGATGAGGATTTCAAGAGCAGATGAACTGAAGCAGGGGCAGAGTTGGGTCACATTACAGATGTGGAAAAGGACAGTCTTAATGGTGATGTCATTTCGTAGCCAGAAGCTCCAGAGTCACTAATGGCACCAAGGTTGTGAACAGACTGGTTAATTAGACTTGTTATAATGTAATGTGACAGTAACAATGTTGTCTGAATTATGATGTCCCTAAGTAGTACCATCCATTATATGATTGAAGTTTGTGTCCAATTTGAAATGGAGAAGGTTGGACCTTACACTGGTGCTTTAAAGGTAAATGAGGAAAACAATGTGGGAATGAAAGCTGAGCTGGTTGAAGTGAACGGCCATAGTAGGCTGATGGGTAGATTAATAGAAACGTAGATGTTAAGGAGATATTTAAGAATATTGAGAATAAGTATATTCTTAACATAAAGAAAAAAAATTAAAGTGAGGACCTACCAAACGTGATAACTAAACACTTCAGAAAAAGCACCAAACTCAAGAAAAAGAATGTAACTATGCAAAGATGAGTGGCAGGTGAGATGATTGGTCAGAATGTAAGGAATTGCAGAGAAAGGTTAATCAGAAGAAAGAAATGAGAATATGAAAAGAAGGTAACTAGGAACATAAAAACAGATAGCAAAAGTTTCTATGGATATGTAAAAAGCTGAAGAGTAAGTTTTAGTACTCTAGAGAATGAAATGGTTGATGAAATGAACAAATAATTTGCTTCTGACTTTAAAGCATTTGAAAACATTCCAGTATTAACTGTATATCAGGAGGCAGAAGGGAGACAGGAACTTGGCAAAATTACAATCATGAGGGAAGTAGCATGTGCCAAACTAATGGAGCTGCAAGTTGACAAGTCTCCTGGTCAAGATGGACTTCATCCTATGGACTAAAAAGAGATTGCTACTGAGGGAGTAGATACATTGACATTAATTTTCCATTATCCCCCAGACACAGGAAAGTAGCAAATATAACCTCAAAATCATGATGGAAGGGAGGCAGAAAGTAGAAAACTACAGGCTAGCTAGCTTGGCATCTGTTGTAGGGTGGCGTTCAAATTGACCATTAAAGAGGTTATAGCTATGCACTGGAAGAGTCAGTGTAGTTCCACTAAAGAATATCAATTTAGCCAATTGTTGGTGACTTTGAAGGAATAACACATCCTGTAGACAAACGAGAGCCTCAAAACACAACATACTTCGATTTCCAAAGGCAGTTAATAAGGTGCCACATCAAAAACTTTTGCAAAAAATAAAAGTTCAAGATGCGTGTGTGTGTGGTGTAGATAGAAGATTAATTGGATGGCAGAAAGCAGAGTATGCAAGGATTGGTCTTTATCTGGTTGTCAGGTTGTGACAGTGCAGGAGTCTGTGCTGGGGCCTCAATCTTTTTATACCATTCCTGAGGATGAGGGGAGGGACTGGCTTAATGGTATGCCACAAGATTATTAATCTAGACCTCAGCTAATTTTTGAATTCCGCCAGACAACAGATGGTGGAATGTGATTTCAATAAAAAAAATCTAGAATCAGAAATCTTTGAAGACCACGAAACCATTGTCAATTGTCGGAAAATGTCACTGGTATCTTCCAGAAAAGGAAATCTGCCATCCAATCGTCACCCAGTCCGGCCTACGTGTGACTCCAGACCCACAGTAATGTGGTTGACTCTCAACTGCCCTCTGAAACGGTCTACCAAGTCACTCATTGTGTTAATCACTCTGAAGACTCAACAAAGAAATGAAACCAGAAAGACCATCTGGCATCGACCCAGTAACCAGAAACAGCAAAGGCAGAAACAGGTCTGTCAGATGCTGCAAAAGTCCTCCTTACTAAAATCTGGAGGCTAGTGCCAAAATCGAAAAAACTGTCTCACAGACTAGTCAAGCAACAGCCTGACACAGTCATATTCACAGAATCGTAGCTTACAGACAATGTCCCAGACATCACCATTACCATCCCTGGATATGTTGTGTCCCTCTGGCAAGACAGACCCAGCGGAGGTTGCGGTATAGTATAGTGCGATGCAATCGGGAGGAAGTTGCTCCGGAACTCCTAAATAATAACTCTGGATCCCATGAAGTTTCAGAGCGTCAAGTTGAACATTAGCAAGGAAACCTTCTACTGATTACCGTCTACTGTCTTCCCTCAGCTGATGAATCTGTATTCCTCCATATTCAACAACTTGGTGGAGACACTGAAGGTGGCAAGGCTGCAGAATATACTCTAGTTGAAGTTTTCATAGTCCACCACCAAAAGTAGCTCGGTAGCAATACTACTGATCAAGCTGGTTTGTCATAAAACATATAGCTGTTGGATTGGATCTTGACAGGTGGTGAGGGAACCAAAAAGAGGGAAAAACATATGCAACTTCATCCTTACTGATCTGCCAGCAGCTGATGTGTCTGCCCATTATGGTATTGGTAAGAGCTACCACCGCATGGTCTTTGTGGAGGCGAAGTCCTGCCTTCATGTGAAAATTAACTTCCATCATGTGTGACACTATCACTGTGCTAAATGGGATAGACTTCAAGCAGATCTGGCATCTCAAGACTGGTACACTTGTTCTGGAGGCAATTGCACTGCTCTTTTTTGGTCATGCGACAGAATTAGTTTGTGTGCCTTGGATAAATGAAAAGCTGAGTGAACTTAGCAGGGTTTAAATCTGGACTTGTTGGCCTTCAGGCTCTCACTGAACAAATTAACTTCCCTAATTTGTGAAATTGCGATGTCTTTAAATTAATCAAATGTTTTTGATAAATAGTCATTATGAATATTTATGTGAATTAAAAAGTGGAGTTTTCTTTGTCTTGTATACAGGCGCAATTACAAGGTTCAGCAAGAATTGCTGAGTGTTGCTGCCTGTATTAAAGGGCAGAGCTTGATGAAGAAGGCAGCTGGAGACAGCGAAATGCTTATCTCTGCCATTAGAACATTTGAATTGAGTGCAAGGTAACTTTATCTCTGTTTTGGACCATAGTGCCTATAGATTTTTATAACAAAGGTGATAATTTTCAAACTTTAAGGGAGATTCCCTTGGCATGTTTTGAAATATTTCTGGTGTAGTGCTATAATGGTAGTAATCATTTTAGTCACACATAGCATCAGAAATTATGGGAAGAATTTATATTGTCAAGTTAGGAAAGGAGAGATTTGAGTATAAATGGGGGATAAATGCCATAAAAGTATAAACCTGACATGTCAGAAACCTGACATAGTCAAGATTAGAGTGGTGCTGGAAAAGCACAACAGGTCAGGCAACATCCAAGGAGCAGGAAAATCGATGTTTCAAGCAAAAGATTTCATCAGAAGGGCTTTTGCTTGAAACGTCGATTTTCCTGATCCTCGGATGCTGCCTGAACTGCTGTGCTTTTCCAGTACCACTCGAACCTTGATTCTGAACTCCAGCATCTGCAGTACTTACTTTTGCCTAGAAACCTGACATACTCCAGCTCATTTCCAGTGTTTTCTATGTTGGATAGATAGCAAACTATAAGGAACCCTGAGATAGCTCCTTTGTACCCTTTCCACATTGGTTAGCCTTCAGCAGTTCAGAGCTCATATAGACTGATAAGTTGTCCTGAGATGTTGGAATCCTAAAGGGGAGTGTTTAACCTGAGAGAGCCGGTGCGTCATGTATCTTCTCTCACAGACCTCTGTGCTGTGAGGAGAATGGAGGTGCCACCTTCCCAGACTGAGAGCATCACATTCCCTTGAAAAGCTGATAGAATGACACTTTGCCTCAAGAGCTACAGAATAACCATAATTGATTCCATACTCTCATTCACAAGATGGGTATAAGGTTGAAAGATTTCTGTGGGGAAAGTACTCCCAAAATCCTGTACATTGCTTTTAGCCTCAGTGTTGTTCTCATTAGATGTAATGTCTTGGCTACAGTCATCAGTTTCATGGTTCAAGGATCCGTGACATTGATGGTACGTGCAGTCAAAGAGTTGGCTTGGCCATTACAACTTCTTTCATCCTTGGTTTCTGAAGGTGCAGCTCATCCCTCAGCAGGGTGTGACTCACCAGGTCTGAGAATTCTAAAGAGACCAGTGCAAGTGCATTTCTATTTGCAAAACGCAAGGAAGTTTATAATGATCATATCACCTATATGTCCCCATTAAGTATTTGTCTTCCTTTACCTCCCACTATGTCATAGTCCAACATATGAGGTGACGAAACTTGCATGGCAGTTGTCCCTGTTGACCTGGAAAGCTTGGTTAGTCATTCCTGGGAGCTTTTGCGTCTAGAGAGCCAAGGTCTGTTGTGAGTGTCCTGCACAGGTACAGGCTTGTTCCCCCCTCCTTGGCATGTACCACTTTAAGCTGTGACAGTGCAGGCATGAGGGAGGGTGAAGAGACTGGGCCCCTTTGGAGTATTTTGAGAGGAAGTTAGATTAGATTAGATTACTTACAGTGTGGAAACAGGCCCTTCGGCCCAACAAGTCCGCACCGACCCGCCGAAGCGAAACCCACCCATACCCCTACATTTACCCCTTAATCTAACACTACGGGCAATTTAGCATGGCCAATTCATCTGACCTACACGTGGGAGGAAACCGGAGCACCCAGAGGAAACCCACGCAGACACAGGGAGAATGTGCAAACTCCACACAGTCAGTCGCCTGAGTTGGGAATTGAACCCAGGTCTCTGGTGCTGTGAGGCAGCAGTGCTAACCACTGTGCCATCGTGCCGCCCATAAACTGAGCATCCTAAATGTGGACTGTCCTTCTTCTGGATTCCTGCAGGCACCATCCAGGCTCACTGAAGGGAAAAGTGCACCAGAAGTGAGGTTGAGGTCCCTCGACCGCTCTTGCATCCAGATGAAGGGCTCCTGCCCGAAACGTCAATTTTCCTGCTCCTCGGATGCTGCCTGACCTACTGTACTTTTCCAGACTCTTGACTCTAATCTCCAGCATCCTCAGTGCTCACTTTCACCTCACAATTGATGTTGGCTAGAGTAAGACTGTGCATGTATGCAGCAGGTTCTGAATTTGCTGGACATATTATCATCCAGTCACACATATACACAGATACACACACACAACACAGACAACATACTCACATCTCTCTCTCTCTCTCTCTCTCTCTCTCTCTCTCTCCCCCCCACCGCCCCAACACATACACACACACCCCTCCCTGCTCTGCCCCCACTGGCTACAGCAGACATACCACTTTTTCTAAGGTATCATCAGTCCTCAAGAAGGTTCACGGGACATGAAACATTAATTCTGCTTTCTCTCCACGGATACCGCCAGACCTGCTGAGAAAATGTTTAGTGTCTGATCTTATTTTTTATTACAGTTTTGGAGAAAAAGCTGGAAATGTCAAACTTGTAATGAGTTCAGCAAAACACTTCTGGAATTCTTGTCTATGTTTGATACCATCTCCTCTTGAAAGAGCTGTACTTGAAGAACCCGTTAAGTCTTTTCTAAAGGCTATTCAAAATACATTTACCAAGAACAGAAAGGTAAAAATGGTTACAATAATTTATGCAGCCACCAACTTTAAGCATTTATCTGTCAACATAAATGCTGAAATTTTACACATTGTGGCCCTGACAGTTCTGCCTTCTAGCCTAGTGGTTGAACCAGATTCATAGTTTTTTTTTAAAACTGCATTTTTTTTCATTTTGACCAGCAGGAGGAAGAAAAAGAAGAAATGATTCAGAATTCCAAAGTTAAACAACAATCACTTCCTTTTGCACTTGGGGCATTATCAACATGTAAGTGAAAACTGAGAAAATTATTTGCAAGCGCTTGGATTGAAGCAATATGGAACAGAAATGAATCTCCAACTCAGAACAAGTGAAACGCACATGTTCACGTTCCCAAACCTTCCTTCACACACACAGCTGAGGATTCTTAGTTTCCTTTCTGATAGTCACGATCATGAATAGGAAGTTTTAGGTGAGAAGCAGGGTGGAGATTCATATCTCATACCATGGCCTCTGCTGAATCACAGAGGAGTGCTGAGCTAGCAATGCCTTCTCTCCCTGTTGTCATTGTGTTAAAATCACAGATAACAAATAAGCCTGAATACAAATTTAAATTTAGTAATATATATGTTGGTCTTCTGTTTTGCAAAGCTATGTGAGATAATTCTTTAATTTGTTTAAATGATAAATCATTGAATTCAGTTCAGTCAATTCAGGCCTGCATTCAAATTGCAGCATTAAAATTGGGCATTTGCTCCATTCAGTTGACCTTGATTTTTATCCTCCACAGGATCTAATAGTTCCAGTTAATGTACCATTCTATTATCTTTTTCTTTTATTTCTCTTTTTGTCAACCATCAAGTAAATTATTCTTAAGTTATTCTCGACTTCAAGCTCTAACTCTGTGGTGCATAACCTCATCATCTCTTCAGTAAAGTAAGTTTCTCTGTTTGCACACTTGGCTTTTAAATAATGCTTCTTTATTCTTGAGCCCTCAATGACAGGCAGCATTTGTTTAATCTATACTGTACTATCCCTTCAACCACTAGCACATCAAACCATTATCTTACACACCCAGTAGCTCTCCATGAAGCCTCCGAATATCCTGTGGCTAAGGCTGAAATTTTAAAAGGTCATGAATTTTCCAGCATGCAGGCACTTTTTGTTTTGAGAATTTAACCCCATGCTTGCTCCTGAACCTGCTACTCTCCATTAGCAGTTACAATTTTGCCCATAATTTCTAGGATATGTGTTATCCCTGCCCTCATTTAGGTTTGAATCCTCCCTTAACTGACCCAACTTGTTTCCCTTTCATATTAGGTCTTTCACTTCATTTAAAGTCAACTGAACATTTACCTCCTCAGTAGCTTTCAATCTTGTAAATTCTAAAACAAAACATTTTTTAAATGTTAACTTCCAATTTGTGTTTGTCCTCTACTGAGACATGGGGTGGAATTTAATGGACTCCACTGGTACAAGTGTGAGGCACAGGAGGGATCAGGAAATTGGGTGGGATGCCCCTCATCTGATTTCTGGTGACTGGAAAACTATCCCATCTTCATTGGGAACAGCAAGACCTCAATGTAGGAATTTCACCAGAATTGAACAGGTCAGTTAGGCTCATGAACAAGCTGAATAATTCTCCTTCAACCTACTGGGATTTAATGATGGCTAATGGATTTAATGGAACATTTGTGCGTCTCCCATGTCTTTCAAAAGTATTTCCTTAAACTTCATGGGAATGGAGTGGAGATATCTCATGATTAATTGCACTTGCATTGGGTAGGTGTTGCAGTTGAAAACCACCACTACTTTTACATTCTACTTTGGCCACTATCACCTTGTTCACGACACTCTCCTCATGACCTTCATCTTCTCACTTGCTGATCTGCTGGGATCCAGCAATGCTTTTCAGGCATCTGTTCCCACTCCTCTGATTGGCTGAAAGCTCTCAAGATCGTATTTCTGCCCAAAGTAAGACTTAATTGAGATATGCTATCCAGATTACACGTTGCTGATTACACTTAAACTACAGTGAGCCTTCATGGAAAGGTGATGAGGAGTTTTAAGTGATTCTCTTACTGTGTGGGGAAACTGCCACTTCAACTAAATTCTGTCCTTTATCTTCCATTTGGAGTCACACCTCAATAGATTGACAGATTACATACTCATTTTACTTAGAGATGAATTAAATAGCAAGGTAATGATTTTACTAGCTGGAAATCTCTGTTGATATGAACCAGGAAACCAAGACTTTGATATCACCAAAAATCTTCATCTTAGTTTCACATTTTACATCAGCAAGTTTGTTTATGACCATCAGACATTTTTTTGTCTTCTTGTCTCATTTTCTGCTAAATAAAACTGATTTTCTGCATATTGTCTACGAGATATTGAAATTCCATCCCTTCCCTGTAACATCTGTGGCTCATTGGGTATCACTCTTTTTTCTCAACCAGAATGAGTGGGTATAAGTTCAATTTCAGAAGCTTGAGCACAGAAATATGGGCAGGCATTGCAATGCAAGCCTGAGTGATTGCTGCATTGTTGAGGTGCCAGTTTTTTGGATGAGCTATTAAACCAAGGTTAGATTTACTTTCCCAGTTGTGAAGGAAAGCAGAGATTCTATCCATGCCATCTCCCATCCATATTAATAACCAACACTAAAAACAATATCTTTTGGTTGTGGGAATTTGCTATACCTAAAATTGACTTGTGCATTCTCTATGTTACAATAATGAACATTTCAAAATTAGTTAATCACTTTAAAATTTAGTTTTTATATAAATAAATGTTATTCATTTTTCTTTATTTGTTTTTCCTTTCTGTCTTGTCCAAATGAGTAAGATTGCCTGTTATTTGTTCTATTCCATCCATATCCTACATATCACAGCAAGAAAATTACACTATTAATTGTCCTTTTTATCAAGCTTTTGGTCACCTCCTTTGAATCCATGCACTTTGTTTTATTTATGCTTGAATGAAATGCAGTTGGGCATTTTACAATGTTAAGCACTAAAAAAACATGAAGTATAATTAGTATTTTACTTCTGCCCAAGGTACATCTGATAGACGTGTAATAACTTATACCTGATTGTATTTTTGTTTCAAGCTGTTGATGATTCTGATGATGATCCGAAGTTAATGGCAGCACTGTGCGGTCTTTTATTCCATATTTATGTGCATAAAGGAGATTGGAAAGCTGGACTGAAAGTGTTAGATGATGGCATTAGGGTTATGCCCAGGTGTAAACAGAGGCTGTAAGTAAAAATAAGTTATGATCCAATAAATGTTAATTCCGTGGAAATGAATAAATATAGAAACAATGTAGCAAGTTTTCCTGACCTTGTCTCCTGTATGGGATGGTGGCTTGGTGGAGTGGAGCTCTGATCTAAGTAGACTCCAAGCATGTATTGCACCATTTGCTAGGTTTGGATCTCCAAGCTCATGTTTTATTTCTTTGAGGAGTAGCATTGTTCATGCTGCTTCTAGCAATAAAAAGTGTCAAAAGTTCAATAGTAGACAAAAATTGAAGGAACACCACTTCATAATGCAAATTTCACATTTACAGTTAACATTTAAATTTTAGTATCGATTAAGTATGGAGAAATCATTTTAGTAACTCACAAAGTATTTCTGTTAATCTCTATTTGAAGGCTTCTTTTCAAACATAGAATTATGGTGAATACAAGACTTGGTCACGGTATCAGTATGGACATGCAGAAATTGAAGGATGACAGTGAAGAATATGTATCTTACATGTGGCATCGTGTGGCGGTTTTCTCGAAAGACATTACAGATCAGTTAACTTGTTACCAAAATTCAATAGATGTTCTGAAGGTATTTTGTGCAATTTGTTCATTAAACAATATGCAGTGTAAACTGAATATTATGTTTTTAATTTTATTCAAATTCTTGCAATGTGCCACAGCATCAAACACATATTCACCATGTCTCTCATCAAAGATTTTCCTAATGATTCTAACTCCAATTCTTCCCAGTGTAGTCCCATTGAAGTCCTGCAAGGTGATATATGCTTGAATAATGCACACCACCCTTTGCTGTTGTGTCTTGTCTTTTCCCTGCCACAAGCCCAAGATATAAGCTCACTGTGCGCTGAGGCATATTTGTGACCTGTACTTACTCGTGAGAATTTTTTGTGTGTGATTGCCAGTATTGTTGCATTCATTATTGTTTTTTGATATTTCAGAATCCAGAAAGTAACTGGCAGAAAATCAACCAACTGATTGCATTTGGTGAATGGCTATATTGCAATGGATTTTCTCAAAGCGATGCTTACTGCCAGTTGGACTGGGCTGTGGATTTACTTCTGAGCATGAAACCGACTTTAGAGATCAAAGAGGAAGCAGGTTGGCTGAATACATCTTTTTCAAGCACGGAACTTTTAAGCTGGGGCTGATCTATCCTGGATGTTAATCTGGTATTCAAGGACAGCACTAATTCTCCACTTGGCTGGCCCACCTGAAGTGTGGCCTAATCTTTTAGGCACTGTGCATCTGGACCCTTGTACTCATGAGAGGCCCCTGTCTTTATGGAAATGAAGCTGAAGACCCCTTCCTACTACGACCATTTTTACAAGAGGTTGGGGAGAAATGAGTGAAATGGGAGCTGCTTGTGATTTGCATGTCCTTGTTTCATGGAGGCAACTGCACATGTTGATCAGTGGGAGATCCAAAACATGACTTGCACACATTAGACCCAAAAGGAGGAGGTACAAACTTAGTGCAATTCCTGGGACAGTTAAGATGCCCTTTAAGATTGATACCAGGACATGTTTGGGAAAGGCAAATGGTGTTCAATATTGTGAAGCATAGAAATGAGTGCGCATTAAAAAGTATGTCTGTTTCAGTCCTCTTCCCTGGAATGAAAACCTGACCATCCAGGGAACTGACTCCCTGCTTGGGTTTGTGGAGCTGGTTTTGTTCCTGAATTGATGCTCCTGATCTGTGAGGGAAAATTTAGGCCGATGCGGAATACCACCACATACCTTGCTCAGATCCAAGTGAGAAACCTGTTCAATTTTAATCCAGAATTTAGGAACCAATTTCTAGTTTCAGGTTTTTGGGGCTGTCTGGCATAGGACTTCATAATGCTTGCTCAAACCTGTTTCTACTAAACTACTCAAAACACAGGTTATCTTCTTAACCACCTTACCAACTGTAATTGTAACATTTCTCCTTTCTCTTTAATTTCTCTCTTACATCTAAGTATGCTGAGCTGAATCTTGTCATTTTTGGCAAAGTGGCAGTTTTGTCGAGTTTCATGGAATATTTTCTCTCTGTGAAACCCAACACATTTTCTTGCACTATCATTCCAAACTCATCTCTTAACTACCAACCACTTGTCCAATGCTGGCTGGATTCTATCACTCACCATAAATGAAAGTACTTGCCACAGTGCTATATCCCCAAATAGACTGGTATCACTCGCACCCTTGTCATCTTTTAAAGGTCATTCTGCATCTGGGCAAGCCATTTCAATCTGGAGCTGTCCTATATAGCATGTGATGTTTTTCCCTAGCATGGTGGATAAGGATAAATTAGTGTTGTGCTCTGTGGACAGGCATCTAGAGGTCCTGATGGATGGGATGGTACAGAGATAGGACATCCTCTTCCCTCAGGGCAAAGGATGCCATGCTATCAGAGACTGCCATATTAGTATCAGCCTTCTGCAGGAATGCCCAGCAGTGTAGAAAGAAGTTCAATTCCTTCAGTATAAATGCCAACATCTGCTCTCTGCTACTTACCCACCCACCATCAAGGCTCATGCTCTAACTCTCTCACGACTGCATTCAGAGTCATCTCTCATTTGCTCCCACCCACCCTAACCCATCAGACACTAATGCAGCAGCCCTCTTCACTGTCTACTCTCTCCCACTGAATACTCCACCAGCTTTCCCCTTCCTCCTCTAGTACTAACAAACTGTGTCAGCCACTTTCATCTCCATCAATACCTCCCTTTCTCTCATTCCAGGAGGAACAACTTCCAGTAGGGCAGAAAGAACCAAGACATTTAGTGGACTAGCTGACATTGAAATCTTTACCCCTTTTGAGGAGAGGATCCTGACTCTGACTACTTTGAGTAGTTGATTGACTGTGTCTATGCCTCTGGACTGGCATTGGAGGCTGGCCTGGATGTAGTGTGCTAGAACATCCTGACTGAAAGCTGTCACCCCTGGCCTTGACTGAGGACGTCTGACGATCATAACAAATTTCCTGACTGTGTCTTCATTAAAGAAGAAAATACAGAAGCACTGTGAGACTGGTAGCTCAGCTGAGGGGAAAGGCAAGACTGGGATGCTGTGAACATCCAGCTAGGATCATAGTGAATGAGCGAGCAAGCAAGCAGCCTGGTCCAGTCTGAGAGCTGGGTGTTTGACCCTGCACACAAATGTCTTTGCAGCGCTGATTGTTGTGCGTGTGCCCTTGTAATGGATCAGAGATGTGCTATGAGCAGAGAGGCTGGATGCCTTTGCCTATAGATTGTTTGGTGAAGGAGAAGTGGGGCTGGCGGCTGTAGTTCATTGAGTTTGCCCTGAGTTTTATTGTTGTGTTTCCGAGATGGCAGCCCGGAGGAGCAAGCAAAAGATGTCAAAGTGTCTGGCCTAATCTGACCTCATGAATGTATAGTTTCCTTGTGGCAGATGGTGGGATAGCAACCTGCATATTCATGAGGCCAGATTTGCAGTTAGTAGGCCTATTAACAAGCAATAATCCCCCTTAATAGGGATCTCACCAGTGCCGAGCAAGAATCTTGTCTTGACTCCCAGAACTATATTTGAAAATGCAGTGAGTTGCTGTCAGAATTGAGAAAAGCATTGCTTAACTTCTCTCTTAATTCTCCCAGGTTTTGTAGCATCGCCCACATTGTTCCAGGCTTGGCAAGATTCAGCCCATAGTCAATTTGAAATCATTGGTACTTTGAATGGTATAGACATATTTATTATTTTTGTTTTTGTTTCATGTTCAGAAGACCGCTTCGAAAAGGAGAAGCAATCAAAAAATGACGTCTTGGTTCCAACAAAACGTCAACAATTGATTGGCGTACAATATATTGGCACTAACCTGTCCTTAGAAAACTTACAAGACGTAAGACAACTGGAAACGTTAGTGACTGCTCAAACAATAATGGCAATAATTGCAGGCCGTGAGTCATGCAAGCAGCATTGTTTAATGGCGTATGGTTATGTTATGTGCATATGGCAGGTGAGTGCTGCATGATTCCTGTTCTGTATTTATATATTCTCTAATTACAGTATATCTAATCCTTTTTATGCTACCACATTCAAGCTATTTGAAATAGCTGTAATCAGAACAGTTTTGTATAAACGAACCTTCTAGAGGTCATACGTGTTCACTGAAACAGAAGTCAGATTTAATCTGACCAGTCTGAATTCCAATAATTGTTTTATTTTAGCATTGCATTTTATGGGGACTGGAGTGATCATGGATTAGCAAGTTATGCCAATTTAATTTCAGAGGTTTGTTTGATGCACTTTGAATGCACCTCAACATATATGGGTAGTGCTCACCCTAAAATAGTTGAGAGCCATGTTAATATATTTAAATTGCAAAAATGTATCTAGGACATCATTTCAATTTTGATTTTCCACTTTGTGGAGTGCAAGCAGTGGTGTGGCTCACAAGTGAAATTAAACCGGTGGTCCTTAAAGGAATCACTGGAGAGTATTCAAAGAGAGAAATAATAAAATGTCTATTTAACTTGTGGGGCCAGGAAGAACATTAAAACTGCCCCGATCCAAGAAAAAAATCTTACAGCCTTACTGCTGTTCTCCCTTTGCTCAACTCCCCTTAAACCAGATATTTCTGCCTTATTTATGTTGTGAATTATGAGATTCATTCCCTGCCATATTTGTTGAAATGGTTGTCATTTGTACTGCGTTGCTATACCAAATTACACTTGTACGATTTGTTTTTGAATTGTAATAGCAGGTAGCCTGTTCTAGCCTATAGTGTCTGTAATATCATCTAAACTTACATATATAGCCATATTTTAAAATTTTATACTAGAGCTCTAGTCAATGTTGGATTGCCTCAAATATAGTATCTGATCTTTTGTTATGAACTCGAGTTTCTGCATTGTCACTTAGCTTTGTGCAAGTTCTAAGTTTGGTTTATTCATGATGTTCCTTATTTTGCTCTGAAATAAAGAATAATTTAGCTTTTTGAATAAAAGCAAGAGTTTTCCAGTGTCCTGAATAATATTTACAACTCGACACAGCTCCTAATTCTTAATTATCTAGTTATTATCTCATTACTGCTCAAACAAGTTTTCCATATGAAAATGTAATTCACAGGCTATGAAGCAACTTGGAATGTCTAGAGGTCATGCAAGTGGTATATAATTGTCATGCCTTCCCCTTTCCTTTTGTTCGTAACATTTCTTAGCTAACAGCCTAATTTGTTTATGAGTAAAATTAAGTAAGCAAGGATGTTGTCTAACTGTTGAATATAGCTTCAATTTAAAGTTAAGTGATTATAATTAATAATTTTTAACCTTTTTTTTCATAACATTTTAAACTTAGGTATCATTGACAGCAGCAGAGACAATTATGAAAGAGTTATCTATGACTGCTTCTACGATCCGTACTGACACAGGAATGAAGTCAAATAAATCAAAGGGCAAGAAAGAGGTAATCTGCAATAAATCTGAAGAAACATTTGAATTAATGTTTATTTAACACACATTATAGGACATATGATCCCATGTTTCCCAGTTAGCTCAGATTTGCAGCTCAGTTTGGTTTGTTTTAAACCCACCACCAATAGCACAACACCTAATGCCAGGTTAGGTTCACTGACTATTCTGGTATAGCCAAAATAACATTGCATCTCTTTGCATGGGAGAAAATGAGGTCTGCAGATGCTGGAGATCAGAGCTGAAAATGTGTTGCTGGAAATGCGCAGCAGGTCAGACAGCATCAAGGAACAGGAAATTCGATATTTCGGGCATAATTCCTGATGAAGGGCTTATGCCGAAACGTCGAATTTCCTGTTCCTTGGATGCTGCCTGACCTGCTGCACTTTTCCAACAACACATTTTCATCTCTTTGCATGGACCTGGTTTATGCCCATTCCTCAACCAAAATCTGATCTCCTCTTTTGCTGGATTCAGTTAATATGTTTACTAAAGAGCCTTGATATTGGTGGACAGGTTTTCCCAGAGAAATATTAGATGCAAGGTCACAATGTGCCAGTTGTTACACAGACAAAATGATAGCCTTGGGTCTGTTACCTACTCAATTTCTTTTCACTTTCAGTTTTATCTGTGTTTTGTGGAGATTCAATCAAGCTGCTTCCATTTCAGTCCTTCACAACAAGCACGTGACTTTACATCAGGATGCTTTTCCTGCTACTAGCCTTCCCCATTTATCTGGGCTGGTTTGCTTTCCTTTTAGCTGCTACCACAGTACTGAATTTCTGCCTAACTTGAAGAACTTCTTAGGATGCTAATAGTGCTTAGAATAAGCAGGAACATGCAGTACAGGGTTGAGGAATGTCCTTTGATTCAAGCTTTAAATTCTGAAGTTTGTTTAACTTTTTATAAAAGGTTCCATTATTATTGTGTTTTAATTATTTGTGCCATCTTTGATTTGCTACTTATTTTTCCTTCTCTATAATCCTGTGATAAATTCTGACAATTTGTTTTAGCCAGAACATAACTGCAACAGAATGAATTTAATTTCCTCTTGGACTAAACAGGAGAATTGAGTTACCATAATACATGGTTGATGGTGGATTTTGCTGTATTTTAAGAATAATTGTCATTCTTGTGATGGATTGTGAAATAAAACAATTTGTGTTTCTATATAAATATGTATATTGGCATGACCACAATATAAGTAAAGGTTCTTTGCGGAACTGGACAAAGGGGGTCAGTTAGCTCAGTTACCCGGATGGCTAGTTTGCAATGCAGAGTAACGCCAACAGTGTGGGTTCAATTACTGCACCGGTTGAGGTTACCATGGTCCTTCTCAGTCTCTCCCCTCACTTGGGCCGTGGGGGCCCTCATATTAAACCACACCAGTCATCTCTCTCTCTCTCTCTCTCTGTCTCTCTCTAATGAGAGAGCAGCCCTATGGTCCAGTAGGACTACAGTAACTTACCTTTTACTTTACTGAACAAAATTTGAAACCAGGCCACATAAGATATCAGGGCAGGTGAACAGAAGTATGGTCAAAGATATAGGCTTTAGTAGTATTTTAAAGGATGAGAAAGTTGTGGAGAAATGAAAAAAGGAATTGCAAGGACCATTTCCAATGGAGGGAAGAAAGAAATTTGGGATGTCCAGGAGGGTAGAATTGTTTCTTTGTTGCAAGACTAGCAGTATTCTGGCAGTTAACCTTTCGAGTTTTTTTTATTTTTCTAATAGACAATGTTGGATACACAAGATAAGGGCAAATTAAAAATGTTGCCTGCAATGATGCCGACTAATCCAGAGGAATGGGCAAATTTTGTATGCCCCAGTGAAGTTCGAGATGTGTTTAAGAAGAGCTCAAGTTGCAGCTTGATCAACAAGAAAAGTTTCCTGAGACCTGTAAGTATCTAAAATATTTTTGGAAGTTGGGAGAAATTATGCATTTTATGCCAGTTAATCAGATATTTTCTGAAGTCAACTTTGCCATATATGAGAGTGTGGATTTTTCTGTTTACACAGTTCATTCTTCGAAGCAAGGTAACAGGATCTCTTCTAACTGGAAGGGTCTTTTGGAATGTTTTACTTACCCTTACAATTAGTAAGTATATTACAAGTGCTTGGAAAAGTAAATTGCCAGTGGTATGGGACAGCATATCTACAGTCCTCACTTTCTCCAAGCATGTTTTGTAGTTAGGGTAGAGCAGATGTATTAACTTCCTGTTATCTGTTATTTCATTGATTCACTGATTTGTTGATTTAAGCACTGCCGTCCTAATTTATGAATTTGTCAATGCCAGTTGCTTCATTATTTACTTCATTTTTTTGTGTACATTGTATTAATAAGTAACTTTCTCTGTTGCCAACTTAAGTTCTTGATTTACTGGTTTCTGTTGTTTTATGAACCTGTGGTCAGTTTACAATGAATCAATAATTCACTACTGCATACTCAGCTGTATGTTTGGCAGTGTTCACCAGAGCTTTTTCTCTGTTGCTAATAGGCTGTTGCACCTGCCGTACAGTTTTTAACTCTTAAATCCAGCAAAGAAAATGCCAGTCGACTCTTAATAATACTAAATGATAATATTTATTTATTTAACACAATTAATACTATAGTAACAAAACACACTACAAACTAACAATTTTCTCTATAAATCTAATCAACTATGCTTTAACTTAACTCTGAATGATCCAATACCACCACCACACTAAATCTTCTCCTTGATCCATATGGCAATGATTGACTGGTCTTCTCCCAGTGGTGTCAGGGTTGTCTTCTCTTCTTGGTGTTGGTCTCTAGTTACCACTCCTGAGCATGGTGTTGCAGTGATTCTTATACTCAGTAGCTGTTTGCGCCCTTTTGGGAGGGTGTACAATGTCCTCCAATCACCCTGATGGATCAAACCCAACTAGACATTGGCATGTCGATGGCAGGGTGGTCCTTAGGCATACATTTCAGGAGGTGTTGGAGGCACATAGGTCAGGTAGCCCTCTCCAAATAAGAGTGCAAGGTGTCCTTGTGTCTGGCAAACAACCTGATGTTTCTGATTGTCCTGGAGATGGCATTCAGGTTGCAGATTCTATTGTCTGCAGCTGCTGAGTCAATTACATACTGTCTGTCTGTAGTTGCAGCCTCTCTGTATTCTGCAGCATGCTTATTAGCATAGTCACTTTGGTCAAGGCTTGTCTGAATTTCCCAGCATGCCTCATTTATTGCCCATTTTTCATAAATCCATCATTTTGAGTGGCTCGTGCAGCCACAAGGCTATGCTATATGGTGTATAGGATTTTTAGACACTGGATAGGAAAAAAAAGTAATGAATAAAAGAAAAAGCAGACCTGCAACAGAGCCCAATAACATCTCCTCAATACATTGCACACGAGACATTGTTTTTCCCAAGTACAATGAAAATAAAATCTGCTGTCTTAATGAATATTATATGATGTCAGAGAAGTGAACACTTCTTCCAATGTCATTGTTCTAGTTTATTCTATTATTCTTACTTTATCATTACGCCATCTTCAGTTGTTCATCTCAATCTTTCAGTGTTGAAAAAGACATTTTCAATGTAGTCTTGTCAGTCAGCTTGCATTTAAAAACAACAAGGGTATTAAAACTAGCCTTGTCTAACTAAATTGCAGCATTTTTGCAATCGAAAGCATTCCTACTTATGACTGTTTCCCGTTTCAAAGTTCATTTTGGACATGTCATGCATAATCTCCTCCTGGGGGACCTTTTTACTTGTCTAATTTTGGGCAACTAATAATCTTTTCGATGTGGATGCGGATGCTCCCATTGTTACTTTGACTATACATCCTCACACCCTGCTTCCATATTCTCATGATTTGGAAATGCCGGTGTTGGACTGGGGTGTACAAAGTTAAAAATCACACAACACCAGGTTATAGTCCAACAAGTTTGATTGGAAGCACACGAGCTTTCGGAGCGACGCTCCTTCATCAGGTGATTGTCACAATCACTTGATGAAGAAGCGTCGCTCCGAAAGCTAGTGTGCTTCCAGTGAAACCTGTTGGACTATAACCTGGTGTTGTGTTACTTTTAACTCCATATTCTCAGTTTCTCTGCATCTGTCACATCTGTTCTGATGATGCCAACTTCAAGAAGGGAGCGTCCGCAATGTCCACTTTCTTCCTCAACTGCATTTCACTTGGCTGCACTTCACTCAATCTTGTCTACAGTATTCACTGCACACAATATGGTCTCCTCTACACTGGGGAGATGAAACACACACTGCGCAACAGCTTTGCAGAATTCTTATGTTCTCTCTGCAAAAATGACCCTGAACTTTCTGTTGCCTGCCACTTCAACACACTGCTGTGTTCCCTGGCCAACATCTCTTCACAGGCTTGATACAATGTTTCAGTGAAGCTCAGCACAAACTGGAAGAACAACATTTCACTTTGCATTTGGGGACGCTACAGCCTTCAGGATTCCATTTCGAGTTCAACAATTTTAGGGGTTGACCACCTTTCCGCATGTTTTCCCCCTCCCCCACACACCAGGCCTTGTCATCACATGGGCTGCTACCACAACCATCCCATTGTCAGCCATTAACGGTCCCCATTAACAGCAATTAATTCTCCCAGGCTGACCGTTACCCATTCCTTTGTGTGTTCTCTCACTGGGCCTCATCTCTGCCTACCATTTACTCCCCCACTCAACCCATCTTCTGCATATGTACCAATATTTTCCTCGCCACAATCAGTTAATCTCCAAAAAAGTTGAACATAAAGAGTCAAGGCCAAGTAACAGGTGATGTTGGAATGCGGAGGACAGTTGGATCATGTTGTACATTCAATCCTTATTTTAATAATAATTCATTCTATCCATTCAGTCCAGTCTATGCTTGTGCTTCTGCTCCACATGAACCCCTTCCCACTCTACTTCATCTAAATTACTTTCTAATTCATGCAGTTATCCAGTTTCTCCTAAAGGCTTGTATGCTATTCAGAACATGAATTACTAAATTCTTCATTGGTTTTTTTCATGCATGATTGTATATTTATGATCTCTAATTTTTTACTTATTAAAAAATAGAAACATTTTCCCTTTTCCAAATAATGAAAAATAAATCCCCACTATTCCCGGAGTCATCACAAAAGTTAGTTTTTAAAGGAAATGTGCAAATTTCCCAAGCTAGCTGATTTTCACACCAAGATTGATAAAAATCATGGACCAGGTTTCTGTACTTGACAAGAAATCACTACTTATTGCAAGACATTAGATTCTAGGTAAAGCTAAATCATTATGCTAAATTAAACAAACTTGACAATTTTTATCTCTGAACCACCTGTAAGCTCCTGAGAGAAAGTGAGGACTGCAAATGCTGGAGATCAGACTTGGAAAATGTGGTCATGGAAGAGCACAGCAGATCAGGCAGCATCCGAGGAGCAGGAGAATCAACATTTCTTGAGAAGCTCCACACTTTTCAACAATTGTAAATCCTCCTTACACAAACACAGCCAAACATAAACAGGAAAAATAGGTGAAGAGTAAACTGAAAAAAAAATAGTTCCGTTGTCTTTGTAGAAACAAGATCTGATCCGGAGGCTTCTTCTTGATCTTTCTCAGAAAATTTCCTCTGGTTTACAAGAGATGCAGGGTAGCTTATGAAGGATATGTAACTTATCCAATTCAATGTCACAACGTAGCACCGGCTGAAAGAAAGTTAAGCGGATTTTCTTCTGTTTTGAAGTGGTGTTTGCAAAGAACTGACAAAAGTTTCTTGGCAGCTGCAGAATTGCTGGTGGTTCTCCTGGTCTGATTAGCTTCTCTGTGTCTTGCTCACAGCCCACACTATTAGCTAATTGACAACCAGTCACCTTGTTGGCAGGAGCTTTCTCATTGATAATTGGTCCCTAGACTACAAACCAATCAGCTTCACTTGTAAACAAACCTCGGCTCCAGTTCATCACATTGCTGGAACTCACAGTGAAGTGATACAAACAGGATTCATAACAGATATCAAATTCTTTCCTTTAAAATATGCAATCATCCTTGTTCAAACTGAGTTCAAATAGTTCTTTCTCATTTCAACCCATGGCTTTAAAGCACAAGCATAAAAAGACACCACCTTTACATCCCTAAGATTTCCCACAGAATCTTAGAATTGTTACAGTGCAAAAGGCAGTCATTCGGTCCTTAATCTATGCTGGCTTCCCAAATGAAGCTATTCGTCTGTCTGTCTCCCTGTAACCCTGAATGTTTTTTTTCCTTTCAAGGAAAGGTCTAATTCTATTTTGAATGCTTCAAATGAACCAGCCTTCACCACATTCTCAGGTAGTGCATTCTAGACCTAACCAAATATTGCTTAAAAACATTTTTGCTCATATCCCTTTGTTTTACTTGTTAATGTTCCTTCTTGATTTGATCCTTTCACAAGTAGAAAAATGTTTTCATATTTACACTGATCACACCTGTCATAGTTAAAAATCACACAACACCACGTTATAGTCCAACAAGTTTATTTGGAAGCTTTAGCTTTTGAGGTGCTGCCCCTTCATCAGGTAGTAGATGAAAGAACAGCACCTCAAAAGTTAGTTCTTCCAAATAAACCTGTTGTGTGTGATTTTTAATTTTGTCTCCGTCAGTCCAACACCAGCATTTCCAAATCACACCTGTCATGGTTTTGAATGTGTTTATCAGATCATCTTTTAGTCTGCAATAAGGAAAACCATCTTAATTTCTCCAATTTATCTTCATAACTGAAATCATTTATCTCAGGGCCATTCTCATAAACCTCTTCCTAACTCTCTAATGCAATCGTGTCCTTCAGAAGAGCACGCAGTGATGGACTCCACACTCTAGCTGAGACTGAACTAGTATCTTATACACATTCAACCTACCATCCTTGTTCTTGTTTTCTCTACCTCTGTAAATAAAGCATAGGAAACTGTATCTAGGATAATGTAATCCTAACAGTGTATTAAACTGCTCGCTGAACCTCTCCTATCATCTTGAATAATTTACAGGTATGCACAAATGCACTTAAATCCCCTCTGCTCCTGCACCCCATTAGACTCGTATCCTTTATTTATATTGTCTTTCCATGTTCTTCATTCCAAAATGTATCAACTCACACTGAACTTTAACTGTCAGCTATCCCTCCACCCCCAATTTGGCAATGTCCTTTTGAAGTTCCGCACTGTCCTCCTTACAGGTGACAATGCTTTCAAGGTTTTTGTCATCTGTAAATTTTGCATTTGAGTACTGTACACCAAGATTTAGATCATTATCATATATCAGGAAAAGAAAAGATCCCATCACTGATCACTGGAGAACTGCACTACAAACCTCCTTCCAGCTTGGAAAACATCTATTAACCATTACTCTTTGTTTTATATCACACTGCCTATGTTGTGTTCGTGTTGCTAATGTGCCCTTTATTCCATGAGGTCTAACTTAGATGTGTTGTGCAACATTGTATCAAAGGCCTTACAGAAGATCTTATATGTCATATAAACAGTATTATCCTGATCAGCCTCTTCTGTTTTCTCATCAAAGAAAAAGACTCCAGCAAGTTAGTTGAACAATTTTCTCTCAGAAGAGACACATGCTGCTTTTCTTCAATTAATTCACTTTTGTCCATGTGACGAATAATTTAGTTGCAAATTGATTATTTACATAGCTACCATTTCGCAGGCTTATATATAGTCTAGGTTCTATGGTCACTTATGCTACTGTACACTACTATTACATGGGTGATCGAAGATGATGTGATGTTTTGTAACTATCTTAAAGGTGCACACTTGTCTGGTCCGGGAGTTGTGTCATTACACATATCTCCCTTTTCCTTTAAAGGATAGGTATCTTTTCATTGATGAAGGTGTACAACGATGCACACAGATAAATTATCTCTGCATTCAGATAACTTCTTCATAGATGTACAGTTGGCCCAAGTGAATAAAACCTGGTAATGTTGTTTCAGTCTGGGATGTTCTCTCTGAATGTTGTAAATGTGTGGTTGTTATCTGGGATGATGTAGTCAGTATCAGAGTGGCCATTCTCACTGACAAGTGGTTGATGATATGGAGTCTGGATATAGAATCATAGAGTCATAGAGCTGTACAGCATGGAAACAACCCTTCGGTCCAATTCCTCCATGCCGACAAATATCCTAACCTAATCTAGTCCCAATTGCCAGCACTTGCCAAATAAATCTCTAAAGCCTTCCCCATCCAGATGCCTTTTAATTGTTGCTAATATACCAACCTCCACTATTTCCTTTGGCAGCTCATTCCATTCACGGACCAACCTCTGTGTGAAAAAGTTGCATCTTAGGTCCCTTTTAAATATATCCCCCCTCACCTAAACTTACGCTGTCTAGTTCTGGATTCCCACACCCCGGGGAAAATACTTTATCTGTTAACCCTATCCATGACCCTCATGACTTTATAAACCTCTATAAGGTCACTCCTCAGTCTCCAAAGCTACAGGGAAAACAGCCCCAGCTTATTCAGCCTCTCCCTATAGCTCAAACCCTCCAACCCTGGCAACATCCTTGTAAATCTTTTCTGAACCCTTACATGTTTCACAACATCCTTCCTATAGGAAGGAGACCAGAACTGCACACAATATTCCAAAAGTGGCCTAACTGATGTTCTGTACAGCCACAACGTAACCTCCCAACTCTTACACTCGATGCTCTGACCAATAAAGGAAAGCATACCAAATGCCTCCTTCACTATCTTATCTACCTGTGACTCCATTTTCAAGGAGCTATGAACCTGCACTCCAAGGTCTCTTTGTTCAGCAACACTCCTCAGGACCTCACCATTAAGTGTATAAGTCCTGCATGATTTGCCTTTCCAAAATCCAGCACTTCGCATTTCTGTTAATTCAACTCTGCCTGCCACTCCTTGGCTTATTGGTCCATCTGATCAAGATCCCTGTATACTCTGAGGTAACCTTCTTTGCAGTCCAATACATCTCCAATTTTGATATCATCTGCAAGCTTACTAACTATACAATCTATTTCTTTACAGCACCTGAGCTTTACTCATTACACAGTTATAGGCTGGACATAATAGCATTGTAGTTTCCCATGAACCCACATATTCATGTGAAAATTTCAAATGCATTTGCTTTGTCCTGGTTCAGGTTGGCGTAACTGTATGCATGTCTTGTGATCACACTCTTGAGATTTTGTCCCTTCTTTCCAACAAGGCATTGTGTAGATGCAGTTCGGTGATAAGATTGTGGAGGATAAGAACTGAGTGGTCTGACTCCAAGACATGAGAACTGTTAGTTAGGCTAAACAATTGCTTAAAGGATGGCGCATAGATTTATATGAAAATCTGGACATACTAATAAACAAATAATGATGAGTCTTATGGTGTGCGCAGTGAATTTCATTATACCTTTTGACAGAGAGGAGTGAGCAGAAGAGGTAATATGTAGAACACCCCAAGTCCTCCACATGTTTTTGAAGAGTGGCTTAGTGTACTACATTACAGACTGTTTTTGAACAATTTGTTGTGGTACACTGAACATACTAAATATAGCAGTCAATGTATTGTAAATAACATAATGTAATAAAATATTGTAATAATGCGACTTAAAATCTGGCAACTCATCTTACACTACAGTGGAGCTTCATAGCCGGCTGCTGCAATGTACTATTCTGTGCTGTCACCCAGTGGTCTGAGCCTGAAACTGCATGAAGATTTCAAAAATGTTTTTATTCATTCATCCAAGAGGGCATCACTGGCTGCCCAGCATTTATTGCCCATCCCTAGTTGCCCTTGATAAAGTGGTAGTGAGTTGTTTTCTTGAATTGCTGTGATTCGATTGGATAGGTACTTCTATAATACTGTGAGGGAGAGAGTGTAGGATTTTGATGCACTGTCACTGAAGGAACAGTGATATATTTCCAAGTCAGGATGCTGCTTGACGTGTCGGTGAGCTTGCAAGTGATTTAGTTCCTACGTATCTACTTCCCTTATCTTCTCAATGGTAGTGGTTGCAGATTAGTAAGGTGCTGCCTAAAGTCCCTTAGTGGATTTTTTACAGTGCAGTTTATGAATGGTACACACTGCTGGTACAGAGCTCCAATATTGGAGGGAGTGAATATTTTGCATGTGGTGCCAACTGAGCAGGCTGTTTTGACTTGGATGGTGTTAAACATCTTGAGTGTTGTTGGAGATGCGCTCATCCAGCCAAATGGGGAGTATTCCATCTCACTCCTGACTTGTGCCTTGTAGATTGTAGACAGGTTTTGGGGAGTCAGGAAGTGAGTAACTTGCCACAAAATTCATAGTCTCTGACCAGCTCTTATACCCCCGATTTTTCTTTTCATTACTTTGTCTCCACAGTGTGGTCAGAAATTAGGATGTTTATGGGTGATGTTTGTACAACATCCAGTACCATTCACAACTCAGATACAACCACATGGACTGCAGTGGTTCAAGACTCACTATATCATCTTGTGGAAAATTAGGAATGAGCAATAAATGTTGGTCTTATTAGTAATGCTTACATCCCATGTAAAACAATTTTAAAAAATACAATTGGTATAAGATTGCAGTCATTTCACAATATGAGGTAACTGAATGTCTATGGGCAACCATGTTTTGAAAAGACCAATTACACTGCTAGCAATACGGTTAATAGTTGAAATCATTCTAAGAATTATGGAAATGAGAGTATTAGCAGTAGACCAGAGATATCAGAAAGCGATGTGGTTAATTGAAGGAAAAGGAGCAAAAAAAATCAATATTTGTGTTTACAGCTATGTTGGAAAGTTAAACAAGCTGTATACTTATGTTTCATAGATTGCACCAAGGCATTTGACAAATTGAGACATGGACATATGATTATTATGTTTCATAACTTGGACATGGAAGAGAAAAATTGAAGTAGGATTCATAATTTATATTGAAGCTAAATAGTAAGAATCAAGATAAACCATGAATATAGTGAATGATAGCTTTTTAAAAAAGTGTAACAAGAGTTGTCATCTTTCTCAAGATGTTTACAAGCATGACAGTGAAATAATCAAAAAGCATCTGTTAGACTTGCCAGAAAATGTAATGAGTGGACAGAATGTAATTAATCTTGAGTTATGTTGACCACAGATTAAGGTCAAGAGTGTAGTGCTGGAAAAGCACAGCAAGTCAAGGAGCATCTAAGAATCAGGAGAATCGACATTTCGGGCATAAACCCTTCTTCAGGAATTCCTCGGATGTTGCTTGACCTGCTGTGCCTTTCCAGCACTACACTCTTGACTCTAATATCCTGCACCTGGATTCCTCACTTTCTCCTACCTGATCACAAATTAATCAGGGCAGCTGTAGACAAAAATTTGTGATAATTCCTGGTCAGAACTGTTTTTAAAAAACACTATAATAAATGTGCACAATCATTAAACTGCAGGAAAATGGTATGCATTGGTAATATCAAAGAAAATGATTTCATAAGATGCAACATGAGAGTGAATACACATTCACTTGAAAGTATGAAATTTCATTAGTGGTTAAAAATAATTGATATATCTATCCCATGCTCTGCAACTCATAACATGTAATTCATAATTGTGGTTCAATTATGCATGCCATATTTCTGAAAGAAAATGAAATGCAATAGCTTGTTGAATTTCTGATTTTTTTTGTTACCAAGTAAGACGGCACATCATTATAACTGTTATCTGAAGGTGATCTTAGTATCTGTTTGAAGTTTATAATCAATATAGACAGAAAAATTGAGCTTTCATTTGTATGGCAGGATCAAGATAAAAATGGTTACATTATTGTTTGATGTTTTTGTTTTAATCAACCCATTTGGACATGTTGTGTCAAACCTCTGGGTAGATCGGCAAGGACCACAGGTAGGTGAAAGTGAGGACTGCAGATGCTGGAGGTGAGAGCCAAGAGTGCAGTGCTGGAAAAGCACAGAAGGTCAGGTAGCATCCGAAGAGCAGGAAAATTGGCGTTTTGTGTAAAATGATTTCGGGCATAAACCCTTCATCAGGAATTCCTCGGATGCTGCCCAGCCTGCTGTGCTTTTCCAGCACCATACTCATGGATCACAGATATTTTGGCCTCGGAGGGAGAAAGAGAGAGAGAGAGAGAGAATGCCATGATTACATAAGCCGCTCCTCATATTTATGATGACGTTGACTGCAGGATAATAATGTCAACTGCATATGAACCTTATCATCCATTTATGCATTCTGAATAATCAAATAAATTTGAAAACCTAGTTTTATAAGACTGACTAGTTTATTTTCCTTTTGAAAGACTTACAGTTTATTCTACCTGGATTTATTAGTGAAGGAGTTGCAAGGTATATCATATACCCACCTGACATTGCCGATTCTTCAGCTGGCACACTTAATAGCCAATGACGTGTTGGATAGCAAGAGTCTCTCTGACTTTTACCATCTCAGGTTAATACTTTTTTCATAGTACAGTAATTAATTATCTCCAAGTGTTATGTAATTTCATTAATGTTGATATTATCTCATTATTTTTATTTATAATTTATGTTACTTGTTTATTTAAAAGATAGATTCAGTCCAAGTTTTCTTCGTCATTCTCACCCTCCCACTTAACCATAGCACTGTAGCCTTCAGAATTGACCAGCCTTCACTTCGCCAATTTTTGTCAGGTCCATTGGTTCACAAAATGTCTTCCATACTTTATCGTTCACTAAATGCTTCTTACTCGTACGCCCAATTAAAGTTTTTGCTTTAATTGGAGCTACAAATGTTACTTCCACAACTATATAACCAATATGATCATTAATTTGCCATTTTTGTGATCTTCACCATGCCTTTCGCAGCTGTCTCTGCATCCTTAGATCTCGCAGTCTCCTATCCACTTTCTTAAGATTTTTTACCAATTCTTCACTTCCTTTCAATACCATTTTTCTAAAATGTTCTCAAGCTATCTTGAGTTTCTACCACTGTCACTAGACCACCTCCAGAAATCACCCACAATCTTTTTCACTCTTTTATATTTACAAAAAATTATTATAGTTGGAAAAAAAATCATTTCTCTTGGATGTGTTCATACCATTTTTTTCAATGATTGTCAACATAATTATTTGGGTAATGTATCATCTATATTTCACCAACTGAAAAACAAATATTTGTCCCTCCTTCTGCTTTCTGTCCCCATATGGATTATTTCACTATCTGTAGGACTATATTCCTTGTAGTATTCTGTACATCAGACTTCAATGTCAAATCACCACCCAATACCCTTTACCTATGCACACTATTGTTGTCTTGAAAAATTTAGTTAGATTGTGATTGTTTGCCCTTCCCAAACTGGTGAAAATATACTTTCCTAAACAATCACTGTTGGTCTACAATTGAAGTCAAACTAACTGGTGAATAATACATTATATCACTTTCTCTTTTATTAAACAGGGATGTAACTTCTGTCATCCTGTAGTTCTTAAACATAATTCCCTTTTCAGAAAATGGTAAAATTGCACAAATCTTCCATTTTTAGGTATGTTGTAATACACACTATGTGGGCCTGGAAAATTTTATTTCCATTAATTTTTTCATGCAGTTTCCTTCTGAGCATATCTATTTGTTAATGGCCCTTCTACTTTCTCCTTAGTAACTGCACTGAACTATTTTTATCTTCCTACGTAAATATTGAGCCAGAATGTTATTCTCACAAAGAAGCCATTCTTTGTTATCATATATGTAATCCTCTGTTATTATAAAATGGATATTTTAATAGATTAGCTCAAATTACAGTTTCAGCTACTTGAATCCGAGCAGCATTTAAGATTTGTTACATCTGTTTCCTTCACCACACCAATTGATAAATCACACAATTACACTTACCAGATGTTTTGTTTGTATTCTGTCTCTTGTCCGGAATTACAATAAGGTGTTTATTTTTCACAGGCTTGCCCAGATATGTTTGGAGCTGAATCTAAGGCAAGCTGCACAGTACCATGAAAAGATACCTGGATCAGTATTTATCTATGAGGCAGAACGAACTAAGTATGCTACTTTTGTTATTGTTCAGGACAATGTAGTTCATATTTACACAAATAATTCCTTACTTTCAAAAATATGAAAGATTGAAATAAGCAATTTTCCTAGTGGGTACACTAAACTATACAACTCAATGTACACTTTTCAACCAATAAGTTAATTGAAAGTTAATTCATTAAAACTGTTTCAGTGTAATTGAAGTAAAGCAAACAATTTTATCTAGATGCAATATTGAATGAGAAAGGCCAAGAACTATTTCAGGTGAAGTTTTCCAAATGAAGTTTTAAGTGATATTCACTTCAAAATATTAAATGATGTAAATTAAAAATAAGGAGTGATACATAGTAAACGGCTAATCCAGTGTTGTCTGTTTACACACGCCAAACTTAAAATTATTCCTTGGTAGAACTGAGTGAATGTTGTCTGCCCACAATATGTTTCAGTACCTTCTGTTTCAAGAAAGTTTTGCAATACAGGAGTTCCAGCATATGAGTGAAGCCTTCCATCATTCACCTGTAACTCACCTTTGTGGGTGGGTGAGTATCCGTGTTCAAAGTTTGTGCGAAGATTTGTAGCTCGGGTGCTTGTTGTAGTGGTTCTGTTCGCCGAGCTGGAAGTTTTTGTTGCAAACGTTTCGTCCCCTGGCTAGGAGACATCATCAGTGGTATATTGGGTCCAGGTCAATGTGTCTGTTGATGGAATTTGTGGATGAATGCCATGCCTCTAGGAATTCCCTGGCTGTTCTCTGTCTGGCTTGCCCTATGAAAGTAGTGTTTTCCCAGTCGAATTCATGTTGCTTGTTGTCTGAGTGTGTGGCTACTAGGGATAGCTGGTCGTGTCGTTTCGTGGCTAGTTGGTGTTCATGTATGCGGATTACGACCTGGACCCAATATACCAATCACTACAGCGGACAGCTGAAACTGACACCCGGAAGCGGCAAGGACAGACCACTATAAATGCCGGAAGAAACATCAAAGAAGCGCTTCGCAGGAGGCTCCACAGCACTGATGATGTCTCCTAGCCAGGACTTCAGAGGTAAAGGTTCAACAGGCCATAGATTAGTTGGCTGCAAATCATTATGTTGTGTGTACCACAATCAAATTGCAGCATCTTCAGTGGACTGCAACTTGTGCAAGTTCCTGCACTCCTTATCATGTGCATGTCAGTCTGTAAGACTTTTGAGAGAGTGTTAGTTGTTGAAATGGGCTGTTCATACTTTCATTCTGCCAAAAAATCACATGCACAGTGGGAATCTCTAAGGGGACACATTATGATACAATTAACAATGGCCATTTTATATGCGTGGCTGAATGAAATAAGAAATGACCACAGAAATATCATATTGTGGCTGTGCAGAACATTGTTGAGGCTACTTTTAGAATACTGCATACAATTCCGGTCACCTTTCTACAGGAAGGATGTTGTTAAACTGGAGAGGGTGCAGAAAAGCTTTACAAGAATGTTGCCAGGACTGAAGGATTTGAGTAACAGGGAGAGGCTGAAAAGGCTGGGGCTTTATTCCCTGGAGTGTCAGAGGCTGAGAGGTGATTTTATAGAGGTTTAGAAAATCATCAGAGGCATGGATAGGGTGAATAGCCAAGGCCTTTTTCCAAGGGAGGGCGAGTTCAAAACTAGAGTGCCTAGGTTTATGTTGAGAGGGGAGAGATTTAAAAGAGAACTAAGGGGCACTCTTTTCACTCAGACAGTGGTGCATGTATGGAATGACTTCCCAGAGGAAATGGTGGAGGCTGGTACAATTGCAACATTTAAAAGACATTTGGATGGGTACATGAGTAGGAAGGGTTTACAGGGATATGGGGCAAATGCTAGCAATTGTAGCTCGGTCAGATTAGTGATCTGGTCAGTGAGGACGAGTTGGACTGAAGGGTTTGTTTCCGTGCTGTATAACTCTATGACTCTAAAATATGGAAAAAATTTCTTGAAGTTATTCAATAATTGAGGCAATCTATTGGTTGGCATGGACAAATTGGTCCGAAGGGTCTGTTTCCATGCTGTACATCTCTATTGAAGTGGCAGCACCAAAGAAAATATCGGTAGTCATTTGCATTGAGCATCAAGTGAGTCAAGGATAGTTCACCCTGACACCTACTCGGCTTTCCCACATCTATGCCTATTTTATACGAATAAGTATATACCTAATTTTGACTATGCTCTTTTTAAAACTGGGTAGTTTCTGACAGTCTTTGATTCACAAAGGATGTAAATATGTGAATTTATAGGTTATTTGACATTTAGCAGATGGAGTTTAATGTTGGAAAGTGCGAGGTCATTCACTTTGATAGAAAGAATCAGGAGGCAGATTATTATTTAAATGAAGCGAGAAACTGCAGTACTGAGGGATTTACATGCTCTCATGGTGGAAACACAAAAGGCTAGCGTGTGGTGCAGCAAGTAATTAAGAAGGCTAATGGCCTTTATTGCTAGGGGATTAGAGTTTAAAAGCAAGAAAGTGCTGTTACAATTGTACAAAGTATCAACGAGACCGCATCTGGTTAACTGTGCATAGTTTTGGTCGCTGTATTTAAGAACGGATGTACTGGCATTGGAGGTGTTCAAAATACATCCACCAGACTGATTCCTGGGATGAAGTAGTTGACTTATGAAGAACATCTGAGCAACTTAGGCCTAATTTCATAAGAGTCTCGAAGAATGGGAGGTGATCGTATTGCAACATACAAGATTCTGAGATGACTTGAAAGAGTTACTGTTGAAAAGCTGCTTCCACTAGTGCAGGAGTCTTGAATCAGGAGACATACTTACAGATTAATTTTAAAACTGTGAGTCATAGCAATTTCTTCTCCCAGAGGGGAGTGAATGTCTCATACTCTCTACCCCAGTGAGTTGTGGAGGCACGCTTGCTGAAACATTTAGAGGTGGTGGATAGATTTTTGAAATATTGAGGAATTGAAGGCCATGCAGAAGTGGCACAAAAGGAGAATTGAAGCCTGGAAAATTCAGCCAGGGCACGGCTGCCTTGAGGGTCAAATAGTCTCCACCTGCTCCTACTTCTTACGTTCTCTTCATACTTTAAAGTTTGTGAACCTTAAAAATTCTTTGATCCACTGCCTGTATCATTGATGGTAAATATATGCCAAACATTGCCTATTACAAGAACCTTAGCATCAGGATGTGCTGATTAATTGTTAAACAACAATAACATCTTGCAGTTTTCATCAAGCCCAACTAATGTAGTAATAAGTGTGCACCTATGGAATGAAGTGCTTATGAATCCAATCCCAATGTATTTCTCTGCTTATTCCATGCTGTCTTGTTACCTTAAGAATGCACAGGAAATATTCTTACCCCCTGAAACATGCTAGGCACTAGCGTTTTTGAATACACAACAGCTTGTGTCTCCCAATCATATTAGCACAACCAAACACGGTTCGCCTAACTTTTCTGTCATTTACACCTGTTAGTTACATCAGCTGTTGTTAAGCTTCTCCTTTGTAAGTAATGCCAAATTAGTGATATTTTATCGGCATTATAGATTTGTTAACTGAAAGATTTTCCTCAGTAATTAACTGAAAACAATAATCCCACAAAGTGTAACTCAGTGCTCTGCTATGCCAGTGTAGCTATTCCTTTAATAAACTGTAAGTTTTTTCACTCACTTATTTGCAATTAAAATTCTTGCATTGCCCAATTATTTTAAAAGGTTTTGATTTTGGACATCACTAATCTTTAGCCACCTGTGAGGCACTGTACCATATTATTAGTGGTTGTAAATAACCATGTTTACTTGTGACTAGTTTAAATCTTGCATAGTAAAAATGCTTCATGTGAATGTCCATGTTTCTTAAGATGTCGGCAAGAAGTCGCTCATTTGAAAGATCGCCGATTACACATTGCAAAAGAAAAGCAATTAATTGAAACTGAAAACCTACCTGAAAAAGGTTCAAAAAAAGAACTGGTAAGCCATGACTTTCAAAGCAAATATTTATCACTTTTATGATTTGCTATCTTTTGTTGTGAAAGTTGTAAATGCAGTGATGGATACGCTTGAAGAACATAAATTCACCAGACTGGCCAGAAGTGGTTGACTTATGAAGAACACCTGAGCAATTTAGGCCTAATTTCATGAGAGTCTCGAAGAATGAGGGGTGATCTTATTGCAACATAGAAGATTCTGACAGGACTTGAAAGGGTGGCTGTTGAATAACTGCTTCCACTAGCGCAGGAATCTTGAATCAGGAGACATACTTACAGAATTCATTTTAAAACTGCAATGCAAAGCACTTTCTTCTCCCAGAGGGTACTGAATGACATTTCAGAAAAAAAATCGCTGGGTGATGCTGTGAATTTTTTTCGGAACATAAGAAACAAGAAACTGGAGAAGGCTGTTTGGCCCTTTGAGCATGCTCCCCATTCAACAAAATGTGATTGGTCTTCTACTTCATTCACGTTTTCCCACGCTCCCTCTTACCTCACAAAAAAATATCCAACTTGTTCTTGTATATACTCACTGACTGAGCACCCATAGCCATCTAGGATAGAGGATTCCAACGATTCACAACTTGTTGAATGAAGACATTTATATTCATCTCAATGTGAAATGGAAGATCTCTTATCCTGAGAATGTGACCCCATGTTCTGGATTCCCCAGCTAGGGGAAGCATTTTCTCAGCTGCTACCACATCAAGCCTGTTACAGATTTTATATTTTCAAATTTGATCATCTCTCATTCATCTAAACTCAAGGTAATAGGCTTAGTCTACTCAATCTCTCTTCAAAGGAATTGCTCCTCATCCCAGTAACCAGTTTAATAAAACTTACTTGCCCCAGAGACAGAGCAATAATGTCCTTAAGGACAACAAAACCAAGCTTTTACTTTTTTTTTGTTAACTGGCAAATTGTATTTTTGTAACCATGTCCAAAGACAGCCAGGTCTTCATGGATGGTTATGTTCTTAGATTTGTCACATATGCTCATATTTCATGGGGGTCTATCAACTATGACATAAACCCAAGTTAGGAACCAACACATGCTGCACGGTGTTAATGACATCATTATGCACAGACTTTTAGTAGTAGTAGTTTGAGATGCCAAGTATACCAACATTATATAAATGCTTAAGGTTCCAGTCTGAGATGTTTTGCTATTGGAAGATTTCTCTCTGGAACTATCACAAAATTCCAAACAATTTATCTACCTGAACTTCCCACATGTGGTGTAGTCTGCAGATTTCTTATTGGATTTATCAACCATTTTAGGACCAGGCAACCACAGTAGAATCAAATCATTCTCACTCCAAAGGGATTATTTAACAGCAGAGTGGGATTAACAACAATAGATTCAGAAATTGCCCATAGCGGTGACATCACATCATGTCTCAAAGATCCGTGGTTCATTCTTTGGTGATACTTCATCCTGAATCATTGATGTTTTCTACCAGTGGTGTTTGCCTTTGCCTTCCTTTCTGAGGTGTTAGGTAAGGAGGCAGATTCCCCATGTAGAACAGGTATCAAACCTGCATTACTGATATTATTTTAAACCACACATTTGCAATCTGAGTCAATCAGACTTTGGACAGTTCTTCTGTAATTAACTGAATAATTACCCAGGAAATATCAGACAGAAAAAACCCGGTGTAACTTGAGGGCAAGTCCAAAATGGACACTGCAACCAATCACAATGGCACAAGTGACTGTATCCTGATTGCAGCCCTCCCTCCCCGATCCCCAAACTACCTCTCCCCAAAAAACTGACAATCTGCACAGGCCCAACTGGCACCTCAGCCATCTGCCCTCCCACCCACCTGACACCTGACTCACCGACCACTTCCCACCTGTCACTGCTCCCATCCACCATTCCACCCATCTGCCACATCTCAATGGTCTCACACCCTACCCAGTTTCCTACCCAATTCCCTCACACAGCTGGCACGTGTAATCTACTCATGTACCCATTCTACCTGTTAATGCATTCACCAATTAGCATTCAGACTGCACTTTAGCCATACCACGTGGCAGCTAGTGCCAAGAAAGTATGTGTATTGAGTCTTGCCCCACTTTACTCCACTACCTCAGAGCTCTCCAAGGAATGCCATGCTTGGCATTTTAAAAAATTCATTCACAGGATGAGAATGTCACTGGCTAGACCAGGATTTATTGCCCAGAGGGTAGTTGAGAGTCAATCACATTGCTGCAGGTAGGAGTCACATGTTGGCCAGACCAGGTAAGGATGTCAGTTTCCTTCCCTAAAGGTCATTAGTGAACCAGATAGGTTTTTCCTGAACATGGTTTTATGGTCATCATTAGACTCTTAATTCCATTTTTTTTAACATTGAATTCAAATTGCTCCATTTGCCATGGCAGGATTTGAACCTGGATCTTCACAACATTACTGGATCTCTGGATTAACAATCCAATACCAATGCCACTAGGTCATCACCTTCTTGGTAAAGCCAAGCCTGAGTGCAAACCCTGCAAGAAATATGCTGCAGGGTTGAGTTGGGGAGAAGTTTGTATGGAGTGACCATCTGAGTTGGGAAAATATGAATTCTGATTTTAATATTTATGCTATTTACATTAGTCTCAGTCTCATCTCTTCACACAGATCATTCAGGGTTCTAGGAACAGGCACAAGGCTACAATACCTATATTTGTGTTTATACATGTACCACGCAAGGCTGCATTCACAACACAGAACCTCATCAAATTGGTCCAATGTTTTTAAACGAGTGAAGTAATTTAAAATCAGATGTAGTATTTTCTTTCACTTGTTGTACTAAAAAGGAAGGCACTCTTAGTCCATCTTTATTTGACGTAGACTGACAGCACAAATGTAACAGGGTGCTTTGTAGAGAAAAATGATTTAAAGTCCAAAGATCTGTTCAGTCTTTCAAACACTCGCCACTATGGTTAGAGCTCATTGGGCTTATAATTACACTTATGAGTCTTTGAAATTCTTATGAACATTCAAAATAAACAAATGTCCATTCAAATTCCCCTTGAAAAATGGATTTTTCAAATTAAGTTTGGATAATGGTATTAAATGGGAAAATGACCTTACTGCTAAACTATTAATCCAATGAACCAAGTTATGCTCTGGAGACTGGGTTTGAATCTCACCGTGGCAGACAGTGGAATTTGAAATCAAAAGAAATCAGCAACTGAGAGTCTAATGATGACCATGAATCCGTTGTTGATTGTCAGAAAAACCCATCTGGTTCACTGATGTCCTCTAGGGAAGGAAACTGATATTCTTACCAGGTCTGGCCTACATGTGGCTCCAAACCACAGCAACGTTATTGACTCTTAACTGCCCTTTATGACGGACAATAAATTTGGGCCAGCCAGTGATGCCCTCATCCCGTGAAGGAATAAAAGAAAAATCTGCCATCCTCACGTGCCTGACCTACATGTGACTCTAAAGCTGCCCAGACAGTGATGTTCACATCCCACAAGTGAAAAAAAAGTAACATAGGCATTCAATAAACTTGAAATAAACATCATTCTCAGAAGCTCATAAACTCATTAAACAAAGCTCAAAATCCCCATCACAGCTGAGTAAACAACGTCTTCTGGAGTGAATCCATTAGTAAGGCTAAGAGCTTGGGAAACGACTTTTAATGTGGTTTAATTTCAAAATGCTGTTAACTGAAGTCAAACACATAAAAGCTTTGTAGCAGACATAATAGTTGGCCAACATGTTCATTCTTGAAGTCTTATAACTGATGAGCCAGAGGTGATGGTGCTGACTCAGCCTTCTACTGTCTTTACATGAATGGTGTGTGTGTGTGATTTGTAAGGTTGAGAAAAGGCCCAATTTCCATGAAATGGATTAAAAAATCCAACCCTATATATAATTATTTTGTAATTTTTAAAATAGAAGATGCATATTACATCTCCAGTGATGCATCGCAAGAAATTAAGTGGAGTTTCTGTGATGGATGTGTGGATCAGTAAAGCAGAAGTCTTGCTGCAGCTTGCATTTTACCAGCCTGCCAGAACTCTGTTAGCAGAGGCTCACATGGTTGCAAAGGTTAGTTTACTGTCAAAATAAACAAATGTCCATTCAAATTCCATGTCCGTCCATGGATGATTTTGCAATGCTAATAATGATTTTTGAAAGAAAGTAAAGGTCATTAAATAAATAACTGTTACCTGTCAAAGTGCAAATAAACTTTGGAGTTATTAATGCATATATTTATTCCCTATCCACAAAATAGACATTTTCATAATTTTACAGCTGAAATTCTTAAAGGTTTGCATAAAAACAGTAGACAAATTTGGTGGGAATTTGAATTCCCATAAAGTGCCTGTCTTGCATTATCCGGCCCACTTTGGATTTTACAGGAGTGTGTTCAGAGGCGAGAGCAAATCCACCAACCAGTCATCTCGTTAGCAGCTTGGAGGAATCACCCCTACTCCTCCTGGCCTTTAATAAATTATGTAAAGTCTTTCAGCTCATGGATTCAGTTCCTCCGCTTCCTACTGAGTTTCCCTAAGGGTTGGGAAATCTAGCTACTACAGTAAAAATTAGAATAATTGTAAAAGTGAAGGCTTATGCACTTTGTGGTAATATTTAATTGACCAAACAGCTGTCTTGGTTCCCTAACCTTCATTCCATTGCATTAATAACCAGACGTGGGTGACTTCCAGTTGTGTTAGATTTTTTTTTCAGATTTCTGATATTTCTGCACAATCCTAATCCTAAACTCATTGGAGGATAAAAGGTAAAGTTCATCCCTGTTATTTTATGATTTGATGATTACACTATTCTATGACATGCAGTCATGGCAATCTGGACTATTTCCATTAAGCCTGATGTGAAATTGAGGAATATGACCTGAGCTTTGCATTAGTCCACTGGAATCAGGAGGAAACGACTGATCACAGGTAAAGGCCTTGCTGATCTGAGCTGACTCCAACCCATGGCAGTCATGAGATCTTGACTGTAGAGCCTTTCTGTTACACCTGCACACTAGTGTGCTTGTCTCAATGCTTTATGCTTCTTTTCCAAGCAAAACCAAGATTTTACCATGTATCATTTATTTTGTCTCCTTTGTGATAATTCAGTTACATCTGTATAGGATAACTTGTTTGAAGCAGAGTAAGTGTGATTTTATTTTAAACTGCATTGGTCAGTTTAAAATTTCCAGCTCTATTTTGTATCACAGTAATACTTCCATCATAGTTTAACTGTGTTGAATCACTTAACCCAATTCCAAATTTCCAAATTTATATTTCATGAATACATAAGACATCCAATTTATGTACCTTGACATTTCCAGGCACTTGTTCATTTAATTCTAGTTTAACTGTTAGCATTCCTGGTGAAACTTCCCAAAACTTACTCTTTTTTTGTTCTTTTAGGAGTTTGGAGACAAGGACAATTTGGCAAAGGTCCTATACCTTCTAGCTGTTCTAGCTAATTGTGAAAAAAACCACGGTCAGGCTAAATTGCTCTTGAAAGAAGCCGAAAGTATTGGAGGAAATGAATATTTCTGGTATGACACAATTATCTGTCTAATATGCGCAATTCAGGGAGAAAATCATGAGGATTCAAAGGAACAGGTGAGAAACTAATGACTATTCCATTCTGAACAATGTAATTCCTATAACAAATTAAATGAACCAGTTCAAAGAAGAGAGACTTGTGTTAATTCTTGATGAGAAAGGGAACAAAAGGTTATCAAGGATAGACAGTGTGTATTTCAAGCATATTCTGTTTTTATTCTTTCCAGGAATAGGTCAATGATCCTAAACTCTCCCACATCTCTATGCAATTTTTCAGGATTTGTCTTAATTTTTCTTAATATCAAACTTGAACATCCCTTGTCTGCTATCCTAGCCTAAATTAACTCAGGCTTGATATTCCCCCCAATTATTGACTTATTTTCATGAAAAATCAATCAATGTAGTTAGTCAGGTAAGTATTCTTCACAGTAATAAATCAATTGGATTTCAAGTCTACAATTATTCCTTCATCAATGTACTGCACTTCTTCAGTGCTTTGGTAGTTATTTGGTTCTAATATCACATGCTGACTAAGGAAACAAAGGCTCTGATCTTGATTTGGAGAATTTATCGAGCAGCCAGTAAATTTCATTGTTTGTCTCATGCTTATGTGACAAAGTCCAAACAACTTTTATCATTGAACATTATTCAAATTTGACACATAAACCACTATCTTGAGTCTCAACATTCACCATTTTCCAATGCTTCTGAAGGCCAATCTGTACCAATCCAAGAGGTGATGGCTTTCCACTGACACATTGTAGGAAGTTGTTTTTTGTACAGTCTATTGAGGAACAAGGACAAACAAAAAAGTTTCTATTAGACATTGCCATGCGCTACTACATTTTGAAGTTGATCTGTCATGACTGCTCCATAACGATGACGCAATTGTTTTTTTTTTGTTCATTCACGGGATGTGAGCACCACTGGCTAGGCATTTATTGTCTATCCCAGAGGGCAGTTAAGAATCAACCACATTGCTGTGCATCCAGAATCATATGTAGGCCAGACCAGGTAAGGATGACAATTTCTGCCCCTAAAGGACATTAGTGGACCAGATGGGGTTTTCCAACAATCAACAATGATTTAATAATTAACATTAGACTCTGAATTCCAGATTTTTTTTCATTGAATTCAAGTTCTACCAAGTCCACATAACATTGTCTTGGTCTTTGGATTAATAGTTTAGTGATAATATTACTAGACCATCACTTTCTCCTGAGGGGCAGTAGAATCTCTTTACAACAACTCTCAATGCTGTTTGGTAAATTAACTGTATCTTCAGCATACCTGAATTGGCATTAACCAGTACTGTAACCACATCTATGGTTTCCTTTCTTTCCTTGGAATTAGGACTCTTGATCCATTGCAAAAGGTATTGATTTATAAGTTTACACAATCAGAAGTTTATCACATTCCAAAAAAATGGATCATATGTTAGTTTAGCCAAGGAAACCATTGAGTCAGTTCTGCTCTGATGCAACTGTATCAGTTCCAATACATCTAGATATTTCACCTTGATTATGCTACCATCTCACTAGAACTTTAATTGAGCAGAAGATGGCCTACTATTTCCAGAAGCCATTCAATAAGGTGCCATATGAAAAGATATTACACAAGATAGGAGTTCACAGTTTTGGGAGTAATGCATTAGCATGGCTTAATAGTTGGTTAACCACACAGAGAACAGAGAGTTGGGATTTAATGGCTCTTATTCAGGTTAGAAAAGATGTAACTACTGGAATACCACAAAGATTGATCCTAAGGCCTCAATTTATTTGCTATCTATGTTGATGACTTGAAGAAGAGTATAATGTATCCAAAATTGCTGATGATACAAAATAGGTGGGAAGACACATTCTCATGAGGACATAATGAATCTGCAATGGGATATTGCTAGGCTGAGTGAGTGGGCAAAAGTTTGGCAAATGGAGTTTAATGTAAGCAAGTGAGGCCATACACATTAGTAGGAAGAATCAAAAGACAAACAGTTACTAAATGGAGAAAGAAACTCAAAAAAAAGTACAGCACAAGATGGATCTGGTTGTTCGTGTGCATTAAACAAAATATTAGCATGTGTGGACTGTCAGGAGTTAAGAAGTCAAATGAATTTTAGACATTTATCAGTTGGAGGTTAGAGTTTAACAATAGATAGATCTTGTTACAATTGTACAGGATATTGGTGAGGCCGCAACTGGAGTTCTGTGTACAGTTTTGGTCAAATTTAAGGAAGGATTTATTGAGGCTGATTAAAGTATATTCACTAAGTTAATTCCTGGAATGATAAGTTGGCTTATTAGAATCACCTAAACACATTAAACCCTTATTTATTCAAGTTTAGATTAATGAGAGGTGATCTTATTGAAACATACATAATTCTGAGGCTGGACAGGGTCGATGTGAAGAAAATGTTTCCACCAGTGGAGAAATTTCAAACCAGATCATTTAGTTACAGAATAAGGGGACATTCATTGCTCAAACAGAGATGCAAAGCAAATTCTTCTCTTGGAGAGTATTGAATGTCTGGAACTCTGTACCCCAGTGAGTCATGAAGGCTAAATCACCAGAAAATGCAAAGTGCAAGTTGATACGTTTTGAAATTCTAGGAAGTTGAGGGCTAGATTAGATCTTCTGTGATCTTATAGAATGGCAGGTCAGGTTTGTTGTGGGGTGGGGGGAGAGATATCGTACTTCTGCTCCTATTTCAGAGTACCAGGGAAATGCAATGGGGATGTGGGTACATATCCTCTCATGGCTGCTTATGTATTTGTATTCAATTAATGAACACATCTGGAAATGAAAGCTAGCTTCAGTAATGTATCCGTAAAGCTATAATTGATTTCAAAAATCAAAAACCTGATTCACTAATGTATTAGTGTGACAATGTTTGTACCACATGTATGTGGGGATAGAACCTGAGAAATCCTATTCAGTGAATCAAGGTTTCTTCACATTCTTGTACACTTTGCGGTATATCATTTATTTTGTACCAAAAAGTATTGATGTTTCTTTCAGAGGTTGCAGTTAGGATGCATCACATTGGAAGGCGAATCAAGCTCATAGCCCTGTTGAAGTGTTCATATTTACAGCAACCACCTCTCTGTAACGTTAACAAATTTCTGCTTTTACAAACATAATCATGTTTATGTCTCTTTGTGTAGCTAAGTGGCTTATGTCTCCTCTGTGTCTGTGCAGTTCTAAATTAATCTTACATTCAATACACTATATCTTGACCCTTAAAAACTTGAGCTTGCTTCACTCTATACCAGTCTTTCAAACTGCTAGAAACTATATACCCTTCAACTGTATATTCTATATATCTATCTAGTTGTCGAATTGACCTCTGTCAACATGGAACCTGTGTAGCTTGTTTAAATATTTTCTGTTTATCAATCATATCGCCATGTTAATTTTAGGCAAATACTGCCTCAACACACTACCTTAGAGCATTTTTGTTTACTTTTTAAAACATTCGACAAAGCCAGACATGAAGGTCTATCCAACCTCAAGCTTTTTTAGTTTTTGTTCATGGGATGTATGTGTTGCTGGCTCACACTGCATTTGTTGCCCAGATAGCAGCTAAGAGTTAACACATTGATGTGGATCTGGAGTTGTATGTATGTCAGACCAGGTAAGGTTGACAGATTTTCTTCTCTCACAGACATTAGTGAACCAGATGGGATCTTTAACAACAATTAACAGTATTACATAGTCACTGTTAAGCTAGTGCTTTTATTCCTGATATTTTTTATCATTGAATTCAAATTTCACCATTTTCCATGGTGTGTTTCAAATCCATGTTCCAAGAACATTGGCTGAGGTTCTGGATTATTGGTGCAGTAACACCACCACTTTGACACTATCTTCAAGAATAAAAGTGAAAGTGTTATTTCAAGAGTGTGCTGCACAAATGGCATAAAATTGTACATTTTAAAAAATTATTGTTTATGATGTTTTGGTTACATGTATAAAAAACTTGTATTACTATATTTTCAGGTTTGCAGCATCTTAAAGCAGGGCATTGAAAAATTTCAGTCTGTTTTAGAGGAAAAACCTCATCGACATGCGGTTCTTAAATTTATGATTACTTCAATGGAAGCCAAGTAAGTTCTGTGGAATAATAAGGCAGTATTGGAGAATTTCTGTGACTTGAAGAGAATTATTCTAGCTGTTGTTATGACTGGTGAAGAAGGAAGAAATGACTCCCTTGATTACTCCACTGCTCATTTGAGTAGTAGGTTTTTATCATGGATTTAAAGGAGGTGACTTTTGGCAACTCTGTCCCATTATTTATGTTTTGAGGCTGTGAATAATTTACACAACAGGTTTCTTAGGTGAAATGATGAACAAGACCTGCAATTATCTGAAATTATCTTTTGTTTTCCCTGAGCACGGAAGGTCTGGGTACAACACCATTCACACAGTCACACATATTTGTCTGCATACACACAACTATCGATCTCGGTGCAAAAGGCAAAGCTTTCAAGGAGGTGATAATCCCAGAAGGTTAAAATAAGAGACTATACTGTTAGCATTTCCTAGATTGCTTTTGGTGTAGTAAGTTCAAGTTGTGATTGTTATCTTAGGCATTCTCCTGGATACAGTTGTTCATGGGACATAGGTTTCTGGCTAGCGCTGCATTTATTGCCCAGATGGCAGCTAAGAGTTAACACATTGATGTGAATCTGGAGTGGTATGACCAGGATGGCAGAATTTCTTCTGTCAAGGACATTCGTAAGCCAGATGGAAACCAGATGCACAGCAGATTTCAATGTTTAGGAAGATCTTATTTCATAATTAGATTTCAGACAGACCTGATCACATTTGCAGAGCTAAAATGAGAGAGAGGGAAAGAGAGAGAGAGCTTCTGGAATAATCTTCTGGACAGCACTCTTGGGTAGTCTCTCTTCCACTTGGAAAAAGGGCCTTGCTCATTGGTACATTCCAGTTTGACAATGAATTCATATTCATGGCAGATATTGCTTCAAAACAGTTACATTTTGATGTCTCGTCTCAAAAACATTTGAAAACGTTCAGGATGGTGTAAAACAAAAGAATGTGATGTTTCACGTTCTTCACGATTTTGATCTTCTGTTTCATATCCCATCTGGTGGGATACAAAATTGTGGACTTTAGCATAGGTCAGTCTCTGTTTAAAAAGAAAACACAGATCTTTGGGTCTCAGTATTTTGTGTGAAATTCAACTTGGAAAATAATGATATGTTCAAGACAAAATTGAAAAAAACATACCTTTGTATCACCATAGAAGAGCACAATATTACTGAGGTTTATGCTGTGGATTGTCCATTTTTAGTTGGACCCACTTCTATCAATTCTATAATCTTAGAAAATTCTTCAAATTAGTTAAATAAATTCTATGAATACAAAACCTTGCTGGATTTTGTGTTCAATGTTACTATGCATATAGTTCTTGATCTCTGGTTTCTAGATAGCTGCAGATCAAACCTAGCCTGAAAGATGCAGCTTGGGGTCTTGCAGTGTGCTGCCCAATGTGGCAGGGTTGTGGCTAACACTACAAAATATATCCTCCGGTCACTCAACCTAATTCTAGGGGACATCTAACACCCTCCCCTGTACCCTTAGTCAACTTGCCTCTTAATCTTTCATCAATGACGCATGAGCTGTCAAATACTTACAGCCTACCCCTCTCCCATACATCTGCCCCTCTACACTCATTTCCCCATATTGAAGTCCTCTAAAGAACTCTTAATTACTCACATGCCACATGTATACCTTCACCCACCTGCTACGTACAATCTCACCCACCTGCCACCCAAACCCCTCCCCCACCTGGCAGGCTACCATTTTATCTGCCCAATGCCCCATTCCCTTCACTATCTCATGTTCTAATCTACTCCCATCTCCAACTTCTCTAAATAACTGCGGAAAAGACTTTAGGACCTTAAGTATTTTACTATCTGGAACACAGCAGTTACTGCTGTGCAAAAAGGGATGTATCTTGGCCTCCAAATGTGATCCTGCATTGAGTGGATCGGAAGCCAATTTCTTACAATGGAAACATCAGGACAGGTCAGACTATGAAGTCAGGCTGTGAAAATCATTGATGGGTAAATGGGCAATCTTAAGTAGGATTACTGGTGGTTAGATCTGTTCCAACAGTAATTGGAAGATTTGACCAATAATCTTCAGTGTCTTAGGATGTCCATCAAGATTGTGGATAGCTTGCTTCCACTCCACTGTGTCCTGAAATGGATGATACGTCCAATCTGCTGCTGCTGCCATGTGAGGCAGGTTAGTGGCAGGAACATTAAATATTGGATGCATGTGCACTTTCTCTGCTGTCAAGATTTTGCATCTGCCTCTGTTCTCCTAACAAAGTTCTCGATATACTCAGTGTCTTCCCAACTAAACCCTCTTCTGGTCAGGGACTCCCAGGGGATGTTTGACCTTGTCAGGGCTGCTTTGGGGACATCTCTAAACTTTGGATCTATACTAAAGATTGCCTAGCAAAATCCTGTTAACTAAACTTGTTTTGTCAGTGCACACCTTGGTGGGGCAACTGTAGAGATGCTTCCAAAGAGAAGCAAGTGCTTGCTATCTATCTATGTATCTATTTATCTGTCTGTCTGTCTACCTATCTGTCTATCCATCTGTCTACTTGTCTGTCTGTCTCATCTCTGTCATCTCTATATAATCTGTTTTATCTAATCTATCTCTCTATGTCTCATTCAGTAAAAAATAACCCTTAAAAGAAATCCAGCTATCAAAATATTTCAGCAAATGTCTTCTTTTCTGGAAATTATAGGAAGTTCCAGAAATCAGTATATCAGATCTCATTATAAATTCTGAAAGCGAAATAGTTAATTCGATCCAAAGACTAAGGTCTAACTGATTTTTCAACAACACTGAGGATCTCCCAAGACACTTCTGTCAACAGCAACGTGATCTACTTGAGATGGAACTGAAAGAACTCGAGTCAGAATTGTACATCATGGAAATAGACCCTTCGGTTCAACTCGTCCACACAAACCAGATATCATAAACTGGTCTAATTCCAATTGCCAGCATTTGGTGCGAATCTCTCTCAGCCCTTTCTATTCATATACCCATCCAAATGTCTTTTAAATGTTATTGTATTAGCCTCCACCACTTCTTCTGGCAGCTCATTCCATACAAGTATTACCCTCTGCTTGAAAAGGTGGCATTACCAATGTCCTGTACAGTTTCGACATAAACTCCCAGCTCCTATATGCATACCAAATGCTGCCTTCACTATCCTGTTTACCTGTATTGGTACCTTCAAGGAACTATGAACCTGCACTCCGATGTCTCTTTGTTCAGCTACACCCTCTAGGACCTTACCATTAAGTGTATAAATCCTGCACTGAATTGCCTTTCCAAAATGCTTCACTACATACTTACCTAAATTAAACTCCCTCTGCCACTCCTTGGCCCATTGGCCCATCTAATCAAGGTCCCGTTATACTCTGAGGAAACCTTCTTAACTATCCACTACATCACCGATTTTGGAGTCACTTGTGAACTTACTAACCATTCTCGTATGTTCACATCCAAATCATTTATATAAAGGACAAAAAGCAGTGGACCCAGCGGCACTGATTTTTGCAGCATACCAGTGGTCACAGGCCTCCAGTCTGAAAAACAACTCTCCACCACCACTCTCTGTCTCCTATCTTCAAGCCAATTTTGTATTCAAATAGGTAGTTCTCTCTGGATTCCATATGATCTAACCCCGTCTACCATGCGAAATCTTGTTGAACGCCTTGCTGAAATCCAATAGACAACATCCACTGCTCTACCTTCATAAATCTTCTTTGTCACTTCTTCAAAACTCAAATTAGTGAGACATGATTTCCCATGCATAAAGCCATGCTGACTGTCCCTAATCAGTCCTTGCCTTTCCAAATACATATAAATCCTGTCCCTCAGAATCCTATGCAAAAACGTACCCACTACTGATGTCAGGCTCACCAGTCTATAAGGCTTTTCCTTACCACCTTTCTGAAATAATGGCACTACATTAGCTACCCTCCAGTCTTTCAGCACTTCACCTGCGGCTATCGATGAGATAAATATCTCAGCAAGGGGTTCAGTAATCACTTCCTTACTACATGGTTCTAGGTTACACCTGATCAGGTCATGGGGATTTAACTACTTTTACATGTTTTAAGATGTCCAGCACATCATCCTCTACTTTTCAAGATATCACTATTTATTTCTTCAAGTTCTCCAGCTTCCATAATGTTCTCCACAGTAAATACTGATACAAAATACTCATTTAATATCTCATCCACTCGTAGACGACCTTTTTGCTCTTTAAGGAGCCCGATTCTCTCCCTAGTCGCTCTTTTGCCCTTAATGTAGAATCTCTTTGGATTCTCCTTAACCCTATTTGCTAAAGTTTTCTCATGTTCCCTTTTTGCCTTTCTGACTTGCCTCTTGAGTAATCTCCTACTACCCTTATACTCCTCAAGGGATTCACTTGATCCTATTTGTCTATACCTACTAAATGCCTCTTTCTTTTTCTTGACCAGAAGCTCAGTTTCTCCAGCATTTCCTAAACCTACCAGCCTTGCTGTTTGCACTGACAGAAACATACTGCCTCTGGACTCTCACTATCTCATTTTTTAAGGCCTCCCACTTTCCAAACATCTGTTTCCCTGCGAATAGCCTCTTCCAAACAACTTTTGAATGTTCTCCCCTAATACCATCAACATTGGCCTTACTAGGAGTAGAAATTAGGCCATTGAGCCCATCGGGTCTTTTTTGCCATTTAATCATGCCTGATAAGTTCTCAACTCCATTCTCCCACTTTCTCCCTGTAACCCTTGATCCCCTTGACAATCAAGAACCTATCTATCTCAGTCTTGAATATACTCAATGATCTGGCCTTCACAGCCTTCTGTGGCAATGAGTTCCATAGATTCACCGCTGTCTGGCTGAAGAAGTTTCTAGTTATCTCCATTCTAAAAGGTCTTCCTTTTACTCCAAGGCTGTGCCTAGTCTCTCCTCCCAATGGAAACATCTTCCCAACATCCACTCTGTCCAGGTCATTCAGTATTCTGAATGTTTCAATTAGATCCCCCTTATTGTTCTAAACTCCATCAAATGTAGATCCAGAGTCCTCAAACATTTGTCATATGTTAAGTTTTTCATTCCTGGGACATTCTTGTGAACCTCCTCTGAACACATTCCAGGACCAATACATCCTTCCTGAGATATGGGGCCCAAAACTGCGCACAATACTCCAAATGTGGTCTGACCAGAACCTTGTAGAGCCTCAGAAGTACATTCCTGCTTTTATATTCAAGTCCTCTCAAAACAAGTGTCATCACTGCATTTGCCTTCCTAACTGCTGATTCAACCTGCAAGTTTTATCTTGAGAAAATCCTAGACTAGAACTTCCTAGTCCCTTTACACTCAAGAGTTCTGAATCTTCTCCCCGTTTAGAAATGTCTGTATTCTTCCTACCAAAATGCATGACCTCACACTTTCCCATGTTGTACTCCATTTGCCACTTCATTGCTCACTTCATAACCTGTTGAAGTCCTTCTGCAGCTTCTCTGCCTCCTCAGTGCTAGCTGTCCCTCTACCTGTCTTTGTATCATCTGCAAATTTAGCCAGAATGCTCTCAATTCCTTCATCTAGATCGTTAATGTATGAAATGAAAAGTTGTGGTCCCAACACTGAGTCCTGCAGAACATCATTTGCCACCGGCTGCCATCCAGAGAAAGACCCGTTCATCCCCAATCTCTGCTTTCTGCCTGACACCCAAACTTTTGTCCATGTTAGCACTTTGCCTCTAACACCATGAGCTCTAATCTTACTCAGTAGTCTCCTGTGCCACACCTTGACAAAGGCCTTCTTGACATCCAGGTAGACATTGGCTCTCCTTGGTCTATCCTCTTTGTTACTTCCTCAAAGAATTCTAACAGATTCTCAGGCATTACCTCCCCTTGATGCAACCATGCTGACTTTACCTGAGTTTACCATTCACTTCAAAGTATTCAGAAATCTCATCCTTCAGAATGGATGCCAGGATCTTATCCATGACTGAGGTTAGGCTAATCATTCTGTAATTTTACATATTTTGCCTTACTCCCTTTTTCAACAGGAATGTCACGTTTGTGATTTTCCAGTCCTCTGGGACTCTCCCTGACTCTTGTGATTCCTGAAAGATCACCTGAACACCTCCACTATCTCTTCAGCTATCTCCCTTAGAACTATGGGGTGTGGTCCATTTGGACCAGGTGATTTATCCACCTTCAGGCCATTCAGCTTTTGTAGCACCTTCTCCTTGGTGATGGCCACCATACTCAGCTCTGCCTCCTTACTTCCTTGAATTTTTGAGATATTTCTCATGTGTTCCACTGTGAAGACTGACACGAAGTGATTATTCAGTTCCTCAGCCATTACCTTGTTCCCCACTGCCATCTCTCTAGCATCATTTTCCAATAGCCCAATGTCCACTTTTGCCTGTTTTTTGCCCTTTATGTATCTAAAGAAACTCTTACAGTCTTCCTTTATATTACCAGCTAGCTTACTGTCATATTTAATATTCACGGTCTTTCTTTCTCTTCTTGTTGCCCTCTGTTGGTCTTTATAAGCTTCCGAATCCTCTGGTTTGCCACAGCCCTTCACCACATTAAATGCTTTCTCTTCTGTTTTATGCTATCCCTGACTTTCCTGGTCAGCCAAGGTTACCTCATCCTCCCTGTATCTTTCTTTTTCCTCAGGATGAATCTCTGCTGTGTCTCTTGAATTACTCCAGAAACTCCTGCCATTGCTGTTCCATTATGTTTTTCTGCATAGGCTCCTCTCCCAGTCAGTTCTATCCTAGCTCCTACCTCATGCCTCTGTCATTGCCTTTATTCAGCTGTAATGCTGCTACCTCTGATTCTATCTTCTCCCTCTCAAATTGCAGAGTAAATTCAATCAGATTATGATCACTGCCTCCTAAGGGTTCCTTCCCTTTTTGAGCCTGCCTCAATGCTCAACATTAAATCCAGTGTTGCCTGTTCCCTAGTGGGCTCCACCTCAAGCTGCTCCAAAATGCCATCTCATAGACATTCCATAAATTCCTTTTCTTGCAATCCACTACCAACCTGATTTTCCCAGTCTACATGCATATTGAAATATAATAAGGCAACCCCTCCCCCAGCCCAGTCCACCTGCCTATCTTTTCGATAGGATGTTTATCCTTGAGTATTCAGCTCCCAATCCTGATCCCCTTGCAGCCAGGTCTCCGTGATGCCCACCACATCATACCTGCAAATTTCAATCTGCGCCACAAGCTCATTTACTTTACTCCTTATACTGCATGCATTCAGATATGACATCTTTAGTCCTGTCTTAACCGTCCCCTTCTCATTGTCATTCGTTTGTCCAGTGTGGTTGAAGTTTGATTGCTAACCCTTTCCAAACAGCCTATGCTATTTGTGTCTGTACTAGAGATTTTAATAACCTCCCCTGAGTTCTGCACACTTACCTCCTCCTTAAATTCGGATTTACTAATTTCCCCTATAACTGAACCAGCAACCCCCAATTAAAGCCATGTCTAAAGCCCTAGTTGTGCAATTTGCTGGGACTCTGGACCTAGCATAGTTTAGATGAAGACCATCCCAGAGGAACAAGTCCCTTCGTGCCCAGTACTAGTGCCAATGTCCATGAATTCAAACTCATTTCTCTCACACCAATCTTTGAACCACGCATTTACTTGCTTAATCTTATTGACCCTGTGGCAATTAGATCATGGATCAGGTAATAATCCAGAGATTATCATCTTTTTGGTTCTTTTTAATTTAGCACTTACTTCGTGCTCCCTTAGCAGAACCTCTGTTCTAGTTTTATCTATGTCGTTGATACCACGTCCACTGGATCTTTACTCTCCCACACCAAGTTCCTCTGAGGTCCAGATGAGATATCCTGAACCCAAGCATCAGGCAGGCAACACAACTTTTGGGACTCTTTATGCTAGTCACAGAGAACAGTGTCTATATGTCTAACTATACTATCCACAAGTACAACAATATTTCTCTTCTCTCTCTCCCCACTTGAATGATTCCCTGCCCCAAGGTGCTGTGGTCAGTCAGTTCACCTCCCTACAGTCCCCATTCCCATCCACACAGGGAGCAAATCTCTTGAACCCGTTGGAGAAGGACAGGAGCTGAGGCTCCTGCAACTCCACCTGCCTCACTCGCTGCCACACCCTCCTGTCCCTGGCCAATGGCAGAATTCGGGTTAGTCTTAGGGATGTGACTGCTTCCTGAAACATAGTGTCCAGGTAACTCTCCCCCTTCCTGAAATGTCACAATGTTTGAACCTCAGACTCCACTCTGAGCCAGAGTTTTTCCAGTAACCAACATTTACTACAAACATGGTCACTGGGAATCACAATGGGGTCCATCAGCTCCCACAGCATGCGGAGACAACACATCACCTGATCGTCCATCCTTACTTAATTAATTTTGAATTTTTTTTGGCTGTTTTAATTTCTCTGTTTATTTTCTCAATCTGATTGCAAGTTATAACAAATAAATAAGTTGTAACCAATAAATTAACAAGTTTATATTTAACGCAGATTCAAATTTAGCAGACCCTGTATCAGCCAATCAAATCACAGCCCTCCTGTGATGTCACCTTTTGATTTCCCCCTCAGTGGAAACCCTCAGAACCTTTCCCCGGTTTCTGTCCGTTCACTCCTGCTCAGGTCCTCTCCCAAGTCTCCGAGGTAAGTTTTTATATCAACAGCCTTCCCAGGATACTTTCTGTTCGCTCCCGCTCAGTTCCTCTGGCTTATGCCTGAAACATCGATTCTCCTTCTCCTTGGATGCTGCCTGACCTGCTGCACTTTTCCTGCACCACACTCGCAACTCCTGTTCTGAAGTGAAGGCTACTAACCCCTGAGGTAAATTTTTATATCACTCACCTTCCCTGGCTGCTCTCCACTCACTCCCAGTCAGCTCCTTTCCTGAAGTGTAGTCTCCCATAGGATATCAGCTCATTCAACCTTTATAGTTTGGACTTTTGCTCTACAGGAGTGTTATTTTTCAAAGTTATTTTCCCACCCATAATATCTTTGCAGAGATGTATCCCTTCCTATCTGTGCATGAATATGTGAGGATTTTTTTTAGTTCTGTTAGCACCTTATTTAATTCACTGTTTTTACACTGAAAATCAGGAGCTGTTATTCTAGGAGTCATCACAAAACCTAAAGATTTTTTAAAGGAAGTATTCAAAATACCCATTCACTTCTTTCCTAGACACAGGTTGATAGAAAGCATAGACTGGGTTTTTATACTTAACAGAAATTATGACTTACTACAAGCAAATATATTCTCATTACAAGGAATACATTATGGACCGTAGGTATATGACTCTATAAATTCAAACTCTCATCCTTTTATAAACTCCCCCTTATGCATACACATCCAATAACAGATGGGAAAACCCATGGATTATTGATGGAGAGAAAAGCTGGAACATAGTTCAATGGTTCCTTTTCAGAGGGTTGTTGAGAATCCCATTTCCCTGCTCTTTCTCTACATTTCCTTCCTTTCCCAGTCATTTATATTTCTCTTCTCAAAACAAAATTTATTGGCTATTTATTGTGTATATTGTACATTAAAGCTTTTTAATTTTCCAATATAGGTTGGAATTAATTGAAATTGAATCCATGAAAGTATTAGGCGATCCTTATTTTAAAAAACCAGAAAACTTGCAAAAGTTGTCATCAGCTTGTGCTAAAATGGAGAAGTTTGCAAATGTTATGCTGCAGTATGGATACAGAGAAGAATCAGTAGATGTAATGAGAGAACATACCGAGATACTAATGTAGGTTCATATAAATGCAATATTTATGTATTTGTTTATTTATTCTATAAGTTGAGCGTATATTGAATGCAAGTCAGAAAGGTAATTGCTGACGAGCCTTTATTTTTGTTACTTCTATGTTTATGTGGCTGGGCTATATTTTCCCCACTGAACAATGCACCCTTGTTGTTTTTATTTTGGGGAGTGGAGTAAGAAAAATGGGAGTTTAGATTAGGTTTTACTTATGGATGGGCCTGGTTTAATGCAACTTTCTATTCCTGAAGGATGCTCAGTAAATACAGTGAGGAAGAGGAAAAGAAGCACCATCATCTATTAAATGCGTACTCACTGATCAAGAAGGCCATCTTGATTGAAGAAGAAGCCTTCAGTGACCTGATGAGCTTGTTGCCACTTAAAGCGGTAAAAAACAGGTTTTCAAATGTTAATCTGCATTATTTACCTTAAAATTCTTTACAGGAGTCAGAAGCCATCTCAAAAATAATAATGAGTACATAACATGCACTGGATTCATTTTCTCCTTTAATTAATAAAGTCATGATATCTGGCTGATGAAAGAGGATGTCTTTCATCATCCTCTTCCCTCATGAGATAACATAACCACTGCTGCATTCAGTTGATTCTTGCATTGTTAGACTGACAGCCCTCATAAATTGGGCTGCATCCAACCATTCCCACGTAGATACATCCAAGTGATCGATCCCACTAGTGCTCGAAATAAAGTCAAAGTTGACTTTTTAACTTCCTGGTCTTGTGTATTCCTGATGGTTAACACAGACATAATACTTACCTTGCAGGACGAATGAAATGACATCAACTCTTTTTTTTAACAAAACAATAAAAAGCAAAAATGAATTCCAATTTTAAACAACACACAGTTTCATATGGAAGCACTTTCTTAGCCTTGGTCAATTAACCTTTTGAGTTCTAACCAGACTTTTTTAAGTTTTGTGTAGGGCGTCTGCAATCACTTTTGATTTTCTGGTAATGTGAGTGATTTTAATGTGGTGCAGTGAAGGAACAAGCTCCACTGGAATAACCTGGCATTGTGATTTAATAATCTTTCCACAGAGTTTAACAGGTTGTTGCCAGTATAGATTGTGGTACCCATTTCAAGCATGCATCTTAAAGAGAAGATTTGTAGCTCAGGTTGAGGTTCAGGTTGTAAGTTTGCTCACTGGGTGGAAGGTTTTTTTTCCAGCCATTTTGTCACCATGCTAGGTAACATCGTAAGTGAGCCTCTGGTGTTATGTCTTGCTTTCTATTTATGTGTCTTGGTTTCTCAAGGTGGATGATATCATTTCTGGTTCCTCCTCTCAGAGGTTGGTAAATGAGGTCCAAATCGGGTGGCACGGTGGCACAGTGGTTAGCATTGCTGCCTCACAGAGCCAGAGACCCGGGTTCAATTCCCGCCTCAGGCAGCTGTCTGTGTGGAGTTTGCACATTCTCCCCGTGTCTGCATGGATTTCCTCCGGGTGCTCCGGTTTCCTCCCTCAGTCCAAAGATGTGCAGGTTAGGTGATTTGGCCATGCTAAATTGCCCATAGTGTAAGGTGATGGGGTAAATGTAGGGGAATGGGTCTGGGTGGGTTGCTCTTCAGAGCGTTGGTGTGGACTTGTTGGGCCGAAAGGCCTGTTTCCACACTGTAAGTAATCTAATCTAAAAAAAAGATATGTTTATTGATGGAGTTCCGCTTTAATAGCCAGGCCTCTAAGAGTTCCCTTGTGTGTTTCTGTTTAGTCTGTCCTAGGACGGGAGTGTTGTCCTAGTTGAGGTGGTGTCCTTCTTCATCTGTATGTAAGGATACTAGTGATAGTGGGTCCTGTCTTTTGGTGGCTAGTTAGTGTTCGTACAGACTGGTGGCTAGTTTTTTGCCTGTCTGTCCAATGTAGTGTTTGTCATAGTCCTTGCATGGTATTTTGTAAATTACATTCATTCTGCTGGTTGTTTATATAGGGTTCTTCAGGTTTCTCAGTTGCTGTTGAAGTGTGTTGGTAGGTTTGTGGGCTACCATAATGCCAAGGGGTCGGAGTGGTCTGGAAGTCATTCCAGAGCAGCACGGTGGCTCAGTGGGTGAGGGTGGGGGGGGTGGGAGGGGGGCATGGTGGCTCAGTGATTAGCACTGCTGCCTCACAGCACCAGGGACCGGGTTCAATTCCAGTCACGGGTGACTCTGTGGAGTTTACACATTCTCCCTATGTCTGCGTGGGTTTCCTCTGGGTGCTCTGGCTTCCTCTCAGAATCCAAAGATGTGCAGATTAGGTGAATTGGCCATGTTAAATTGCCCATAGTGTTTAGGGATGTGTAGGTTTAGATGCATTAGTCAGGGGTTTAAAAAAGAATATAGGGTAGGTGAGTAGGTCTGGGTGGGTTACTCTTCGGATAGTCAGTGTAGACTTATTGGGCCTAAGAGCCACACTGTAGGGATTCTAATTCTAATTCATATGGTAACGTGGCTAGAGTTTCTGGGTACATTGTGTTTGCTTGTTTGGATTTGTTGTTTAGGAATTGGCCGACTGTGTTTATTGGGTATGTTATGAAGGTGTAGGTGTGTACAATACCTTGAAGAGAGAGAGGAGGCTGGCAAGTACAAAGTGTGCTGAACAATTTAAAAATGTCACTTTTGGTTGACACAAATATTTGGCGCTGTGTTCCCATGGTACAAAAATAAATTAAAATTCGGCCAATCAGTTTAAATCATGACCCAGATACCAAAGTCCAAATGAATTTGAATTTAATGTTTTGATGACATCAAACCAATGAAATAATCTGATGCATTGGGGTATAAAATCTGACATTTTAAACAGTTAGGAGGAGAACAGCAAAGAGCACCAATATGTACAGACTGCTAGTCAAATAGCTCTCTGAATAATACCTGTCCGTAAGAAAAGTTGTGCAGCAGAAGATCGAAGAAGAAAAGACCCAGGAAAATACAGAGAAAAATCTACAAAGGAGAATTGACAAAGTTGACTGGTTTGCAAATCTTAATCAGGATCTTTTTATCACACCTATATTGTAGAGTGGGAGATAAAAGGTAGGTTTGAGAGAAAGGATTACTAAATAGTTGTCTAATTTTCCCTTCTGGACTTATAAATAAAATTGTTGATTTTTACTTTAAGTAATGGCCTCTGGGATAGTTCTTTGCTTCTCAAAGTTTAACAGATTACAGCGTGTGAGATAAGCTTCTCTGTGTGTTGGGTTTAAATTAGCAGAGAGGTTTACCCTGTGTCGTAACAGTTACCTGTTCTTCTTGAATATGCTGTATAGGTATTTTTCTTCTGCTTCTTGTAGTTTCATTTACCAACCCCTGAGAGAAAGAACTAGAAATGATATCACCCACCTTAAGAAACCAAGATACGTAAATAGAAAGCGGGACATAACACTAGCGTTTCACCGGAGGCGCACTGATGGTGTTACCAAATGTGATGACGAAGCGTCTGAAAACAAACCTTCCAGCTCAGCGAGCTAACTTACAAGCTAAACATGTATTTTAAAGTGTTTCAGTGCGAGTAATAAACTGTACTGTACAGTACCATCTTTCATGGTTATTTAGCTTTTTGGAGAAGAACCTGATTTGTGTCTCTATTATGGATTTGTTGCTTTGATATCACCCACATTGATGGCTACTTTCAGTGTTTGTTTGAATTTTGGAGATGTAGCCACTGGCTCGCTTTTCAAAATCAGTTTGGGTTTTCTCAGTCTTGTCTACCTTTGCTGTTTTCTGGATTAGATCTGTCAGTAGTGTAGCTACTGTGCTAAAGTTTAGGCCAGGTTTGGAAGGGACATTCAATAGAACTGACAGATTCCCAAGGACCCTATGTTTTCTCATTTTATTGCGGGAACAGGAATATGTGTTACTGCATGTACCTTTGCAGCCCTGGGTAGAACTCGTCTTTGACCACTACATATCCACAAAGGTGGCATGGGAGGTGGTGGACTCACTCCTTGCAGTGTTGACTACTAGGTCAGCTGACAATATTTTTCAGAAGCGGACTTCTATTTGCTGTAAATACGTTCCCCCCCTCCCAGGTGCTGCTGTTGATTAGGATATATGTCAAGGTACAATACACAGTTAGATAAACCAGTCTGTATCTGGTTCATCCATCTTTGAAAGGTGGCTTGGGCATTTGGAGTCCAAATGACATGACTGAATACTCATATAACTCGTCTGGAGTTATGGGAACATGCTAGTACACCTTGAGTGACTCTATTTTGGTAAAATGGGTGGCTTTACTTATCCATTCCATGTAATCTTCCAGCCAGGATATGGGGTAGCAGTCAGCCTGGCCATTGCATTAAATTTTAAGTAGTCATTGCAGAGCCTTGTGGCATTGTCTGATTTGGACACAAGCACAACTGCTGAGCTCCAGTTACTGCTGCCAGGCTCTGTCAGTTGGAGCTTCAGCATTTGGATGACCGCTGCTCAAACCTGGGCCAGCCTTTCAGGGTCTAGCCAATTGGGTTTATGCATTGTGAAGAGGTCTCTTCCACATCCACATCATGTTGAGCACATTGAGTCTGCTCAATGCTCTGCAGGAAGGTGAGTGAATAAAGAATCTAACCTGGCTAATATTTTGGTATTCATTAGCTGGATAGTAGACAGTTCAATATTGACCTTACCCATTTGTCCCTCTGGTTCATTCTCACTACTACCCTTGTCCTGTAGGTTGCTGGTAATAGGGGCAGACCATTATCTGTTTGTCCCCATATCTGTAGTGGTCTTGCTTTCTCATATTGACATGATAAAGCCTTTGCCTTTTTCCCTCTGTTCTGGCTCTCATATCAGATAAACATATCATCATTTTTGCTCCTCTATTCACGCCAATAAGCTGGGACTTTAGGAGTTTGCCTGTGTTTACACAAGGGCTGACACAGTTCCTAGCTAAAAGGCTCAGGCCCTGGCATTTTGTCTGTTTTTTTGTTTCACTACTGTTTGGGAGATTTTCAAATGTTATTGGGATGCTTTGCAGGCTAAAGATAGTCACTCTTGATGCTGTGCTATATAATCTAACATGAAGCCTTCCTCCTTCTGTTCTAAAATCCTCTCCTGAAGCTGTCCTGTTTGGTGCCCATAAATTAAGTCAACAGGGAGCTTCCTTTATCCCAGTTCTTTATCTGATTCTTTATCCCAGTCATTGAGGTACTCATGATAGTGTGCCTTGATTATTGTTTTTAGCATCTGATAGTTCCATTCAAGTGCTCCTGTGACTGAATGATGCACTGAAAACTTCTGCTGATACATCTCATGGCTACCCATGACTTCATGGAGTGTTTTGGGCGTGTAATTTGGCCCCAAGTCAGATTGAGTTGGTGTCACACCCTGGCTGACCCATAATCTCACCTCATTCCATTAAAGGATTGGTCACCAGTGATATTTGTACATGGTCATTTGATTAAAGGACAATGTAATGTATTTGTCACATAAGCTGCAAGCACAAAGTGGAGAGGTGACATTAGTATAGCCCAGTGACTGTCTAGTGTTCTCTGTGCTAAGAGTGTGTGTGTATGCATTGTGTGTGTTTGTGTTTGTGTATCCCTGCGCAAAAAAAGAGACCTGGACAAAAAATGCAAGGCGTAAGTGGGTGTGAGCTCCAAAGTCAGGTCCTGAATGGCTGAAATGATGTATGAGTTGTTCCGAAAACAGACCCAATAACAGGCTAAGACTGGTGGCTTGTTGATGCCCACTTACATGAAGGAAGTGTGGAAAAGGATAGTGTCCATGGGGCATGCAGCAAAATAATGGCAACAGTGGAGCTGAATGAATGGCCAGAGGAACAAACAGTAAGTTGGTGTAAGTAACTGCTCTGGATGAGGAGAATGGAGAGCTGCATAGAAATGACCTGTGATTAGCTAAGCATAAAATTGAAATGCATGGCACTAAGATCATTAGCAGGTTTCTGAATATGCTGTTATAACGCTAAGGGGAAAATCAGGCTTTCTGTACTTGACATTTCAAATTTGATTGTTCTCATTCTCACCATATTTTCCCAACATTTTTGCCTTGAGCACCATAACGTAATGCCATTCTCCAAACTGTCTCACACTGTTTCTGTTCAATTAATCATCCAAAGCCCTTGAATGCCTCAGTTGAAGCTCCACCATACCACCAGGCAATGCATTCCAGACCTGAAACACCCATGTAAAAAATGTTTTCTCACATCATGCCACCTCCTTTTTGAAAATTACTTAAAATCATTCTTGATTCTTTTACAAGTGGGCACAGTTTTTTCCGATTAGCTTTATCCAGTCTCTTGTGCTTACTTCAGAGCTCTGCACCATAGGGTCTTCCTTACTTCTATTTCCAAAGCACGCACAAGGCAAAAAGAGCAAATGCAGATAAACTTTGCAGAATACTATATGTTTATTCAAATATTTTTGCATCAAATTTGATCCAATAAGTATGAACACAAAGAAGAATAAGTATTTCAAGCTCATTAAACATTGAATTATCGCCCAGAAATAACTTGATGCGCGATCTGCTGTGTTAGTGTAGCATTTCCATACTTCAGTTCTCTCAGTGATCTGGATTGCTGATTTAACACTGAAGTTCCGGTCTAATTCCCAAAGCTTATTTGGATATTTTTGTTTCAACTTCATAGTTTGTACTTTTCGTACAAATTGTTTATATTGATCAAAGTTGTCTGCTGTTGTTTAGAACACATGCTGGTTAACCAATGATGAGTCATTTTAAATATTGTTTGCTGCACAACTGATTTATCACTAATATGTTGTTTCAGAGCTTTCCAATGAACCAAAATGGATTATTTTCAAAGACTATTTATTCAACATAAATTCTGTCACTTCAATCTTTGTTAAGACAGGCTGTCTGACCTTTATATTCACAATGTGCATTTCAGGGGAGCTAAAAACTTGATTTCTGCACATAAACAGATACTGCTTTCAATGCTCACCTCCATTGCTAGGAAACCTGAGATAATGGAAAGTCAGACTATTTTGAGCTAAGTTTTCATTTTCATAGAAATAATCAGATAAAACATCTCATCTTAGGTTTGTTGTGTATCAAGCTGGCAGTTGATAAATTAGTTCTGTAGTCCAGCTAATTTTTTTTTTTGGAATATGCTTCAAAATGTTTAATTTGAGATCTGGTCAAATTACGAGTGAAAGTCTGTTTTCTAGTTCATATTACTTAGCAGTTCCTTGCTACCAGGCAGCTTACTATATGACAATGTCTAACCTGATGGCCTGCACTGACACATCTCATTGCAGAAAAGGTAAAAAGGAAGTGACAAAACGTGTAAAGTATTTAAGGATCTGAGAAAAAATCTACACAGGTCAAAAGTGAGAAAAAGGTTGGCAGGTTATTCAGTTGGAGGTGAGACGGTTAACTAGATTAAGAGTTCTGTACACAAACATGCCACATGAGTGATAAAAACAAGTGAGTTAGAAGCACAATTTCAACTGAAAAGGTTATATTAGTCATTATAGAGATCATCGAGCTAAGCTTACAAACCCGTGAAGGGGCTTAATGGGCTAAACACACAAGTTGTTTCTCCTATCTGGGAAAATCTATGAAACAAAGGCACAGTCTCAGGCTAAGAGCGATTGTTTTGGACTGGGATGAGAATAAATCTCTTAAATCAAAGTGTTGTGAATCTTTAAAGTTCTCCAACCCAGTGGATTGTGGATGCTCCAGTACTGAATATGTTTAACGCTGTGACAGGCGTATTTCTCATTTCTTACGAAGTTAAAGGATAAGGCAAGGAAACGGGAGATAAAACTGATGATCAACCATCTTCATGCTGAATGGCAGAGCAGCTTTGACATACTTTTGCTCCCATTTCTTGTAAACATGACCATGATTAGGCAGTAGATGACGAGGATTTGGTCAAAATTCAACATTAGTAATCACATGGAAAAAGATGGTTAATACAAACAGTCAGCATGGATTTCTAAAGGGGAAATTACATTTATATAACTTACTGGAATTTTTTTGGAAATGATCAATGAAGGTAACATTGTTGGTATAGTCCACATGGATTTCCAGAAAGCTTTTGATACAATGCCACATGAGAGACATGTGAAGAAAATTAAAGATCATAGTGTAAAAGAGACATTATCAATCTGGCTGAGTGACAGGAAACAGAGAGTAATGGTTAATGGATATTTTTAGACGAGAGGGAAGTTTGTAGTGGAAATCCTTAGGAGTCCATAAGATCATAAGAAAGAGGAACAGGAGTAGGCCATTTGGTCCATCACGTCTGCTCCACCATTCTATGGGATCTATGGTTGATCCAACATTCCTCATGTCCACTAGCCTGCGTTTTCCCCATAATTCTGACTGATCTGGAAACTATCTATCCCAGTCTTAAATATACACAAGGACTCTGCTCCCACAACCCTATGAGAGAAGGAATTTCTCCTCATCTCAGTCTTAAATTGGCACCCCTTTATTCTGAGATTTTGCCGTCCAGTTCTATATTCTCCCATGAGGTGGGAACATCTTCTCAGCATTTATCCTGTTAATCCCTTTGAGAATCCTATATGTTTCAATGAGATCATCTCTTATTCTTCTGAACTCCAGGGTGCAGAGTCCCAACCTGTTTAGCCTTTTCGTATAAGACAATCCCTCCATATTGGAGATCTTCTTAAATAATTTTCTCTGAACTGCCTGCAATAAAATAATATCTTTCCTCAAATAAGGGGACCAAGAACTGCTCACGGTGCTCCAGATGCAGTCTCATCGGCAGCTTGTATAGTTCCAGTAAGACTTCCCTACTTCATTCTCTTGGCTTTCCTGATTCCCTGCTATACTTGTGTGCTAGCTTTCTGTGTCTCATACACAAGTACCCCAAAATGTTGCAGTTTCTGCAGTTTTTCACTAGTTAAATAATACTCTGTTCTCTCTTCCAAAATGAATAACTTCATGTTTTCCCACATTACGCTCCATTTACCAACTTTTTACCCACTGCCTTAACCTATCAATATCACTCTGTAAAGTATTTGTGTTCTTCTCACAATCTGCCTTTCCATCATTTTTTTTCTGTCTGCAGTACATTTACTTCCTTCCTCCCACTCATTCATATAAATTGTAAGTAGTTGTGGTCCCAGCAATGATCCCTGTGGAAACCCACTGGTTACAGGGAGCGAACCTGAAAAAGAAGCTCTTAGATTCATAGAGATGTACAGCACAGAAAAAGATCCTTCGGTCCACTCGTCCATGCCGAGATATTCCAACCCAATCTAGTCCCACCTGCCAGCACCCAGCCCATATCCCTCCAAACCCTTCCTATTCATATACCCTTCCAGATGCCTTTTAAGTGTTGCAATTGTACGAGCTTCCACACTTCCTCTGGCAGCTCATTCCATACATATACCACCCTCTGACTGAAAACGTTGCCTCTTTCATATCTTTCCCCTCTCACCCTAAACCTATGCCTTCTAGTTCTGAACTTCCTGACCTCAGGGAAAAGACTTTGTCTATTTATCTTATCTATGCCCCTCATAATTTTGTAAACCTCTATAAGGTCACCCCTCAGCCTCCGACACTCCAGGGAATTCAGCCCTAGTTTATTCAACCTTTCCCTATAGCTCAAATCCTCCAACCCTGGTAACATCCTTGTAAATCTTTTCTGAACCCTTTCAAGTTTCACAACATCTTTCCAATAGGAAGGAGACCAGAATTGAACACAATATTCCAAAAGTGGCCTAATCAATGTCCTGTACATCTGCAACATGACCTCTTAACTCCTGTACTCAATACTCTGACCAATAAAGGAAAGCAAACCAAACGCCTTCTTCATTATCCTATCTACCTGTGACTCCACTTTCAAGGAGCTATGAACCTACAATCCAAGGTCTCTTTGTTCAGCAACACTCCCTAGGACCTGACCGTTAAGTGTTTAAGTCCTGCTGGAATTTGTTTTCCCAAAATGCAGCACCTCACATTTATCCAGATTAAACTTCATCTGCCACTTCTCAGCCTATTGGCCCATCTGACTAAGATTCTGTTGTAATCTAAGGTGACCTTCTTCGTTGACCACTGCACCTCCAATTTTGGCTTATTTAGCAAACTTACTAACTATACCTCTTAATCCCCACTCGTTGCTTCCTGCCATTAGTCAATTTTCTACTCTTGCCAATATACTGCCTCCAACACAATGACTTATGACTTAACTTTTGTGAGATACCTTGTTGTACCTTCTGGAAGTCCCAATACTATATACTGGTTCCCCTCTATCCACTCTGGTTGAAGCTTCCTTTAAAATCTTTTATTAAAAATAAAAAGTTAGACATGATATCCCTTTCATGAAACCATACCGACGCTGTTTGATTAGATAACGATTTTTAGTTGGTCTTAGGACTTGTACTTTTCCTAATATATTACGATGATCTGGCTCTTGGTGTACATGGGACAATATCAAAGTTTGCAGATAAGACTAAATTTTTAAGAATTGTAAACTGGGGAGGTGGACAATGTGGAACTGTAAAAGGGCATTGACAAGTTGGTGGAGTGGGCAGATTTGTGGCAGATGATTTTCAATGTAGACTTTGGTCACAAGAATGTTGAAAGACAATATAAAATAGAGGGTACAATTCTGAAGGGGATGTAGGAACTGAGGGACCTGGGTATACATGAGCTCAGATCATTGAAGGTGGCAGGACAGGTGGAGAGAGCAGCTAATAAAGCATACAGTGGCTTAATTAATAGGAGCATCAAGTATAGGCCTATTTGCATGCTTTAACTTCTCATTGTCAGTTAATCCTATCTCAGTGACATGCAATTTCCTATTCTCCTAGATAGAAACTAGACATTGATAGTTCCTGACATGAAATTCCAAGCAGGTACCTGGAGTCTGCGGCTCATTACTTGCACTTCCAACTTAGACAGCAGTCACCAGCATCCCCAGCCATGTTCCATGGGCAGTGATTGCATTCAAACCTTATCCCTGGACATTGGTGGCAAACACATACCACTCTCACTGCATCATTATGCTCTAATACTGGCCCAATAAAAATGTGGTTCTGTATTTTGATGCTGCACTTTGGAGTACAACTTCTCATTGCAGTGCTGTGACCAGACACTTTGTACCTAAGGACAGGCACTCCTCTCTTAGGTTGGGCCGGGTACGTTGCAGGGCTTCTCACTTGCTCTCTTAGTTCTCAGAGCAACTCTGACTTGCCTTGCCTTTTCACACTTTGCCTGCCAAACCAGATCTTAAAAGCCCAATACTGCTTTGTTGTTATATTGTTCAGTGCAGACATAAAGCCAAGAGCCTTGTCGTTGTTAGTAGTCATCAATCAAGCAGAGAGACCTGTTTTACAGCACTGTGCCAACTGTGTACATGGCAAACACACTAAACATTCTTCAATCAAATGGCCATGTCTCAAAGTCTAAGGTGGACTAGTCCTAAGTCAAATCAAAGGGGACACCCTTCAGTCAGTGGGTCCCAGAGCAGTAAGGTTAGTGGAAACCTTGGACATCAGTTCAGGAATTTGGGCATGGTCACTCAGTTGTCTGGGGTGTCCAAGGTGAGGGGTCCTTACCTCTACACTTCAGGGAGTGGATCATGGTCAGCCCTGTATGTTCAGCACAACTAGTTGAGGATTCACACGAAGTCAGTCGAGCTGCAAAGAAATTAGTCCTCGATCTAGTCATTAGTCAATTAGTGCTGTGCATCCAGGTTTGTGAAGAGAGTCAGCCACTGCCAGTCCTGGAGTCTGTCCAATACAGGTCAAGGAACCTTAGGGGCCATCAGTGCTTCTGACACACCTGTCTGCTCCTCCTGTGTATTCCTGTGCATTTGTTAAGTTGTTAATTGCCAAAACCATGGGGTCATCTCCTCCAAGGGAGTGAGTAGGTACTTGGCCTTCAACAGTTCTCAAAGTGTCAACAACCTGGCCGGGGACCTCTCCCTTGGCTATCTGCAGAGACATGGCACTTACTAGCAGTTGCTTCTGAATCTAATCTGGATGAAATACCTACTGAGGAGGTCAGTATCTGAGATGGTAGAGGGTGCAGGAGGTAGCCTTGCTGCTGCTCCCTCTGAGGGCTCTGTAGCTTCTTCCTCTGAGATGGAAGAGGAGTTGTTCTGTTGGACTACCCTCTTGGCTGATGAGACTGTGCAGGTGGCAGTCATAGGCTTAGGAGACAAAAGGAGGAAAGCATCACGAACAGCGTTTAGAAGTACAGACATGTTAGGAATACAAGACTGCATGGCAGTCACCAGAGAGCAATACATCATGGACAGTGATTCTTAGTTGCTGCAACATGGAGGTTCTGGCATTCCCATGTGAATACTCGTGGTCTTCATTGGCTAGGGCTAGGATCCTTGTGTGGGGTGAAGAGCCAATTGTTGGCCATCCCACAGTTTTGGGTCTATCTGTCCTATTGTGGGCTGCTTCCTCCTGGATTGAGACAAAGGGAGAAATTAAGTGAAATGAAAGTGGTGGACACCGCTGTTAGTGAGAGGCAAGAGTTATGAGGTTCCCCAAAAGAGCATGAGGTGTAGAGACATTCAAGAGCTAGGAGCAGGAGGGATCAGGGGATAAAAGTGAGTGAGGAAAGATGCTGCATTCGACATTGAGAATAATAACCATGAAGTTGGTGTGAAGTTAGGCAGGAGCAAGACAAAGTGAGTTTAAAGTCATGAGAAGATGCTTGTGCTTTCCCTTGCACAAACATCGACTGGGACTGCCATAGTGTTAGAGGTTTAGATGGAGAGGAATTTGTTAAGTGTGTACAAGACAATTTTCTGATTCAGTATGTGGATGTAACTACTAGAGAAGGTGCAAAACGTGACCTACTCTTGGGAAATAAGACAGGGCAAGTGACTGAGGTGTCAGTGGGGGAGCTGTTTGGGGCCAGTGGCCATAATCCTATTCGTTTTAAAATAGTGATGGAAAAGCATAGACCAGGTTTAAAAGTTGAAGTTCTAAATTGGAGAAAGGCCAATTTTGACAGTATTAGGGCAAGAACTTTTGAAAGCTGATTGGAGGCAGATGTTCGCAGGTAAAGGGACGGCTGCAAAATGGGAAGCCTTCATAAATGAGATAACAAGAATCCAGAGAAAGTATATTCCTGTCAGGGTGAAAGGGAAGGCTGGTAGGTACAGGGAATGCTGGATGACTAAAGAAATTGAGGGTTTGGTTAAGAAAAAGAAGGAAGCATATGTAAGGTATAGACAGGATAGATCGAATGAATCCTTAGAAGAGTATAAAGAATGTCGGAGTATACTTAAGAGGGAAATCAGAAGGGCAAAACGGGGACATGAGATAGCTTTGGCAAATAGAATTAAGGAGAATCCAAAGGGTTTTTACAAATATATTAAGAACAAAAGGGTAACTAGGGAGAATAGGGCCCCTCAAAGATCAGCAAGGCGGCCTTTGTGTGGAGCCACAGAAAATGGGGGATATACTAAATGAATATTTTGCATCAGTATTTACTGTGGAAAAGGATATGGAAGATATAAACTGTCGGGATATAGATGATGACATCTTGCAAAATGTCCAGATTACAGAGGAGGAAGTGCTGGATGTCTTGAAATGGTTAAAGGTGGATAAATGCCCAGGACCTGATCAGGTGTACCCGAGAACTCTGTGGGAAGCTAGAGAAGTGATTGCTGGGCCTCTTGCTGCGACATTTGTATCATCGATAGTCACAGGTGAGGTGCCGGAAGACTGGAGGTTGGCAAACATGGTGCGACTGTTTAAGAAGGGCGGTAAGGACAAGCCAGGGAACTATAGACCGGTAAGTCTGACCTCAGTGGTGGGCAAGTTGTTGGAGAGAATCCTGAGGGACAGGATGTAAATGTATTTGGAAAGGCAAGGACTGATTCAGGATAGTCAGCATGGCTTTGTGCATGGGAAGTCATGTCTCACAAACTTGATTGAGTTTTTTGAAGAAGTAACAAAGAAGATTGAGGGCAGAGCCGTAGATGTGATCTATATGGATTTCAGTAAGGCGTTCGACAAGGTTCCCCATGGAAGACTGATTAGCAAGGTTAGATCTCATGGAATACAGAGAGAACTAGCCATTTGGTTACAGAACTGGCTCAAAGGTAGAAGACAAAGGGTGGTGGTGGAGGGTTGTTTTTCATACTGGAGGCTGTGACCAGTGGAGAGCCACAAGGATTGATGCTGGGTCCTCTACTTTTTGTCATTTACATAAATGATTTGGATGCGAGCATAGAGGTACAGTTAGTAAGTTTGCAGATGACACCAAATATGGAGGTGTAGTGGACAGTGAAGAGGGTTACCTCTGATTACAACAGGATCTGGGCCAGGTGGGCCAATGGGCTGAAAAGTGGTAGATGAAATTTAATTCAGATAAATGCGAGGTACTGCATTTTGGGAAAGCAAATCTTAGCAGGACTTATACACTTAATGGTAAAGTCCTAGGGAGTGTTGCTGAACAACGAGACCTTGGAGTGCAGGTTCATAGCTCCTTGCAAGTGGAGTCGCAGGTAGATAGGAGAGTGAAGAAGGTTTTTGGTATGCTTTCCTTTATTGGTCAGAGTATTGAGTACAGGAGTTGGGAGGTCATGTTGCGGCTGTACAGGACATTGGTTTGGCCACTGTTGGAATATTGCATGCAATTCTGGTCTCCTTCCTGTTGGAAAGATGTTGTGAAACTTGAAAGGGTTCAGAAAAGATTTACAAGGATGTTGCCAAGGTTGGAGGATTTGAACTATAGGGAGAGGCTGAACAGGCTGTGGCTGTTTTCCCTGGAGCGTCCGAGGCTGAGGGGTGACCTTATAGAGGCTTTCAAAATTATGAGGGGCATGGATAGGATAAATAGACAAAGTCTTTTCCCTGAGGTTGGGGAGTCCAGAACTAGAGGGTATAGGTTTAGGGTGAGAGGGGAAAGATATAAAAGAGACCTAAGGGGCAACATTTTCACACAGAGGGTGGTACGTATATGGAATGAGCTGCCAGAGATTGTGGTGGAGGCTGTTACAATTGCAACATTTAAGAGACATTTCGATGGGTATATGAATAGAAAGGGTTTGGAGGGATATGGGCCAGATGCTGGCAGGTGGGACTAGGTTGGGTTGGGATATCTGGTCGGCACGTACAGGACAGGTTGGACCGAAGGGTCTGTTTCCATGCTGTACATCTGTATGCCTCTGGGGAAGCTTATTGATCTACTGCCTTCACCTTTGGGCATTCCGCTGAATCCTGGCACTGACTGAGGTAGCAAACTCACATTAAACGACCAGGATCTGGGAGTCATACCCTCCTCTGCAATATCCCATCCACCAGGACCTCCAGGTCCCTATCAGTGAAGCGGGTATGAATTTCTCTTTGTCTGACATCTCTGAGTCACAGTTAACAAGAACTGTGCAGGGCAGGTCGTGATGACCAGTACTTGAGCTGGTGCACAACAGGGTTTTAAATATGCCACGAGAACCAGGAATTCCTAGAGGTCCTGGCTATGGCTAGTACTCCTGCCCATTGCGAGGGGGTTGATGTGACAATAGACCATAGTACATAGATACTGAGTTGAGTGTGAGAAGATAGTATGAGAAATTTTGCTTGCGCACATGGAGAAAATCCTTCCACATAACTCACCAAAGTTGACACGTAGATGAATTCAGGTGAAATTGAGTCTCTTGTTTTAAATGATCTTGCAAATCTAGTATATATCAGCTGCCCTTTAAGAAAGTAATTGTGCATGATCTTTTTGAAAACAAAATCAAGCTTGATAAGTCAAATATCATTCTTTAGTTTATTTCTTATTTTATTATCTGTACATAAGTGAAGAAAACAATGGATATGTCATTTTAATGCATGTTATGGTAAACAGAAACAGATGTTATAAACTTGATCTTTGAATAGGCCTGCGACTCAGATTTAAGTTACTTAAAAAACAGATTATTCATGTTGCATAACTTTTGAAAGCTTCCATGTCATCTTAAAAGTATTTGTTTAATACTTATTTTCAGATGACACATTTAAGTTTGCCTCTGATGAGGAAGCTGGCCTCGCTGAAGTTAATTTTTGTGCAGTTGTCTTTGAACATGCTCCATTTGGTTATAATGAAAGATAAAAAAGAAGCTGAAGCAGCAAGACAGAAAGGATTGCTCCAGCTCATTGTCGAGGAATTCATTAGTTCCACACCGGATTACACACCGGTGGAAAAGGTAATTCAAAGACACTTGGTAGCATCTTCTTTGGACTTTAAAATAAAAACCTTGCAATGGGCAATTTTAGTTAAACATTGAAGGTGTCATCTCACATCTTCTCCAATTTGGAGTATAAATCCCTTGGTTTTATGTGGACAATATGCGTTTAAATTGAGAAATAAATCAAATGCTTTATAAACACTTGGTTAAACTTTAGTCACCAACATGCAGTAGTGATTAAAATTGCTTATTATTAGTTGTATGAGCTAGTCTGCCAAAAAATAGGGGATACCTTTTGTAGTACATAAGCAATCTGAAACCTGAATGCAAATGAGTATTTTGGCACTTTCTGGTTAGTATATTTTTATCAAAATGTTTAATGGTAACATTATGAAGACCACTTAAGTTTTGAGATAATAGCTTTTTATCCAAAATGAATGTAAAAAAGAAAATGGACTGTTAATATAATTAGTCTTTTGTTTATCATCTTTGTAACATTGGCTGCTCCATTCGTTGCCTGTAAAAACATTTGCTAAAGCCTTCTTCCATTCATCTGTCATCACTGTACCTGGAGCTGGATTTTACATGGCCTGTCCATGTGTGTTTTGAGCAGAGAATCTTTCAACTCACTGCTATAATATGGAGAGTTTATCCACACCAGAATCAGCAGCCCACCCAGCATATATAAATAAATAAATGAGTCTTTCGAGTTAATAAATTGAAATTAATTATTAATTTATTACACTGCCCATGTCATAATACAGTTGGCATTGGCAGATCCATGGGACTGAGCAAATTGTTTTCTTCCAAGCTTTTAAAAGTTACTCCCTTTGGAAGATTGGAGGAGGAGACCCTCTGAAAAGATACTGCATCCTCTTCCTTACTGTCTGCACAGACATTAGAGCTGAGATCTTCATTTCTCGCACTATCAAGTCTGTTCTTTTTCTTAAACAATTCATTATATTTTATTTTTACACTGATTCATGCAGAATTTGAACATTGTTTGTCCTGAAATGTTTGTTAATGTGTGAAGTCGCACCTCAGGCCCTCATGGAGGTTATGGAACTTAAGAATCCCAAGTTCTAATGTTCAATGAGCACTTATTGTGTAGCATTTTATATGTTTTGTTGTTTATGCAATTGTGTATGAATCTTTGTTTTTGTTCAGGAATGGGTAACTGTAGCCAGGTCACTGGGACAAAAGGCTCTGGCTCAACTTGAGAGTGCACATAACCTGAGCAATGGCTCTGAAGAAATTAGATCCAAATGTCTCTATCTAACTGGCAGGTGCCTGCGGTTGTTATCTGTACAAGTAGACCCAATTAACCCAGGCTTCAAATGGGTTCAACAAATGCTAGTAAGGTTGATTCTAATTCTTTTTCGTAAACAATTCTATATCTTATATTATTTGAACTGGTAATGATCAAGAGATTACTTGCAGTAAATATTAGCAATTCATTTTTCTTACCAAATGTCTTGGTTTCTGTGCAGAGCTCTTGTGATGCAGTAATTCCATTCCTTCCTCTGACCAGACCCTTCATGTTTGAGTCGCATGCCATGATTTGTTGACAATGCAAGGTCTGCTCTGATCTGGCCAAACCGATCAACAATCGGACTGTAAATCCTTCCAATATATTTAATAGCAGATAGAAACAGATATGTTTCCTGGTCAGTCAAGAAGCAGAAAGCAATGGTAAATGATTACCATTGTAAGTATGGACATTTTCACTAGAAGACTGAAGCTCATTCCATGGAAATGACAACAGTTGGCCTTGGTTTCCTGAAACACTTCCCTGTAGCATTCATGGCTGTGTAAATTAGAAATAGTTTATGCACCTTTAGGGTTGGTATAATTTTGTGTTTAATGCAAGAAAATTGGGACTGTCACTGGTTGTGTGTTTAATGTAAAATACATATTCCATCCATCTTAACAGCAACCTGATATAACACCTGAACACTAGAGTGTGACAATACTGTGCCTTTAAGAGACATGTTCTGTCCTGTTTCTCTTGCAGACAGGTGTTGTCACAGTGGCAATGAAATGTCTCCTTCAGACAGGCAGCTGACAAACAGCTTTAAGTGGTTTTGTTTGAAGTAAGACAAAAGAATCATGAGTGTGCGGAGTCAGGCTCACAGACTGAGAAGACTTTAGTTTTCCTTTCAGTTTGTTGGCCAGAGTTTTGTTGGCTGCTGGAGCTGAAAGCTTGAGTTCTCTGTTGCTAGAGTGAAATCTTAGACAGAGAGGCTTCCTCTTAAAAATCATAAGGAGCAGCTTTTTTCTTACTTTTTCCTGGACTGGAGAGAGACAACGTGTGAGAATTATAAGTGTGTTGCTGAATTTTCTTTGTCTTTGCCAAGGTTGTGTTTTTGGGAAGTTGCCTATATTGGAACAGTTGATGATTAATTGTTAAATAATACGTTGTCTAATTAAGTATTTAAATGGATTAAAGTTTTGCCAATTCTTCCTCCTTTTGTATTTTAACTGTGTTGTAAGAATAAATCGTGTTTTGATTAAAGATTAATGGTGGAACAATTGAATCCTATCCGAACACAACTCCTTATACTTGCCCTTTTGCAAAAAAAAAGTTAAGGTTTAACTATTTCCAAAATACACATTGGGGGCTCTGATCTTGTCCATAACAAGAGATAATTTCCTTTTCTTTCTCATGTAGGGATTTAACTTAAATAGTGCTTTCAATTCTCATGTAGACAGCTTCTTCCCTTGATTATTCATACATACTCACTTCAGCCGGGTGCTCTGGCTAAAGATGTGTAGGTTAGGTGGATTATGGTAAAATTGCTCAGTGGTATTAAGGGATGTATAGGCTAAATGGATCTGACAGGGTAGATGCAGGATTACAGGGATAGGGGTGGTTGGTCTGGATGGGATGCTATTCGAAGTGTTGATGCTGGTGGGCTGAAAGGCCTTTATCTGTATTGGTTGGATTCTGTGATTCTACATGAACAAAAGCTGAGAATTTAGCAGCACATTATTCAGTGCTTGACTTCCAGAGCCTCCTTACCATGTACAAAATTCGTATCAGGATTGGGATCCCATGCTTTTCGCTTGTCTGAATAGCTGAAATTCCAATACTAAATGCCAGGCACTGCAGTCACACTCAAATCCTGCTGCCTTGTTTACACTTTGTGATTTTAAGAATAGTCTATTTAGCATTGGCATGGACTGAACTCCAATATGGAATATTTAGTTGTAATCACAGATTTATACTGTTTTGCATTTTTGTTAATGTTCTTATTTCTTTAGCATGATTTGGGGGAAAATAATGATCTCGCAAAACCGGCCAAATTTACAGAAGAGAATGAAGAAATTGAATCAAAGTCTCAGCATGTAGATTTGCAGCTCTCTGCTGAGGAAGAAAGTGAACAAGAGGAATCAAAATATGAAAGTCCAGATTTACAACTTTCTACCTATCAAATAGAAAAATGTGCTGCAAAGGCTGCACGTCTTAAGGTAAAATCTTCTTCAATTAAACTATTGGTTCATGAAGAACATAAAAAACGCAATGGATTAGAAAGTTCACTATAGCTCGACATTCTAATATTCTAACTCCTATCACTCAGTATCTAATTACATTTTAAATCTGCTCAATGCTGTTATCTACCATCCCACCTGGTTAAGCACATTATCAATCTTCTTCAAATAAGTTTTATATTTATTTTGAAATGTTAAATTTAAGTCTTTTGCTTCCTCTGTTCCTCATTTGCTTTGAAGTAAAATTGTGAATTTACTTTATCTTTGTTACTTGCTGCTATGTATTTTGCGAAGGTCATTCCTTGGCTACCTTCATTCTCGACTTTAAACCATGTGTTTCTCTAATCTTTTATCTTTGCTCTGTCCTAGTACACCCTGCTACCAGTGTACAATCTACAAGATACGCTACAGTAACTCGTCAAATTACTGGGCAACATATACCAAACCCACAAACTGTACCACTTAGAAGGATGAGGGCAACAGTCACTCAGGAACTCCACAGCCTGCAAAGTCCCCTGTGTGCTACACATAATCCCACTGTGGAGCTAGTTTGGCATTCCTTTTTTTTTCTGGATTTAAGTTCTGAACCTTTTTCCAAACTTGACTATGAGTAAAACTATGGCCGAAGGACTAGCAGTTCCAAGATGGCAGCTCACATCTATCTTGTCAAGGGCAATTAGGGATGGACAATACATGCTGGCCTAGCCAGAAGCACCCACATCTTTTGCATGAATAAGAAAAATATGGGACCAGTCCTGTTTCTGTTTTCTGTACTCTTTACTATGCACCTATATTCTTATTTTGGAATATTGACCACAACTGAACAAAGTAGTCAGTTAGTATGAACAACAAGTGCATGGAAAACTTGAAGGTAGTATGTGTGGATCTGAACATTATCATTCTGATTAATAGAGATTTCCTGCTCCTCAGATACTGCCTGACCTGCTGTGCTTTTCCAGCACCACTCTAATATAGCATCTGATCTCCAGCATCTGCAGTCCTCACATTTGCCTATCTTTTCACCCAACTAGTTAAAAATTAGCCTTCATCCACCCATCTTTATCTAATTCTATCGTGATTAAATGTGCTAACATTTCAATGATTTTTAAAATTCTTTTGCTGTATTATAAGGTTTTGTAAAACTTTCAAAAGGACATTTATGGCAGACTAAGTTAGTATTTGTTAACTCATGTTGATTTCTGTTCATTTTACAGAAGGAACGAGCAATAGCTCGGGTCTACTTGGTTCATGCCAGTGAAGTTTTGATCCAGTCCATGAACCTGGCATTAAACAACCAGCTTACTCAGATTTTAGCAGCAGCCAGTCTTGACATGGTTGAATGTTTTGGCCAATTTGATCCAGTTTCAGCAACTCAGTACTTAGCACTACATCAGGTATGATAATTTATTGCAAGTTTGGCTTTCTGTTGACCCTGTCTAACAGAATAGATGAATAGAGATACTGTATACATCACATGAAATTGTAAAATAGGTTTCATCAGTGAAACTGCTCAGGTGTATTTGTTTCTTTTTAAAGATAATTATCAATTTTAACTTCTTCATTATCAGTCACTTAAGCCAGTAGTTGAAAGGTATGTAACAAATTAGTTCTGAAAATCAAACTTATCATTGTGCTCGTCTCAAAAACAACGAGAATTTTCCATCCCTGATTACTATTTAAACTTCAGAGTTTTACTCCAAGTCTACATACTCCTCCAGTCCTTACAATGTCAGTATCTGCTACAAAGGCATTTGTTTGCTCTGCAGATATTGATTAGTTATTTCAAAATTTGTGGGACTAGAAGTATACCATCATGCTATTTTGAAGAAGTTACTTTACAACTATAATAGGTCTGTAAAAAGGTAGAGAGCAAATAACAACCGGTGGATCTGTATTAACTGACCTTCAAGGGATTAAGGCATGTGGAATTATATTTGCATTACGTGATTCATTCAAAGGAATAGAGTTAATGACGAGCTACCTTTTGTTATTTGTTTCATTGCAATTTATCATTCAAATATAATTATTTTCCAGTTCATGTCTTTATTTCTAACTGAAAATATATATGTGTACAAAATAGCTGAATATGATAAAAGTGGAAACTTAATTCAGAAACACAAATTTTCAATGATATAGGGCTAAATTTCAAAGGCCTAGGTGTTGGGTGCAAGAGTAGTAAGGCAGAATGAACCCATGCTGATTGACTGCTATTTGAAATTATTAGTGTCCAGACAGCACAAACCTTGCTGATCCTTAACTGAGTACCTGACCAAGGTTTTGTTATCTAAGTAGCTAGCACTAGTTAAAGTTAACCTGCACTTCTTAAAGGGGAGATGCACTGCGGCTGGAGTGTCAGCAAGTCCTAAGTGAATTGAATGTGACCTTGGAAGCTTTGTTTAATGGCACAACATGGTTGAGAGTAGTCTCCAAGGTTTCGGACATAGCTGGAGGACTTTGCGAAGATGGTGCGAAATAAGAGAAATGTCATTTATCTACAGAGGGCCAAGAGATCTTCCTGACCCATAGCTGAGAGGCTGTTGGAGCATACAACCATGGATGTCAATGCGAGGAGTCAAGCCTCAGGAGTGAACACAGTGTACATATGAACATATGAATTAGGCCACTCAGACCCTAAATCCTGTTCTGCTATTTAATAAAATTATCTGATTGTGCACCAATTCCGCATTCTTGCCATCCCTGTTAACCTTTCACCCTTTCTTTGACAAAATCTATCTGCTGCTGCCTTAAAAATATTCAAAGGCTCTGCTTCCACATCCTTTTCAAGAAGAGTATTTGAAAGAATCTTAACATTTGTGAGAAGAAATTCCACCTCATTTGTGTTTTAAATGCATGATGCTGATTTTTAAATAGTGTCTCCCACCCCCCCAATTTCGGGGTTCTCTCAAATGAGTAAACATTCTATCTATATCTATCCTGTCAAGATGCCGTGATCTTATGTGTTTGAGTCAAGATAGCACTTATTCTTCTAAACTCTAGCAGATACAAGCCTAGTCTGTCCAACTTTTCCTCGTAAGACAAGCCTTCCCATTCCAGGTATCCAACTCATAAACTGATCAGCCTCCAGCGCACTTGCTACTTTCGATAAATAAGATTTGCATTAGTGTATAGCCTCCATAAGCAGTCTCATCAGTGCTCTGTACAACTGAAGCATGATCTCCCTACTTTTGTATTCAACTCCTGTTGTGATAGCTGATATATTCTATTAGACTTACAATTACTTGCACACTCACCTCTTACAACAGCTCACCCTCTCCAATCCCTCTGCCTCAGCAAACTCTCACCACTCAGGAAGATGCTTTTTTATTCTTCCTGACAAAATGGGCAATTTCATAGTTTTGCATATTATCCTCTATTTGACAAATCTTTGCCTACTCACCTAACCTATCAAAATTTCTTCATACCTCCTTATATCCACTTCAGGTTTTACTTTCCTACTTATCTTTGTGTCATCAGCAAATTTGACAGCAATACCTTCAGCCCCTTAATCAAAGTCATTCAGTGCAAACTGTGAACTGTTTAATTCCCAGTGTCAACTTCTGTGGCACATCATTGTGCAGTGCAGTCTGAACAAAAAGTTAATACCTACTTTCTGCTTCCTGCTAGCTAGCCAATCTTCTATCCATAAAAATATGCTCCCCCATTCATGTTACCATTGGTGTGGTACCTTACAAGACAAGAGAGGAAAATAGAGTATAAGAGGAAGTGATCTAGAAATATAAAATACACAGTAAGAATTTCTATAACTATTTCATGAAGAATAGACTTAACAAAACAGCATCAGTTCTGTAGAAAGTGAGCAGAAAGGATTAATATTTGAAAGTAAAAATAGCAAACGAATTGAATAAGCATTTTGCATCAGTTTTTACAAGGATACAAACATCCCAGCAGCAGTGATAAATCAGGAAATGGAAAGTAGAGAGCGAGAAAGATCACATCCACCAGTAAATTTGCATTGAGTAAATTGCTGGTAAGTGCCCACATCCCATGGACTTCATCCTATGGTTCTAAAGGAAGTGGCTAGTGAATTATTTGATATATTGGTTCAATTTACAATATAAAATTGGTTTAGGGATGGTCCCATTAGATTGGAAGATTGCAAACATAATTTTCTTACTGTTTGGAATGTACCTATTCTGAAATATTTGCTGAAATATCTGTCACTGCATCTCTATTGAATTATTCTTTTACCTAAATTGCCATTTCTTTTCACCAGTTCTACTTTCATACCCCTGTAATTCCCCTCATTTAAATGTTAAAATGTTTGTCTCAGGTGCACTCTTGTCTCCCTGAAACTGTATGTAAAATTCAGTCACACCATGGCAGCTGCTACCGAGGAATGCCTTCACTTGGGAGTACTGTACCAGCTTGAGTACAGCGTTTTCTCAAGACTTCTCCAGAGGATGTTGTTTGAAGAAACTATCCTGGAAACAGTATGAATTTCTCATCTAGACTACTTTTGGCCATCTGACTGATCCAGTCTGCAGTATAGTGCTGCAAGGAGATTGATTAGCTCATACGAGTTGTGAAAGTCAGTAAAAGCACCATCAAAGGCCCAAGCATGGTATTGCACCATTGACCGCAAATACAGCTCAATTAATTAACTAATTAATCTAATGAAACTTGGATGTCACCAGCAAGGCTGTTTTTGCTGCCTATTCTTAATTGTCCTTAATTGTACTTGAATTAAATTGTCTGATAGATCATTTCAGAAAATGGGTAAGACTCAAGCACATTGCTGTGAATCTGAAGTGACAGAAAAGCTGGATGACCATTTCCCTTCCCTCAAGAATATCAACAGGCAAATGGGTTCTTATCACAATCAGTGATAATTTCATGGTGACCACTGCTGAGCATAGATTACTGTTCTAGGTTTTATTATAAAAACAGAAACTGCTGGCAATACTCAGCAAGTCTGGCAGAATCTTTAGGAAGAAAACAGATTTAACTTTTCGAGGTCAGCATGTGACATCAGAACTGGTAACAGCAAGGAAATTATGTTATTTATACTGAAGAAAAGATTTGGGGAGGAAAGGTAAGGGGAGAGGTGAGCAGATATGTGGAGATGGAGCCCAGAGAGAGAGAGAGAGAAAGTGACATGAAAGAGGTAGATAAACAAGAAAGTTATGGATAGCTGACCAGGATGACTACTTAAGTATAAAAACCATGTGTTCCTCGTTGCTAACAGCTCTAATGAAAGTCGCCCGACTTGAAATGTTAATTCTTTCACAGATGCTGCCACACCCGATGAGTTTTGGCAGCAGTTTCTGTTTTCGTTTCATATCTTCAGCATCCACAGTTCTTTGCTTGCCTCCAGATTAAATTAATTGTATTTAAATTTGTGTCATAATTTGAGCCCCTGTCCCCAAACATTAGCCTGCACCAGTGGACTAATTGTCCAGTTGAACTGAATTGAATTGAATTGAATTTATTGTCACATGTACTGAGGTTCAGTGAAAAGCTTCGTCTTGCGAGCAATGCAGGCAGATCACAGAGTTAAGTAGCATAGATAAGTAAATAATAGGTAAACAGCGGCAAAAACAAAAACACAGGTACAGGCGAATGTTAAGAGTTTGTAAGTCACTTTAGTATTCTAACAACAGTAGGGTAGAAGCTGTTTTGAAAATGGCTTGTTAAGGTTTCTGTACCTTCTTCCCGATGGTAGAGGTTGTAGAAAAATATTGCCAGGGTGGGATGGATCTTTGAGAATGCTGGTGGCCTTTCCTTGACAGCGGGCCTGGTAGATGGATTCTATAAAAGGGAGGTTGGCTTTTGTAATTGACGGGTTGAGTTCACCACTCTCTGAAACCATCTCCGATGTTGAATGGTGCATTTGCCGTACCAGGTAGTGATACATCCAGACAGAATGCTCTTGATGGTGCATTTATAAAAGTTGGTAAGGGTATTCGCCGTCATGCCAAATTTCCTCAGCTGCCTGAGGAAGAAGAGCCATTGTTGGGCCTTTGCAACCAGTGCGTCCACATGAAGAGTCCAAGAAAGCTTGTATTGATGACCACTCCCAGGAGCTTGACACTCTCTACTTGTTCCACTTCTGTGCTGTTAATGAGTAGGGGGGCATGAGTAACATCCCACCAAAAGTCAATAATGAGTTCATTGGTTTTGCTGGCATTGAGAGATACGTTGTTCCCAGTGCACCATTTTTCCAGGTCTGCCACCTCCCATCTGTAGTCTGGGGGGGAGGGGGGGGGCTTCAGTGTTGAGTGTTAGTGAGGGTGAAATATTGTCCCCAACCTTCACTGATTGTGGCCTGTGGGTCAGGGAACTTAGTATCCAGTTGCAGAGAGTGGGGCTTAGTCTGAGGTCAATAATGCAATGGCTTTGAGAGGTTATTTTGTTCTGGTTGTTTAAAAGAGGGGTTGTGAGGCAAGATGTGTTGAGCATGGGGTTTAGATCAGAGTAGTGCTGGAAAAGCACAGCAGGTCAGGCAGCATCCGAGGACCAGGAAAATCGATGTTTCAGGCAAATGCCCTTCATCAGGAATGGAGGAATGCTGGAGGTTTCAAGAATCTGCAGCCCTCACTTTTGCCTAGGTGTGTTGAGCAGTCTACCAAAACTACTGAGGTAAACAGCTTGTGAGGCCTTGGGTTTTTTTTAAAGTTGGAACAAGAGCAGCAGCCTGGCTCTGTGTGGCCAGCTCTCTCAGACCAGGTTTTTTAGCTTTGAGATTCAGCATTTGCTGCTGTGGGCTTGAAGAAGTAAAAATTATCCTTTCTCTTAGTTACAGCTACAAACTGGGGTTCCTCTTTGCTGCTAGGTTATCTGTATGACAAATCTATTATTCTGAATTTTCCTTTTTGCCAAGGGGTGTGTTTGTGGGATGTTACCTCATTGGAACAGTTAATTAGTCATAGTTACTATATCTATTATTTTGTAGGTTTTCCAGTAGAATTAAATTATTCTAAGTTCTGCTTTCTTCAGTGGTATTTTAACTATAGTATTTAAATAAATTGTATTTAGTTTAACATCGAGTAGTTTGACCAATCAAATTTCATCTGGAACATAGCACATTACACTTGCCTTTAAAATGTGAAAAAGTTAGGGTCTCGGCTAACTTCTTAAAATATCTGGGGGGGGGGGGTTGGTCTGATCCAAAACACGGTGTCTGAAACACTGCAATAACCCAAATAATGACATGCCCATCCCTCACTCACCAACAATCCCATCAATCAGGACTCATATCTGACATCACAGGACAAATTACAACCGCTTCCTATCCTGCCAGTGACCTCAATGCCTCCAGTAGTTCAACCCAAGAGAGTACATATGCAGACTGTCCTCAGCTGATCGGTGTCATACAGTCCTTGGATCACCAGAGGACACCCACCATAGTCATATTAAACAATGTGGCTTAATGCTTTGCCAGCTGCCTCCACTAAACTGTCAATGCCAGGATTGCACCAGGTGTAGTGATTGAAAATGCAAGTGAAAAACCTTCAAATGGAATAAAGATGGCACAAATGTCCAAGCACTCCAAGCTATGGTAGGTTTGTGAGTAAATGTGTGTTGAATTGTCTTATTGTTAGGGACTTTTGAAATACAACAAGTTTTAAGGGCTTGATGCATAATTGAAACTCAATGATGGCTGATGTGCACACAATTTGTTGTGAAACGTTGGAGTAGCAGCAAATATATAAACATGGTGGCAGAACTCTTGGGTCTAAAGTTAGTCTAGTCAAAGTGCCCCAAATGTGGTGATACCTCCACAGTGATATTTCAGCATGCAAATCAAGCAGGCTTTCACAAGCCGCACTCTGGCTAAAGTCAAGATTCACTGAGGGTCTCAGATTTTTATGACCTTTTCAACTTCATCTTCGAATGAATCTGGCTTTTCTATCTCCCCAGCTGATATTTTTTCACCTCTTCACAGTGCTGCACTGGGTAGGGCACAGCAGTCCACAATGATCTTGAGAGACCCTTTCTGACATGGAAAGTAGTGCACTGCCTGATGATGCATGCATTGGAACCTGGTCTTCAGCAATCCGATGCTCTGTTCTATTGCAAACCTGGTTGAATTGCAGGAGACATTGTACCTCTCCTCTGTTGGATTTTGTGAAATCTGTACAATTGTCACGAGGATTTTTGAGGATCTCCCCTCCCCAACCCCCCCCATCCCCATATTGCAGTTATGCATGGAGAGCAAATAGTCATGGCACCTGAAAGTGATTGCGATTGTTTGAGTCATAAAAGCATCCCCAAATGCAAGCCTACACTTTCAGGATTTGGCGTCAGCTGTCACATATCAGCAGCACATTGATGGGAGGAAATTCCTTTCAGTTTATGAATGCTGCTGATTGTTCTCAAGGATATCTGAGATGTATATTCAATCATTTGCCCTTTGTACTTCCAGAAATCCAGCTATAGAACCAAATTAAACTCTACCTGAGAATATCAGGATTTGTGGTAAATCTCAGAAAATCATTGCCCCTTTTCAATATAGCATTGGTGAGCTCTCTTGTCCATCTGTGTCCCTCCATGGAGTATTTGAATACCCTTCCAGCAATGACTTCTAAGGCTAATACCATGGATAACAAGGATTTGTGTTTTATTTAAATAGAAATGATAACCTCCTTATGTTTATCTTTGATGTGTGCTGCTCATCTAGTGTAAATATTTTTTCTTATAATTGATGAGTTTACAACTTAACAAGCTCTGTAGTGTCCGTTGCTCCTAGTTGAGAATGTCGATGATAATGCATTACTAACAAGTTATATTCATTCACTGGATACGAATATTGCTGGCTAGGTCAGCATTTATTGTACATTTCTAATTGCCTGAGAGAAGGTGGTGGTGAGCTGCCTTCTTTAACTGTTTCATGTGTTTAACATAAAGATTGTAGGGTGGATCACATAAAAAAGAAACAAATCTGCAAAATGCTTGCAGCATAATTAGGATCCAGTTTTTAAAGGGTTCTGAAAATTTGTTCAAAAGATTTAACATACTTGTGAACTTGTTCCAGAGCTGCACGGCTTCAATGATGATGAAAGATGTCTTGATGAAAGCAGGATTTGACACCAGCAGTTCCCAGCTTGCAGCACTTGCACATCTTCAACAAAGACTGCAAGAAGATGGAACCATGAAAAATATGCTCAAGACAGTTAATGAAAGACTTAAAACAAAATTTAAGGTACAGTACCTGAAAGTTGTCACTTCTTAAATGGCATCTGCCATTTTCTAATGTTCTGATGCATGCATGTCTTAGAGTTAAGGTGAAAGGGGTAGCAGTTTTATTTCTGTCAGTCTGGCTATTTCTTCAAAATGTTTGTTTTCTTATTAAAATAATTTTATTAACTATTATTTTTGCTTTTAGTCATTCTTCTATCGTGTTCTCATTTGGTTCTTCATTGGTTAGAGTTTAAGCCCCAATGTCAATCAGGAAAACAACTCAGAAAATCTACTCTTCAAAACATTTGATACATTCATCCCCTCCTTTGGAATATTCAAACTGTCCTTTTACACTGTCATCAGTCGTTGGTTCCTGTCTAATTGCTAAAAATTGAAAAACATCAGTTGAATTACATTTGCTTAAAACCTCACACATAAAAATGGTCTTCAACCACAGAATAGAGGATTCCAAAATTAATTATGCAGATCCTCGGAATTTCAGGCACTGCTTCATAGTTAGTGGTCCTCGGGTAAGTGCTTGATGAAAAAGAGAAGTTGATTTGGGGCCGTAGAGTGGTGCAACAGGAAAGAGAGAGTAATTGGGAAGAGTCCAAACTAGAAAAGGAAGGCAATTGGGAACAGCAGCTGGGGAGGGGAGGACAATTGTGAGGGGCAACCAAGATTGTGATCAAAGTGTGGCTAACAGTGGCCTATAGAGGAGCACGCCTGCTCCCTTGGCTCAATATGCAGGTTCATAATTTTAACATTAATCTTTTTGGTGGCATACAGCAGTTGTCATTTGAACAATCATTGGTTTAGAAGTATGTGGAGCTGAATACCACCAACCTGGTGCCAGTGGTGTTCAGATCAATTTAGTTCTGTGCAGCAGACTTCAAATATCAGAAAAGTGCCCAATGCCTGTTTCAGACACAGGCCTGTTCGGTGCCTATTTTGCTTTCCTACAATGGCGAATGGAAATTTCTCGCTTGTAAAGCATGCTGTTGTCCACATTATTAGTGGCTTTTAATCTCTGAAAATTGCCACGTTTAAGGTTTATAATTCAGAATATCAAAGGGAATCTTTTGTTGTTTCAACAGGGCTGAAGTCTATCACTTGTTATGTTCCCGCTAATTACAATTGTCACTTAAAGAAATTGAACAAATGAAAAGAAAAGCAACAATTTTGCTGTTTTAATGCCATTGAATAGAAAAACAGTCACTTTTTTTCTCCAATTGTGCTTCACTTTTCCCTTTTTTATTAGGACATCTATTTTTGGCATTTTGTTCAGAGGTCTTTAGCCTTCATTCAACCCATCATTTGCAGGTTTCACTAGGTAGTTAGATTTCTAGCTGATATTTCCTCTGCTCCTCTCCTTTTACTCAAGTCTAGATGTCAAGGTTGTCCAAGATGGTTCCCATTTAAGCATGTCTGGGCGAGATGTCATGATTATATAGCTGCTAATAAAATTCAAAATTGTGACCACTACCACTGATTCATCCTCATAAACAGAACAAGACATTGTAAATTTCTCGCAATAGTTCAAGATTTTGAATGATTCTTTAACTCAATCAATAGGCTAATCTCAGAGCCAAATGTCTTTATTCAAGATTTTGAATGATTCTTTAACTCAATCAATAGGCTAATCTCAGAGCCAAATGTCTTTATTCTTTCGTGTGATGTTAGCATCATTGGTTAGCCCACATTTGTTGCCTAACTCTCCCTCTCTTCAAGAAATGTTTATTCTATATTCACATGAATTCTATATGACAAAAAGATCCGATAGTTGGCCATTGATTTATGCAGTAAATTAACTGCTTTCAACTGGGGTGATGGTAAGTTTAGCTTGAGACATCCTTGATATAAGAAGGAGAAAAGCAAAAGGGCCATTTCCTTCTAAATTGAATGTAATTGTTCTTCAGCCTTCTGAAGAAGTATAAGCAAAGCATTTATATATTCATCCTTATTACTGTAATACATCATCAGCTAAGTATGTTCTACATGCATATATGATATCTGTGTATGTTGGTTGGAAAAATATTGATTAAGTTTGCTATCCCCAGTTAATAAACAATGAATTGGTAGTGGACATGTCCTGGAGTGTAATGCAGAATGAAAAGCCTCAGTAAAAAGAGAAAGGAGACATTTAATGAGCAAAAAGGTACATCTGTCTACTTTCCAGAAAGAGCAATGAAAGTAGACTAAATGTCATTTGGAAAATGTGGGAATAAATGATACACAAAATGGAAAAATGTTAAAAGTACAGATTCACTGTCAGATGTTTCCCCCTCTGCATTGACAATATGGGCTGCTTACAGATAATAATAGTAACATCTTTCAGCCCAGTTGTTAAATGATCGACATATAAATTTGAGTGCCTGACTCAACCGAGGTTTGACCTAATCATTGATAGATATAACGTGCTGTGCAGTACGTATGAGCTACATCTGTCTCAGAGCAGTGCTACAATAGGTGCTGGTCCTTTGCTTAAAATACTCAATTCAATTGGAAAAAAATGTAAAAGTAAAAGTATATATTTTTAAAATCACACTATTGGAAATCATTGTAAATTATAATGATTGATCATGGAGTTTAGTGGGATGTCACATCATGAGAAATCAACAATCTTATCTATTATGTTGACTAGTAATCTGTACTTCAGCAACCTCTAATCACCAGCTAGACAAGCACAATCTCACCTGTCAAAACAAAAAGAAATGGTAGTTTCATGTTTTGTTTCCTCAACTCTTTATAGGCTTGGAAGAATGTCACTGTTCAGCTACAGCACCTTAGTTTCCTGAGTGAATTTCCTTCTAACTTTAATGTATTTATTCTTCAGCACTCTGAAGACAGGTAAACAAAGCACTTATATCTTTATTTCAATGTTCTCTTTTGATTATTATGGAAAAGGAGTTCTATATTCTGTTTCTAGGCATGTATTTTGCTGAAATAATATCTTAAAACTGAAAGGAAGTCTGCTATGATTTTTTTTAAATTAAGGAGCACATGTTTAGAAGCCCAGGACATGCAGCAACATCCAGCCATGTGAGCATGCCTCCCAACACTGAGTTTCCAACAAAAGGCCTCTCAAAGTGAAAAGAGAATGCAGGAGGTCTACAGTCTTTTATCTGACAGGGTAGAGATGTAGACGTAAAGGAGGTTGGATCAGCCATGATCCTATTCAGTGGTGAAATAGGCTTGAGGGGCCGCATGGCCAACTCCTGTTCCTATTTCTTATGGTTTTACGGTCTTATTATCATTCATTGACTATGTAAATATATTGATACTGGAGAGACAAGCATTCCTTGTTAAATCCCAATTGCATATGCAGTTTACCAGTTCTTTTTCTTTCTTTGCCATTCCTGTTGTTTGATAAAAGTTAATGTTACAAGCTGATAGAAATCTCCACAACATCTGATGCTCCCTCATTCAAAAATGACAAGCTAATATAAACACAATGGAAAGAATCACTATCCTTCAGACAGAATTATAACATGTTATAGCACTAAGGAGAGCTACATCTGTACCTCATTCATGTAGGTACAGCTAAAATGACAGTATTCATGCAATCGGCCATGTAAAATGAATATACGTTTACAAATGTCAGATTTTATGCACATTTAAGGGCCATTTGTACCACCCATGTCATATTTTATTTTTCCCTTCCCTCCCACTACTTCAAAGTGCTGTCCTGGGATCTGCAGCTGGGTTAAAAGGAAAGAAACCCTTCATGAAACTCTTTGAATTGACAGCCAGTTGGGAAATTTCAGACTGATTATTGAAAGTAATGTTACAATCTGAAAATCCTGGTCTTGTACTCTTCCCCATTTCCGGATTCCAGAGATGACTTCATTCAAGAGGGCAAAGGTGTACTTGTTGAACAAATGTCATGGTGTAAAATGAACCATTTGAGGGAACAAAATGAGAGAAGGTAGAACAATTCTGTTGATAGAACAAAGAGGTTTTAGTAATGGGATAGATTTGAAAAAGGTTCTGTAATTCTTTAAGATATTTCACTTTTGACTTTGATGTCTCTACATTCTTATCCAGATATTCTGTTATCTGCTGAATTCCTGGAATCAATATCAGAGGCAAAGGTGTTGCCATGAGCTAAAAATTAATGGCAATATTTTTATTGCTATTGAGGTTAAGAGAGATTTCTGTTCGTCCAGTTTACTGTTGAATAGGCAGTTGGAAAACCTGGGAACACTCTTTTGGAAAATAGAAAAGAGAAACTGAGATGGATTTTGGGAAGTGATGCTCTCCTTTCTATTAATGGAAATAATAAAGAATGGGGCCCACAAACAGGCAAGCACATTGTCCAAATTAAGACCATTACATTTTTAAAGCTACATATTGTTTCCAAATGTTTGAAATCTTCTGCCATCAATGACTCAGGTAGTAACAAGCTGATCGCTAAGTCAAATGCTTCTGAGTTCAATTCTCACTCAAGGAAATAAGCACAAGAAGTCAAGGATGAGGATTACTGTCAGGGGTGCCACCATTCAAATGAAAAATTCAGTAAGGCCCTGTTTTCTGCTTAGACAAGTGCAAAGAGATTGCATGGAGCTATTATGAAGAATTGCAGCAGATTTACCCCAGTGCCTTGGTCAATATTTATCTCTTGATTAACTTCCAAAATTATATTATCTAATCCTTATGACAATGCTGTTTGTGGAACCTCTGGATTGCTGTGTGCAAACTTGGCTACTACAAGCCCACTGACTCTCACAGCTACTTAGACTACACCTCCTCCCACCCTACCTCCTGTAAAAACATCATCCCTTATTCCCAATTCCTTCCCCTCTGCCGCATCTGTTCCCAGGATGACCAATTCCACCTGAGAAAATCCCAGATGGTCTCCTTCTTCCAAGATTGCAATTTCCCTTCCCATGTGGTTGACAATGCCCTCCAGTGCATCTCCAGAACTTCCCGTACCACTGACCTTGAACCCCATCCCTCCCCCAACACAACAAGGACAGAGCCCCCCACTCCTCACCTTCCACCCTGCCTACCTCTACATACATCGTATCATCCTCCGCCACTTCCATCACCTCCAAACAGACGCCACCACCAGAGATATATATTTCCCTCCCCACCCCTAGCAACATTCCGGAGAGACCACTCCCTCCGCGACTCCCTTATTAGGTTCACTCCCCCACCAGCCCACACCCCACTTCTGGCAACTTCCCCTGCCACCAAAGAATTACAAAACCTGCGCCTTCACACTCCCCTCACTTCCATCGAAGGGCCCAAAGGATCCTTCCACGTTTGACAGAAATTTACCTGGACCTCTATCAATGTCATCTACTGTTTCCGTTGCACCCGGTGTGGTCTCCTTTACATCGATGAGACAGGATGCCTTCTTGCAGATCATTTCAGAGAGCATCCCTGGAACACCCGCACCCACCAACCCTACTACTCTGTGGCTGAACACTTCAATTCCCCCTCCCACTCTGTCAAGGCCATGCAGGTCCTGAGCCTCCTCCATTGCCAGACCCTAACAACCCGACGCCTGGAGGAAGGACGACTCATATTCCGCCTTGGACCTTGCAACCACACGGGATGAATGTGGATTTCAACAGTTTTCTCATTTTCGCACTCCCCCATATTCTCCCAGTCCCAAGCCTCCAACTCGGCACTGCCGTACTGATCTGTCCATCACCTTTCCCATCTGCCTGCTCCCACCTCTCCCCCGATCTATCACCTTCTCCCTCACCTACCTATTGCTTTCTCAGCTACCTTCCCCCCACCCAACCCCAACCCCCCTCCCTCTTGTCTCTGACCTACCTCCCCCCCACCAACCCCGGCCCACAAGCCTCATTCCTGATGAAGGGCTTATGCCCAAGATGTTGATCTTCCTGCTCCTCTGATGCTGCCTGACCTGCTGTGTCTTTCCAGCATCACACTCTCGACTCCAGCATCTGCAGTCCTCACTTTTTCTATTGCATTTCAGACATCACACAATAATGAAGTGGTGACCCACAGCTTAAACACACGACCAATCATCTCGCTCTCTCTTGAAAGAGCAGCCTTATGGTTCTTTGGTGATCTTATACTTCAGATATGCTTAATTGGCTATATAATTGCATTTGGTATATCTGGAGGTTGTGAACAGTGCTGTATAAGTCCAAGTCTTTTCTTTTCCAAGTAATTTTGACTTCTGTAATAGAAGATAAAAGGTTGATAACTTTAATCAGGAACTAGTTTGTTAAATTGACCCAGTAGAGAGATGTGTGAAAAGTGACAGCCATATCAAGCTCCCTATAATGTAGTTTCTTGGGAAGAACTTACTAATATAGTGGTCTCTTACAGATCCATGCTATATGGAGCACTTCTTGAGAAACCAAAATCAAGAACTATTGAGAAAAAGGGCAAAGGCAGTCAAAGTAAGCTAATTCACTGTTAATGTTCTGAAATGATACCTGCTGTTTTTTGTTAATATGAAATTGTAATATTTGCCCTTTGAAATGTTATATATTCATAGAGTTGTTACACAGAAACAGCCTGTCAAATCTAAACCCATTATTTGTAGACAAATCTAATCAGTTCCATTTCCTCACTCTATCCCCATGGCCTGTACATTTAACTCCTTCCAACTACGCTTCCAGTTTCCTTTTGGATACAATGATCATCTCAGTTTGAACCAGCTTTTGTAAACAACAAGCTCCAAGTCATGATCTCACTTGCTTTATGGTAATGTGCTTTGCCACCTGTAACTCTTGCCCAGAATCTTTAATCTATGTCATTTAATCCTAGTGCCATTGACTCATGGGAGAATGCTTTCCTTGCATGTCTTAGTGAACATGTCATAACCCTGCATGTCTCTATCAAATCTCCGCTCAAGTTCTTTTAGACAATTGGGAATTAGCTTCAAACCATGTAGCTCAAATCCTTTGTCTCTGAAACCATTCTACCCGTCTGAATGTAAAGTCCAAGGTCTAAAATGAATTGTTATGCATTTTCATGTCATGGAAGAATAGCACTAGGATAATAGCTTAAAATGAAAAAGATAGCTTAACAAAGAAGCAATTGTATAACATTCCTCATCTGACGAACTTTTGTGAAATTTAATAAATCATTGATTCTCATGTTGATTTCAAATCACTCTGTGACTTCATCTTCCTAAGTTCTAAAACCCTCTGAGATCTCTGTGTTTATTTAAATCTGGCCTAATATAAATCTATGATGTATATTGCTCCACAATTGGTGACTGTGTCTTCATCTCCCTGGATGCTAAATTTGAAATTCTCACTCTAGACTATGCCTTCTAAATATCACCATTTCATCCTTCTGCTGCTTTCATATGCTGATAGCAAAAATAAAATATCACTGTCAAATGTTTTTGGTGTAATAACTTAGATATCATCTGGACTATCTGTGAACCTCCTGTGAGGGAAATGTTTCTTGATGTTCTACCTATGAAGAAGATGGCAGTACCGGCATTTCTGTTAATCTGAGTATATACATGAACAGGTAGCAGCTGGAAAGGCACTGCATGGGCCTTTTTTATTAAACAAACATTGAGCTTGTGTAGCTGTGCAAAAAATGTACAAGCACATACTGGGAAAAAACCGTTATGCTCAAAAACAAAATGTTATAGTTAACATTGGATGAGGGAACATTTGCCAAGATTGCTCTAGGGCAGTTGAGTGTTGTCTAGTATTTTTGGGAAGCTTTGATCCTTCAGATCTTTATAGAGGCCACTGAATACATAGTGGAGGCAAGGGAACAAATTTACAAAGATTTGCTAAATGGAAGAACACATGGAAGGGAGAAAAGTGCTGAGAAAAGAGCAAAATTAGAACATGAGAGTAAACTTACAAGTGTAAAAGCTTTAATCAGTATTTAAAAAGAGAACGATTAGTAGAGATAAATGTAAATCTAATATGTCCACTACGGGAGTTTCTATACCAGAGAACATGAACGTGGCAGAGTCCTTCACAGAAGAAGACACAAGTAACTTCACAGAAATTGTAGGGAACCAAAGGTTGAATTTTGAAGAAGGATTGAAGGAAGTTTGATAGTGCTTTTTTAAAAAATAGTGCTAGAGAAATTAATGGGATTGAAACTGATAAATCACCAGGACCTGGTCATCTACATCCCAGAATACTAAAGGACATGACCATGAAATTGTGGATGACTTGCTTTTGAAACCTTTGAAAATTCTGTAGATTCTGGAACAGTCCTGGAAAATTGAAAGATGTGCAAATGTAACCTCATTATTTAATAAAGCTGGAGGATGTGGGGTTTAGGGAAAAATAAGGAATTATAGATCAGTTAACCTGACATCACTAATAGGGAAAATGTTAGAATCTACTTAAAAGGACGTGATAATGAGGCACTTAGAAAATATCAATGGGATTAGAAAAAGTCAAAAGTGATTTATGAAAGGGAAATCATGTTTGACAAGCATTCTGGACTTTTTAAGGACATAACTAGTAGAATGGATAAGAGAGAACCAGTGGATGTGGGCACGGTGGCACAGTGGTTAGCACTGTTGCTTCACAGTACCAGAGACCCAGGATTAATTCCCGCTTCAGGTAACTGTCTGTGTGGAGTTTGCAGACATTCTCCCCATGTCTGTATGGGTTTCCTCCGGGTGCTCTGGTTTCCTCCCACAGCCCAAAAACGTGCAGGTCAGGTGAATTGACCATGTTAAATTGCCTATAATGTTAGGTGAAGGGGTAAATGTAGGGCAATGGGTCTGGGTGGGTTGCTCTTTGGAGGGTTGGTGTGGTCTTGTTGGGCTGAAGGGCCTGTTTCCACACTGTAAGTAATCTAATTAAAACCTTTGAAAAAAATATTGAAAGCTCAACAAACATAAAATAAAAACAAAGCACATGTGTTTGGGAGTAATATGACCACATAGATTGAGAATTGGTTAGCAGGCAGGAAATACAAACAGAGTAAAAAGGCACTGGGGTACTAGAAAATTCAGTGCTTAAACCCCAGTTATTCACAATGAAGATCAATGATTTGGATGAGGAAATAAAATATAATACTTTAAAATTTGCTGAAGACACAAAGCTAGGTGGGGTTGTGAGTGGTGAACAGGATGTAAAGCAATTTAAACGTGATACAGACAAGTTAAATGAGTGGGCAATTTGTAGCAGGTGCTTTTTATAATGTTGCTAAGTGTGAAGTTGTCCATTTCAGTGAGAAAAACAGATTAGGGAGTGATTGAGAAATTAACAAGCAAGTTAGACAATGGAGAACCCGTGGATGTGATCTGTTTGGATTTATAGAAGGACCCTGAAAAGATGCCTCACAAGAGGCTGCTAAATAAGATAACAGGCCATGGTGTTAGGGGCGAGGGACTGGTGTGGATAGAGGATTGGCTGACTGGCAGAAGGCAGAGTGTAGGGATAAAGGGGTTTTTTTTCAGGATGGCATATGCTGAGTGGTGAGGTTCCGCGGGATCAGTGTGAAGACCTCAGATATTCACATAATACATTAACAATGTAGGGTAGCACAGTGACTCAGTAGTTCGCCTCAGTGCCAGGGACCTGTGTTCAATTCCACACTCAAGTGACTGTGTGGAGTTTGCCTTTTCTCCCCGTGTTTGCATGGGTTTCCTTGGGATGCTCTGGTTTCTTCTCACAGTCCAAAGATGCACACGTTAGGTGGATTAGCCAAGCTAAATTGTCCATAGTGTTCAGGGATGTGCAAGATAGGTGGACTAGCCATGGGGAATGCAGGATTAGAGGGATGGGGTGGGTCTGGATGGAATGCTGGTGTTGTGGAAGAATCACTCAATGTTCTATAAAAAAATTACCAGCAGACGCAGAAAATCCTTCGTGAAATTAAACTTTAATCTTGCAACATCAAAGTTGTGGGAGCCAGCAAAATGTCTTCCTGACTCCCCACAATCTCTTTGTTCTCCTGCAATTTATACAGGTATTCTTCCTGTGCTTATCTGATAGCATTAGCATACCCAATCATACTGGCTTGCTTTGCCTTTCTAAACTAATCATCATCTGCCACACTGTTTCCCTCCAGCAAGTTTAACCTATCACATTACAACTCCATCATCTTCAGCATTAGCTCATCTCAGACCAACAGGTCTCACACTGAGAAAGAATACAAGGAGGTAAACACCCAAAGCCAAATCTATCGACAGAGCCCCAAAAGCGGGCAATAACAATTTCCAGGGTCCAAACCTCAAAGTATTCTCTCTCCACACCTGGAGTCACATGCCAAAAACCCGTCCCACAATAACAGGATCAGGAAAAAAGATCCAAAGACCCCACACAATCTAAACGTGCACACAACACATGCACGTCAGGCATTTCCATTGGAACAAAGCTTCAGCACCACAGCAGACATCAGATTATTGAAGCAGAGCAGCGAACCTATAGTGGAAGAGGGGACTGTGCACAGCCTGACACACTTTAAAAAAAAGACTTAACAAGAGGAAGAGCACAGCAAAAGACTAAGACAACAACAAGCAATACAAAACCTGCAACAATCCCAAATGAAGAAAACCAAGCCCCTGATCTGCCCAAAACACCATCCAACCATCCCAAGGCCTGCTGTGTCCACCATGCCGCCTGACCAGCTGCATACAATTACTCACCCAATGCAGAGAGGGCATCAGCAGATTAATCAATAAATTGCTGCTGGTCGTTACAGATATAATTAATCCACCCAGCATTCATGCAAATTCCAATGGCAGGGATAAGTGACTCCCAGCCCGTGGCAATCTCACTCCTGGCCCATAACATATTGGAGACACTCCTTGGCTAACCAATACCAGGGACATACTCCCATTTAGGGCGGTTATGATAGGGCAGTGGCACGAGCAAGCGAGATCTGCCAGGTCCGCCTTCCTGTTACCAGACACTGGCTCCCTCAGTATTTCCTGTGTGTGGATAGACTCATGTATCATAGTTAGCTGTTGCATGCTTTACTTAAGTTCAAGTTCCAGTTGTTCCAAGCTAGGTCCCTCATATGGACCCCTCCACTTGGGCACTGGTATGGGTCTACCAGTAAGATTTCATGGAACACCAAGTTAGTCATACAGTTAGTTTGCATATGGTAGCTCAGTTAGTGCAGCGTATTAACCCAGTTAAGATTGGAGCTCGCACAAATCTTACTCCGCTTAGCTTTCAAAGTACTGTTAATCCATTCCACCGTAACCTGGGACTGGGGATGATACACACAACCAAGCCTTTGCTTAATCTGCCAAGTCTGCAGCACCAATTTAACCACATCTGGATAAAGGCAGACCCATTACCCAAACTGATATCCGATGGTAGGCCAAACCATGGAATAACTTCAGCCGTTTAAAGCGTTAGCACTGTGCCTGCCCCTGAATCTTTCAACAGGGTCACTTCTGCCCATCTACTAAACCTGTCAATGACCACCAACAGATATCCTTTTTTTTTCACTGTCCTTACCATGTCTGCACAGTTGATCACCAAATGCTTAAATGGCCCATCAGATACAGGCATATGTACTGCAGGGTTCGCTATCTCCTTTCTGACATTACTTTGAGAACAGATATCACATTGCAACAATATATAACCCACTGAACCCTACAAGTAAGGTGACCAAAAGCCATCCATTTCTATTTACCTCAGCACTTCCCCTCTAGCACAGTGATCCAACCCATGTGCCGCCAAGGTGAGAGTGGTCAACAAACGGGTAGGTGCCACCCACAAACCTTCTTCTGTGCACACAGGCCTTCCTGGTTATGCCCACCCCCGCTAAGAGCAAAGAAATTTTACAGCCCTCTGGCCTTGTAAGCCCAAGCCGATCCAAATCCACTGTCTAAACATGTCTATACCCTTGATGCTTTTGTAGACCTCAATCAGGTCCCCCACTAACCTTTTTTTTTTACTAATGAAAACAATCCTAACCTATTCTGTATAATCAGCACCTGCCATACCAGGCAACATCCTCGTAAGCCTTCTCTGCACTCTCTTCAAAGCGTTCACATCATTTTGGTAAAGTGGCGACCAGAACTGTACACAGTATTCTCAATTCAGCTGAACCAATGTCTTGTACAATTTTAACTTGGCCTGCCAGCTCTTCTACTCAATACCCCATCCAATGAAGGCAAGCATACCAAATGCCTTCTTGACCACTCTATCCACCTGAGCAGCAATCCTCAGGGTACAATGGACCTAAACTCCCAGATCTCTCTGCTCATCAACATTTCCCAAGGCTCTTCTGCTTACAGTATAGTTCACTCTAGAATTGCTGGACTTCCCGAAATGCACCACCTCACATTTGCCTGGATTGAACTCCATCTGTCGCTTCTCCATCCAACTCTCCAGTCTATCTATATCCGCCTGAATTCTTTGATAGTCCCCTATGCTTTCTACTACTTCATGTCATCTGCAAATGTGCTGATTAGACCAACAGTACCCTCTTCCAGATCATTTATGTATATCACAAACAACAGTGGCCCCTAGCAGTGATCCCTGTGGAACACCACTGGTCACCTTTCTCCATTTCGAGAAACTCCCTTCAACTACTACAGTCTCCTGTTGCTCAACCAGTTCTTTATCCACCCAGCTAGAACACCCTATACACCATGTGACTTCACTTTCTCCATTAGTTTACCATGGGGAACCTTATCAAACGTTTTATAAAGTCCATGATATATGACAACTACAGCTCTTACTTCATCTATCAACTTGGTCACTTCCTTGAGTAACTCTATTAAGCTGGTAATGCACAATCTCCCTCGAACAAAACCATGTTGCCTATCACTGATAAGTGCACTCTTTACCAAATATAAATAGATCCTATCCCTCAGTGCCTTCTCCAGCAACTTTCCCACCACTGACATTAGGCTCACTGGTCTGTAGTTACCCGGAATATCCTTACTACCCTTCTTGTACAGGGGGGACAGCGCGAGCAACCCTCCAGTCCTTTGGCACCCCACCAGTGATAATGGATGCCATAAAGATATCTGAGAGGGTTCCTTTTAGCCCAGTTGATTCTTCATTTAAGATTGGTCCTAATCTCCCGATATTCCTTCAAAGCCTGTTCTGTTCTTCGTTGCCTGGACCTTACGTGCGCTTCCCTTTTCCTCTTGGCTAGTCATGCAATTTCTCCTGTCATCCACGGTTCACGAACCTTGCCTTTAAAGGTAACTTCATCTTGAATCACAATGGTGTCGACTATGATTGGCTCCAGATCTAAACAAACCTGGAGCACAATGACAGCCAAAGCGCACACAGAAGCCAGTCCATCTGCTTCGTCTGCTGCCTGATTACCCTTAACCACCAAATCACCACCTTCCTTGTGTGACTGACACTGTATAATCATCAATGATGCTTCATCAATGCGGCTGTCAACTTGACAAGCTGCTGACAATGTAGTATGGGATTCTCATTGCTCCTCCGAAAGCCCCTTATCACGACAACGTCACTCTGTAAATGCTGCAGGTTGACAACCTCACAGTACCACCACTCCCCTAAGACTTTACGCTAAATCCCATCAAAAAATCACTGTACAATGCAGCTCAGACTAAGGTTGCTCAGCCAAAGGCAGTAAACCTTAAGCAGCTGTCCTCCATTTTCCCCAAGTTTCCCAAATATAACCATCTATGTCGCCTATCCAATATACATTGGCCCACCTGGCTTCCTGCAACTGAGAAGTCGCTCTACGTATACTAAACCCCTCATGTGTACATCCCAATTTTAATTCTAACTGCAATAAAGCATCCCTACCTAGCAAATTAAGTGGTGTCCCCTTAGAGACTAATAAAAGCAAAACGACCAGTTAACTATCCATTGGTAACCTTACTGAAACTGTAAGCCTACTCAACTGCGGTCTACCCGAGAACACTACAGTCCTAATAAATTTACCCAGCATAGGAAGGTGGGAGGCATACTGAGGTTGGAAGCAAACATATGTAGCTCCAGTATCTATATCACAGGCATCAACCGTCCTTCTACACTAACTTGTAAAACAAGATCCTGTTCAGCCTCCTGTATATAATCACAGGGTGCTGTCTCTTCCTACTCGGATTCCCTGGGCACCCTCAGCACACCCTATACGGATTCACAGGCCCATTGGGCCCGTTCAGGGATTTTGTGACAGGACAGCTGGATATCCCTTACTCATAGGTCCACTCTGGGGCCAGGAGGGCCAGGTCCGATATGGGCAATTTCTTCTAAAATGGTCTGGTAGATAACACCCCCAACACACTATTCCTGATCTTCTCTGAATCTGACTTCTCTCCATACCCCTTGGCCCTGCCATCTCCTCGTCCCTGTCCTTGGAGACCCCAGTTCCATCTAGGCAGTTAATTAAGTTTGTTTTGCCCTTGGTATGGTCATGGAAAAGCCCCTCCAAAAATGTTTATTACCGGCATGGGGTTTTCAGGCCTTTGCCAGGTGGCGTTAGGGGGTGCTCCCTGGACAGGCATATTATTCATCACAGTAGCGCCAATCAGCCCAGTTGACACTGGCAAAATTGTCTTGCTATTCCCTCGTTCTTTCTTTTTAAGTTCCTGAGCTGCAGCAGTGTCAACTTTCATTGCACCACCTCCTACTGGTCAGCCAGCTCCTTTATGTCTTTCCAGTATATTTCGACTGCAAGGACTATGTGTTCTCTGAACTCCTGATGTCAGATCCACTAACTCCTCCAACTTCACTTTAATTTGAGAAGGCTTTGTCTCAGCAACAGCAGTCCGAAACGTCGTGGTCAACAGCTGACTACCTTCCACAGCCTGTTCTGTTTCAAGCCTCCACCTTTTCAACTGACTGTCCAAATAGGCTGCTGGGGTCTCAGTGTCTCCAAATGGATCCCCTCTCAAAGCTATGGGATCAATTTTACGTGGGCAACAGTCTAAGGACCTGCCATAGCCTTTGTTTTATTCAATCAAACCCAGCACCATCAATCATCGGATTATCCACCACATTCTTCAGATGGGGTCAGTCCATTACCGCTCTTAATGTCGAGAGTCCCACCATTGTATTAGCGGTGCCTTCAAATCCTCCACAGCCAACAACTGTCTTGTGGTTTCATCTTCAAAGGCTCTAATCCTACTCCATCATGTAAGCTGGGCAACACATTTCTCAGCCTTTCCAGATCCTGGGTTCCCCAAGGAATGTATAACATCTGTCTCCCCTCTTTTATAAACAAACGTAGCACCTTCCCCTGTGGGAGCTTCTTTCCCTTATTGAAATTGCTACATTGTGATTCCTCACCAGATTCCAATTCTAACCTAACTTGTATTTCAGCATCCTCCCCGGTGTTACTGCCTCGTTACCTGTCCTGCCTCTTGTTTCTTTTTTTAAACACATTCTGTTCTGGATCAGTTGCATCCAAATCTAATTCCCCCATTTTCTCTATTGTCCCCTTATTACAAGACAATGTGTTACATTCTCCTCACCCAAATGGGGGAGAGTTGCCCCAAGCCTTCCAACCCAGGAAATACAGATGTGGACCCCTGCTGGGCCTCCTTACTGGAAGCTTCTTTATTCTGCACTAAACACATGGAGATGTTCTCATCCCAGCTTTTGTGCAGAGAAACTGCTCATCCTGCTCTCTGGCACCCCCCGATCGCAATTGGTGCCTGGAAAGTCATTCCCAAACCTTCCCTAAATTCCATTCAGCCGTAAAACTTTCCTACTCCTGTTCCCTCTTGTTTGATTTACTCTTAGGTCAGTAATTCTTAATTAACCCTTTCATATCAGTGCACATATTTCTATCATGGGTATCCTCTTTTGGCCATTTAATTAATAAATATGTAGTTCTTTTTTCATATTTTCCAGAAATTTTTGCTACTGGAAATTTCTTGCTCAGTATCTCAATTTCAGTCTCTTATCAATCTATCAGTTCCTAAACGTCCTCAATTGCAGGTAGTTAATACAAACAACTCATTCTCATTTATTCAGCCTAAAACAATGTAGGAGTGCTTCTGCAAATTGCTAACAGTTTCTTGAAACATCTCTCTCAAAAAGAACTCTTAAATTCTGACAGTGCAAAATAAAATCAAAATACCCCCGAATCTCGAGCTCCAAGGAAACAAAACACAAACATTCAACCACCAACAAACAATTATGCATACAAACCAGATCGCAATGATTAAACTATAGACTCTCTCTCTGTCTCTCTCTCTCTCTCTAGAGCTGCTCTTTCTCTCACACAGACAAAGCCTTTCTACAAACCAGAGCTTCTGTCTCTCTCTCAGAGCCTTGCCTAAACAGATCCTTTGTTGATTTCCAAAAGTACAGTCTGATTATCATACAGGCCTCTAAAACATTCAACAGTCTAGTGACACTTTAACACAATGACTGTTCTCTACTATTTTACTTTTAACCATCCACTACCAATCTGCTGGATTTCTAAACAGGTCTATTAGTGTTTTTAGTAAAACAATTTCCCCTTATTTATTCTGCCCTATCTGTTCAGGCCCTCGTTTCCCGCGAGGTGGTATCTATAGGGTCTTTTATTCACCACATGGAATTTTTACTACCACCACATGGACTTTTACTAACCACCACATGGAATTTTGTTATCACCATGTAGAATTTTTACTAACCATCGTGTGGAATTTTTACTAACCATCATATGGAATTTTTACAAATCTCTTTATTCTATATTACTCACCCCTCTGCGCAGTTTTCCTGAACAATCCTCTGTGTCTCCCCAAACTTTAATCTACCATCCATCTTTTGGTTCTTTGAATCGGAGAGATCCACCAGCAGCTTTCTTTGCACTTCTGCATTCCCAGGACCTCCCTTACTTGATAGGTTATAGTCCAAAGTACTAGCAAAATGCTTATCTTTGTTGTGGGTGGCCAACCCTTCTCTGCTTCAGGGAAGTTCTTGGTTCAGCTGAAAAGTGCCTTGAAGCTGCATCTTCTTTTCAGAGGGAATGGTCTCTTTCTGATCCCATCCTCGTCGCCAAACTTGTTGTGGAAGAATCATTCAATGCTCTATAAAAAAATTACCAGGAGACGCAGAAAATCCTTCATGAAATTAAACCTTAATCTTGCAAAATCAAAGCTGTGAGAGCCAGCAAAATGTCTTCCTGACTCCCCACAATCTCTTTGTTCTCCTGCAATTTATACAGGTATTCTTCCCGTGCTTATCTAATTGTATTAACGTACCCAAACATACTGGCTTGCTTTGCCTTTTTAAACTAATCATCGTCTGGCACACTAGTTCCCTCCATCACATTTGACCTATCATATTACAACACCATCACCTTCAGTATTAGCTCATCTCCCAGTCATTTAACTAACCTGTCACAATGCCATACCATTATCTGTTCCTGGAACCCTGTAACACGATCCTGGGCATGCATTGCAACACTAAGTTAACTACATAACTGTCAGAATAACTTCTAGACTGTTTGGAGGGTCAGTAAAGTTTCCATGGGCCAAATGGCCCACTTCCACACTGCAGGGATTCTTTGACTCTTAACAAAAATGGACAAAGGAACTGACGACATTGAAGATGACACTAAGATATATGGAGAGACAGATAGTGTTGAGGAAGTGGGGAGGTTGCAGAGGGCTTGGACGGACTCGTAGAGTGGGCAATGCATTAATGTCAAGAGGGCTAGAATACAAGAACACAGAAGTACTACAGAGGCTGTATAAGGGTCTGGTTAGACTGCATTTGGAATATTGTGAGCAGTTATGGCCCCATATTAAAGGAAGGATTTACTGGCATTGAAGGAATTCCAGAGGAGGATTATAAGAACGATTCCAGGGATGAAGGGCTTGTGATACAAGAAGTGGTTGAGGACTCTGGAGTTTAGAAGGATGAGAAAGGATTCTCATCGAAACTTACAGAAGACTGAGAGGCCTGGATAGAGTGGGGTGGAGAAGGGGTTTCCATTAGTAGCAGAGACTAGGACCTGAGGGCATAGCCTCAGAATGAAGAGATAACCCATTAGAACTGAGATGAGGAGGAATTTCTTCAGCTGGAGGGTGATTAATCTGTAGAATTCATTACCATAGAAAGCTGTCGAGGCCAAATTGTAGAATGTATTTAAGACAAAGATAGATATGTTCCTGAATATTAAGGGGATCAAGGGTTACGGAGAGAAAGCAGGAGAATAGGGTGAGAAACACATTAGCCATGGTTGAAGAAGGAAGTATATGCCAGGTATAGACAGGATAGATCGAGTGAATCCCTGGAAGAGTATAAAGGCAGTAGGAGTATACTTAGGAGGGAAGTCATGAGGGCAAAAAGGGACATGAGATAGCTTTGGCAAGTAAGGTTCAGGAGAATCCAAAGGGACACTACAAATACATTAAGGACAAAAGGGTAATTAGGGAGACAATAGGGCTCCTCAATGATCAGCAAGGAGGCCCGATTTGTGGAACTGCAGGTGTTAGGGAGATACTAAACAAGTACTTTGCATCAGTGCTTACTGTGAAGAAGAAGATGGAAGATATAGAATGTGGGGAAGTAGATGGTGACATCTTGAAAAATGTCCATATTTGACAGAGACAGTGGTGCTGGATGTCTTAAAACACACAAAGGTGGATAAATCCCCAGGACCTGATCAGGTATACCCTAGAACTTTGTGGGAAGCTAGGGAAGTGATTGCTGGGACCCTTGCTGAGATATTTGTATTAGCGATAGTCACAGGTGAGGTGCCGGAAGACTGAGGTTGTCTAACATGGTACCACTGTTTAAGAAAGGTGCTAAGGAAAAGCCAGTGAACTCTAGACTGGTGAGCATGACATCAGTAGTGGGCAAGTTTTTGGAGGGAATCCTGAGGGGCAGTATTTACATGTATTTGGAAAGGTAAGAATTGATTAGGGATAGTCAGCATGGCTTTGTGCATGGAAAATCATATCTCACTCACTTGATTGAGTTTTTTGAAGAAGTAACACAGAGGATTGATGAGGGCAGTGTGGTGGACATGATCTATATGGACTTCAGTAAGACGTTCAACAAGGTTCCTCATAGTAGACTAGTTAGCAAGGTTAGGTCTCATGGAATACAGGGAGAACTAGCCATTTGAATATAAACTGGCTCAAAGGTAGAAGGCATAGGATGGTGGTGAATGATTGCTTTTCAGATTGGAGACCTGTGACCAGTGGTGTGCCACAAGGATCGGCGCTGGGTCCTCTGCTTTTTGTCATTAATATAAACTATTTGGCTTTAAACATTGGAGGTATAGTAAGTTTGCAGATGACACCAAAATTGGAGGTGCAGTGGACAGTGAAGAGGGTTACCTCTGAGTACAATGGGATCTTGATCAGATGGGCCAATATACTGAGGAGTGGCAGATGGAGGTTAATTTAGATAAATGTGCATTTTGGAAAAGCAAATCAGAGCAGGACTTATACACTTAATGGTAACATCCTGGGGAGTGTTGCTGAAAAAAGAGACCTTGGGGTTCAGGTTCATAGCTCCTTGAAAGTGGAGTCACAAGTAGATAGGATAATGAAGAAGGTGTTTGGTATGCTTTCCTTTATTGGTCAAAGAATTGAGTATAGGAATTAGGAGATCACGTTGCAGCTGTATAGTACATTGATTAGACCACTGTTGCAATATTGTGTGCAATTCTGGTCTCCTTGCTATCAGAAAGATGGTGTGAGCTTGAAAGGGTTCAGGAATTATTTACGAGGTTATTTCCAGGGTTAGAGGGTTTGATCTGTAGGGAGAGGCTGAATAAGCTGGGGCTGTTTTCCCTGGACTGTCGGAGGCTGAGGATGACCTTATAGAGGTTTATAAAATCATGAGGGGCAGGCAAGGTCTTTTCCGTGTGGTGGGAGAGTCCAGAACTAGAGGACATTGGTTTAGAGTGAGAGGGGCAAGATATGTAAGGGAGCTAAAGGGGTAACTTTTTCATGCATGGAATGAGCTGCTAGAGGGAATGGTGGAGGCTGGTACATTAACAACATTTATAAGGCATCAGGATGATTATGTGACTAGGAAGGATTTAGAGATATCTAGGCCAAATGCTGACAAATGGAACTAGATTAATTTAGGATATCTGGTCAACATGGATGAGTTGTACCAAAGGGTCTGTTTCCATGCTCTACATCCCTATGACGCTGAGTGGTGGACCCAGACCCGATGGGCCAAATAGCATGGTTTGCTCACAAACCTTATCATTTAAATGGTGATAGATTGGGAAAAATTGATGTACAAGGAGAAAGTGAGGTCTGCAGATACTGGATATCAGAGCTGAAAATGTGTTGCTGGAAAAGCGCAGCAGGTCAGGCAGCATCCAAGGAACAGGAGATTCGACGTTTCGGGCATGAGCCCTTCTTCAGGAATGAGGACAGTGTGTCTAGCAGGCTAAGATAAAAGGTAGGGAGGAGGGACTTGGGGGAGGGGCGATGGAAATGCGATAGGTGGAAGGAGGTCAATGTGAGGGTGATAGGCCGGAGTGGGGTGGGGCGGGGAGGTCAGGAAGAAGATTGCAGGTTAGGAAGGTGGTGCTGAGTTTGAGGGATTTGACTGAGACAAAGTGGGGGGAGGGGAAATGAGGAAACTGGAGAAATTTTAGTTCATCCCTTGTGGTTTGGAGGGTTCCTAGGCGGAAGATGAGGTGCTCTTCCTCCAACTGTCGTGTTGTTATGGTCTGGCGATGGAGGAGTCCAAGTACCTGCATGCCTTTGGTGAAGTGGGAGGGGGAGTTAAAGTGTTGAGCCACGGGGTGTTGGGTTGGTTGGTCCGGGTGTCCCAGAGGTGTTCTCTGAAACGTTCCGCAATTAGGCGGCCTGTCTCCCCAATATAGAGGAGGCCACATCGGGTGCAGCGGATCTGCACCTCCACACACATCATCTCTTGCATCCGTTCACCTGCACCTCCACACACATCATCTATTGCATCCGTTCACCTGCACCTCCACACACATCATCTACTGCATCCGCTGCATCCGATGTGGCCTCCTCTATATTGGGGAGACAGGCCGCCTACTTGCGGAACGTTTCAGAGAACACCTCTGGGACACCCGGACAACCAACCCAACCACCCTGTGGCTCAATATTTTAACTCCCCCTCCCACTCCACCAAGGACATGCAGGTACTTGGACTCCTCCATCGCCAGACCATAACAACACGACGGTTGGAGGAAGAGCTCCTCATCTTCCGCCTAGGAACCCTCCAACCACAAGGGATGAACTCAGATTTCTCCAGTTTCCTCATTTCCCCTCCGCCCACCTTGTCTCAGTCAAATCCCTCGAACTCAGCACCACCTAGCTAACCTGCAATCTTCTTCCTGACCTCTCCGCCCCCACCCCACTCTGGCCTATCACCCTCACCTTGACCTCCTTCCACCTATCGCATCTCCATCGCCCCTCCCCCAAGTCCCTCCTCCCTACCTTCTATCGTAGCCTGCCGGACACACTTTCCTCATTCCTGAAGAAGGGCTCATGCCCGAAACATCGAATCTCCTGTTCCTTGGATGCTGCCTGACCTGCTGCACATTTTCAGCAAAAATTGATGTACAAACAAACATGTCCCTGTACAGTAGTTACTGAAACCAAGCATGCAGATGCAGAAAGCCGTTAGGGAGGCAAATTACATATTGGCCTTAGTTGCAAAAAGTATTGAGCACAAGACTAAGAATGTCTTACTGCAGTTGTGCGTTGCCTCGGTGAGACCACATGTGGCATGTTTTGTGAAGTTTTGGTCTCCTTATGTAAGAAAGAATATGTTTGCTGCAGAAGTACTGTACGAGAAGAGAAAAATAAATCAATCTGGCCGATATACATTGGAATTGAGCGAAATGAGAGGAAATGTCATTGAAATGAGTGAAAGTTTGACAAAGGTAGACAGACTGAATGCAGGGATGATGTTTCTTGTCAGAAAGATATAGTGTGGATTTCAATGTATAATCAGACTGAAAAAATCAAATGGGCAAGAGTAGTCTTGAAGAAAGGTTCAAAGATTTTCAGAACAGTGCTTCTGGAGCTAACCAAAGAGCAGACTATTACTAGACCTGGTATTGTGCAATGAGATGGGATTAATTAATAACCTGATAGTGACATTGCCCCTAGATTGCTGCGATTATAATATGATTGAAATTTACATTCAGGCTGAGGGTGAGGAGTAAGTATCCAAGACTAGCATTTTTAACCACTTACTCTAATTAATTAGGCATAAAAATAGATATAGCTAAAATGAACTTTCACAGTTGATTAGAGAATAGGTCAATAGAAATGCAGTTGCAAACATCTATAGGAATATTTGAGAATACACAGCGTGGATACATGTAAGCAGGATTAGGCAATTCCGCTCCTCAAGCCTGCTGCACCATTTGATGCAATTATGGCTGATCTCATCTCGGCCTTAACTCCAGCTTCCTGCCTGCTCTCCATAACCCTTCAGTCCATTACCAATTAAAAATCTGTCTACCTCTTCCTTACCTCACAAAGAAGGACCGATAAACTATGGTATGTGGACACTTAAAGATTGTAGCAAACTTTAAGAAAACGCATTGAATTGCACAATTGGGTGGCAAGTCACAACATTGGACAGAATATAAAAAGAGGCAAAGGATGACTGAACAATAAGGAGGGAAAAATTAAAAGTATGAGAGCAAGCTGGCTAACCCATCCCAGAAATGGCTATAAATCAGGAAATAAGAGGGTAGGTGGAATTTGAGAAAATTATAATCACCAGGAAATGGGACTGAGCAAATTTGTTGGAGCTGCAGTCGGACATTCCTGGGGTCCTGATGGACTTTATCTCAAGGTCTTAAAAGAACTGGCTCATGGGCTATTTGATGTCTTGATTCAATTTTTGCAAAATTTCCTAAATTTGGGAAGGTGATCTATTAATTGGAAGGTAGTGACTGTAACTCTTTCATTCAAAAATTGAGAGAGACATAATGCAACAAACTATAGGTCAGTTAGTTTAACGTATGTTTTACAAAAACGATTAGAAGCTGTTGTTAAAGAAGGAGGGCACCTGAAAAATTTTGAGATGATTAGGCAGAACCACATGGTTTTGTCAAAGGGAACTTACATTTAACCAATTTATTGGAGTTCTTTGAAGTAGCTTATTGTAAATAGAAACCAATGGATGGACTGCACTTGGGTTTCCAGAAGACATTTGGCACATTAATAAATTGATGCATCAAAAATTATTGCAGAAAATAAAATCCATAATGTAAAGGGTAACACAGTGGCATTGATAGGACATTGGCTACCTAATAGGAGTGGACATAGATACCATTTTTTTGGTTGGCACGATGTAATGAGTGATATTCCACCAGCATTGGTGCTGGGGCCTCAACATTTAACCTAATATGTAAATAATTTGGATGAAGGAATTGAAGGTACGGCTGGTAAATTTGGTTATAACACAGATAATTGGCAGTTGAGTTATTGAGAGGACATAAGGAGATGACAAAGGGATTGTGTACAAAGATCTGGCAAATGGAATATGATATGCAAAAATATGAAATTGTCTATTTTGGCAAGAAAAATGAAAAAGAAGGATATTATTTTAAATAGCGAAAGATTGCAGAGCTGAGAGCAAAAACATGAGGCTGAGAGCAGAAGGATCTGAGTCTTAGTACATAAATGGAAAAAGGCTTGTGTAGAAGTACAGTAAGAATTTTTTTAAAAAGCCAATAGAATGTTATTATTTATTGTGAGGGATATTGAATACAAAGGGAGAGCAAATATGTGTCAGTTATTCAAGGAACTGATGAGACCACATCTGGGGTACTGTGTACAGTGTTGGTCTCCTAATTTAAGGCAGGATATAAATGTATTGCAAACTGTTCAGAGAAGATTTGACAGACTAATGGAATAGTGGATTGCGTAATGAGGAAAGATTGGATCGGATAGGTTTGTATCCCCTGAGTTTGTAAGTGTAAAAAGTGACTTGATTGAAACATATAAAATCTTGAACGGGTTTGATGAAAGGATGCTTCATCTTATGGAACAACCTAGACTAGGGTGTCGCCATTTTAAAAAAAAGAGATTGTTCATTTAAAACAAAAATGAGAAGATGTTTCTCTCAGAGAGTTGAGAGTCTTTGGAACTCTTCCTCAAAAGGAAGTGGATGCAGTGTTTGAATATTATTAACAAAGATAGTTAGATTCTTGTTAATCTAGTGAATGTGCAAGATTCTTGGGAAAGGCAGGAATGTGGAGCTGAGGTTCAGTCACAGTCTCATCAAATGCGGGAGGAAGTTCGAGGGTCCAAGTGGCCTATTCTTGCTCTAATGTGTTTGTATTTTTTTTTATTCTTTACAAGGTTTTATTGCAAAAATCTAGACGGGATTTGAAATTAAAATAAAATGAAAGGGCTAGATTATCATATTTAGTTTTTCTTTAAAATTTATTGGATAAATAATTACCTTGGTATAATGCTGATTGAGTTTTTGTTTTGTCACCAATAGTTTAGCATAACTTTGCTTATCTTGTCTTTGAATATTGTTAAGTTTAACTGAACTAATGTTTATTTCATTGATTCAGATCCAAGTCCAACACAAGCTAAAATTGTTCGTACTTCTGTAAATCATGAATTATTTTCAAACATATTGGCCAGAATCGCCAGTTATAAGCAGAAGCTTGCACAGTACTTTGTAAAACTCGAATACCAGCGTAATTACAAGATGCAAAGGCAGGACGGATTTCAACATTTTGAAAAAAACATGAATCTAGATGTTGTGAGTTAATTTGGTTTGCCAGTTATTATATTTTATACACTTTGTCACTAAGACAGATGTTAATATTTCTATAGAAGCAACTGTTTATTTGCTTTATGTATTATGTTTTTTCTGTTGCAAATCTACCATATTATGTTATGATACTGCATAACACAGATATCATGATTTTATTTAATAAATATTTGTATGCAAATCTTTCTTAACACTAACATTGCACTTTGACATTTTGCGAGCAACTTGCAGTGTCATTTTAGAACAATAAATAACCTATACTTATGTCCCAGGTCTAATATGTTATTGCAAATTGGAAAACAAATCTTCATTTTAGGCAAAAGAATCATATCTGTCTCACCAGAAACCATCTTCAGGTCCTTTTGGATGACTATGGTTTGCAGACCTCAGCAAACCATTATAGGATACATGCTCTGAGACTTCTAATATAGTGACCCTTAATGTTACAAAACAACTATTTAGTCCCCTCAGACCAGGTTATTCTCTCTACTATTTCTTAAAGAAACATATATTTCAGTATAGCCCTTCTCAAATGATGTTTTGCTATTTTCAGAAGATTATTTTTCATGGGTGAAAGGGGTACTCTTTGTCATTCACAATTTAGTTGAACATCTTTTTTGTACAGATCAAGTACTGCATTTTTCCAGGATTAATTATCTTCTAATAAATTTGGCAATGGTGAAGAGGAGCTTTTTCATGTAGTTACAGACAATCTGGTCATGTTCCAAGTGGTATCCCTTTCTGTTAAGATATTTGAGGGAGGGAATTATTTTACCCTGCACTTGTAGGAACTTGAATCCATATGGCCTGCTGACTGTGTTTTCATGCAAACTGAATGAATCTTGAAGTAATTAGCACAACTGTCCAAAAATAGAATGGAGACCATTCAGCTATAGCATCTCTGCTTGTCCCCCAGCTTTGCTTAGAACCTTCAAATTAGTCTTATTCAAGTACATGTCCATTGCCTGGTTCTACTGCAATTTCAATTGCTTCTCAAGTTCACTCTGATTTATTTGCTAATTATTTTAAAACTATAATTTCTGGTTGCTAGAGGAAATAGCTTAACCCAACTTGCTCTATTAAGTGACTCCACATAGTTTTGAATTATATCACTTCTTGATTTCCTCAGCTACAAGGAGAACCACCTCAGCCTCTCCCACCTATCCAAATAACAGAAATTCCATCTTCCTAATATTGTCCCAGTAAGCCTTTCCACATGCTCGTCAAGACGTTAACGTCATAAGTATGTAAGTTAGCTCGCTGCGCTGGAAGGTTTGTTTTCTGACATTTCATCACCATACTAGGTAACATCATCACTAAGAGTGTCCGGTGAAGTGCTGATGGTATGTTCCACCTCTCTACTTATAGGTCTTGGTTTCTTAAGGTTGATGATGTAATTTCTGGTTCTTTTGACAACACACGCATCCTAGGACAGGTGAAACAAAGACATTCACAAGAATTCTTAGAGGCATAGCATTCAAACCAGAACTCCATCAGTAAACACATCAATTTCGATCCTACCTACCTACCCTTGAAAAAAAACGGAAACGACATCACCCACCATCTTCTACAAATCTTCTCAAAAATTACTAACTTTAATGTCATGCCTAAGATGTGGTGCCCTGATTTTTACACAATACAGCAGCTAAAGCATAATTAGTGATCACTACATTCACAACTACTCTTTGCCCCATATCATATCACTAATTTCATACCCAAGGTACCATTGTCCCTTTAATATCAGTCATTCTATTTCTCCAATAAGTCTGTTTTGTATACATTTTCAAACGTCTTTTGAAATGTCATATACAAAAAATGTACTGCACTCTCTTCATCAACTTCCACAGTAATTTCATGAAATAATTAATTCAGATTAATCAGATGGATTTGCCTGTCCGAAATCCATGTTGGTTATGTCTTATTTACTCACAATTCTCCAAACGAGAATTTGTTTTGTCCTTGAACGTGTCTCAGACAATAAACATCTCCAACAAGAGGGAATCTAGCAAGCTTTTTATTTGTGCATAGGTGATGGCCATCACTGACTAGACCAGCCCTTAATTCCTATCCCAAATTGCCTTTAAGAAGCTGTTGATGATCTGCCTTCTTGAACTGATAGTTTATGCGTTGTAGATGCTACCAGAATGCTGATAGGAAGTTCGAGGACATTGATCCAGGAACGGTGAAGGAATGACAGTTTGGTCCCAGGTCAGGATGGTGTGTGGCTGGGAGGGGAATATTATTTAATGTTAATATCCTCCTGCATCTACTGTCCTTGTCCTTCTGCGTGGTAGAGGCTGTGGGTTTGGATGTTCTGTTTAAGGAGCAGATGCTATGGTAACATGGTGAAGGCAGTGAAAGTCAAAGGTGTTGAATGTGATGCTATTGAAGTTGATGGCTTTTTCCTGAAAGGTGTCAAGCATCTTAAGTATTCCGAGTGTTAAGGTCTGCATCCATCCAGGCAAATAAAGAATATTCCATCATATTTTTTACTTATACTGTGTACATGGTGAACATGCACCTGGGATAGAGTGAGTGAGTTACTTGCCTGAGAATTCCTTCATCTCTGACACACTCATGTATCTATGTGACTTGTCTAGTTCAGTTCCTGGTCAGTGGCAACCCCAGGAAATTGATAATGAGGGATGGTATTCTGTTGAAGGGGGAGATAGTTTTTTTTTCTTGTTAGAGACAGTCAATGCCTGAATGAGTATGTGGCACAAATGTTACGTGCCCCTATCAGTACAAGTCTGGATATTGTTTTGGTTTTGCTGCATATGGACATATGCTTCATTTCTCCAGAGTCAAAACTGATACTGAACATTGTTCAAACATCAACAAACATTCTCAATTTTGATCTCATGATGGAAGGATAGTCATTGATAAAGCAAATGAAGCTAGTTGGTCCTAGGACACTACCCTAAGGACATCCTGCTGTGATGCCCCAGGATTGAGATAATTGGCCTCCAAGAACCACAACTATCTTCATCTATACTGGAGATAATTCTAACCAAGGGACAGCTTTCCCTTGATTCCCATTGACCCCACTTTTGCTACAGCTCCTTGATGCTACATTTTGCCAAATGCTGCTTTGATATCAAAGGCATGTACTCTCGCCTCATTCTCTCCTCGATGCTCAACAACGTTTCCCATCACTAGTCAAAGTTGAGCACCATTCAGAATCATGGAACCCATGCAGAAGTTTGAACATTCAGTCTCACCACACTAACACACAGTGATAGCAAAATGTACATCTGCAAGATGTAACCTGTTCCTCAGCAGGTCGATCAGACTTGGACTGTTAAGGGACCTGTAACATTAGCATCACACCAGCGATCAGGCATTGATTAGCCTTAAATATGACTTTCCAAACAGACAACCTCAATAACTTTGAAGAATAAGGCCCACAGGTACATGAGAACATCATCACCAACATGTTTCCCTCCAAGTACATATAATGCTGGCTTGGAACTATATTGTGATTCCTTCACTAAACATACTTATTTGATGTGAACTGCAGTTGTCCATAGGCGCAGTTCACACAATCAAACCTAACACTAAGGAAGATAGTAGTGGTTCCTAATGGTCAGTCATCTCAACTCCAGGACACCCCTGTAGGGGTTCCTCAGGGAAATGTTCAACTACCTTCAACTATTTCATCAATAACCTTGCTTCCATCATAAGGTCAGAAGTGGGGAATGTTCCCTGATGATTGCGCAATGTTTAGCACAATTTGTGACTCCTCAGATATTGTACCAGTCCATTGTCCAAATGCAGCAAGACCTTGACAATATTCAGGCTTTGCCGACAAGTAACAATTAACTTTCATATTACACAAGTACCAGGTGCCTCTGACAATCGCCCTTTGACATTCAATGATATTACTATCACTGAACACCCCACTATTAACATCCTGGGATTACTATAGATCAAAAACAGAACTGGAGTTGTATAGATATTGTGGCTACAAGACCAGTGCAGAAGCTAAGAATTGTGCAGTAATCAACTCATCTCCTGATTCCCTAAAGTCTGCCCACATTTACAACGCTTCCATCATAAGGTGCGAGGGTGTACTCTCTAACTTGCCTGGATGAGTACCGTTCCAGCAAACTCAAGGAAGCTTGACACCATCCAGGACAAAGCAGCCTCCTTGAATGGAACCACATCTGTAAACATTTACTTCTGATGAAACACAGTGCAGCAGTATGTACCATCTACAAAATGTACTACAGAACTTCACCAAGGCTTCTGAGATAGTACCTTTGACCAGTGCCATCAAGTAAGACAAATGAAAGAGATACATGCTATATCACCACCTTCAAGCTCCCTTCTAAATCACTCACCAACCTGACTTGGAAATGTTTTTCTGTTCCTTTGCTGTTGCTGGGTCAAAATTCTGGAACTCCCTCCCTCCCTAACAGTATTGTGGGTCTACCTATACCAAATGGGCTGTCGTTGTTCAAGAAGGCAGCTCACCACCATCTTCTAAAGAGTAACTAGAATTAGGCAATAAATGTTGTCCTTGGTAGCGAAGTCCACATCTCTATGATGGTTGTGCAAGAATGCCTGTCTTGGCAACAAACTTGCATCCAATGAATGAAAAGAAACAAAAAAAAGTACTTAATCCATCTTAAAAGCTTCTTTAGACTGTAGTTTCTAAAATAAACCTTTTTGTACTCCACCCAACTGAGGTGGAGTCAAAAAACAAATCATCATTTACAACGTTCAAGAAAATAAGCATCACTAAATATTCAACACAATTATTGGTTTACAGTTTTCACAGAAAATGAAGAGTCATGAAATTCAATCCCAGAAAGCTGTGAAAGTTCTAGAACACCAGACAATAAAACAGAATTAGTCACTCTAAGTCTATTGCGAAGTGGTTTATCATATTAGTAATAAATGTGTATAATATATTAAAATTAGGAGTTTAATTTATTTTTTTCATGTTCAAATTAAAAGAAAGGCAAAAGTATTCAAGGATTTGAACTCAGCCTCGATGCAGATTTCTCCAGTATTATTGAAACTATGGAGGATTACCTGAATCCCGTTCTGTCACAGTTTGACCTTACATTTTCTCCGTAAGTACTCACAATGCATTCCTCATAACAGCCATAAAAAAATCTGACTTGTTTTGGTGAGCCTTTGAATTTCTGTTTGGTGAGGGAAACAAAAACACCTGAGAGTCCCTAACTTAAATGTCTATAAGATTAGCAAGTATAGCTGCTGGAGTGTGCCTTCTAGCAAACTTTGACTGAGGAGTAGCTTTCTGAATTTCCTAATCTGTATAGGTATCCATGCCACCAGCAGCTAGTCTTAGGCAGCCTGGTGTAGGAAGGAAACAAAATGTATCATTGCTATCTGCTTTGTTTTGTGTCTCCCCCTCCACAAAAATCTTTCCAACCCAAAAACACGTCCATAAGGCTCAACGGATTCGAAATATAAAGACTTGCAACATCTCGAGATTTGCTGGAGCTTAAGCCATCATGCAACTGTATTTGCTGGTGGCCAATGTAGCTGCTGTCACTCTTCCCAGGGTGGCGAAATGAATATTTTCAGCTGGGTTGGGAGGTTCTTCCTCCTGCCATTGACCTCTGTTACGTGATCTTGTGACATTGGTGGTTGGTCTACCCCTAAATGAAACCCCTCACAAATTGACAGCAAAGGATACAACAAGCACAGACCATGGCTTAATTTCTAGCATGTCTGACAACCTACGAGGCTACGGAATTTCAAGTGTAAAATATTTTATTGGGATGAAAGGAGAATTGATTTCTATGACAGGCCTAGACTTTGTTATATATTAAACCAAAGTGTTTCACCAGTTTTTCAATTGATGAATTTCAATGTGGCCACATGATACTCACAGCAAAATCTTCCCGGCTCTATGACAGCTGTTTGGAGGCACAGCCAGGAACAAATGTGAAAAGTTTATGTCAGGTCAGCTCCTTGTGATGTCCCTGCCTCCAAAAACTTGCCAATGGAGGGACAAAGATGTTAATAGCTATGAGTCTGGCATTTGGGATATCGAGTTAAGTCAATTAGATAAAAGCAACATACTGTGGATCCTGAAAATCTGAAACCATCACAGAAAATGCTGGAGAAACTCAGCAAGTCTCACAGAATCTACGAATGAGAAAAAACAGTTAATATTTTGAGTCTGGCATGACTTCTTCAGACAGTTCAATGGGGTCAATTAGATGTCAATTAAGCAGCATGTAGAAAGGCTATGAGGCCTTGCACCAGGCCCAGTGCTGTGGTAAGACATTATAGTGTTAGTGTATGTTGCTTAATAGCCATCTAATTACACTAACTGGATACCCTGATTGCCAGGCTGATAGCCACTAACTTGTTTATCCCACCTCTAGCAAAACAGTTCTGAAGCAAGAACACTACAGGTAGCAGAATTGACATGAAATATTAATATTTGTTCCCGGCTCTGCCTCAAAGCAGCTCTTCTTTTCTTCTTTCTCTATCTGTGTCTTTCATTCTCTCTTTTCTCTGATCCTGTCAATCTGCGTTTTGTTATAAATAAGACAGGAGTTTTGCTTATAGCTGACCAAAAGGCTAGGTCCCCAACCCCATCCTCTAGTTTGATTAAACACATTACCACCGCGATACCCGACGTGGGGGGTCAGCATTAAATTCCATTCACCTAGCAATATCTAGCAGAAAACCCGAAAACAAGTAGTCACTCAAAGTTCATTCAGGGAAGAAATTGTTCCAGTTTTTTTTTAAATCTATAACCACAATGAAACCACAATGTGGATAATCTGAGTGCACTCTTAATATCTCAAATGCTCTGTGTTGCGAAGACATCCACAATTATAGTATGGTTTGTGTGAAATCCAGGGCAAAATGATGACTGAGCAACAAATGGTCAAATAAATAGCTTAATAAAACTGCTCTAAAACCAATAAATATCAGTTATATTTCTAAGATGTATGGGAGATGAATACCTTTTTATCTTGCATCTTTTTAGTCAACCGTCTTCCCCAGTAGCACCCTCGGATTCAGCGAAATCAAAATCCAAAAAGAAAGATGAAAAATCAGTGGGTGAAAAGTCAACTCCAGGTATGTGACAGTTATCTAGGAAAGGATTTCATGGACAAGCTTTAAAGAGATTAATCTTGGATTATGTTGATTTATAGCTCCACCATTATTTGGTTTTTCTAACATCAGTGTGCCCTTTATGTATTTCTAGAATCTCTTTGGATTCTCCTTAACTCTATTTGCCTAAGCTATCTCAAGTCCCTTTTTACACTCCTACTGCTCAAAGTTTGTGAGAAGATTTGTAGCTCAGGTGCTCGTTGTTGTGGTTCTGTTCGCCGAGCTGGGAATTTGTGTTGCAGATGTTGCATCCCCTGTCTAGGTGACATCCTCAGTGCTTGGGAGCCTCCTGTGGTGCGCTTCTGTGATCTTTCCTCCGGTATTTGTAGTGGTTTGAATCTGTCGCTTCCGGTTGTCAGTTCCAGCTGTCCGTTGCAGTGGTCGGTATGTTGGGTCCAGGTCGATGTGCCTATTGATTGAATCTGTGGATGAGTGCCATGCCTTTAGGAATTCCCTGAACCGAGAACAGCCAGAGGAAAGATCACAGAAGCGCTTCACAGGAGGCTTCCAAGCTCTGAGGATGTCACCTAGACAGGGGACGAAACTTCTGCAACACAAATTCCTAGCTCCGCGAACAGAACCACAACAACTCCTACTGCCCTTGTACTCTTCTACGGATTCTCTCGATCCCAGCTGTCTATACTTGATACATCCATCCTTCTTTATCTTGACCAGAGCATCAATTTCTTTAACCATCCAGCATTCTCTATACCCATCAGCCTTGCCCTTCACATTAATAGGAACATACTGTCTCTGAGCACTCATTATATCATTTCTGAAGATCTCCCTCTTCCCTACTGTCCCCTTATCTCTGAATAGCCTCTCCCAATCAACTTTTGAAAGATCCTGTCTATATTGTCAAAATTGACCTTAACCCATTTTAGAACTTCAACTTTTAGGTCAGTTTACTCTTTTCCATAACTGTTTTAAAACTGATAGAATTATAATGACTTGGCCCAAAGTGCTCCCCCATTGATGTCACAGTCACTTGCCCTGCCTTATTTCCCAAGACAAGGTCAAGTTTTGCTCCTTCCCTGGTTGGTACATCCACATATTGAATGATAAAATTTTCTTGTCCACATTTTAACATATTCCCCCCCATCCAAGCCCTTAACACTATGACAGTCCCTATTAATGTTTGGCCATTAATTATGAATATCAGACTTTCCTGGAGTCCTTTAAAGATGGGTTGTATTGTATGCAGATAGAGCTGTATATCTTGTTTGAATCCCAAAGTCACCCAGACAATGCAAACAGCTCTCGCAGATTTCTTAGAACTTTGAACAAGTCAACAACAGGAATATAACTAGAGAGAGCAAAAGAAACAGCTTCCCACTACAGCAGCTTCGAAAGCAAAGGTTGCTTCCTGTCCAAAATGCCAGTCAGTATTTGTTTTTTCTTTCTTTCTATCTATCTATCGATCGATCAATCTATCGATCTATGGTTGGCTAGCCAGCACCAGTACTCCCTTGATTCTCCACTTCAACTTCCAAACAGCTGCCAGTTCCTGAGCGTAACAGTATCCGGTGGTCTATCTCCAACACCAGTGTTCTTAGAGCAGTAAATAATCTGCATTATTTTTTCGGGCCAGTACCCAACATCAACAAATAAACCAAAGAGCTGTGGATGCTGGAAATCACAGAGAAAAATGGAAATTGTTGAAGAAACACAAGAGGTCTAGCAACATCTGTGGAGAGAAAGCAAAGTTAATATTTTGGGAACTGTTCTTCAGAAGAGTCAGTGGACCTGAAACATTTACTTCGCTTTCTCTCCACAGATGCTGCCAGACTTGCTGAGTTTTTCCACCAATTTCTGTTTTTGTTTTTATGACCAAGTATCAGTCTTTTGTTCTCTTTTGTTAAAACAAGCTGCCGCTCAAAGTTAAATTCTCAGCACTGACTCTCAGTTCCGAACCAAAAGTGAGAAAAATAGAAAAAGTGATGGCCTCAGCTTTACAAATATTGAATTTTTTAAAACAATCATTATGCAGCTAACTTAGTTTTACTTTATCATTTTTGTTGCAGGCCATTCTCAAGAGTTAGGGGAATTTATAATCATCTTGGCTGACAAACTATTGTTGGAACTGCCTTTGGAGGTTTTGAGTGTTTTGCAGGAGGATACAATCGCCTCAGTATCAAGAGATTTTTCATTACAGTTGCTATACAATCGCCTACACAAAGATGCATCAGGTAAAATATGAAATAATAGGTTTATCAATTGAAGTTGTTCAGTTCACAGAAAAATCACCTAACATTTATAAGATAGAAAAATCTTCCAAAAAGCAGGTGTGTGAAGGGAATAAAGGTAAAGTTGCTATAGTCTTAACAGACCATCGGGCTGTTCTCATATTAGAGAGAGGTGGCTGGTGGTGGTTTACTCTGAGGGCCACCATACTGCAGGTGAGAGGAGAGGTTAAGAAGGCGAGCCCTTCATGGTAATATCAGTTGGTGTGAAATTTGAACCCAAGGGCTGAAGGGCCTGTATTGTGCTTTACTGTTCTATATTTTATGTTCTACAATTTTGTTGCCATAAAAGCCCAGATTTTAAAAATTGGCAATGAACCTGGCCCCTTTTGATTTTTCTTTCACACACATTTCTATCTAAAAGGGAGTTGCTGAGAGGTGGACTGGGAAGAACTAACCTGCAATCTTCTTCCTGACCTCTCCGCCCCCACCCCACTCCGGCCTATCACCCTCACCTTGACCTCCTTCCACCTATCGCATCTCCATCGCCCCTCCCCCAAGTCCCTCCTCCCTACCTTTTATCTTAGCCTGCTGGACACACTTTCCTCATTCCTGAAGAAGGGCTTATGCCCGAAACGTCGAATCTCCTGTTCCTTGGATGCTGCCTGACCTGCTGCGCTTTTCCAGCAACACATTTTCAGCTGGGACGATTAATAGAGGAGCTGAAGGCAATGAATTGAAAAGAGAGACAGCATGATAAATTGAAATAGAGATTGAAATGAGGAGTCATTCTCTACTCCTTACTCCCACTGCCTGTTGATGTCAAGTCTAGAGGACACCCTTTCTTGTCTCATTCTATCAAAACTTCCAAAAATCTTAGAACCTGCTTTCTTCCCCACATTGTGCATTTCCCACCATTTCCCCCAAACCAAGCTGGAATTAATTTTTGCATGACTGCTAGCACCTGCTCCAGCTGCAGTACACTTCCCTCCAAGAGATGCAGGTTAGCTTTAATCAACACAAAGTCTAAGAATTACTCTGATGTTGCAGTTTTGGATCATTTCTGATGACGCCTGCAGTCAACAGACAAGGTAGATAGCAACAGCTGCACACAGTAGTCATTTCCAGTTAGCAGGCAACACAAAGATGGCATGCTGCTTGCTTTTCAGTCTACAATGCACGATTTACTCAAACTTAGTAATCCTTGCACCAGCTTTTGGAACTCTTCAATTTAACCCATCAACATAGCGAAAGAATAACCTTATTTTAGTGAAGGAAGTAGAAATCTTGTGCTGTTTCCATTGGCACTGGTTTTCTTAAAAGGACAGTTTCATAGATTCACATGGGCTGTTCATGAGAGTGAAATTTTTTAAAGACTAAGGAAGTGCAGGTATTGATTCTGCTCACAAATATTTATTAGCGTAAACCATTAGATAGGGGGTGCACTGTTTTATATGTGTCTGAATCTCTGAGAGACTTCCTAATTTTTAAATGTTGATGCCTTTCCTTTCTGAATAGACACTGTACACAAGGACACAAGAAGTGCGAAAGCAAAAGGAGATCACAAGAAAGCCATTAAAATGGTAACCTCTACAAATATCTTAATCGTTGACAATTACAAACATGTCACTTTTTTTCTGTGAATATTATGTAACTCATAGTTTGCTCAATTGTTTCAGAAGAAAACATCTTTTTTATTGTTAAGGTGCCATGTGACAGACATAACTGAAATTGTTAAAGGTAGAACCTCATCACTGCCATCCCCATGAAATGCATTTAACACAAATGCTATTCATAACCCATTTATGGTGATCAAAGATCACTTCAAAATGACTTCAGATTTGACAATCAAATTTAATCAGTGCCTGCATAACTTTTTTAAATGCACCTATGAAAGTGTTAAATTCTGTTCTAAGATGCACATTTCATTGAAAACTAAGCCTGTCTTCAACCTTTTGTTTTCTTAAATAACTATATCATCTAATATCTGTCAGAATGGGTGGAGTATCCCCCTCTGTGAGGTAGCATGAGCAATGATGAGAATAACAGCGAAATATGGAGAAAATGAAAATATCAGAATCTTGACATCAAAAAAGATTGTTGTAATAATCCCCTCAAGCCTTAAATGACAAGTTCAGAACCTCATCATTGAAAAGCAAGTACCTCATTTCCATGAGTCTGCATATCTTTCGATGCCCAATCTGCCTTACTTTCAAATAGCTCCCAGTCCTTCTCTCCTTCCCCAAGAATCCCAGCTGTGGAAATTCCTGACATTTTAATCAAAGCTGCAAACTGTAGCTGTAGCTTGCCAAATGCTTGTCCTAACTATCATCCAACGATTTCTTCACCCATGTCCTTTCATGCTCAGCATCCTCATCAATTCTTCACGAGCGCAGGTCAGTACCAGCAAACCATCAGCCTCACTACTTTGCCATGTCTGCTGTCAAACCAATTCATCCACCAGTCAGCCCTTCGGAACGTTGATTTGGAGCTCGGAGACATCTATGACTTACATGCTTTTGTCAGATGGTTTGTGAGCAAGAGCATACAAACATCCCATACATCTGCACAGGATATATCTCTGGCTCTTAGCTTGCTTTTTCCCATTCACTGATTTGAAGGGTGTCAACCTCTGTATACAGCTTATGGCTTTCCAAACGCACACTTACTGACTTCGACACTGACTTATGGTCAGCAGCCTCTGTGAGGCTCATATTGTTTCCATGTAGCACAACCTGTTGTGACGAGTTTCTGTTACATCAACATCAGACATATAGCAGCAAACATATTGCATATGCATCAAATGGCCATGTATGTAAATTAAAGGGGAGCAACGATTAAAGGGGTGAAGAGTAACAGTGCCACAATCAATCTAGGGCTTGTCTGGAGGCCAGTTATTTGGTCTCCTTAAGTCAGAGGATCACTCCAAGGATTGGACCATAGTTAGTCTTGCAGGTCAAGTGTAAGCAAACTGGGGATCACAGATGGGTCTGTCGTGATGCTGTGGCAACATTGTATTGGTCAGTTGGTGCTGTCCTGTCAAATCAGTCCAGGGGCTGGATAGGAGCTGTGGAATAGAAATTCAAACAGGTCATGGTAACTCCATGCAGCGGGAATGGGGCCCTTAATGGCACATGAATATCCTAAGTCATGGGCATTAGGGATAAAATGGTTACTTTAATAGTGATATAATTCACTGAATGGAAATGGAGAGGCACTGAAATGTCATAGGGCTACAGGGATAGCAAAACAAAACAGAACAAGAAGAAGGGAAATTCATGCCTCCCAGGTAGAGCCTGTAAGTCACTGGCAATGAAACAAAATTATACCCTGGCCATATCCAATTGAAATTCATCTGCAGAATAACTTTGCAGCGTGGATGTGACTGCATGCAAACAGGACAGAGTAACTTTAGTCTTCCTCTCTTTGAAAGCAGCATAAAATGTTTGGAATTTGTAGTTCTGCTAAGGGCAACTGTAGGAATTATGCTCCCACTGAATCAGTAAAACCACACAGCTGTCTTCAATTTGCTCTTCATCAGCAGGTCATTCACTGTCAAAGAACATTAATGAAGAATTATTGCAATCTCAACCGTGATATTGTGCTCATTAATTGTCTCCTTGTCATGTCAGCTAAGCAACATCTGAAGTCTCCATTTCACAAACGTGTTCCATAGCTAACACTGGAAGACCGTGCTTCACAGCAGTCACATTGTGTTTACCAGGTTGATACCTGGACTGAACGGGTTGTCATATGGGGAAGGATTGGATAGGTTAGACTTGTTTCATTGGAGTTCAGAAGACTAAGGGGTAATTTGATAGAAATTTCTAAGATCCTGAATGTCTTAATAATGTGAGTGTGGAAAGGATATTTACTCTAAAGAGTGACCCCCGAAATGTTTTAAAGTTGGGATCACCCTTTAGAATAAAGTTGAGGGGATATTTTCTCTGAAGGTCCTGTGACTTTGGACTGCTCAGCTTCAAAAGGCAATGGAGATGCAGTCATTGAATATTTTAAAGATGAACGTAGATACATTTTGATTTGTTTCTCTAACAGCAAAGTAGGAAATCAGAATTTAGAACACAAACACCATCTCCTGTCCCACCCAGTTCCATGACCCCTGCAAGCTGGGCATGAACTTACCTTTCCTCTGGGCCATGTCATAGAATCCCTGCAATGTGGAAGCAGGCCATTCAGCCCATTAAGTCCACATCAAAGAGCATCTGTCCCAGACCACCCCACTCCTCCCCCCCTCTATCCTTGTAACCTTGCATTTCCCACCTAAATTGCACATCTTTAGACTGTGGGAGGAAACCAGAGCCACCCAGAGGAAACCCATGCAGAGATGGGGTGAATATGTAAACTCCATGCAGATAGTCACCCGAGGGTGGAATCAAACCTAGATATCTGACGCTGTGAGGCAGAAATGCTAACCACTGAGCCACCATGCTGCCCTTGGACATAATGTTCAAGGACCACAGTGTGAGGGGCTGTTTCTGGCTTGGAGCATTTGAAGTGTCTGCATTTGGGCTTTAACTTTGACCCCAGTGGTGCGAATGCCAAAAGCTCCTAACAGTAGTGAGCACTTGTACATTTACAAGTGTGCAATTTTTTAAAAAATCATTTGTGGGATGCTGGCACCGCTGGCTGGCAAGCATTTATTGACCATTCCTAATTGCCCTTGAGAAGGTGGTGGTGAGCTGCCTTTTTTACTGGTGCAGTCCTCCTGCTGTAGGTTGGTCGACAATGCCATTAGGGAGGGGATTCCAGGATTTTGACCCAGTGACGTTGAAGGAACTGCAATACATTTCCAAATCAGGAAGGTGAGTAGCTTGGACAGATACTTGAAGGTGGAGGGGTTCACATGTACCCGCTATCCTTGTCCTTCTAGATGGAAGTGATCGTGGGTTTGGAAGGTGCTATCTGAGGATCTTTAGTGAATTACTTCAGTGCATCTTGTTAGTAGTATACACTGTTGCTACTGACTGTAGGTGGTGCAGGGAGTGGATGTTTGTGGATGTGATACTAATCAAGCGGGCTGCTTTGTCCTGGATTGTATCAAGCTTCTTGAGTGTTGTTGGAGTTGCATTCATCCAGGCAAGTGTTGCGTATTCTATCACACTCCTGACTTGTGTCTTGTAGATGATAGACATGCTTTGGGGAGTCTGGAGGTGAGTTACGCGCCACAGTATTCCTAGCCTTTGACTTGCTCTTGTAGCAACTGTGTGTATGTAGTGAATCCAGTTAAATTTCTGGTCAATGATAGCACCCAGGATGTTGATATTGGGTGTTTCAGTGATGCTAACACCATTGAATGGCAAGTGGCTGTGGTTAGTTTGTCTCTTATTGGTAATAATCTTAGGCTGGCATTTGTGTGGCATGAATGCTACTTGCCACATGTCAGCCCCAGCTTGGATGTTGTCCACATCTTGTTGCATTTGTACATGGATTGCTTCAGTATCTGAGGAGTTGCGAATGGTGCTGAACATTGTGCAATCATTGGCAAACATCCCCAGTTCTGATCTTATGATGGAGGGAAGGTCATTGATGAAGCAGCTGTAGATGGTTGGGCCTAGCACAGTACACTGCTGCAGAGCCATCTGGGAACTGGGATGACTGACCTCCATCAACTACAACCATCTTCCTATGTGCCAGGTGTATGAGGTTCCTCAAGAAATGCATCCAAGAGCCTGTTGTACAGTGAATGAAGTGAGGAGTGGAAAATGGTGAGAGAGAATTTGATTCAAATCTTGGTGGAAAGAGTGTCATGAATTGCACTTGACAAAACACTTGAACCCAGAACAGAAACATATTAACCACTGTTTTAAAACAAAATAAAAATATTCAATTAATAACGATTAAATACCTATACTTAATTACATACTCTCTTTCGAAATCTTCATGCATTCTTTTTACTTGTTGGCCTTAGCCTTTCCCAAAAATATAAACTTGAATTAGATATTTTTACATAGATTTAAGACATTGATTTGAATCTGGACTATGCAGGTCAGGATTGAGTGTCCAACATTTTTAGAATGCATCAGTACTGCTCAGTTATCTGTATTATCAGAATATTTGGATTTTTAGTATTTTATATATCGCAGCATTTGTTCTAATAATTTTATAAAAGGAGAATAAAAATCAAAAGCTTTCAGCTAAAAATTATAGTGAGGGCTTTGGGGAAAAAACAGAGGCTGAGAGCATGTTTGTGAATAAGAGTGAGGCTGAGCAACACAGGCACATGAGACATTTGCGCTGTGGGAGTGCTACAGGTACAGCGTATGTTTCTCCCAGCTACCCTGCAAAAAGATCTAGGAAACTCGGGAAGAATTTGGATAGACATCTGAAAGTGGGGATCTGGGTCTTGTATTGGAGGCCTCCTAAAAGTTGATGCAGAGAACTCTTCAATGACACATCTAATCCATCAAGACTCTGTGAGATTCATCACTGCCATTTTTACTCTTTAGTAACCAGGCGTACTAGCCAATAATAGTCCACAACCCAATTGAAGATCTAACTCTCAAATTAGAGACTTTCTCTCCATCTAGAAGGTTTAGGAGGCTTCCTATTGTCACTTGAAAATAGTGTCTGATGGCTGAGATCTGCAAAATCTACTTTCCAGGTTTATGAGTGTTATAATGGACTCCCACCAAAGTAGTAGCAGACTTAGCCCTTGTTGTTTATTTTAAATCAGGGATATAAAACTCTCAGGTAGTCAGGAAAACTTGAAGGATTTTTGTAATTGTTGATTATTACCAAATGCAATATCCTGAGTGATTTTTGTGATAGTTTCAGTGTGCCACTTGTTTTCCTTTAAATTACAGGTCCCAATTAACCGTGTTGTGCCATCAAGCTGTTTTCCAGTGGACACTCACAATTTCAAATGTATCCTTTCCATAATTAAGATTTCTTTGAAAATGTTAATTCTAACCTGTTACATCATTTATATGATTAAAGAGATTGGTAAAATATATTGTGAGAAATTAACTGGCTTCACGCAGTCAGGAAGGAGAGATCACATTCAGAGTGAGACACTGCCTAAATGAGTAAGTAGTTTGGAGAATTCTGAGGCAGCTTAGGAATTCATTGCAGAGGAGAAGAAGTGCACTTAGCTTTTTTATTTCTCTTATTTTTATCTCCTAGTTTGTAAGGATTTTTTTTTAAACAGGATAGATTGAAGCCTAAGATCAGTGGCTGAGCAGAAAAACTGTAAATCAATTTGACTATCTATTGTAGATTACATTCAGATTGAAGGTAAATAGGAAGAATAGTTACAGGCTACAAACTAAAAGACTAGTATGAATTTTTTAAAAATCAAATTGAGTCAGTAATTAACCTAGAGATGCTGGGCTAGGCATGCCGTGTAACTGCACAATATGGTAGATGGTAGACCCCATTGTGGTTCACAGTGACCACATCTATAATAAGTATTGGTTGCTTGAGGAAATCTGGCTCAGAGTTGATGAGCTTGAATCTGAGCTTCTCAGTCTGCAACACATCGGGGAGGGGGAGAGTTACCTGGATCTATGTTTCAGAAGATGGTCATACCCCTCTAACCACTGACCTCCAATAAGGTCAGTAATTAAAGACAGGAGGATGTGATTACCAGCATGGGGATAGGATAGATCACCGGAATAGACACTACTGGCTACAGCCAGGATCGAGAGTCCCAAAGGCTGTGTTGCCTGCCTGGTGCCCAGGTTCAGGATATCTCATCTGGCCTGCAGAGGAACTTGGAGTGGGAGGGGAAAGATCCAATTGTTGTGGTCCACATAGCTACCACAATCTAGGTAGACAGGGAAAAGAGGTTCTGCTGAGGCACTATGAGCAGCTTATAGTTAAATCAGAAAACAGAACCAATAAGATAATAAAATCTGGATTACTGCCTCAGCCACAAGCAAATTGGTACAGAGTCAACGCAATTAAAGAGGGAAATGCAAGGCTGAAAGATTGGTGTGAAAGAAACAAGTTCAAATTCATGGGATATTAGGGAAGGGGGGAGCTGTTCCGATGGGATGGGCTTTACCTGAATCGTGCTGGGTCTAGAGTCCTGATGAACTGCCTAACTAAGGCTGTGGATAGAGCTCTAAACAAAATTAGGGGAGGTGGACTCAGATGCATGGAAAATGTTAAAGGTAGAGGAGGGTTTAAGCAAAAATTGTTAAAGTTTCCAAAACAAGTAATAGGACAGAGCGTATAAAAGAGGTCATGAATCTAACTCAGGTATAGCCGATAAGGGGACAACTATGAAAAGGAAGACAATCAATACAGGACTGAAGCTGGTGTAGTTAAATGTGCATGATAAATAAGCTAGGAGTGCAGATTGAAGTTGGCAGGTACAACATGGGTATCACAGAGACATGGCTGTAAGGTGATCAAGACTGGGAACTAAATATCCAAGGATACAAATCCTATCAAAAGGACAGGCAGATGGGCTGAAGGGATGGAATTGCTTTGTCAAGAAATTAAATTGCATTGTTAGCAAGAAGTGATTAAGAGCCAGTAAGCATGGAATCTGTGTGGGTAGAGTTGAGGAACTACAATGGCAAAAGGTCTCTGTTGGGAGTTGTATCCAAGTTTCCTAGCAGTCATCAGGATATGGGGAAGAAAATAAATCAAGAGAAAGGAAAGGCATTTACAATGGGCACTATTTTAATAATCATTGGGTGCTTCAATATGCAGGTGCTAAGATGGTGCCGTGTGTGGCAACACATTTCACTGTTACTTTGTACTTGAATATATGTGACAATAAACCTAATTCTAATTCGTCTGAGAGGCCTGGACAGAATGGATATAGAGAAGATGTTTCCAATAATTGGAGAGACTAGGACTGAGGGTATAGCCTCAGAGTGAAGGGACACTTTATAATTGAGATGAGGAAGAGTTTCTTCGACCAGAGGGTGGTTATTCAATGTAGCTGTTTTTCACAGAAGGCTGTGGAGGCCAAGTCAGTGAGTGAATTTAAGACAGATAGGTATGTAATAGGGTTGAGTGTTACAAGGAGAAGGCATGAGAATGCGGTTGAGAAACATATCAGCCATGATCGATTGTTGGACCAGACTCAGTGAGCCAAATGGCCTAATTATGTACCAATGTTTTATGGGCTTACTTCCATAAGTGTGTTAAAAACATCCTTTTATAATTCATATTTTAAGCACAGGTTGTTGTCACGCTATTTAAATTTAGTTATTCTTGTGTTGTCATTGCTTAAGGGTATTATTTCAAAGACATAGACGGGAAGGTTGCAATTCCAATTACGTGGAATCAACCAGACTATGGCTGGGTTTCAAGTGGTGCTGTTGGGGGGCTTGATATTGCAGTATCAAAAGCATGGTTGCCCATAAGATGTTCCTTATTGTCAAATTCATTCAGCTTGTTTTCAAAGGCAATCAAATCACCCATGATCTTATTAAATGGTAGAATAGGCTTAAAGGACCAGATGATCTAATTTGTATGTTGTAATGAGAAAACATTTATTTGCACATTGAGTAGTCATGACTTAAAATGCTTATTTTCATATTTTCATACTTTCTTCTTGTTATTTTGGAATATTAAAGTATACAGTTGTTGGTATTGTTGACTTTTAACTTTTTAAAAGTATCTTGTAGTTTTATTCTTTCAATAAGTAACTGGAACTTCAAATTTCATCTGCTGTAATAAAAATGTAAGTCAGACTTAACCAGATGATAACAAAATTTGAGTGTCTTATCCAGAACTGGAAACAAATTTGGAGGTCTACTCTGGAAAACTTTACATTACTTGGACAATACTGGTCAATGTAATGCTTGATTTCAATTTCAGGACAGCACGATATGATAAATCAGCAATAACAGCTGTTACAATAATGTTTATTACAATATGGCATGTAATAGTGACATTTAAATTTTACAAAGCCTTTAACACTTGCCTGTCAGAATGTTCTTGATTCCTCAGTACATCTTCCCCAGTGGTCATAAACTTGTCATTGAAGGAAGTTTTTGGGGCTTTGAAGAAAACCCACACCAGCACACAAAACTAGTGAGTTTGGGGTGGGTAATAAAATCCACGTATCTTATAGGATTCATACTGTGACCCAGAGTTCAGAAGAACTGTATCAGTGATCATAATGGAGTCTCCACATGCCTGCTACCCTCTCCTTGCAAAGTGTTGGCGATGAAATAAATATTGGTGAATTACCCTAGCATGAAAGCAGTGATAGTTTTAGTGATGGAGGCAGTAAATAGTCTAGGTAGTGCAAATCTAGTGTGTGTGGTTTTTCCAGTTAAGTTTGAGTTTCCTGAATATTGTTGCTATTGCATTCACCAGCCAAATGGAGATTATCAATCCTATTCCTGACTCATGCCTAATGAGTTGCTTTGTGAGTCAAACAGTGAATGATTTCTTGTGGAGTTCAGCTTCTTACCTTCTGTTGTTATTTACATAACTGATCCAATTAAGGTTTTGGTGAATGGTGACTTTTAGTATATTTGATACTATACTTTAGTACACTATACATTTAGTGGGAGATTTGATAGTGTAATGCAGTTGAATGTCAAGGTGACATTCTGTACTCTGTCTCATTGGACCTAGTCCTTGCCTAGAACTTGTGTGGCACAAATGTGAGGTGGAATTAACAACTAAGTCTTATATGTGAACACAATTGTGTAATGGTCAACAAAGGTCTCCATTTCTGATCTTATGATGGAAAGGAAGTAATTGACAAAACATCTAAAATGGTTGGGACAAGGACACTGCACCAGGCAATGTCTGCATTGATATTCTGGGCTGATTAGCTTCTGACAAACATAGCCTTTCTTCTTTGAACTAGGAATGACTCTAGTTCAGGACAGTATTCCAGCAGATTGCCATTGTTTTGAGGCCGTTGGATCTCTTCATCTTAAAAGACTTCAAATAGAAGTGGTTTATCTTTCCTCACTTTCATTTGTTTCCTAAGGTTTGATTAAATAAAATAATTATACATTCAATTGTTTCCTTTATTCCAATTGTTTTGGGTTGCTGATGGTCAAATTTGCTTCTAACACTTGGGGTAAAGGAGACCCCATTTTCCCCAAGTTTTCTAAAATAGCATTCAAAGCAGAATGAAAGATTATCTTCTCTTGCTTTTTTCCCAGTTGAGATGGTTAAGTTTAACACTTGAAATGATATGATTACTAAAACACTGATAACACTTGTGGGTGGCACGGTGGCACAGTGGTTAGCACTGCTGTCTCACAGCGCCTGAGACCCAGGTTCAATTCCCGACTCAGGCGACTGACAGTGTGGAGTTTGCACGTTCTCCCCATGTCTGCGTGGGTTTCCTCCGGGTGCTCTGATTTCCCCCCACAGTCCAAAGATGTGCGGGTCAGGTGAATTGGCCATGCTAAATTGCCAGTAGTGTTAGGTAAGGGGTAAATGTAGGGGTATGGGTGGGTTGTGCTTTGGCGGGTCGGTGTGGACTTGTTTCCACACTGTAAGTAATCTAATCTAAAAAAAACAATTTGACAAGTTCACACTACTGCTATAGTTGAGGGAAGGGTGAACTTTTTAGACATCGAGGAAGACAATGTCAATAATCCTGCTAGCAGATTGATTATGTGCTGTTGGTTGCAAGTGGAAGTGGCCTCCACTATTTAACCTTAATTGGATTTGTCAGATATTGTGGATCCTTATGATGAAACTAATGACTCAGGTAAGGAGAATATAAATGTGCATTCACAAGTGAGCCTGTATGTTAGGTTTCAAAGCAACAGAGGAACCTCACAACTGATCACATTCATCATAATTGGATATCCCAGCAGAAACATATAGCAAAGCAGTCAAATGTGTTAGTAGTTGATTTCCCTTGGTTTTTCTTATGGGCTTCCTAATAATGTGCAGTTAAAATGTTTAGCTGCTAACTTGGCCTTTGTTTTTAAGATTCCACTTTAGGTTTTTCCTTGGAAATTATGTAACTATGAACTTGAATTAGTTAACTGTCAGTTAATGTTGGCACTTTTTGAGGTTGTTCTTACGTCAAGACAATTTGCAAATATTTTCTGAGAGTACTTAATTGAGATTTGATTGGTTTTTAAGCCAAGTGTGATGTCTGGACCATAGTGCCTGAAGTGCTCAGATCAGTACTCGACACAATTAATACTAAGAAAAGTGTCAGTTAATTAGGTTAAAGGTTAAATGGCTATGAATTTTATCTTGGCTGCAAAAAAAAAGAGATAGTCAGGTAATTGGACCAGCCTACTATACACAAGAGGCCATATTACAGCAGGAAATGTGTATACGTCTAAAAGCACAGGGTTTGAGTTATTTTAGTTTTAAGCTAAAAGAACAGCTTAAATGTCTTTATTTATGTTGTCAGTATGAAATACTTGAAAAATGCTGAAATATCTGATAAAAAAGAATATGGTAAAAGCACTGAATTCTGGATCATTTTGATCAAACTTTCTGCGTTGCCAATCATTTAGTTGGGAAGATCTATTTTCAGTTTTGCAGCCATAGTCCATTAAGGACCATTGAAAGGCAGTAGGAAATAAAAGTCTGTCAAATTGACAGTGTTCTTTTAAGCTTGAGGCTGAAGCATGTTCTTGCATTATTTAATTGAGTAGCTGTGCTTGAGATTGTTGAGTTTTTTTATTCTAAATGTCTAGTCACAAGAAATTGTTTACCCTAAATCTTACCTACAATATCTATAATTACTAAAATAACCCAATGTTTAAAATGAACTACTTGTATGTCTGCATGAATCAAATTGAGTACTGTGATCTGAAAGTTATTAAATGCAACATTAAAACACTTGTTAGAATTGGACTATACTCAGCTAATTTGCTATGTTTTTTAGGAGAGCTCAGTCCTGTGAAAGTAATGACAGACATTATAGAAAAATACTCTTCACAGTTCACAGCACACTGGGATGGAATTATGGGTATTGACTATGTTCCAAGGTATGTTGAATTGTTCAGTTTCTTTTTAGTTTTGTCAAAAGGTTCTATAATGAAGGTGAGTGTCCCAAACAGAGTACTTAATTACATCCTCATTTCTTCTCTGTTGCTTGTTCTTTTCCATGTTATTTGCCTTTGTAATTATTATTGCACTTGGTGCAACTTAAATCTCGCAATAGGTATATTTTTAACAGATATATATGACTTACATTGATAGTTATCTGGATGATGTTAGACAATTTAAACTATTGACATCCAGCTAACATCTCACCCCTTTTACAGACCTACCCAATAATCTAGCTGTCCATCTCATCCACCTAATCCATCTATCACACAACCACCCATCTCACTCATTTACTCTTGTTGCCAAAAGGTAGGCAATAGGTGGGCTTGTCCTGGTTTCCTCCAACACCAAGGATAGTGAATGGCTTGCCAGAGAATTTGTGGATGGTGATGTTCTTATGAAGTTTTGGCTCTTCTCCATTTAGATGGTATGAGTTGTATGTTTAGAAGCTACTTTGATAAGCTGCAATGGTGCATCTTCTAGATGATATGCACTGCTGCTATTGTGATTCAGTACTGGGAGGAATTAATGTTTAAAATGCTTGGGTATACAGAGCAAGATTATCCAAATGAGACGGGCAGGGAGTATTTTGTTCGAATAACTGATTGTTCAGATAACAGATAATGTTTTTACAGCACCTTGAGATCTTGTTCTGACAATCCGAAATTCAGATAATTGATGTTCAGATAACCGAGGTTATTCTGTATATGCTGATCAAGTTGATGGTTTTGTCCTGGATGCTGCCAAGCTTCTAAAGAGTGTTTTGAATTAGCATTCATTGAGGCAAGTGGAGAATATTTCATCACACCCCTGACTTGTGCATTGAGGGTGGCGACAAAGCTTTTCGGAGTCAGGAGATGAGTTACTCTCCACGGAATTCCCAGCCTCTGATCTGTTCTTGTAGTCAGTGTTTATGTAATCAGCCCAGTTCACTTTCTAGTCAATGGTAATGCCCTGTATGCTGATTTAACAATGGCTTTCACATTGAATGTTAAGTGATGAAGATTAGATTCTCTGAGATGTTAATTGTCCAGTACTTGTGTTACTTGCCACTTATTAGGTCAAGCCTGAATGTTGCTCCAGTTTTGCTGCATATGCTCCAGTACCTGAGGAATCTCAAATGTTCTGAATATAGTGCAGTGATCTACAAACATTTCCACTGCTCACCTTATGGTGAAGGATTGTATTCTATCATTAATGCAGCAATTGAAGATTGTTAGTCTAAGCCCCCTCTGCTGAGGAACTCTTGGAGGGATGCTCTGGGATTGGTCTTCAAAAACCACATCTTCCATTGTGCCGGATGTGATTCCAATGAATGGAGAAGTTGCCCCCTGAAAAGGTCTCGGAAGAAATGTCTGGGTCAGTTGGAGAGAATGTTTGTGTGCCAAGGCATTGCACTCAGTATTGTCACTGCTTGGAAGATTCAGGCCACATTTTCAGGAACTTTTTAAAAAAAATCTAATTACCAGGTAGAACATTTAGAGTTAGAAGTTGGTGAGTTTACATTGTTCTGTTTTGCCAGGGCTCCTTGGTGCCACATTCAGTCAAATGCAGCTTTGATGTCATTCTCACTTTACCTCCTGAGTTTAACTGTTTGTCCATGATTAGATCAAGGTTGTCATGAAATCTGATGCTGAGTGGTCCTTGCAAAATCCAAACTAAGCATCAATGAGCCAGTTATTGCAAAGTAAATGCTACCTGATAGTACTTTGAACAATCCCTTCCATCATTTTTCTAATAATCAAAAGACTCTACTACTCTTCTTCACTTGTGCATGGTCTGGCAATGAGATGAATTTTCTGAATTCCTAAAGAAACGTTGATTGCAATCTATGGCTTTTGCAGTGGGAATATTTGATAAAATGTGAGCATTGAGTGCAATATATTATCCTCCAAAATTGGATACGTGCTTCATGACTGAGGTACAGTAAATATTTGCTTTAGGAAGCTGCATTATAACTATTTTCTGATGTCCTGTTCACCCTGACATTCCAAGTTTTTGTATTTTAATTTTCCAATTGAGTAATCAATGGTATTTTCTTTCTTTCATAGTCATGCAGATTGGGAAGAGATGCTAAAAAGTTGCAGTGCATTTGTCTTTTATGGAACAGAGCGTTTTCTTGCAAATGTATTACCTTCAAAACTCATTTCCATGAATCTTCCAGGTACAGTTAGTCATGTTATACTGAGCTGTATGATTAAGATTTCTCAGAGTTCTTCTCATGTCAGTTGCAGTTCAAACTTCTTACAAAAAGTTCTGGTTATATCATGTGATCACTTACCAATTATCCTGTAATTATGTAGGACAACAATCTCTCCTATGTGGGTGGCACAGTGGTTAGCACTGCTGCCTCACAGCGCCAGAGACCCGGGTGACTGACTGTGGGGAGTTTGCACATTCTCCCGATGTCTGTGTAGGTTTCCTCCGAGTGTTCCGGTTTCCTCCCATAGTCCAAAAATGTCCAGGTTAGGTGAATTGGCCATGCTAAATTGCCCGTACTGTTAGGTGCAGGGGTATATGTAGGGGAATGGGTCTGGGTGGGTGCGCTTCGACGGGTCGGTGTGGACTTGTTGGGCCGAAGGGCCTTTTTCCAAACTGCAAGTAATCTAATCTAATCTGTGCTAGTTCACATTCTGTCAAGACATGTTAGAGTGCATGACACTAAAGGCTTGCATATTCGATGTGTAACACCTTATCTCAAAAGGTGCACTTTGAGATAATGGACTGTGTGTCAGAACAAAAAAAATGTTCAAGAAATTTATCTAGGAAATGGTTTTGCTTCAAAATTCTCTCTCGCTATCTGGCCCTCTTGTACAATTATAATACTATTTAAAATACTACCATGCCTTTTTGCTTTCACTGATCATTTTGTTTGTAAATAAATCTGGAACAGTAATGGCGTGCTCAGGTAGAGGTAATGTACATTTTGCTGCACACTTCCGCAACGGTTCGGCCTCATTCTTTTAACTCAAACTGACCTAGAAACATTTGAATGTCACCAATAGTCCTTAAAACCTGCTATAATTTTTCAGTCCCTCAGACAGCAGTGAATTGGCTACTTTGCACAATAGTGCATTCATGATACTTTGTTATAAGAGATTTTTAAATTATGTTTGTTTTGGCCTCTCTCACCCCTCTTAATCAGGCCATCATGACCTTAAGCCAGGACATTTGTGCACCATTACTCATATACAATTCAGACCTGTTCATGACCCCTTTCCCAAGACAGCACGAGCTCTGAACAGCCCACAAATGCTGAATGGGCAATCAAGGTAGCATCTAACACAAAACCAGACTTTTTGTTGATATATTATTCCACACCCTTCATGTTATACATCAAAGTATTATTTAGTGTTTGAATCGAGGTGTAATTAAATGGATTCTATTTTGTGGTTCTATTTTGTGCTATCCAGCACATGCAGTTGAAGTGGAGACAGGCTGCTGCTGCTTTGTGGCTTTAGATGACAGTGTTGGATGTCCTTTGGATGCCTGAAACCTAGAATGGTAAAACATTGGTCCACCTGTTACCTTTCCAGGAGCTGCTTCTGTCATCATGGCTTGATACAATGTTGTTGAGCCATCTTGAAAGGAGTACCCATGAGCTTCACACACCTGTTCTGCCACCTTAGCAAGGTCCATTTCCCTTGCTGCATGTTGAGTGTTGAGTGCCTGAGAATAGGTCGAGGTATGTTGTGTCCATCTTGTAGGTTCATTGCTCCATAGAGTTCCGTGTAAAGGCGAGCACACATTCATATATCATGTATCCATTGAATGTAATGTTGCATGTTACTCGTTATTCTCTCAATAGAAGAGGCATGCAATCAAGCCAGAGAAGTGGGTGCCACTACTCCATTATGTGTGCATGGCGTCAAATACTCTGGAAAGTTTGACAGATGCCCACACGTCATTCCCTTGTTCCAACATCTGCCTTGTTGGTGAAAACTCCAGGAGTGGCAATCTACAAGAATCTCATTGTCACTGAAGTATTGCCTACTCGATGGATGTTTCTCTGTTGAATTCTTGCATGCACACTTCTGTGCCATTCTCACCAGCTGGTTCTACTTTTTCTAATGCCCACTGACATGAGACTGACTGTGCTGGAAAGGGCCAAAGAATGATCATAGAATCCCTACAGTGTGGAAATTGGCTATTCGGCCCACCAATCATCCAAAGAGTAACCTACCCAGACCCATTCCCCTACCCTATTACTCCTTATTTACCCCAGACTAATACACCTTACCTATACACTCCTGGACACTATGGGTAATTTAGCATGGCCAATCCACCAAACCTGCACTTCTTTGGACTGTGGGAGGAAACCAGAGCACCTGGATGAAAGCCACGCAGACATGGGGAGAATGTACAAACTCCACACAGTTACCCGAGATGGAATCGAACCCTGGCTCTGTGAGGCAGCAGTGCTAACCACTGAGCCACCATGTTGCCCATATGGTGTGACACTGTCTCAGAGAGTGCCTCTGCCATTGAGATTCCACTCCATGGCAGTTGATTCCCTATGTGACTACCAGCCAGACCTCTTGGTAAAGCTTGGTAGTCTTCCCATTCAGTCAACTGGAAAGAGCACCTCTCTCTCATCAAAGTGCATTTTCTGCCTTCAGAAACAGCTCCTGAGAGGTATTGCTGAACTTTGCAGCCACCTTCCTGTAAATCCAACCACTCTGACGTAGCCTCCCTTAGTTAGGACCCCTCTTTCACTTCCCTTCTCTTTATGATACCACGGTTGTAAGTGTTGTCTTCCCTTTAAATATGGTGTGCCCTTTTCAGCTGCTTCAATCATTATTGATTGGCTTCCACACTTCCTGTTGGTCAATTGGAAACTAGAGGCCAAATTCACAATAATATCCCACTGCCCACTTATATGGTCATTGGGATTTATTGTGTTTTGGTAAAATTCAGCCCCATGACTTCAAATACCACCAGGAGCATTATGAAGAGCTCATGCAGCTCTCTCTCTCATAAATACTTGAGACCAAAAGACATAGGACCTGAGATAGGCCATTCAGCCCACCAGGCCTGCTGTACCAATTAATGAGATCCTGGCTGAACTAATAATTCTCAGCTCTACTTCTGTGCCTTATCCTTATGATATTTGATTCCCTTACTGATTAAAAATCTGTCTACCTTAGCCTTGTATATATTTAATATTCCAGCCTTAGTTGCCCTCTGTGGTAAAGAATTCCATAAATTAACAACCCTCTGAAAGAAGAAATTTCTCCTCACTTCTATCTTAAAAATGAATTCCAAGATGGTGCTCTCTGGTCCTGCACTCTCCAGAAAACCGAAACAGTCTTTCAGCATCTACCCTGTCCAGACCTCTTAAAATCTTATATATTGAGATTTTCATGATCTGTGCAATTTTACTGACTTCCACTAAATTTCCCATGTGACTGATACTTTGCTGTGGATCACTGAAACAATATTATGCATGGGTTATATTTCTTGTGGACTTCATAGAGCAGAATTTTCTTTCAGAGGCATGATTAGAGATAGGAAAGCCAGAAAATTGTTGCCGGCGTGTTCTTGCATCAATCGTTGAAATGTTCAGAGCTTCCGGGCCCACCACTGAGGACAAAACCAACCAGAGAGTGAATGAAGCAGCTGCTCTTCATCCCACCAAGAATGTCTCTTAGTGACAGTTGAACCACAATTATAACTGTTGATTGTCCAGTCAAGGGGCTACTCCTTCATGGTAGCCTGGCAGTTCTGTCATTTTAAGATTTTTCTTTTTACCTCCCTGGAGATGCCCTCTCTTTTACAGGCATTGGCAACTCACACTTCAGAAGGTGAGGCTGAAATTGAGTCATTGCTGGAGATCTTTCTATTAACGCTTTGATCTTGGGGCTTGCCTTATCCTCAATTGGACAGTAAATGTTATGTTTGACCTCAGATAGACTGTCCCAACAGAAATCGCATCAGCTATCTGACACCAATGAGACACAAGGTTGGGATTTAGCAATTTGCACAATATCAGGGTTCCTATCCCCCAAAAAAACTTCTGCTCATCATATCAGCATAGAACAACATTTTTCCTACTTTACAATTTAATTCAGAGGGACTGAAACTGTAAGGTTTGATATTGGCGGAGAGTCTTTTGTGTGCGTAGACATTAGTAGTATATGGAAGAATATACTACTATCAGATTGGATAGTAAAAGATATATTAACTTTTGGCATTCTAATAACTTATAATTTGACTTTTATTCTGTCACTTCTGTTTACCCAGAATGCCAGTTGATGATTATTCTGGACCTGGCTCAAACATGTCAAAGTTTTCGTCATCAGTCCGTTCTGGACAGACCAAAGAGGTAATGCGTAATGCATTGAAAATTTGACATGGTTAAACAAGTTGTCTGTTTCTTAAGCATTTGAATGTTTATGCATTGCCTTTTCTTAAATTCAAATTTACTGGAGACTATGTGCAATTCTCTTTCCCATCAGAAACAGAACCTCAATTTTATTTTGACTATTAGCTGTAGTTAAATGGTCAACACCCACTGGCTGAAATTTAAACAGCGACCTAAAGCAAGATAACATCATAGCAAATGAGGCTAGGAGCCTCAGAGGTCGGTGCTGGGCCCATTGCTGTTTGTTATCTATATCAATGATTTGGATGAGAATGTACAAGGCATGATTGGTAAGTTTGTTGATGACACTAAAATAGGCAGTACCATGGACAGTGTGGAAGGTTAACAGAAATTGCAGCAAGGCCTTGATCAACCGGGGAAGTGGGCTGAGAAATGGCAAATGGAGTTTAATATAGGTAAGTGGGAGGTCTTGCATTTTGGAAAGTCGAATCAAGGGAGGAGTTTCATGGTGAACGGTAGGGCCTTAAGGGGCACAGTGGATCAGAGGGACCTTGGCGTTCAGGTGCATGGTTCTCAGAAAATGGAATCACAGGTAGAGAGGGCAGTGAAGAAGGCTTTTGGCACACTGGCCTTCATCAGTCAGAGTTCTGAGTAAAGAAATTGGGAAGTTTTGTTGGAGTTATACTGATGTTGGGGAGGCCGCACTTGGAGTATTGTGTTTCATTTTGGTCACCTTGTTATAGGAGGTATGTTATTAAACTGGAAAGAGTACAGAAGTAATTTACAAGGATGTTGCCTGGGCTCAATGGTCTGAGTTGTAGGGAGAGGTTGGACAAGCTAGGACTTCTTTCTTTAGAGCCTAAGAGACTGAGGAGGGGGGCCTTACAAAGGTGTATAAGATCATGAAAGGCATGGATAGGGTGAATGCACTCAGTCTTTTTCCCAGGGTTGGGGAATCAAGGAATAGACGGCATCAGTTTAAGGTTAGGGGGGAAAGAATAAAAGGGAACCTGAGAGGCACCTTTTTTACACAAGGGGTGGCATGCATATGGAATGAGCTGCCAGCGGAGGTGGTTGAGGCATGTACATTAACCACATTTGGACAAATACATGGATAGGAAAGGATGAGAAGGATATGGGCCAAGTGCAGGGAAATGGGGTTAGCATGGATGGACATTTTGGTTGGCATGGACCAGTTTGGGCCAAAGGGCCTGTCTCCGTGCTGTAGGGCTCCAAAACTCTATGACTCTCAACACTTTAGCTCCTTAAGCTAATCCATCATTCAGTATGATCGTGGCTGAACTTCAATGTCAACTTAACTTTTCTACCCAAATCCATTGATTCTCTGAGAGACCAAAACTCTGCCAGTTTCAGTCTTTGTTCTTTTTAACTTATTCATTCATGGGATCTGGGCACCAGCTGCTGAGCCAGCATTTATTGCCCATCCCTAGTTAACTTCAAACAGGCGAGCCACGACAGTCCCTGTGCCATAGATACCCTACAATGCTGTTAGGGAGGATATTCCAGCATTTTGACCCAGTGACACCAGCGGAACAGTGATTTATCCCTTTGTCTGGATGGTTAGTGACTTGGAAAGGAATTTGCAAGCAGCAGTGTTCTTGTGTATTTGCAACCACTGCCCTTCTCAGTTAAAGTGGTTGTGGGTTTGGAAAGTGCTTTGGTGAATTTCTGCAGTGAGTCTTGTGGATAGTATATGTTGCAGCTGCTGGTGGCATTATTGGTGGAGGAACTAAAACAGGCTGATTTATCCTGGTTGTTGCAGAGTCTCTTAAGTGTTTTTGGAGCTGCACTCATTCAGGCAAATGGGAAATATTCCATTGCACTCCTGAAACGTGCCATGCAGATTTAGATAAACTTTGGTCCATCAGGAGATGAGTTATTCACTGCAGGATTCCCAGGTTCTATACTTGTCATCAAAGTACTTGCATGGCTAGTCCATTTCAATGTCTGGTTAATGGTAATGCCAGGATATTGAAAGTGGGGAGTTCAGCAATGCTAATGCTTTTGAACATTCAGGGGTGATGGTTAGGTGTGGTCTTGTTGGAGATGATTATTGTCTGGAACTTTGTGGCAAAAATGTCACTTACCATTTGTTAGCCCAAACCTGGAGATGTTGCAAGACTTGTTGCGTTTGGAGAGGAGCTGCTTCATATCTGAGCAATTGCGAATGGTGCTGAACGTTATGCAATCATCAGTAAATATCCCCACTTCTGACCCTGTGATAGTGAAAAGGTTATTTATGCCGCAGGCAAAGATGGTTGGCCCAGGTTAAAACTCTGATGAATTCCTGAAAGATTTTCTGGAGATGGGTTGACTGACTTCCAATAACCATAACCATGTTCCTTTGTTCTGGTTATAATTCCAACCAGCAGCAAGTACTCGCCACCGTGCCCCCACCCCCTCAACCCCCTACCCTGCCAGCCCAGTTCTAACAAACACCAGTTTTGTTCAGGATCCTTGAGGTCACACTCGGTCAAATATCGTCTTGATGTCAAAGAAGTCACTGTCACCTCACCCCAAGAATTCAGCTCTTTTCTCCATGTGTAGACTCAGCTGTACTGAGGTCAAGAGTTAAGTGTTCCTGGAGGAACCCAAACTGAACATCAGCAAGCAGGTTATTGCTAAGCAAGTGCTTGAGAGGACTTGTGATGACCCTTTCCATCACTTTACTGATGATCAGGAGTAGAGCACTGGGGAAGAATCACAGGATTCTTGCAGTGCAGAAGAAGACCATTCATCCCATCGCACATGCACCGGCTCTTCAGACGAACATCATTGCCTTATCCCAATCTCATGCTTTTTCTTCAGCAGTAACTAACTGGGTCGATTTGTCCCAATTTGAGTATAGGACATATCAGGTTGATTTTCCATATTGTCAGGTAGATCCCATTGTTGTCGCTTGGAATATACAGAACATTGAGTCTCCACAATACACTTCTACATATATCCCTTACCAATATCTTGGCACAGGTTTTCAGCTTGGATCCTTTAATTATGCCAGATGTACCTCCAATGGCAAGGTTACCATAGACAGATCCTGCCATAGCTTGTCAGGAATGGCCAGAAGCTGTTGAGTTAAGAAGCACCACAAAGATCTTCAGTAAAATTTAATCATGGACTAACTTGTCAATTATTGACTGGGGCTTTGGGGGAATGGTTTCACTTGTCAATGATAGCATGATGGATATAGAGGCACAACTAGAGGTCCGTTACAAACTATTTTAGTTTTCAGTAATGACTTAGCCCAAAGATTACCACCAAAGCGACATCCAACATTTGTATGGACAGTTAAGAGAAATTATTGTGAACAGTTCACTCCACATTCTGCACTCTCCTTGGTCTAAAAAGACTTTTTTGCCTCACTATGTTATCCAAGTATTTAGTAATTTCAATTTTCTTTAATCTTCTGTAGTGCAATGCAGCTGTCAACAGAGAAACAAATGGATGCAGCAATACTCCTAAGCCTGACTGGAGTTCGCTCCCTTATGATGAATCAGTGGCATAGTACACTTCAAAACAATGCCAAAACATTCAATGAACTTGCAAAAAGTAAGTCTTACAATTGTTTTGCACAACATTTAATATTCCTTTTTTTTAAGTAAAGGTAATTCCATGTAACAAAAAAAGGCACAGCCTCCACATTTGAGAAAGATTTGCTTCATAAAATCTTCTTTAATTCTCTGACATTATGTGAAGATCTTAGCATGTCTACCTTATAATTCTTGTACATTTGAATAACTCTTACAGGTTTATCAATATTCTTAACTCTAATGAAAATAAATTGAAGAATTTTTTCAAAACTAGAATGAAGCTTTTCCATGTCATTTGCGTCCATCATATGATCAGGCGTTCAATTTGTACACTTTGAAAAAAAGATTATGGCTGCAGCTACTTTCAAATTGCAACGTCGGAGCTGCAAGCCAGGAGGAGTATGTGCATTTGTTTAGCAGTGATCATTGCTGTTCTATATAGGCATTCAACAACGGCTGGGAGTAAGGAAAAGCCATTTGATCTATTGGCAGTAGGCTCCGGCTCCAAACTGTCCCAAATGTTTATGTATATACGATCCATGTTTTGACACAAGGTCACAATACCTGCTTTAAATCTGCTTTTCAATGATTTATATTTTTGACCTCTGATCTGACTGGACTGAATTATATGTTAATCTCAATAAATTTACAATTTCTCCTGTCCCTGTCCCCTTCACACAGCCTAGTTAAAGCAGCAGATTATCTAAAAAAAAATCACTTGAGAACGACACCCTATTCATTTAAGATGCAATCACATTGCCTCCTGTCTTTACTAGCCATAAAAGACTTACATAAAGAGACTTATATCTCAATAACTTGTGGGAGTGAATACAGTCCATACCCAACTTTGAAATATTTCTTTCTAAATTTCATGTCTTGAGAAAAGAAAATATCATTTTTTTAATCTATAAAATTATCAATTCTGATAAAAATTAACAAAGAATAGTTTTTAAACAAGGCTTTTGGTTTTCATCAGAGGCCAGGATTTAATAGTGTCAAAAAGATGGCCTCTGGTGGGAGAGGGGTGTACAGTAGCACATCATGACATCTATTTGGGCTTCTAAAGTCATCATACCAAGAAATAGCATCATGGATGGGAAGCGGTGAGTGAAATGAGGCCCCCTCCCCCATATCATCTGATTTAGATTATTAGGCCTTGCATTTCTTAGGGTGTCAGTGTCTACAATAACTGCAGTCCAGACAGACTGTGATAATTCTGTGAAACTTGATGGTAGATGATGGTACAGGTCAATTCCAATTACTTGCATTGAGGCTGATGGATCTCAAGGCTAGTAGCTCTGAATATCTTAGCCTCAGACTTGATCTGTGCTTCAGTAGAGACACATGCAGAATTCCTAGGCCTCAACAACAACATCAAGTTTACAATGGTTGAGGGCAATCAATCAAATAGATCCATAGGCTCCGGAGATGTAGCTGGATTGCCCCAAATCCAAGAAATCTTTGACTGCCACATGTGGTCATCAGGGTTCCTATAGCCAGGCAGAAGCACTCATGAATTACAAGGGACTTCGCTCCTTTACTGTTCAAATGGTCCACAATGGATACTGTAACTGTATGGAACTCTAACCCATGGACAGGATACATCCTCTGCTCACAGAGGCAGTACTAATAAATGACTGATGACACTGGTGAGGAACATTTGATTCGATATTAAAGAGAACAGACATTGATTTGCTTAAGTGAGATTTTGGATAGCTGGACTGATCAGGGAGTACTCCATAGTAATACCAGTAATACTCTTGCTAATTGTGAGTGTGCAAGTTGCAGCAGGCAATCTCAGGCAGTACAGGGGACAGGTCCTGGTTTTAGAAGACATCCAGATTATGAGGCATCCTTATACAAGGATGGTGAATAGGACTCTGAAAAGGAGCTGCAGCATTCAGATTAGCTTCCTGGACCACTTGGAGGGCCTCAGAATTTAGATGGTACAAACAAGTTGGGAGGTTGCAATCCTAAAATATTTTCATAAAGTACATCATGCCAGCAATCTAGTATAACCAGGATCCAATTACTGGCCCACTACAACTTAAGTTGCCCAACAATAAGGCTTCGTTTTGACGATTAGCACATTGAATCTCGGAGATAGTTCCTCCCATCATAAGACCATAACATATAGGTAGAGAATTAGGCCATTCAACCCACTGAGTCTGCTCAGCCAATCAATCATGATTGGGGTTGAGACACATATCATCCTCCAGCCTTCTCCCCATACCCCTTGATCCCCTTACAAATCTCTGTTATAAGTATAATCAATGACTTGGAGTCACCATTGCCCCGACTTTCTTGAAGTTCGGATATGCTGCTGATGTCTTCCATTGTGGAAACTGATGCAAAGTACTTATTCAGTTCCTCTGCCATTTATTTTTTCCCTGTTACTACTCCGGTCTCAGTTTCTAGCTATCCAATGTGCTTTCTTGCCTGTCTCAACTTTTAAATATCTAAAATAGAACACTTGCAATCTTCTTCTTTTATACCACGTGATGAAGGTGCAGCGCTTCGAAAGTTAGTGCCTCCAAATAAACCTATATCCTGGTATTGTGTGATCTTTAACTTTGTCGACCCCAGTCCAACACCGAAACTTCCAAATTATTGATATTATTTGCTAGCCTGCTCTCGTTTCATCTTCCTGGCCACAATTCTTTTAAAAAAATAACCCTCTGCTGGTCTTTAAAGGCTTCCCAATCCTCATTAATCAGTTCTGAGGAAGGTTCACTCAATCCAAAACATTAACTCTGATTTGTCTCCACTGAGAACAACCTAGCTCTCAATGCTAGCAAAACCAAGGAACTCATTATTGACTTTCGGCGGGATATTACTCATGCCCCCCCTACTTATTAAGAGCACAGAGGTGGAACGAGTGGAGAATGTCAAGCTCCTGGGAGTGATCATCCACAACAAGCTTTCTTGGACTCTTCATGGATGCACTGGTTACAAAGGCCCAACAACATCTCTTCTTCCTCAGGCAGCTGAGGAAATTTGGCATGACGGCGAATTCCCTTGGCAACGTTTATAGGTGCGTCAGTGAGAGCATTCTGTCTGGATGTATCACTACCTGGTATGTCAACTGTACCATTCAAGATCAGAGACGGTTACAGAGAATGGTGAACTTGACCCAGACAATCACAAAGGCCAACCTCCCATCTATAGAATCCATCTACCAGGCCCGCTGTCAAGGAAAGGCCGCCAGTATTCTCAAAGATCCATCCCACCCTGGCAATGTTTTTCTACAACCTCTACCATCGGGGAGAAGGTACAGAAGCCTGAACACATGCACCAGCTGGTTTCTACCCTACTGTTGTTAGAACACTGAATGAACTCACAAACTCTTATATTTGCCTGTACCTGTGTTTTTGTTTTTGCCACTGTTTACCTATTATTTTCTTATCTATGCTATTTAACTCTGTGATCTGCCTGTATTGCTCGCAAGACAAAGTTTTTCACTATGCCTCAGTACACATGACAATAAATTTAATTCAGATGCTTCCAGACCTGCTGAGCTCTTCCAGAAATTCTGTTTCTGATAAAAGCATACTATATTAGTATTTCATGACAGCACTATCTTCATGTCAGCCATTTGTAGCATTTCTCACTTGATATCCTTGGCAAGGGAATCAAAGAATGCTAAGAAGGCGAATTCAACCATCAGAACTATTTTGACAATCTTCCAATCACAAAGGCACATGAATCTAAATGATTTCCTGCAGTGAATGTCCCATCAAATACTGCTTTGTTTAATGAAGCCATTTCCACTAGATTTTACTCAGTCGATATGCTCTCTCAACCAGCTAAAATTACACTGGAAACCAATTTTTATTATTTACTTTATAAATGAGCAACCCACTTGCTTTGTACAGTTGCATATGCTACTTGAGGCAGCTTTCAAGTTCACTGGTCCTCGGTGGGTTTCCAGTGATTATGGAGACATTGAGTTCACCTGGTGTGTATTTAAGGTTAAAAACAGGCCCTCTGAGTTTTTCTGCAAGTGTTCACCTTTCCTCAAAACTGTTTCTCTGACTAATCTCGTGCATTGCTTCGAGGATCCACAGATTTTTTAAAAAATCACAAGCAACTTCATGTGTGCGCTGAGGAACCAATGGAATGAATTTACTTGTGATAATTATGTATATTTCTCGAGAATAGAAGTTTCTATCAATTTTAGTAACAATAGCAATATTAGTAAAACATTTAGGAATAGGAACTGCATTATTTTCCCTCCATGGATGACTTTGAGACAATGTGCATGAATATGCACAAAGTATTCCTGGAATTATATGAATAAAATCACGCACTCATCTTTAGCTTGGTTTGTATTTAGATTAAATGTTAATGCCAAGAATCTCATTTTCCAATGTCAAGCATTATTCTGAGTATATTAACTACTTTAAATGTTTCACTGCCTAAAAGTTATAAATTATAAGCTCTCAATAAACTATGTTGATTACTGAATTTATATTTGGATGAGTTAATGTTGCTAACTTGTGAATATACTAAGAGTGATGACTTTAACAATTGATGGCCATGTCTGGTTTTAGATTTGTTAGAAGTTGGCAAGACAACTGGCCAAACAATTCTTGAAATAATCAAGTCAGGAGCACAAAATGATTCCACAAATGGTGATGAATTGCCTTATAAGGATCCAGATGCTTTAGGTATGTAAACAGTTGTCATCCTACTTTGCAAAACTGGTGAGTACAGAAATCAAAAGTTCATGCAACTGGGCATGTGGCTGAGGAGATAATGTGGGAGGGGAAACTTTAGATTTCTGGGGCACCTGGACTGGTGTAGAAGGAGGTGGGACCAGTACAATTTCTATCGATGGAATTTTCACAGAGCCAGGACTTGTGATGGGAAGGTTTGCTAGTGCTGGTGGAACAGTTTAAACTAACTTGGAAACCTGTCTGTAGATTGAGAAAGGGGTGAAAAAAAATTTAAAAGTCAGAAAGTTTGAGAGTGAACATGGGAGGACAAGAAAAGAAAGGCTACAAATTAGATAAAAGGAAGTTGTTTAATGATTATTAGCATATTTGTCAAAGGAAGGAGTCAACAAGCAAACTGAGCTGAAAGCACTTCCATAACTATGAAGTGCTTCAAGAGGATGGTCATGGCACACAATTCCCAGCCTGCCTCGCTCCCCTGAAATTTGCCTCCCAATGTAACAGGTTCACAGCAGATGTCATTTTCCTAACCCTGCACTCTTCCCTCAAACATCTGGACAAGAACACCTACATTAGATTCCTATTCATCAACTACAGCACCATTATCCCCTCCAGGATGATCTCAAAACTCTGAGAGCGAGGTTTCGGCTCTGCCCTCTGCAACGGGATTCTCAGCTTCCTGACCCACAGACCACAATCAGTGAAGGTAAACAACTGTACCTCCTCCACAATAACACTCAACAGTGGAGCCAAGGATGCTTTCTCAGCCCCCTACTGTACTCCCTGTACATCCACAAGTGTGTAGCCAAATTCTGAATGAATGCCATCCACAAATTTGCTGATGATACCACTGTGGTAGAACGGATATCAGACAACAGTGAATCAGAATACAGAAAGAAGATAGAAGACTTGGTGTCATGATGCAATGATAACAATCTCTTTCGCAATGTCAGCAAAACAAAAGAACTGATCATTGACTTCAGGAAGAAAGGAGAAGAACATGTTACCCATCTACATCAATAGAATGGAGGTTGAGAGGCTTGAAAGCATCAAATTCCTCAGAGTGATGATAACCAAAAGCAAGTCCTGGATTTCCCATTTAGATTCAGTGGACAAGAAGGCACAACAACCCCTCTTCTTCCTCAGCCAGCTTAGGAAATTCAGCTTGTGCATAAAGACCTTCACCAACTCTTACAGCTGCGACATAGAAAGCATTCTATTTGGGTGTATAACGGCCTGGTATGGCAACCACTCTGCCCAGGACCGTAAGAAAACACAGAAGGTGGTGTGCACAGCTGAGACCATCACGGAGGCCAACTTTCCATCCATGGACTCCATTTATACTTCCCATTGCTGCAGAAAGGCTGCCAACATCATCAAAGGCCCCTACCACACCAATAATGCTCTCCTACAGCCTTTTGTGTTTGGCAGAAGATGCAGAAGCGTGAACACATGTACCAATAGGTTCATGAACAGCTTCTTCCTTGCTGTTATTAGGCTGTTGAATGGATTCTCTAACTTCAAATAATGTTGCTGTTGCTAAAATTAATCTTGCTTCATGCACCTCCTGTGTGGTGGAATCTGTATAGGCAAAAGTGAGGACTGCAAATGCTGGAGATTAGAGACTAGATTAGAGTGATGCTGGAAAAGCACAGCAGGTCAGGCAGCATCTGAGGAGCAGGAAAATCAATGTTTTGGGCAAAAGCTTTTCATCACAACTCATTCCTGATGAAGGGCTTTTGCCCGAAACATCAATTTTCCTGTTCCTCGGATGCTGCCTGACCTGCTGTGATTTTCCAGCATCACTCTAATCTAGACACTGGTGGAATCTGTATGCCTCACTCTGCATAAGCATCCTATGATCTGTACATCCTTGCTTACTATGATCTGCCTGTACTGCTCACAAACAAAGCTTTTCACATACTTAGGTACCTGTGACTATAATAAATCAAATCATAGAGACTTGGATGGGGGATTTCACAGCTATCACTGGAAAAGGCAGAGTGGCAGCTCAACATAGGAATACAGAGCAGGATTTAAAAAAAGCAGAAGGGATTGCAATATTAGTTGAATAGCTCATAGGACATGCTAGAAAGGTCTCAAATGAAGTATTAGGATTGACCTGAGCAACGACAAGAAGGACAATCACACTGCTAGAACTTCTCAAAGCAGAGAGGAAAATTGTTCAGAGGCACAGAACCTGTATAGCAGCAACGGTAGGTAATATTAACAAGATGCAAATCAGTTTGAAAGGTATAGAGGATGCAGAGTTCTTAAAATACATTGAGATAACTTTTTAAGCCCGTTTATAGTGAGTCCAGCAAGAGAAGGGATAGTTCTGAATGTAAATGAAGCTTGTCAGATAAAAGGGATCTCAGTGAGAGAATATTTTAGAAGCAATAATCACAATACATTTAGATCTAGTGTGATTGTGGCAGAGGATAAAGATAGATCAAAAGCATAAGTTTTAAACTGGGAAAAGGCAAATTTTAGTCAGATGAAATATGATTTTGCAAATATAAACTGGATATCGCTGCTTGAAGATTAATCAGTTTCAGGGCCGTTGGAAGCATTCAAAGAGGCAATAATGACAGTTCAGAACAAATATGCTGATTTCTTCAAAGAAAAACAGTAGGACTCCCAGATCTAGGTTTTACTGAAGACAAGCCTGTGTTCAAGTCCTATCTGCTCCAAAGGTATGGTACAGCATATCTGATCAGGTTGATTAGGAAATATAATACATGAATTTTAATATGCCTTTTATCAAGGTCCCATATGGCAGACTGCTCAGTAACTTAAACGCTCGTGTATCTGTGGGAAAGTAGTCAATTCAATCCAAATTGATGCAGTGATAGAAAACAAACCTAGTGGTCAATGGGTGTTGTGATAGGATGCTTCCAGTGGGATTTCATCGGGCTCAGTAGTGATCTGTCATTATTCATAGTGTATAGCAATGAATTTCAGCTTAAATATTGGGAGTATGACTCAGAAACTTGGGAAAACTGGCTCAGTGATTAACAGAAGGAAGAAAAGTGTTGACTGCTGTAAGATACCAATGGACTTAAGTCGAAGACACGTGAGAATGGAGGAGAACAGACAAACCAAGGGAATACACAAAAAATGGTAGGATTCTGAGAAATAATGATGAACAGCGAGAGATCTTTTGAGTCCTCTTCCATAGATCCCTGAAGGCAGTGGGGTAAGTAGATAAAAGTGATCACCTGAGATAAAAAATAACACATTCTCCAAACAAGTTTGAATGGCTAGATGTGAATCTCATTAGTAGGTGGTGAGAGGTCTATTTGCATTTATTTGCATGCCTACCAGTACTTAATCTCACCTCATTAATATGCATTCTCCTATTTGCCATGCATGAATTAAAATAATTGCTGACAGTTACAGAAAGAAAGTCAGAGCAGGTATCTGGTGATTCAACTTGTCCAATGTTCCTGGGGAGGGGATGGTGAAGAAAGCATGGAGGTCATGGCTCAATGTAACCAGGCCATTGAGAAAACAACACCACTTGAACCAAATAGGTTGTGCTATGACTGTGCCTTCAACATTGAATTGACAGGGACGTTGATAGGATGCCTTATTTACACAGGGTATGTAGGTACTGGCTGAGTCCTACTGCATCTCAAGTACCTGCCTGTTGTCCACACAGACCAGAAACTGACCACTCAAGCATCAATGTGATTCTCTGAAGAGAAAAGCTGTGATTAAAAAATATAAAAGGTGTCATTGTAACTCATTGAATCTCAAGACTCAGCATTACTTGCTTCAGTGCAAACTCGAAGTTTGACCCAAACATGGACAAGCATCTGTGGAGTTCAGGATAGCCCCTCCCTAAACCACCATTGGCACTGTGGAAGCGCATCTAATGAAGAAGTCTGAGGTGAAATTATCTGCATCCCTGAGAAATTGGAAGCTAATATCAACACAACTTTCTGTGTAAAGGTGTTGCTTTTTAAAAAAATCCCTAATATTTGTCTCCAGAATGGATCCCTTCATGGTGAGCTCAGGTGCCCTACAGCTGTCCATTATGCCTCATCTCCCAGGATGGCTGGATCCTGTTGAAGCTGAAGGAGTGGTGTCTGCCAGTATATGGAATCTTATCGTTACACCATTAATGCATTATTTAGTATCCCATGATTAACAATAATATTTTAGTATATTTCCAATAACTTGATACAGGCATATTAATTGCATATGTTTAAGGTACGTAAATGTAAACATGAGTAACTGTGAATCTATTTCAATTATGTTGTGACAATGTGCTTGGTTGCATACTTAAAGAATTCTGTTTGTTTCTCTCCCTTGCAGTGGAAGATGATTCCTTATCCAGACATTTTACCTTCCAGACAAGTAACCTTCCAGACGAATTTCACAATCAGCAAACTGCTTTTAATTTCATCCTTTATGGACTACCAAATCTAATTGTCACCTAGTCCATTGAAAGACACAATATTAAATCTTCTATTATGCAGCTTTGCTATCTTTTTGCTGTAAGCTGCTAGGAATCAATACACAGTTGATCAAGAGTACTCTCTCGTTCAACCTCACCAATCCAAAATGCTTTGGACCAATAATTTTTCAATTTGAGTACAGAATGACATTAGAATATCATGAGTGTGCAGTAAATAGAAGTATTCACCTGATGTATAAAACAATGATAAAATATTACAAAGCAATAATAAAAGATGTTTACTTATCCAAATATTGTATCTTCTGTGTTTTCACTTCCGAGTACCATATTAAAATGATTCCAATGATATAGAGGGGAGGAGTGATTCCATACTCTGCTTAATTTACCAACAATTGGAAGGGGAGTTGAAGAAAGTTGCTGAATATAAACAGCAAGAATAGCTGGTTCTGGTTCCTGTCTGGTATACAGTCGCCCCCTGGTGTGGCTTTTGCAACCGGAGGTCCTCTCATGATGTGGCAATAGCCACAGCGTTTGAGTTTGAGTTTATCTGCTCTGACAGATAGTCCCCTGTTCTCACAAGCTCCAGCCATTTCTTCTGATTAGCTCTCCCCCTCCCCCATCACACCAGCCTGCACTCTCAGGTCTCACAGAGAGGTGATGACAATTTTCAAGCCTCAAAATATTATCCCAGTGGGAAAAGGTTTGAGAAGCACAACTTTGCCAGTTTAAAGTTACTAACACACCTTGTAATATATGAACATAGCATTTGAGTGATGTTTAACATTTTTTTGCTGACTGATTATTCCAAAATTGTCCAAAATGCTGTGTCACAGAAACTGAGAAACTGAAGATAGGAGCAAGAGTCGGCCATATGACTCTCCAGAGTGAACATGGCTGATTAGCCAACTCAGTACCCTGTTCCTGCCTTTGCTCCATACATTTTGATCCCTTTAGGTCTAAGAAAAATATCTAACTTGAAAACATTCAATGTCTTGGTCTCGTCTGCTTTCTGTGGTAGAGAATTCCACTCTTCGGGTGAACAAATTCCACACAAGCCTGCCACCACAGGAACAGTAAAACCTGTGCCCACACTTCCTCCCTCACCTCTATCCAAGGTCCTAAAGGAGCCTTCCACATCCATCAAAGTTTTACCTGCACATCCACTAATAACATTTATTGTATCCGTTGCTCCCGATGAGGTCTCCTCTACATTGGGGAGACTCGGCGCCTCCTAGCAGAGCGCTTTAGGGAACATCTCTGAGACACCCACACCAATCAACCACACTGCCCCGTGGCCCAACATTTCAACTCCCCCTCCTACTCTGCCGAGGACATGGAGGTCCTGGGCCTCCTTCACCGCTGCTCCCTCACCACCAGATGCCTGGAGGAAGAACGTCTCATCTCCGCCTCCGAACACTTCAACCCCAGGGCATCAATGTGGACTTCAACAGCTTCTTCATTTCCCCTTTCCCCCACCTCGCTCGAGTTCCAAACTTCCAGTTCAACACTGTCCCCTTGACTTGTCCGGACTTGTCCGACCTGCCTAGCTCCTTTTCCATCTATCCACTCCACCCTCTCCTCCCTGACCTATCATCTTCATCCCTTCCCCCATTCACCCATTGTACTCTATGCTACTCTCTCCCCACCCTCACCCTCCTCTAGCTTATCTCTCCATGTTTCAGGCTCTCTGCCTTTATTCCTGATGAAGGGCTTTTGCCCAAAATGTCAATTTCGCTGCTCGTTGGATGCTGCCCGAACTGCTGTGCTCTTCCAGCACCACTAATCCATACCTGACATGTCTGCTGAAGACTAATTGCTGAGATCTGCATGCATCAAAATACCAATGGCAACACATCCTGTAAGTCAGGTGAGCATGTTAATGTTGTATGTTTTGTCTGCATCTTTGCAACTGATTTGTATTAAGGGAAAATCCTTTATCATTTGTTTTGTCGGGTGAGAGGAATACATTTTGCTGGTTCACCATCTGAAGAAATCCAGGACTTTTTTTCTCCCTGCTTATTTTAGTAAAAGTTTATTTTAGTCAATTTAATGAATTTAACTATGGGTTTCATGTTGAATTTAACTGCAATGGAGACCAGATTATTTCCTGATGTTAAAGTTTAACCAGCTTTCAAATGCATAATCACAAATGGCAATAAATATTTTAAACTGAATAAAAATAAAGTTTCCTCATGGTCCCATTAACTTTATTTTGGATAATTATTTATTAAGTCAATGACTAGTGTCCTGCCTAGTATAACAATGTCATTTTATGAACTTTCAGTCAATACTTAAAGAAAACGAAGAGGCAATCAAACAGTTGAGATGACTGATAAAAACCATGCATGTTTTGGATTTGGACTGTAAACTGTATCAGATCTCCAGCAAATGCCTCATTAAATATGGATATACATAAGGGTACTTCACAACTATCAGGACAATTCATATATCTTGTTTTAGGATGGAGCAACACCATATTGAGTCAGAGAGACTTTGGTGTATATTTCCACTGGTCCCTTAAAGTCATAGGACAGGTGGATAAAGTGGTTAAGAAAGAATATGGATTGCTTGTCTTTAGTAGCTGAGTCATTGAGTTTAAGAGCAGGGAGGTGATGCTAGAACTGTATAAAACATTGGTTAGGATTCAGCCAAAGTATTATGTGCAGATCTGAAATCCATTTTATCGAAGGGTTCTGATTGCACTGGAGTGAATGCAGCATTACTAGAGTTATTCAAAAGTCCAGGTCAACACTTTTTTTTTCCTCAAGTAGCATTCATAAGGCACAGGCATTCGTCATTTGTCACAGCTGTTGCCCTGTTGGACCTTGTTCCACATAAATGTTTGCCAAATAACAATAACAACAAATTATTAAAATTACTTACATAGTTTCATAGTAACAGAAGCAGGAGGATACCATTTAGCCCGTCGAGCCTCTCCGCCATTCATTAAGATCATGGCTGATCTCTCCCACCAAGTTGGCGTTCCACAAGTTGGCGTCCTGTCTCCCAGATGTAGAGGAGATCACGTTGGGACGCCAACTTGTGGAATGTTTCAGAGAACACCTCTGGAACACCAGCATCAACCAACCAAACCGCCATGTGGCCGAACACTTTAACTCCCCCTCCCCCTCAACCGCCAAACCCTAATCACCCGACGCCTGGAGGAAGAGCGCCTCATGTTCCGCCTTGGGACCCTCCAACCACACAGGATCAATGAGGATTTCATCAGTTTCCTCATTTCCCCTCCCTCCACTTATCCCAGATCCATCATTCCAACTCGACAGTGCCTCTTTACCTGACCTACCAGTCCATCTTCCTTCCCACCTATGCACTCCACCCTCCGCTCTGACCTATCACCTTCACATTCTCAGCTACCTTCCTCCCCAGCCCCACCCCCCTCCCATTTATCTCTCAGCCCTCTTGGGCCACCAAGCCTCATTCCTGATGAAGAGCTGATGCTTGATATATTGATTCTCCTGCTCCTCGGATGCTGCCTGACTGGCTGTGCTTTGCCAGCCCTGCACTTTTTGATTCTAGAATGGATAACCTCACATTTAGCAACATTGGACTCCATCTGCCAGATCCTTGTTCACTCACTTAACCTATCTAAATCTCTCTGCAGACCCTCCACATCCTCTGCACAATTTGACTTTCCACTCAGTTTATTGTCACCAGCAAACTTGGATACATTATACTTGGTGTCCTCTTCCTACTCATTTTTATATATCATGAAGAGCTGTGGACCCAACACCGACCCCTGGACACCCTGCTCACCACTGATCTCCAACCAGAGAAACACACATTTATCCCAACTCTCTGCTTTTTATTGGTTAACTCGTCCTCTACCCATGCTAGTACAGTCCTCACAACTCCATGAATACCTATCTAATGGATGAGTCTTTTATGCAGCACCTTATCGAACGCCTTCTGGAAATCTAAGTATACAGCATCCACTTACTCCCCTCCATCCACCGCACTTGTTACATCTCAAAGAACTCCAGTATGTTTATCAAACCCGACCTTCCCTTCTTCAATCCATGCTGCGTCTGCCTGATGGAACCTTTTCCATCCAGATGTCTCACTATTTCCTTTTTATATGGAATAGCCTTCAGAAATTTCCTGACTACAGATGCTAAGCTAACTGGCCTATAATTACCTGCCTTTCCCCATACCCTTTTTTAAACAGCGGCGTGACATTCACTGTCTTCCAATCTGCTGGCACCTGCCTGGAGTCCAGTGAATTTTGGTAAATTACCACTAACACATCTACTATAATTTGCACCATTTCTTTCAGCACCCTGGGGTGTATTCCGTCAGGACCAGTGGACTTATCTACCCTTAGAACCTCAAATTTGCTCAACACTATCCCTTTAGTGATAACAATTGAGGTCCTAACCTCCCATTGTATCCTTAAAATCATTCTTGGGCATGTTAGGCACATCTTCCACTGTGAAGAGTGACAAAAATAGTTATTCAAGGCCTCGGCTGTTTCAGCATTACCCAATATTAATTTCTCTTTCTCATTCTGCAAGGGATCTCCATTCACTTTAGCCACCCTTTTCCATTTTGTATATTTATTAAAAACTCTTTCCTACCTGTTTTTATATTCTGTGCTAGCTTGCATTCATAATTTATCTTTCCTTTCTTTATTGCATGCATCATGATTCTTGGTTGCTTTTTAAAGTTTTCCCAATCTTCTTGTTTTCTACTATTCTTGCTTACTTTGTTAGCCTGAGCTTTTAATTGGATGACTTTCTTTACTTTTTTGGTTAGCCAAGGCTGGTTCTTCCTATCCTTGCTATCCTAGTTTTTGACTGGAATATACTTCCCTTGAGCACTGAAAAATCTTTTTGGAAGTCCTCCACTATTTTTCAACTGTTCCACCATATAACTTGTGTTCCCTGTCTAATTTAGCCAGCTCTTTCGTCATCCCATTGTAGTCTCTCTTGTTTAAGCATAACACCCTGGTTTTAGATGATACTATGTCACCCTCCATTTGTATCCAAAATTCGATCATCCTGTGATCCATAACTATGAGATCATTAATTTTACCTGTCTCACTACACAGGACCAGCTCTAAGATTTTTACCTCTCCACCCTTCAGGCACTCTGCCTGTATTCCTGATGAAGGGCTTTTGCCCGAAACGTCGATTTTCCTGCTCCTCGGATGCTGCCTGAACTGCTGTGCTTTTCCAGCACCACTCTACTCCAGAATCTGGTTTCCAGCATCTGCAATCATTGTTTTTACCCAGCTCTAAGATTGCATGCTCCCTTATAGGTTTGGTAACATGCTGTTCAAGAAAGTTATCATGCATGGGTTCTATGAATTCCTCTTCAAGACTGCCTTTACTGAATTGATTTGGCCAATCACAATACATGTTAAAGTCCCCGTGACTACTGCCATTCCATTCTTACATGCATCAGATATTTCTTGATTGATCACCTATGCCACTGTAGCATTATCGGGTGGCCTACAGACGACTCCCACCAGTGACTTCTTCCTCTTACTATTCCTGATCTCTACCTTAATGGATTCAACATTTTGCTCCTTAGATCCTAGTCTCTCCCTATTGCCCTAATCTCATCCTTAATTAAGAGCATTACCCACCTCCCTTACCTTCTTGCCTATCCTTCCTAATCACCTGCTACCTTGAATATTTAATTCCCAGTCATCACCACCCTGCAACTACGTTTCTGTAATGGCAATGAAATCATACCCTATTGTACTGATTTGCACAACGAGTTCCTCGACTTTGTTTCAAATACTGCAAACATTCAGATAAAGTGTCCTTATACTCATTGTCCCTTTAGAATCTAGTAATCTCCCTGTCTTTTACATTTGATTCTGTTGCTCAATTTTACATTTTTCTTTTTGAATTTTTGCTCTGGTCTCTGCATTGCTTCCTTCTGCCTTTCTGCCTGGACTCCCATTCACTTGTTGTTTTAGTCTACCTGTCCTCACAGTCTCTCTGCTCACTGCATCTACTTTTACACCAACTGTTGCATCATCTGATCTGATGCTCTGGCTCTCAACTCTCCCCGCCCCCCACCCCCGCCAACCTAGTTTAAAGCTTCCCAACAGCTCGAGCAAACCTGTCCACAAGTATACTTGTCCCTCTTGAATTCAGATGTAATCCATCGTTTTTGTACAGGTCATACCTTCTCCAGGGGAGAACCCGATGATCCATAAATCTGAAACCCTGCCCCTGCACCAACTCTTCAGTTATACATTTGTCTGCCATAGCTTCCTATTCTTGCCCTCACGAGCATGTGGCACAGGAAGCAATCCAGAGATTACTCCTTGAGGTTCTTTTTAGTTTCCTTCCTAACTCCCTAAATTTGCTTTTCATGACCTCACCCCTTTTCCTATCTATGAATCATTAGGACTGATGTGTACCATGACTTCTGGCTGCACACCTTCCCTTTTAAGAATGCCATAGACTCGATCCGAGACATCCCTGGCCCTGACACCCGGGAGGCAGCATACCATCCGGGAATCCTGTTCTCATCCACAATGATCACTATTGCTCACCTCTTCTCCCCTCTTCCCTTCTGACCCACAGAGCCAGGCTCAGTGCCAGAAACCAGACTGATGTCCCTGGTAGGTTGTCCTCTGTATCCAAAGTGGTGTACTTGTTATTGAGGGGAACAGCCTCTGGGGATCTCTACACTGACTGCCTATACCCTTTCCCTCTCCTGATGCTCACCCAGCTACCTTCAGTTTGTAACCTAAATGTGACTACTTTCCTGTAACTCCTCTCTGTCAACTCTTCAGCCTCCCGAATGATCTGACGTTCATCCAGCTCCAGTTCCTTAATGCTGTGAGGTAATGATGTTGGGTGCACTTCTCGCAAGTTTAGCAGGGACACTGGTGGTGACCCTTACATCCCGCATCCTGTAAGAGGAGCATGCAACTCCTCTAGCCTCCATCCCCTCTGCTCTTTAAAGAAAAAGAAAAACAAACCTTACCTGAGCCTCACGATATCCCCTCTCACCCAAACCTTTCAACACAAAACCTTGACACTTTTCCTCACACGACACTACCCCTCAGCAAGGCTGCTCCTGAGATTAAAATCTTTATGTAACCATGGAACATGTGTGGTAAGATACTGTTTGAAATTTTAATATTCATGCCCTCGTTTTGAGTCTACCAAATTTCTCATATCAAACATCCAGTTCCTTATGGTCAAAGTTGGATATTTTCTTATCTTCAATTATAATATGTTGTCGTGTACTTGCTGTGTAATGATAAAGTTGAAATCTTTTTTTCTGATTTTGTGACTGAATGCAATGATGATGTATGGGCCAATGTTGTGCATGTTGCTGAGCAGCAGGAAAAAAAGAGTTGAGCAATTCCAAATGCGAAGGTGAGAGAAATCCATAGATTATGTGGAAACCTGTAAAAGAAAATGGAGAGAGAGAATCTGATACACAATTTATGCCTCCCATAGGGGAGAAAACTATGTAACAGGAAACTGTGCAGCTATTTTGTTCTAACAAGCTCTGAGCAAGATAATGAGCTTGTTAGCATCTGTTTTTCAGGTGCTACAACTGTCCTCAGAGCATCAAAACTACATCTTTTTTCTGTAACCCACTTTAATCGGGAGTGTAGTCAGAAACCATACTGACGAGGGCATCAAAAATGATGAATTCAATCATGATGATGTGATGCTTTCAGCTTGATCCAACTATTTTGGAGCTCAAGTGCTTGATTTGTTTGTTTCTTTTATCCCCATTAAATTGAACACCCGCCAGGCCACAGGAATGATGTTCCTGTGTTCCAGAAAGTGTTTGATTACTCCCGGAAGGAGAATTAGATACAGTGCTACACACACACTTGTGAGGACAATTGGAGACCATGGAATAAAAGGAACGTGGACAATAACAAAATTGGCTGAGTAGTAGGAAGCAGAGTGTAATGGTCAATGGAGGAAGGTTTGTAGTGGAGTTTTCCAGGGGTCAGTATTGGAAAGCTTGTTTTTCCTGCAATATATTGATGATTGAGATCTTGGTGTGCAGGGAACAGTTTAAAAGTTTACAGATAACATGAAACTGTGGGGAGTACAGAAATCCAAAACAACACAGACAAGTTGGGGAGTGGCCAGCAAGGTAGCAATGGGGTTCAATGCAGAGAAATGAGAGGTGATGCATCTTGATAGCGAGTGTATTTTGTAGGAATATATAAAATTTCAAAGCATTTTGAATGGTCAGGAGCAAAATTCTCATTCTCAGCCAGCCCTAAGTATTGTTTTCTTGTGTCTTTCAGATCTAGTTCTACCTTATTCTACAAGATAACTGTATGGAACACTTTGTGAGTACTTGTTAATTACAGCTCAAACTATGTACACATTCCCTCTGCATTTGTTCAGAGATTCTGATCTCCTCTCCTTAATCACGTGACTCTGATATCATCATGCATCATCATTATAGTCTGATGTTAATTCCGTTACTCTACTAAAGCTACATTAGCATCCTCTCAAGGATAATGTAGTGGTCCAAATTCTGCCAAACATCTCTCCAATCAGCCCAAGAAAATATACTAATGTTGCAATATCTTTGTACGTTATATCTTTCATTGTAGTCTCCTGGATTTTTTTGCTCATGGAATGTTGACACATTGACCATCCCAAATTGCTCTTGAAATAAGTGGCTTGCTAGACCATTTCAAAGCAGTTAATCATTTTGCTGTAGATCTGGAGTTACATTAGGCAAACTGAGTAAGAATGGCAGATTTCTTCCCTAAAGATGTTGGTGAACCAGATTATATTTATGACAATCAGTAATCATCAACATCAGAAACAAAAAAACGGCAGTTGCTGGAAAAACTCAACTCAACAGGTCTGGCAGCATCTGTGCAGAGAAATCAGAGTTAACATTTCAGGTCTGGTGACCCTTCCTCAGAACTGGAACTTGAGTTCTGAAGAAGGGTCACTAGACCCTGAACGTTAACTCTGATATCTCTTTACAGATGCTACCAAACCTCCTGAGCTTTTCCAGCAATTTCTGATTTTGTTTCTGATTTACCACATCTACAGTTCTTTCGGTTTTTATTGTCACCATCACAATGGCTTTAATTACAGATGTTTCTGCGATTGAATTTGAATTTTACCTTAACAGTCGAATCTACATGCCAAAAGCATTAACCTGTAGTGATGTTCCCGTTGCACCACCGCCCTCAGAGAATTGTTAAGGAACACTTGGCAGGGTTTGGAAGTGGTATTTCAGTGCAATTGGAAAGTTCTCCATTTCCATGAACTACTGGAGAGGAGAAGCTGCAGTTGAAAATTAGCTTTACAGAGATATGCATTGGCTAAAAGACATTTGATAGCGTGGACTTTCATCAGGGAGGATGAAGAAAGCACAATATTTTATAGGCAATCATTGCTGCTTATCAGCATGCTCAAGATATGAGTGCTGATGACAAAGGTCAACATTTATTGCTTATTACCAGTTATTCTTGTAACATTAATTGTGAGCTTTCTTGAACCATATAGTTTTTGGTGAAGACTTCCCACTCCTGCTGGTTGATTTCAAGTTTGATAGTTGTGAGTGTGATAGGAAAAATATAGTCTTTTGTAATTTTATATTAACCTTTGCTGAAGGAGTATTGATAGTAATTGTTGGAAATATCTGAAAAGTTATTGCAAAAAATAAGTGACAACATAAAACTGTTTTATTTTCAGAAAGACATTGGATTCAAACAATTACTAGAAAACTGTGCCTTCGAGAAAAACAATCTGTTCCTGAAAAAGGCTGAGTATTATTTATTGACGAATATCCAGTTCATTTTTACTGTCTTGATAATAAGATAAATATGGAGAATATATAAACCTGTACAGATCAATTCGATACAAATTAAATCATAAATAAAGAAAGATTCTGTGGATGCTGGAGATCTGTCATAGAGATGTACAGCATGAAAACAGACCCTTTAGTCCAACCCGTCCATGTCGACCAGATGCCCCAACTCAATCTAGTCCCACCTTCCAGCATCTGGCCCATATCCCTCCAAACCCTTCCTATTCATATACCCATCCAGATGCCTTTTAAATGTTGCAATTGTACCAGCCTCCATCAGTTCCTCTGGCAGCTCATTCCATACAAGTACCACCCTCTACGTGAAAAAGTTGCTCCTTAGGTCTCTTTTATATCTTTCCCCTCTCACCCTAAACCTTTGCCCTCTAGTTCTGGACTCCCTGACCCCAGGGAAGAGATGTTTTCTCTTTATCCTATCCATGCCCCTCATGATTTTATAAACTTCTGTAAGGTCACCCCTCTGCCTTCGATGCTCCAGGGAAAACAGCTCCAGCCTATTCAACCTCTCCCTTTAGCTCAAATCCTCCAACCCTGGCAGCATCCTTGTAAATCATTTCTGAGCCCTTTCAAGTTTCACAACATTTTCCGATAAATTGCACTCAATATTCCAAAAGTGGCTTAACCATTGACCTGTATATCTGCAACATGACCTCCCAACTCCTGTACTCAATACTCTGACCAATAAAAAAAAATACCAAACGCCTTCTTCACTATCCTATCGACATGCAACTCCACATTCAAGGAGCTATGAACCTGCACACCAAGGTCACTTTGTTCAGCAACACTCATTTGGACCTTACCATTAAGTGTATAAGTCCTACTGGAATTTGCTTTCCAAAAGTGCAGCACCTCACATTTATCTAAATTAAACTCCATCTGCCACCTCTCAGCCCATTGGCCATCAGATCAAGATCCAGTTGTAATTTGAGGTATCCTTCTTCGCTGTCCACTACACCTCCAATTTTTGTGTCATCTATAAACTTACTAACTATACCTCTTATGCTCACTTCCAAATCATTTTATATAAATGATGAAAAGTAGTGGACCCAGCATCGATCCTTGTGGCACTCCACTGGTCACAGGCCTCCAATCTGAAAAACAACTCTCCATCACCACCCTCTGTCTTCTATCTTTGAGCCAGTTCTGTATCCAAATGGCTAGTTCTTCCTGTATTCCATAAGATCTAATCTTACTAACCAGTCTCCCATAGGGAACCTTGTTGAATGCCTTAGTGAAGTCCATTTAAATTACATCTACCGCTCTGCCCTCATCAATCCTCTTTGTTACTTCTTCAAAAAACTCAATCAAGTTTGTGAGACATGATTTTCTCCAGCGCTTTCTGCTTTTACATATTAAACCATTTCGTTCTATAAACTACAGATTCAAATCTTATATCATGAACAGATTACTTTTCCTCTTAATTTTCTAATTGATCTCCTTTCTTAAGGGTCTTGATTTTCTTGAAGCATTGATCGCCAGTTACAAATTTTAGAAGCTCCCTATGCTGTGAACTGCTGTGTTGTGTCTCAGTCAATATGTCAGAATAACCTTAAGAGACACAGTAAATAAGTATGCCTTTAAGAGACACATTCATCACTGTATACTTACACGTGACCGAGGGTATTAGGGCCTCAGACTCCATCTTAACTCGGACCACATGAAACATTATTCATTTATGGTAACATGCTACCCTTTGTAGTGGAATAGCCTAATATTTGTCCAGTCATGGATGTGCCAATGAATGTAATATCTTAGTGAACTCTGATAAATGTCACTTGGATCTTTCAGTACATTACCCACGGCCAGTTCTTATATTACAAACTATAACACAAGCATTGCTGAGACACAAAGAATAAATCATAAGCCAGGCAAATTATATTTTTTAAATCACTCATACCTGCTCAGGGACTAACACATTTTCTCTGCTCTGGGCAAGACTTTATTCTATGTTATTATGACATATTGTATTTGATTTATTGAAAGTTGCTGGGTGTCACCAAATCATGTGAGTTGTGACAGTGAATAATACCAAGCTGTTCAATTGATGCTTCTAAACTCTCAAGTGATCCTGCGCTCACCAACATTTTCGACACTGGACACTATTTAGGATGTTGATATATGTGCAAACATTCCTTCTTTAATTGATAAATACTGAATCCAATTGTAGTACTTTTCATTCTAGCCTTGCTTGAAATCAGTTATCTCAGCAAGGTGATAAAATTAAAGCAGTAACCATTTTGTCTGAGTAGCCGATCTATTTATTGTACAACCTTAATGAACTGTCGCTGGAGATTATGCACTAACTAATTAACATCAGCTCTTTTAATTTCAGATACATTCTATGTTACATTGATCTATGTTCTTTTATAAATTGATGGGCTAAATTCTGCCCAGTGAGATCCTGGGCAGTCCTTTTAACTCTTCTTTTAGCTCCAGATAATACTGAATAAATATGAAGAAGCTGTGGAAAAGATCAATGAGAATGTTTGGGCCAGTGTTAAGAGGATTTGCTCAACAAGGAGACAGTAAAATTGTCATCAAATCAAGCTTTGAAGGGGCAAGCAAGCATGAAAGTAAATGTACCCGGGGCTGTGAAACTCTTGAAACTCTTTGGGCGGCACGGTGGCACAGTGGTTAGCACTGCTGCCTCACAGCGCCTGAGACCCGGGTTCAATTCCCGACTCAGGCGACTGACTGTGTGGAGTTTGCACGTTTTCCCCGTGTCTGCGTGGGTTTCCTCCGGGTGCTCCGGTTTCCTCCCACAGTCTAAAGATGTGCGGGTCAGGTGAATTGGCCATGCTAAATTGCCCGTAGTGTTAGGTAAGGGGTAAATGTAGGGGTATGGGTGGGTTGCGCTTCGGTGGGTCGGTGTGGACTTGTTGGGCCGAAGGGCCTGTTTCCACACTGTAAGTAATCTAATCTAAAAAAAATGGTGGTACAGAAATCAATTACTTAAATGATATCAGAGAATTTCTGCTTTAAAAAAGGTGTATTCACTTCATTATCTGAAAATAAATCAAAGTAGCAATGCCTCTGAGGAAATTGAGACAGAAAGATTGCACTGCTATCATTACAGAAGATTTATTTGACATATTTTCTCAATTCAAAAGTCAGTAAAAAGGGAGCTAATTTTGCTGTCTGTTCACTTTTTTTTAACATTTCCGCATGTGGAAGGAGCTGGCTTCTATCTGCAGTCAACCAATAAAGCACTCAATGGGATAGGGGCTTCCTACTATGACACAGGCTGCCCTGGCCCCTGTACCCATCCTGTAGGGTGAAATCACAAGCTGTCTACTATTCTAGGTCCCAGTTTCTAAAAATGGAGAGAATGGGATGTCTGATTTCCTGCAGTGGGGGCCTGAAAGTTCAGACACAACCCAGTGAAGTAAGGTTTCTAACTTAGTCAGATTAGGCTTTAAAAATATCATGGGGCAGTGGGCAGTACTTATATTTACCTGAATTGCCAAGGGGGCATGTTGGGGTCAGGCTGGAGCATGAGGCTGGTAATGCAGTGCCTCGGCTTCTCTGGGAAATTCTACTCTTGAGTTTCAGTGAAACAATTGAGTCATCCTTTTAATCATTTCTTTATTCTTTATTCCATCCTTTTCCTAACTACTGCTTTTAGATTAACTTTAATTTGTGTGATCAGTACACTCAAATTTGCAGATATGGTGACTACTTGAGTATTCCTGTCCAGGAATAACAAGTGAAATAGTAAGTTTGATGTCAGTAATGTCAATGCAACATTTATTAAATTAATAACAGAAAACTTGACATATAATCTTCAATTGTTTTGCATTTACCCACAATGGCACAGTTAGTTTTGCTTTCAGTGATTGTTAATTTCTCTTTGGTTAACATGGTTTTTTGTGGCAGTTCATTTGAAAGGCAGTCTTATTTTCGGCATTGTTTTGTTTCTTTCACAGACATTTGTAAAACAGAATGTGAAATCAATATTCGATTCAGAGAGGACATGATTTTCCCATTTTTTTTGCAAACATTAGCTGCGGCTAATCATAACTGTAGGCTGTAGGAAAGGTTTGAAGGAGATCAAGAGTTACTGAATCGTGCAAATATAGGAGCAGGAGAAGGAGCAATCTGTTCATTCTACAAGCCTGTTCCACTGTTCAAAATCATAGTTGATCATCTACCTCAATGCTAAATTCCCGCTTTATCCCCATATCCCCTGATGTCTTCAGCACCTAAAACTCTAACAATCACTCTCCCTTGAATTCCCTTGTTATAAGATGGCAATGGAATAGGACATTCCAGTTAGAGTTTATCTGCTCCACCTGTTCTTCTACTTTCCCTCTTTTTCTTATCTTTTTCTTCAGCTCAGTGCTTTTCGTCATCTTCTTCTTTTCTTTTTCTCTTCGACACCCGGCCTTCAGCGATGATTCTTGGCCTCCAGCATGTGGCAACTCCAGCGAGCGACTATTCCTGGCTTCCTGTGGAACAGTAGCATCCTGTCGTGGTGTGGCGACCTTCCCAGTTTTGGCATAGTGACCACTGAACCTGGCGTAGCAGCCTCTGACATGGCATGACAATCTCCTAGCCTGGCACAGGAGCCTCCATCTATTGGGACTTCCCAGTGTGGTGTGGCGACAACCAACCTTCCAGTGTCACATGGCGACACCCAGCCTTCCAGTGTCACATGGTGACCCCCCAGGTTCCCAGTGTCACATGGCAACCCCCAGTCTCCCGGTGTCACATGGAAACCCTCAGCCTCCCAGTGTCACATGGTGACCCCCCAGTCTCCCAGTGTCACGTGGTGACCCCCAGCTTCCCAGTGTCACATGACGACCCCCAGTCTCCCGGTGTCACATGACGACCCCCAGTCTCCCAGTGTCATACGGTGACCCCTAGCCTCCCAGTGTCACATGGTGACCCCCACTTCCCAGTGCCACATGGTGACCCCCAACCTCCCAGTGACACATGGTGACCCCCAGCTTCCCAGTGTCACATGATGACCCCCAGTCTCCCGGTGTCACATGACGACCCCCAGTCTCCCGGTGTCATACGGTGACCCCTAGCCTCCCAGTGTCACATGGTGACCCCCACTTCCCAGTGCCACATGGTGACCCCCAACCTCCCAGTGACACATGGTGACCCCCAGCTTCCCAGTGTCACACGCTGACCCCCAGTCTCCCAGTGTCACATGGCAACCTCCAGCCTCCCAGTGTCACATGGCAACCCCTAGCTTCCCATGTCACGTGGTGACCCCCAGCTTCCCGGTGTCACGTGGTGACCCCCAGCTTCCCAGTGTCACATGGTTACCTCCAACCTCCCAGTGACACATGGTGACCCCAGCTTCCCAGTGTCACATGATGGCCCCCAGCTTCCCAGTGTCACATGGCGACCTCCAGCCTCCCAGTGTCACATGGCAACCCCTAGCTTCCCAGTGTCACGTGGTGACCCCCAGCTTTCCGGTGTCACATGGTGACCCCCAGCTTCCCAGTGTCACATGGTGACCCCCAGCCTCCCAGTGTCACATGGCGACCTCCAGCCTCCCAGTGTCACATAGTGATCCCCAGCCTCCCAGTGTCACATGGCGATCCCCATCCTCCTGGTGTGGTGTGGCATGACCTCACAGCGTGGTGTGTAACCAGCACAGTGTGGAGCCAGGGCCCAGTGCAGACTGGACACTAGGTATTAGCCTGTTTTGGTGTATTGAACTTTTATCTCTGCAAGGCAGGACATTTCATTTTATGTGTTGTCTAAATAATGTAACTAACAATACTGTGCCTAAGCACTTTTGTATTAAGTCGAAATTGTAATTGGCAATTTATAAATTTTTCATTGAGTATATGTGACAATAAAAGCTATTCTATTCTATTCTAGTCTAGTCTATTCTAATGGCTTAACACTCAGATTCACTGCTATGTGGATGAAGAAGTTCTTCCACATGTCAGTCTTAATTGGCTTGCCTTCTTTATCCCCACACTACCACTTAACTACTTTTCTCAAGGATGCTATGTCCTTGGTGTCTTTCAGAGGGGTCATAAATGCTCCCGGTGTCAATTAGACTGGTCTGGTATGGAGATGAAAGGATATTGAGAGGCCTTTTTGTTTATATGTAAACAGATGAGACTTCAGGCCAAAGTGGTCATGTTTTAGAAGTGACCTGTATAATAAAAGGGGAGTGGTCAGCTCTGTAGCTGAGCATTTCAGTCAACAACTAGTTAGGAGTTCAATAGTGAGCTGTGTGGAAACTCATTCTGTCTCTTTCTGCCCTTCTAACTTCAACCCGTAAATATCTGTTCCATTTTATTTTACTGTGTTTTAAGGGGATTTGTTTATTGGAACTGTTGTGTATAATAGGAACAGAATAATTAAGTCTAGTTTGGATAGGCTGAGTTCTGTCGAGGGTTTTTATTCTGTTCTTTGTGCTTCATTGTGTAATTTTGTGAATAGGTTTTTGTCTGGTTTAAAACCTAGCAGTCAACCTAGCTGGCTTACTCTGGAGAATTCTCACTGTGCACTTCCTGAAACAAATTGGAAAGTTATGGTCTGGGTTGCCTGCTCAAGAATGTTTTGAATGGTCTGGCCTAGTCCATAACAAAATCCAGAACCAGAATTCACTCAGACCACTGTGCTGCGATGTAACCCGGATACCATGTTATGGATTTTCCTGATTCGGAGATGCCGGTGTTGGACTGGGGTGTACAAAGTTAAAAATCACACAACACCAGGTTATAGTCCAACAGGTTTAATTGGAAGCACACTAGCTTTTGGAGCAACGCTTGATTAGCATCGCTCCGAAAGCTAGTGTGCTTCCAATTAAGCCTGTTGGACCATAACCTGGTGTTGTGTGATTTTTAACTTTGGATTTTCCTAGCTTCCATTACTAACGTGCATCCATTCTGGAGTTCTTCAGCTTTATGCTCCTTATGTTGAAGTTGGATTTTGAAAGTTTTCTGGGTGTTTACTTGACTGATGACTCTCTCTTGCCATATATCTTTATTTCTACGAGACAATCCATGTGACTGCAGGTGTGACATTATCACAGTATATGATGCTTTGAGTCATAGTGTTATATAGCACTGAAACAGACCTTCGGTCCAACTCATCCACTCTGGCCAGGAATCGTAACTGAACTAGTCCCATTTTCCTGCTTTTGGCGCATAAAACTCTAAACCTTTCCTATTCATATACCTATCCAAATGTCTTTTAAATGTTATAATTGTACCTTCCTCTGCCACTTCCTCTGGCAACTCATCCATGCAAGAACCACGCTCTATATAAAAAAGTTGCCCCTCAGATCCCTTTTACATCTTTCACCTCTCACCACAAACCTATGCCCTCCAGTTTTGGATTCCCCTATCCAAGTGAAAAGACCTTAGTTGCTCACCTTATCTATGTCTCTCATGATTTTAGAAATTTCTATAAGATCATTCCTCAGCCTCTGATGTTCCAGAGCAAAATGTTCCCTCCTAGCCAGCTTCTCCTTTTAATTCAAACCATCCAGTCCTAGCAACATCCTTGTAAATGTTTCATGTACCTTTTCTAGTTCAACAACATCCTTCCTGTTGCAGGGAAACCAGAATTATATGCAGTACTCAAAAAGTGGCTTCAACAATGTCCTGTGCAGCCACAACATGACATCCCAACTCTTACACTTAATGCTCTGACCCCTGAAGTACCAAACACCTTCACCACCGTATCCACCTGTGACACCATTTTCAAGAAACTGTGAACCTGCACTCTTAGTTCTATTTGTTCAATAACACTCCCCAGGGCCCTACCTGTATAAGTTCCACCCTGGAATGTCTTACCAAAATGCAACACCTTGCATTTATCACAAATAAACTCCATCTGCCATTTCTCAGCCCCTTGGCCCATCAGGTCAAGATCTAACTGTATTCTTCCAGATTTGAATGTGAAGGATTCGAAAGCATTGGTGAGAGTGCAGAGAAGATTTTCCAGGTTGTGGAATCTGAGTTGTGAAGATGGATTGGAGAAATTAAAACTGTTTGCCTTGCAGGAAAGAAGGGGGAGAAGTGATTTAATAGAAGTATTCGAAATTGTGAGGGGCCTGGGCAGAGCAGCTTGGGAGAAACCCTTCCTCCAGTTGAGACTGAGAGGTCACAAATTTAAAGTAATTGTTAAAAGAAGCAGAATGACATGAGAAACCTTTTCAGTCATTGCATGGTTTCGGTTTAGATTGCACTGCATGAGGTGTTGAAAGAGCAGGTTTGATTGAAATGTTCAAGAAGTAGTTGGGCTGTTATCTGAAGCAGAAGAATGAACAGGATTACATGCAGAAAGCAGCCGAATGACGCAAGGTGAATTGCTCGTTCAGAGAGCCAGTGCAAACACAATGCACAAAATAACTTCCTTTTGTGCTATAGCAATTCTGTGATTCTGAACGCTATCAGTTATAGTTCTTTTTGTCTTATGAACAGACGGCAGGAGAAAATCAATTTCCTTGTACAACTATTTCAAGGAAGGTTCAGTGCAAATTATACTGTTAGAAAAATAACAAAGATCATAGACATGGATGAAAATCCCCCCTGCTGGCCACAATACCAAAAGTCTAAGAGTGGTTATGTGAAAATATGAAGTAATCAATGAAATGCCAGAAGAAAGAAAAACTGATCTTCAATATCGAAGTGCTTGTAAAATGTTTGTAGAATGCTGGTTGCAATCCAGTCACATATTTTACTGCAAGTACCTTATTTTATGCTCTTTCACTCCTGTTTAGAAGTGAAATATTAATTATTATTGAAAGTGCACTCACAGTAACAAGCAAGTCACATAATTTGAGTGGAAATGTTATAGTGAAATTCCAGTCCTTTTTACCAATCATGAGAATATTCATGATAGTATGCCCTGATCCTCGCAATGAGGGTTTAATGATGTCATTGTAAAGCACCTTGAGTTTGTGGTTGGTATGCCAAAGACTTTAACTGTGTTACACACAAGCTACTCATTCAATCCTGAAAAACTTTAGACATCTTGATCTGACTGGATCTTGACTAGTAATCCATACGGGGGAAGATCTGAAATAATGACTCTGTTAATACCTTAATAATAGCTGTTCTCAAAGAATGATTTCTGGGAATTAAATAGCTACTTCCAACATATTGTGGATTTACTGGTATCCTTCTCTTATTTTCAATGCAGATCACACACAGTCTTACAGAACCCTGCCGAATGGTTCCCAAAAAAATGGTCTTAGAATTACAGGTACAGGTTTGATTACAGGTTATGAATTGCCAACAATTTTGCACATGTGGCATGTTATACAAAACTGCAACACATCCTCTTGAAATCCTGGTCAGTAAAAATGTTGAGTTGTACTGCTTGGCTTTTCTGAGCATGTTGTGCCTTTCCTACATGGTCTGCTGTAGACATTTCATGAGCTTGCCTTAATATCTTCTTAGAAATATCTGGGAAGCATCACAATCTGGTCCACAGGTCTGTGAGGAGGTCTTCACTTTCTCATCAGAATTCCACTTTTAAAATTACAGCATTCAGGAACTCCCTTTGCTCCAGTTTTGGTTTGAGCAAGTCATACTACTTTGCATGTCTTAGAATCTCCTTGTTGTGACTCGATCAGAGAAGCCTTACTGATTATTTCCTTTGGATTATCCAAATCCTGTAAGAAAGGTTGAGATAGCCAAAGATGTCCATAATGTCAACTGAAACTCTGAAATCAAACTTCATTTAGTTATTGTTTGCATCATTCCATATGAAGGAAAAATTCCTAAATGTTTTCCTGTAACAATTCTGTACCTTTGACTTCACATGGACTTTCCATGACTCCTGAAGAAGTTACTCCTATCGCTCCAGCCAAATCATTTCCCTGGAGTCAGCCAATTGTGTCAACAGGTAAGCCAACAAATCTCCTACAGTTATTGCAGGTATTTGGTCACACCCAGGTGCACAGAACACAAAGGTATGGGTATACACTCCCTGCCAGTAAAGTTCACTAAAACCTCAGCATTCACTGCACTCTTTGGAGAAGTCATCATATCAGAAGAGTTTGCATCTCAAAACAATTTAGTTTACCTCCTTCACTTGGGAGATAAGGAGTTGCTTTTAATTTCACAAGAATTCCTGACAGCTCACAGGTATTTTGTTCACCTCCTCTGCAAGCACAACAGTGATTGTACTCAATCTTACAGCTGCAGTGAGAAGGAAAACCTGGTTTTTCATAGTATCACTCAAGACCCTTTCTCTTCATTGCTCAATATATACCCCATTCCCTATGGCTTCCAGTAATCCACATACAGGTGTCCTACATTGTGGCAATGGAAACACTTGGGCTTTCAGTCATCACTCCAGCTTTCCTTTCTGACCAAGGAGAAGATCTCAGATGTTACCACATGTCTTTTTTCATCTTTGGTTATTCACCTTCATTTTACGCTCCTACCTTTATGAGGGTGTCAGAAATAGGTTTGAATCCATGGCCAAGGTCATAATCAATAGATATTTCCGCTGCCAATTGGGGTTGAAACCTTCTAATGATCCCTGTGGGTTCATGCCAATTGAAGAAAATTACCATATTCTTCCAGAATTATTGAAAATACATAGACAGGCATAGTAACAGCAAGTCTGTCAGGCAGTAAACTGGATCAAGGGATTGAAGAGCCCACTTACATTGTTAGTATTGTGCTGGCTTCAGTATGCAGTGTCTTGCTGTCTCCATGAGCAGGTTGAACCATTACCTAGAACCAAGTCCAGACCAAGATGCCCTTTCCTCTTAGGGAGACAGGGTGGTACCAGCAGACACCAATCAGGAAGCGATGCCACACACAATGCCCCTGAAGGTTCTTCACAGGATGCTCTCAAGGTGTCTGGTCCATCCACCTCTCCACTGCTTGTGATGCCAAGGCCTTTAGTTGTTCCCCAAAACCAGGCAAGAGAAGTATTGTTTCTCTATGCTAATAGTATGCTTGATAACATGTTGTGTGGCAGCATAGTTTTCATTGTGCACATACTGTGCAGTTGCATGGCTTTTATACCAGAGCCATGACCCATGTATTCTGCACACTAAGAAACTTTTGCAGGGATTTTGATTCCTGCAAAAGAGAGAGAAGAAAACAGAAATAGATGAAAGTAATGGAAAAGATGAACATTACATTCTTGCATTTTAAAATCTCCAAAAATACTAAACACTTGAATGAATGCAACTTCACATTAGTAGTTGTTAATTTTCAGTACCACAGGTTGACTGGTATTAATGTCCATTTACCATGTTGTTAAAACTATGTGAAGACAGAAATGATAAGTCTGGTTAGTTTAGTTCATATATACAGATTCAATACAATAACATCCTGCCATTCAATGCATTTCAGTTTTGAAACAGACAATAAGAGGCCATTTTTACAAAAGGAATTGGTTACTGGAACTGTAACTTCCCTTTGATTTTAATCTCTCTTTTGCTCCTTTCTTGAAGTTGTTCAAGCATTTACAAGTAAAAATGGAATTTGCCATTAGCTTTACCATCACTTCCAAATAAACTTATTGTTCATTATTGAAATCGGACAAATGAGAAAATGAGGCTGCTGTTTATGTTGTATTACAATTCAGTTTTATTGAACTTGGGATATTGAAATTGAGAGTAAAAATTAGCTGTGATCTTATTAAATGGTACAAGCAGTCACTCATGCTTCTACTCTGAGGTTCTTAATTTTTTCCAGTCTGTGAATCAGAACAACACAAGCACCCTTCCACTGCTTTCATCCAACAATATGTGAAAGTATGTGGAAATACCCTTATAAACTACTGTCGTATTTGGCTGATGCTCAAAGCTCACACTGGTATATGCAGATTTCTAAAATGTATTCTAAAATTTCTAAAACATTATGCTGTAGCATCTGCTGGAAAAGATAATGCATTGTTCCTTCAACTTCTGCATGCATTGGTGAGAATGTAAGTGCCCTCCCTGAGGCTTGTTTGGTGGCAGAGGTTTATTTAATAGAGTGAGGGAACAACCAGTTAGGATACTGCCATCTCCACCCTGATTAAGTTAATTATGGGGAAGCCAGAAAGGCAAACCCTGTCAGGGCTACGTGCTGGTTTCTGATAGAGGCTTTATTCAAAGAGATTCAATGTTTGATTGAAGGATCAGTGAGAAGATTGTCCATTGAGAACCACCCCTCCTCAACTCACAGTTGACACGCTGGCCTTGCAACTACCACTCTGTGATTCCCATATTGCTACTGTTCACCCGTGGCCTATGTCCCTCAGTGATTCTAGGTGTTTTCTGATTCATTCATGGGATATAGGTATTGCTGACTAGCCCAGCATTTAATGTCCATCCTAGTTGCCATTGAGGAGATTGTAGTGACTTGCCTTCTTGAACACTGCAGCTGCACACACCATACTGTTAGGGACAGAGTTTCCAGGATTTTGATCCAGTGTCACTGAAGGAATATTTCCAAGTGAGGATGGTGAGTTGCTTGGAGGGAAATTTGCAGGTGCTGGTATTCCCATGCATCTGTCTTTGTCTTTCTAGACAATAGTGATTGTGGGATTGGAATGACCTGTTGGAAGAGCATTGATGATTTTTTGCATTGCATCTTGTAGATTGTAGACACTGCTATAACTATGAGTTTGTGATGGAATGAGTGAATATTGTGAGGGCGTACCAGTTGAAAGAGCTATTTTGTCCTGGATGGGTCAAGCCAATTGAGTGTTGTTTGTGCTGCACTCATTCAGGCAAGTGGGGAGTATTCCATCACACTCCTGACTTGTGCCTTGATGGGCAGGCTTTGAGGATTCAGGTCATTCATTACTTGCTGTAGGATTCCTAGCCTTAATCTGCTCTTGTAGCTGCAGTACTTATAGGGCTATCCTAGTTCAGTTCCTGATCAATGGCAACCTCCAAGCTATTGAGAGTGGAGGAGTGAGCAATGGTAATGCCATTGAATATCAAAATGTAATGATTAATTTCCTATTGATGGAGATGGGCATGTCATTAACTGGTAATTGTGTACCTCAAATGTAGCTCAAATCCAAGCTTGGATATTATCGAGGTCTTGCTACATTTGAATATGGCCTACTGCAGTGTCTGAGGAGTTACACATGGTGCTGACCATTGCGTAATCATCTGATGTTCCCATTTTTAACCTTATGATAGAGAAAAGGTCATTGCTGGAGAAGCTGAAGATGTTTGGGCCTAGCAATGTCTTAGAGCTGAGAAGACTGACTTCCAATAACCATAACCATTTTCCTTTCTGCTAGGAATGACTCCAACCAATGGAAAGTATTTTCTTAATTCCCATTGAATCCATTTTTATGGAGTCATTGATGTCATACTCGAACAAATGCAACCTCGCTGTCAAGGGCTGTCACTCTACCTCCCCTCTGGAATTCAGCTGTTTTTGCCATGTTTGAACCAAGGTTGAAATCATGTCAGGAACTAAGTGGCTCTGACAGAACCCAAACTAGTCAGTGAGCAGATTATTTCTCAAAGTGCTGCTTGATAGCATTGTTGATGACGCCTTCAATCACTTTACTGATGATCGAGAAAAAACTGATGGGGCAATAATTCACTGTATCGTACTTGTCCTGCTTTGTGTGTACAAGACATACCTGAGCAACTTGCTACTTTGGTGAGTAAATGTCTGTGTTGTACCTGTACTGGAGCAGCTTGGATAGGAGTGCAGCAAGTTCTGGAGCGTAAGTCTTCAGTCCTTAGTCTTCACAGTATCCACTGTCTTTAGCTGTTTCTTGATATCACTTGAAGTGAAGTGAATTGGCTGAAGATTTGCACCTGTGATGCTGGGAACCTCCAGAGGAGGCCAAGGTGGATCATCTAGGAGAAAGTGAGGTCTGCAGATGCTGGAGATCAGAGCTGAAAATGTGTTGCTGGAAAAGCACAGCAGGTCAGGCAGCATCCAAGGAGCAGGAGAGTCGATGTAGGGCTCATGCCCGAAACATCGACTCTCCTGCTCCTTGGATGCTTGCCTGACCTGCTGCGCTTTTCCAGCAACACATTTTCAGCAAGGTGGATCATCTGGTCACTTTTGGCTGACAATTGCTACAAGTGTTTCAGCGTGATCTTTACAAATTGATGTGCTGAGGATGGGAGTATTGGTGGAGCTTCCTCCTCCGGTGAGTCATTTAATTGTCCACCACTATTTATGACTAGATGTGGCAGCACTGCAGGTTTAGATCTGATCTGGTGGCTGTGGAATCACTTAGCACCATCTACCACCCTGTGTTGTGACATCATCAAGTTGATACCTGATTGTTATGTATGATTGGTACTGCTCTTGGTATGCCCTCCTGCTCCTTCATCGAACCTTGGGTGGTACATTATCAGCAGAAGCCAGCCCCGCACTTGTGTAATTGTAAAACAATGAAGATTTGTTGGCCTATAATTAGCTGATAGCTCTCAGCAGACAAGACTCCTAAAGCAGTGTGATAGAATCATAGAAGCCCTACAGTATGGAAACAGGACGCTTGATCCCACACGTCCACACTGACCCTCCGAAGAGTATCCCACCCAGGCCCATTTCCCCCACCCCCCCCCATTACTCTACATTTTGACTAATGCACCTGACCTACACATCCCTGAACAGTACGGGCAATTTAGCATGGCCAATTCACCTAACCTGCACATCTTTGGACTGTGGGAGGAAACCGGAGCACCCGGAGGAAACCCACACAGACATAGCGTGAAGATGCAAACTCCACACAGACAGTTGGCTGGAATCGAACCTGATTCCCTGGATCTGTGAGGCAGCAGTGCTAACCAATGAGCCACGTGTGCAGAAATGATGCAAGGTTCTTGAAGATATGCATCCTCGTCCTAAATATGAACAAGAGGAGAAAGTCTTGAATCCAGGAATTTTCAATAAACTAGTAATCTGCTTCATATAGCCTATTTGGTATTGGTAAAGTCTTAAAAACAGAAAAAGACACATTTTATATGTCTGCTTTACACATGACTTTGTGTAAACAGTTCTGACAAGACCTCTTGTAGATATGATTATTTAATTGTATGTGTGTTTCTCTAGAGAAGCTTATGTTAAGATAACAGTGCAAAATAAATAAATACTCAGAATAATAAATAGAAGGACTCATTCATCCTGGTTAGGCATGATGTAATCGAGGCAACGTGCTTCACTCAGGAGTGGTATTACTTTGTTAGATTTGTAACATTGGCTATAAAGTTCAATTTATCATGATGACTCATGAATTTTCTGATCTCCTGGAGTTGCCATTAGTCACTCATATATGAAGTTTATCTGTTTGTCTTTGTGTGAATTGCTTGTAAGGCTGTCAAGGGTTTATATCCAGCTATAATCTAACTGTCAGTAAGATTGCTTCCAGTTGTGTCGATGATTGGTATCCAGCTCTGTCCCTTCATTCAAATCAATGAACAAAAGTTTCAGTGTTATTACACATTCTGCAGAGAGTCTATCTGGCAAAATTGAGGATATAGCACCAGATTGATTTTTGCATATGGGCAAGAAGGAACAAGTTGGTAGCAGTACAAGCAGTGCAGTCTCCTTCCCTATCTGCAGTAAACAGGAACTCAAAGTTTGTAGTGCTGGCACATGAAAACAATTTTCTTCTGGAGTTTTGCCATCAGAAGTCTGAAGAAATGCCCCAGGGCAATTGTCCTTCATGAAGCTGGGCACAGGGCACGCTTACTTGCAATTGCAGTTAGACAAGGATTTCCAGAAGAATGCCACAATTCATACCCATAAGGGTTTGTATCAATATGCGAGATTGGCATTTGGGGCACTGTTGGCCTTTTCAATTATTCAGCAGATGATGGAGAACATTTTACAAGGTCTACCTCAGGTTGCCATTTACCTAGGTGACATCCTAATTATAGGAAATCTTAATAAGGAACACTTAGAGAACCTTGGATATAGTCCGAAGCATTTTGGCAAGGCAAGTGCATGTCTAAGAAGGGACCAATGTGTGTTCCAAGCCTCCCCAAGTGATCTACTTGAGCAAGACTGGGCTACACCCATCGGAAGTAAAGTGAGAGCAATCAAAGGTGCCCTGGCTCCCACATGTGTACCAAAGCTGAGGTCATTTCTTGGACTGGTAACTTATTATAGAAAGTTCATACATAATCGGTCCTCCATCCTGGCACCTTTGCAAGAACTCCTAGAAAAAGGTCAGCCTTGGACATAGTCATATAGACAAGCCATACTTTCAGTGAAGTGAAGAAACGTCTTCCTCTAAGGTGTTAGCACAGTATGATCCCAAGAAAAATCTGGTATTGACATGCGATGCCTCCCAGGATGGCATCAGGGTAGTATTAGTTCACAGGGGGCCCAATGGAGAGGAGTGTCCAATAGTGTATGCATCCAGGACTTTGGCTAATGCAATGCATAAATAAGTCCAGGTAGAGAAAGAAGAATTGACAGTCATATTTGGAGTCAGGAAGTTCCATCAATATCTTTACGGATGAAAAGTTGTGATAATCAAAGACCACAACCCCAACTTGGTCCGATTAAAGAGGACAAAACAGGGGCAAAACTGAAAATGCTTTGCTGGAAAAGCGCAGCAGGTCAGGCAGCATCCAAGGAGCAGGAGAATCGATGTTTTGGGCATGACCCCTTGTTCAGGAGGGGCACCCATGCTTCAAGCTGCATTCAGCAGTGGATTCTAATACTAGGTACTTATCATTACAACTAATAATGCCATCCAGGAGGCAGAATAGCAAATGAGGATACATTGAGCCACCTCCCATTAGCAGATACGGCAGTAGAAATTACTTACTTGAAACTTTAGTAAAGCCTTTGACAAGGTTCTGCATGGTAAACTCTTTCATAAAGTTGGATCACATGGGATTCACGGTGAGCTTTCCAATTGGATACAAAATTAGCTGAATGGCAGGAGGCAGAGCGATGGTGGAGGGGTGTTTTTGCACTGGAGGTTTGTGCCCAGTGGTGTTCCACAGTGATCGGTGTTGGGTCCACTTTTACATAAATGGTTTAAATGAGTATATAGAGGGCATGGCTAGTATGTTTGCATTGACAACAGATTTGGTGGCATAGTGATCAATGAAGAAGGTTATCTAAGATTACAAAGAGATCTTGATCAATTGGGCCATTGGGCTGAGGACTGGCAGATGGAGTTTAATTGGGATAAATGTGAGGTTCTGTATGTTGGTAAAACAAACAAGAATGGGACTTATACAATTAAAAGCAGAGCTTTGGGTAGTATTGTAGAACAGAGGGAGTTAGGTGTATAATTCTTTGAAATTTGCATCATGGGTAGACAGGCTGGTTAAGGAGGTGTTTAGCATGCTTGCCTTAATTGCTCAGACCATTGTATACAGGAGTTGGGAAGTTATATTTGAGGTTGTACAGGACATTGGTGAGGCATCTTCTGATGTACTGTGTCCAGTTCTGCTCGCCCTGTAAGCTGGACAGCATTCAGAAAAGAATTACCAGGATGTTGGTGAGAATGGAAGGTTTGAGTTATAAGGAAAGGCAAGGAATGTTTTCACTGGAGCATAGTAGTTTGATGGCTGACCTTATAGATGTTATTAAAATATGAGAAGTGTAGATAGGGTTTCTCTGGGGTGGGTGATTTCAAGACTTGGAGGCATTGTTTTTATGTGAGAGGAGGAAGGTTTAAAAAAGACATGAGGGGGAATTGTTTTACACAGAGAGTCATTCGCATGTGGAATGAACTGCCACAGAAAGTGGTGGATGTGGGTACAGTTACAATATTTATAAGACGTTTGGATAAGTACATGAATAGGAAAGGTCTGGAGAGACATGGGCCAAGCGCTGGCTAGTGGGACTAGTTTATTTGGAATTATGATTGGCATGGATTGGTTGGATCGAAAGGTCTGTTTCTGTGCTGTATGACTCTATGACTATAGCTTCATTGTCATTATATTCTAAAGCATGAAAGAGTGCGGGTTAGAAACATTGCCTTTGATTATTCAACTAAACTGACTAATTCAGCATAAAATTAGGTTTAGAGGGTAGATCTTCCCATGTATGTAGTTCTTTGAAAGTTGTATCACATATAAATAGGATGGTTAAGAAGGCATTTAGCACGCTTGCCGTCATTGCTCACACCATTGAGCATAGGAGTTGGGACGTCATGTTAAGGTTGTATATGACATTGATGAGGCCACTTTTGGACGATATTATCAGGAAGAACATTATTAAATTGAAGAGAGTTCAAAAAAGATTTTTCAAGATGTTGCAGGGATTGGAGGATTTGGGGTTGGTGATATAATAGAGCTTTATAAAATCAGGTGAGGCATAGATAAGGTATATAGTAAAGATCTTTTCTGTCGGGTGGGTGATTTCAAAACTGGGAGGTATATTTTTAAGGTGAGAGGAGAAAGATTTAAACAAGCCTGAGGGACAACTTTTTCACACAAGGTGGTTTATATGTGAAATGAACTGCCAGATGAAATGTTATATGCAGGTACAGTTACAACATTTAAAAGACATGGATAACAAAGATTAGAGGGATATGGGCCATATGCAGGCAAGTGGAACTATTTGAGTTTGGGAAACTTGGTAGGCATGGACAAGTTGGACCAAAGAGTCTATTTCAATGCTATATGACTATCTCTTGATCATTGGAAATCATGCATACAATCCAAGATGCACAGAATTCCCTAAGCAATGACTCTGTGGAATTGTTCTCCACAAACGTCTCCAACACTGAATCAGAGAGTTTGGACAGTTCCAATGTACTTACCTAAATGGTTACTCAGAAAGCAGTTGAATTGAATTGTCACATGTACCGGGGCACAGTGAAAAACTTTTTTGCACAGTTGCATAGAAAACCCGAGTCTAACTCCTGGGTAATCACAGATATATCCCCACCTCCATCATCCACAATCACTCACACTGAACACCCTGATTTCATCTCCCCCTCACCTCCCCCATCCCTTTGATATGACCTCCTGACCATACAACTACTCCATAAATAGTTGCTGTACCAAGCTTTTGTGCAGTTCTATTTACCATTCCAGAGAAATATTTACCTGCAGTCTGGATTTTAGGTTGGGATCTACAGGGTCTGCTTTGTTTAGTAGAGGAAAAACATTTATCATTTAATGAGAAGTATGTCAAGCAGATATAGTTTATTGCATGATAGCAATAGCTACTAGATACATTGATCTGTTGATATTGTTATAAAGATCATGAGGAGCCTGAATGGTTGCTGACTTCTTTAGGATCCAAAGTTGTGTGCTTTTCCTCAGCCATCCTTATGACATTATCAAATTGGGTAGACATTAACACAGTTTTCAGCATTAACCCTTTTAAAACCATTACCAAATAGAACAGAAATGAGGTATGGGTTATAATTGCATTATATTGTGCAGTGTAATGTACCTAGGTGGTGTTATCTTGAATTGTGAACTCAATAAAGAATAATCGTACTGGAATTGTATCGAATATTTTACTGAGTGTTAATGTTAAATCCTATATCAGGAGCTTGTTAAAGATCTGAACCTGAGCTTGCTACAAACAATGTCATGAGGACTGCAGTCCTGTTCCATTACACTTTATTACGGTAAAAAGAACAAAATTTACACAGACATTATTAGCAGAGCTTTTGCTTTGTTTATATTCCACAATTAAGCTGTATGTGTACTCATTTCCATTGTTAGTTCAGCTATTCACTTCTTGCAGTGTATTTTGGAATCATGCCAATTCCATGATGCAGATACCAAAATTAATAGTTGGTGGTATGCATTGAGAACAGATTACTGAACTGACAGCTTAATTCAGAAGGAGCTTGTATACTTTAGCAGCAAAGGTAGTTCAGCCACGACATCTGCTGCCAAATCTTTACAGATTCATGTGTCTTAGTTAATCTGCTACTTTCTGATCTCTTCCACGCATTTTGGTGGGATAATTAGATTCTTAAATCCGAAGAAATCAAGATAAGAAAAGGCACAGCTCAAAAGCATTAATTTACTTTTGGGGTAAGTCACTTCTTAGCAATTCATTTTTCATTGAGCAGTTAAAATGCATGAAGGGGATCACATAATATAAAGTAATATTGCACTGTTAAAGGTATGAAACACGGTGTTCGGTTTAGTTTGAAAAATCACCTCCAGCTCTATTTTGTTTGAAAAATGATTCCAAATGTTTCATTGTGGGAGCATAGAAATTTTCTTGATCACTGCTATAAATTGATTCATCGCCAATTTTCATTTTTGCTCCTGGTCTGACTTTTCAGGCATAACCTAAACGTCCAGGTTTGTTTTGTCTGTACCAATTGACATTTTATGTCTTTTTTAAAAAGTCATCTTTAATTTTCTTTTTTTTCAATTAGTGTTTTATATGTGGTCTCACTCATCCATCATTATAAATTTTGCATCTTCATATAGTGTATTTTCCAGCTGTTAGTAAAATGAATTGCAGTTATTATGTTTGAATGTGTGGACTAAGAAATACCTGCATATTTCACAATATTCAGCAAAGACTTCTATATTTGAATGTTTTTAATACATTCACTGTGCATTTTGCAGGTGTACATGAAGGTCTGTCAGCAAGAGATGGGTAATTAAAGGTTTGTTGGTCATTTTGATCGAAGTTTGACTGTTCCAAAAACAAGTGGAGTTACTTCTCATTGCAAACACTGTAAGATTGCTGACCGAGGAGTCAGAGCAGAGAACCCAGGCATTAATTTGGGTTCAAAGGACCCATACTGTCTGAGTCTTTGGACAGAAAGCAAAGCAAGAGGTGATCACATTGAAGAATGAAATCTCCTAGATGCTTGAACAGCCCAGGAGCAACTGAAAAAAAAAGCTGAGCCCATAATGTCACTTGACACTCCAGTAAGTACACAAAAAGTGCTGCACTGTTTTCAGTACCACTTTTTGAATAAACTTTCAAACCAACGTGAAAAGCTCCAATCGAGGTATTTCAGAGAGAAGGGAGCTTTCCATGCTCTTCATGGACAATATTAACCCTTCAAGCAATTCACTGAAGCAGATTTCCTGGTCATTATTTTGTTGCTGTTCTGTGGACCTGGCTATGTAGAAATTGAATGCCACTTTGCGATATGAGAACAGTCACCATAGTTCAAAATTATTTCTTTAGCTGTAAACAGCCTTGGAATATCCTGAGATTGTGAAAGATGCTAGATAAATGCAAAGTCCTCTGTTTTTCTTTAGACTTGCCCAATTTTAGTTTGTGTTACTTTTTAAAATATCACTTTCCCTGATTATACAAAGCTGTCCTTACTACTGTTGTATCTCTATACTCTGTATGAAATATCCCACATCCGATTTGTCGGGACTTTAAATTGATTCCTACGCTTTGAGATAAAACGTGAGCAGAATCCAGTGCTCTCACCTGTGGGTAAGTGTGGTGAAAGGTTGACAGGCAGTGTCCCCATCACTATCCCATCTCCAACCCAATTAAGTGCATGACAGGAAGGCTCACACATGGTCTTCCTGAGTCTCCATCCATTGACATTCTTAAGTAGTCAATGAATTCCCATAAGTGTCTGCACCCCACCACCACGAGTATTGGCTCAATAGTGAGTTAGGGACTTGCTATGTAGAGAGCATTACAAAAAAACCCTCACAGGTTTGAGTGAAAGCTCCTAGAGATGAATAGTCATGCAAAGTGCTCAATGCTTGACCAATGATTTCACCTCAGAAATGAGAATGGAGGTTGTTGACATCTTTATTGCCAACTGACTTTCTCCCTGCCCTTGTTGCTGCCCACTTTTCCTCCTCCACACCTCCTTTATATCACTCACCTTTGATCCCTGGTCTCTCCTTGATCTGAGCCTTTGTGTGTGTGTATAACACTGGCAGTAGCTGTCCTGTGGTGCTAATCATTGGCCAAACAGCTTTCAGCAACAGGATGTCCACTCCTAGGATCTTTGATTCAAGGGTACTTGAATCCAACCACTGACCTGTCTGTTGACACAAGCTTTGTCAGCTTCCTTGAGAAGAAGTGATGCAGTGGTATCACTGGCACTTCACTTGTTGACAAGAACACTGTTGCCTCTGAACGATTCTGTACCTTGATGCTGATTCTATTATATGTGCCTCTAACTCACCCATTTTGTTCTGAATATTTCTTATATTTTGGTATAAACTATGATTTTTTTTCTCCCCTTTAGTCTTTATTACTTTCTGATTGTTTGCTCTATTTGAATGAATAGATTTCATGTTATTCTATTGACATTTTGACCATCTCTAAGATCTGGTCACCTCTACCTAATGTTGCATCTAGTGACTCTGAACTGTTATCAAGACATCTCCTGCAAGGGACTAGGAACTAACAACAGAATAAAGACACTTTTGACTAACTCTCTGATCCACATGCCCTTTGCATGTGGCTTCCTATGGCAGCACTGGATAATTAATTCATCCTGTAAAGCCATCGCTGCCTTCTCCCCTTTCAAGTTTCAATCCTTGCCTCTCTTTGCAATTTGTTTTTCTGACCTTCCTGATAAAAGAAGAATTTCATTTGATTGCTGGAGGTAATTTCTTCAGGAAAAATGTCAATTATGCTCGTTTACTTTCATTGAAAAAATGGAACCGTGTATGTTTGATTGTTAAATTATCTGACAAATGTTTATAAGCACAAGTTTAAAATCAATAAAGAGGAAAGGTTACAAGAATAAAGGTTTTTCTTCTTTCAACAAGGGAGTAAAGCTAGATTAGCAAATGTCACCAAAGTTTTCTTTCAATATGAATGTCAGTATTGGAACGATATTTTAAGATTAGACTATTGTATGTATCTGACAGTTCTTTATCAGTTGTGTTCAGATACAAGCTTTAGTTTGCTGTCTGATGTTTTAATAATGACTGATGTGATTGGTACAAGTTGCACCTCACTAATCTGGCAAACTCAGATTTGGGTATCTGCTGGACTAGAGAATTTGTCAACTATGGGAGGCCACGTGTCATGGTTAAAACAATAGTAATTAAAATAAAAGTTATTCACTTTAGTTTCATAGTCAGTTGCTGAAGTGCTGATGAAACCTTTTAAGCCATTAAAAATGGCTAAGTATATCTAATGCACAAATATTTTATTCAATTATTGAGTAAGGACCTCATTTTGACTTGTTTCAATCACATACGTAATGAATGAATGATTTTTCAATTGGGCACCAATAAAATATAATAGGGCTTTCTAAGTGTAACAAAAAAAAAGAATAAACCCTATAAACAGCCAACCGATGCCACTATAGGGAAAACCAAAGTATGCAGGGTCAGGATCATAGAGATTGCCAGAACAGAGAATGTCTGATTTGGGAAGTACAACTTTTGTAAACAATTGACCACTGTGTAAAATAAATATAGAAATTGGTTAGCTCCTTATTACTGATATGTACAGATACATTCCAATTGCTGAACTGAAATTGTGGGCGGATATTAGAGTCATAGAGATGTACAGCATGAAACAGACCTTTCAGTCCAACCTGTCCACACCGACCAGATATCCCAACCCAATCTAATCCCACCTGCCAGCATCCGGCCCATATCCCTCCAAACTCTTCCTATTCATATACCCATCCAAATGTCTCTTAAATGTTGCAATTGTACCATCCTCCACCACTTCCTCTGGCAGCTCATTCCATACACGTACCACCCTCTGCATGAAAAGGTTGCCCCTTAGGTCTCTTTCATATCTTTCCCCTCTCACCCTAAACCTATGCCCTCTAGATCTGGACTCACCGAATCCAGGGAAAAGACTTTGTCTATTTACCCTATCTATGCCCCTCATAATTTTGTAAACCTCTCTATAGCTCAAATCCTCCAACCCTGGCAACATCCTTGTAAATTTTTTCTTAACCCTTTCAAGTTTCACAACATCTTTCCAATAGAAAGGAGACCAGAATTGCACGCAATATTCCAACAGCAGCCTAACCAATGTCCTGTACAGCCACAACATGACCTCCCAACTCCTGTACTCAATACTCTGACCAATAAAGGAAAGCATACCAAACACCTTATGCTTCACAAACACTTCCCTATTTGAAGTTTGTTTGGCAAGTTTATTACAGTTCTTCAAGTCTATTAATGCCTTCCTGTAATTTATTGCAGTTCTTCTTAGTAATGACCAAGACCATTTGCCATTTGCAAATTTAGAAATTGGGTTTTGGATTCTACATTCTAAATCATTAATGTACTTTGTGAACAGAAATTATTCCCATGTGTCTCTACCTGTAACTCTTATTCCTCTACCTGTCACCATCTGCAACACTAAATACCTACCTCTACTCTCTGTATTTTGTATGGTGATCTATTCTGTCCTCTGACTCCACATTCTCTGACCTTATTAATTAATTTATCATGTGATTAACTTATTGGAGACCTTTGACACATCACACCTTGTACACTCTGTTATCTCTTTAAAGTAATTAATTCTAAATTTTTCAAACTATTTATAATCTAACTATAATGAATATAAGTCCAGCCCACAAAAATGCTACAACTAAATTCTCTAAAGTGGTTGAGGATCATCTATTAATTTGTAGAAAATGAGTTCAATTTGATATTGCATATTGTCACATTCTAATTGGAACTTTGCAAACAGTGACAATTAATTGCTTTTGATTTTCACGTAAACCTTCCCTCAGGATCAATCTAAATGCACTTTGTAGTATACTGTAAAATATTTTATTATCAAAAGCACACAATATATCAATAATTTACTGAGTTGCTACATTAATTTATACTTTGTTTTGTTGCATTTAAATGCTAGAGATGGTTTAATAGGAAATTGATAAGTTCAGCATCTTTTCCTGTTGGCTTTGATTTTGCGATAGTTAATCAATGCTAAATTAGTATCACTTTGGTCAGTATAAGTTGCCCTCCTTTCCTTAGCATGAAGAAAAATCATATTTTATCTGTAAATTGAGAAAAAAGCATCCTTTTCTCAATCACTACCAACTCTCAACAATGTTCATTCTGACAACCTACTTTCCCATATCAACTTTAAGAAAAGATAAGAGAATTACTCAGATGAGGTGCTGGAAGACTGGAGGTTAGCAAACGTGGTGCCACTGTTTAATAAGGGCGATAACGACAAACCAGGGAACTATAGACCGGTGAGCCTGACCTCAGTGATGAAAATGTGTTGCTGGTTGGGCAAGTCGTTGGAGGGAATCCTGATTGACAGGATGTACATGTATTTGGAAAGTCAAGGACTGATCCATGGCTTTGTGCATGGGAAATCATGTCTCACAAACTTGATTGAGTTTTTTGAAGAAGTAACAAAGAAGATTGATGAGGGCAGAACAGTAGATGTGATCTAAATGAATTTCAGTGAGGCGTTCGACAAGGTTCCCCATGGGAGACTGATTAGCAAGGTTAGATCTCATGGAATAAAGGGAGAACTAGCCATGCAGATACAGAACTGGCTCAAAGGTAGAAGACAGAGAGTGGTGATGGAGGGTTGTTTTTCAGACTGGAGGCTGTGATCAGTGGAGTGCCACAAGGATCGGTGCTGGGCCCTCTACTTTTTGTCATTTACATAAATGATTTGGATGCGAGCATAAGTTTTCAGATGACACCAAAATTGGAGGTGTAGTGGACAGCGAAGAGGGTTACCTCAGATTACAGCAGGATCTGGACCAGATGGGCCAATGGGCTGAGAAGTGGCAGATGGAGATTAATTCAGATAAATGTGAGGTGCTGCATTTTGGGAAAGCAAATTTTAGCAGGACTTATACACTTAATGGTAAGGTCCTAGGGAGTGTTGCTGAACAAAGAGACCTTGGAGTACAGGTTCATTGCTCCTTGAAAGTGGAGTCGCATGTGGATAGGATAGTGAAGAAGGCGTTTGGTATGATTTCCTTTACTGGTCAGAGTATTGAGTACAGGAGCTGGGAGGTCATGTTGCGGCTGTACAGGACATTGGTTAGGCCACTGTTGAAATATTGCATGCAATTCTGGTCTCCTACCTATCAGATGTCTAAGGTTCTGAGAAAAGAGATGGCCTGCTGTGCTTTTCCAGCATCACACTCTTAACTATGGCTTCTTTACCTTTACTTCTGAAGTGTAAACATGATTGTAATGTGGAAACATGGCAGCTATTTTGCATGCAGCAAACAACCACAAACAGCAATGTCATAGTTACCAAATAATTTATTTTAGTAATGTGTTGTGAGGGATAAATGTTGCCCTCTGGGAATAACTCACATGGTATTTTAAAATATAACAGCATGAAATCTTTTAGATTCATCTGAATAAACAGTGGGGCTTCAGTATAAGGCCTCCTCTAAAAGCCACTGCCTTGGACAGTTCAACATTTGCTTGGCATGGGACAGAAGTGGCAGCCTGAATTTGTGCTCAAGCCCTAATTTTATGTTTCAAAATTGAAAGTGCCCCCAGCTGAGCCATGGCTGCCAATGTTACGACGTTGCTTAAAGGTGTGAGATAGCCAGCCTAATATTACCCCTCAGCAGTTAACTCATCAGTTTTGCCTTTTGTGAAGCCACTATAAAGTTTTTCACTTTGTAACTAATGAACTGAAATATAATTGACATAGAGTATTAACCTTCAAAGAACGTTCCATAAAAGTCGTATGGTGGGGTTTTGCACAAGTGTGTAAATCATAACCATAAAATCACATTATTGGGGTAATATATTGGCATGGATTGATCATTAATTAATTGACAAAAAATAGACAGTAAGAATAAACGAGTCATTTTGGAATTGGACGATTGGAACTAACAAGGTACCACAAGGAGCTGTGTTGGTCCTTTGTTTGTATCCAGCCTTCAATAAGATATAACATTTGATAAAGGGTTACAGATTATCGAAAAGGAGTCAAGGAGTCCAACGCTGTTTAAAGAAATTTATTGAGAAGTGACAGACAAAATAAATGCAACTCACTATCAGAATAGTGCCAAGTGAAACTATTTGTTAGTCTCAGATCAGACAGATGAAAGACATGAGATGTCCTAGTCTCTGCTACTTGTAGTTAATGATTCCTTTTTTTCGAACTCATGTCTTCGTCCTCAGTAGTCCATCAGACTGATAAAGGTTTAAATCAAAACTTGTATTGAATCCTTCTTCTTTCATCCATAATTATTCTTCTCGACTGTTTGTTTACGAACTTTATTTTTGGTGCCACTAAATATCTTTAGCCGCCATCATTCAATTATATCTTTGTATTCAATTGCAATCCAGTTGAAGTATAAGTAAAATTTTATGACAATTATACAGGACCTTAGTAATTCCACCCATGCATGATTTATATAGTTTTAGTCTCCTATGTTTCTCTTAGGTGGAATTCAATGAAGCTAACTGACTTATCTGGTTCTGTGAGCAGAGATTGAGTAGACCAAGTTGATGTTCCTTAGTCGATAGTGTGGTGCTGGAAAAGCACAGCAGGTCGGGCATCATATGAGGAGTAGGAAAATCGACGTTTCGGGCAAAAGCCCTTCATCAGGAATTCTGATGAAGGACTTTTACCCGAAACATCGATTTTCCTGCTCCGCGGATGCTGCCTGACCTCCTGTGCTTTTCCAACACCACACTCTCAACTCTGATCTCCAGCATCTGCAGTCCTCACGTCCACTCTGATGTTCCTTAGTATTTAGAGAAGTGAAAGATGATCTCATTGACATGCACATATTTCTGAGGGAACTTGACAAAAGGCTAGGAGAACTTTCTCCATAAACTTGGAATCTAGTGCTGAAGCCAACAGTCTCAGCTGAAGGAGTTTGCCACTCAGGATGAGAAATCCCTTAACTTAAGGCATTGCAAATCTTTGGGATTTACCTCCCTCCAGAGGGCTATGGAAGTTCGTCAAAGAGTGTATACAAGACAAAGGATACTTTGGTAATTAAAAGATATATGAGGATTAAGCATAAGGAAAGGAATTGAAACAAGATGAGGCATGATCTTGCTGAATAATAGAACAGCCTTCTAGGACCAAATGGCCTACTGCTATTGCTTAGATTAGATTACTTACAGTGTGGAAACAGGTTCTTCGGCCCAACAAGTCTGCACCGACCCACCAAAGTGCAACCCACCCCTGCATTTACCCCTTTACCTAACACTACAGGCAATTTAGCATAGCCAATTCATCTGACCTGCGCATCTTTGTGATTGTGGGAGGAAACCAGAGCACCCGGAGGAAACCCACACAGACACAGGGAGAACGTGCAAACTCCACACAGTCAGTCGCCTGAGTCGGGAATTGAACCCAGGTCTCCGGCACTGTGAGGCAGCAGTGCTAACCACTGTGCCACCGTGCTGCCCACGGTGCTATTTCTGTTTTTATGGTCTTATGATCATAAAATAAGATAAAAATAAAACTTCTTCTGAATCCACTTGTGCTTGGTCTAGGTGCCACATGAGAACTGAGATAATAGGAGAACTTGAGACTGAGGTGGCCTTTGGTTCAGGACAGGTAGGAGTAGGATCTTTCAAAGTGCTTCACAGTCAATCAATTATTCATCAACTTTCCAAACCCCTCTGGCTCCAGGCATGAAGCCAAATGATGGAGGATGGCTAATTTTACATTGTTGTTTACAGAAAGTGATAGACCTAGGAATTACAGGCTGGCCAGCCTAGCCTCAATTGCAGGCAGATTGCAGGAACAATTTCTGAGGTACAACATCGGTTAGATAGGCATGGATTAATGGCAATCAGCATGGATTTGTTCGGGGAAGCCACATCAGAGAAACTTGTTTGAATGTTGTGAGGAGGTAATTCTCAATGCCAGTCCAGAGTGCAAGTAGGCTGAACTGACAGATTCAGACTCAGTGGTGTTGCAACTGAGCCAAGGCTAGAACTTCTAACACACTATTCTTCCAGATGCACAAATATCAGAATATTGGCTTTAAAGTACACACTTAAAGAGTTCATATTCGAAGACAGAAGTTGTATGCCTGTCTGTTTGGAAGTGAATAAGAGAACAAATAAGATAGAATTGCAGAATGATACTAATCCTGAGGTTGAATGATGACCGGAGCTTCACTGATGTCCAGACCAGACTCCTCCAAAGGTCTTTAACATTTGTAACTTTGGATCCATTTTTCGTACAATTAGATTGCTTTTTCAATAAGCTGATGAGGATAGTTATATCCTGGGTATGTCTATCACAAGTTTACATTCCTTGTGTAAACTGTAACAAAGATTTCATTTGTTGAAGGAAGGCAGTCAGAGTGGACTAGAATTTGTTTCAAGGTCAAGACCCTAACATTAAAATCACGTTGCAGTTCCAGCCCTGCACCATGTTAGAAATTTTCAAGGTAATGGCCAGTTCAAAAGGTGCTTCCGAGTCATATAAGGACCTGTGAGTGGGCTCCAGAACTGAAGTATAAGTAGGAGACCCTTCAGCACTGCAGGTGAAGGCCTCCTAATGTAGATTAGGGACAGTGAATGCAATTCAATATTGAGGCTCCCGCTCAGCTTTATTTCCAAACATTTCAGAAAATGAAATTGCAATCCTGCCAACAAGCTGGACCGGAATCCAGGTAGGTATCCTTCTTCAGAGAGCGCAGAGGGGACTTGTGGATAGGTGGCCATCAGGCTGCTCGACTTTATTTCTTAAAATTTGTCCCGAGGCAGGAAGATGCTGGTACGAGGGCTGGCATTAGAGAATTCCAGGTATGGTGGGCTTCCAAACTCCAGCTCAGTAAGGCACACATCCAACTTACAGAGCTAAGGCAGCATTTAGCTCATTGATTGCACAGCTGAGCTCTGGGGTTGTATTCGTGAACTGGAAAAGAGATGCTTTTGGTGGCAGTATTAAAAATAGGAATTCATCAAAATTAAGAGTTCATTCTTTTTATTGGTAGGTAAGTTGTTCACAGTTATGAATTTTAACAGACCGGTTTATTAAAGATTCACAGCATTGCTTCTAAAAGGAAAGGTCCAGTTTTGCCAATACTGACATAATGTTTTGGGTCACAAGATGAGTGCAACAGCCCAGTTGTACATCTTGATTTGCAAAAGCCTCTGGATGTTCATTAGTGTTTAAATAATACCTTTCCAATCCTGATTTAAGTTTTAAAAAGGTTGAAAAAGTAGATTTGTTTCCCCTCCCACACAAAGAAAGGTTTCTCCTTTGCAAAATGTGATATTGTTCATTGGATTCCGAAAGTGAATAGCATTGATGGCATTTGTAATATTCAACACTTAAAATTCCTATGCCCGTCAGGTTCACAAATGTCCTTTAGGGGAAGGAAATCTATCATTTTCACCTGGTCTAGTCTGATCTACACCAATGTGACTGCCTTCTGAAATGGCCCAGTAAGCCATTCAGTTCACCAAACTGGGCTGTGAATTCCAGATGCCCACTTTATATTTTCCTCGTAGCTCCTCTAATTCTTTGACCAGTTCCCTTACATCTGTGTTTTAAGGTGGTTATTGCACACATTATACCTTCAAATGATGCAGACATTTTGATAAGATAACATACGATGTGCAATTATCTTCAGACTCCATGTCTTGTTGGACCATTCAATGGAACTTTATTATTGCTGTTTGAGTATATCTTACACTTATTATTTAATAACACATGAACTATTCTAATCATTTAATAATGAGTTCAGGCATAATAAAATATTCATTCTATTTAATTAGATATGCATCACTAGCAATATAGATTTATTTCCATTACATTGTATGTTATAGTATCTTTAAAGGATCAAGAGGTGACACAAGGTAAACAGTGCATCAGCTTAAAGATCTAACAAATCTCCCCATAAACAGAACTTAATTGCTGCTCTATCTTAAACATTCTACTATAAAGTGAAATAAACTCTCAGCAACCATTTTGCTATCATTTGAAGATCAGTTTAAACATTTTTGGAATTTTTACACTCATACCATTTTTGGCCAGAGCATACAAAAGGTAATTGATTTTATATTTTATTATAGTTGCTTTCATTAAGTGCTGCTATAATGAATGAGCCATTGGCATGAGATGGTGCACTTTCTAAACTCTTCATCCTCATTCAGATAAACGGAGTCCTTGGTTGGAATTTTAAAGAGTGCTTGGGCGTGGTTGGATGGTTAAATTCTCTCAAATTGAAAGGACATCGGGCTTCAGCTCATCAACTTTCACCCATAGCTACAATGTGTTCAGCTGCACACAGAATAGCCCCTCAGAAGAGACAAATGGACAATTTGAATGGTAATGTGAATATTAATAACTATTTTTATGGAGGGGAGAATTTGCATTTAGATGTGGGTGCATAGCCTTCCCAGTACTGGCTATAACTAACCAAAGTACAGTCAAAGCATAGAAGCAGTTGCTTCGTTGCCCAACTGAAATGTTTTTGTTCTCAGAGTGGGTATTTATTCCTTTGCGGATGATTTCCAGGACATTGGAGAGCATTCTACTGCTCAACAATTTCCACTAAATAGAGGTTACTTTCACTACTTTGAAGGCTTATGCAACTGATCTCCAAATTCCATCTGCTTTACAACAGATCAGCATCTGACCACTTGTGTTGCTTTACCCTAGACCTCAGATAAGGATTAAGGCAAGCAGCAGCATCAGCACTGGCAGCAGTATAGCAAGACCAATAAGGATTAAAGTAAGCAACAGCATCAGCACTGGCAGCAGTAACAGGAGCAATAACGATTAAGGCAAGCAGCAGCAGCAGCACTGACAGCAGTAACAGGAACAATAGTAGCCTTTCTCCTCACAGGCCTGTTTTTTTTTCCCAGAGAGGGTTGAGCACAATGATATGGATTGTAGGAAATGATACCCTCAAAATAGTACCTAGTCCAAGTTGTGTCTGAACACCATGATATTCAGAGTATGCTATAAGTTTGCTTCTGCAGCCAACTGAAAGAGGAACTATTGCCAAATGGACCTGGTGCCCATTATTTTCCGGTGGCTGTCAATTTTATCTTGACTTCTTTCCCCCATGTTCATTCCAGGGATTTGCAACAAATATTTGCAGTCTATGTAGTTGGATGAGCAGTGCCATGTGTGCCAGGCAGGGCCCTTGTTACTAATGAAGTCAGCCAGATTGAAAAGATACTCCATTTTGTGGCTCTGGTTGGCTGTGCACAGATGCTGGTCGTGGCAATCAATATGAATGACTCAGATCGTGAAGGTTTTAATCCTTCAGAACATGGAGTTATTAGACCCCACCAACCATCCCAAGGCAACTTGTATTATATCATGCAAATGTAATAGTTCTGAATATGGTTGATAGGATTGTTTAATCGTTCTGCCAGCATGTCCTGCCACTACCAGGATAGAAATAGGTTAACTGAATGAAATTTGGTTCTTTCTCAGCTAGTGTTTTCTGTGTGCCTATACAATTTAATTTAAATAGTGTTCAGGCAGAAATTTCAAAGCTTTCTTTGAAGTGGATGTTATGAGTGAAGGGTACAGGGATTTGCAAGCAGTTTACATTGTCACACAAATAACTCTTCCAGTAATGGAGGGGTTGCATTGTATTATGGTGAAAATTTTGTAGGATGTTCTGTGTGAATGGTTGTACGTCGAGATCATTGAGCAAATGACAAGCATGCATGAATTGGCTGAATTATTCAGCATTTAGATAAAAACTTCTGTTGTCAGTTAACATTAATGAGTCTCAGCTCATCCTTGATTGAATGTGGCATCATCACGCATGTGCAGGGGCACACAGGCAACAGAGTTCCTGGCGTGGACACTGATATTATCTGGGCCTCTCTACCCAAGTGCAAATTGCTCCCAGTAGCCATCTTTGATGGCGTAATTCATTCAATTGCTGAAAGTATGAATGTACTTAGCAGTTGGCTTCTGTGACACTTAAAACATAACCGATGACATTTGGGCACAGTCCCAGCAATGATGTGTCAGAGTGAAGTTTATTGAAGCCATATGACCACAAGATGTGTCTAATATGCAAGTTATCAGGATGTTGGAGATACATTTAGGTAGATCTGGAGGTGCCCTTCAAAGCACATCAACTTGGGTCACCAGAAAGAATGTGGTACGCTACACTCTGCACAACATTCAACTGTGCTAGGTTTGAGGGAAAAATGTAGAGTGCATTGACATTCCAGAGGAGGACCAGAAGGTAAAAACTACCTGTGGCTATGGCTCCAGTAGTGGTGCACCTTGCTGCCCAGGATACCCTTGCAATGATAAACTTTAGTTAGGCTGTACAGCTCAGGCAACCAACATGGTGAACTCAAGTGGCACCATCCCTTTGCCTAAATAAAATTGCTTTGCAATCAACAAATTATCACTATCATGAACACCTACGCTAATTGTCCTCAAACATTTATGCCTGTTTCTCCGATTTTACCCCACTTTATATCCCACTTTATAACCACCTTCTTTCACCTATTTCAAATAGTCCTCCAGGTGATGGTTAAAATGTGCTGTCTGAAATGTTGAGGACAATCAATTCTTTCAGGAGACTCCTTTAAGATCATAACTTAAAATTCTGCATGGAGCAACAACAAAATTGACTTCTTCAGCTTTGTTCGTCAGAATTAAGAAATGAACAGGAGATTAACAATCCTGCATTGTATGACGCATCTGTGGATATGTCCTCATATGACTAAAACTCTTCACTCTTTTTCTGCTACTTCTATGTGTTGAAAATTCTGTGGTATCAGCAGACTAGGGACACACTGCTCAGATCTCAGCTCTCAGAGTGCTCTTGGCTGATGCCCTTTGGGTTTTGAAGCCCACATGGGAACTACCAAAGACTGCTTGACCTGGACCTGCACAAGGATGGAAATGACCAGCAAGAAATGAGGCAGAGTGGCTTCCTGAAGGGGGCATTCATCAAGAAGTCGATGCTCCAGCATTATTGATCAATGAAAATATGACCTTTCCTTTCCACTATATCCCTTCATAATTTTATACTCCTATTGAACTGCACCTCAATCTATTTTCTAAAGAAGCAACCCCAGCCTATTTACTTTTCCTCAAAGCTCAAAGAGCTCAATTTCTGACAACATCCTTGTAAATCCCTGTCATCCAGCTGCCTAATATGATCATGTCTTCGAAGCTTGCAATGCGATGACTAGATCTAAACACAGTACTCCAGCTGTGGTCTTACTCAAGTCTTATACAGGCTAGCATGTTAATCTGGACCTTGGTCAATAAAGAAATCTATCCCATAATCTTACTTAACCAACTTACCTTCCTGTGCTGCTATCTTCAGGGATCTGCGGGCACTCACTTGATGACCCTCAGTTTTTACAAACTTCTCACTATATTGTAATTTATATATTTCCTTGACTTGTTTGCTCTCTTCAAAAGCAATAATCTCATCCTTCTCTCAATTAAATTCAATGTGCCAGTTTTCTGCTCACTTAATAAACTCATTATTTCTTCTTGCAGTCTACAGCTTTCTTCCTCAAATATTGCACCATGTGCAAACTTTTGAATATTTAAGTCATGAAAAGCTGGGCAACTAATTATGGAATGAACAGCATCCATTAGAAACAGCCTTCATAAACAAAATTGTTGCTTGTACTCTTTGTCTATAGCCACTGAGCCAATTTTGGATCACTGATATTTTCCTTGGACTCCGAGAATTTGCTTTACAAACCAATCTACTATGTGGAACCTTCTCCAATGCCTTTTCAAAATCCATGATCAAACCTTAACAAACATTCTATTCTTAACGATCCTCATGATGTTCACCTCTATTACAAATTCTAAGTTAGTCAGCTATGACCTTAACAAATCCATTCTGACTGATCTTGATTAAGCTATATCTTTCTAAATGATAGTATTTTCTAATTCCTCAGAGTTTAAGGTTATCCTTTCCCTTCTTTCTAGTCCTCAGCTATCATACCTGTGTTAAAAAAGGGTTGAAAACTTCTCATCAGAGACATTGTTGTTTCTTCCCTTCGCTGAAGCTGCCTCAGCTATACTTAAGTTGAATCTAGCATGTTATTAATTTTTGAACTTGCTTCAGGTTGCCTCCTTCACAATGCTGGTTATCCAATATGTATCGTTTAACAAATGTTGCAGCAGTCCCCTTCTTTTGTGAAAACAGATGTAAAATGTTCACTAAGAATTCATGCTCACATCTTCCACTTCACAAAATGCTCACTTTTGATCTCTCATCAACCTTGTGCTTTCTTTAACGATCCTGTTACTCTTTATTTATTTAACAAAACATCTTTGACTTTTGTTGAATTTACAGTTTTTGCGTGGTGTCACTTTGTTTTCCAAATGTCCTTATTATTTTCACTTCTGCACTTTTGATGCTCCTTTTATCTTTCTCCAGTTGGGATCACTCAATATCTGTCATCTTCTTTTATATCTTATCTTCTTTCATATGTTCTTCGACATCCAGACTGGTCCAGATATGGGAGTTGGGACCTTTCCTTTTTAAAAACGTATTTGTGATGAACCTTCACTATCCTTTCCTTGAATGTCTTTTGCTTCTCTGTCACTGATTTATTTTAAGACAAATGTTTTGCTTCCACTTTTGGCAAATCACATCACAGCTTTGGATCTTTGCCCTATTTAGAACTTTCTATTGAGTGAATGGTGTCACTCATATAAGCATAGACATGCAAGTTATTCTGGTTGTATTTGTTGCGTTTCCTTATCTACTGCCAGGCTAGTTTAAAGCATTCCTGACAAAGGGCTTATGCCCAAAACGTCAATTCTCCTGCTCCTTGAATGCTGCTTGACATGCTGTGTTTTTCCACCACACTTTTTGACTTTGATTCTCTAGCATCTGCAGTCCTCACTTTCTTCTCATTTAAAACTATCCCTTCCATGCCAAGAAACCTTCCTGTCATGATATTGGCCCCATCTTTTTAAGTGCAATCCTCCAGTGCAGAATGCAATTTAGCTGGAACACCTGCCTACGTTTTTTTATTGTTTGCTGCTCCTTCAGAATTACCCCCTTTCATTGACGGCTCTTGAGATTCCATACTTATCTGCAGTAAAGTTTCGAGCATCTTGTTCTTCACTGCTGCCCCTCTCTCCACTGTTTGCTCTTATACTGCGTGAGATGCCTGTGAAAACCCAATCATTTTTCTACCCAGTCTCACTGAAGTGTGCATTTGAGAGCTCTTTCATAGTCTCCTCAAGTCATGTGACTGTGCACTCTCCGTGTGAGTGACATCCTCCGAGAACACTTTGCCCTCCTCATCACTTGATGGGCCTGTGGGAGATGAAGGACATAAATTAGAAATGGGCTGAAAATGCATTGCTGGAAAAGCGCAGCTGGTCAGGCAGCATCCAAGGAGCAGGAGAATCGAAGTTTCGGGCAAGAGTCCTTCTTCAGGAATGAGGAAAGTGTGCCAAGCAGGCTAAGATAAAAGATAGGGAGGAGGGACTTGGGGGAGGGGCGTTGGAAATGCGATAGGTGGAAGGAGGTTAAGGTGATGGTGATAAGGTAAGGGTGATAAGGTGAGGGTGATAGGCCGGAGTGGGGGTGGGGGCGGAGAGGCCAGGAAGAAGATTGCAGGTTAGGAAGGTGGTGCTGAGTTCGAGGGTTGGGACTGAGACAAGGTGGGGGGGAGGGGAAATGAGGAAACTGGAGAAATCTGAGTTCATCCCTTGTGGTTGGAGGGTTCCCAGGCGGAAGATGAGGCACTCTTCCTCCAGTCATTGTGTTGCTATGGTCTGGCAATGGAGGAGTCCAAGGGCCTGCATGTTGTTGGTGGAGTGGGAGAGGGAGTTGAAGTGTTGAGCCACGGGGTGGTTGGGTTGGTTGAACCGGGTGTCCCAGAGGTGTTCTCTGAAACATTCCGCAAGTAAGCGGCCTGTCTCCCCAATATAGAGGAGGCCACATCAGGTGCAGCAGATGCAGTAAATGATGTGTGTGGAGGTGCAGGTGAATTTGGTTCCGTAGGCAGGTGCTGAGGAAGGAGATGTGGCTGTGGTAGCGAGTCTGTTTGAGAAGTTCCGTAGGCAGGGGCTGAGAAATTAGAAATGTCAAGGTTAAAAGGTTTCAAGTGAAACATTGTGTACTTAAGTGGCTGATGATGCCAAGTCAACATGAGTAACTCCTGCATTCCGTGAGGTTGTGTGGTTCTGTCAACAGCTAACCAGGAGCCCTCCATCTCTGATGGCCAACACTCAGCTAATCTACATTGCATAATCTTTAGTAGTTGTCAGTATTAGGATGGTTGGAGGGTCACCTCTGATACCTTCGATCCACATGTTCTGTGTGCTCCTCTCCTGTCAGAACAGGAAGAGACTTATGAAGAGGATAATGTAGTATGTTTAATAGATAATGGACCACACACACTGAGATTTATTATGAGTGTAAGAATAATGTTATATTAAGATGAGAGTAATTGGTACATTACCTTTCCGTGATGCAATTACATCAGTGCATCAAGCTACATCATCTGGTCCCCTTCCCGCATAATCCTTCAAGTCTCATCTCCACAGTATCCTTTCAGTGGTTCTGCTAAACTAGACTCATGGGTCATCATGATGCCCTCACATGGTAAATAATCAGGAAGTCTGGAAGTCAGGTGCAAGTGCAACAGTTGCATTAAAAAGTCACTGATGAATGCATTAATGATACATCTGGATTTTCCATGCACTACCAAAATCCTACATAATTCAATTGCCAAAGTGCTGAAATTCCACATCATAATTTTCAAGGTATGCACTTATGGGTTCCAGTCATCCTAATTTAAAAATTTCAAATGAAATAGCAACTATCTTTAGATTGTTTCTGACCTCTATAAAATAACATTAAAGCCAGAGATTTTGTTTGGTCTGTAAAGCAAGACACTTTAAAATCCATGCTTTTCCTCCATTAAGAATTGGGGATGTTCGCCGATGACTGCACAATGTTCAGTACCATTTGTGACTCCTCAGATACTGAAGTAGTCTATATGCAAATGCACAAGATCTGGATAATATCCAGGTTTGTGCTGACAAGTGGCAAGTGACAATGGAAAATGGGTGACACGGTAGTTCAGTGGCTAGCACTCAAGCCTCAGAGTACCAGGGAACCGGGTTCAATTCCAGCCTCGGGCGACTGTGTGGAGTTTGCACATTCTCCTCCTGTCTGCATGGGTCCCCTCCGGGTGCTCCAGTTTCCACCTACAGTCCAAAGATGTGCAGGTTAGGTGAATTGGCAATGTTAAATTGTCCATAGTGTTCAGGGATGTGTAGGTTAGGTGCATTAGTCAGGGGAAATGTAGAGTAGTAGGGTAGGGGAATAGGTAAGGGTGGGATACTCTTCAGAGGGTCTGTTTCCACAGTGTAGGGATTCTATGACATGGACCAAATGCAGGCAAATGGGACTAATTTAGTTTGGGAAGCCTGATAGACATGGGGTCATTCTTTCCATGCTGTATGACTCTGACACAGAAACATGAAGCAATGGCCATCTCCAATCAGAGACCATTTAACTACAGCCCCTAGACATTCAATGGTGTTACCGTTCCTTGATGCACTGATGTAATTGCATCAAGGAAAGGTAATGTACCAATTACTCTCATCTTAATATAACATTATTCTTACTCTCATAATAAGCCTCAGTGTGTGTGGTCCATTATCTATGCAACATATTACATTATCCTCTTCATAAGTCTCTTCCTGTTCTTGCAGGAGAGGAGCACACAGAACATGTGGATCGAAGGTATCAGAGGTGACCCTCCAACCATCCTAATACTGATGACTACTAAAGAGTATGCAATGGAGATTAGCTGAGTGTTGGCCATCAGAGATGGAGGGCTCCTGGTTAGCTGTTGACAGAACCACAAATTTCAAAATCCTTGGGGTTATCATTGACCAGAAATTCAACTGGACTCACCACTGAAACACAAATGAGAAGCTTGGAATACTATGGCAATTAACTCACCTCCTGACTCCTTAATGCCAGTCCATCATTTACAAGGCACAAATCAGGAGTGTGATGGAATACTCTCCATTTTCCTGGATGAGTGCAGCTCCAAAAATAGTCAAGAAGCTTGACACTCTCCAGAACAAAGCACTTGGCTTGATTGGTACCAAATATACAAGCATCTACTTCCTCCACCACTGAAACTCAGTATCGCAGTGTGTACAATCTTCAAGATGCAGTGCAGAAATTCACCAAAGATCTTTAGAAAGCATCTGTCAAACCCATGACCACTGCCATATAAAAGGACAAAGGCAGCAAACACATGAACACAATTACCTGCAAATTCCCCTCCAAGCCACTCACCATCCTGACTTGGAAATTTATTGCTGCTCCTTTACTGTCACTGGATCGAGATTCTGGAATTTCCACCCTAAGGATATTGTGGGCCAACCTACAGCAGAGTTCAAGAAGGAAGCTAGCCACCACCTTCTCAAGGGCAACTGGGACAGGAAATAAATTCTGGCCAGCCAACAAAGCGCACATCCAATCAGTAAATAAAAAATATGTGATATCATGTTATTTTTGGAACTGAGAACATTTGCAAACCACAGTTACTGATTTGGAGTGTGCTTGCCTGTGTAATATACAAGTAATTAATTCAGTTGAAACTGTTGTGCTGTTGTGAATTACATCGCTACATGAAGTTGTGACTTACAAATTAACTTTGACACAATTCTCTCTGACATAGCCAATGACATAGTTAGGTGTTATTCTTGAGCATGATCATTCAATTCCTTCTAGGGCTCACTATTGCCACAGTCGATGAAATAGGAAAGAAGATTGAACGCTTGATGTGCTCCCAGTTTGCATTCAACTCACACCAAAAATCAATGATGTGTAATGATTGAATACTTTAACTGCACATAGAAAGTTACATGTCCTTTATATTTACACTGGGTATGCTTCATTTTCAGGAATTGGCAGTTGAGCAAAGGTGTCACGTTTGTTTCCTTCTTCTGGTCTTGGTGCTGTATTGCAGTAAGAAGTCATCCGTGTTGCAATGGTGGACATTTCTCTCTCATTATTGTTACCTGCTTGCATTGCATGCTCTGCTGTTGGGTTGATTTCGGGTTCGGAGAGGCTGAACATTTGAAGGAGACATTTCCTAAACTGAATATAAATAAGTCAAAGGTTCACAGATCAAATATTTTAATAAAAATATAAACAAGTATTTCATTCTGGATTTCAACTTTGTATAAAATGTTTAAAATTTTTTCTCTCCATCAGGTCTCAAACAGTTATTCTTCACACATAAAAGGATATGTATTAACTTAATATTTAAGGTTGCAATTACATTTGCTATAAAGTATTATCCATAACATGAATGTTGGATTATAGCTTCCAATTTGGCAAAATTATGCTTCATATTCCAATATCTTGCAGTACTTATTTAATTATCATTGTTAATAGCAAACTAGAACTTTTCTTTTATCTGCCATTAAACGCAAGTAAAATGCAACAAAATATGTCATTGGGCTTACCCTGGATTCACAGCAAATGTGAAGTTTCAAGGATACTATTTACAAGGCATCAGTTTCTAGCAGCTTAAACATTTTTCCTGGCAATCCCAACATTACTTTGCAATTCCATATAATTGGAAGATTTTCTCAGTTTTATTTAAACATTACTGCAGAGTGGTAATACAACACCTGAAGCACAATAATGCCGAATCGTATATTTGATGGCACCTACTTTCAGGTCGGAGGTATCACGCATCATGTACCATTTGACAATGTGTACAGCTGCATTGCTTGCCAGGTGGAAAGCACTTCTTCTTGCATTTTGCATGGTAAACCTTAATGCCTCGGACAGGCAACACCAGAGCCTGGAACCTGCACAGTCTGGGCAGTTTTCTTCATTGATATTATTAAAGACACGGCTGTCTTTGGGGAAATTGGCGTAATTTGTGGTGCTGCTGGGAGTAATTCTACACAAAAAAAATTATGTTGCTCTTACTATACACTCAGAGGTGAAAAAAGGTCATCTGAGTCATCTCAGTAGGTTTTCCTGCCGGCAGACACTGCTTGCACTTAAGTGACTTGACCGATCCTGAAATGATGCATTAGGTGCACAATTTAGATCTATGGCACCACTGGAAAATCAGAAGTTCACCATGCAAGTTGAACAGCATCTTCAGCTAATCTTGGCAGTGTCCACCCAGCTCTGAACTCCATATTTTCAATTAAAAACATGAATATTAGCATCATCTGAAATTATAGGATTGGATGTACATTGCTCAATTGACTTTGATGTTGAGGAGCTGGTGTTGGATTGGGGTGGACAAATTTAAAAATCACACAACACCAGGTAATCATCCAATAGGTCTATTTGGAAGCACTAGCTTTCGGAGGGCTGCTCTTTCATCAGGTAGTTGTGGAGCAGGACCATAAGACACAGAATTTATAACAAAAGATTACAGTGCCATACAGATTCAAAGAGACACAGTGTATGCCCCTTAAAGAGCACTAAATGTTGTCTGGGATATTTAAAGTATCCAGTCTGAATGTGGGTGACTGAATGAATGAGTAAGTGATGGAGTGAGAAAGTGTATACTCAGGCAGAAAGGGTTGCAGAATTTGTCAGGTCTGGTCAGATGGGTAGCCTGGTCTGGTGGGGAGGGATAGCCATGCCATGGGGGTAGTCATGTTGGTGGAGGGGATGGTTTCGTCAGGTCAAGATTCAGAGATAGTAGTGGAGTTGTTAAGGGAATCAGTTGTGCACTTACTCAGTTACAGTGTATAGAGTCATTGAGCTGTACAGCACAGAAGCAAATCCTTTGGTCCAACTCGTCCACACCGACCAGATATCCTCACCTCATCTTCTCCCATTTGCCAGCACATGGCTCGTATCCCTCCAACCCCTTCCCATTCATATATCCCTTCAGATGCCTTTTAAATACTGCAATTGTACCAGCCTCCACCAATTCCTCTGACAGCTCATTCCATACATGCACCATTCTTTGCGTGAAAAAATTACCCCATAGGTCCCTTTTATATCCTTCCCCTCTCAACCTAAATCTCTGCCCTCGAGTTCTGGACTCCTCACCCCAGGAAAAGACCTTGTTTATTTATCTGATCCATATTCCTCATGATTTTATGAACCTCTATAAGGTCACCCATCAGCCTCCGATGCTCAAGGGAAAACAGCCCCAGTCGATTCATCCTCTCGCTAGCTCAAATCCTCCAACCCTGGCAATATCCTTGTAAATCTTTTCTGAGCCCTTTCAAGCTTCACAAAACTCTTCCAATAGAAAGGAAACCAGAATTGCATGCAATATTCCAAAAGTGGCCTAACCAATGTCCTGTTCAGCCACAACATGACCTCCCAATTCCTCTACTCACTGCTCTGACCAATAAAGGAAAGCATACCAAATGCCTTCTTCACTATCCTATCTACCTGCGACTCTACTTTCAAGGAGTTATGAACCTGAACTCCAATGTCAGCAGGATCAGCAACACTCCCTAGGACCTTACTATTAAGTGTATACATTCTGTTCTGATTTGCTTTTCCAAAATGCAGCACCTTGCCTTTACCTAAATTAAACTCGATCTGCCACTCCTCAGTCCATTGGCACATCTGATAAAGATCCCATTTTACTATGAGGTATCCTTCTTCGCTGTCAACTACACCTTCAGTTTTGGTGTCATCTGCAAACTTGCAAACTATACTTCCTTTGTTCACATGCAAATCATTTATATAAATTATGAAATGTAGTGGACCCAGCATCGATCTTTGTGATACTCCACTGGTCACAGGCTGCCAGTGTGAAAAGCAACCCTGCACCACTGCCCTCTATTTTCTATCTTCAAGCTAGCTCTATATCCAAATGGCTGGTTCTTCCTATATTCCATGAGATCTAACTTTGCTAGCCAGTCTCCCATTGGGAATCTTTTTGAGCGCCTTACTGAAGTCCATATAGATCAAGTCCACCGCTCTGCCCTCATCAATCCTCTTTGTTACTTCTTCAAAAAACTCAATCAAGTTTGTGAGACATAATTTCCCACTCACAAAGCTATCCCTAATCAGTCTTTGCCTTTCCAAATACATGCAACCTTGTCACTCAGGATCCCTCTCCATCGTGTGAGACTCACCAGTCTACAGTTCACTGGCTTTTCCTTACCACCTTTCTTAAACAGTGGCACCAAATTAGCCAACCTCCAGTTTTCCGGCACCTCACCTGTGATTATTGTTGGTACAAACATCTCAGCAAGAGGCCCAGCAATCACTTCCCTACCTTCCCACAAAGTTCTCGGGTACACCTGATCAGGTCCTGGGGATTTATCCACCTCTATGTGTTTCAAGACATCCAGCACACCCTCCTCTGTAATATGGACATTTTTCGAGATGTAGCCATCTATTTCCCCACATTCTATATGTTCCATGTTCTTCTTCACAGTAAACACTGACACAAAATTCTTGTTTAGTATCTCCCCCATCTCCTGTGGCTCCACACATAGGCTGCCTGCTGATCTTTGAGGGGGCCCTATTCTCCCCCTAGTTATCCTTTGGTCCTTAATATATTTATAATAACCCTTCGGATTCTCCTTAACTCTAATTGCCAAAGCTATCTCATGTCCCCTTTTTGCCCTCCTGATTTCTCTCTTGAGTATATTCCTACTGCCATTATGCTCTTTTAAGGATTCACTCCATCTTTCCTTTCTATACCTGACATATGCTTCCTTCTTTTTCTTAACCAAACCCTGAATTTGCCTAGTAATCCATCATTCCCTGTACCTACCAGCTGTTCCTTTCACCCTAACAGGAATTTACAGTCTTTGGACTCTCATTATCTCATTTCTGAAGGCTTTCCATTTTCCAGCCATCCCTTTACCTGCGAATATCCGCCCCCAATCAGCTTTTGAATGTTTTTGCCTAATACCATCAAAACTAGCCTTCCCTAAATTTAGAACTTCAACTTTTACATTTGATCTATCCTTTTCCATCTTTATTTTAAAACTAAAAGAATTAAGGTCACTAGCCCCAAGGTTCTCCCCCACTGACACCTCAGTCACCTGCCCTGCCTTATTTCCCAAGAGCAGGTCAAGTTTTGCACCTTCTCTAGGAGGAACATCCACACACTGAATCAGAAAGTTTTTTTTGTCTACTCTTAACAAATTCCTCTCCATCACATCTCTGTAATTGATATGATATCCCAGTCCCATATTCCTAACCATGCCTTGAGTTCATCTGCCTTCCCTGTTAGGCCTCTTACAATGCAGCTAATTTAACGCTATGGCAGTCTTAGTCTATGTTTGGAAAATTATGATCCTCGACCATAACCACCCTATTATTCTTGCAGATAACTGAAATCTCCTTAAAAATGTGTTTCTCAATTTCCCATTGACTCTTGGGGGGTCTATAATGCAATTGAAATAAGGTGATCATCCCTTTCTTATTTTGCAGTTCCATCCAAATAACTTCCCTGGATGTATTCCCAGGAATACCCTCCCTAAATACAACAGTAATGCTATCCTTTATAAAAAAAACGCCACTACCACTCCTCTCATGCCCACCTTTCTATCCTTCCTGTAGCATTTGCATCCTGGAACATTAAACTGTCAGTCCTGTCCACCCCTGAGCCACATTTCTGTAATTGCTATGATATCCCAGTCCCATAATGCTAACCATGCCCTAAGTTCATCTGCCTTCCCTGTTAGGCCTCTTACATTGAAATAAATGCAGCTAATTTATTAGTCTTACTTTGTTCTGTGCTGTGTTCCTACCTGCCCTGACTGTTCGACTCGCTTCTTTTCCCAACTGTACCAGTCTCATATTGATCTCTTTTCTCACCATCGTGTTCAGGGTTGTGTAGGCTAGGTGCATTAGTCAGGGATAAATGTTGAGTAATAGGGTGGGGAATGGGATACTCTTTGGAGGGTCGGTGTGGACTTGTTGGGCCAAAGGGCCTGTTTCCACACTGTAGGGATTCTATGATAAATCCTCCAGAGCAGCTTTAGCAAATCTCCCTGCCAGTATCTTAGTCTCCTTCCAATTCAGGTGCAATCCATCCTTCTTGTACAGGTCACCTCTACCCCAGAAGAGATTCCAATGTTGTTAGATTAGGTTTTAACATGTTTAACAATTCCCAGGTAACATGCTAGGTAAGTTTTCTGGACCTGTCCAAGATGTCTAACTCTGAGTCAAAGTCTTCAATGGAGAGTCCCAGAAAGAAGGGGAATTGCCTGGTCAAGTTTAAACTTCCCAGGTAATACTCATGTAGGTCCGCCCGCCAGATTGTCCACAGGTTCTGATATACATCATTCAATTGCATATCCAGTTTCTAATGATCTGGAGATCAGCTCATTTAGCCTAATATATTTTGTTTGTTTTGATCAGTAGTATCATTACATGTTATCACGTGAAACAATTGCACTGCAAAGACTTAACTGATCTATATATTGGCAAACTATGTTTAATATTAATGCTAACTAAGTACAATCAGTACAATCTGGAGACCTGTGTAGCAGCTTATCATTGCTAACTCCATTGGCTAGTATTTCAACTTTTTCGTTGTTACATTACAAATTAAAACAGAATAATAAAAACATACCTGTCCATTCATGAACACGTAAATGATTGGATTATAAACTGTTGCAGTTTTTGCGAAGAAAGCTGGTATTGCTGCTATCCGTGGATCTAACTCAATGGTTGGACAAATAGTCACCATTATGGAGAAAACCGAGTATGGTGACCAGCAGAAAAGAAATGCCACTATCATGACAATTACCATCCTGGTGACTTGCTTTTCAGGTTTTCTTGCAACTCCCAACCTCCCTTGCGTATTTGCCACCTATGGCGAAAAAAATTTAAGGTCAACCTCTTTATGCAGAATAGGAACTGTTGTGTCATTAATATCTGCCTACCACACCAACTTGAGAACCAAACAATTTTAAAAGTTAGTTTTTTATTACATGAATGCTTTCAACAACTTGTTTTTTCCTTCCCAATATAGAACTCTCTGAATGCAGAATTCGTAGCTGTGAAATAGAAACCCCTACAGTGTGACAACATTTGGCCCAACAAGATTCTCTGAAGAGCATCCCACCAAGGCCCACCCACCCCATAACCCTTCATTTTTCCATGGCTTACCCACCTAACGTACATATCCTTGGGCACTATGGGGCAATTTAGCATGGCCAATCCACCTAACCTGCACAGCAGTGGACTGTGTGAGGAAAGCAGAACAATCAGAGGAAACCCACACAGACACAGGGAGAATGTGCAAACTCCACACAGACAATCACCCTTGGATGGAATTGATCCCAGGTCCCTGCTGCTGTGAGGCAGCAGCGCTAACTGCTGAGTTACCATGCTGCCCTAGGTTGCTACTGATAAAACCCATTGTATCACACTGTTGAACTTAGCACTCAACAACAAACTGGAAATTGCTGCCAGAATTAAACTAAGAATGCCAAAGGAACTTGACTTTAATTAAACTGAACTACATGTTTTACAGCTTCTAGGAATAAGTGGCTTAAGAGCAAAAGATCATTAAGTTAATATTCGACACTAATTGTCAAGAGTGACAAATAGGAAAAGTATGATGAAGGACATTAATCAAACGTGTTTTTAATTGGTAAGATCAACTTCTTTAATAAAACAGTGTTTAAACTGAGATTCCAGAGATTATACAGAAGAGTGGAAAAATCTATGAACAGGAATTTACCTTCCTTAGTCTCGTCATCAGTTTTCCGTAAGATACAAATATAAGCAATAAGGGCATTATGAAACAAGTTGTAAAAAGTGCAATAATATAGGAGTGATCTTTGAGTTCTCCAGAATACCTGGAAGATATAATGCACAGTTAAATACAATAACAAACATCTTTAATACCCAAAGTCAATATATATTTAAAGCTATTCAAGTAAACTACTTGTGGTATAGCAGCTGAATAAACTGTTCAGTAAAGTTTAACGTTAGAACAACAATATTTACTTTGAAGCAATTTGGAAAAATCTGGCATCTAATGTTAAAACATTTATGGTTCTGTGACATGATAACTAATGTTATTTATATGAAAAGTTATAAGTTATTCATTAGAAAATACTTCATATCACATTCTAATTACAGGAAGCCTGAGTGCAGAAAATATTCTACACAGTTTTCACATTATAGAATAGAATCTCTACCATATGGAAGCAAGACATTCTGTCCATCGGGTCCACACTGACCCACCAGAAGAAAATTCACCCAGACCCACACCTCTACCTTATCAATATAATACTGCATTTCCCATGGCTAATCCACCTAGCCTGCACATCTCTGGACACTGTGTGCAATTTAACATGGCCTATCCACATGGCCTAACCTGCACATCTTTGGACTATAGGAGGAAACTGGAGCACCCAGAGGAAACTCACACAAACACGGGGAGAATATGTAAAGACTAACCAGAATTGGTATTGCTCTTAGCAACAACTAAATCAAGCTTAGTGGCATTTAAGGAAAATATTTCTTCTGAGCACTTAAGTATAATGAAACCAGAAGTACATGGTTGTAGCAAGTTTTCTCTTTAAAATATTTTAATTGTATACTAAGTTGGTGTTTAATGAATTCTTCCATGTGCAATATGTATAGTGAATTTATAGTATGCATCATAATTCAGTTACTGCATGCTTTGCAAATTCAACCATCGTCAAAGGATTTTGGAGTCAGAAATTAGGAAAGCAACCTTGCAGTCTTTTACTTCCACCTCCTTTAAGCTTGCCTCAATATTGGAAATATTGAATTGACCTGATATTCCAGATGTGAAATTTCACCTATGTGTAATTTCCAAGAATTTTTGATTTGGTCAAATTGAGGGTTCACTAATTACACTCTACATAAGGTCAGAAGTCTTGTTCAACAGATCTTCATTATATTTATTCTGCTAGCTTGTTGTACTACTAGATTATCAAAATAAACACATTGTTTTCATTTCCATGTCACCTACTTTTCATAATTTGTCCATCCATGAAAACAGCTTCAGATTATATGGTGAAACTAATAATTTATTAATAAACCGTCTTTTCACTCCATTTTTTCCAAGTATGATTTCAGGTGAATACTATTTTATAGTTGTTTCTTATTGATTAATATATTCATTTATGTTGATGATGCATATAGCATAAAGATTAATCTGACAATAAATGTTTGAGTGGCTAGTGAACTCAATCAACACAGGATACCTTCTAATACTATGTTGGGCGTCTTGTGGTGCAGTGATAATGTCCCTACCTCTGAGCCAGGAGCCCTCAGTTCAAGTCCCACCTGTAGAGCAGGTGGGGTAATAATATCTCTGAACAAATTTATTCAAAGTATTGTTTCATGCTAAGTCCAAGGAAACAAGTAGTTCCTCAATAGTTCTATGGTATTAGGTTTCACTTGAAAGGAAGCCTATTAATTTTGAAAGCCCATACAATTCAGCAGGGAAACTGTATGTCACAATCACCTCGTTCTCATTTCCTGCACTCTCAGATCATCATGACTGAGTACCAATTGAATACCAATGGTTTACCTATTTTTGTACCAGCTTCATGTGCAATATTGCAGTGTTATTTGACTTTTTTGTAGTAGTCTGAAAGAATTGAGTCACTTGCTGGACCATTTCAGAGGACAAAAGAAAAGTCACACATCAGAAAGTCCGGGTAAGGAGACCGGATTTTGTGAATTAGATGGGCTTTCACATTAATCTGGAAGTTTCATGCTCACTGTTATTAAGACGAGTCTTCTTTTGTTACATTGGCAATTCATTTAATTTCCCAGGTGTTGCGGTAGGATTTGAACTGAGTCTTAGGCATATTATTCCAAACCTCTGCATTAGTAATTCCCCTGTTTTCCCTATTCTGACTGTTACTGCATCTATTGTCATTTGAATAGAATCTCAAATACGACACATCAGTACCTTCAAAACTAAGTACAGTTCTATATTTACAAACCTATTATCCTCCTACGTTGTCTGTCTGCTGGGATTGCAAAATCAGTAAATTTATCTTGAACACATCTGAAATGCATTTCTGAAAATTCAACAGCCCAGAAACCTCAGGAATCCAGAAAATGGGTGCTTAGAGGAATATTTGGAGTCCTAGCATCCTTTAAAAAGCTATGTGAGATTTCAGGCAAAGGATATCATTTAAAGATAGGTGAGTACCTGTGGCATCATGAATATTTTGGAAGCCAAATTATTTGTGGGGCATTGAAATAGGGAACAAAAAAAGTATTGAATAGCAAAACAAACATGAAAGCAGGAAATAGAATTAGTAGGAATGTTTAAAATCTGATTGAAGATTTGTAGCTCGGGTATCCGTTGTTGTGGTTCTGCTCGCCGAGCTGGAAGTTTTTGCTGCAAACGTTTCGTTCCCTGGCTAGGGAACATCATCAGTGCTGTTGGAGCCTCGTGTGAAGTGCTGCTTTGATGTTTCTTCCGGTATTTATATTGGTTTGTTCTTGCCGCTTCTGGGTGTCAGTTTCAGCTGCAGTGATTTGTATGTGGGGTCCAGGTCGATGTGTCTGTTGATGGACGTTCTTGCCGTTTCCGGGTGTCAGTTTCAGCTGTAGTGGTTTGTATATGGTGTCCAGGTCAATGTGTCTGTTGATGGAGTTTGGGGATGAATGCCATGCTTCTAGGAATTCTCTGGCTGTTCTCTGTCTGGCTTGTCCTATGATAGTGGTGTTTTCCCAGTCAAATTCATGTTGCTGGTTGTCTGAGTGTATGGCTACTAGAGATAGCTGGTCGTGTCGTTTTGTGGCTAGCTGATGTTCATGGATGCGGATTGTTAGCTGTCTTCCTGTTTGTCCTATATAGTGTTTTGTGCAGTCCTTGCATGGTATTTTGTAAACTACGTTAGTTTGGCTCATGCTGGGTATTGGGTCCTTTGTTCTAGTGAGTTGTTGTCTGAGCGTGGATGTTGGCTTGTGTGCTGTTATGAGTCCTAAGGGTCGCAGTAGTCTGGCTGTCAGTTCTGAGACGCTCCTGACGTATGGTAGAGTGGCTAGTCCTTTTGGTTGTGGCATGTCCTCGTTCCTCGGTCTATCTCTTAGGCATCTGGTGATAAAGTTGCGTGGGTATCCGTTTTTGGCGAATACCTTGTATAGATGTTCCTCTTCCTCTTTTCGCAGTTCTGGTGTACTGCAGTGTGTTGTGGCCCTTTTGAATAGTGTCCTGATGCAGCTTCGTTTGTGTGTGTTGGGGTGGTTACTTTCACAGTTTAAGACTTGGTCTGTGTGTGTTGGTTTCCTGTGTACCCTTGTGGTGAATTCTCCGTTGGGTGTTCTCTCTACTAACGAGAGAACACCCAACGGAGAATTCACCACAAGGGTACACAGGAAACCAACACACACAGACCAAGTCTTAAACTGTGAAAGTAACCACCCCAACACACACAAACGAAGCTGCATCAGGACACTATTCAAAAGGGCCACAACACACTGCAGTACACCAGAACTGCGAAAAGAGGAAGAGGAACATCTATACAAGGTATTCGCCAAAAACGGATACCCACGCAACTTTATCACTAGATGCCTAAGAGATAGACCGAGGAACGAGGACATGCCACAACTAAAAGGACTAGCCACTCTACCATACGTCAGGAGCGTCTCAGAACTGACAGCCAGACTACTGCGACCCTTAGGACTCATAACAGCACACAAGCCAACATCCACGCTCAGACAACAACTCACTAGAACAAAGGACCCAATACCCAGCATGAGCCAAACTAACGTAGTTTACAAAATACCATGCAAGGACTGCACAAAACACTATATAGGACAAACAGGAAGACAGCTAACAATCCGCATCCATGAACATCAGCTAGCCACAAAACGACACAACCAGCTATCCCTAGTAGCCATACACTCAGACAACCAGCAACATGAATTTGACTGGGAAAACACCACTATCATAGGACAAGCCAGACAGAGAACAGCCAGAGAATTCCTAGAAGCATGGCATTCATCCCCAAACTCCATCAACAGACACATTGACCTGGACACCATATACAAACCACTACAGCTGAAACTGACACCCGGAAACGGCAAGAACGTCCATCAACAGACACATCGACCTGGACCCCACATACAAATCACTGCAGCTGAAACTGACACCCGGAAGCGGCAAGAACAAACCAATATAAGTACCGGAAGAAACATCAAAGCAGCGCTTCACACGAGGCTCCAACAGCACTGATGATGTTCCCTAGCCAGGGAACGAAACGTTTGCAGCAAAAACTTCCAGCTCGGCGAGCAGAACCACAACATAGTAGGAATGTGCTGAAATGTGTACACACCATACCACCTTTTTAATGGAGTCTGGTAAGCAGTTAAATCATTATAAACCAGCTGGATGTACAAATCAGGTTGAAGCCTAAGACTTGTGTGAAATTGAAGGCGCTCCTGTGAAAGATTAAAGTAAGGAGGGTTTCCCTGCTTGACCTTATGCATACTGTCCCAGGTAGGAAATAGCAGATTCAGTATTGCACATAGTACTTAAAATAACAGATCTTAAACAAACTCTAAAGAGGCTCCACAATAAATGCACATCAAGAAGCTGGCTCAAATGTGCAGGCTCCAAAGTTTTCATTATTACATATTGTGCTAGTGTCTGCAAAGACCTTAGAAGTACTCCACAGCTATTTCACACTATACTTGATTGTATTATACCATTTTGACCATACAACCGACACCGGAAATGCTGTAACACTGATACCTTACAAGAGCCAGCACTGAATCATTGTAATACAATCATGCTCAGTAATAAGTGTTGAGGTGTTGACATATAACCAGACTACAAGCATGTAACTGGACTATAGGTTGACCATATATATGTGCAATTTACAACATCAAAAAGCTATAAAATTCTTTGACTTCAGGAGGGAGCCTCACATTGCAGAGATGCATGTGGGAGATGAGGACAACATCCTCACCACCACTCCCATTCCTCAAACTACTGCTATGGGCTTTCCACAGGAGAGGTTGCCATCCCAGTGAGTCAGTAGGAGGTGGAGAAAGGGGTCAAATATTGTTAGCTTGGAGGAGGTCTCCAATGTGAAATTTTCATTTTCCCTCCATGCCATTGAATGTGAATAATGCATTACATGGCCTTTGAGTGGAGTCAAGGGTTTTCAATTGCTAGATATTCACTGGTGTGGGTTTACTTTCTTTTTTCATTGAACAGTGGCATGAAAATAAATAATGCTGCACTTAATGATTGGTGAGAAAATTATGAATTCATTAGGATCTGTCCTATAAAATATCTTCATGCCAAACTCGATTTTACTTTGTCAAACTTTTTGTTGTATTTTCAGACCATACATTGTTGCCAGCTTGTAGAGTGTCATCTTCTCCTTAACAATCACTGGTGTCTTGTAGTTGTGGAACTTCACTCCCACCAATCCTCCTTTGTCCTTAATTCCGAGGTTGATGGACACCAGGAACACAATGTATGAAAACCAGATGATTCTCTAAACAGGTTTTTTTCAGAAGTAATGACAGGAAATTCTTGTTGTAGAGTTTTGCGCTACCTCTTGCAAACAATACTGTTGATACTAAATTAAGAGCTAATGGTTCAACCTGAGTTTGATCTAATTCATTGCCTTTCAGAAAATCAAATATCTTCTGTTATTCTCCATCTTTGACAGGGGAAGAGAGAAGAATTTGTATAGATGTCTTTCAACTCTGTTGCTCTACTCACTTAGAACATCCATAGAAATTCACAAGCATCAGTTAACCATTTCAAGTTTGTTCAGTTGAAATAGACCAGTTTATCACCATAATCTGGATAAATGAAGCAAGAATTCCTTACTTTCATTCTTTAATCCTCTTCAACAATCTAACCTTTGCAGGATTTGTGAGAATATTGTAACTCTGTAGCTCTCACCAATGCTAAGATGCAATTGGTTGATATCCTGAGGAGGATATTAATGAACATTCATCTAAATTGCTTATTATCAGAGACCTTTAACAAGTGAGGGTCCTTTTGTGTCCTTTTGCACCTTCTCATCCAACACTGGAAATACCAACACAGAACAGCCCTCAAACCAATGCACAAACACAACCACAAGCAAATGAACACAATCAGACTAAGGCCAGATTAAAGTGCATACACATAGAAACACACAAATGTCACACAGAAGCTACCATTTTTCTGAGTTTAGCTAGTGCTAGTCATAGAAATGTTGCTGGAATATATCAGTCTCCAAAGACAATGCAACTAAAATAGAAACATAAATAGCACCTCAAGAACAATCTTTAGCCTTAAATTTCCTCATGTTCTTTCATAAAAGGCGTGTAGAACTTTGCACTATCTCCTGCAATTATTGCAATTGTGACGAAATGACAAGTTGCGATTGTTCTCATCAAATATCTTTTGAAGTCTAAACAACTTTCTGGTTTCTCTGTCAGTGGTCTGGGAATGTCTGTGTGTATGTCCCTATATGTTTTTCCATTTTCTCTCTCTGAAGATCTTTAAAACTCCACTTACATTAGCTAGACATTGAAGTCTGTTCATATAAGCATTTTGACGGCAAGCCCTAACCTTAAATCTCTCATTGCTTTAACTTATGTGGACTCTTGTGCAATTTTTGGAGTTAATCAAGAATTAAAACACAAACACAATTGATATTGCACAAATACTGGCATTTGAAAGAAATATTTTATGGCTCAATAAACAATTGCCCAAAACATTCTCTGAAATGAACGATCAGATAGTTCTCTTCACTATCCCAATGTCATGGTTACAAATGTACCATTGACAAGATGTACTACAACAACACTCCAGGTCTTCTTTGTAATTAACTCTAACAACTACAACTATGACTGCTTCACTTTCACATTTTCCTCCAAGTCCACACCATCCTGACTTGGACTATATCAGCTGTCCAGTCATTACTAGAAAATGTTGGAACTCCATACCTATTAAGAAATATGGGTGTATCTTCACCACGCAGAGTGCAATTGTTCATGAAGGTCCATCACCACCTTCTCAAGGGTAACTGGGGCCTGGCAATAAACGTTGGTGTTGCCATGGTTCCCAAACCCAGTACTTTTAGAATAGTTCCAACATAATCGATGATACATTGGAAACTTTGTCATAAATAGCTGTATTCCTCAGAAGTTCATTGTTAATAATCCAATAATGATGCTTTTTGAAATATCAAAACACTAGATGTAAAGCCACATACTATCATGAAAAATGTGAAGGCATATTTATTTAAAAACAGTTTATTAGTTAAAAAGTAAAATTGCGATTGTGCTTCCCTAGTTAACTATAGTCATTGCAATCCATAAATAATTAATTGTCTGAATGGTTTTTAAGATTTTTCAGCTGAAATCATGATGTTTCCTCCACACTACCTTAAATGTTCAATGACAGGATTTGGTGTGACAAATCCTGTTAGATTTTCCTTTATGAGATGAAAGAGAACATGGATATCAATCACTGAGCAAAGTGTTGTGCACAAGTTTAGTTAATGTACATAAATGCCTAATGGAGAAACACCTGGATTGAGCCATTAATTCAACACTTATTAAAATTGCATCTAGTTATTTTTATATTCACTTGTGGGACATGGACATCACTGATTGGGCAAACTTTTTGCTTATCTCTAGTTGGCCTTGGGAAGGTGCTGTGAATTGTCTTCGTGAACCATTACAGTTCATGTGCTGTAAATGTGTTATAAATAGATCCACAATGCCTATTAGTGAAGAAATCCCAGGAATTTGACCTAACAACATTAAAGGAACAGTGGATATATTTCCAAATCAGGATATTGATTGATTTGAAGAGAAACTTGCAGGTAGTGTTGTTTCTATGTATCTGTTGCCCTTGTCCTTCTACATAGTAGTGATCATGGGTTAAAAAAAACTGTCTGAGGATCTTTGGTGAATGGTTGTAAGTTTGCTCACTGGGCTGGAAGGTTTGTTTTCAGATGTTTTGTCACTATGCTAGGTAACATCATCAGTGAGCCTCCAATGAAGTGCTGGTGTTATGTCCCACTTTCTATTTATGTGTCTTGGTCTCTGAAGGTGAGTAATATCATTTCAGGTTCTTTTTCTCAGACATTGGTAAATGGGATCCAAATCAATCTGTTTATTGATGGAGTTCCAGTTTGAATGCCTGGCCTCTAGGAATTCCCATGTGTGTCTCTGTATAGCCTGTCCCAGGATGGATGTGTTGTCTCAGTCGAAGTGTATCCTTCTTTGTCTGTATGTAAGAATACAAAGGGATAGTGGGTCATGTCTTTTGGTGGTTAGTTAGTGTTCATGTATCCTGGTGACTAGTTTTCTGCATCCCATGAAGTGTTTGTTATAGTCTTTGTTTGGTATTGTGCAAATGACAATCGTTTTGCTGGTTGTTTGTATAGGCTCCTTTAGGTTAATCAGCTGCTGTTTCAGTGTGTTGGTAGGGTTGTGGGCTACTATGATGCCAAGGGGTCAGAGTAGTCTAGTAGCCATTTCAGAGATGTCTTTGATGTATGATAATGTAATGAGAGTTTCTGGGCGTGTTGAGTCTGCTTGTTTGGGTTTGTTGTTTCAGAATCGGCAGACTGTGATTATTGGGTACTTGTTCTTCTTGAATACACTATATCGGTGTACTTTCTTCTGCTGCTCATAGTTCCTTGACGCTACAGTGTGTTGTGGCCCATTTAAGTAATGTCCTGATGCAGCTCTGTTTGTGGGTGCTGGGATGATTGCTCCTGTAGTTAAGTATCTGGTCAGTGTTGCTTTCCTATAATCGCTGGTCTGAAGTTCTTAACCCTGCTGGCCAAGGACATTTCATAGTCCCTTTTAGCTCCCCCTAACTCCTTTCTACTTACTCAATATTCTTAAAGGATTTTGTTTGTTTTTGGTTCCCTCGACCTTAGGTATGCTTCCTTTTTTTTGATTAAACCAATGATCTCCTCTGTCATCCATGGTTCCCAAATCCTGCCACTCCTGTTCTTCATTTTCACAGGACCATGCTTGTCCTGGATTTACCAACAAACAGTCACTCCCAATCCTCAGTCTCCAACTCTTGCCATTCCCCCAATTTAACATCTTCATCCAAGATTGTCCTAATCCATAAGTATCTGAAACGTACAAAATTATGGCTACTATTCCCAAAATGCTCTCTCACTCAAACTTTGATTACCATGACCGGACTCAATTCCTTATAACCACGTCCAGTATGGCCCCCTTTCGACATATTGTTTCAGAAACCTTCCTAGACACACATAACAAATTGCTCCCCATCCAAAACCATGGTACTCTTAGAGTCCCAGTCAATATGTGGAAGTTAAAAACAGCCACAACAACCCTGTCATTTTCACATCTTTCTAGAATCTGACTACATTTTGCGGAATTATAAAGAAAATGTGTAGGAATGGAGCTGGCTAAAGTGTTCTTGCAGAGAACAGGCTCAGGTAAATGGGCAAAAGTACTGTAGCATTCTATGATTTATAATTCCATGATTCCAACACCTTAAGGCAATTTATATATGGAAATATAGCAACACAAATCTATGCATTAGCTACGTTACACAAAATAATTACGCATCACGATTTCTCACTAACACTTATGTGTACACATTTTAGTCATGATTTATTCAGCTGCTGGCTCACCAATTAGGTTCACAGGTTGTGCCAATTGGACTGAGAGTGTAACTGCTCCAGCCAATGATAGGTGGGAAAGTCCAGATGAAGGAAAACACCCAAATGAAGACAATGCCAAGGGCAGCGTGCTTTCCCTGCAAGCGGATATTACCCAGTGGCCGGCAGATCACAAAATACCGCTCAAAGGCTAGCACTGCAAGTGACCAGAGTGCCACAATGCCTGTAAGATAGACACAGAAAACCAATAAAGTTGACATTTAACATAAATCACCTTTTAAACACAAGTGCAATTTGCTTTGATTATTTTACATTCACAGCCTTTTAAATGTCTGATGTGTGGGAAGTATTGTCATCCTCACACAAGATCTATTCTTGTCTGTTTGCTTTATGGGTTGAATCTCATAGCAAAGGCCTTTATGTAAGAACATTTTGCTTGTGTGTTTTCATTTGATATTCAAATTTGTTCACATTTTAATGAAACATGTATATTTTAGTTAGAATTAAGCTGCATCGCTTCAAACTTTATTCAAAAACCAAAGCCAAAATATCCTGAAACTTAAACATATAATGTCATATTCACAAAATGGCACTGAAACTTCTACATACTTTCCATTAACTCTGAACAACACCACTTTCATTATATACAGCAAATGCACAGCCTCATACCTTATTCTGTTCTACTAGGATTAATAATAATCATGGACAATTGTAAATACCTCCAAATTATCTGAATAAGCTAACACTAATATATAAAGTAATATGGTTTACTGTCGATAATTTATCCATAGCATCTTACAAGTGTATTTTGTATCATGCAAAAACAGTCATTGAGCCATCTTATTTATGAATGCATCTCAATAAACATAAAATATATAGATATGTGGAGCATGCATATGGTAAGAATCTCCAGAGATTATGAGGGACAAATGTGGATCATCCTCTTCTCTCACACCACTGATACATTGATTTCCTCCCCCAACACAATTCCATTCAAATACTGTGATGGTACTGCAGTATTTATATGTTTGATAAGATATAATTAACATTTACAGAAATTGATTGAAGGTACCATTGCAGCCATCCAAATCAGCAACGTGTAACTACATAATCTATTTGCAAAATTAGAACAAATTACTTTTCGTTAAAAAAGGGAAAAAAAATTGTAAGTAATCCCACTTGAGTCTGTTCTACTCAGTGGAACATGCAGATTTAAATTGGATTATTTCAATAAATGGGAAGTTTTGAATAGGACACTCATTTCCCAATTATATCTGGCAGACCAGCCTGGTCTCATGATAGGGAGTGCACATTCAGAAAATCAATCATAGAATTATGATTTTAAAAGACACTTGTCAGAATCTAATTAGGAGAAAGTGAGGACTGCAGATGCTGGGGAGTCAGAGTTGAAACGGGTGGCACTGGAAAAGCACAGCAGGTCAGGCAGCATCTGAGAAGCAGGAAAACCAATGTTTTGGGCATAACCTCTTCATGGCTTCAAGAAAATCTTGATGTAGAAATCGGAGGGGTTATGTGGCAAACTCAGCTCAATACTTCCTCCAAATGACTGCCATGTTAGACATAGGGCACTAATATCTCTATGGCCACCAGCCACATTCACCCCACACCCACAGGCATTGGCATGCAATATGTTCCCACTTCCAAGAACATATAAGGCATATCTTCCACTCTTCAGTGTTACATCTTGGGATGCACAGGCAACTATCATTGTAAATGCTGCTGCAAAGACACTGTGCCCTCAGAGACATGCACCCAGTTCCTGGATGGACCAAGCTGCATCTCTGAACTCTTAGCTTGAGATCATTGAGCTCACTCACTCATTCTGAGTCTACCTGAATGCTCACAGCATGCTCAGTTTGAATTGCCTTTTCTTGCCTTTTTACACTTTGTCTCCCCAGAGTTAATAATGCTCTGATTTATCATGGTGGTCAATAGGCCCTGTCAAATAAGGGCCTTTTCTCAGGGCTTCTCTGCACAGTAAGACAAGGGCAGCCTCTGGTGAAGTCCAGGAGCTTGAAAACAGTCGGTCAGACACTGAGGTGTTCAAAATTGGGGTGGTTTTCACATAAGGGGTGAGGAACTGAATATTGGGCAACCCATCACCTGTCTTGCAGTTTTCTGTACTTTCAGGGTTGCTAGCCTCCTAGAATGAGAGAGTGGTGGTATTAAGAGAGTGGCACAGCTGTTACATTTGGTGCAGGTTGAAGGAGTGCCAAAGCGAATGGAATAGGCCATACTGAGGGCATGTTGGATGACTGGTCAGTGGTTGATAGCAAATGACGGAAGAAGAGGGAGAGTGGCAGAGTATGAACTTTGATGGGAGGGGTGTACTGTAGCAGAGATAGAGTGAATGTAAGGTATCAGAGACAAGATAGTGGCACTTGCACTATTGGAGTGGAGGTCATTGATCTTGTTTCTACAACATTGGGGATTCCTCCAAATAACTGAGACTGCCCTGACCAGGGTGGCAATGTAGACCAAGTCTGGTGTTGAGGCCTCCACTGCTGGATCTGGGGGGACCCACAGAACCATCTCATCCAATAGGACACTAGGTCCCTGCCCATAAAGTGAGGCATGTTATCCCTCTGTCTGTCTTGTCTGGAATGACTGTCACGAATCAAGCCAGGAAATTCCAAACTGACAGTACTGCTTTGGGTGCACAATGGGAACTTAGAGATGAATCACGTGCAAGAGATACCTGTGAATTCCCACATATCCACTAAGTGGTGAGTTCTGGGAACAGCGCATGTTAAAATGGGATCAAATGAGACATGATGGACACCACAGGGGCAGGATAGATATTAATAAGGTGAGCTTGGTGAGATACAGTGAGAAAATTCACTCAGCCTCTTGACAGAAATTCCTTCAAATCATTTGATGCAATTCAGACATAGCCAAAAATAGCATAAGATTCAGCCCTCTGAATTTTGTCACCCAACTATTGTCTATCATTTTAAGTTCCTTTCCTGTTCAGTTTTTAATTGATAATTCTTTTCAAGAGTGGTTGCAGGATTCCAGGTCAATGTTGTGTTTTCCAAATGATAAATGCCCCAGTGGTTACCTTACTTAAATGAATGGTCTAATTTAAAATAACACCTTCCTGTCTTTGAAATCACAAAAGCAAATTATCAGGATGGATACCAAAAATGGGCATTTTATTATTAGGTAAGGAATTTCTTCTTTTTGAAGTGATAAATATTTCATTGCAAGCTTTTGTTATTAAAGTTCCTAATGGAAAGCTGTTGTTTAAGTTTCTCAATGTGCTAGTCAAATCTGTAAATCAAATCTTCGATAGAAATGCTATCCACCATTTTCTTCCTGATGAAATATATAACAATCATTGATCTAAGCAATGAAGGATGCCATTTAATCCATCTTCTCATTGAATGATTATCCTTAAGCTGTCATTATTTCTGTTGAGATTGATAGCATTTGAAAAGAAATTCAAACTCCCTGTCAATAACTGAAAAAATGTCACATCAAGATTTCATTTTTTAAAGCTTTTACTTCTACAGATGACTAAAACATTATTTTATAGAAAATTTATGCATTTATTTACTGAGGGAACATTCCCCTTTCTACCTAAATTATTGCATTCTCTGTAGAACTAATTCTTTGACTAAACACTGTGGATGGCATGGTGGCACAGTGGTGAGTGCTGCTGCCTATCAACACCAAGGACCCAGGTTTGATTCCAGCCTTGGACGACTGCATGTATGGAGTTTGCACTTCCTCCCTGTGTCTGCGTGGGTTTCCACCAGGTGCTTTGGTTTCCTCCCACAGTCCAATGGTGGTGGTGTGGTTAGGTAGCTTAACCCCATGCAGGGTTATGGGGGATGCCCTTCAGAGGCTTATTGTAGGGATTGCACTGAAGGGATTCTATGACTCCAGATTTGATTCCAGTTTCCAATAAATTTCTCTACCCACTTTTGCCAAGTAATAACACTGTATAACTGTCTTCAAGGACTGTCCTCAGCTTTGGATAGTTACTTTAATCTGTCACCATCAACATTGAATATTTTTTTTCTCCCTCACCATCCCAAACAAATCTCCATACTCCAGCTCTTACAACTGTGGGAGGAAAACGGAGCACCTGGAGGAAATCCACAAAGACATGGGGAGAATGTGCAAACTCCACACAGCCAGTCACCTGAGGGTGGGATAAATTCCGGGTCCCTGCTGCTGTGTGGCATCAGTGTGAAACATTGAGCCACATTGCTGTCCCAAAGTCAAATGAAAACAGGCTCTTGTCTTCAATATAAAACATATTTTGGAATGTATGAACATACGAGCAGTGTGGGGCCCTCAAACTTGGTTTGCTATTCAATAACCTCAAGTAGATCACCAAGTTAAGCAATTCGCCAGCCTAACTGCTATTCAGGACAATAGTAACTCACACCAACTTTCATTGTTAACAGAAAGCAACTCAGTTAATTGCAACACACTTAATCTCAATAAATGGCAGAGAAAATATTATTAGTCTTATAAAAACACAAACACACACATATACGTGTTCATAATTAAGGCAGAAAAAGGCGATTTAACACATATTTCATGGAGGGAAGGTTGTAGACAGAGAAAAACGAAATTCTGAAGATTAAAAGTCCACATTCCAAATGTATGTTAAATTGTGTCTCACGACTCCTTTCAAGTTGAACAATCGTGACATGCTGTTGGCTATAATGTAATGACTGTTCTTTGATGGTTGTTCAGGTGGACCTGGGTTTTTCTTTGTATTAGAATTTGGTGTCTTAATTTTTCTGGGTTTTTTATTTCACTTTTCACTCAGGTTCTTTCATTTCTGCAACTAAATTCTGAGACTTCAGGCTCTCACAAAAAGGAGGGGGAAATGTTTTCTGTTTGCCACTATGGAAGTTTGTGGCTGCACTGTACTTAAAATTCTATAACAAACTGTTACTCAGCCAATACAATAGCTGACATTAGGCAGTCTTTCCTGAATTCAAAACCCCGGTACTATTCTGACTCAATAACGTATCAACAGCAACATTGTCTTGCACAATTAAAAATATGCACCACTTGATTTTTCCAAGTTACCACACTTTACTGGTAAATTCGCCATATAGCTGTATCTGACTTCCCTTCCAGTTTATAATCCAGAAAGGAAAAATATGTGAACACATTTCCACCCATCAATAACCTTTCACATCTTTGTTTAGTAATAGTCTACATACTTTGCCTTAAAAGTAATCAAAGTTTTGCTTCCATCTTCTTTAATGTACTTGTATACTAACCTATTGTGATTCATGAACTAGGACATTCAGATCCATCTGCATCTCAGAACTCTATGAGGTAGATAGAAGTTACGTTGTTATGCTAGACATTGTTACTGAGACTATGGGACAGAGTTTCAATGCGAGATCTTACTTCTTTGAAATCCAAAGCTGTCTGAGTTATTAATCTCTGCCATCTAACTTGTTCCCTTATCACCTCATTTCTAGATTTATGATGTTCCCAGGACTATGAGTTTATTTTAAATTTTTTCTGTGGCCCTTGATTTCCCTTGCTGTCATTCACAATGTCCACTCTCCATGAGAGTGCACTCAATCTGAACACAAGTACTTTGCTTATTCCTAGCATTCTCAGCTTTTAAACCATGCCTTATTTTAAAGTTGGTCCTTGCCACCATGTATTTCAACTTTACTCAACAAGCAGAACCTTGACTCAGAAGCATTCCTCCCAACCCTGCCCCCACTGTCTGACCTACCCCACCCCCCCAATCCTAAGCCCAACCCTCCACTCACCCAGTGTAATCTTAACTGCCATGGAGTAACTCCAGCACTAGGGAGTTCTGAACACCCTCCTGCTGCAGGTTATCTCTCACCAGGTCTAAAATGCTTTTTACCATTGACTGTAGATTCTGTCTTGTTGAATCTTGCCATGAAGGTCTCTTCTGGCGGACTGAGAAATGTTCAGCTTGCCAAGCTTCCTACTGTTGTATACGCAGCCTTCGTGAAGCATTGTATGAATAAATTTTCAGATCTTCACAACTGCCAGCATTTTGAATGCTGTTGCCAAATGGAGTCCACACCGCTTGCCAACATGGTGTAAGATGAATCCTCATTACAGCTCATCATGGTACAGGATCCATCTGGTAGGTATGTAGCACCATTCTCTATCCTGGTGGGAGCCTACAGAGCCCACTCAGTCTAGTGTGGCACAACACAAGCACCCGGTTGTTAAACAAGAAGAATCTGATGTAGTTTATTGCATGATAGCAAGAGGTACAAATTATATCAGTGAGGGAGACATTATAACTGCACTACAAAGTAGTCCACAATTTTAGACCCTACTTCTTCAAGTTCTAAAGCTGTTTTCCCAATTGGATCCATGTGACATCATCATACTAGATGGTGCTTAATGTACTCCTCAGCATTAATCTTTTCACACCCTTATACAACAACAGGTTTAGTGATCTGGATGTAATCTCAAGCTTGCCAATGAAAGGGTTGGCTGAAAATAATCTACAGGCTATCACACTCTCAAAATCCCAAGTGCGGTCCAGAGAGGCTGCATGAGCTGAACAGTTTAGGCATGGTACTGAAGGTACTGCAGCCACCTGGATAATGTACAGAAGCCTCAAAGCAGGCAGTACAAGCCATGAAGGCTTGAAGTGGCTAAACAAAAGCTAACACAATTAAACAGGAACAGTGAAAAGTCTCAAGCAGGTCAAGGGACAGTGACAGGGATGTCTCACTTTGTCGAAGAGTCTGAGAGATATTACTTGGCAGTTCAAAGAGCTGAAGATAAGTGTATGAGTGGAAAGAGGGATCTGTGGGATTGTTAATATTTGCCTCCCCTCAGAAAGAATTGCAATCACAGAGTGACCCTACAGGGTTAATTATAACTAGTCCTGAGTCTAAAAACTCTGCCTGTGCTAAGCAAAGTTACAAATCACACAATACCAGATTATAGTCCAACAGGTTTATTTGGAAAGACTGTCTGATGTCGGCTATTGGATTGGCTGAGATGCAGTTTATTTGGTTTAACTTCGTCCACCCCAGTCCAACACTGACAGCTTCACATCATGTGTTAATCAACACAAAGTGTTGGCAGGCCCTTCACTCTGAGGTTTCAGAAGGTGGCTGCAGAAGTGGCTGCAGAAGTGAGGCCAGCTCCATCAAAACTTTGACAACTTGAGCTACAGAATGAGGCACGGTTTCAGAACATAAAAGCTATTGAGATTGTTCAAAGAGAATTTAATAAAATTGGATCCGAATGGGATAAATTAAAAAGAAGATTTTTAATATATGCAACCAGACAGGAATATCAAACCCTCCTTATTTCGCATAAACTCAAAAAGAGACTTCAATTAAAGGGAGAATAGATTACAGACCCGTCAGATGCTAACATTCTATCTCAAAAAGAGAATGCAAAGGGTTTTGATCATGGAAAGGAATGCAAAAGTTGAGGATCAATGTAAACTGTTACAGTAAAGACTGGGAAGGGGAAGGACATTTTCCAGATAAGACCGAACTGGAAAAAGCTTCATGAACCAGGTAATAATGTATGCGTATAAAAATAACTTGTACGTGTTTTCTCTTTGTTAAGTTAATATAATTTAGTCAAAATGCAACTTAGATGTTCACTTTTCCCTGTAATGTGGGAAGTATATTATGAACATAGGATTCTTGTAAAAAACAAAATTTTGACTTGTGAAATATCAGGAGTTTACAAAGAGACAATGGAAGTGTGATGATCCAAGCTTTGAAGAGAAAAAGCACATGGGAGTAGGAAATTCAAAGAGACATACTACAATTTATTTCTTTGCATTGTGGAATATATTGAAAAATAACACATTACCATTTAGAGTTTCAAGCTGTGCAAAAGGGTTGATTTGACTGAGGGAGTACAAAAAGATAAGATACATAGAAATAAATTCTGCTCATTTGAAGGAAAGGCAGACAATGTGAAAGTGCCAAACCCACTGAACTAATGAAGAACAATGAATCTTCTCTCTCTCCTGAAATCTGCTCACCTGCTGGTCCACCCAAACAAGAAAAGTGCAACTATTCAACTATGGAAATTATCATAGCTGCTGGATCTGACTTCAAGACATTTAGAGTCATAGAGAAGTATAGCAATTTGGTCCAATTTGTCCATGCCAACCAGATATCCCAAATTAATCTAGTCCCATTTGCCAGCATTTGGTCCATATCCCTCTAAACCCTATATATTCATGTACCCATCCAGATGCCTTTTAAATGTTGCAATTGTACCTGCGTCCACCACCCCCTCTGGCAGCTCGTTCCATACATGCACCACCCTCTCATGAAACAGTTGCCATTTAGGTCCCTTTTGTATCTTCCCCCTCTCACCCTAAACCTATGCCCTCGAGTTCTGGACTCCCCCACTCCAGTGAAAAGACCTTATCTATTTATCCTATCAATGCCCCTCATGATTTTAAAAACCTCTATAAGGTCAGCCCTCAGCCTCCGACGCTCTAGGGAAAAGACCTTATCTATTTATCGTATCAATGCCCCTCATGATTTTAAAAACCTCTATAAGGTCAGCCCTCAGCCTCCGACGCTCCAGGGAAAATAACCCCAACCTATTCAGCCTCTCCCTGTAGCCCAAATCCTCAATCCTGGCAACATCCTTGCAAATCTTTTCTGAACTGTTTCAAGTTTCACAACATCCTTTCCCTAGCAGAGAGACAAGAATTTCATGCAGTATTCCAAAAGTGCCCTTGTTCCATACATCCGCAGCATGACCTCCCAAATCAATGCACTGACCATTAAGACATGTTTATATTAAAAAGAAATAACACATTATGCTTAAGGGGGAGGGGGTTCAGAATAGCAGGATATAAACGGAGAAGTTAAACAATACAAAATAAGGAAAGAATGGCATTCATATAATAACTTTCATAAATAAAGGATGTTCCAAATTGCTTTACAACCAAAAGCTACTTTTTGAAATGTAATAACAGACATAATGCAGGAAATGAAACTGTGAACTTGTGCAGAGCAAGTTCCCACAAAAAGTAAAGGGATAATGACCACACAATCTATTTGTTGCGATGCCAACTGGATGATAAATTTTTACCAGAACTGATACAAAAGAGTGTGGACATGGACAACACCATTACACTTGGGGACACCTCCCACCATGTGCGTGGCAGGTACTCATGTGACTCAGCCAACGTTGTCCACCTCATACACTGCAGGCAAGGATGCCCGGAGGCATGGTACATTGGGGAAACCAAGCAAAGTCTATGACAACGGATGACTAGGCACCACACGACAATCAACAAACTGGAGTGTTCCCTCCCAGTTAAGGAACACTTCAGCAATCCAAGACATTCGACCTTGGACCTTCGGGTGACCATCCTCCAAGGTGGACTTTGGAACAGGGAGCAGCTAAGAGTGGCCGAGCAGAGGCTGATAGCTAAGTTCCATACCCATAGAGAGGGCCTCAACCGGGACCTTGGGTTTATATATCACACTACAGGTGACCACCATTGCACTATACACACACACACAGACACTCCCACACACACACACACACACACATATGCACGCACAGGCACTCCTATATACACACATGCACAGACACACATATAGACAGATATGCACACAGACACTCACACACACTCACACATGCATCCTCTCACAGACTTAGACCACTTTACACTCATGCACACACATATACACTCTCTCTCACTGACATTCACAACCCCCCACTCCAGACACACACACACTCCTACAGACAGACACACTCCCACACTCTCACATGCACCCTCTCACAGACTTGGACACTTTACACTCACTTACCCACACATATACACTCTCTCTCACACTCACAACTCCCTACTCCAGACAGACAGACACATACACAAACCCACATGCACACACACACATATTCGTTTGTGGGGTGAATTTGTACTTGCAGAGTTACATTGTACTTTGCTCAAAAACTTCATGAATCCATGTAAGACTCTGTTAACTTACCTTCTGTGTTGATGGAAATAGATCTAGCTCTGCATTTTCCACACAAGGTGAGGTACACTCATCAGGTACCCACATGCTGTTTACCTCCCAGTGTTAGCAGCGGGACACCTGCTCCTTTCTCTGAACGACGTGTACCGTTTCTAGTTCCTCTCGTCTCGATCACCCGCAGAGCCTGCCGGAACCCTGACTTGAGAGACTTCACACCAAGGCAGTAACAGGAACAAAACTTAAACTCCTCAGTGCCCGGACAAAAAGGAGGCAATTTCCCTTTTCTAACTAACCTGTCAGTACACCCCGCTGGAGTAGATGGGATTTGAACTTTGGAATCCTGGTCCACAGGAAGGGACATTTTCACGGTAAGAGCTCCTCTACAGAAAAGCTTATATACAAAAAGAGGGCAGTTTTTCACGATCAGTGCCGTCAGGAGGCTGTCCTGTTACTCCCTTAACCAATTTTCCTCTCTCAGCTCTCCCCATTGGTGATGTTTAGCGTGCAGCTAACAAAAAACGGGAAAATAGTCCACATCCAAGGAGTGGACCAGAACCTGCATGTTTTGGATTGTAAAATCAATACTTCATGCAGCGGCTTTCTAATATCACTCGGAAAAGCAGCGTGAAAGATGTCTCGCTCCCTAATAACTCCGTCAAACTTTTGCTAATGTGAAGCCAGACCGAAGCTGATCTCATCACTGAGCTCTTGCTATCGATCAGTTCGGGGAAACCTGTGGGATTTAATGCAGCCTTCTTTATTAGGACAGCTGGGAAATGATCCAGTCTCCACCTGGATAACATTTTAATTCCAGGGGAAGCAGGTTACCTTGCTTCCTGTTTGGATTCCATCACTGGAAAGGGTGCCTTTATTCCTGTTGAAGGGCTTTTGCCCGAAGCGTTGATTTCGCTGCTGGTTGGATGCTGCCTGAACTGCTGTGCTCTTCCAGCCCCACTGATCCACAAGCGGAGCTGCCCCTCCTATACACAGGAGCGTCTGCAGCGGATAGGGACCGTCCCGGGACACTGTGAGGCAGGAACCCCTGTGTACTCAGCAAGTCCCAATTTCCACAGACGGAGGTGGGAAATGGATCCAATTGATGTCCGGGCAGCCACAACATTGGGACCTTGGAAAACTTTCTTGCAGGATGCAAACGCGGTTCTGTTCTGTAACCCAGCTGGAGGTCATAACGCATAAAGCAATTTCTCATTTCACAGCGCTGGGCAGTAGCGGACATTGACAGAACGCATTTCACTCCCTTTCATGTTCTCAGTGTTGCACATGTTTACTCAGGTGTGGCGGCATGACTGAATGGGGAATTGCAATGTAGCTTTTCCTTTCCTACACCTCATTCCCCTGACATAACTGGGGAATTATTTTACTCTAATATGCCCCCCCACCCCGCACAAGTCAAGCCACTTACCGAAGAAAGTTACCGCAAAACCTTCCAGAACGCACGCCCAGGCGCCCAGGAAGAAATATCCGTAAAGGTTGGTGAGGAAGCTGAGAGTGCCACCCACCAGCGAGGCCAGGAAATCGGCTCCTGACAGATTGAGAATGATGTAGTTGAGAGGCTGGCGTAGCTGCTTGTATCTGTAGGTCACCAGCAAGACGAGGAAGTTTTCAGACAGTGACAGAAATGTCACGAGAAACATTAACGTCGCCAGAACTTTGTAATTCCAGGGTTCGATGGTGCGCAGGGGACCACTGAAGGCAGCTGGAGAGGGAGAGCTCCCAGCGCCCCTGTCGGAGGAGGGGGTTTCATTGGCAGCTCCTCCCCAAGAGGAATTCATCTTGTTTGTACCGCAGAGAAATTCACCAGAAGCCAGGCACCACTCGATGTCCCCAAAGCTCGTAAAAGCAGAAGGCAAATACCAGCATTCACTCTCGATTTCAGGCAACAGCAGTTGTCCCCTCTTTCAATCTTAGGTCTTCCCTCTTAACGATTAATGGTCCTACCTACAGAAGTGGGCATCTGACAACATGCTGTCTCTGAAGAGGGAAGGGTTTTGTTTATAAATATGCCGGAATCAGTTGGGGCTGGACTTGTTCTTCCAGATGTGCAGCAAGTCAGCGCCAGCGGGATCACTTCTGGGGGAGACGAGGACGCACACTCGCAATGAAGTTCCACAGGTTTCCAACAATGAAACCCAGAAGGAAAATATTACGGGACTGAAAGGTTCAGTCTAAACTTCACCCGCTTGCGCGTCCAGGTGACTGAGACAGTACAGGATGGGAGGGAGGGATGTGTTCCAATTGTTTCCCACAGGTCATGGCAACTTGGAAATGTTCTTCATCTGACAGACCTATCTCAAAAAACAATTGCAACCTCAATCTGTTGCATACTTTCTTATGATTTTAGGCAATGGGTCACGAAGATTTAGTAAAGAGGATCCAATCGACGAGCAGTACGGCGCGCAGTTAAACACATTGGGAATAGACTGGATGCACGCGAGGTGTGCTATCCTAAGGAGAAAATCAGTGGAATATCTGCTCATCTTGTAACCTTTTATGTTGCAATAAACTTGCGTTCCCTCCAGCGCGACCCACACTTGCTGGTAATCGCTAAGAGTTGTTTAAAGTGGCCTTCCCATTATCCTGCCTTCCCTCTACTCAATATTTCAGTTGTCTGGGGTCCGGGGAAGTGCAGCTTGTTGCATTTAAACATTTATAGCACAAGTATGCTTCAAAATCGATGACACTGGCTTTCGCATAACTGCTATTGACATACATTCGTTCCGCGATATCTCAGAACTCCCAGTGTGAGTGCACACAGCATAAAAACGCTGAAGCCCAGGTCTGACGACCTAACAGCTGCGTCTTTACTAATTTTGCCCGTCCACTTCCACTCTATTTAACACTCGGGGATTCTTCTTTCTCGGCCTCCGTCATCAACGTTTACACCGAACGAAATCGAATGCCCCAAGGTTCTCTGCTTGAGTTCACATTGTAACTGGCAGTCTACTTGGTTAAGTTCTTCAGCAGGCACTTTGGTTCCGACTAGAGTCTGGATAATTTGGAGCACTCGCATTGGATTGTTCTGATGCTGGAAGGTGGCACAATCATTGAAAACAATTAGGAGAATGCAACATAGCAACATTGCATCATTATTGGTTATGCTTGACACTAATGGACCGTGCTTTCTTGCTTCATAAACTAAAAAAAAACACAAAGAACTATGAAAATAATTACATTGGAACATCCAGGGATAGGATTAGGCAACTCAGCCCCTGATGTATCCATCAATAAGATCATAGCTGATCGTATTGTAACTGTAAGCCCACAATTCCACCTCACCCTGAGAGCTTTTCCCCCCATTGCTCGGGATACTCTATCCAACTTTGCCCTAGAAACTTTTCAAGGACTCAACCTCCATCACCTTTTCAGGAAGAGAGTTCCCATGGCTCACCAATTAATCAGAGAAACAGTCACCTCATCTCTGTCCTGTATCAGGGTTCCCTCATATTTAAATGTGGTCCTAATTCCAGATGCTCCCAGAAGGTGAAGCATCCTCTCCCCAGCTACCCAGTCAAGACCCCTCATGTTCATTTATGTTTCAATCACACAATATATTACTCATCAAAGCCTCAATGAATACAAACCCAGCTTGCCCAGTCTTCCCCATAAGACAAGAGTCTCTTTTTTCTGCTATTAGTGTAGCAAACCTTTTCTGAACTATCTCCAAAGCAGTTACAGCCTTCCTGGAATAAGGTGATCATTGCTGTGCTCTATATTTCAGTTGTCATCTCATCAGTGTCCTATGTGGTTGAAACATAGCCTGCCAACTTATGATTTAAATTTCCCTCACAATAAATGATAACTTTCTAATGGCTGTCCAAGTTACTTGCTATACTTGCATAATAACATAGAACATTACAGTGCAGTACAGGCCCTTCGGCCCTCAATGTTATGCCGACCTGTCATACCAACCTGAAGCCCATCTAACCGACACTACTCCATGTACGTCCATATGCTTGTTCAATGATGACTTAAATGTACTTAAAATTGGCGAATCTACTACTGTCGCAGGCAAAGCATTCCATACCTTTCCTATTCTCTGAGTAAAGAAACTACCTCTGACATCTGTCCTATATCTATCACCCCTCAATTTAAAGCTATGCCCTCTCGTGCTCGCCATCACCATTCTTGGCAAAAGGTTCTCCCTGTCCACCCTATCTAACCCTCAGATTATCTTATATGTCTCTATTAAGTCACCTCTCAGCCTTCTTCTCTATAATGAAAACAACCTCAAGTCCCTCAGCCTTTCCCCATAAGACCTTCCCTCCATACCAGGCAACATCCTAGTAAATCTCCTCTGCACTCTTTCCAAAGCTTCCACGTCCTTCTTATAATGCGGTGACCAGGACTGTACACAGTATTCCAAGTGCGGCCGCACTAGAGTTTTGTACAGCTGCAGCATAATCTCATGGTTCCGGAACTCGATCCCTCTGTTAATAAAAACTAAAACACTGTATGCCTTCTTAACAACTCTGTCAACCTGGGTGGCAACTTTCAAGGATCTGTGTACCTGGACATCTCTCTGCTCATCTACACTACCAAGAATCTTACCATTAGCCCAGTACTTTGCATTCCAATTAGTCCGACCAAAGTGAATCACCTCATATTTGTCCGCATTAAACTCCATTTGCCACCTCTCAGCCCAGCTCTGCAGCTTATCTATGTCTCTCTGTAACCTACTACATCCTTTGTCACTATCCACAGCTCCATCAACCTTAGTATTGCCTGCAAATTTACTAACCCACCCTTTTACACCCTCATCCTGGTCGTTTATAAAAATGACAAACAGCAGTGGACCTAACACTGACCCTTGCAGTACACCACTGGTAACTGGACTCCAGGACGAACATTTCCCATCAACCACCACCCTCTGTCTTCTTTCAGCAAGCCAAATACTGAGCCAAACTGCTATATCTCCCACAATCCCATTCCTCCACACTTTGTACAATAGCCTACTGTGGGAAACCTTATCGAAAGACTTGCTGAGATCCAAATACATCACATCAACCGGTTTACTCTCATCTACTTGTTTGGTCACCTTTTCAAAGAACTCAATAAGGTTTGTGAGGCACGACCTACCCTTCACAAAACCGTGCTGACTATCCCTAATCAAGTTATTATTTTCTAGATGATTATAAATCCTATCTTTGATAATCTTTTCCAACACTTTACCAAAAACTGAAGTGAGGCTCGCTGGTCTATAATTACCAGGGTTGTCTCTACTCCCCTTCTTGAACAGGGGAACCACATTTGCTATCCTCCAGTCTTCTGGCACTATTCCTGTAGACAATGACGATTTAAAGATCAATGCCAAAGGTTTGGCAATCTCCTCCCTGGCTTCCCAGAGGATCCCAGGATAAATCCCATCAGGCCCAGGAGACTTATCTATTTTCACACTCTGCAGGATTTCTAATACCTCTTCCTTGTGAACCTCAATCACACTTAGTCTAGTAGCCTGTATCTCAGTAATCTCCTCGACAACATTGTCATTTCTACAGTGAATACTGTTGAAAAGTATTCATTTAGTGCTTCCCCTATCTCCTCTGACTCCACACACAACTTCCCACTACTATCCTTGATTGGCCCTAATCTTACTCTTGTCATTCTTTTATTCCTTAAATACCTATAGAGAGCCTTAGGGTTTACCATTTGTGATTCATTCATGAGAATGAATCGCTGCATCTTGGAGATCTTAAATTTCTCAGCATTTAGATTTTTTTTTAAGAACTCTTTGTGCAAAATGGACAATTTCATATTCTTCTCCATCATATTCCATTTAAGCCACCTCTGCCCATGCACTGAACCCACTTATTTCTTTTTGTAGCCTCCTCATGCCCTCTTCACAGCATACTTCTTTATATATCTTCATATAAATCAGGAAAATTGACAACCTTCTATCCTCATCTAAGTAATTCATATAAATTCTAAACACATTCTAATTGTAAACATCTTGCAACCTGAAAAATATCCGTTTATGCCCATTTTGTGCTGCCTGTGAGCTAGGCAACATTTTATGCCAATGTACTACTCCCTATATCAGGAGTTTTTACTTTAGACAATAACTTTTGACATTGAACTTTACCAAATGTCTTTTGGAAATCTAAGTACAATGTACTTAGTGTCCCTTTATTCGAAGTACATGATACCATCTCAAAGAATGTCAATGAATTGGTCAACATGAATTTCCTTTCATTGACTCTGCCAGATTACATTATGCTTAATCAAGTGTCCTGTTATAAAAACTTTAATAATAGCTTCTAACATTTTCCTGATGACTGATGTTAAGTTAACTGGCCTGAAGTATCCTACTTTCTGTCTTCCCCTTTGTTCTGAATAAAAAAGTTACATTTGCTATCTAATGGGGTCATCACTGAATCAGGTGGGTTTTGGAAAATTTAAACCAACAAATCAGCTGTCTTATTAGCCATTTCTTTCAAAGCCTGAGGATGAAGTCCATCAGAAAAATCCATGCATTGTCAGCCAACAGTTCCAACAATTTGCTCAGTACTTCCCTGGTGATAGCAATTTTCTTGAATTTCTCTCTTCCATTCCTCATTTATCACTTTATTATATCTTCTACTGTGAAGACTGAAGCAAAATGCCTGTTCAATATGTCTGCCATTTGCTTAATTTCTATTATTATTCCCCAGTCTCACTTTCTACAGTACCAACATGAAATTTTTTCCTTCTTTAAATATTTGTATAAACTTTTAGCATTTTTTAAATTTATAATTCTAGTTGGGTTTCTCTGACATTGAAGTTTCCCCTCTATTATCTTTGTCGTCATTCTTTGTTTTTTCTCATATTCCTTCTGACCTGCCACTTACGTTTACACAATTAATTGGTACTCATAGAACTCATACAGTGTAGAAACAGGCCCTTTGGCCCAACAAGTCCTCACCGATCCTCTGAAGAATAACCTACCCAGACCCATTCCCCTTACCCTATATTTACCCCTGACCAACACACCCTAACCTACACATTCTTGAAGACTATGGGCAATTTAGCATGGCAAATTCACTTAACATGCATAACTTTGGACAGTGGGAGGAAACTGGAGCACCTGAAGGAAACCCACTCAGAAACAGGGTGAACGTGCAAACTCCACACAGACAGTCGCCAGAGGTTGGAATTGAACCCGGGTTCCTGGCACTTGAGGCAGCAGTGCTAACCACTGAGCCACTGTGCCACCCCATATGCTTTTTCTTTTCGTCAATACCAATTTTCATATTTCTACTTAACCAGGAATGGTGGGTCTATGCCTTGTAATTTTTCTTACTTAGTGGAATGATCCATTCTGTGTATTCTGAAATAACCCTTTAAATGTCTGCCACTAAACCTCTATTGATCTATCCTTTGAACTAACCTGTCAATTCACTTTAGCCAGCTTTGCTTTCAAGTCCTCTTTAATAATTAAATATATTCTCTGAATCAATTCTCTCTCCCTCTGTTGAAAATAAAATTAAAACACGTTGCGCTTACTACCTTCAATATAAATTCATTAAATAATCCTATTTCATTGCAAAGATCCTGCTCTAATATAGCCCTCTCTCTCAGCAGTTCCAGAACATACTATTCAAAGAAACTATCTAGAAAGGATTCTATGAATTCTTCATCTTGGCTAAGTTGCCCATTTGAGGTGTAAATTAAAATTCCCCATGATTTCTGTTGTACCTTTCTTACAAGCTTGTATTACTTCTTTCATTATCTTCAACCCTGTTGCACAATTTCTGTTAGGGAGCTAGTATGTCACTTCCACATGCGTGTACCTATTCATTTCTGTTCTCACTCTCAATTCAGTGTTTTTGTTTCAAATGCTGTGTGCAATCACTTACAGATCCTTTAGTTTAATTCTTGTATTCTCTTTGTCAATGAAGACTGCAGGAGGGCATGTCTGGACCAGCATCAATCATATCTAAATTGAGATGTCAATTCACAAAAGCTGTAAAACAAGGTTATGTGTGTGTCCAACGGCACAAGCAGTTAATGACAGACAGGACTAAATGATTCTCCAACCAGTAGAGTAGATCTAAATTCTGCAGTCCTGCCATACCCAGATACGAATGCCTGTGGTGGACAGTTAAACAATTCACTGGATAAGGAATCAAGGTTTGTGCGAAGATTTGTAGCTCGGGTGCTCGTTGTTGTGGTTCTGTTCGCCGAGCTGGAAGTTTTTATTGCAAACGTTTCGTCCCCTGGCTAGGAGATATCATCAGTACTCTGGAGCCTCCTGCGAAGCGCTTCTTTGATGTTTCTTCCGGTATTTATAGTGATCTGTCCTTGCCGCTTCCGGGTGTCAGTTTCAGCTGTCCGCTGTGTTGGTTGGTATATTGGGTCCAGGTCGATGTGTTTGTTGATGGAGTTTGTGGATGAATGCCATGCCTCTAGGAATTCCCTGGCTGTTCTCTGTCTGGCTTGCCCTATGATAGTAGTGTTTTCCCAGTCGAATTCATGTTGCTTGTTGTCTGAGTGTGTGGCTACTAGGGATAGCTGGTCGTGTCGTTTCGTGGCTAGTTGATGTTCATGTATGCGGATTGTTAGCTGTCTTCCTGTTTGTCCTATATAGTGTTTTGTGCAGTCCTTGCATGGTATTTTGTAAACTACATTAGTTTTGCTCATGTTGGGTATCGGCTCCTTTGTTCTAGTAAGTTGTTGTCTGAGCGTGGCTGTTGGTTTGTGTGCCGTTATGAGTCCTAAGGGTTGCAGTAGTCTGGCTGTCAGTTCTGAAACGCTCCTGATGTATGGTAGTGTGGCTAGTCCTTTTGGTTGTGGCATGTCCTCGTTCCGTGGTCTATCTCTTAGGCATCTGTTGATAAAGTTGCGCGGGTATCCGTTTTTGGCGAATACCTTGTATAGGTGTTCCTCTTCCTCTTTTCGCAGTTCTGGTGTACTGCAGTGTGTTGTGGCTCTTTTGAATAGTGTCCTGATGCAGCTTCGTTTGTGTGTGTTGGGGTGGTTACTTTCATAGTTTAGGAGTTGGTCTGTGTGTGTTGTTTTCCTGTGTACCCTTGTGGTGAATTCTCCATTCGGTGTTCTCTGTACTATCACATCTAGGATTGGGAGTTGGCTATCCTTTTCTTCTTCTCTCATGAATCGGATTCCTGTGAGTGTGGCGTTGATGATCCGTGTGTGTTTTTTTTATTTCCGTGTTTTTGATGATTACAAACGTGTCATCGACATATCTGACCCAGAGTTTGGGTTGAATTTGTGGTAGGGCTGTTTGTTCTAACCTTTGCATAACTGCCTCTGTTACGAGGATAAGGATAAGGAAACTCCACAATTACCTCCATCCTGATCAGGTAGCCCAGCATATCAGTGCAAAAGAAAAAGCAACAATCTTCACCCTATAGTTCCATGTCAATGATCCATCTTGGTCTCCTCCAGAGGTCCTCCTCCAGAGGTCCCTAGCATCGCAGATGCTGGTCTCAAACCAGTTTGATTCATATCACATGATATCATAAAATGTTTGAGACACTGCAAAAGCTTCGATCCAGACAACCTTTTGACAATAGTATTGAAGATGTGTGATACAGAATTGGCGTGATGCTAGTCAAGATGTTCTACTACAGTTGCAACACTGGTATCTACCCAGACATGTGAAACATTGCCCAGTATGTCCTGTATGCAAAAAGCAGGACAAATCCAACCCGGCCAATTCCCAGCGCATTTGTCTCTTGTTCATCAATAAATGATGGGAATTGTCATCAACTGTGCTGTTAAGCATCACTTACTTAATAATTACCTACTTTATAGTGCTCTGTTTGGGTACTTTGATATAAGGTGGATATCATTTGACTTTGAGTTTGGATTTATGAATGAAACAATGGCTATGGGTTTTCTATGTGTCAGAAGAGGTGACTTGTATGATTAAGTTGTATGTTGTTATGTAGCATTTTTTTTAAAAGGGTGATGCCTTTTCAAAAAAAAAGTCAGAAACCATAAGACCATAAAATCATAAGATATAGGAGTAGAATTGGGCCAGTCAGTCCATCAATTCTGCTCCATCTTTCAATCATGGCTTTGTTTCTTAATCCCATTCTCTTGCCTTCTCCCCATAACCTTTGATCCCCTTATTAAATACACTCTACATCTTTTTGCAGAAATGGGTTCCAAATATTGACCACTTTCTGGTTGAAGAAATTCCTCCTCATTTTATTTTTAAAGGATAATCTCTTCATTCTGAGGATGTGCCCTCAGGTCCTAGCCTCCTACTGGTGGGAACATCTTCTCCATGTCCACTCTATCCTGGCTTCTCAGTAAGTCTCAATCGATTCCTTCTTTATCCTTCTAAACTCCATTGAGTACTGATCCAGAGTCCTCAACCACTCCTCAGTTGACAAGACCTTCATCCTTGGGATAATAATTAGAAACCTTCCTTGGACCCCCTTCAATGCTAGCATATCACTCCTTTGATATTGTGACCAAAACTGCTCACAATATTTTCAATGCAGGCTGACCAGAGCCTTATATAGCTTCAGCAGCACATTCCTTTTTAAATGAATACTGACATTGCATTTGCTTTCCTAACTGCCAAATGAACCCACATGTTAACCTTAGGAGAATTCTGACCTAGGACTCCCAAGTCCCTTTGTGCTTCAAATTTCCAATGCCTTTCCTCATTTGGAAAATGGTCTATGCATCAATTTTTCCCATCAAAGTGTTTAACCACATAATTTCCCACATTGTATTGCATCTGCCAATTCTTTGTCCACCCTCTGAGCCTATCCAAGTCCTTCTGAAGCCTCCCTGCTTCCTGAAGACCATTTGTCCCTCCACCTATCTTTGTGGAATCTGCAAACTAAGCAACAATGCCCTCACTTCCATCATCCAAATCATTAATGTATAATGTGATTGATTCTGGTGTCAACACAGACTCCTGCAGAACTCCACTAGCCATCCTGAAAAAGACATCTGTATCCTTACCATCTGCCTTCTGCCAGTCAGCTAATCCTTGTGGAGGCTGAGGGAATTTGTGTACATTGGGACAGTTTAAAGGTGAACAAGATCAATAGTATAATGCATTGACCTTTTAGATATAAGATTCTAGAATTGTCTTCTAGGACTGTGATGAAATACTCGCAGCTTGGAAAAAAATGCTTTTAGATTTCACTTGGATGATTCTGTTGGGTTCTTGGCTGAAGCAGGGTGTATAAAGCAGTTGCTCCTGATAAAAAAAAGGAAATGGTAGTTTAGAATTGTTAAAAGTAGATGACATTAGTTTAAGGAGTTTAATAAAAATTCCAGTTCAGATTGTTTGATTAATATCCAGAAGTGGTTGCTGAAGCTGAAGAAGCTACTTCTCAGTTCTATCATGAATCAAGGAAGAGGATGTTAGATTCTCACAACTGGGAATTGAAGGGATGGCTAAGTTAAATTCAGTGTAGAATAGGAAAAGGAAGTCTCCCTGATGTGAGTACTGTTAAGAAATATAACTGTGACTAAAGTGACAGTATTTTATGATGAACTTTGAAATTTTAGAAATGTTATTAGATTAGATTAGACTTACAGTGTGGAAACAGGCCCTTCGGCCCAACAAGTCCACACCGACCCGCCGAAGCGCAACCCACCCATACCCCTACATTTACCCCTTACCTAACACTACGGGCAATTTAGCTTGGCCAATTCACCTGACCCGCACATCTTTGGACTGTGGGAGGAAACCGGAGCACCCGGAGGAAACCCAAGCAGACACGGGGAGAACGTGCAAACTCCACACAGTCAGTCGCCTGAGTCGGGAATTGAACCCGGGTCTACAGGCGCTGTGAGGCAGCAGTGCTAACCACTGTGCCACCGTGCCGCCCACATGCATCTCATTTGGCTTATCCCAATTTATCTTAATTTCTTTTGCAGAGTGATCTTCTACTTTTCTGCTAAACCCAAGTCTGCAGCATTGCATATTTGTGTTTCAGTAAAAGACCACCTCATTAAAAGCAAAGAGGAAAATGATTCATCATGTCGGATTTCAGCCAGAGACCTGACTTGTCCAGTAATAACATGAGCTGGGCTCATAATAGACCTGCCAGTGCCACTCAACTCCTGACCCCATGACAATTTTGGTTCAAATACAGATAAAAGAGTTGAATTCCATGAGTGAGGTGAGAGTGACTGCCTTTGACATCAAGGCTGCATTTGATTGAGTATTTTATCAAGTAGCCCTAGCAAATCTAAAGTGAATGGGATTAAAGCAAAACATTGTAGATGCTGGAAATCTGAAGCACAGCAGTAAATGATAAAGAAACTTTGCAAGTTCTGACAGCATTTGTAGAGAGAGAAAAACTGAATTAACATTTTGAGTTCATTTGAATTTCTTCAGATGTGCTCATCACTTTATAGTGTTACTATATTAAACTGGGAGAGATTGATCATGGGTAGGCACTGGGAAAAGGCAAGTAAGTAAGTCTGGCAGACAATATCAGTTTTCCTAAAGATAATGATCTGTGACAAGAAAGGGCCATTTTATTTCTCAGAGCAATTGCTTTCATTTGAGAAGTGCAGTCTCTCATCAATAAAACCCATGTGAAAAATACAAACTCCCTCCACCTATGACATAGAGCTGGATCTTTTTGGCTAAGTCCGAATTGCGTTGAAATTTTTGGAAAGATTGTTGCTGTGAAGCCTAGCAGGTTTTCTTATTGTGTCTGACCAAACTCATTCCTTAATTACTGAATACTTCTCTAAGGTGTCTCTCAAATCCAATTTCCACCCCATCTTACCTTGTACCTGGGACAACTCATCACTTAATGGATATCCATCAAAAGACCAGTATCCTTTGCACTCACACCATCTTTAAAAGATTGCTGTGCGTCTGGACAAACACTGTTAGTCTGTGCCTGCCCGGCACAGTTGCTTATGTTTCTGCAGCCTTGGAAAACAGGAGGAAATTGGTGCTTCACTTTACTGGCAGGGTCCAGGAGGTCCTGTTGGATGGGATAGTGCTGACACATGACTGCTTCCTTCCCCAGGACCAGCAGTAGAGACCATCGCAGCAGGCCATGGCAGCCTGGTCCAAGGTTGCTTCCCAAATTAAAGCACTCAGCCAGCTGGAAGGTTGGAAGAAGAAGGTCAACGTCCTCCTCCACTCTGCCAACACAAGTGCCATTAGCTTCTCTCCGATAAATCATACTCACTCTGTGCCTGTTCCTGTATCCACGTCCCACCAAGATTTGTGCTCTGCCACTCTCATTACTGCCTGCAATATCTTCTCCACTTGCTCTCACCCACCTGATAGCAAATCCAGGATGCCCGCTGTGCTGCCTGCATACTCAATCACCTGCTCCAACTGTGGGGAGATGTCATCAACTTTTATTGCCTGCAGGACCTGCCTTGCTCTCATTCCATGAGAAAAGCAGCCCACTATAAATAGACAAATCCAAGATGGATGATGTGCTAGCTGTCACTTGGCTCTTCCTTACAAGAGGATCATGACTTTACCACCTTGAGCAGGGCCTGGACTGGAATCGGATGCTGACTCATAGACTCAGGTTCCACACCAACCCGCCAAAGAGCATCCCACCCAGATCCATTCCTCTACCCTATCTCTTGTAACTCTGCATTTCCCATGGCTAACCCACTTAGCCTGCACTTGCCTGAACGCTATCAGCAATTTAGCATGGCCAATCCGCCTAACCTGCACATCTTTAGGAGGAAACTGGAGCACTCAGTGGAATGCCATGCGGACACAGGGAGAATATGCAAACTTCACACAGACAGTCTCCTGAGGGTGGTATTGAACCCGTGTCCCTGGTGCTTTGAGACAGCAGCATACTGTGTTGGGAAACCATGAGCAAAAGCTATCCCTCTTGACAGAGGTCTGCTGACAACTGCAACAAGTTTCCAGTTTTGTGTTTGCACTAAATAGCATGGTACAACATCAGTAATATGAGTCTGACATCTTGAGCTGAGGAGCCAAATCACACAAAGGCAATGCAATGCAAGACACAGATGCTGTGAGCATTAGATAGGCTGGGAATGAGTGAGCACTGTATAGCAAGTGCAGATCCCAGAGTTTTTAGATATCCTGGGATTAAGAAAGACACTATGAATACAGAAGTTCTGTTTTTAAATATTGAATGACTTTGGAGTTATGGCTTATAACACTTCCAAGTACAAGGAGTGCTCCAGAAGAAAATAGTACTGTGAAGTATATTTTCCATGGTACACATACAGGATCTATATCAGTTTTTAAATAATGGTTATATTGCCAAAGAGACTAGATGTCCTGCAGTAGTATACCGGTCTGCCACATGAGAGCAGAGTCAGCATGCAGCAGATGCAAGATGAAGGTGTTGTGATCCTATTAATAAAGAAAATCCAAACACCCTAATTTAACCAATGGAATTATGCCACTCAATGCTACATTTTTCATCAAAATAAATACACAAACTTTATTGTTTCCTCTTCACTTGCCTGGACGGGTACAGCTTCATCAATACACATGAAGCATGACACCATGCAGAAGAAAGCAAACCACTAGATTGATTCTCCAACCACCATCAACATTCACTCCCTCCACCACTGATGCACAATGATAGCAACATGTACCATTTACAAGATGCACTGAACGACTCACCAATTACCCTTGACAGCACCTTCCAAATACAAGAACTAGAAAGACAAAGACAGGAAAGACATGAGAACATCATCACCTGTAAGTTTTCTTCCAAGTCACACTCCATCCTGACTTAGAACTGTATCGCCATTCCTTCTCCCATTGCTGGGTCAAAATCTTGGAACTCCCTTCTTAACAACACTGTGAATGTTCCTACACCCCAAGGACTTCAATGGTTCATTGAGACAACTAACTACAAACTTCTCCAGGCCAGTTAGGGTAGGCAATTATAAAGACCATGTCTTATTCATTTTGGGCTTCCTTAAACTATAGATGAAAATGCAAAAGAACGCTTGAAACCCAGGGATTTACATGGATGGCCGCTTGTTTTGAAAGCAAGGAATTTGATACCTATGGTGAACCCGGTCTGTGCCGCTATGGGTTCCATAATTCTTTACAAATGAAGCTGAAATTTTGTCAACTAGGAACCAATTATCTACGATACAGGTCCTCTGTCTGCCAACAACCATGCAATTAGTTAGCTGTTAGCTGAACAACTTGGGCTGTGAGCAAGACAAAAAGGAGCTGGTCAGACTAGAAAAGAAACCAGCCAAAAAATAAACGTTTCTCAGTTCTATGTTAAAAATCATTTTATACCTGAAGAAAATCAACTTATCTTTCCTTCAGCAGATGCTACAAGCTGTGCCTTTGAGTTGGATAAACCTTTCAGGAGTGAAATAGCCACCTTGCGCTTTCTGCAAACCAAAGAAGCATTTAAACAAGAAGAGGCAAACGAGAAAACTTGACCACCTGGTTGCCAGGTAACCACTGCCCACTACCTGAGCCTTCATCTTCTCTTTTATCTTGCCTCACCCTTACAACTCATTTCTACCGACCCTCCCAAATGTGGTGACTCACCAATCTGAACCTCACCTCTGTCTGATCACATTGTCCTCTGAACCCTGGCATTAGACCTTACTGAGACCCTCCCTGTTCCTCTACACTCACTCTATAGAGGTTGTGATGGTCATTACTGCCGCTCCCTCCCCTTCCCAAAACTTAACTTATCCTCTGACGCTTTTCCATATTGCCTATGTACACCTTGACTTTTCTCCTCATCTCCATCCTTAACACCTAGAGTCAGAGAGTCAAAGAGATATACAGCATGGAATCAGACCCTTCGGTCCAACTTGCCCATGCTGACAAGATAGCCCAACTCAATTTACTGCATCTGCCAGCACCCAGCCCTTATCCTTCCAAATCCTTCTTGTTCATATACCCATCCAGATGCCTTTTCAATGTTGCAATCGTACTAGCCTCCACCCACCCTCTGGCAGCTCATTCCATACACGAACCACTCTCTGCAAGAAAACGTTGCCCCTTAGGTCTCTTTTATGTCTTTCCCCTCTCACCCTAAACCTATGTCTTCTTGGTCTGGACTCCCCCACCCCAAGGAAACGACTTTGTCTATATATCCTATCCATGCCCCTCAAATTTTATAAACTTCTATAAGGTTACCCCTCAGCCTCCAACTCCAGGGAAAATAGCCCAGACAATGCAACCTCTCACTATAGTTCAAATCTTCCAACCCTGGCAACATCCTTGTAAATCTTTTCTGAACCCTTTCAAGTTTCACAACATCTGTCCAATAGGAAGGAGACCAGAATTGAATGCAATATTCCAACAGTGGCTTAACCAATGTCCTATACAGCCATAACGTGACCTCCCAACTCCTATACTCAATACTCTGACCAATAAAGGAAATCATACCAAATGATTTATTCACTATCCTATCTACCTGAAACTCTACTTTCAAGGAGCTATAAACCTGCACTCCAACGTCTCTTTGTTCAGCAATACTCCCTGGGACTTTACCATTCAGTGTATAAATCCTGCTAAGATTTGCTTTCCCAAAATGCAGTACCTCGCATTTATCTGAATTAAACTCCATCTGCCACTTCTCAGCCCATTGGCCCATCTGATCAAGATCCTGTTGTAATTTGAGGTAACCTTCTTCGCTGTCCACTGCACCTACAGTTTGGGTGTCGTCTGCAAACTTACTAACTATACCTCTTCAGCTCACATCCAAATCATTTATGTAAATGATGAAAAGTAGTGGACCCAGCACCAATCCATGTGGCACTCCACTGGTCACAGGGCTTCAGTCTGAAAAACATCCCTCCACCACCACCACCACCCATTGTCATCTACCTTTGAGCCAGTTTGAACCTGCAAAAATGCCTCTGCTTTGCCTCCCTAATCCTTTTGGCAGTGATTCCACTGACTACCCTTATAGATGCCCATTACACTCTCTTTAACAATTGATGGATGCACCCCTTGAATTGCATTTGTCTCAGACCTCAGTAAACAGTCTCTTGACATGACTAACCAGACACTGACCGCTGTTCACTGACTGATGAGACACACATTGCTTGGCTACAGCTCTTGGTCTTACAGGACTGACCCAAGCTCCTTGGACTGTAAATGGGTATGCCCTGTGACCCAAGTGGACTGTGGCTAAAACCCTGGAGTGAGTGAAGACCATGCCTGAGACTGATGTATCTGGATCCTCCAAACAGCAGAGGTCCCCCTTGATTGGACTAAGGGCTAGCACCCACCCATATCCAACATGACCAATTAGTTAGATGATCATGCTCTGTCTTTGCTGAATAAGCATCAATGTGCTGTGGGTATTAAAATAAATTCTCAATGTGCGATCACCAAGGTACACTCCTGAACACCCATTCCCAACCCCTTCAGACTGAAAAGCATGACAATAGCTTGTCTGTATCATTGCGTAAAAGCAGGAATGATAGCCTTTGGCTCTGACTGATGTCTCAGTGCTTTGGCATGGATCATGTGAGCTTGCAGCTGGGCAACTCAAATAAGCATGAACAGAGTAAGAGAGCAGCCCAAGATGGTTAAATTCATAAGTCATGTGCTTCCCACACACGCACAAAGGATCCCAGCTGCAGCTTTTCAATGGTCACTGCTGAATGCAAGACTGTGTTTCCTACATGGCCTGCAAGTGGATCAGAGATGTGTCAAGAGTCATGTCCTATGTTGGTGGACAAGAGGTGCATATGACTGAGGTTCTTCACAGCCCATGTTGAGTTGAAGTCACGAGGTATCCACTTTGATTTCCGTCCCAAGATTTGCTAAAGTAGGAAACTGGATATTAATAAGATGATTTGAACTGTTAAAATGTTTAATGAGCTATAATTCTCCTTCATTGACAACTTGCCACTGCCTGGTGAGAAACTTACCTCACCATTTGGCAAAAGCATAAAAAATGGCCCAAGACATTCATGATACTGAGATAGGCCTTGCCAGACTTCTAGTCCAAGTCTGCCCTAGGTCTCACTATAGCTCACATCGTTTGGACTTCTGTAAGATTATGCCCATTATCTTTTGTGGACAACAAAAACAATTAAAATCTATTTGAATGAGAACTTACAAGTAATCCTGTAGGAAAGAGAATTGTATTGAGTGTTGGTGTGGAGTTACAGTTTGCAAATGTGTCACTGTGTCTCTGGGTTAAGTCATATCTTAGTATTCCATCATAAGATGTGATCCTATACTGCACAGAATATGCTGCTCTGTTTCCTTACCATCATGTACAGTGTATTAACAAACAATGTTTAGCAGGAGCCTAGAAGACTACCTTGTGCTGATATGATTATCCAAAGAACCCAGGGCTCTTATGACACAGTTACAGCTAGAAGGCCCATGTTCAAGTCCCATCTGCTTCAGAGGTGTGTCATAACACGTCTGAACAGACTAATTTAAAATATCTATCCAAATAACTCACATGTTATAATGGTTAGTGACCATTAAAAAATTGACAAACTATAAGAAAGGAAAATTAAAGTGCAGAAGGTAGTGACAGACTCTATCATCGTTTCAGGACAAATAATTCAAGGTGGGTGCATAAAATAATAGGCTTCACATTGAAAAAGTGAAATAACCCCTTTTTGTTTGCATACAATTTTTGTGATGCTGCAAGTGAGTTGAAGACTTTTACAGCCTGCCTGACAATGATGAACTTGTGATTCTGCAGCTGGCTTTTTCCATGACTGTGAAAAAAAATCTTGTATTGTTTCACAAATAGGAGACAGGGAGCAGCTTTAGGGGATGAATTCCTAGAAAGCATATGATGTTGATCAGATCATTAGAAAAATTCTTATGAAATGTGTTCACTATTTGGCAGTTTCCTTGTCTGATCTTTCAGAAATCATTTGACAAACGTACAGTTCCTCGCTGTTGAATTCAGCTGTTGTTACACTGTTTACTCAGAAGCTGAATGATTGCCAATCTGTTACTGCCCCATCAATAGTCACAAAATGTCTTGTGTACATTATATCGAAGTATTTTTAGATTCTTTATGTCCCATGTATTGATCAGTTATAGCTTGAATGTCAACCTCAGAAGGTAGTGAACTATGTTGTTGTGATTCTGATCCAATAATAATTAAAAATAGCGACAGTCCTCAAACCAGCTTTGTTGATTTCCCTTCAGCTTTTAATCACATGCAACCATTCATGCTTATTGACAAATTAAAAACCTTGATGATAATCTTTCAATTCTACTGGGCATCAGTGATGTCCTTCACAACAGGAAAAAAAGTTTGGTATTTTCTGAGATTTATTCAGAGTCCATTTTAACTAATATTAGATTTTCTTCGGGCTATGTACTTTCACCTTTGTTTTCCACCTTCTGTGTAAATGACTGTTGATCAGAGCATGACGACATAAAGGTCCTGATGTATGCTGATGATATGGCACTTGTAGACCACATCAGAAATACCAAAGTAACCTGTGGGAATGAGGTGGAGGGGTTGTAAGATGGTGCTATGGTAATTTCCTTGAAGTAATAAAAACAAGGTGAAATCACTGGTTATAGATTTGAAGAAAGTAAACAGTTAATTGTTTTATTCCACAAAAACTTAAGATGCAGATCTTGAAATGGTCACTGGATACAAGTATTTTTGGTAACAAAGTAGATGATAAGTTGAAGTGGGGGTGACAACAATGTTAAGGTGTTGTGGCTAAGGGATTATACTAACTCAGACAATGAAGGTCTTTTCCAATAAATCCCAAAGTGATGAAAATCTGCTTTATGGCTAGAGTTGAGAATAGTCTAGTTTAGTTTTTGGGTGACTTTCCTAGTACAGCTTTCATAAGAAACCATGGAATGCATCCAAAAACAGAGTTTGATGAATAAATATTTTGTGATGAAATCTGATTTCAAAACGTCCTGATGAAAATAAAGAGTGTTATGGATAGTGTGAATCACCGCTTGTCTCAGATCACATTAATCAAAAAGCTAGATGCCGGACAGATAAGTTTCTGAATTCAATTATGCTTCACATTACAAGAACTTTTAAAAATGTTTGATCAATAGATGGTATTATGCACAAACAATGGAATGTAACACATATGTAAATATGTAAATAAATATGTAACACATATTTATTCAAAATTAGATCTTTGTGAAGGGGTTGCTTTCTTTACTATCATTATTATTCATTCATGTGATGTTTTTTAATTAACAAGCAACTTACCCAAAATGAATTTCAGTGTGGGCAATATATTGAAATTGAACTGAATTGAAGTAAGTAATCTGTTTCACGAGCACAGAGCATCTCAAGGGGTTTCCAACCAAACAACTTTCGAAATGCAATGTTTGTAATGTAAGAAATACTGCAATTTACCAATTTACACATATCAAATTTCCACAAACAGCAGTGAAATAATTTACAGGATGATTTCCAGACAAGACCACAAGGAATAGGCTCCTGTATTCAATCTATCAAAACTAATTGTTATTTAAAACATTTTATTAGGCATCATCTTTCCTTTCCCTATTTCAATGGAAATAATTATTGTAGCTCAAGCCTTTTCATGTAACTATAGTCTCCCCAATCCTTTGCATTATTTTAGTCAATCAATGCAATACTTTCTCTAGGGCTTTCATATAATAGAATAATAGAATATTGCAAACATCACTTTTATTGTTTGGACTGTAGTCTTTAAAAAAGAGAACAAATACTTGTTTAAACCAAAGGAGAAGATTTTTAAAAACAGTGAGTTACCAAAACTAGTGTATGGACCTTTGATTGGTTTTCAGTCAGGATCAGTTGTGTGTGTGTTGAATTGTAAGTTGAAAATCACACATCAGGTTACAGTCCAACAGGTTTATTTGGAAGCATTAGCTTTTGTAGTGCTGCATCTTCATCAGGTGCTTCAAAGTTGTGTGATTTTTAACTTTATACACCGCAGTCCAACACTGGCACCTCCAAATCAGCACAGTAACACTTTCTTGTTTGGCTCCTGGCCAGTGGCTACAGTTTTGAGTAGACAACACAACAGAAACATCCACCTGTAAAATAAAGAATCTCTCCCTCTCTCTCCTTTCTGTGTTTGGAGAAATAAAAGAAAATATGGAGCAGCAAGCTCCTGTCTCTCTGTAAATTCCCTCCTTGAAAGAAAAGAGGGAAAAACCGGATTCAGGGCCAGTTAAAGGGAGAATCCTCAACTGGTGATTGAAAGATCCACGACCTTATTCCTCATCAAAGTGTCAAGGGAACTGAAAGGGAACTAAAGGATTGGTGCCTGACTTGTGCGTCACTGGATTTGTTTTGTACTTCTCCACTCATAATATTTGTGTACTTTCTTGTTAAGTTTTTGCATATATTTGTATGTGTATGGGATTTTTTTAATGGACTAAGTTTAAATTTTGAAGACTTTTCAAGTTAGCAATTCATGTTTCTTTTCTACAATTAGTTAAAAACAAACGTTTTGCAATAAGTAGTTGTTTTCTTGTTAATTACAGAATTTTTTTTTGGTTAATAATCTGGATTTGTCAGTGAGGTAAATTGAGGACCTTGATTAGTTTGATTAAACCTTTTCGCATTGGTGATGCCAGTGAGAGAAGCAAAGATCGAGTTCCAGTGCGCTACACCAGTGCCTCGTGACAATACCCAAATCCAAATACTGTATGCAAACTGTGATTCATTCTATGTTTTATATGAATTTATCATTTTTACCAGCGTTTTCTTTGCCTTTTATGACTTTATATCCTGCAAGCAAGTTTTCAAGAAATTATATTTTCTTGATTGTTCATCTGTGAGTTTTAAGCATTGTTCATCTCAAATTTACCTTGAGAAGGTGTTGGTAAGACATCCTCTTGAATTGTGGTGGAGATACACTCACAGGAAGGGAGTTCCGGAATTTTGATCCAGTGACAGAAAAAGAATAGTACTATGGTTCCAAGTCAGAATGTTATGCGATTCTGAGAGAAATTTGTAAATGTTGGTATTCCCCATGTCTGCTGCTATTTTGCTTTTAGGTGGAAGATCTCACGGATTTGAAGGTGTGGGTGACTGGTCTTGTTAAAGGCCACATTGCAATATTTGAACCATTAGGCCTCTCCATACATCAAAAACTTTCAACGTCTTTCCAGTAAGTATTCGATCTCTCTGCTTCCCACTAGAAAAGTATAACTTCACAGTTAAACACACTTTATCTATTAATTTGTCTATGTTTTCTTGAATTCTTTTACAGTCCTCAGTACTTTAAAATTGGTTACTGCTGTGTTGTCAGCTCAGTACCACTTTCTCTACGGTAGTCAGTAATGGACAACAAAGACTGGCCTAGCTACAGACATCCAAATCTTAAGAAATAGTTTTAAAAATGAGATTTCTTCTCTATGCATAAATTCAAATCACTTCAAATTATCCTTCATGGGAATAAAAGTGGACACAATGCAAAAATCTCGGGCACACCACTTACAATCCTTCTCCACACTGAGAAATGCTTATTTAACCTATCTTTTTTCTTAACTATCAACTAAATTCCTCTCCTTGCTGCTACAGTTTATAATGAACATTGCACACATCAATTAGTGCAAGGAGCATGCCTTTGAAGGAACACATGCTCAAACAGTTGTGATTGTTCAGCCACGACAGTCTAAGAGAATCCTTCTTGTTTTGTTATTCATTCATGGATGTGCAGGTAGTGGAAAAGCCAGCATTTACTTAAAGCAAGAAATCCCAACTTTCACAAAGAGATTAAAAATTAGACATGAATAAGCTCCAGGGTTGGAATGCTATTTTGAGTTTGAAGTTGATAAAGCATTTTGCAACAATGACCAAGTACTGTGCAGTAGTCCAGGTAGTTTGCATATTTGTGAAAAGATTTTTAACTTTTGGGAAACTGAGGATGTAAGTTGATCAACTAAGACCTTATGCAACATGTTTAAAAATGTTTCAATCAAGTAAGTGCAGCTGCAGGACAAAAATCTTAAATTTCAGTCCATTAATCATGAGCATAAGGATGACTCCTTTTTGCAAAAAGTATCACCGTTTCCCAACATAATCTGCAATATCTGACCAACTTGGAAAGATAAATCAGTCAATGGCATGACACCTGACTAGTGAGAATTAACAGCTCATTTGTAATCAGCTTCAAAGTTAATGTTGTTTCCAAATTTTGAATAGAGCTGTTCTTTAAGATCAAGTGGATAAAGAGAATAGATGTTGAGTTTGCAATTCTGGGAGCTGTACTTCCGTAAGCTGATTAATGGTGAAAAGATGATGGAGTTCAAGAGATCATTTTAAATTGTCCTAGTTGACCTTTGACATAACCAGTTGGTTATGCCTGCAAACATTTCAGTTGCTGTGCACTGCTATCATTAAGTGCACTTGTACTGCAACCAATATGTTACACTAAAATGTCTGTCAAAAATATGTCTTGCCCCAATAGCTCTTCAGTGCAGTTATGGAGAAATGGATGACAGCATCTTTCTTCCAGAAATGAATAACCTCTGTCATAAATCCTCAGTTGACTACCCAAAGTTGCTGTCAAGTTAAAAATGTAAATCACTTAATTCAATATGGGAACAATGATCACCCACAGGTTTGCAGTAACAATATTGACCACATTGAACAGTTTTTCTGCTTTGCTAGCAATATTTATTAGGCAAAAGTGAGGACTGCAGATGCTGGAGATCAGAGTCTAGATTAGAGTGGTGCTGGATAAGCACAGCATCCGAGGAGCAGGATAATCGAAGTTTCGGGCAAAAGCCCTTCATCAGGAATTGCTTTTGCCCAAAACTTCAATTTTCCTGCTCCTCAGATGCTGCCTGACCTACTGTGCTTTTTCCAGCACCACTCTAATCTAGCAATATTTATTGCATAGTGATGCTCATACATATGAACTGAAGAATTACATCCTCTATGTCGAAATTTCAACAGCGCATGCTGCAAGGCTGAATAACTATTTTTGCAGAAAAAGAATTCATATCATTAGTTCTCCATAGTAGCCAAACAATCATATGGTACTGAAACTTGAATTGTTATTAGGGCTTAATAAAGTGATTATCAACCCAATGCCATGTAAGGTCATGTTCTCAGTTTTACATCAACTGCCAAGAATATATTATATCTCATGGAAATTTAATAAAATAAATATAATCAGTCCAAACAATAAAGTCCTTTAGGACACTCAGTAGGACAAATAGTTATTGTGGCCCCATGATTCTAAAACGTCAAGGAACGTCAATGGTGTGATAGCAATCATTATGTTATTTTCAGCAAAACAATCAACAAGTTTCAGAGAGGTTGATTAATCAGATCTAACTTGTCTACTTATGAATGGCAAAATAGAAGCTTTGGCAAGGACAATCACTCAAGGTCACTGAATCTGTGAATCATCTGATTAAAAGCATAAAGCAATTTGTTTCTGAGTCTGTTCTGGCCACATGAAATTGAATGATTGGAGATTGGCGGTTCGAACAGATAATCAAAACTAGTGGGATAACTGGCTACCTGGACTGCACCTTTTGCAAGTAAACCCCGTCCTTTTATTACTCATTATCTGATCATACTGTCCATCATGAGAAGTTGATCAGAACAATTCTTGGATGAAGGTTGACCAACAATTCTCATATTCTAAGTTCTCTGATAATAAAGCAACCATGCCTACCAAAAGTGAGACCTGAGAAAGTTTAGGGTTAGGCTGACAAGCAACATATTCCACTCAAAGAAACAATGAATATCTGCATCAAATAAAACCCAACCATTTCTCCCCTCACCCTTCTACCAGCAAACATGGTGCCAACATTGCCAAATTACTTACAATAAAAACAGTCAGTCAGCCTCCCTGAGTGATGTTCTTCTATTCTCTTTATCTTTACAATCTATGAAGGTAAATTCAGCTGTATTAGAGTACTCACAATTTGCCTGGGTGCATGCAAGTATAAGAACATTCAAGAGGCTTGTCATCAATGAGCAGTTTTCTTGGAATGGGAACATGTTATGATATTCAATATCTTTCCTATCTGTCAGTACTGTTGCCGACTGTCTCTTCTTTTGCCGTTGAATTGTACACAGGGCACAAGGTTCTTCCATGTGTCTCTATGTGATTGAACAGACCGATTCTTGATCTGCACGTGTTTGAATGGGGAGGGTGGGGAATGTGGGGGTGTGGCAGGATAGCCCATAAATTAGCGGGACCCAATTCCAAGATTTACTTCCTTTTCCTTCACGGCTACTGTTGTACCTCACCATTAAGAAATTGTGGCTCAAGTGTGATGCTGATTGATAGATAAGTTGTTACTATATTGAATGATTGGTAACAGGTTCACCCCTGTCATTAGTTGAATGCTTCAAATAGAGGAAAGGTGATGGCCTGGTGGTAATATTGCTGGTGCTTTGATCTAGAAATCTGGGGAATGGGTTCAAATCCTGCTTTGGCAGATGGTTGAATTTGGTAAAAAAAATAGAAGTACAAGTGTAATGATGATTTTGAATCAATTGTCAGGGGAAAAGCCCATCTGATTTACTAATGTTCTTTAGGGAAGGGAACTGCTATCCTTAACTGGTGTGGCTTACTCCACCCACAGCAATGTGGTTGACTCAACTGCCATCTGGGAATTGGGGATGGATAATAAATGCTGACCTAGCTAGAAATGCCTTCATCCTGCGCATGAATTTTTAAAAGAGCTGTAGTGACTTTGAAGTGTTTTTTGTGTCCTCCACTTTAATGGCTCCAGAGTTGAGAAAGCATACCTCGTAGGGAAGATACCTTTTGGATATAGTGTTCAGTTCATCGCAGTTGACTGACTGCTTCTGAACCTGGCTTTAGGAAGGAAAATACCATTTGGATGATGGTCTTCAGAATGTGTTAGAGATATTACTAATGAGATTTCTCTAGCATTCCTATGTGTTTCTGATACACCATTTAACTTTTGCTGTAATGTAGGAGTATAGTGATGAAAGCTGCTCTGTACAGTAGTACTTTTGTTGCAGGCTAGTAGGACGGGGTCAAGCATTAGTGTGCTGCAGAGGTCACAGTCAAAGAATTATCCTTCAGTTACCCTATGTCATAGGTAAAAGCACTCACTCACTCTGAGTGATAGAAATCTCCGAGTAAACAGCCAGATAAAAGGAAACGGAACAACAAATGGACTCTCTTGCACCCTGAATCCAAGGGTAATTAAACTGTTAATGCTGTTCTGTTCATGACTGATGATTCATACAATAAATCTTACTTGGTTTATAAAAGTTTCCACCCAGTGTTTGTGGCCCTCCGGCAGTATGGAAACAACATGGGATTGATCTCAGGGACAAGCAACATGATTTTAAGTAATATCAGCAGCATGCCAAGGCTGCAATTTGTTGCCCATCTCTAATTGTCCTTGAGAAGGTAGTAAAGAGCCACTTGCTTAAATCACTGCAGTCCATGTGGTATTTGTAGACCCACAGTGCTGTTACAGGATGTTAATGCAGCTATAATGAAGGAACGCAATATAGTTCCAAGTCTAGGTGGTGTATGGTTTGGAGGGGAAATTTTCAGTGGCAGTGCTCTCGTGCCTCTGCAGCCCTTGTCCTTCGAGGGAGTAGAGTTCAAAGGTTTGGAAGTTGTTTTCAAAGGAGGCTTTCCAGTTTGCTACATGCTTCTCTGTGCACATTGGTGAGGAAAAAAGGGCAAGTGTTTAAGATGCTGAATGGGGTAGTGATGAAACAAGCTATTTTGTCTAGAATGGTGTCAACCTTCTTCAGTGCTGTTGAACATCCAGGCAAGTGCAGAGCATCCATCACACTCCAGCTTGTGCGTGCTGATGGCATGGGTCACCACCTTGATGCAGTGATGTGCAGCTGGCTGGAAGATGCCACATGTCTCCAGTGAGCCACTTTATCCTTGAGAGCCAGTTGCATTGGGTGACCACCAGTACAACTGATGCACAGATTTGTCACAGCCTCTGAGGTTAGGCACAATCTTTGGTGATGCCACCAACCTCACATCATCATCCTTTATCTGTAGACGCTGGCCACTGGGTACCCCCATCTCCATGTTGCCTCCTGCTTGTGGCTGCAATGCAACTTCCTGTTGCTTCTCCAGTACAGGGGCTGCCCCTGAAGGTGGCCAGGAGTTTGCTACTGTCCTGTTCCATGGACCTGCACTACTCCATCTCAGGTTTACTCCTTAGTAGAGGATCTTCCAATGGTGTGGCAGTGATGTAGTGGTGATGTCACTGAGCTAGTATCACAGAAATACATTATGGGCAAGGGTTTGAATTCCATCAGAGCAGATGATGACATTTGAACTAAATTAATAAAACTGAATATTTTTATTTGAAAAAAAACCTAGTCTAATGATAACCAAGAAACTATTATCAATTACAGTAAAAATTCATCTGGTTCACTAATGTTCTTTAGGAAAGGAAAATCTGTCATCTTCATCTGGTCTCAGATGACTACATGTGACTCCAGAGCCACAGCAATGTGGTTGACACTGAGCTGCTGTATGAAGTGGCTCAGCAAGTTGCTCAGTTTAAGGGAAATTAGGAATGGTAACAAATGCTGGCCATGCTGATGAGTCCCATTGTCTATGAAAGAATAATGAGAACAATTGGGTTGAAGTCCCACCGTGTCAGATGGTGGAATTTGAATTCAGTGAAAGATCTGAAATTAAATGTTAGTTTCAGTAATGATAACCATTAAACTATTATTGATTGTGATTTTAAAAAGCTCATCTGCTTCACTTACAGCCAATGGTGATGGAAAACTACCATACCTTACCTGGTCTGTTTTACAGTTGACTCCACACCAACAGCAATGTGACTGATTCTTAACTGTCCACTTTAATGGATCATTCAGTAGCAATTAGGATGGACAACAAATACTGACTTTATGAGCAATGCCCACAACGCAAAGAATAAACAAAAATAATGCCTTCCCTGGAAGGACTTTGACATTGTCAGTCTGACTGGGACAATCTGTCAGTAGCTAGCATAATGCTGCCTGGACAGGATAATGGTAGAGGAGTGGTCAGAGAGGTAAGAATGTAAACTGCCAGCCAATGCAAGGAGACCTGTCAAGATGGATGCTTGGTAAAAACCTCTCTCACTACTAATTAAAGCCAAGTGGTAAATCTCAAGATGAGGACCTTTAATAAGCATTAATTATCCACTTAATACCTCAATTTGCACACTGGCAGCAATGCTGTCTGATGTCCCTAGCTATCGGTATAATTGTGGTCAGGGCATGGATGGGAAGTAAGTTTAGGGAAGGCTGTTGCTGGATTTAACCTGTCCCTTATAAATTCAAATTCACCAACACTGCGACGTTGTTAAATTCAAAGCATAATCTTAAAGATTTTTACCAGTTCAACCCTTGTCTTTTTTCTTGGGAAAAAGAGACTTAGCCAGTCCCTATTTCTCAGTAAATACATGTGTTCACACGTTGTCCATTACATTATGTCTTTTTTGAGCACTACATTTTTCTGTGCGCATATTTGGCAACAGTTTATCAGTCACAAATATTGAATTTTTAAAAAATACCTGACTTGAATTTGGTACCAATGAAGCACTATTGATTCAAATTTCACATTCATAAAATACCAACGAACCACAACTGAAAGGGTGATGTAGTGATCAGCATGTCAGAATAGAAAATGTCAGTCACCAATGTTCAGAAGCTACAGAAAATAAATGGGCATGAAATAACACCAAGGAAACAAATTGCAGTAACTGCAAAATAGGGGAAGTATCTCTTTTGTGAGAAGAGATGGAAAAACCAACTAAAAGAAGGAAATAGTTGCAAGTGTAATAATCAAGAAAAGTTGCATGTGTTTTAAACACACTGGGAGCAAGTGGTATGGGGATATGAGAGGCATTGAAAAATGATCCAGATCTGTTTCAGAAAAACTATTGGTGATGGAAATAGGGAGCTGGATGTAAATTAAAGAGAGGTGATGGCAGGTTGGACTGTCAACACTATGATGCCAGGATGTAATTTCAACAGGAACAAACAAGATATCAAGTGGAGTGTTCATTCACAATTTCATTAATAAGGAAGAGCAATGATTTTATAAGTCCATCTGAAATTTTTGAACTTTGCAGAGGTGTCAAGAATTTTTGTTCCCTGAAAGTATGCTGTATCTACAAAAACAGGGTTCCATACATGTAATCTCCCACACAATGGTGCACATCCTTCCAAAACTTTTTCAACTCTCAGCAACTGTTAGCCATGGTTAGGAACATAAAAACATATGAAATAGGAGCAGGAGTAGGCCATGAATCAAAACCCTGGAACATTTATATTTTACAAATTTTTGGAGATACTGAACACGGCAAAAGCTATGAGCCCTGACAACATTTCTGCAACAGTACTAAAGACTTGTGCTCCAGATCTAGCTGCACACCACCCGAGCTTTCCAGTACAGTTACAAACGCTGGCATCTCACCAACAATAAGGGAAATTCTCCAGGTATGGCATACTTAAAATAGGGGACAGAACCAATCTGATCAAGTACCATCAATTAACCATTAGCAAAGCAATGACGTAGTCATCAACAGTGCTACCAAGTGGCACTTACTCAGCATTGATTATCAGTTTGAGTTTTACTCAAAAGAACTGAACTCAAGGGATGAGATGAAATTGACTGCTTTTCATATCAAGGCCTCATTTGACTGAGTGTTGCATTAAGGAGCTCGAGGAAAACCGGATTCAATGAGAATCTGGAGAAAGACTTTCTGCTAGTTGGAGCCATATCTACCACATAGATGACTGTGATTTTTGGAGATGAATCATCTCAATCTCAGGACATCAACCATCAGAGAGTTTTCTCCACTAAGTCACAATCTTTCCCTCACCTCACTGATTAATTTTCTGCCTCCCTGGTGTCTGTCCATTATTTGCAAAGCATAGCTGCATGATGGGTACAATTCCAGCAATACTTGAGGAGCTCCAAACCATCCAGAATAAAGCTTTCTGCATTATTGGCACCTTATCCACTATCTTCAATATTCAGTCCATTTACAACTGATGCAAAGTGATTCAAGATACACTGCAGTGACACAGTAAGGCTCCCATAATCCACCATCAAGAAGAACAAGGCAGCAGATGCATGGAAATACCCACAACCTGCCAGTTCTCCTCCCAGACACATACCATCCTTGAATTGGAACTATACCTCCATTCCTGCACTGTCGCTGGGTCAATATCCTGGCATTCCCTTCCCAAACGTGGATGTACCTCCAGCACATGGACTGCATGAAGTCAAGAAGGTGGTTCATCAACAGCTTCCCAAGGGCAATTAGCAATGGGCAAATAATTCTGGCTATCAATGTCCATATCCCATGAGTAGTCAAAAAAAACTTTTCACAAGTGACATTATCTTTTGCCCAATTCATAAGTCGAAGCCTTTAGCATACAGAATTGAATAATTGATGTATTTTTCATATCAACTGACTTCACCACTAATGGGATACACAAGATGTATTGTTCAGTCATTTGAATATGACATTTGCCAGACTTATAAAACAAAACATTTTTGTCTGTTATTGATTTGTCTTCAATTGAAAACCGCAATTCTGATAGATTGCTTTTAAGCACTTAACATATTTTATTTGCAATCCTCTTACGGTTATGCCCTGTAATACGTCTCACCAATGCACAGCTCCTTCTGAATTACATTTGATAAGTTGCAGTGCAAGTTATACAGGGATCAAAACTGCAACAGAAATGTGAGATTGTACTTGCATCAGGAACATGATCTCACTCCTCAGATACATTGATTGTTTACAGTAACATTGTTTTACATACACAATGTTTGATTTAAATCATGCAGTGAGACTTTACAACCGAGTGATATTTGTACAACATTTCAAAATGTCATTTCCAAGTCTGCGAAATGTTGGCAAAAAACATCTGATGGGCTGTGGTATCTGCTTCTAGTGCATAACGTTAGAATTCCTTAATGTAAGATTTACATGACCATCCCAGAGGAGAACTTCACTGTATTTCAAATAGCCTCCATAATATTCAAAAAAACATAGTTGAGATATCGGCAGGCCAGATATTTTAAGGCGCCATTATTTTTCCCTTCAGAAAACACCTTCATTTAAGGGGAAGTATATAATGTCTTTTGTGGTGCAGTGGTGGTGTTCCTACCTCGAAGCCAGGAGGCTTGGACACAGGTCTTGCCTGGACGAATGATTTGCTATAACATTGCTGAATAGATTGATTGGGGCAGCATCAATTAAATGCCAGGGTGCATCTCCATTGTAACAGAAAGACTTAAATGAATTAATTCCTAATTTTACAATTTCATGAACAGAAGTTAACAAGAAACACTATTCTGGACCAGATCAGATCTCATTTAAATATTTTAAGAAGGTAACCCAGGCCCTAAAGCTTCTCCTTATTTTAAAGGCAAATGTGAAATGCTGTGCTCCAGATGCAGTGTGAATGGTCAAACTGCTCAAATTTAAGCAAAAACACAATTTCTTTAAACATTATAGTTTAAAATACAAATAAAGGAAAGAAGAATTTAGAATAACCTAACACGGGACTGAAGTGCATTAGCTTTATGGGCACATGCACTCGAATGTGAAAAGTTTTTAATGTCGTCACTTATGGTGCCATCTGAGGTACAAGATACTGAAATGCAGATAGAGTCATAGAGATGTACAGCACAGAAACAGACCCTTCGGTCCAACTTGTCCATGCCGACCAGATATCCCAACCCAATCTAATCCCACCTACGAGCACCCGGCCCATATCCCTCCAAACCCTTCCTATTCATATACCCATCTAGATGTCTTTTAAATGTTGCAATTATACTTAGCCTCCACCACTTCCTCTGGCAGCTCATTTCATACGCATACCACCGCTGCATGAAAATGTTTCCCCTTGGGTCCCTTTTATATCTTTCCCCTTTCACCTTAAACCTATACCCTCTAGTTATGGACTCACCCACCCCAGGGAAAAGACTTTGTCTATTTATTCTATCCATACCCCTCATGGTTTTATAAACCTCTATAAGGTCACCCCTCAGCCTCCGATGCTCCAGGGAAAGCAGTACCAGCCTGTTCAACCTCTCCATATAGCTCAAAACTTCCAACGCTGGCAACATCCTTGTAAATCTTTTCTGAACCTTTTCAAATTTCACAACATTTTTTTGATAGGAAGGAGACCAGAATTGCATGCAATATTCCAAAAGTGGCCAAACCAATGTCCTGTGCAACCACAACATGATCTCCTAACTCTTGTACTCAGTACTCTGACCATTAGAGGAAAGCATACCAAACGCCCTGTTCCTTATCCAATCTACCTGCAACTTCACTCTCAAGGAGCTATGAACCTGCACTCCAAGGTCACTTTGTTCAGCAACACTCCCTAGGACCTTACCATTAAGTGTATAAGTCCTGTTAAGATTTGTTTTTCCAAAATGCAGTGCCTCACATTTATCTAAATTAAACTCCATCGCCACTTCTCAGCCCATTGGCCCATCTGATCAAGATCCCATTGTAATCTGAGGTAACTTTCTTTGCTATCCACTACACCTCCAATTTTGGTGTCATCTGTAAACTTACTAACTCTACCTCTTCAGCTCACATCCAAATCATTTATATAAATGACGGAAAGTAGTGGACCCAGCACCAATCCTTATGGCACTCCACTGGTCATAGGCCTCCAATCTGAAAAACAACCCTCCACCACCACCTTCTGTCTTCTACCTTCGAGCCGGTTCTGTATCCAAATGGCTAGTTCGCCCTGTATTCCGTAAAATCTGACCTTGCTAACCAGGTTCCCAAACGCCTTACTGAAGTCCATATAAATCACATTTACCGCTCTGCCTCATCAGTCCTCTTTGTTACTTGTTCAAAAACTCAATTGAGTTTGTGAGACATGATTTCCCATGCATAAAATCTTGCTGACTATCCCTAATCAGTCCTTGCCTTTCCAAATACATGTAAATCCTGTTCCTCAGGATTCCCTTCAACAACTTGCCCACCTCTGACGTCAGGCTCATTGGTCTATAGTTCCCTGGCTTGTCTTTATCGCCCTTCTTAAACAGTGGCACCATGTTTGCCAATCTCTACTCTTCCGGCAAGGTGTCACCATTTATATCCCTACAGTCTATATCTTCTATATCCTTTTCTACAGAAAATACTGATGCAAAATATTTGTTTAGTCTCTCCCCCATTTTCTGTAGCTCCACACAAAGGCCGCCTTGCTGAGTTTTGAGGGGCCCTATTCTCTCCCTAGTTACCCTTTTGTCATTATATATTTGTAAAAACCCTTTGGATTCTCCTTAATTCTATTTCCAAAGCTATCTTTTTGCCCTCCTGATTTCCCTCTTAAGTATACTCCTACTGCCTTTATACTCTTCTAAGGACTCTCTCGATCTATCCTGTCTATACTTGACATATGCTTCCTTCTTGTTCTCAATCAAACCCTCAATTTCTTTAGTCATCCAGCACTCTGTATACCTACCAGCCTTCCCTTTCACCCTGACAGGAATATACTTTCTCTGGATTCTCGTTATCTCATTTCTGAAGCCTTCCCATTTTCCAGCCGTCCCTTTACCTGCGAACATCTGCCCCAGTCAGCTTTTGAAAGCTCTTGCCTAATATCATCAAAATTGGCCTTTCTCCAATTTAGAACTTCACCTTTTAGATCTGGTCTATCCTTTTCCATGACTATTTTAAAACAAACAGAGTTATGGTCACTGATCCTAAAAGTGCTCCACCACTGACACCTCAGTCACCTCTCTGCCTTGTTTCCCAAGAGTAGGTCAAGTTTCGCACCTACTCTAGAAGGAACATCCACATATTGAATCAGAAAAGCTGATTGTATACACTTAACAAATTCCTCTCCATCTAAACCCTTAACACTATGGTGGTTCTAGTCTATGTTTGTAAAGTTAAAATCCCCTATTATTCTTACAGGTAACTGAAATCTCCTTACAAATTTGTTTCTCAATTTCCCTCTGACTACTAGGGGATCTATAATACATTCGAAATAAGGTGATCATCCCTTTCTTATTTCTCAGTTCCACCCAAATAACTTACTTGGATATATTTCCAGGAATATCTTCCCTCAGTACAGCTGTAATGCCATCCCTTATCAAAAAACGCCGTTCCCCCTCCTCTGTTGCCTCCCTTTCTATCCTTCCTGCAGCATTTGTATCCGGGAACATTAAGCTGCCAGTCCTGCCATCCCTGAGCCATGTTTCTATAATTGCTATGATATCCCAGTCTCATGTTGCTCACCATGCCCTGAGTTCATCTGCCTTCCCTGTTGGGCCCCTTGCATTGAAATAAATGTAATTTAATTTATCAGTCCTACCTTGTTCTCTGCTTTGTCCCTGCCTGCTCTGACTGTTCGACTTACTTCTGTTCTCAACTGTACCAGTCTCATATTGATCTCATTCCTCAATATCTCCCTGAGTCCCATACCCTCCCCACACCCACCTCCCAAACCTTACTAGTTTAAATCCTCCTGAGCAACTCGAGCAAATCTTCCTGCCAGTATATTGGTCCCCTTCCAATTTAGGTGTAATCCGTCCTTCTTGTACAGGTCACTTCTACCCTTAATGATCCTTCTCGCATACACCAGCTTGTCAGCCATGCATTTACCTGTTCTATCCTCCTATTCCTGCCCTCACTAGCTCATAGCACCAGGAGTAATCCAGATATCATTATTCTCGAGTACCTCCTTTTGAAATTTCTGCCTAACTCTCTGTAACGTCCCTTCAGAATGTCAACCTTTTCCCTTTCTATGTCATTGGTTCCAGTGTGTGCAAATGATCTCCTGCTGGCCCCTCTCCCCGTTGAGAACATTCTGCACCCTCTCTGAGACATCCTTGATCCTGGCACCAGGGAAGCAACACACCATTCTGATTTTTTTCTGCTGGCCACAGAGAAACGTCTGTGTGTACCTTGGACTAGACAGTTCCCTAATACAGTGAAATCGACGTTTCGGGCAAAAGCCTATTCCTGATGAAGGGCTTTTGCCCTAAACGTCGATTTCGCTGCACTTTGGATGCTGCCTGAACTGCTGTGCTCTTCCAGCCCCACTAAACCAGAATCTGGTTTCCAGCATCTACAGTCATTGTTTTTACCTAGTTTCCTAACACAATCGATTTCTTGGAACCTGACATGCCCCTCATTGCATTAGAGGCAGTCTCAATACCAGAAACATTGCTGTTAGTGTCACATTCCCCTGAGAATCCATCATCCCCATATTTTCCAAAACAACATATTTGTTTGAAATAGGGATAGCCACAGAAGATTCCTGCACTAGCTGCCTACCTCTTTTACCTTTCCTGGAGTTAACCTAAATGTGTGACTGTATCTGCAAATTTCCACCTGTCCAATAATGCCATCCAGCACATCCCCTTGTTCTTGTAGGTTCTTCATTGCCTCTATGCCTCTCTAACCAATTCATTCGATCTGATAGGATTCGCAACCAATAGCATTTATTGCAGATATAATCCTCAGTAACCCTGAAACTCTCTTTAAATTCCCACATCCAACAAGAAGAGCATATCACTCTACTAAAGGCCATTTTTGCTCCTTCATAATCTATAGACCCAGAAGATAGCACCGTCTTATTCCTCTCCAAAGCACTGCTCCAGGCTAACGTAATACTAATGGCTTATATTTTAAGTTTAATCAAGAGACATACCTCAGTTAAACATATACTCAAGAAAGAACCCACTCTACTCACTACTGCAGACTTACTGTAAGGCTAAATCTAAAAATATTCACTTACCTGTTTCAGTGCTGTGACCTCTCCCAAACAGGTTCCTCCAAGATTAGTTGTGAATTTCACTGTTTGTTAAATTTCCCAGACTCACTCCGATGTCCTGCGATACATGAATTCAAACAGCAAAGGCAGTAACTGTGCAGGTTTACTGCTGTGTCAGTTTCTTTTTTTCTCTCTCTCTCTCCTGCACTGACCTCACCATCTACTTCCTTTGTCTGATCCTCTCCCTTTAAAAAATGTTGTTGTTTTGTCTTTTTTTTTCTCCAAACTTACAAAACGATGCAACAGCATATAAAACAGTAATTGCTGCTCCTTGAATTCGAGGAAATCACCTCCAACACCTAAAATGCCTCAAAAAAGGACCAGCTGTTACAGTCAAAAAAATTTTCCTGTCCTCCATCTTGGATTACCCAGAATCCTTATTTGGTACAAAATAGGAAGAATAATAAATAAAAGTCCAGCCTCAGAATAAAAAGGAATAGAAAGTACTCAATTTGCAGTCCTTTCAACCGCGTCCGTGCCATCACATGGCCCCCAGACCACACTGGGCCAAGTCCCTGGCTCTGCGAGGCTTCAAAACTCAATGCCTCACCTCCCCACAACAGCCAGTAGTAATTAGCTTGCCTCCCTGACACAGTCTCCGGTCCGGGACTCTCTACCCTGCTGTGGAGTCAAGTCTGGGACTCTACTTCCCCGTGATGGGCTCCAGTCTGAGACCCACCACCCTGCTATGGTTTCTAGTCTGGGACTGCCTCCCCGCTACAGCCTCCTGTCTGGGACTCCCCTCCTGCTATGGCCTCCAGTCTGGGACTCACCTCCTCGCTATGGCCACTAGTCTAGGACACACTTCCCCGCTTATGGCCTCTAGTCTAAGACTGACCTCCCCGATATGGCCTCCAGTCTGGGGCTCACCTCCCCGCATCAGCCTCCAGTCTGGGACTCCCCTCCCTGCTACGGCCTCCAGTCTGGGACTCACCTCTTTGCTATGGCCTCCAGTCTGGAACTCACTTCCTGCTACAGCCTCTACTCTGGGACTCACCTCCCCGCTACAGCCTCCAGTCTAGGACTCACCTCCCCGCTACAGCCCCCAGTCTAGGACTCACCTCCCCGCTACAGCCTCCAGTCTAGGACTCACCTCCCTGCTACGGCCTCCAGTCTGGGACTCACCTCCTATCTATGACCACTAGTCTAGGACACACTTCCCCGCTTGTGGCCTCTAGTCTAGGACTCACCTCCCCGCTATGGCCTCCAGTCTGGGACTCACCTCACCTCTATGGCCTCCAGTCTGGGACTCACCTCCCCACTACAGCCTCCAGTCTGGGACTCACGTTCCCAGTACAGCCACCAGTCTAGGACTCGCCTCCCTGCTACAGCCACCAGTCTAGGACTCACCTCCCTGCTACAGCCTCCAGTCTGGGACTCACCTCCCCACTACAGCCTCCAGTCTGGGACTCACGTTCCCAGTACAGCCTCCAGTCTGGGACTCACCTCCCTGCTACAGCCTCCAGTCTAGGACTCACCTCCCTGCTACAGCCTCCAGTCTGGGGATCACCACCCTGCTACAGCCTCCAGTCTGAGGCTCACCTCCCTACTACGGCTTTCAGTCTGGGGCTCCCCTCCCTGCATCAGCCTCCAGCCTGGGACTCCCCTCCCTGCTATGGCCTCCAGTCTGGGACTCACTTCCATGCTACAGCCTCTACTCTGGGACTCACCTCCCCGCTACAGCCTCCAGTCTGGGACTCACGTTCCAAGTACAGCCTCCAGTCTGGGACTCACCTCCCTGCTACGGCCTCCAGTCTGGGACTCACCTCCTCGCTCTGGCCTCCAGTCTGGGACTCACCTCCTATCTATGACCATTAATCTAGGACACACTTCCCCGATTATGGCCTCTAGTCTAGGACTCACCTCCCCGCTATGGCCTCCAGTCTGGGACTCACCTCCCCTCTATGGCCTCCAGTCTGGGACTCACCTCCCCACTACAGCCTCCAGTCTGGGACTCACGTTCCCAGTACAGCCTCCAGTCTAGGACTCGCCTCCCTGCTACAGCCACCAGTCTAGGACTCACCTCCCTGCTACAGCCTCCAGTCTGGGACTCAACTCCTCGCTACAGCCCCCAGTCTAGGACTCACCTCCCTGCTACAGCCTCCAGTCTAGGACTCACCTCCCTGCTACAGCCTCCAGTCTGGGACTCACCTCCCTGCTACAGCCTCCAGTCTGAGGCTCACCTCCCTACTACAGCTTTTAGTCTGGGGCTCCCCTCCCTGCTTCAGCCTCCAGTCTGGGACACACCTCCCCACCATGGCCTCCAGTCTGGGACACCTCCTGCTACAGCCTCCAATCCGGGACTCACCTCCCCGCTTCAGCCTCCAGTCTGGGACTGCCCTCCCGCTATGGCCTCCAGTCTGGGACTCACCTCACCTCTATGGCCTCCAGTCTGGGACTCACCTCCCCACTACAGCCTCCAGTCTGGGACTCACGTTCCCAGTACAGCCTCCAGTCTAGGACTCGCCTCCCTGCTACAGCCACCAGTCTAGGACTCACCTCCCTGCTACAGCCTCCAGTCTGGGACTCACCTCCCCACTACAGCCTCCAGTCTGGGACTCACGTTCCCAGTACAGCCTCCAGTCTGGGACTCACCTCCCTGCTACAGCCTCCAGTCTAGGACTCACCTCCCTGCTACAGCCTCCAGTCTGGGGATCACCACCCTGCTACAGCCTCCAGTCTGAGGCTCACCTCCCTACTACAGCTTTCAGTCTGGGGCTCCCCTCCCTGCATCAGCCTCCAGCCTGGGACTCCCCTCCCTGCTATGGCCTCCAGTCTGGGACTCACTTCCATGCTACAGCCTCTACTCTGGGACTCACCTCCCCGCTACAGCCTCCAGTCTGGGACTCACGTTCCAAGTACAGCCTCCAGTCTGGGACTCACCTCCCTGCTACGGCCTCCAGTCTGGGACTCACCTCCTCGCTCTGGCCTCCAGTCTGGGACTCACCTCCTATCTATGACCATTAATCTAGGACACACTTCCCCGATTATGGCCTCTAGTCTAGGACTCACCTCCCCGCTATGGCCTCCAGTCTGGGACTCACCTCCCCTCTATGGCCTCCAGTCTGGGACTCACCTCCCCACTACAGCCTCCAGTCTGGGACTCACGTTCCCAGTACAGCCTCCAGTCTAGGACTCGCCTCCCTGCTACAGCCACCAGTCTAGGACTCACCTCCCTGCTACAGCCTCCAGTCTGGGACTCACCTCCCTGCTACAGCCTCCAGTCTGGGACTCAACTCCTCGCTACAGCCCCCAGTCTAGGACTCACCTCCCTGCTACAGCCTCCAGTCTAGGACTCACCTCCCTGCTATAGCCTCCAGTCTGGGACTCACCTCCCTGCTACAGCCTCCAGTCTGAGGCTCACCTCCCTACTACAGCTTTCAGTCTGGGGCTCCCCTCCCTGCTTCAGCCTCCAGTCTGGGACACACCTCCCCACCATGGCCTCCAGTCTGGGACACCTCCTGCTACAGCCTCCAATCCGGGACTCACCTCCCCGCTTCAGCCTCCAGTCTGGGACTGCCCTCCTGCTATGGCCTCCAGTCTGGGACTCACCTCCTCGCTATGGCCACTAGTCTAGGACACACTTCCCCGCTTATGGCCTCTAGTCTAGGACTGACCTCCCCGATATGGCCTCCAGTCTGGGGCTCACCTCCCCGCTTCAGCCTCCAGTCTGGGACTCCCCTCCCTGCTACGGCCTCCAGTCTGGGACTCACCTCTTTGCTATGGCCTCCAGTCTGGGACTCACTTCCTGCTACAGCCTCTACTCTGGGACTCACCTCCCCGCTACAGCCTCCAGTCTAGGACTCACGTTCCAAGTACAGCCTCCAGTCTGGGACTCACCTCCCCGCTACAGCCCCCAGTCTAGGACTCACCTCCCCGCTACAGCCCCCAGTCTAGGACTCACCTCCCTGCTACGGCCTCCAGTCTGGGACTCACCTCCTCGCTCTGGCCTCCAGTCTGGGACTCACCTCCTATCTATGACCACTAGTCTAGGACACACTTCCCCGCTTGTGGCCTCTAGTCTAGGACTCACCTCCCCGCTATGGCCTCCAGTCTGGGACTCACCTCACCTCTATGGCCTCCAGTCTGGGACTCACCTCCGCACTACAGCCTCCAGTCTGGGACTCACCTCCCCACTACAGCCTCCAGTCTAGGACTCGCCTCCCTGCTACAGCCACCAGTCTAGGACTCACCTCCCTGCTACAGCCTCCAGTCTGGGACTCACCTCACCTCTATGGCCTCCAGTCTGGGACTCACCTCCCCACTACAGCCTCCAGTCTGGGACTCACATTCCCAGTACAGCCTCCAGTCTGGGACTCACCTCCCTGCTACATCCTCCAGTCTAGGACTCACCTCCCTGCTACAGCCTCCAGTCTGGGACTCACCTCCCTGCTACAGCCTCCAGTCTGAGGCTCACCTCCCTACTACAGCTTTCAGTCTGGGGCTCCCCTCCCTGCATCAGCCTCCAGTCTGGGACTCACCTCCCTGCTACAGCCTCCAGTCTGAGGCTCACCTCTCTACTACAGCTTTCAGTCTGGGGCTCCCCTCCCTGCTTCAGCCTCCAGTCTAGGACTCCCCTCCCTGCTATGGCCTCCAGTCTGGGACACACCTCCCCGCCATGGCCTCCAGTCTGGGACACCTCCTGCTACAGCCTCCAATCCGGGACTCACCTCCGCGCTGTGGCCTGCAGTCTGGGGCTTCCCTCCCCGCTTCAGCCTCCAGTCTGGAACTCCCCTCCCTGCTACGTCCTCCACTCTGGGACTCACCTCCCCGCTAGTGCCCTCCAGTCTGGGGCTCCCCTCCCTGCTATGGCCTTCATACTGGGACTCACCTCCTATCTATGGCCACCAGTCTAGGACACACTTCCCCGCTTATGTCCTCTAGTCTAGGACTCACTTCCCCGCTATGGCCTCCAGTCTGGGACTCACCTCCTGCTACAGCCCAAGTCCAGGACTCACCTCCCCGCTATGGCCTCCAGTCTGGGACTCACCTCCCTGCTACAGCCTCCAGTCTGGGACTCACCTCCCTGCTACAGCCCCCAGTTTGGGACTCACCTCCCCGCTACAGCTTCCAGTCTGGGACTCACCTCCCCGCTACAGCTTCCAGTCTGGGACTCATGTCCTGCTACAGCCCCCAGTCTGGGACTCACCTCCCCGCTACAGCCTCCAGTCTGAGGCACACCTCCCCGCTACAGCCTCCAGTCTGGGACTCACCTCCACGCTACAGCCTCCAGTCTGAGGCACACCTCCCCACTACAGCTTCCAGTCTGGGACTCACTTCCCCGCTACAGCCTCCAGTGTGGAAGTCTCCCCCCCCACCCCACCACGATGGTCTCCAGTTTGGGATCGCCTCCCTACTACGGCCTCCAGTCTGGGACATGTCTCCCTGCCATGGCCTCCAGTATGGGATTTACCTCCCCTCTCTGGCCTCCAGCTTCCTATTTCCTGGTGGAAACACCTAACCGAATAATAGATGCAGTAACTATTATTATCTAGCTGTTCCAGTACAGAAGCACACCATAAGCACACCCCTTGGCAAAAAGGCAAATTCAGATGCAGATTCTCCAATCCAAGAGGTTAAAAAAATATTAAGAGAAATGTAAGAGGAATATGTGCTGAAACTTAGAACTCGATTGAGACCCCAACAACCTCTGAAGTTACTGAGAAACCAAAACCCGGAAATCCTGACCTGTGAGACCCTGGCCATACCCATTCCGACCGTGAAACAGATCCCAGAGACTGTGATGCTGTCTACTCAAGTGGTTGTGGTAGACTGCTCATGACCTCTGTCTTACAATCTCCCTTCAAAAACCTGGACAAAATAGCCTCTTAAAGCCACAGGATTGTCCAAATACATGTGGATATGTTAATGATATGCTATTTTGTGATACCAAAATTATTAGAAATTTATTCAAGGACACCTAGGAATGAAATATCTAACAAAATTGAAGGATGGAATAAACATGAACAGTCACCAGATTCTAAACATTCACTCCACTTTCTTTCCACAGATGTTGCCAAACTTGCTGAGTTTCATCAACAATTTGAGTATGTTCGGTACATTCTACAGTAGGTGAAAATACATGTTTCTTATTCACTCATGAGATGTGGGAGTCACTGGTTTGGGCTGGCACTTATTACCCCTTTCTAGTTGCCCTTGAGAAGGTGGTGGTGAGCTGCTTTCTTGAACCACTGCAGTCTTTGTGCTGCAGGTAGCCCCATACTACCCTTTGATCGAAGGGTGGTGGTGTTTGGGAGTTGGTGCTCCATGATTTTCGTCCAGCGACAGTGAAGGAACGGCAATATGTTTCCAAATGGCCAAGTCAGGAAAGTGAATGGCTTGAGGACAAACTTGCTCAATACTTCGTAAAGTATTATCCTCGGATTCCTAATAATTCTGAAATTTCAGTGAAAGGATCTCTTTAAAAATATTTTTAGACACTCTGCTTTTCAAATTGACCTCTCTATATAGGCTCCTGCCACTCTTGTTTGGTGAAATTCTTACACGAAGTTGTGAGTTTTTATTTAGTCAATTCTTTTACAAGTCTCTGATCTCTCTCTTACTCTTTCAATCTGAAGAGAATCTTTCATTAAACATTTGTCTGTACAAATGTTTCACTTATCAGGCTTTATGAATGTTGTCTTATTCTGATTCTATCAGTATTCATGTCAAAAGGGCCCTTTCCATTTCCAGTGTATCTTCTGTAATTAATATTTTGGTTCACACCAAGATTACCGCATGTCCTTTCAGACCTTTTTAATGATTAAACTATTTTTATACTCTTTGTTGAACTCTAATTTCATTCATAGCATTCTCATGTCTCCTTTTATGCATATCTTTAACTCCTACATGAATCTTTATCTTCAAATGTTTTTAATATCTATGCGTGTTCTACCTAATTAGTACAAATGAAATGAAACTCATTCTGATTTCATTATGATGAAATCATAAATCCACTTAAATCCGATAAAGGACGCAGATATGCTTCGCTGAGGAGCATTCTGGGAGAGGTCGGCTCAGTCACCACGACTGACTAGTGGAGTGAGGAAAAACCCTTTGTCAAGGAACGGTAGGTGATGAAGGTCTTTCAACAATGGCTTATCCTGAAGAATAGATGCATGATATCCACAGTGACTTGGCACTTAGATTCAGAATTTTGACTTTAATCACGAGGTCAGCTGATTGTATTTTCCAGAACAGATTTTCTCATTGTTCCAAGTGTGTTTCCCACTTAGCACGGCACACTAGGAGGATGTCTAGGCACACAGTGCAATTCAACAAACCTCCATTATCTCATTCACCAACCTTTGAATGGTGACTGGAGCAGTTCAGAATCTGAATGGCATGACTTGACACTAATATAATCTATCCAGAGTTAAGAGGGAGTTGGCAGTTTCCTGTGCGTGGGCAGTTATGGAAAGCTGCCAGGACAACGTGTGTAAATCTATCTTAGTAATGGAGGCTGCTTTACCACTTGACCTATGCAATTTTTAGTTGGCGTACTGAGTAGGATTTGGTTCTGGTCAATGCATTACCAGTCAATGCAGATCCATCTGGCTTGGGCTCAAGCATAACTGGGGGATTTCCAGCTACGGCTATCTAAATTTATTACTTCGTTCTCCAGCATTGAGTTAAGGTCCTCCTAAACCTGGGCCTGCTATTCTGAGTAATTAGTGTGGTGCTGGAAAAGCACAGCAGATCAGGCAGCATTTGAGGAGCAGGAGAATTGACGTTTCAGGCACAAACCCTTCACTAAGAATGAAGTTTGTGAGCCAGGGGACTGAGAGATAAATGGGAGCATGGTGAGGCTGGGGCAAGGTAGCTGGGAATGCAATAGATAGATGAAGGTGGGGGAGAAGGTGATTGGTCTGAGAGGAGGTGGAGTGGATAGATGGGAAAGACGATGGACAGGTCAAGAGGGCGGTGCTGAGTTGGAGGCTTGAGACTTGGGATAAGGTGGGGGGAGGGGAAGTGGGGAAATTAGTGAAATCCACATTAATCCCATCTCCAGATATTCTGGGCCTAGCTGATAAGGAACTTGCCCTATGAGACCAGCTCCTTCCCATGCAAAGGTGGAAAGTAGCACCTCACTGTCCAAGGCCCAAACACACCTTCCAGGTGAAGCAGCAACTTATTTGTTCACCTTTCAATTTAATCTAATGCATTCGCTGCTCACAATTCAGTCTCCTTGGCAACTGTTAGACAAAACATAGACTGGGTGATCGCTTTGCTCTGTCAGTAGGAAGGACTGTGACCTCCCAGTTGTTTGCCATTTCAAGAAGCCCCCTTGCTCCCATGCTAACATTTCTATCCTTGACTTGATACAATGTTCCAGTGAAGCACAATTGAAGCTGGAGGAACAATGTGTCATGTTCAGCTTCGGTACTTTGCGGCCTCTAGAACTCATAGTGAATTCAACAATTTCAAAATAGAACCTTTGAACAGAATTGTTCTTACATTCACCCACCCTCTTACATTCACCCACCCTCCCCCACTGTATTTCATTGACTTTGCTCTCAGCAGAGCAGACCCATTTTCTACATTCCATAGCTAATGTTTACACCTATCAATACAACATTTATCTTTTCATTACCACCATTATCACTGCCTTTGTCCTTTTTTTTCTGGGCATTCTCAAATCTATTCCACTGGCTCCTTCTCCCACCCTGTCTACAGCATTTTAAAAGAGCACTATTTTCCAGTTCCTTTCAGTTTTGAAGTGGTACTGAATTTTTTTCTCTAATTCTCTCATGGTGGTATCACTGGATGACCTGCACGTTTTGCCCATTCCTAGTTGCCCTTGAGAAGGTGGTGGTGAGCTGCAATCCATGTACGGTAGTTTGGTGCACAGCATCCCTTAGGGAGGAAATTTCAGGATTTTGACTCAGCAACACTGAAGGAACAGCATTATATTTCAAAGTCAGGATGGTGAGTGGCATGGAGGGGTTCTTACAGATGGAACTGTTCCTATGTATCTGATACCCTTGCCCTTGTTTGTGGGTTTGGAGGGTGCTAATTAGGATCTTTGGTGAATTTCTGCCTTGCATCTCGTAAATAGTGCGCATTGCTGCTACTGAGCACTAGAGGGAGGGAGTGGATAGTTGTGGATGTGGTGCTAATCAAGCAGACTGCTTTCTCCTGGATAGTGTCCTTGAGTGGAGCTTGCCCTTCTAGGCAACTGGGGAGTATTCCATGACAATCTTAACTTGTGGGCTTGGAGATGGTGGACAGGCTTTTGGGGAGTCAGGAGGTAAGTTACTTGCTGCAGTATTGTAGCCTCTGACCTACTCTTGCAGTCATTGTGTTTATGTGTGAGTTCAGCTGAGTTTGTAGTCAATGGTAATCCACAAAATGAACTCAAACTGTTCGCTCTATTTTTCGCTGCACAAATTCTGCCATACCTGCTGAATTAGAAGACTGGATTTGTTAATATTTAGCTCGGTAATAGAAGGTTCAATGTGGGCCTCACACCCAGCTCCCTCCCATTCATCCTCACTACTAGTCTTGACCTCCAAATTGCTGACAATTGGATAGACCATTATCTGATTGTTCTCCTTTCCAGTGGTGGTATTGCTTTGTCACATTAACATGATAGAATATTTCAATTTATCATCGATCCAGGGGTATTCATCAGATTATTGATACAACTGTATCAATGAGGCAGAACACTCAGAAAGGGATCATGCTGTAAGGTTGAGTGAAATAGGAGTTGATGAGAAGGGTGAGAGCAGTAACAAATTAAAAATACTATACATGAATGCACGATTGGTAGATACGATATTGTGGGGATAACTGAGACATGGCTTCAAGTGGACAGGGCCTGGGAAATGAATATTTAAGGCAATACGTGCTATTGTCGGGACAGACTGATGGGCAGAGGGGTTGGGGTGGCCATGTTGGTAAGGGATGATATTCAGTCCCTTGCACGGGGGGACCTAGAATCAGGGGATGTAGAGTCAGTGTGGATAGAGCTGAGAAATACTAAGTGTAAAAAGACCCTTTTGGGAGTTATCTACAGGCCCCCAAACAGTAGTCTGCATGCCGGATGTAAGTTGAATCAGGAGCTAAAATTGGCCTGTCGCAAAGATGTTACTACAGTTGTTATGGGGGATTTCAACATGCAGGTAGACTGGGAGAATCAGGATGGTATTGGACCTCAAGAAAGAAACTTTGTGGAGTGCCTCAGAGATGGATTCTTAGAACAGCTGGTGCTGGAGCCAAGCAGGGAGAAGGCAATTTTGGATCTGGTATTGTGCAAAGAACCAGAATTGGTCAGGGACCTCGAAATGAAGGAGCCATTGGGAAGTAGTGAAAATAAAGCAATTAGCTTCAATCTGCAATTTGAGAGGGAGAGGGTACAATCGGAAGTGAAAATATTTCTGTTTAACAAAGGGAACTATGGAGCTATGAGGGAGGAACTGGCCAAAGTTCAATGGTGCAATACCTTAGCAGGGATGACAGTGGAGGAACAATGGCGGATATTTCTGTGTATAATGCAGAAGTTGCAGGATCAGTTCATTCCAAAAAGGAAGAAAGATCCTAGGAGGAGGCATGGGTGGCCGTGGCTGACTAGGGAAGTTAAGAAACATATAAAGTTAAAAGAGAAAAAGCATAACATAGCAAAGATAAGTGGGAAAACGGAGGACTGGGAAGCTTTTAAAGAACAACAGAGGATTATTAAGAAGGAAATACGCAGAGAAAAAATGAGGTAAGAAGGTAAACTGGCCAATAATATAAAGGAGGATAGTAAAAGGATTTTTAGGTATGTGAAAGGCAAAAAAAATGGTTAGTACTAAAATTGGGCCCTTGAAGACAGAAACAGGGGAATATATTATGGGGAACAAAGAAATGGCAGAAGAATTGAATTGGTACTTCAGATCTGTGTTCACTGGGGAAGACATAAGCAATCTCCCGGAGGTAACAGTGGCTGAAGGACCTGAACTGAAGGGAATTTATATTTGCCAGGAATTGGTGTTGGAGAGACTGTTAGGTCTGAAGGTTGATAAGTCTCTAGGGCCTGATGGTCTACATCCCAGGGTACTGAAGGAGGTGGCTCGAGAAATCGTGGATGCGTTGGTGATTATTTTCCAGAGTTCTATAGATTCGGGATCAGTTCCTGCGGATTGGAGGGTGGCTAGTATTGTACCACATTTTAAGAAAGGTGGGAGAGAGAAAGCAGGAAATTGTAGACCAGTTAGTCTGACCTCTGTGGTGGGAAAGATGCTGGAGTCTATTATAAAGGATGAAATTACAACATATCTGGATAGTAGTATCAGGATAGGTCAGAGTCAGCATGGATTTATGAAGGGGAAATCATGCTTGACTAATCTTCTGGAATTTTTTGAGGATGTAACTCTGAAGATGGATGAGGGTGATCCAGTAGATGTAGTGTACCTGGACTTCCAGAAAGCTTTTGATAAAGTCCCACATAGAAGGTTAGTGAGCAAAGTTAGGGTGCATGGTATTTGGGGCAAAGTATTAACTTGGATTGAAAGTTGGTTGCCTGATAGGAAACAAAGCGTAGTGATAAACGGCTCCATTTCGGAATGGCAGACAGTGACCAGTGGGGTACCACAGGGATCAGTACTGGGACTGCAGCTTTTTACAATATATGTTAATGATATAGAAGATGGTATTAGTAATAACATTAGCAAATTTGCTGATGATGCTAAGCTGGGTGGCAGGGTGAAATGTGATGAAGTTGTTAGGAGATTACAGGGTGACCTGGACAAGTTAGGAGAGTGGTCAGATGCATGGCAGTTGCAGTTTAATGGGGATAAATGTATGGTTATCCACTTTGGAGGCAAGAACAGGAAGGCAGATTACTACCTAAATGGAATCAATTTAGGTAAAGATCTGGGTGTTCTTGTACACCAGTCAATGAAGGCAAGCATGCAGGTACAGCAGGTAGTAAAGAAGGCTAATAGCATGCTGGCCTTCAATAACAAGAGGGGTTGAGTATAGAAGCAAAGAGGTTCTTCTGCAGCTGTACAAGGCCCTAGTGAGACCACACCTGGAGTACAGTGTGCAGTTCTGGTCTCCAAATTTGAGGAAAGACATTCTGGCTATTGAGGGAGTGCAGCATAGGTTCACGAGGTCAATTCCTGGAATGGCGGGATTACCTTACACTGAAAGACTGGAGCGACTGGGCTTGTATACCCCTTGAGTTTAGAAGACTGAGAGGGGATCTGATTGAGACATATAAGATTATTGAAGGATTGGACACTCTGGAGGCTGGAAATATGTTTCCGCTGATGGGTGAGTGCCGAACCAGAGGACACAGCTTAAAAATATGGGGTAGACCATTTAGGGCAGAGATGAGGAGAAACTTCTTCACCCAGAGAGTGGTGGCTGTGTGGAATGCTCTGCCCCAAAGGGCAGTGGAGGCCCAGTCTCTGGATTCATTTAAGAAAGAGTTGGATAAAGCTCTCAAGGATTATGGAATCAAGGGTTATGGAGATAAGGCAGGAACAGGATACTGATTAAGGATGATCAGCCATGATCATATTGAATGGTGGTGCAGGCTTGAAGGGCGGAATGGCCTTCTCCTGAACCTATTGTCTATTATTCAGTTTCCCAAGATTATTTTGCTAATCTATACAGGCCACTGAACTGGACCTTTAGGGGTTTACCCAATGTGGGCATGTGCACAAGCACACAGTTTCCTGACAGAAAGGTTCAGGGCCTGGCAGGTCTGCCTACGTTTTTGTTACTTCACTGTTTGGGAGATTTTCAAATGTTGTCAGGCCATTTCCCAGGCTCATGATAGACGGTCTCGGATTTCTGCTACACTGTCAAAAATGTGGACATCCTTCTTCTGTTATTAAAACTTCTCCTTGAGTAACTCTGGAGATCCTTGCACTTGGTGCCCAGTGGTCTTATTGGAAGAATCCTGGTGGAGAGCAAAAGAAGATGTACCCCTTTATCCCAGTCATGGCAGGATGTGCTGATCATTGATTTTAGAATCTTGTGGTACTGTACTGGCACTCTTTGTGACTACGTGTGATACTCTGAAGACTTCAGCTGGGTTATAAGCAACACATTTTTGAATTATTGTTAAAATATGGCTTTAATACTTTGTGGTCTTGACCCATCGACTTCAATAGTATATTGGTAGCTTCTGATGAATATTTTCAGTGACTGACCTGGATAGTAAACAAAAGGAAAAATAAACTTATAGTTTATCAAGCCAGATTTCATTGAGATCTGAAAAACAAAACACAAATATAAACAAAGAACTGCAGATTTTGGGAATCTGAAACAAAAACAGAAAATGCTGGAGAAACTCAGCAGATCTGGCAGCATCTGTGGACACAGCAGAGTTAATATTTGGGATCCAATCATTCTTCATCAGAACTCTGCTTTCTCTCCACAGATGCTGCCAGACTTTGCTGAGTGTTCCTAGCAATTTTTGGTTTTGTTTCAATGAGATCTGACTTTGCTAATTGGTTAGCATTCAACAGAGTAACCAAAGATTTTGTCTCAATTATGAAGTGAACACCAGGAAGCAGTCGATAAACATCTCACCACCCCATGTTGTTGTTAAGACTTCCTTCCTACTACCTAACTTCCTTTCTACTCCTTTATTCAAAGAGCAAAATGCAGGGGTCGACTTTGCCATCTTTCTGAATCTAGAATCAGCTCTTCAACCAGGCGATGATGTGGTCTGGCAATAACAAATGGAAAGTAGCATCTTTAAATAATTTGTATTATTTGTGACCCAAGGTCATGACACAGGGCTGTTCACTTTTATGCAGAGGTGTTTTTTGCAAAGTGGAGCAATTGGGAAATCAATTGACACTTAAAGATCTTAGGGCAGAACTTCCATGGATGTTGGAACAATGAAGGTAGTTTAGCATGAAAGTCCAGAAACAAGGCCTGTCTGATTGAAAGGTTCCTCAGCCACTGTTACTAAAGCTAAAACAAGAGGTTGACTCATTGTTACAACCAGAAGCCCATAAGAAGTAAAACAGGAGCAGGCTGTTCGGCCGTTCAAGCCTGTCCACTATTTAATAGGATTATAGTCGATGTGACACTCCTCATGTCTGCTTTCCTGCACTTTCCCCATCAACTTTGATTCCTCTATTGATCTATCTCAACCTTAAATATGTTCAAGGACTCCGCCCCTACAGCTGTCTGTGGTAAGCAGTTCCAAAGTCTCTCAATGCCCTGAGAGAACAAATTCCTCCTCTTTCTCAGTCTTAAATTATCTCACTTCCAACAAAATCTATAAGTCAGAGTTCAGGTGTACTTCCACTACACTTAATGGCAAGGTTCTGGGGAGTGTCACCAAACAAAGAGACGTTGAAGTGCAGGTTCATAGTTCCTTGAAAGTGGAGTCTAGGTAGACAGGACAGTAAAGAAGGCACTTTGTACATTTGCCTTTAATGGTCAATGCTCTGAGTATAGGTATTGGGAGGTCACATTGTAGCTGTACAGGACATTGGTTAAGCCACTTTGGAATACAGCATTCAATTCTGCTCTCCCTGTGATAGGAAAGATGTTGTGAAACTTTAAGGGGTTCAGAAAAGATATACAAGAATGTTGCCAGAGTTGGAGGATTTGAGCTGTAGGGAGAGACCAGGGCTATATTCATTGGACCATGGGAGAATGAGGGGTGATTATTTAGAAGATTATAAAATCATGAGGGGAATGAATAGGATGAATAGCCAAGGTCCTTTCCCCAGGATATGGGAGTCCAAAACTAGAGGACCTAGGTTTAAGGTGAGAGCGGAAAGATTTAAGAGGCATCGTTTTCACACAAAGGATGGTATGTGTATGGAATGTGCTGCCAGAGGAAGTGAAGGAGGTTAGTAAAATTACAACAGCTGAAAGGCATGTGGATGGGTATAAGGATAGGAAGAGTTTAGAGGGTTATGGGCCAAATGTTGGTAAATGGGAGTAGATTAATTTAGAATTTCTGTTTGGCATGGAATATTTGGACCGAAGGGTCTATTTCCATGCTGTACATATCTATGATTCTATGATTCTAATGAAATCAAATAGGTCACTATAAAGTCTGTGTTGATCATTTAACATATAATGAAGCTGCTAAAATATAAATTGATCTAATGTCATCTGTTGGTGAGAGTTTGGTGAGGCTGGGAATGGGTTCAACTTTCATTCAGCCAGATGCTATTATATTGCTTTTGGCAATTATCTTTCAATGAGGAATCACAATTACTTGTCAACCGAATGATGTAATAAGAGTTATACGTTTTAAGAGATGACACTTTGGTATCACCAAAGATTTTTCAGCAGCTGATGACAGGTACCCTGAAGGATTTGAGGTTGTAATTTGCCACATGGATGGTATCTTCATCGAAGGATCCACTACAACAGAGTATGAGTCTACAAGAAGAGGGATTTGCCCTCAACAAATGTGAGTTCTCAAAACTTAAGTTCCAGGGGCATATTGTTCAAGCATCAAAGCTCACAGTTAGATCCTTAAAAAAACTAGAACAAGTAAAGAATATCTGCAACTTCAAAATATCCCAATTTCAGTGATTTATGGGGATGTTGAATCAGATGAGAAAGATTTTTTGTGAGAGACTTAACAAATGTGAATGAACCATCACAGCAGCAGTTCAGGCAAGATTAGATTCGGATCTGAGACAAAGCCAAACAGATCCCATTGAAAGGATCAAGAAATGTTAACATCATTGGATATGTTGCCATTATTCTGGACGTTATGTGTTGGGAAGTTATAGTTGAGGAAGGGTGAATAGAGGCTGATGTTCAGTTTAATAGTTACTGAAAAGCTACTGTAGATTTTTAATCTTTTCATTTTTCCTAACTTTTCACCCTTAACTGAGTCAGAACACTCTTAATTATCTGGCTGTAGTTGACTCTATGGAGGGTTCCTGAAGCAGGGAAATTGGTCACTGCAATTTCCAAGGCATTTCTCACAGAGTCTGCTGTAACTAGGAGTCTGTGTGGTCTTGACACATAGCTCCAGTCTGCATTGTTCCATCAACTCTGGTTATTGGAATATTTGGGCCCTGCATAATTTCATTGACTAACATTACTGCACCCAACAACTTCTACTTGATCCTTTAGTCTTGGCCATGAGCAGGACATTTATTTCATTATTATCTTCAATTCATGGACTTTGCTAAACTTTTGTGTTTTTTTCTTTTTGTTTCTGAACACAAGAACCTTGCTGCGTCACATTGCATTAAAATAGCCAATCTTATTATAAAATTGGTACTCTGCAGTTCTGACAGAATAGCCTTCACCTCAACGCTGCCTTTGTCTGCCCAACCAAAAGCATTGGTTTGTGGCAAATAATATGACTTCTTTTTGCTTGCTCTGTTTCTGTGCAGTCACAGTTTTATTCTGGAGCCCAAAACCTACAGAGGTTTAGTCATTTTTGCCAAGATATCTCCCTGTCTCCTCAAATTACTATGGTTCTGTTTGCTCACCTCTACATGCCTGGTCAACTTGAACATCACGCATTGTGTCAATGAATTGACAAAAATGAAAACAGCGTGCAATGTATCAATGAATTGCATTCGTTGTCTGACACTTTGATCTTTTACTATAAATTCTGTGTCCTATGATCCTGCCCCACTAACTGCCTGACGAAGGAACAGGGCTCTGAGAGCTTGTACTTCCAAATAAACCTGTTGGACTATAACCTGGTGTTCTATGATTTTTAACATTGTCCACCTCAGACCAACACTGGCACCTCCACATCACAAGTTGAGCAGAGTTCAACAACGTCAAGTCATCTCTTGACTAGAAAAGATTTGACAATATTTATTCCTAAGGTTTGTTGAAATCAACTTCCCAGTTCGGCAAATATACCCACAATAATTAATCCCCACCACAATTCATTTCAGATTAATTCCTTTTTTAAATTTGCATGGTCAGAATTTTCTGTCAGCCAGTATAAATTACTACTAATCAACTCTCTCTTCTGTTTGCACTTAGTAAACATCACCTGCTCAGCAATGGTGAGAAGTTGACATTGAATATTTTAGTAACTTCATCATTTGTAACTGTATCCTTTTTGGTGCCTGACCTGACTGGGAGATTGTCCATCCATTTCCCATGCTGTACCAAATAGCAGCATGATCTATTCCTTCCTAAGCTTTGTTACTAGTCTCAATGTGCGATAATACTTTGTAAATTTACATCACCAGTCCAGCCACTGACCAGACCGCTTTGGGTCTGTAACTTTCTTGATTTGCTCAGATAATACCAATGAACTGTCCATTTCTTCCATATTCTGTAATCCATGTGTTGTTCAATTGCTGGCAGTTCTTCTCTTCTGTGAATCTTCCACACCATTTCTGTTCTGCACTGCTTGAGTCCAGGAGAGGGGGAGATAAATATTGCAGGAGTCTCTATTTTTTGGCAAAGATGACCTTTGACTCAAAGACGGTAAGCAGTAACTATGTATGAGCATTAGGAAGGAGGGGTGGCCCTGAGGGAAATCCACTAGCCTTGTTACCAACCACCCTTCCATCTGCGATGCTATCATACAAACGCCTCATACAATCTCTCTTGCCTGGCAGTGGACCAGGGACTCGAATGGGTGCATTAAGAGCAGCAGCCATCATCTTCCCAGTGGCACTGGCAAGAAATGAACAGCAGTCAGACTCATTCTCCAGTTGCTCATAGATTCCTCCCCCACCCCCCCTCCAACCAACCCAGGGTCATTGATCCTGAGGATGTACTACAACTGCCCAGTTAGGTGCCTGATTGGTGAGTCTTTCTAAAAGTAGGTGATGTGGGGCACTTGCCAGTTCTCCAGCCAGCAAGAGCCCTATTGGTGTCAATTACAACTCAACTACAAATTCTGCCTTTTGTGTGAAGAATCTTTCAAGGCAAGCAAGCTTTTGGTTTCCTTATTCAATTAAACTCAGCAAATAACTCATACATTTATTGTACATTTAGGGCGGCACGGTGGCTCAGTAGTTAGCAATGCTGTGGAGTTTGCACATTCTCCCCGTGTCTACGTGGGTTTTTTTCCGGGTGCTCCAGTTTCCTCCCACAGTCCAAAAATGTGCAGGTTAGGTGAATTAGCCATGTTAAGTTGTCCGTAGTGTTAGGTGAAGGGGTAAAAGCAGGGGAATGGGTTTGGGTGGGTTGCTCTTCGGAGGGTCGGTGTGATTTGTTGAACCGAAGGGCCTGTTTCCACACTGTACCAAGGTCCCAGATTCAATTCCAGCCTCGGACGGCTGTCTGTGTGGAGTTTGCACACTCTCCCCATGTCTGCGTGGGTTTCCTCTGGGTGTTCCGGTTTCCTCCCACAGTCCAAAGATGTGCAGGTCAGGTGAATTGGCCATTTTCAATTGCCCATAGTGTTACATGCATTAGTCAGAGGGAAATGGGTTTGGGTGGGTTACTCTTCGGAGGGTCGGTGTGGACTGGTTGGGCCAAAGGGCCTGTTTCCACACTGTAGGGAATCTAATCTTTTAAAAAACAGTCAAAAATAAGTAGTTTGCTGAACGTACATAGTATTCAGTCAGTATCAATGAGAAGACTATAACAAAGATCAGGCATGAAGAAATCGAACCAGGAATACATCCAGCTTTGAATCCAATCAGGACAGATTTTCTGTCTGTTGCTGGGATGTCCCAAAAGATACGAATTAACAAATGCAATCTTACTATTTAAGAAAGGAGTAAAAGAAAAAATAGAGAATTATAATCCTATCAGTTTAATGTCAATAGAAGTGGATTGATAGCATCAATTACAAAGAATGTGATAACTAGAAAGTTAGAAATTAATGATACAATTGGTATGAAAGGGAAATTATATTTCACAAAGCTGTTAGAGTTTAATGAGGGTGGTACTTGTAATTTAGATGAAGGGCAACAAGTGGATGTGGTATATTTGGATTTTCATAAAGCTTTTGATAAGGTCCCACACAAGTAGTTAGCAAACAAAATTCAGGTTCATATATTAGCATGGACTGAGAATTGATTAACACAAAATGGAGTCTAGGAACATATAGGTTATTCTCATGATAGAAGATTGTTATTTGTGGGGTAATTTAAAGATCCACAGCTGCTTACAATTATGATTTGGATGTGGGGACAAAATGTAATATTTTTGAATTTATAATATAATACATTTATAAACTCATAACACACAACGAGATGGGAATGTAAATTGTGATGAGGATGCAAAAAGGTTTCAAGGAACGGAGATAGTTTAAGTGAATGAACAAGAGCATGGCAGATTGACTAGAATGTGAGTCAAGTGAGAGTTTTGGTTTGGGTAAAAAACTGAGAAAAACATTTAATGGAAATGTCTCTTGAATGGCAATTGGTTTAGAAATATTGGTGCTCAAAGGAACTGAGTGCCTTGCTAATGAGTCAACTAAAAGACAGCACACAAGTTTAGAAACGCAAATTATATATTGGTCTTCATTATAAAGGGATTTTAGTGAAAATGCCTTGGTGTAATTGATGAAAGCCTTGGTGAGATTGCACTGGAAAATTGTACACAGCTTTGGTCTTATTACTTAAAGAAATACATACATGCCAAAGAAGAAGTGCAACAGAGATCCACCAAACTAATTTCTAATGGAATGGAATGGCAGGATTGTTTTATGAAGAGGAATTGAGGAAAGTGGGCCTGTATTCTCTAGACTCTAGAAGAATGAAAGTAAAAATGAATTGAAACGTAAACATTTTCTCGCCCGTAAGTATTCAAGGTTTGTGCAAAGATTTGTAGCTCGGGTGCTCGTTGTTGTGGTTCTGTTCGCCGAGCTGGAAGTTTTTGTTGCTGGCTAGGCAACATCATCAGTGCTTTGGACCCTCCTGCGAAGCACTTCTTTGATGTTTCTTCTGGTATTTATAGTGGTCTGTCCTTGCCGCTTCCGGGTGTCAGTTTCAGCTGTCCGCTGTAGTGGTTGGCATATTGGGTCCAGGTCGATGTGTTTGTTGATGGAGTTTGTGGATGAATGCCATGCCTCTAGGAATTCCTTGGCTGTTCTCTGTCTGGCTTGCCCTATGATAGTAGAGTTTTCCCAGTCGAATTCATGTTGCTTGTTGTCTGCGTGTGTGGCTATTAGGGATAGCTGGTCATGTCATTTCGTGGCTAGTTGATGTTCATGTATGCGGATTGTTAGCTGTCTTCCTGTTTGTCCTATATAATATTTTGTGCAGTCCTTGCATGGTATTTTGTAAACTACATTAGTTTTGTTCATATTGGGTATCGGGTCCTTTGTTCTAGTGTGTTGTTGTCTGAGCGTGGCTGTTGGTTTGTGTGCCGTTATGAGTCCTAAGGGTCGCAGTAGTCTGGCTGTCAGTTCTGAAACGCTCCTGATGTATGATAATGTGGCTAGTCCTTTTGGTTGTGGCATGTCCTCGTTCCGTGGTCTGTCTCTTAGGCATCTGTTGATAAAGTTGCGCGGGTATCCGTTTTTGGCGAATACCTTGTATAGGTGTTCCTCTTCCTCTTTTTGCAGTTCTGGTGTACAGCAGTGTGTTGTGGCCCTTTTGAATAGTGTCCTGATGCAGCTTCATTTGTGTGTGTTGGGGTGGTTACTTGGTCTGTGTGTGTTGTTTTCCTGTGTACCCTTGTGGTGAATTCTCCGTTTGGTGTTCTCTGTACTATCACGTCTAGGAATGGGAGTTGGCTATCCTTTTCTTCTTCTCTCGTGAATCCACAATGAACAATCCACAAGCCAGGGAAACAGCCAAGCAGAACGGATTCAGGATGATCCAGGTAATGATCACAGACGCTCACAACCGACTCCACAAATACAAACAAGAAATTGTGCGCCAAAAGTCGTTAATTTCAAAAACCACTAATCATGAATGGACCCGGGCCATAGAACAGGCTGTCACTATAGGACAGAACAGGACAACACACCACAAAAAAACGGCACTAAAAGAAAAAATGGCCAAACTATCACACAAAAAAGAGGACACTACAACACACACCTGGGTTAAAAACCTCTCCCACAGACAGCTTACAGACATGGAAAGAACTATACTGGCCAAGGGACTCAACTACAACCACAGGGATGCCAAGACAGCAGACTTCCTAGCAGCACAAAAATGCACACTCAGGAACAATGGACTGACAGAAGAGACACAACAAACAGTGAGACAAACGGTCGTACCTATGATGATAAGAAAAAGACAAACACATAACCTCAACACCAAGGAGAGGGAAGCACTGAAAGCACTAAGAAACGATAAGAACATAATCATACTACCAGCAGATAAAGGCACAATGACGGTCATCTTAGATAAATCAGATTAAATCAAAAAAGCCCAACAACTACTCGCAGATACCAACACCTACCAAATGAAGGAATCTGACCCCACACCACAACTCACCAATAGAATAAATAACACACTAAGGAATCTACAAAAAAACGGACAGATAACCAAAGCTGACCTACAAAGAATGAAACCGGAAAGCAACAACACCCCCAGATTCCAAGGAGTACCTAAAGTACACAAACCAGACATCCCACTCAGACCCATAGTATCACTACCAGGGACACCATCATACAAACTGGCCAAAGAACTACAACAGAAACTGAAACACCTGGTCAGCGGATCCAAACACTCCATACAATCAACACAGGAATTCTTGGACGTCATCTGGAATACACACATAGACAAAGAAGAAACCATGATCTCATTCGACGTGATGGCACTGTTCACTTCGATTGACAAAACCCTAGCCAGAGAAACAATAGCCAACCTACTGGACATACAGGACAGAAAACAGGAGGCGGAACCTATCAACAAAGACGGCATACTTAAACTACTGGACTTGTGCCTCACTACAGACTTTACATTCAACAACCAGATATACGAACAAATCAACGGAACACCCATGGGATCACCAATCTCGGGACTCATAGCAGAGGCAGTTATGCAAAGGTTAGAACAAACAGCCCTACCACAAATTCAACCCAAACTCTGGGTCAGATATGTCGATGACACGTTTGTAATCATCAAAAACACGGAAATAGAAAAAACACACCGGATCATCAACACCACACTCACAGGAATCCGATTCACGAGAGAAGAAGAAAAGGATAGCCAACTCCCATTCCTAGACGTGATAGTACAGAGAACACCGAACGGAGAATTCACCACAAGGGTACACAGGAAAACAACACACACAGACCAAGTCCTAAACTATGAAAGTAACCACCCCAACACACACAAACGAAGCTGCATCAGGACACTATTCAAAAGGGCCACAACATACTGCTGTACACCAGAACTGCAAAAAGAGGAAGAGGAACACCTATACAAGGTATTCGCCAAAAACGGATACCCGTGCAACTTTATCAACAGATGCCTAAGAGACAGACCACGGAACGAGGACATGCCACAACCAAAAGGACTAGTCACACTATCATACATCAGGAGCGTTTCAGAACTGACAGCCAGACTACTGCGACCCTTAGGTCTCATAACGGCACACAAACCAACAGCCACGCTCAGACAACAACTCACTAGAACAAAGGACCCGATACCCAATATGAGCAAAACTAATGTAGTTTACAAAATACCATGCAAGGACTGCACAAAATATTATATAGGACAAACAGGAAGACAGCTAACAATCCGCATACATGAACATCAACTAGCCACAAAACAACACGACCAGCTATCCCAAGTAGCCACACACGCAGACAACAAGCAACATGAATTCGACTGGGAAAACACTACTATCATAGGGCAAGCCAGACAGAGAACAGCCAAGGAATTCCTAGAGGCATGGCATTCATCCACAAACTCCATCAACAAACACATCGACCTGGACCCAATATGCCAACCACTACAGCGGACAGCTGAAACTGACACCCGGAAGCGGCAAGGACAGACCACTATAAATACCAGAAGAAACATCAAAGAAGTGCTTCGCAGGAGGGTCCAAAGCACTGATGATGTTGCCTAGCCAGGGGACGAAACGTTTGCAACAAAAACGTCCAGCTCGGCGAACAGAACCACAACAACGTAAACATTTTTTACACAGCATCACAGCATGGATATTTTCCCTCGTTGGTGTCTCTTGAGCACACGGACATTGTCTCAGAATAACTGTCTGGACATTTAAGACCAAGATGAAGAGAAATTTCTTCATTCAGAGGGTGGTGAATCTTTGGAATTCTTTATTCTAACAGGCTATGGAAGCTTAATAATTGAGCTTGTTCAAAACAAGATTTTGATAGTAATGGTTTCCCGGGGTACGTGATAGCAAGAAAAGTGATGTTGAGATAGATGATTGTCCATGATCTAATTAAAAAGTGGACCAGACTTGATGTGTTTGATTGCCTGCTCCACTTCCTCCCTCCACGTTCCCATCTGATCATACACCTCTTGGTTTCCTGACAGACCAAGTCTCTGTCTGTCTGAGCCTAAAATATACTCAATGATGGAGCAAATACAATGTTCTGAGATAGGGAATTCCTACGATTCACAGCACTTTAAGTGAAGACATTTCTGTATATCAGTCTTGTATAATTGACTCCTTAATCTGAGACTGTACCGCTGTATTCTAGATTCATCATCCAGGTCCATCCTGCCAGGTCCCTCAACAAGCACTATTGAAACGTTGATCTGAATCTTCTAATCTAGCTCAGAATGCTAAAACATGGACAGGAGGTGATTTGCTTCAAAAACATGAGGGGTTTACACAGAATAGATTGGGAGTAACTGTTCCCACCTGTAAAGAGAACAAGAACAAGGACACAGATTTAGCAATGTGCAGTGTTTCTAATATTTTTGTGAAGATAGTGATTGAAGACTTTAGATTCCACTTGGTTTACCTCTTATTTGCTTGAATCTATGAAAGAAATGCTAGACCTCATATTTTCAAAAGAACAATGTAATGAATCACAGTTACTTTAAAGTAGTTACTTTTAAAAAGATTTAATACTCGTATAAACCACATTGAGCTTTTTTGGTCATTTAAATTCTTCATAATCTTCACTTTGAATCACAAAATTGTAAAGAAGCTATGCAGTTTATTGTGTCTGTACAGTTCTCTGAATCACTATTTAGTGCCATTCTCATTGATTTGAAGTGTAAAGAAGTGCTCTGATGTATTCAGATGTTTTAGGTTACGTTTTAGGTTCCTAAACCTTTTGAACATAAAGAAAAGTAATTTAATATTAGTAGGTGCTCCAGATTTCTCACTCAGTTGTGCGGTACCCTTCATTGGATGCTAATTGAGAATGAGCTTAGAAACATCATTTAAATTTTAAGATTAGTATAATTACTTCAGTCAGGTAACGTCAGCAAGGTAAAAGCCAAAAGAATATATCAGGTGCTCAGTAGCTAGCCTTAAGACTTTCATAAGCTCAAATATAAATCATGGAATGTTTTATAATACAGCACCTGATTTATTTCTAACAATCAAGATACCAAGCATATAGTTTTTTGTTTATAACCTCCACTGGTAATATGTGATTCAAAACAGTCTCATATAAAATAATGACAATGTGTTATCAGAGTGTAATAAACAGGTTATCCCATTCATTATATGATTAGTTATTCATAAATATGTGTTTTATCTAATTTTGAAAAATCCCCAATGTCATCCAGGTGAGCAAATATATTGGATGTAATTTTATGGTCGCAGATCCCTCACAACAAGAGTGTCAGTAGCCAGTCAGGAATCTGTTTATTTCTGTAGCAGTGCTTTGCCAGGATGTTTAACTGAGATCAGACATTACCATCCTACTTCTGGGTTTCCCAACTAATCACATTGTGAGGTAGATGAATACATCTAAATGTCTACCCATTTAAGGATACCTAGAATTGGTCAGAAAGACTGATGATAATGTTATGGTTTGTACGGGCTAATGTCTGGGATGATGTAAACAGCATGCCCCATAATGGTAATGTTACACTCACATGACTGAGACTTAGAGGGAGAATGATCATGGTTTCACTAATTTAAGACCTAGTCATATAAGGCGGACCTAGTCATATAACAGACAATAAGCCACTTTGAACATACCAATGAATACAGAACCTCTCTGCAGCTAGACTAACCAACATAGGTCAACCTATATCCCAGTTCTGTGATGTTCCTAGAGATGATGCTAGAGGCAGTGAGGGATGTGCTGTTTTCTGTGGGTAGGGTGAAGCTTCCAGCTTCTCAGATCAAATTGGTTTGATTGGAAGTTGTTGAGTTAGTGAGGAGTAGGAAGGTGGCTCCCTGTAACTGAATAAAGTGCCAAGAGAAGTGTTATGACTAAACAAGGACAGAAAAGGATGCACAGTTATATGACTCACAAGTACTCACCATCAGTGGAGACATACAAACCTTGATGGGACCTCCAGCTGAAACAGCTCGGTTGTCAAATGATGAGCTATGCATGTCATTTCTAAGTGCCAATCCCCACACTCTGATCTTTCCAGCATTCTCCTCCACAGCACTCCATAGACCAAGAGATCTTTCCATACCACTCATTCCTCGTTTACAAGATACATCCTCACGACACCACCTGCACAGTTAGCACTCACATTTACACTCATGTCAGTTCTCCACAGAATCCATTTCTCACACTCATAGCTCCACCATCTCCCACTGCAGAGGATAGCTCAGGGTCCAGGGAAAGACAGAGAATCAAACTTGGTCCTGCATTGTGGTCTTTGTGTCCACCATGGATGAATTGCTTTTAGACATTAGCAAAGTGACATGTAGAGGACATAGTGCTATTGATACCACAGTGGTCATGGTACATAATGGTCACTCATACTGAACCTCCTCACAGTAGACTGGTTACCAAGTTTAGATCTCATGGAATACAGGGATAACTAGCCATTTGGATACAGAACTGGCTTGGTTGGTTTTCAGACTGGAGGCCTGAGACCAGTGGTGTGCCACAAGGATCAGTACTCAGTCCAGGGCTTTTTGTCATTTATATAAATGATTTGGATGTGAACGTAGGACGTATAGTTAGTAAATTTGCAGATGACACGATAATTGGAGGTGTAGTGGACAGCGAAGAAGGTTACCTCAGAGTACAGTGGGACTTTGACCAAATGGGCCAATGGGCTGTGGAATGGCAGATGGAGTTTAATTTTATTAAATGGGAGGTGCTGTATTTTGGAAAGGCAAATGAGAGCAGGACGTATACACTTAATGGTACAGTCTTGGAGAGTGTTGCTGAGCAAAGAGACCTTGGAATGCATGTTCATAATTCCTTGAAAGTGGAATCACAGGGAGATAGGATAATGAGGAAGCCATTTGGTATGTTTTCCTTTATTTGTCAGAGCATTGAATATAAAAGTTGGGAGGTCATATTGTAGCAGTACAGGACATTGGTTAGACCATTTTTGGAATATTGTGTGCAATTCTGGTCTCCCTCCTATCAGAAGGATGTTGTGAAATTTGAAAAGATTCAGAAAAGATTTACAAGGATGTTGCCAGGGTTGGAGGATTTGAACGATAGGGAGAGGTTGAATAGACTGGGGCTGTTTTCCCTGGAGCATCAGAGGCTGAGAGGTGACCTTATGGAGGTTTATAAAATCATGAGGGGCATGGATAGGGTAGATAGACAAGATCTTTTCCCTGGGGTGGGGGAGTCCAGAACTAGAGAGCACAGGTTTTGGGTGAGAGGGGGAAAATTTAAAAAGGACCTAAGGGGCAACTTTTCCATGTGGAGGGTGGTAAATAGAATGAGCTGCCAGAGGAAGTGGTGGAGGCTGGTACAATGGCAATATTTAGAAGATATTTGGATAGGTATATGAATAGGAAGGGATTGGAGGGATATGGGCCAAGTGCTGGCAAATGGGACTAGATTAGGTTAGGATATCTGGTTGGCATGGACAAGTTGGACCAAAGGATCTGTTTCCATGCTGTACATCTCTATGACTCTATGATTACTGAAATGGTAGGATCTCCACAATGCAGAGGTTGAAACTCCCTCAGGTGTTTCAAGGTCAATGGAGTAACAGCAGCAAAAGGAGACTACTGGTCTTCAGAGTAGATGGAACACTCTGAGGATCCACAATTACTTGACTAATGTGAACCTCCACCAGCACGGATACATAAAACTTTGTGAGATCTTCAACAGAGGTAGTCCTCTGTATTTAAGGGCCTGTTTGGTTCACTGTGGTACCACATTAACAATTAGTAAGCTATTCAATATTTTGAGTAAGTTGGATTTGTTTATTTCTCCTCAGTGGAAGATGCCCTCATGAACTAAACAGTTTCACATCTGCAGTTGTAATATTAGAGAAATGTTGCTGACTTACATTATCCCTGTCACTGGATCTAATAATTTCACTCTGAAAGACAAAGAAATGAAATGTTGGTCTTGAGCTTGCACTGGCTCATTATTGG